>NC_140564.1:10747216-12054716 GCF_057381845.1 Rhamphochromis longiceps | reverse complement strand
TCAGATGATTTATATGTGGCAGCCGTCTCATGTATTTTAGTCTAACACCTTACCAACGGCATTAAAAACCTTTTACTGGTTTCTATTTTCGCTCCAGCCTATTATCCTGATGCATGTCTGCTGCTTTTAGGTCCTTTGATTTGAAGGCACAGATGAAGAAAAACATCCTTGAGCGCTCTCCAAATACTCTTCAGGAAAGAGACTTCTCGCATCACTGAGGAGGAGGCTGAAGAAACACAAAGTTCCTTCATCTATCTGCAACAATGCTCCTCTAATGTGCACATAACCCACCTTATTCTTCTAGAATCCCATTAGCTTTCTCCTTTGCTGACATTTCTTCCATCCTCTTATTCATACTAAACCATCACACCTAGTACATTAGGCGTAATTAATTTCCTATGCACACGAATCCCGCCGACAATTGAAGCCCATGGCTCTGAAAATGAAGCATCCAGTTCAATGATAATAGAAGGAACTAATTGCATACAAAGAAAACACCCGAAAAGAGCGGCAAGTAATCTCCATTAAGAATCAACACTCATCGTTTTAGTTTTGCTGCATTAAAAGGTGCAAATTCTGCAAAATAAACAAACACAAACCAAATGTAATAATGCATTTGGGGTCGTGATGGCTCATTGTGAAAGAAAAGCTTGCAGTTTTCTGTTTTAATCTTTCTAATTAATGCCTGAAAAACACAGTAGAGAAGCAGCTGTTTGTTCCTCTGTGGTAATACGCTTGGTATAATGGATGTTTATTTAGCCAGGGGAGGAGACAAAACCACGAGAGATCTTGACTCTGCCAGATAAATCTTTTCTAAGTTGATCCCATTCTGTCAAAGCCCTGTCCTCATTTCCTATCCTGTCATCATCAATATCACGGTTTTTTTCTGTCAATTAGAAGGAATGTTTTAACAAAATAACATGACTTCAAAAATATGACAGCTAACCAAAGTCATCTGAGTAGGCTAAAAATGCTCAGAGGTGAAATTTACTGTCTTAGTGCAACCATGGATTTACACATTGACAACTGAATAAGATTTGTTAACGTGCCAATTTTTAAACAGTAACACACAAAAAACATTTTTTTCACTAAAAACAATCACAATCTGCCAAGAACAGGGTGGGTCAAAAACAAGCAGAATCGATAGGGTAGTGATTAATATGTTAACCAAAATAGTACAGTGTAAGCGTAGGAACAGAACCAGTGTGGCAATTCAAATCGATGAGAAGGAGCTGAAGGGGAATCAATATGTTTTTCAAATAGCGGGGAAGCTTTTCTGTTAGGAATTGATGAGGACTGTGTGGGGTCTTAAAGGTAGCTGTTATATCACAACTGAGGTGGAGCACAGAAATTAACCAGAGGCCGTTTATTACAAACGATTTTGTCAAGATTTAGCTTGAAGGTGGACATCAATGCAAACCAGTACTTGCAGTAAAAGAAAAACTGAGCCTTATTGTAAACCTGACAATAAAGTTCAGAAGTCTCAACAAAAAAGTATTTAATAAAAAAAGTACAGAAACGTAAAAAAACAACAACAACACCAACAGGGGGATTACGAGTACTGACAACTTGCAAAAGGAAAACGGTAGATGAAACACAAAAAATAAGACAAGACTATTTAAACACAGAGGGCTGGTTAGGGAGGTAGAGATTGAGGCAGCTTAATTAGGTCTATGAAGAAATGGGAACTAAAACCCCAAACAACACACCACCAGTTAACAATTGAATAGGAAATGAGATAGAGGGGGGAACACAGGGATGAACTGAATTAACAAAAAGTAAGTAGAAAACCAAGGATCTAAAACTAACTAACTAATATTTTTAGTAGATACATCTATGGTATAAATTTCAAAAATCTACGTCGCCTCATTCTAAAATGATCACATTCACAAACGTGCGTCAACGTCACCCACCCGGCAGAGTGACGGCACTACAGATTTTACTGTTACTGTGCAGTGAAAAAGTAGTATGCTGCCTTCTTTGTGATTCCTTTCTTTTTTCCATATTTTTCACACTTACCATGTTTCATATCGTCGGACACATTTTAGTACTATTAAATGTTATTTAATATTATTTTAACATTAATGTTATTAAGGAAAAAGCTACCTGGCCCTGTGTGGAAAAGTAACTCCCAATTGTTAAATCACGAATGAACTGAAACCACGTATTTTTAGGAAGACTGAGTTTAATTTCACTAGCCAGAGTGCCAGTTACTGCCGCACCTGTTGATCACTTAAATAGAACCAGACCGACAAAGTGATGTGGGCTAAAAAAATCCCAAAAGGTAACATATTTAAAGGAATTCATGAAGAGATGACAAAACAAAGTTAAAGTTATTTCCAAGGCTTTTGGACTTCGGCGAACCATAATATCAACAAATGGAGAAAACGTGCAACACTGGTGAACCTTCCCAGGAGTCCCCAGCCTACCAAAATTACTGTAAGAGCGCATCAAGAATATTTTGGCTCATCTTACATTTGCCAAAAACATCTCAGTGATCCCCAAGAAAATATTCAGTGGACTGAGACAAAAGCTGAACTTTCTGGAAGGTTTCTGTCCTGTTACACTTGGCGTGAAATTAACAGCGCCGTATTGATGGAATCATGAATTCTGCCGTCTATCAGAAAATTTTGGAAGGAGAATATCGAACCATCAGTTCATGCCCTGATGCTCAAGCAGACTTGGGTTATGCAGCAGGTCAATGATTTAAAACACGTCAGCAAGTACATCCCTGAGTTTTAGTAGTTTGGACTTTTATTAGTTTGGACCTGAAAGGTATTGTGGAGTGGTCTAGACAAAGTCTAGACTACAATCTGATTGAGATGCTTTGGAAAGACCGTAAATGGTTAATCGTAACCAATTAACCAACTAGACAATACCACCTCGTTAAATGTCAATTGGCCAGCTGGTTTATTTGTGAAGATGTGATTGGTCCACTTGGATTTTTTTTCTGTGTGCTGTTTTTTTATTTAAAAACAAACTGATGAAGGCCACAAGCTGAAATGCGTTGGTCACTTAAAGTAATAGGGAACAACTTTATTAAGTGTCGCTGGAGTCTTCCCATCATCAGATCTTTGTCTTCTCCATGCACCTTGGAAGTAGGTGAAGTTCTTCCACAAATATTTGTTGCTATCAAAGACCATAAACAGGCCATTCTTGCTCTAAAAAGGCTGAAAAGTCTAAAAAGAAGAGTGGGCTACGACATGTAAAAGACTGAATGCTAGTTTTTGACTGCAGGTCTTGCTTCCAAAAGTGGTACAACGAATTTACAGAGCGCCAGGTAGGTTTGGCTTCTTCTAGTGCCCTCTAACTCAATTAGAGAGACAGATATTTTGATTCCATTAGTTTCTTTTACACTGCTTTTAATAAATCATTTTGGTAACACTATATAAAAAAACACTATTATTAAATAGTAAATCCATAAACATTATCTGTAACACCTTCATTTACCCTTTGTTTATCAAAGGGTGTGAATGACAGCGGTCCAAGTGTAACAATGATGATGCAAGCAGTAGTGTTAGTGAAGGTCAATGTGTTTAAATACCAAAGCAATGTACAGTGCACAGGAGAGGTGGCAGGCAGGGTGGAGTGGTTGGAGATGAGTGTCAGGGGTGATTTGTGACTGACGGAAAATATTACGAGTGAAAGGTAAGATTTACAAGATGGCAGCGAAACTATGTTGTATGATTTGAAGACGTGGTGCTGACAAGAAGATAGGCGGAGCCAACAGAGGTGAAGTTGCTAAGATTTTCATTGAAAGTGACCAATATGGACAGGATTAGAAATTATTATGTCAGAAGGAAAGCTCAGGCTGAGCAGTTTGGAGACAAAGTTACAAACGCAAGGTTGAGATGCTTTGATGCAGATGAGGGATTGTCGATATACTGGACAAAGATGTTGAATATAAAGCTGCCAGGCTGGAACAAAAGAGGGAAATCACAGAGAGGGTTCATGGATTTAGGACATTTAGGACATGCAGAGCGTTGGTAGAAAACAGGGTGAGCAGATGATGTACTGAAGGGAGATGCTGAAAGTATGAAATTATCTTTATTTAGCAGTATGGTTTAGGACCAGAACCTTTTAAGACTCTGGGCAATGAGAAACAATGTGTAAAACAATGTGTTAAAACAGGAGTTTTTTGTCCATATGTAAACTGCAACATTTTTTTAATACGTGAAAAGTATTCATCCTCAGTATCATTTACAATTTACATAAATCCTCATTTTGTCATTTTGTCATGTCCCCTTGGCATTTTGGCCTCCTTTTGTCTTATTCCTCACCGACTACGTTCGCCTTACTCAATTGAGTTGTCTGTTAACGAGTTTTCGGTGTTTTTCTATTCCTGATTATAGGGAGCAGCCACCAAACGCGTCCACTCATTCCGCCATGACACCCGCCCATAAATCCTCATTTTTAAAGGATGGCACTAACAAAACATTCTCTTAGTAGTTGCATAGGTTGTTTCCTCATTGCATCATTTGGGTGCTTATTTGTTTAGTTGTTGTCTTAAAACCTTATTTTGTGTTAAGACCAGAATAGAACGAGAGGATTATGATTGAAAATGTAAACTAGATTATAAAAGGCAGCAAGAACAAAAGAAAGTGTACTGCAGAAAAAAATTAATGGAAGATGAAACCTCTGTTGCACTAGCGCATTACAGGAAGCGCAGGTGGACCAATAACATCTGTAGTCCCAGCTGGCCTTTTCACCAGCATCAGTATCTCAGAAGTAATAGAAACAATACAGTAATAAACATCATGCTCAGCCTTGCCCACACTCATTTTGTAACTTGGAAGAGAGCTGTAGGATGGACGTTGTGATCAAAGATTTGGTTTTTTGTTGTGTTTTTTACTTGTCCCCGAAACTTGTTCATTATCATATCATATTCTTAGATTATAATCAACATCAACAAATAGGAATTAAATTCCTGTCATGAATAACTGCCATCAATCAAAAGAACTATGATTTAAGGTGAAAGACCAAAAAACTGGGAGGTTTGCTCACAAAATGAAAACCACTGACAGCTAGAGACTCAAAAGACCATTTTATAAAAGGCCAATGGGAAATGCTGGAACCTGGTACTTCAATAGGAGTTACATGTAGCAACCACTTTACATCAGAAGCGTTCACCTAAGGCCTTAGTAACAGACCTAGAGACTGTTAAGCAATCCCCTAGCAACCACAATTCACAGGTGAAATCTGTGTGCTGCCCCAAAAATTGGTCACTAGCGGATTGCAAAGACAGTTTAACTTCAAAGTAAAAGTCATGCCTTTCCACCAGACCACATTTCCAAACGCACAGCTTTTAATTTGACAGTACATCAACTAACTTTCTGAATTGTCCATTTTCTTTAGAAACCACTGGTTACCTGGGGGTTGCCAGTCAGTTGCAGACCAGTCTCTAGACCTGTGTGAGACTGGAGCCCAAAACAACAACAATAATAGGATACTAATGTAGCTGCCGTGCTGCTAAACGTAAACAGAGACAGATCAAAGGACAAAAAAAAGAGCCTAAGGCGTTGATCCAGCTTCCAAACTTTTCTTCCTAGATGACCAATGCAACCACATGATCGACCAGAGCCAGTCCAGGAAGGACCGCACCACAGTATCTGGAATCCCTACTATGACAGGGTCTCCTATCCCTCTGCCCTTCTTTAATTGCTAAAAATGTGATGAATGTGTTTTACTTTATCTACTGACAGAATATTTACTCACTGCCAGCAGCAGAAGAAATTTTATCTGAAACATGGAATCTCTCAGACAAGCGGTTATATTAGTTGGAAAAAAACAGGTAAAACAGTGTGGTGTTAGATGTATTTAGGGTTTGTTTAGATTATCAAGTGCAATATTGAATATCGTAGCAATTATAGAAGATGCATGCTACTGTAAAACACATAACATCAGCTTTTTGTCTCAGCTGGCTGTAGTTTACATGACTATGGACAAAATATCAGCTCACTGTTGCAGGAGTTAAAAACATAAAGAATGAGAAATGTTCCTATTTTAAAGGTTGTTTTCAGAAAATACAAAGTAACAGTGCTCTCAAAGATTTTAGGAGTTAACTTTTGTATTTGGTGAGGTTATGCTGTTTTTGTCAGGCCTGAAAAGGTCAAGACTGATGTAGCCTTTTGTAGCACAATGACCTGTCTTTGACGTATTTTAGCTCTGGAATGAGGCTCGAGGACAGTAGCTGTGTGTACCAGTACAGAGACTCTACAGGGTGGGCCATTTATATGGATACACTGTAATAACATGGGAATGGTTGGTGATATTAAAGTCCTGTTTGTGGCACATTAGTATATGTGAGGGGGCAAACTCCTCAAGATGAGTGGTGACCATGGTGGCCATTTAGAAGTCGGCCATCTTGGATACAACTTTTGTTTTTTCAATAGGAAGAGGGCCATGTGACACATCAAACTTATTGGTAATGTCACAAGAAAAACAATGGTGTGCTTGGTTTCAACGTAACTTTATTCTTTCATGAGTTATTTACAAGTTACTCTTTGTTCACAGCCATTGACATGTCGAAGAGGTTAACACGTGAGGAGCGGATCGAAATTGTGTTGATATCTGGTGAACGCAGTAACCGGGTCATTGCAGCAGATTTCAATGTAAGACACCCTACGAGACTACCCATCTCCCATGCTACAGTTAGCAAACTGCTTGCTAAGTTTTGTGAAACTGGTTCAGTGTTGGATTTGCCAAAATGTGGACGCAAGAAAACTGTCACTAATGAAGAAACATCCTAGCTTCATTCAGCAAGAGCCCACAGCGTAGCACTCGCCGCATGTCACTGGAGACTGGCATTAGTCGAACATCCCTTCGGCGGATATTAGCTACTTACAAATGGCACCCTGACAAACTCCAGCTACTGCAGCATCTCAACGAGGATGACCCAGATCAGCGCACAGAATTTGCAGAATGGGCAAAACAAAAATTGGAACAGGACCCTCAGTTCGCGCAGAAGATTTTGTTCAGTGATGAGGCAAACTTTTATGTGAATGGTGAAGTTAACAAACAAAACCACCGCTATTGGTCTGACACTAACCCACATTGGATGGATCCCTCCAAGACTGTTGGAACAACAAAAGTGATGGTTTGGTGTGGTATATGGGGTACAACGATAGTGGGTCCATTCTTCATCAATGGAAACCTCAAGGCCACTGGATATTTGAAATTGCTACATGATGATGTGTTTCCCTCTTTATGCACTGAAGCTGACACGTTCCCTGAGTTTTTCCAGCAAGATGGTGCACCACCACATTATGGGTGCCAGGTCCGAGCATTCCTAGATGAACAGTTTCCTGGAAAGTGGATTGGTCGTCGTGGGCCAGTTGAATGGCCCCCAAAGTCTCCCGATCTGACCCCCTTAGACTTTTATCTTTGGGGTCATCTGAAGGCAATTGTCTATGGTGTGAAGATACGAGATGTGCAGCACCTGAAACTACGGATACTGGATGCCTGTGCTGGCATTTCTCCTGCGGTGTTGCTATCAGTGTGTGAAGAGTGGGAGAAGAGGGTTGCATTGACAATCCAACACAATGGGCAGCACATTGAACACATTTTATAAGTGGTCAGAAACTTGTAAATAACTCATGAAAGAATAAAGTTATGTTGAAACCAAGCACACCATTGTTTTTCTTGTGACATAACCAATAAGTTTGATGTGTCACATGGCCCTTTTCCTATTGAACAAAAAAAAGTTGTATCCAAGATGGCCGACTTCTAAATGGCCACCATGGTCACCACCCATCGTGCGGAGTTTGCCCCCTCACATATACTAATGTGCCACAAACAGGACTTTAATATCACCAACCACCCATGTTATTACAGTGTATCCATATAAATGGCCCACCTTGTACTTCTGTATCAGGGGGGCAGGCGTAGGATGGGGGTTTTCAGAACTGGATGATCATGCTTGCTGTAATATGTGTGTTCGTCTATTTGCCTTTCCATAATAAATGTATCATACTACCCATCTGTGTCTCCTAAACAATTATTTCTGCATCACAGCAAATTTGATCTCATCAAAATTTCTAACCCAAAAGAAACATGATTTTTAATGTAATTTTCCCACAGTGGTTATATTTATTTTCAGTAATGTCTCAAGTTCAAAAGCGGGGGACAGTTTTCCTGTGCTCCTCTGGCTGCCACAAAGTCTCAAACAGCTTGGCGCCAAGCTTTGTTTAGCGGCAATCAAATTAGGGCCTTTGTAACCTGACTCTGGACGGTTAGCAAATGCTAAATTGAAAATTTGTGGTACGGAATTATGCACCCTTGTTGTTGATTCATAAGCTCTGTTTAAAAAAAAAAACTGGCAGCAGAGGAATGGAAGAAAACAATTGGAGAGAAGTGTAAAACACTTAGAAAGCTCCTGTGTTTGTGGATGTGTCCGTGTCTGAATTCATACCTTCACAGTACACCGTGAGCTTATGAGGATTAGCAGCCGTCTCGTAAAACGTAGCGTCCCTACACTGAGTCTCAATGGTAACAAATCCCCTCAAGCAACCTGCCGGCCATTTCGTCTGATCAAAGATAAGTTTCGCAGAAGGGCACTGGGCAAGTATTCCCTGAGCCAGGAAGCCTGGAGGACAGCTTTGATCTAACAATTGCCTTACCATCAAAGCGCTGCTGAGAGCATCCTCTGCGAGCATCCTCTGCGAGCATCTGTGTGGGTGTGTGTGAGTATGCGATTGTGTAGCTTAAAAGGCACACTCCTTGGCCCAAGAGGAAGGCTATCTCCCACAGGGATTCCCTGTCCTGCTGTGAAATAGTCTCAAAAGCGTACAAACTGGCTTACAGGACTTTTGAGTCACGCTACCTGCCAACTACTTACATGTAAAAACATCCACTGGCTGCTCAATTCTGATATTTGTGGCACATCTTAAGCTAAGAAGCTACACCCAACCGTGGGGGAAAAACAATCCTGTCCAGACGTCACTGTACCCTAATCTCCTGACGATGCGGAAGGAAACATTTTTGCATAAGCAGCGTACTGAACTGCCAGCAGCAATAAATAACCGGAAAATAACTGTCACATCCAGACACACCTTCAAACTGCTGAAGTGCTCAAATGCTCTCAACTGGAAGCAAGAGAGCTGATAAAACTAGTAAAACCGCACTTTACATAAATACAGTACAAAAGAGAATGACAGAAATAAATCTGTAAATTGTTCATTTTGCACAGTATTCATAGAAATATTCATTGTACACCTTAACTGTTAAATGAAATTCTAGTCACAGGTGCTCCTGCTGAACACTGAAGTTACACTAACTCCCTCCCTCCCACACACGTTTTAATCTAAAAATGTAATCGCTCTTCCATAGTTCTAACACTTTTTATTGCTGCATTTAGCTCCTTAACATACATAAAGGGACATAAGATTAATTCCATGCTCATGGAAGAAAAAAAACACACTTGCATAAAAATGTATATTACTGAAAGGGGTCAGTGCTCCCTACAATTGCAGTAAAAGGTTGCATAATGGCATATCTTGACTTTAAGGGAGGTGTTTGCATTTGACGATGGGAGTGAAAAAGAAGTAGAGGAGAGTGGAGAGTCCTTTCTGCACCGAAGGGAACTGAAAAGAGCCTACTTGTGTAAATGGCTAACTGTGTGCAAAGTAATATGTGTCAAATTGTCATTTATGTGCTTTAAGACATATGAAAGGTGACTTAAAGGTTTAGTGTAAGTGGGGTTTTTTTTAAGTCGAAATGGTAAAGATAAGGTATTCATTCATAAATGTTTGCCAATTACATGAAATCATTCATCCTTGTATGTAATCAGGGTTAACCGTGAGTCAGAGCTGTCCTGCTGGCACCCAGCTTTTCCAAAATTGAATGGATTTAACTATGGAGTGAGACTTTGTGATGTGGAACTTAGAGAGGCATTGTGTGGAAAGAAGGGGACATATCCAAAGTGAATCCAGTGCAAGTTAATAGTGTTTTTTGTTCTTTTTTCTTTTTTACAGTTACCCTGAGAAATACACCAAATCATTTACAACATTTAGATTTTACAATATTTCAAAAGTCTACTCTCTCTGAATATGGACTAATGCTTTAAAGAACAACAGGACTAAGAATGTAGGACTAAGAATTCACACAATGTATTTTTTGACTTCTCATTAACGGAAATTTAAATTAAATATTCTTAATAAAACATTAGCAATTTTGCATTTCACGTCAGGCCCCAAACACATGGGCCCAGAGCCCTTGCAGGTCATGTAGCCTTAAAGTAGCTTCCATAAGGGATTAGAGGACAGTTGAAATGGGTGCAGATGTTTTGTAACTTATTACTTATAAAAAATACACCTCAAGAATGTCTCCCAAGAAAATATTTAAAGGTGAAGTGTCTCTTTTTCTGGGTGGCATTGTACTTTTCAAAGTGTCACTATGGCTCACTGGTTAGTTTGCCAGTGTTTGCAGGAATGTTGGCATCCACCATGTAAACTACTGTAGACCATGACAATCTGCTACCAGAATGGTTGCTGGTGTAGCACCCTCTTTGCAACCAATTTCACTTTCAATAAAATTACTGCAATGGAAAAAAGAACAGGCTGAGCTTAGAAATGGATTTGCAAAGCTGTGTAAGACTATTAGCATCAAACGGTCACAGCAGCAGAGCAATACAACTGAAGCATCACAAATAAAATAGTTTTTGTTCAGCTCAGTATGCTCTGTTCATATTGTTTGCACAAGCAACAAACACATCTATTGTGATCGCTGCTCATGGCTGACCAATTGAAAACTGTCTGAAAATAATATTGCATCAGCAATCTGACTTAATGGGACAGTACAATGTATTGTTTGCATTGTTTTGGGGGGTTATTTGGTTTATTATTATCATTATTACTTGGATGAATTCTGCACCAACAGTCAAACACCAGAGAAAGACTATGGATTTTAAATGAGGTTTCCATGGTGATAGGATTCCCTCAGCAACGTGACTGAGAATACTGAGATTTTGACTAATGCTATCACCTTGTTATCACACACACACTTAAGAGTCTGTCTCATTTGTATATCTCAAGTGTTTTCTGCTTAGAGCACCTTATTACAGTTTCTACTGGTACAGATATTGTTCTCCTGCTTTCTCGCTCTCTAACACACACACACACACACACACACACACACACACACACACACACACACACACACACACACACACACACACACCATCACCACAGTGTGATCCACTTGGGGCCAGTGGGTTTGGAAGGTGACATTTCAAAGGGGAATGATTATTCATAGGTAAGCTGGACAGCACTGTAGGAAAAACACACCCACACCTGCACACAGACCCACAGACGGGCACACAGGCTGGCTTGCGTGCCTTTTGCCATGTGATATTCAGCACGGAGCATGAGTTCTGTGTCCATTTGGTGAATAAATGAGGTGGAGAACTGCTGTTAGCTGCATGAATCATGGGACTCCGCTAGGCCTTTGCAACCTGCAAAGCCTGTCAGGATCTAGCCTTGGGAAAACACTACTGCATCAGTACGCACGCAAACGCGCACGAACGGCAGCACAGATGCATCCACTGAAGCCATCACCACCGTCACCTATTGAGTGCAAATCATCTACATCCTGTATAATCGATGAAGGTTGCTTATGTTGCAAGGTTGAGGAAGGCTCTTGATAGTTAGCATCTGCTCATTTAAATGTAGTACACCAAAGTAATCAGAAGTTAATCTGAGGGTATTAAAAGTTTTAACTGATGCTAAAGTGTTCCCTGCTTTTTATCTGAGTTCTAAACAAGCAGCAACCTAACAAGCTAAAAATACAACAAAAATGAAAAATGCTTCAGTCTAAATTTGATCCCTACACTCCTACATTAAAATATTTAACCATAAAGCAGAAAAAAAATCATATTTAAAGCATTCTTTAGAAATGATAGCAATAGTCTTTCTGCCCCTTGTATATAAAACTCACCTGTTTAAACTCTGAATGTTAACGGTATGACTGTTAAGAGTAACTGGTTGATGCTAAGCTTAGCTAATCCAGCTAATTCAAGCCACAGAACTGGACATTTCAACCATATTTTATATGTATTTCTTGGCCTACTGTGTGGTTAAATGTACACAGAGACTATCTAAGAAGTCTGTGTACAGATGCTTCTTGCTAACCAAAGTTGCTAGCGTAAGCTGATAACCTGACAATAATTAAGCACTCCTTGCTTTCTTCCAAATATGGTTATTTTTGGCTTCTTCATGGCAAACTTAAAGTCAAAATCTGACAGCCTTTGTGTTTAACCTTTTAGCTTTTAAAAGTGAGCATATGGCATGAGGATAATGAAATGTGTTAGGTCTAATAAATGTAACATTACTCAGCTGCTATCAGCAGCAGCTACACTTAGCCACAACTGGATGTGATGGCTAACAGGCATCGAGCTTTGTGTCTTTAGCAATTATTTCAGGCTAAAACGGCTAAAATGTCACATTAACTCCACATACAGTGGCAGATTTACACAGAGCTTACAGAAATCATGCAGATGTGGGCAAAGTCCAAACTACAAGTGCCAGCCTATTGTAGTCTTTAAACAGGACATCTTTACACAACACATCTTAAACTTTCTATTTTATTCTTACCCCACACAGTATTATCACATTAATAAGCAGTGCCATTGATTAAAGGGAATGTGGTCATTTTCAGGGTACAGTTTTATGATGTAAGTGAGGGGTGTGGATATATATATATATATATATATATATATATATATATATATATATATATATATATATATATATATTTTTTTTTTTTTTTTTTTTTTTTTTTTTTTTTTACAGAATTTTGTGGGATAACTTACTTTTTCGTAAATCGACTGCATACAGATAACTACCTTGTACCAGTCACCCTTTTCCCCCTCTCCAGAGATCCTCTCTCTCGCTCTCGTTCACAGCAGGAGTAAAGAGAAGCTGTCCAATGACGTGGGAACACTCAGAGGTGGTCTTGATGTGAGGGAAAGGACCATTATTAATGCATCACCTGACGCACCCTCTCACCCGGACAGCGATAGGACAAATATCACTAGTCATAGTGCTCTACTTTTTCATTATTTTCTTCTACTTTTGAGAGTTAACAAGGCCCACATACAGCAATTTACCTAGCTCCTGTCAATATGTTCTTACGCGTTCCCTGAAGGACCTAGCCAATTACTATAGTTAAAAAACACACCATAAAGCAGGGTAGAATTTTCATGACATTTTTCTCTTTGGGAAAAAAAGGATGTGCACTTTAGTGGAAAAGAAAGAGAAAGTCTTTTTTTCAGCAAAGCTAGCAGACAAAGGCTGAGCCCGGAAGTGCACCTAAGCAGCAGAAAAGAGAAAAACCTCACACCTTTAGTTACATCTAATGTGTCAAACACGACATGGACTTGAGTCACACTCCGTTCCTGAATTTGACAATTACAGGTTGCAGTTAATGATTATTTCATCTATGAAAAATAACTTTAAGTCAAAGCTTAAAATCAGCCAACATATTAAATTAATCATATGGACAAAGAACATTATAATCGTATTTATGAAAATGAACTGAATGATAATAATAACTGATTACATGACTAAAGTCAGCCTTATAAAATAAATCACTTTGAAGCAAATTTTTTAGTGATAAAGCTAAGAGGAAGCTTGAAAGCTAATAAAAAAAAACATTAAATGATAATTTGCATTTTTTTTTGGGGGGGGGGGGGGGGGGGTCACACTAATCATGTGGAAGTCTTAAAGGCTCTAAGCTAAATCTCTTACCCAATTAAAAAAAAAGGTTTGAACAACGTAGAGAGTTGAAAAAAACTAAAACCAAGTGTTTCGAGCAGTCCTGCCTGAACTTTGGGGTCCATTTAATGTTAAAGTTTTTTTTTAACACTATTAAGATTCATTACAGAAGGCGTTTTCTTGAGGATTAAAATACCACATTTTAGACAAAAGGCATCTTTAAAACAGTATTTCATTAAAAGAAAAAAAACACAACCCAAACTTTTAGCCTAATGAAACGAGAATCGATACTGTAATTTAATAAAGTTGTCTTTGCATCCAAGATGTGACTAAATGGTCTACTGAGCCAACACAGTTTTACACTAGTTAGCACAAAATAGTCACATAATTTAGCTTTAATGAGTCATATTCATGGAAATATGTTTTATTCATTATTCTTGGGCACATTTAAATTGAAAAAGTGAAATGTTTTAACCACAGGAGGTTGTGATAGATCAACAGGTCACAATGGTTTCAATGGTTTTGTTTGAATTGTTTGAAACGGCACCAGAGTTTTTATGTTTCATTTCTTTTCATACTGTCATTTCACTTTAGACTTACATTTTGTTTCACTTGGTGAATACTTTACTTTTTTCCCCAACACTTAGCTCGGTGACCCTGAGAGGTCAAACGGACTGCAATTTAAGAAAACACCAACATATGTGAAAGAAAAAGTGAAAGATGATGAAAAGATGCACATGATTTAATCACATGATTCATATAATACCGTACATACATGTTTGCTAGTAGCTGTTACCTATTAGCTTCTCACTTCCACGGCTGTTCCGTCACGTTTTTGTTTCACTTCTGTTTTCTTTCATGGTTTTTTTTTCATGATTTTTTTCTGCAGCTTTGTTTTCTGTTTCTGTTGTTTTATTCAACTTTTGTAATGTTGTTTTTTCTTTTTCCATTGTGTTCTTTTTCTATTACCGTTGTGTTTTGTGTGGTCTTGCAGTGTTTTTCTATTTGCTGGTGTTTTCATAAGTAGCAGTCCATTTGACCTCTCAGGGCCACCGTAAGGTTGAGCAATCAAGACTCACTGGTTTGGTTTCAGAAAATGAGCTTTGGGTTATGACACTGATCTTACCACAAATGTTTTCGTGGGTGATGAGTCCCAAGACTGTGGTGTTGACATTTAAGATATTTCAACTAGAAAGACATCATTTTTCCAATTATTCTTGGTGTCATGAACAGGGAAATGTCTGTTCTGCAGAACAGGCTGGCAACTCAAATTTTCGCAAATCACAAATTTGCAATTTTAAGACTTAGTATTGAGCCTGTAGCACAGACAGTTCCTGCTGGCGATTGCATAATAAGCTGCTCCAGCAGAAAATCAGATGTTAATTACATGCAGAAGGAGTGCAAACTGAATAAAAGGCAGTGTGCATTCTTGTTCCTAACACTAGACCACCAACAGATGGTTGTATCCTCAAATACACACCTGCTCACACAAATAGGGAGGTGGACACACAAATAAAAGATCCCCCTGGAAATCAACTTCCTTAAAAGGTTCAACATGTAAAAATTGGTCTCAAAAACATAAGCATCATTGGTTCTTATTGCCATTGATTCAGAAAAACTAATATTCCTCTCAAGTCAGGTATAGTACTCATATACTTTTTACTAGATGTCCCCAACTGTGGAACAGCTTACTTCAAAATAGTAGGGAATCAAATTATTTGAATACTTTAATGAAACACTTCTTCACACTTCTAATAACACTAGTTGAATCTAAAGTCCTCTGCTACATTAGCTACAGGCAAATATGAAAACAGTTGTAAATGACTTTAATCAGTATCAAATCAAGCTTGTTTGTTTGTTTTCTTCTGTGCTTGTGAAGTCATTTAAGCCTTTAGGCTGCAGATTCAAAAAAGATTTAAAGCTTCAGGTTTCAGCAGGATTTGAATGATTTTTCTAAACACATTAGGGGGAACTGTAAGTCTACGGTAAGTGAGAGTAAGCGATGCGGTGTCGCTCGTGTCAGTGTCAGCTGGGTCTGAAGACTAAACATTTGGAAATGAAATGGAAACAATCTGGAGCTATAGAGTTTCAAGGAAGAGTGCGTACAAGACTCCTGCCCGCTTATCATCTCAGCATGAAGCCATCAACTTAAATCTTCCAGTGTAACACACAGCGTGACTCACAGTGCAATGCATGTAATGTAATCACTAGGTTTTGACAAGTTAGAGGAATGCATGGAATTTACTTCTTGTTCTTCTGGCTGATAACACAATAGGAGTGCAGTGCTAAAACTCCGAAGTATTGTTTCTACAATAATTACTTACATCTTTCAAAATTTCACCATGTTTGAATGGAGATGATCCCATTTTTACCACGCTAACACAATTTTACTGCTCCATAAACTGGAAGCTAGTCTTTGTTAACGCATATGACAACTGTTATGCAGTTCTAACTGTATAGTTGTTGTATGAATTTTTTCCATGTCACAAAATTGCAACTAAAGTCACATTTTTGTTTGATCTATTTTAGCAGTTCAAAGTGTTTTCTTGTATTACTTTAAGTGAGATCCAGCAGTGATATTTACATGTAGCATTAATTACCTTACATTACATTGTATTGCATATACATTATATGTAAAGTAAGGCATGTACAAGTGACATAAGCAACACGGTTCACTTATGGCATTACAGTGTCACTTATCGAAAATTACAATAATAAAACATGACCCCGGCATCTTAACTATAATTAAAATGGAACCAACACAGATCATCTCATTATAACAAAACTATTTAGCGAATATCCATAAGCACTGCCCCTCAAAATATCTTATATTTTTCAACACATGCCCTCAGGATGGTGCAAAAGTGATAACTGACAGTTCAAGACTATAGAAAACAAACTGGTTTTTGTATATTGTATTAATTCAGAAAACTAAAATGATTGTGTGTTCAACTCCAAGCGACGATAATATTTCTGAATGTGCAGGTTCTTCCACTTAGTGTGGTGATCAGAAATGGGCAGTAACGTGTAATCAGATTACTTTTTCAGGTAACGAGTACTTACTCGCTACCTGTTACTTTCCCATAAGCATGCTGCGTTACAAACTAAATCATGACGGTTTAGTAACGCAGTGAGAGTGTCTCATGACAATGACGTAGGCAGCAACACACGTCTGTTGCCGCCCATTCAGCGTACTTTACATTACTGACATTACTTTAAGTTTGATTCCATAAAAAGTGACAAAAATATTAGCGCCCGCTGTACACTCTGTGTGGGAAGAAAACTTCTTTCTACAGCAAAAAATTAAACTTCAAATCTGAGCCAGCACCTAGCATGCTGCCACGGGAATGTGAAACTCACAGAGAAACCCCCGGATCCCCCCACTGACATGACCACTGTAGCACCTGGCAAACCTGGCCCCACTCCTGCTAAACAGGTGAAAACAGATTTAAGAGCAACAGGACTTAGTGCTGCTGAATCTGTGATTTTATTTATTTTTTGCTGTGTTTTACTTGCATCTATTTGACAGAGTGTAAACACAAAAATTATTTTATTTTATATGCTGGAATATTAAGAAAATAGGTTTAAATGTTAATCAAAATTCTTAAAGACTGTTGCATATAATTTAATTTTTGCTTGATGCAGTGTCCATAAAGTTAAAAGATTAAAACTAATAAAACAAGTTTTAAAAAGAGACTTTTTCATTTGATTGGACAGAAAGGTCTTTATTAAGTATTCAGGTTGTATATCATGTTTTTAAAAAGTAAATAAGTATTAAAGTAACTAATTACTTTTGAAAATAAGTCAGAAGTAGTAAGAGAAGTAATCAGTAATTAGTAACTAATTACTATTTTCAAGTAATTTGATCAACACTGGTGGTGATACAGAATAAATTAGACTAAACTAAATAAATTATTAAGATTAGCTGGGATTACATGAACACATGTTGTTTAAAAATGCATAATAATTTAAACAACCTGGACAGCAGGTTCATACTATTATCATGCCGCACATGTAGTTAGTGAATTTTACATACTGGCGTGCTGTAAACCTCTGCCACATCTTTCATCACTTCAATCACTACTTACTTAAGTGGTTAATCTAGATTGAGTTATGGCTTAAATCAAAATCAATAAACAAACTGTTGTAGATTATGGTGAAATCTTGTAATATTTACAAAACAAGAGGAAAAGGCCAAGAAAAAGAGAAGGTGAGAAAATGTGGGAAAAGAAAAGGCCCAGAATAGAAACATTACAGAGGAAGCGTAAGACGTGCACTGGGCCATCCTGATCAATAACACAGCAAAAGGGACTAACAGCAGGACACACACACACACATATATATATATAATGGATGGCCTACCACAACTAGGCAGGTAGTCGATGCGTGACTGTAGAATAACTCGTGGGTTTTTAATCTTATCTGTGCCTAGCTTTGCAAAACTTTTGGCAAATCCAAATACCCAAGACATTTACAGCAAAGCATTAAAACTAAAGAGCCAATTACCTCTTTTCAAACACAGACTCTGAGTCGTTCAATCGAACTGAATGGCTTCAGAATGTAATTTACTTGCTACAAAAATGACTGAGAATTTTTTATACTGTCAAAGAGCTACAGGTTCTGGACAGAAATTTGGTTAAAATGAACCTGTTTGGATCATTTCCAGCTCTGTGGATGGACAGCCTGGAAATGGAAATAAAACTGCATCTATACAAGTGATGTGTCGGTCGCGAATGAAACGACTCTTATTCGAATTCACAAATTTGGGTGTCAATGACAACCACCCATCCCCGCCCACCTTGTTGGGGTGGCAATACACCATTAGCTGAGGTGCAAAAAAATGATGTGGTCATTGTCACCCTAACTGTAGTAATAAGCCAAGCAATTCTGATGATCAATACAAGAACAACATTTCAAACGAGCTGAAAATCAAGGCGTTATATAGCTCATTACTCTGTCTCTTCCACATTTCCTTTTAAACATGGAACAGCCTTTTAGCTTTAGCCTAGTCAAAAATTACCACTGAATTATGAAATGTTGACCATAAACATTAGCTTTTGGTTGTTAATTTGAAAAATTTTAAAGTATCCACTGCTGTGTTATGCTTTCAATTTTAGGGAAGGTGAATACATTTTTTGGAAGGGGAAACCCTTGCCCATACCAATCACGCTCACCAGACAGTAGTTGTTGTAGGTTTATGATGACACTAAGTGCACCCAATTTCTTTGTAAAGCAGATTCGAGCGCGCGCACACAAACGAAACTTTGGCAGAGTTTGATATCAGCACTGCAACAGCACTGACTGACAAGGATTAATCAGGTTTATTAATTTAGGTGGTAAAGCGGTTCATTTCTAAAATGTCTAAATCTGTCGGTTTACGACACTAACTGTCTGCCATCTATAATCCAGTTTTGAGATCCCTTCCCAGACGCCTTCACGCCCACTCACATCCTGGGCCATCTGACCTCAGGAAATCACATGATAGGGTGGGGCCAGGTTTCACAATGAGCTCACCCGAAACCTTGGCTGATTGTGACCTACACCCGTTTTCACACCTTGGCTCGTGTGATTAGGTAGAGGATCATTAGGGGGTCCTTTGTCCCTCTCGGTGGGTTACTCCCACAGAGCTTAAATCTGGGACTCTCCACCATTTGACCTTAGAACTGAAGCTTCTCGGATGAGAGGCGAAACGTCTTCAAGCAACTTAAAGTAGTCCAGACGCTTTTCTTTCCAAGCTCCTTAGACTACGATGACCTGGATGCCTGAAAACCTTCACAGACATATCTAAATCACAAACTATTTTGTGTGTGAATTGCAAACCTACATTAACAGATCTACTCTCTTACTGAGCACCACAAACAGGTGATACATACAACACGGACTTACTATGGGTTCTTGGATATACTGGCTTTTATGGAGCTCTTCACTTGTCTGCTGCGGCTGGAAAGAACACTTATGAAATCTAGACAGAGAAGCAAATCAGTGAGCTGGAAAACACTTAAGAGTCTGGCGGTAATTTACCTGTCACAAATATCATTTCACACACTGGATGTAGGAAACGTTTGGCTATCACATAGTATAAATGACACTAAAATATAAATTTGATACAAGGCAGTATCTTTGCCTCTCTCTTAGTCATCTTTTGAAGCCATTGACTACACAGCATATCAGAGGAGTCATGCTGAGTCATTGATCCTTGGGGGCTCTTTGCGTCGCTTTTAAATGACTGAAAATCTGATTGATTTCTACATTTTGAACTCAGGAGCAAAACACACTGTCCTTGGAGAACGCGGAGGCACAAAACAACACATTCTTTCTACTTGCAAATGAAAACTACAGTCAGCAGAAATCAGTGTCCACACGCCACTTTTTTAATATTTGTTCAAACTTCCTGTGATTTCTGGGCTAATAAAATGCCTCTGAGGACCATTTAGCATCTCTGTGTCTCCCTTTTATTCTAAACCATCACAAGATAGCATATCAGTGTTTTACCAGAATCCATTAAACAAAAGGCACACACAGAGGGGCATCACAGCCCAGCCATACGTCTCAGATAAGGGAGACATCACTTATTCACGTGCAACCATAAATCTCGAAAACACAGAGGAGATAACAAACAAACGGGACGGAGCAGAGTGAGACATTGCAAACTCATTAAAATGACCGCTGTGACCCCACTATGCAAAGAGCTGGAAGCCGGGACGTTGGTGATGTATTACGAGGAAGAAGGGAGCAACGGTGTTCATACGATGTGCAATTATGCTGGCTTTACTTCAAAAAGGCAGGTGGAAGAGTGAGTTAAAGGGCAAGAGCCAGAGAGAAACGTGCTTAATAAAACCGTGTGCACAGAGAAAAAGATGGAAGCATGTATGGCCAACTAAAAAAGCTCAACAAATCCATGACAGACAAAAGAATGAAAAGAAATAAATAAAACGGTAATAAATGAACACTGATAGAATTTTCTGTGTTGTGTGTTGCTGTGCATGCGTGTGTGTACATCTGCTGCGTGTTTAAGAATACACAGTGATTAATTTGAATACTGGGGGGCGTGGGGGGGGGGGGGGGGGGTAACAGGTTTGTGACAGGTGCACTTAAGGGTTTGAAACTGGTGCCATTCTTATTGGTTATAAGGTGTCCAAATGAATTAATGTGCTTAATAGAATTACACAAATGTGTACGTGTGTGAGCCCTTTGCATTAGCGTGCACTGGTGAAGAAAAAAAAAAAAAACTAGAAATTTCCTTTAAATACTGAAAAAGTCATTTTAATTTTCAGGAGACAGAAACGTTAATAAAAAGAAGTTTGTTGTTGTTGAAAAATGAATGGCACACAAAGACTCGTGTCCTAATGTAAAAGTTTTCTGATTATAAATTGAAGATGTTCAGGGTGATTTATGATGCTATTCTCTGTCAAATCTATACTGTAACACTGGTGGATGCTCATATTAAAGATTATACACTACACGCTACATCCACTCATTAAAGCACACACTTGCAGGCTGCTTTTATTCTTTGCAATTTAAACGACCACGTGCAACGAACTTGTCACCTCAATGCCAATGAAATGGCAGATCCAGCTTTGGACCAAGTCTCTGACCACTTTCAGTCAAGTTCCTGCCTCAAAAGCGCATTTTAACGTGGCTCAAGAGTTGAGAGTTCGTCTTGTAATCGGAAGGTTGCCGGTTCGAGCCCCGGCTCGGACAGTCTCGGTCGTTGTGTCCTTGGGCAAGACACTTCACCTACCGCCTACTGGTGTTGGCCAGAAGGGCCGATGGCGCAATATGGCAGCCTCGCTTCTGTCAGTCTGCCCCAGGGCAGCTGTGGCTACAACTGTAGCTTGCCTCCACCAGTGTGTGAATGGGTGGATGACTGGGTGTGTAAAGCGCTTTGGGGTCCCTAGTGGGGACTATTAAAAGCGCTATACAAATACAGGCCATTTACCATTTACATTTACCATTTTAAGTGCAGTTTGCAGTTCAGTGGGGTTCAAGCTAGCAATTTCATACATTCTGTTTGTGATAATATAATCGTTAACTATGATAAATAATCAAAAAGTGTCTGTTGCCATCCATTTTTATTTACAAATACCGAATTTCCCATTCATCAGAAATTATTATCATCTACTTAGATTCTGAGTTCAGCCAGAACTTCTTAGATTTCAAACAGAGATTTAAAGAGATTTCAAATATCTCCACAAACACTGACATAGTTGCTCCAGGACAGCAGTTTAACGGCAAAATGACCCCAACAAACATTTGTTCAGTCTGAGTGTGACTTGCATGCTCTAATTTATGGTCCAAGTTAGACCGTGATTTTTTGGGACAGGTTGCCTCCCATCAGGCGAGCTGTGCACTCAACCTTCAATTTGTGACCATTTTCAATCAGACTGAAAGCAGAGGTTGGACGGTGCTGCAACCTCTGGGCAACCAGATGTTCGCCACAACAATTTGTAATGTAATCACCCAGCAATCAACAATTTTTCCTAGTTTCAAGGATGTTGCAGTCTTTTTTTTACTCTGATGAAACCAAGACATAAAATAAGGTACAAAAACACCTTTGTTACAAATAGAGAATCCATCCATCCATTCATGTGTCCCTCATTCAGGGTTGCAGCTGGGTTGGAATCTATCCCAGCGGTCATAGATAGATAGGAGATACATAGAGAGGAGGGGTACACAATCTATCACAGGGTTAACTGGGGGAAAAAAACATAAAATCACCCTCAGTCTTTGTAAACCTTCCAGATCGACAGTGGGTTGCAGCTGTTTGCAAGTAGGGCTGCCACGATTTGTCGACTAGTCACGATTACGTCGACTATCAAAATCGTCGACGACTGATTTAATAGTCGACGCGTCGTTTGAAGCTTTGTAAGATCACAAAAGACGCAGGAATAAGTGGCAGGATTTAAGAGTGTAATAACGGACTGAAACAGAAGATGGCAGCATTGCATGTACAAGGATGTCAGCTACCGTTAAACCCTGAAGAAGAAGAAGAAGAAGAAGAAGAAGCAGCTGTGTCCCAGAATTCATAGCGCGGCCCAGCGCAGTTTCCAACAATGGCGGCAGCTAGTTAGTTTTAATATTACTCTTATTATTCTTTCTGGGTCACAAAATAAACGTTTAACATATTTTCAGGCGAGAATGTAGCTGTGTAAACCTCAAATATCTGCTCAGTTTATCAGGACACCACATATTTTCAAAAGCGCTCCTACGTTTTCGGAGACGTCTGTTACCCACTAGCTCGTTAGCGAGCCGGGGGCTAGGTCACTAGCGCCGTGAGAACACTGGACTCCCCGCAAATCATTTTCAAACCCACCGCCGTCTTTCGCTACTCAGGTTAAATATATATGAGTCACTTAGATAACTTAAAATGTTATTGTTTGGCTTTTTTTTTTGTATTTTATTTGTTCCTGAGTAAATCAGTTTGTCTGAGATTAAAGTTATAGTTTTTACACAGCTGAATAAACGTCAAGCAGACAGCTGATTATCAGAAGTGTGAGATGCTCCAGAATATACTCCAGTGTCCTGTTATATTTTAGATAGCAAGGAGTTTATTAAACTTCACCGAAACAATCTGCAAATTTCATTAAAATTTAATAAACTATCATCTTGTCTTTATTTTTAGTTAGCACAGACCTTAAACACTTAAAGCTGTAAGCTAATGATAGTTATATAAGAGCAGATGCTGCTGGTGCAATAAGATGTAGTTTTACGTCCAATGGATGATGATCTGATTAGTCGACTAATCGCAAAAATAATCGGTGACTAGTCGACTATCAAAATAATCGTTTGTGGCAGCCCTATTTGCAAGTGAGTCAATTCTAACAATGGATCATCAACAAGGCAACAGCAATGTAGATGTAAAACCCTAATTAATGTTCATTCATGTCTTCCTACATGTAGCCTTGAGGCACATAATTCCATCTTCATGGTTCTTGGGCAGATCTGATGATCTTATCTAAAACTAAATTAATTAATGAAATACGCTAAATATAAAAGTATCTAAGCAGGCAAGACACAATAAGGTTAGCTCATTATGTTGGCAGAATGCAACGTAACAGATGCAATAGTCCACAAAAGCATAAAATAAATCAAATTAAAAGGGCAACGTATTTATAAATAACATTTCCAGCCTGGGATTCAGAGTAGAGTACTTACTAAGCAGCAGTCTCTATTTGATATAATCATCACGAACTAAATGAGATGAATATACATTTTTCTTTAGAATAGAATAAAATAGAACAGACTATCTTTTTATTGTGCATGTACTTTGATCATACCACTCTAGCAACATATATCTTATAATTAATTAATAAGTGAAAGATCACGACATACAATTGTGAGTGAGCATGACGACACAGGAGACATCAAACTCCTTGTATTACTTAAAGTCCAAGAGATTTAGAGATGGTCACCTTTTTCGATATTCAGATTCTGATATTTTCGATTGTTATGCCAGCAGGCGGTAAAATGTAATCCACCTCTAACTTGAGGAAGTGGCAGTGAAAATCAAGTAGAAGCTATATGCTAACCACCATGAAGGTGAGCATGTTAACTACAACCAGTGGCTGGATCATTTGTGATAGCGACATTAGATACTATTGCACAAACAGGAGAAACATGCAAAGCCAAAGAGAAGTAGAGCAGTCAAAAAGGTCCAATGCAAACTTCTCCAGGTAAAGCTAACATGTCACAGGTCTACTGTAATGATGCACTGTATCGTATATCATATCTGAGAGTGCAATGTAGACAGAATACTTGGAGTTTTTAGTGAACATAATAATGATAATTTTGCTTAAAATGTCCATCCCTAGTTGTTTGTTAGTTAGCTACGTTTACCAAATATGTTTAAAATGTCCTAATTATGCTAGCTTCTAGTTGCACGGTTTTATTCTTGACCTCTTAATGTATAATGTCTGGTATTAAAAATAGCTATCATAACAGCTATTATCATATAGTGTGCCTTGGTGCTGCCCAGGAGTTGTTCCACTATGTTTTAGCTCCTCTCTATTTATTTGAAACTTTTCCTGCCAGTGGACGACATGAACGAAGTACTGAGCACGACCATAAAAGGTGATTCGGATGCTCAACTTGGAGTTGGGAAAGGGTCAACTCAGGACCCATATACTTCGCATCGCTAGCAGCTATTTTGCCCATCATCACTTGAAGTTAATGAAAGTCACTGATATTCTATGGTGGCCGCATTGCTGCTTGTCACTTTCTGGGTGGACGCCGCAATCGGCTCACATCTCATATCTGGGACGATCTGTTGAGGTCCTCAGTCTGGGGGAAAAAAGTTAAGCTCATTTAAATCTGTACTAACCTGAACCCACTTTATTTCCTATTAGAACAACATCAGCCAAAACCAGGAACAAGCCAAGAAAATGTGCATCGATTTGTTTTATCTTGTTCTGGTTTGCACCCTTACTCGTATTACATTTTCTGGTTTCCAGAAGCACCAACTGTTTAAATGATCCAATCCCCAGACATACATATAAACACACACAAGGATGCAGGTACTGGAAATTGTTCAGGGCTGTGTAGACGACGGCACTAAGGCGGCACAGATTCTGAATTTATTTCCACCAGGGTCAAACTAGTAAAATATGCATACCCTCATAATGCTACAAGGCCGTGTGAAGAACAGAGCTCATCAAACAGCATGTGCCACATTATCAAAGCTCAGTTTGGTTTAATGGTAACCCAGGCACAGCCATTCAGTTAGATGCAGTGTCTCTTAGCATCCCTATCTAACACAGTGGATGACTCCCAGTGTCAGCCATTTGACAGTCTAATGGGAGACAGGAGGAGGTTATTGCAGTCTGGATGAAAGAGAACAGATATGTTAAAAATCCAGGCAGTGAAATCTGGTCACAGGGTTGTCAGACTTGCTTTGAATATCCTCAGTTAAGATATTGCCTCTACAGCATATGGTGACAGGAGCTTTTATTACAGAAAGCAATATACCTTTATTTTTAGCAATTTTGTATAAAAGGGACTCCTTTCATTCTAACAGGTCATTTTCAAGATTTATATAAAACCAACAGTGTCTGCAGCCATTTCAAATTAAATCTTCTCCAGTGTTTTGTTGGATGAAAGAATAATAATAGCAGCAACTGGCTAACAGGTCTTTTATTGCAAAGAATTGGAAGGTACACCCCTATGCAACACCAGCTGCATGAATGGTTTGTATGTTGTGCTTAGGATCTCTGCTAAAAGGTAGCTTCCCAAATTACTAAACGACCATCTCGATAATATTTTAAGGGAAAATCAGTCCAAAAAAAGACCTAACAATCACAAGGATCAACAACTTTGATTCTTAGTTTAATACTACTTCAATTGCTGTTAGAGTAAGATGAGGCAGCAAAGCTACTTGGGTAGGAACCGAAGATTTCACACCATGTTAGGCCTCAGTCACATGGAGGTTAGAGATTGGGTAGTTACCTTCTGGCAACCACTGCTCGCACGGAAAAAGTGGTAACATTATTTTTCAGTTTGTACTGCACTTGTCAAAGTTTCTTCACCTCTTGGAGAGCAACTGTAGCAATCTTCTTGCAATCAAAGCAATTGCAAGGAGGCTCATTAGGCTTTACATAGCATCATCCTCACGATTTCTTTTGCCCAGTATGAGCCAGTAAGTTGGGGAATATGCATTTTTCTATTGTAACCAGTGGCTGCCAGATGGTTGCTAACTGGTTCCAGGCGTGTGTGAGAGAGGCCTCGAAAGTTTGGCCAACTTGAATTTTCGTTGTTTTTTTAGCTATTGAGATGGTCATTTATCTACTTTACCACCAGAAAATATCTCTCAAACCGCCTCTTCAGCAGAGGAAAGAGAAAGATAGAGCAATTCAAATCATCAGTTAAGAGAACGTTTTAGATGAAAGTCGTGTTACAAGTGTAGGCTGTTAGGGGAGTTCAGCTGCTCTGTAGGTGTACTGAACTGAAAACCACAAATAATATATCTGTCACAGTTGTAGATGAGGGGCAATTAAGAATAAACACAGCAAAAGCAAATCCAGCGAAATCATCATCCTCAAGATTTTCAGAGTATATTGCTGATCTGTACCTTTAAAGTGGACCTGTAATGCTGAATGCTTATTGTTGGACTTTTACTCCTGCCCATTGCGTTGGCTGCTGGGGGCGAATATTCACAGATTTCGAACAACACAGTTTTTACACGAGTAACGGGCCTCTCACATACAAAATAACAAAAGTTGTTTATTTAGTTGATGAAAAGAATGATAAAAAAAATTACTCAGCAACAAAATTAATATGGGTTTGGTGAGAGACTGCATCATGGCAGCATATTACTCTAATGTAACATGCTGAACACATTATTGGAAACTTTTAACATCCATCATGATTAGGGATGGGTATCGAAAACCGGTTCTTGTTGAGAACCGGTTCCCACTGTTTCAATTCCTTGGAACTGTTTGCCATTTTTGCAAACGATTCCCTTATCGATTCCAGTCGCCCCGAATGACGTCACCACGTTGTGGAGCGTCATTTACCTGGCAGGAAACATGGTACCTAAGCGGCTCAGAAGTTTGATTATACTTTACAAGAACGGATGACAACAGGGCAACTTGCAATACTTGAAAAGTAGATATTTCATTTAAGGGAGGAAACATTACAAATATGCAAAAGCATTTGCTCACAAAACACGCAATGACCTTAAATGAATGTCATGTTTTTAATTCCCTTCCGGACTCGTGAATCTCAACCCAGCAGCAGCGGTAACGTTTGCACGTCCTCTCCCGTTAATGCGGCAGGTAAATAATCAACTAACAGTGCATATTATGTTAGCGCGATCTGCCTTATTACAAAACCTGCCATTACTGTGCATTTAGGTGACCATGATGAGAGAGACAGAGTCTGGCTCAGATGCTGGCAGTTCTCGCTGCAGTCTACCGGTAGCATCTCCTTTCAGGCCAGGATAGACGAATGTCACCGAGCAGTGACTAAGTTTGTGGTCAAAGGCTTGCACCCATTTGCCACAGCAGATGCCCCGATTTTAGGTAAGTGAATGTGTTTAATTGTAGGCAGGGACATTACTGGATATTCTTGTGTAATTGCTACAGAATAATTTATGTTATACTTTGTTATTGCTACAGAAGAATATTTATTTTATTATTTTACATTTACAATTTTTTTCCTGGGGACGCTGTGACACCCCATTGAAGAGCCGTAGGCTGGATCTCTTAAGATCTCACTGTTGGGTTTGTAAGGCCATGTTACTCCTAAATTTCTATCTTGTTCAAAGAGAAGATATAAAACAAAGTTCTAAGCTAATCGGCCTCAGTGTTCTCCTTAGCATCCCCAGGCTTCTACCTTTCTACCTATAAAACCCGAGAGCAGCCAAATGGCTGGTAGGCTTTTAGCTAAGCTTTAGCTTCAGCCAAGTGGAAGCTAAATTGGCTAGTCATTCATATGTATATTAGGTCGTTACCTGGGAATTCTGGAGGGAGGGGAGTGGGGGTGTGTGATTGAGGGCGTGGGGGAGCTGCTAAAAGCTGTGCACTTCCTTTTGTGTTTCATCTTGATGCATTCTCAATCATCCAGGGAAATAAATCTCCAAAAGTCACCAACTTGGAGTGTTTCAGTTTGCCATCTTAGGGAGAAATCAACACACATGGGTGTATGTCCTTTGTTGCTGAGATTTATTGATAAAAACAGTACAAAAAATCAACCATTTGTACACATATTTACAAATAATAATAAAAAGTGAGTGAGTACAATTCAACATTTTCAGCAATCACTCACAATCCTGGCACTGCCATGGTATCTGTAGTCTGCATTTACCACATGTGTATCTTTTGCAGTGAACACATCGCACAGTGGCATGATTGTTCTTGCATTTGTGTTTGACCTGACACGTGGCTCTTTTTCCAGGGCTAGGTGTGGAGGGTTGTGTCCGAAGCAACTGTTCTTTTCTTGCCTTCTTCGCAGCTACATCAGAGTGAGCCAACTCTGTTGCAAGCGCCACCAGGAAGTCCACCCGTCTTTCCTTCGTCCCGGTGCATGCTTGATACAGCACATGTGCATTCAGTGCTGCCATGTCAATCATGTTATAAAACACGGCAACTGGCCAGCGCCGTGTTCCTTTGCGGACAGTGTACTCCCAAACCATCTGGTCCATCACATCCACGCCACACTTTGTTTTGTTGTAAAGGGAGACAGTGTTTGGCTTCCTTTTGGTAGTGTTATCAGTCTGAACCACGCTGTGCATGCTGCTAAGAATATAGACTGTCTTCTTCCGTTTGGCCGCATACGCCGTCAGCGTGGCAGCAGAGGTTGAAAACACCTAAGAAATAAGATAAATTGTTATTTCCATAGCCCTTTTACACACAATGAAACACATAAACATAGAACCACAAAAGACCTGTAACATACCTGAGTGGTGAATTCATTGCGATCTGTCTGTCTAGTGGATTGAGGAATTTCCCTGCGAATCCTGTTGACTGTGCCGAGGATGGTGGTTTTCCGTCTAAGAAGTTTTTGCGCAAGTGAAAGCGATGTGAAAAAATTGTCCGTGGTAACATTTCTGCCCTTGTCTAGGAATGGTTCCATCAGCCTCATTACTACATTTTCAGAAAGTCTCTCCCCAGTGGGACGATTGGGGAGTGTTATTTGTTATTTGTGGCACCAATCAGAGGCACCAATCAGAGCACTGGTACTATTGTACCAAGGGTATATATATGATACAATCTCACTGCACTTAGCCTAATCCTTCATTGCCCTGAAGAATTCTGTGGTGTACGGACCTCCTCTCCAAGGAAAGAAAATGCAGAGAAGACTCACCACTCAGCAGGCCTTGGAAATGATCCTGACGGAAGTCGACCCTTGTGACTCGGA
Organism: Rhamphochromis longiceps; assembly: GCF_057381845.1. NCBI lineage: Eukaryota > Metazoa > Chordata > Actinopteri > Cichliformes > Cichlidae > Rhamphochromis > Rhamphochromis longiceps. The sequence continues at coordinate 12,025,155 of NC_140564.1, read as the reverse complement.
TGGAGAAGACCTAGAAGTTCAGCCGGATTCGGACTCAGAGCTGTCTGATCAGTCTTCCAGTTAGTTTCATTTCATGTTATTTCCTTTTTCATTTCAAACAAGTAAGTGGATGTAGTTAGTAAGTAAGATATTTCAGACATTATTCTGATACAGAGGAGGAGATACTGGAATTATAATTAGTATCTATGCATGCATTTGTGATTTTGTTTGACCTTCCCATTTTGCTCACAATTTGAATTTGTTCACACTGCAGATGAGGAGACTGCTTCTCCACCGAAAAAGAGAGCTTGTTTGGGGACTGAGACAGCGAAAGATGGCACAGTGTGGCGTGAAGAACATGTGGGGACCTGTCTCCCTTTCACCCCAATAGAAGCGTACGCTGCAGATGGAGAGCCAACGGCTAAGGCCAGGAGAAGTATCTCGAGTCGCCTTCAGAGCTTCCTGTGTTTCATCACTCTTGACATGCTTCGTAGCATTCAAGAATGGACTATTCAACATGCACAGCAAACGGAGCATGTTCATTGGTTCATGGACCTCCCTGAACTAATGGCATTTATTGCAATTGTGATCTTGCGGGGGGTTTACATGGTGCCATCTGTAAATGACTGCTGGTCAGCAAACCTGGGAAACCCACAGATAATTGGAACTATGGCACGAAACCGCTTCCAAGACATCATGCAACACCTACGCTTTGATGACAAGTCCACCCGCTGTGATCGAGCAAAGACTGACAAGTTCGCTCCACACCTAGCCCTGGAAAAAGAGCCACGTGTCAGGTCAAACACAAATGCAAGAACAATCATGCCACTGTGCGATGTGTTCACTGCAAAAGATACACATGTGGTAAATGCAGACTACAGATACCATGGCAGTGCCAGGATTGTGAGTGATTGCTGAAAATGTTGAATTGTACTCACTCACTTTTTATTATTATTTGTAAATATGTGTACAAATGGTTGGTTTTTTGTACTGTTTTTATCAATAAATCTCAGCAACAAAGGACATACACCCATGTGTGTTGATTTCTCCCTAAGATGGCAAACTGAAACACTCCAAGTTGGTGACTTTTGGAGATTTATTTCCCTGGATGATTGAGAATGCATCAAGATGAAACACAAAAGGAAGTGCACAGCTTTTAGCAGCTCCCCCACGCCCTCAATCACACACCCCCACTCCCCTCCCTCCAGAATTCCCAGCTAACGACCTAATATACATATGAATGACTAGCCAATTTAGCTTCCACTTGGCTGAAGCTAAAGCTTAGCTAAAAGCCATTTGGCTGTGGGGGAAGAATCGATAAGAGAATCGATAAAGAATCGAATCGTTAAAACAGAATTGAAAATGGAATCGGAATCGTGAAAATCTTATCAATACCCATCCCTAATCATGATAAATGACAGAAAATAAAGGAAAACATTCAAGAGAAGTCAACAGTTTAATAGAGCACAAAATGACATTCTAATTGCTTGTTTTTGAAAAATTATAAGTGCAGTTTATCTCGTCATGCATCATCTTTGCTTCTCTCCATTTTTCAAAATTGCATAAAAAATATCTCCTTTGTTTTTTTCTGTTAGAATTTTCCTTTTTTAATTTTTTCTAGAACACGAAAAATTATTATCTGTAAATACATTCTTGTATATTCAATCTAAGTAGCTGGCTGTTTGACAAATTATTCCCTCCAGTATTTAATTATGTTAGAATCCTAATACCCAGCTCAAATGAGATTTGAGCTCAAAGACCGATGACAAACTGGTCAATAACCACAGCTGAGAAGAAGAAAATCACAAGTCAGCTTAACCACATTATTCCCTGTGGTATGTTAAGACGGTCCCTGCTAATCAAAGCTCAACAAATCAGCTAAAGAGGATTTAAAGAAAAGAAAAAAAGCAGGGAGAGAATTTCTCCAAACAGCCATGTTTACTTCATTATGCAGTACAGTGTGAACAAGCAGAAGGCAGATTTCAGCTACATTTCATTATGCATGCAAAACAATGTACTACAGCCAGCTAAGCTCTTCTGTGCGGATGGTTAATAAAGATGCAAGATGCCTGAACGAGAACAGGACGGGGACCTTCTACGACAGAGGGGAGTGTTTGACAGCAAACGTGGGTGGTATAAAAAACAAGGAAAAGTTAAAGGAGCTAAGAGCTCCGTTCGAACTTCTCCAGATGGCCGTATTATTATAGACGTCCTCTTTTGCAGGGATAGTGTTTGTGAGGTCATGCGTGTAAACAGAATCAGAGCAAGCCCATAATGTGCCAGGTCAGTGATGGCCCATCCAGAGAGTATACAAACACAGAATAAATATATATACGAGGAAAGGAATAAACATGAACTTGATTTATTGTTGTTTGTATGAGCTGAATTTGTCTTGTCAGTAGAAACAGCTGTGTGAAGCCTCCGGGATGTAAATGTTTCGATGTTTTGGGTCATTCAGAGCTTCTTTCAGCTAAAAAGCCTCAGTTAGTATCACAGCAACAGCCGGGGAGTCCTTCAACCCGTTTCTGATTTGTTAACCACACGCTATCTGACAAAATCACCACACATTAGTGCTGTGATTTGGACTGTATTTGACCAATTAAAGACACACTCAGAGGGCATAATGTCTTTCTTTTTCACTCTACACGGTAAGCTGACCGTGACTAGGTGCTACTGCTTTCTATCGATTCACAGAGAGGAATACTCCACACTGACACGTTTTTAGTTTTTCTGCTCTACCTTCTTGAAAAAAAAAAAAAGACGCTGCTAAATCTAAATCGGTAACAATTAGGTGAACTGAAGCGTGACGATCTCTGCTCTGTGTGATTCTGACCCTGTTATTAGGGCCAAGCCCCACCACTGCCGCAGTCATATCTGAAGGGGTTTGAAGGTATTTTCCTGGCATGTTCACCGATGGAATATCAAGGCAGAAGAACAATCAGGACGGAAGGGAACGGTAAGTGACGGAAGTGATGTTGTAGGTGACGTCAGACGCCGGAGACTTTGGCGGAGAAAAAGCAAATGGTAGCATAGAGTTTAACAAAGGTTTTCCAAGCTTCAGTATTACCAAATATACTAATCAATTGTCATATAACTAACAACATCTGTTTTATCATCTCTAACACCCTGGAGGACAACGGGGAGAGTTTAGATGCTCTCCAAGATTACATCGACCGCTGTTTTCAAGATTTAGTAATGCATAAGGCCCAGAGTGCATCTTCCCCGGCCAAAATCGAGACGCCGTCATCGAAGAGAAGTCGCCAGGCAGACTCCCCCGGTACAACATCGCCTGCCGGCAAAGACATCGCAGAAATCCTGGAGTCAATCGACAAGCGATTGTCCAGTTTCGATGCGAGGCTGTCCCTGGTGGAGATTTTACACCGGGAATTTAAATCTCTGAGAGAATCCCTGGAATTCAGCCAGCGGCAGGTGGAAACGCTTGCCGCTGAAAATGCCACGCTACGGGAGTCGGTTAAATCTCTCACCGATAACGTGACCCAGCTAAACATTGAAAATAAAAAAATAAAAGAGTCCGTTATCGATCTACAAGCCCGTAGCATGAGAGATAATCTTGTGTTTTCTGGTATTCCAGAAACTGCCGGAGAGGACGCAGAGGCAACGGTGAAAAACTTCATTAAAATCCACCTGAAGCTGCCGGAGGACACCGTAAAGAACATCGACTTCGATAGAGTACATCGCTTGGGGGGCGCGCGGTCGCGGACCGGGAGACCACGGCCTATTGTGGCCAAATTCAGTCAATTCAAACAGAAGGAACAGGTGAAGAGTCGCGGCAGAGAGCTGAAAGGAACGGACTTCAGCGTGAACGACCAGTTCCCCAAAGAGATCCTGGAACGACGCAAGGTCCTGTTCCCAGTTCGACGTAGCTTCATCCAGAAAGGCTCCCGTGCTGTCATCGCCGTGGACCGGCTCTACGTGGACGGACAGCTTTACCGCGACCTCGGCACCACACCGTGGTTATATTAACTGCACTCCAGATAAGAACCCGCTACACTCTTTTCTTATTCATTCACACTCTCTCCTTTAACATGAGTTTAAGCTAGTAATATCAATATGATGTCATAGCAGATATAACACCGTCACCCTCCGTCATTGCTTTAATTGGAATGTTTCCGTTTCGTTTCTTTTTTTTTTTGTTGTCGCTCACAGTTCATGTGGTTTCTTTCTTTCTCTTGTCTTTCACTGCTGTGGTCACCTACTTCCCCACTCACCTACAAACAACACCCTCTATTTCTCCATATTTTCACAACACGATCACGCAAACACATCAGCTCAACGGCAGCACATTCACAACAGCCTCACAGCACGCACAGACTTGCAGGACACATAAGCAAGCCACGCTTGTTCATATTAGTGAATATTCACACACATAGTCAGACTTATGGAGTCTCTCACCACACTTCTTTTTCTCTTTCTATTTACAAACAAGGGATGTTTCCATATTCTCTCCACCTGTCTAAACGAAACACCCAGCATACATCATTAGACATACACGCGCAATTAAGGGCATGCTGAGGTTTGTCACATGGAATGTAAATGGAGCTGGCACCAGAGGAAAGAGGTTAAAAATATTTAACCAGCTTAAAAAACTACAGGCAGATGTTGTTTTATTACAAGAAACTCACAAACCTGTCACAGGTTTAAATGAACTTAAAACACCTGAGTTTCCTAACGTGTTTGCAGCCGGTTATAATTCTAGACAACGGGGAGTAGCAATTTTAATACATAAAAATGTTAATTTTACAGTACTCGATACAGTTATAGATCCAGAAGGTAGATTTCTAATTATTAAACTATCAATATTGAACAAAAAACTATGTATTGTTAGTATATACGGTCCAAATGTTGATGAACCCTCATTCTTCCACGGTTTTTTTAGTGCACTCTCTGAACACCTTGATTGCACACTCATTCTTGGCGGTGACCTCAACCTTGGACTAAATGAAGAAATGGATAGGCTCAACACAACAGGAACTCAGCGTAATTGGCAGTCCACAAATATAATCAAACAGTATATGAACGACTTTGGTCTTTGCGATGCATGGCGCTCTCTTCACCCCACCAGTAAGGAATATACTTTTTTCTCGCATGTTCATCACTCTTACTCTCGTCTGGATTATTTTTTGGTCAGCAGCTCACTGCTGTGTGACATTTCAGACACTGAGATTCATCCTATAGCTGTCAGCGATCATGCTCCTGTATCTTTAACACTAATGCACAAGAATAATACTACGCCAAGAAAAAACTGGAGATTTAATATATCACTACTTAAAGATGAAGACTTTATTAAATACTTTAAAAAGGAATGGACTTCATATTTAGACTTTAATGACACTCCCGGAATATCTGCTTCTGTTCTATGGGAAGCAGGGAAAGCTGTGATGAGAGGTAAAATAATTTCTTTCTCATCACACAAAAAGAAAGAAGAAAACAAAAATATTCAGGAATTAGAAAAAAACATCAAATCACTAGAAGAAGCCTACGCGTCCCACCAAGATCAGGAAACATTGAACAAAATATGCAAAACAAAACTAGAATTAAATGAAACTATTAATAAAAAAACACAATTCCTTATACAAAGACTTCGCTTGCAGAATTTTGAACACAGTAACAAATCAGGTCGATTTCTAGCTAACCAGCTAAAAATAAATAAAGAAAAAATAACTATATGTGCTGCTAAAGATTTATCGGGGAACACAATATATGATCCTGGAAGAATAAACAACATTTTTAGGGATTTCTATGAAACTTTATACTCACCACAAATAAACCCATCTAAAAATGAAATTGATCTGTTTCTTGACAACGTAACTCTTCCAAAATTACTAGACAGTCAAGCAATGGAACTGGATTCGCCACTGACGCCAAGTGAACTCCAGGAAGCCCTGATAAGTATGCCCAATAATAAGGCTCCAGGTCCAGACGGCTTCCCTGCAGAATTCTACAAAGAATTCTGGACAATTTTGGCACCAGTATTCCACAGCATGTTGCAGGAAATCGAGGAAAAGGGCAGACTACCACCAAATATGAATTCTGCCAACATTAGTCTCCTGCTAAAACCAGGCAAAGACCCTTTATTTCCCTCAAGCTATCGTCCAATTTCTCTTTTAAATGTAGACCTTAAAATAATCTGCAAAGCTCTCTCAAAGAGATTAGAGAAAATGACCCCCCTCTTAATTCATCCTGACCAAACTGGTTTCATAAAAGGTCGGCACTCCTCAACAAACACTCGTAGATTACTTAATTTAATAGACTACTCATACGATAAAAACATCGAAACCATAATATTATCTCTAGATGCAGAAAAAGCATTTGACAGAGTTAATTGGAAATTTTTATTCGCAACTTTACACAAATTTGGTTTTGGAAACTCTTTCATAAACTGGATAAGAATATTATACAATTCCCCAACAGCTCATATCAGAACAAATGACCAGACATCCTCCAGCTTCTGTCTCCTGAGGGGCACCAGACAGGGATGCCCACTCTCCCCTTCACTTTTTGCAATTTTTATCGAACCTCTAGCAGCAGCATTTAGACAGGCTACAACAATTAAGGGCATAAAATGTAAGAACATAGAACATAAAATCAGTCTCTATGCGGATGATGTGTTGCTTTTTCTGCAAAACACACAAACCAACCTCTCTGAGGTAATTACTTTAATAAACTGGTTTTCAAGAGTTTCAGATTATTCAATTAACTGGCCAAAATCTACAGTTCTCCCCATTAACTGCTCCTTCCATAATTCTTCCTCTGCCCCACTGCAATCCGGAAATATTAAATATTTAGGTATTAATGTCTCTCCTAAGCTTTCAGACTTAACTAAACTAAACCACATCCCACTTCTAAAGAAAGTAGAAGGCGATCTGACTAGATGGAAATCTTTACCCATATCACTCATGGGAAGGGTCGCCACTATAAAAATGATGATCTTGCCAAAAATAAATTACTTATTTTTGATGATCCCTAACAAACCATCACAAGATTGGTTCAGATCTCTGGATTCATATATTTCCAAATTCCTTTGGAAAGATAAACCCCCACGTATTAGCTTAAAAACGCTACAAAGAACCAAGGATAGAGGAGGATTAGATCTGCCTAATTTTCACCAATACTTCTTAGCCAACAGGCTTCAGTTCATCTCAGAATGGTTAAAACATACCTTCTTAGTTGAGCCCTGGCTAGATGTTGAACAGGCACTATGCAAGGATCTAGAGATTTCAGACCTACCATTTATTAGCTCAAACATCAAAAGACATGAATGCTTTAAAAGTATCAACATCAGCTTTTCTCTAACAGCATGGTGGGAGTTTCTAAAAATAACGGAGTCTTCATTAATCCCATGCAAACGTACACCTATCTGGAATAACCCTGACATATTACAAAACAATAATATGATTAATTTCCCAGAATGGAGTTGTAAAGGAATTAAATACTTAGAACATATATTAGAGGGAACAGAATTTATTCCATTTGACAGACTAGTTGAACAATATGGGATCAACAAGACAAGGTTTTTAGAATATCAACAAATTAAATCCATAGTAAAAAAGAAATTTAACCTCAGTCAAGTTGAATTACAAACACCACTAAGTGCGGCACATTTTCTTACTCTTAAATCCCCCAAATTATTGTCTAAAATATACAGAACACTTTCTAAATTAGATGAATCAATATCCCTTCCTACTGCAAAGTGGGAAGCAGATTTATCAGTCAACCTAGACCAAAACTTCTGGTCTCAGATTTGCTTAAAAACTTTTAAATTAATTAAAAATCCCAGTCTGCAATTAATACAATACAAAATACTTCATAGAGTGCACTATACAGGTCATCGGATGTTCAAGATGGGCTTTACATCTTCCAACAACTGCTCACACTGTCAAGGCAATACACCAGACAATTACATCCACGCTCTTTGGTTCTGTCCACCAGTGCAAAAGTTTTGGCGCGAGATATGTGAAGACTTATCAAAGTGTCTGAAATGTAACATCCCAACTTCCCCCTTAGTGTGTCTACTGGGCAGCTTAGATAATGTCACTTCAGAAAAGAATATAGCCCACATGATCTTCACTGCCCTATGCATAGCCAAGAAAACAGTCCTCATGAACTGGAAAAATAAAAATAATCTTAATTCTAACCAATATAGAAATTATCTATTAGATTACATTAGTCTTGACACAGCCTCTGCCACCACATTAGATCAATTGCTCTGGGCCCCTTTTATCAGCTCCATCACCTAGTGGGGGTGGGGGGTCATAGTTTGGTCCCGCCTTCACTGCTGTGATTGGTGAGGGGGTAGGGACAGGCTTAGGGCGTCGGGGGGTTCCCCGGAGGCATCTTCCTTGGGGGGCTCAACCCGGGGTAGCGGTCACGTCCGGTTGGGGGCTCTGTTGGCTCTCAGGTGACTGTTTCCTCGTGGCTGCGTGCAGCGGGGCTAGGGGAGGGTCTGTGCTGACGGACGTGGGTTACTGACCTGGCAACCTGGCTGCCCCTGGGTGGGTCCGGGATGGGCGTGAGGTTCTGGGGGCGCTCCGTCTCTGGGCTGGGGCCCGGGCCGGGCCTCGGGGGCTTGGGTCCTGGTTGGTGTGTTGCCGGGGTTGTGGGCGGGTGGGTGCATGGGGGCCCGGCCCTGGAGCAGGGTGCCGCCGGTGCGTCGAGCCGCCTGGGGGGCTCTTCAACTGGTGGGGGGGGTGGTCACATCTTGCTTTCTTCTCTTCAGGAACTCTCTGCAGGAGGGGGAGATACAGGAGAGGTGGAGGAAGATCTCAGCCTGGGCGTTTACCGTCTTATGTAGTCTGGAAGATGTGTGGATGGTGGGGTGGGTGCAGTTTTCTCTGTGGTGGGGTTGGGTGGACTGTCCAGGGCTCTGTGGAGCCGGAGGGCGCTACTGCACTGGGCCCCGGTCTGATGGGCCTGGGCCCCCCTTCCCTGGCGGGTCGCGAAGGGTGGGAGTGCCTACTGGGGTCAGCGGGGGAGCTGGCCCCAGGGAGGGGTTACCTGCCCCTCCCTTCCTTCCCTCCCCATCTCCAGCTGCCTCCCTCTTCCCGCTCCTCCACAACCACCCACACATGCAGGGCCTTGGAGTGGGGGTATGTCACCAGGGTGCAGAGGAGGCTACCCCCCCCCCGTCCCCTTCTGGCTGCCTCTGCCTCAATTTTATCCCACAACTTAGACATTCACATTATTCACACTCTCATTACACATACATATAGGATCTTGGGGGTGGGCACAATCACGGAGTCCAAATTACCATCAGGGTGTATACCTCACCCCTGACGTCGTTGCCCACCTCTCAATTTTAAATACACTTAGTCATTGAGGGCTAGCAGGAGGGACTATGCGCTTACCTGCTGCTCCTTGGCAGGTAGCTCCATGCCCTCCTGGGTTTTAATTGCACCTTAGAACACACATGCATCAACATTACAATGAGCGGGTGGAGGGAGGTTTGGAGTCTTCTCCCACCCCCATTCTCTGCGGCCTGCTGGAGCGGGGGGGCTAGTAGGAGGAGTTGGCCGTCCGACTGCGGTCTGGGGTGTGGGGCCTCCCTGCTGCTGCGGAGTCGGGGTGGTCTGCCTCTCCCCACTGCAGGGAAAAGGGTAACACCACCTGGGTCTGGGTGCAATTCCCCCCTCCAGGGGCAAGGGTACCTAGACCCGGTTTGTAGAGTACGCTTGGGGAGTGTGATCGTGTGTACAACGTCTCTTTATGTCTGTCTCCACGTTGGTTGAGTGTGGAGTGAGTGCATATGAGAGCATGAGGGTGGGAATGGATGTTTGTGTCTGTGTGTGCCTGTATGTCTGTGTCTATATGTCAGGTTGGGTATCAGACGCCACCTCTCTGGGGACACCTCAGGCCCTCCAAGGTTTGGAGGCCTATCTCCACCCACCACCACTTCCCCTGCCGGTGGCGGACTCCCTCAGGTGTCGGTGTGTTGGTGGTTCTTTGTGTCTGGGGGTGGGCGTCCGGGTACACACCGGCTCACTCCTTGGCTCCTTGGCTCACGCCGCTTGTCGGGGCCTGGGGCCTGGGGCTCGCTCGGGCCCCTTTGGAGGTGGGGTGCCCCCGGCCTCTCGGCCTGGGGCTCGGTCACTCAGGCACAGCTGGGGGCCGGCGGAGCTCACGGGCGCGTCACTGCAACTCCCCCTGACTTCTGCTCCGCGGCTGCTGGGCGAGCCCTCATCTGGGACTCTCCTCAGCTCTTACTGGAACAGTGGCGTGGCTGCCCCTCTGTTGGTCTTCCATGGTCTCTTGTGTTCTGGGGGCCTCTGGATGTCTGGAGTTTTGATCTCCTCCATACCCACTTCACACCCTGGAGGACGGGGCTGTGGCCCCCCCACACTCCCTAGCAGATCATTACATGGAGAAACCTTTGGAATGCAAGCATGCTGATCCACACAGGTATGCACACATGGGTATTCACAGACGCGGACTAAAGCTTTCTTGGCTGCTGCCTCAAAGCACACTGTGCGCTGTCTATCTTGCGTGCTGCACAATATCGTTTATTATTTAGTAAATATTGATATCTATGACTAGCTAGTTTATTGTGATGGTGCTTTGTTTTCTCTATTATTTTGTTTGTTTGTTTTTTTTCTCCATACAGGTGACCCAAGAGTTCTTTTTTTTTTTCTCTCTCTTCCCCCCCCTTCTCACCGTCTCTTCTCCCCTTTGGTTTTCTTTCTTTCTCTCCCCCTCTTTCTCTCATTCATTCCCCCTGTCCTATTTATTTAAAAAAAAAAAAAAAATGACAAAGGATGAACTGAAGCTCTGCCGTCACGTAATGTCGCATACTGCTGTTTCTGATGTCATTTAGAAAAAGGAAAAAAAAAAAAAAAAAAAAAAAAAAAGGAATATCAAGGCTCTTATTATTCCCATTTTCAGAGACAATTCTGATGATTAGCTTTTTCACAGGAACTAAATGTGTGAGAGGGTTGGTGTAATAGATAATGGAGGAGTGGCAGTTCTTTCCTTAATCGATCTGTGCTCAGCTGGGTGTTTTATTCATTGATTTCCTCTTACTGTTCGTTTTTACTGACATTTCTGCTGTTAGACCGTGTGGTACTGTGGCAGCAGTTTATTTTTACTGTGTTTGTGCCCTACCAAAAACATGTACTAACCTGGCATTATCACTCTTAACTCCACCATGACCAACAACACAGAATACCCTGTAAACCTTCAGGCCTGTTAACAGCAATAAATGGTTGTATTAGTAACACACTCTACTTATTAAGGCCCTTGGTCACGAGTCATCAGTTCTGCTGACAGCTCCATCTGAGTGGGAGGACGAAAAGCAAGTAGGTGATATTAGAGAGGCCAAAAGAAGATAATGCTTCTTAAATGAAGCGTCCTAATTTGAATAGGGAATGGCTCATATTTGCAAAAAGCATGCTTTTATTTAATGGCTCCTTAATGGAAATGTGCAGATACAGTCCATCTTAATGGACTGAATCCTATAATAAAGTCAGCAGACTGACGACCACAATAAAGTTCGTTTCATGGGTTCAGTTTTCTACAAACAACTCTTGTGACCGACTGAAGAAATTTGCTTGAATCAGTTGGTATTTCGTGTGCATCCATGTCACTCTCTCACCCAGTCACTCAAGTTGAAGGCTAGAGTTTTAAAACTATTGTGCAAAGTGAGGTGTTATTTTACTGTTAAAGAGATTTATTGTTTGGGACTTTCACGTTGAGTTACCATGACTAAAAATCCCAGTCCAGTAAATGTGTTTGCTGTGCTTTGGTCATTGTTAATCCTCCCCTCTTGGCTAAGTGCCCCCTGAACGCTGTGGACACAAACCGAGTTCTGGTGATATACTGTACAGTGTGGTGTAATGTTCCCACCTCTGGCCAACACTTCCTTTATTCCTGAGGGCTATATGTTGTTATGGTGATGGGTAGCTCAGGTTAGAACAAGGAGGTATGAAAGTAGCGCTGTGTTACTTCAAGTGTGGAGTCACATCAGAGTCTCTTCACGTGTATTGTTAGAGAAGCACATGCGAGAGTTTGAAAACCAATGAGTGACAATGGAACAGGGACGCTCTGCTCCTTTTCTTATTACTCTTGCTCTCTTGATCCTGCCTTAAACTCCATCAATTCTTTCAAGGTCAAGTGCCACTGCTTTCTAAAACCATGTAATCCTGCAATGACTTGCTCCCATAACATTTCTTCTCTCTTAGTCTTCAACCAAAGGACAAAAGATGGACAAAAACTGACAAGAGCTTTAGTAGAACTGAATTCAAGACTTCCATTTCTGTGTTTATCCAACTACTAATAAAACTCAGAAGAAAGCAAAAACAGGTGATTTGTAATCATAGGTTCTTACTAACATAAGGTCAGGTCAGTTTCTATACATTGGTTTCAGACTGAGGGCAGAAGAGCAAGGCTCATACACAGAGTCGAGAAAAAGTGGAAGAATTTTAGACACGACACAGCAAAGTCAGACTTCCATGAAAAATAGTGCAAGGTAAGGTGATGTTACTGAGATGAACCCTTTGGATCAAAATAATGTGGCCACAGAGTAAAACACTGTTATATTATCACAGTACGATTACCATGATAGTGATACTCAGTCCACCACAAGACAATCATAAACACGTCATGATATTGGAGTGACTCAAATAGAGGACATAACCCCCCAAAAAACAGAGACAATAAAGTGAAAGAGTCTTGAACCACACCTCATTTCTTTACATGTTTCCTTCAAGGAGCTAGGCTTTCTTGCAACTGTTATTGGACCTGATCATTTGCAGAGGAATGGCTTTTGATTGTTTGTTTCTTAAGTCCATTAACACTGACTCACTATGAATCATTAAAGCATAAAAAGGCACCTAACTCAAGGGGTGAACCAGTGTTGTGTCTACACAGACAATTTAGCAAAGAACCAATTTTAAATTGTATCATTAGACAGTTTTGTGTTACTAGCAGCCTGTCACAACAACATATCATTGTTCCCATTTCTTCAGATGAATTTGTGAAAAATACAAAAGACGACACAGTTTTCCTGGCATAAAATCATATTTTTGCAACAAGAATGTGATTCACTAACAGTTATTACAAACACAAAAAACCTGGCCTATCTCTGCATGGTGTGCAGTGTGTCAGCCGGTGCTGTTGGGGATCTCAGGGATCTGATCCACCATGCAATACCATCTGGAAAGAGTCTGATTGGCATCAACATGACAATGATCCTAAACACACAGACAATGCAGTAAAACCATATCTGGACAGAAAAACACACAGGAGAACACTATTGGTCAAGGACTGGCCTCCCCAGAGCCCAGACCTCAACATTACTGAAGCATTGTGGGATCATAGTGACCAAATATAGACTTTCAAGCTCGACAGAACTGTTTGTGCCTTAGATACTGCATTCCCATGTACGTTTGCACATGTTTCAATAAATTGATGCACACATTTCCCAGCTTCCTAGAAAAATATATAAATATTTGCACAGTAATGTAGTGCTTTATCACCGTGGTTACATAATATAATTGTTTTTCAAATTTAATAATGTGCCAGTTCACCTAATTAGCCCTGTGATTAGCTTTCTGTCATTTTCCCTTTGTGAGTTTGTTCTTCACAACAAATTAATAAACTTCCAGTTGTCCTCATGTATTTCATAATTGGCACCACAACCAAGAACAGTACCACCAGAGTATTGATAAGGTATCTAAAGGGATAATGGGATGATACATTGCCGTATTCATTGTTTTGCGTCATTGCTACTACAAAGAATAGAAAACAATTCTGCATTCTTATTTCACAAGGGATGGTTGGAAGGATGGAATAATGAAAGCTGTATATAATCCCTAATCAAAACATGGAATAGGATAGACTTATTCCTAGACTACAAGTCACCTTCACCATTTCACATACATTTATTTCATCCTCCCTGCATTCACATTCAAGTAAATCCAGTTTAGAAACACCAGTTAACTGAAAACTGATTTTTTTTCTACTGTGGGAGGAAGCTGGCGGACCCGGTTGCTCTTTGGTTTGCACTCATTGCTCAGACACACTTAACCTGGTGCATTGTGCTTGTAGCAGTGATTGTCCGGGCTGAGAAAGAAATTTAATGTCAAATAAACCAGTAAATAATGAAAGCAGATGTGTTGTCTTCAGGACATCTGCAACAATAACACCATCTCATTTAATCTAATACTAATTACTCAGCAATTACTTGGCAGGTGTGGAGGTTTATGGCTTTCATTATTCCAGCTCGTGCTTTTTTGATGGAACAAAAACAATCCACCCACAGAGGGTTTATGAATAAACACTGAACCTGCATTACATGCTTCTGAAAACAATGTATTCTAAGAAACTCAGTTATTATTCATGCCCTTCATATTCCTTTAGTTGAAGAGGTGTAAAGCAAAGATGCATGCGAAGAAAAATGTCTTACTGGAACAGATTCACGCTGTCTTGGTCATTTGGTTTTATCACCAAGCTGAAAGGCTCTGTGAGGTCCTTCCTGCTGTCTGCCAACATCACTTCTTTTCTGTGTCATCGTCACCCTGTTCCCATCTCGTACCTTATCACCGTCATCGTTCTCTCCCTGTCAGCCCAAACCCCCCCTCTGTGTCCATCTTACCCTTTCCCAGTTGTTCTTCTTATTCAGCTTCCGTGTTTGTTGAAGAGCCAGTAAAAGTCAGGCCAGCAGCAGCTGTCCAAACACGGATAGCCCCCCACAGGTTCCTAGTTGATTTCCTGCAAGCTATTACTATTGCCCAACATTTCCACTACTGTCACCATGGTGCCAGTCGTTGGAGGGGGGCTGAACTAGCAGTGCGAATATGTGATAAAATGAAAATGAAGGAGAGCTTCAGGGAGCTGAGGAGAAACTATGAAACTGGAGAATAAGAAATAAAAATGCCCATGAAGAATAAAATGACAAATGTAACGGTTTAAGAAAACAAAAGTCTGTGAAGGTTCTCAGTCATCCAGGTCATCGTAGTCAAAGGAGCTTGCAAAGAAAAGCATCTGGACTTCTTTAAGTTGCTTGAAGACGTTTCACCTCTCTCGGATGAGAGGTGAAACCTTCACAGACATATCTAAATCACAAACTATTTTGTGTGTGAATTGCAAACCTACATTAACAGACCTACTCTCTTACTGAGCACCACAAACAGGTGATACATACAACACGGACTTACTATGGGTTCTTGGATATACTGGCTTTTATGGAGCTCTTCACTTGTCTGCTGCGGCTGGAAAGAACACTTGTGAAATCTAGACAGAGAAGCAAATCAGTGAGCTGGAAAACACTTAAGAGTCTGGCGGTAATTTACCTGTCACAAATATCATTTCACACACTGGATGTAGGAAACGTTTGGCTATCACATAGTATAAATGACACTAAAATATAAATTTGATACAAGGCAGTATCTTTGCCTCTCTCTTAGTCATCTTTTGAAGCCATTGACTACACAGCATATCAGAGGAGTCATGCTGAGTCATTGATCCTTGGGGGCTCTTTGCGTCGCTTTTAAATGACTGAAAATCTGATTGATTTCTACATTTTGTCAAAAGTCAAAAAGGATATGTAATAAAAGTCCACTTGTGGTTCTATGTATGCTGAGATCAACAGAAGACAAATGACTGCCAAGACATTCAAAGATCCTGCAGTCTGTCCATTTTACAGTAAGATTGAACAACAGGAACAGCAAGACAGATGGTCGAGCTAACTACTAGAAACTGCTAAAAAACATTGCTTTAAACACTTGCAGACTGAAACTCCAAACCTTTACTTGCTAAAGACATAACAGTCCAGGCATGCGGGGCAGTTTACACCAATACTCTTCACAATATTCAGTTTGACAGACTCAAAAACATGTTTTAGGGTACTGGACCACCACATGCTGCCAACTCAATGCCTCATCACTTAAGACTATCAAACACAATTAGCAAGGCAAAGAAGCAGTATGAACGCTCACTTGCACTATTCTAGGTTTGAACCTGCATGCTCTTTTCTCTGGCAGCTACAGTTTCTTCTCCATCATCCATCCTCTTTCACTTATTCTTATCAGGGTTACGTAGGGTTGGAGCCTTTCTCAGCTACAATAGGGTACAAGCCAGGGTACATCCTGGGCAGGTTGCCAGTCTTATGAGGGTTAATGACATCTAATATGACACTACATACTGCTTCCCATCTGGGTGAAGGACACTCACAAAAGAGACTATTAATCTCATTAGTTTCAAATTCTAGTTTTAAAAAAGGATTCAATGAAAACATTCTTCCAAAAAATATTCCCTCATTTATTGAAAGGGAAAGTTGCTGTCAACTGTCCACCATCTAATCTAATGAGTGTAAAGGCCAGGGCATATGGGTTACATCATTTTCATACTCATCAAACCACTCGTTGACCCTTCATGCCCTGTGAATGGGATTCTGGAAAACAAGTCCCATCAGCATCAAGACGTTTCATCAAACGTTGATCACGGGTGATCACGCTGAAGAACTTTCCATTTGTTATCAGTGCCCCACCATCTAAGAGGACAAGTTAATCCAAAACAACCACTCAACCACTGCATTCATGATCCCCCAGATCTTACTGAAGGTTTCAACACTCAGGTTTTTTATTTAATCTGTTTTCCGATAGACCAGATTTGACAAAAAAACCTGAAGTTAAAAAAAGAACAGGCAGCATCACAGCTGCTGTTCAACACCGTCTTCCATTCCACTCAAATGTGAAATAACACTCACCGTGTCTGATTTTTGAATGCCCACCACCTAATTATCTAGCACTTTGCTTTAGCAAAAGGGTTTTTTTTTTGTATTTATAGTTCTATGACTAACCATTTTCTATCTATTTTGGGTCCCTTGACGCTCATACTAACACTGGTAGGGACGCTGTGTATCCACCTGCTAATTTCCTGGATTTAATGATGTGAAATTAGGGACCACGTTTGTAGAGAAAACTCGCCCACAAATCGAGCACAGCAGGTCGTCTTACATGGTAATTAGGAAGTGTTAAATTAAGCTTAAGCTTTAACAAATCTCTGGGATTTGCATTTCCACAAGCAGGTTTGTAAAGTTGTCAAGAGTTTGATGAGCCCACCTCAGAACACATATGTATCATAAGTCTTACAGCAGGAAATTGGACCAGATTATGAAAGTGTTCTTGGGAGAACACCAGGATGTATTTCATGTTGTTTCCAAGCGCATAAAAGAGTTGTCTAGTTGATAGCTATCTACAGTTTACAATGTACTCTGTGTGTTATGGTGTGTTGAGAATACAATAGATTAAAAAGTCTTTACAGCTCTGAACTCTTTTCACAAACATGTCCCTGCTGAAGCTCTGAGAAATGTTTTTGTTTGCCCATTGCTGTACTTGCTATCTCCTGCCCTATTACTAAGACTACCAGTGGAGTACAGGTATTAAACTGCTGCATGGGTGGCTTACGGAAAGGAAGGTCAGCAGCCCAATTAGCCCCTGCTGAAATGCGAAGAGGTGAAGTGATGGAGTGAAAGACAGGCAGTAAATTATAACAATAGGTGTTTCTTTTTTCTCTCTTCTCCCAAGCAGTAGATTGCTTTTTGTCCTGGTCTTACAGAAATGATTTTTTTTCCTCCAGGAGGAGAAACATTTATCTCATTTGATTTAGGACGGGAGCGTTCACCACTGTTAAATGATCCTAAAATAAAAGGAGTTGCAGTAGCAGTAATGGGACAATGTGTCAGTCTGCACACAGCAGGTGAGGAGAACAGGAAGTCCAGTCATATCTGCCATTTAACTGCTCAATTTTCAAAGTAAAAACCCTTTTTATACTACCCTGTTATACTACTGTCCTGTCGTGACCATTTGCATTTTTTCTTTTTTTTGCACAAACAAGAAAATTAGAAAAACTGTTCTCTAATGTCCCTCATTTATTCTGCAGGCTGTATCTGAAAGATGGCTGACAATTGGCCACAATCCTCTCGTGAAGCCTGAGTGGTTTTGCATAAACTGGAGGGTGGATCTCCCTTTGAAAACGAAGAATAGTATTGGCCTTTCATTCACAAGGTATGCTATCTCTTAAGAACAAAAACCCATCAGGAAAACATACTGATGCCATAGATCAAGGGAGCTTTGGGTTGTTTTGCAGTAGACGTTTATACAATCCACCGTTTGACAGAATGAAGGTTTGAAGCCTTTTAAGGTGCTTCCACAGTGGCTTCCATTTTCCAACCCAGAGGCTATGTCTATCATTTATATACAGCCTATTACTCTTCCCTGATTTCTTAGTATTGAGACGGTCCCTAACTTCATTACCTTTCCCTCACATCAAGTTGCCAGGTTTTAATATCGGATTATGAGGTTCAAATATGCCACGCAACAACAGTCAAGCTTTATCCTGCACAATGACACAACTCTGCTGATAACTGAATGAAGGTTATGAAATCTGAACTTAACTGATGGTCTTAATATCAAACCCTAAAAATACAACCCTTGTGTGTTTTCTACATTTTCAAATGTGCATCGTAGATTTGATCAAAGACGCACAACCAAATCTTTGCTTTTCATCACCCTCGCTTTCACTGTTCGTCATCCTCACAGGGATATGTGTGTAACGCTGTGTTTATGCGAGTGCGTGTCATCTTATATGAGTGTGCATGACAGCGACGTTATGCACTCCTTCATATGTAATTCAAGTGATTGCTTCTGTCCTGGTGTGACTGCAGGAGCTTAAGGCAACAGCTGTTCTCTGCTGCTCTGACTGTTGTGGCCGCATCCCACATCTCCCCACTCCACTACTGTCACTCCACATTCCTGTGCTGGCGCATGTCTGAAGGCTCAGACCTGTTTTTTGTATCATTTGAGATTGCAAAAATCTGCATTAACAAGACATGGGCGTTTTTGGAAAGGGTTAAAGGATCGTTAATAAAAGTCCAGCTGTACAGATCAGCTTTGTTGTAATTTGTAGAGGTTTGCAGATCTCTGTCAATGTTTTACACATATTCATATTCTCTCTGTTTCTTTTAAAGAAAGATGAGAAACAGGCTGAGTTGACAAAGTAATAAATGACAAACCAGCTACAGAATTAAGCTTTCCATCATTATAAATCTGTTGGACTGAAGTTATTTGAACACCTTTTCCTGTCCTAAACATCGCACTCGTGTGAATCTAACTTATTCTGTGAATCTATTCTTCTTGGGACGAAGACTAAAAGAAGACTAAAGCATAAAGACAATAGCCAAGTGGATCAAGTCTGTTTCCAAATGTCTTGCTGACACTCATTCAAGCTGCAATCTGGGCAGTTATTAGGCTGGGTCAACACCTTTGCCATGTTTCTCGAGTTGTTCTCCAGCAGTTTTAAGCATGATGGGATCTGCCGCGGGTGGGGCCACTGCCATCTGGGGGAGTCGATCCAACGCGGGATAGTGCTTGCTCTGCCAATGTTTAGGTGGGCTGTACATGTCAAAGCGATAATCACTTGAATGCCAGAACCCGAAGCTGTCAAGCAGAACACTGGCTTTTAACGAGATGATCAATATCATTCACTTCACAGGTCAGTGGTTTAATGTTGTGGCTGATTGGTGTGCATCTCTTCTTTATCTACCTCCTCTATCTATGCTCAGTGCACTCCCAGTATTGAAAGCTCCAAAAAATCCAATTCCTTTAATGACAACTTGACGCTAGCTCCAAAAATGATTTAAGCTCCCATTTTAAAATCACCCATTTCTATATTTACCCATTTAGAGTTTTATTAAGCCTAAAAGTGAGCTAAAAAGTTAGCTTAAAGTTTGTTTTGACTGAGGTGTCAGTCATTTATATACCATTGAAAGAAGTAGAAAAAAAGAGAAAAAATAAGCTTATAATTTGATTGTCTATGGAAAAAAGCATGCAAATAACATAGTCTGAAAGAAACTGTAATAAATGTCAGGGTAATGTCTCCATTAATGGAACCAGTTCCATGATATTGCTTTGATTTGTTTTTCATGGTTATGTTACCCGAGCTCTTTTCTTGGGTCTATCAGGCTTACAGGTGTGCTGGCCTTTGGCAAAAAAAAGTGTATCAATATGCAAACAGTGAAGTATTTCAAAAGCCATCATCTACAAAAGTTCCCAAGCAGGCAACAAAGAACTTTATATTGATTAATCCTCCGAGATGCATTCTACTAGCTTTGGCCCAAACTCATTTTCTCTGTCATGTTTTCTATTCTTCAACCAGCAGTTGCTCTCAGCAGCAATTATGCTATTATCTAAACCACACAAAAGACCAGTGCAGGCAAAGTGGAACAAAACACAATCTTGGTCCTTTTAACAAGTATGTGTTGCCTCAGGTAACATTAGGCATTTCTGCAGACCTCTCAAAGGAATATGGGTGGCAAATCTGTGCCAAGATTCAACTTTTTCGTGAGTAGAAAGCTCTGTTCTCTGCTATTGTATCATAGAATATCTGTATGCATGTACTAAATTTCAATACTTTAATTATAAGAAAACTGCCATGCTACTCTATGCCCCTTGTAGAAATTTCATCTGTATTAACCTCACTGACCTAGTCCTCAAGGTTTCAAATTCAGATATGCCCTATCTAGGTTAAGTGGGTATTTCTGTTTATTTCTGCATGGAACTCAATTCTTCACATTCACACCACAGTATGTCCTCCACTTCTTCTTTCCCTCATGAATTATCAATAGCTTGCTCCCGTGCGTGGTGATAAGTCTTTGAAAAGTGACCGTGAATACATATAAGCAGACATTAAGAATTGATCAGCACCTGCTACATTCACATCACCACAAGATTATTTTTTGTGCTCTCCAGGAAACATAGAATACTGTATGTGTCAGAGTTCCTACCAGGAAGGGCATGGCAAGGTCAGCGAAGTAAACAAACGTGGCCCCCAGTGTAAATCCTACAGCCACAGGCACGAAAGCAAATGAGCCGTACTTCCCAGAATCCTCCGCCATGTCGATGGCTGGGGCCAGCAGTGACCAATAGGAAGCAGCCAGCATTACCTGAAATACACAGAAAAAGAGGGCAAAGAGGAAATTTAAAAAAAGAAGAAGAATATGAAGCTTGGATTTTTGTGTACTTTTGGTTTCAGTCCAAAAATGCTGTCAGGTTAGAGGGAAAAGGATGGAGGATGCCCTATAGTGCTGTAAAGTCATGAGTCACCCCTCAATTCTTTATATTTTGTTAGGAAAATGGAAATGATGAAATGATAAACATATCCATCCATCCATCCATTCGCTTCCGCTTATCCTTTTCAGGGTCGCGGGGGGCGCTGGAGCCTATCCCAGCTGTCATAGGGCGAAAGGCGGGGTACACCCTGGACAGGTCGCCAGTCTGTCACAGGGCCAACACACAGGGACAGACAACCATTCGCACTCACATTCATTCGCACATTCACACCTAGTGGCAATTTGGATTATCCAATTAACCTATCCCCACAAGCTGCATGTCTTTGGACATGATAAACATATACTACGTGGAAATCCATGGAAATAAATTATATAGGGCAATTCAATCCTTCAACACAGCCTGAACACTCCGAGGCAAGTTTTCTTGTCATTTCCTGAAGTAGTCTTCAGGAATAGTTCTCCAGGCTTCTTGAAGGACTTTCAAAGCTCTGTTGGATGCTGACTGTCTTTGGTCCCGTTCTCTGTCAAGATGATCCTACACTGCTTCACTAATGTTGAGGTCTGGACTTTTTTCTTAAGGTTTTTCACAGGAGCCAAACGTTATTGTAAGCTTTTTTTTTTAGTGGTCTTAAGCGATAGTTCTTCAGGTGTTCAGAAGTGCTTTCAAAGTTCTTTGGATTTTGGCTGCTTTTTCACTCATTTTCAGTCCAGTCCTTGCAACAGTAAATCCTTGCACTCAACTCAAGGGATGAACTAGTGTTGTGTATATTTGTAACTGACGATTTAGCAAATAACCAACTGTTAAATTGTTACAATATGTTAAACATAGGATGACAGGCAAAAAAAACTACTTATCAAAAACTCTGCATATTTAAGCAACAAATGTCCAAAAGGAAACGCAGTTGATCCATCTACTGTTCATTGAAGCCTTATCAGAAATGCTGTGAGTGGAAGGGTGACTTCCAAGAAGCATTCTTAAGAAAGAGAAATGGGGAGAAAAGACTGAGGTATGCCAAACATGATGACTGGGGTGAAAAATCGGTGGCAACAGGTGTTATGGAGTGATGACTCTAAATTTGACATTTTTGGTTCAAATCATTGTCAATATGTAATGGGTACAACAGTGAGTGTCTACAGCTATCTGTAAAACACAGTGAAGTTCTATCAGAGTTTGGAGCTGCATTTCAGACAGTGTTAAAATTGATCGGCATATCAACACAGAAGAGTACTCTCAGATTTTCATCACTCATACAACGCCAATACACCAACTGATAAAACCATACCTAGATAACATTTTTTTTTTTAGAAAAACACACATAATGGAACACTTTCAGTCATAGAGCGATGCCCCCAGAGCCACAACCTCAGCATTATTGAAGCAGTGTAAGATCATCTTGACAGAGAATGGCAAAAAAGGCAGCCAACATCCTTCAAGAAGTCTGGAGAGCTATTCCTGAATACTGCATAAAGAAATTAAAAGAAAGCTTGCCCAAGACAGTTCAGGCTATGCTAAATAAAGATGATGATGCCAAATATTGACTTTCAACTCACCAGAATTGTACAAATGCTCGTTTCCCACAACCTGTATCATGTTTGTATGTTTTTAATAAATCAATGCACCAATTTTCCATTTTAAAGAAATAATGGATGACAGGACTTTTGCACAGTACTGTAAAGCTGTCCGTGTAAGCCAATCAAGACATAAATTTAAACTTGGCAGATAGAAAGTTATAAAACAAAACTATCAATCAAAATTTTTCCATTAAAAATCTTCAATCCCAAGAGCTGTTTTATAAAATCCAAAACAGTGTGACCTATCCGGTTGTTCAGTCTGACGTCACTAGCCGTGTCTGGGTCTAAACTCCGCTGCAGGTCCATATATCAAACGATCACTATGGCATTACTGAGAGTTGAAAAACTGTCTAAAGTCTTTCATCTTTAATAAAATGATCAGCGTTCTGCTCTACCAGGTGTAACAATTGAGTTTAACATCCAGGCATCCATGAAAACCGAATTTATGACATTTAACGGAGTTAGAAGTTAGCAGGGAGTTAGCTCGCTAGCTTCTATCTAAATACAATATAGCATGTCCTGACTGCGGGGTTTTGGGAACAAATTAAAACGTGCAGCTCTGCTATCACTTCCAGCATAAATGAAGACAGAAAACTAAACAGCAGTGACGTTTGTAGGGTTACTGAAGTTGGGCTAGCTGGTATATAATGATGTGCTATGTGACCGCTAGCGACACAGCTATGTTAGCATAATATAAACAAGCTAACCTTTTTTCCACTCGATAAAAGTTAACGTGAGTGTTCTCGGTGGTCAGAAACAAATGTAATCGCATGGCAGGATGCTGTAAAAGGACCAAACTTCAGCCAGGAGAACAACTGAGATAATCCATCCACAATACGAGGTTAGTCATTCATATACTGCTGCATGGGCTGGGCTGTAGTTACATCCTAGGGTTTTAAAAACTGAGCTTAAATAAATGATTAGCGGTAATAAAAGCCGAGGGAGGTCAACAGGGATCACTGACTGTTTTAGGAGCTTTTTGAGATCAAATAGAAGAAAATACAAAACATTAAACATGTTAACAACACAAAAGCCATATTAAACGCAGACTACTTTAGACCCGGAAGTAGGATTCGTCGCGTCATCACTGAACAACCGGATAGAAGCTATCATTTATTAATATCAGATTTATCTTATGGAGATTTTTTAGTTGGTTTCATTTTATTGCTTCTTTTCTGTCGCAGCATGGCAGATGAAACTCTGTTGGCAGCGACACTGATCTTTTCAAATTCTTTCAGGTCACCTGAATTGCCTATTTGAAGCATTTCTCTGATCATTCATAACATCAAGACACAACACTCCAGTCTGAAGATCTTCAGTAACAAATGGTGCATAATAATTAACAGTGAACATCAATGTTAACAGCACTTAAAACTGCAATTGAATTCTTTTGAAGTTCCCCAAGTTTTATTGGTGCATGTGTGGATATGTGTGCTGCCATTGTCACTGTGTGTAATTGTCCAGTATTCAGTACCTTAGTCTGTTTGTATAAGCTGTCAAAGTCCAGACAGAGAGAGCAGCACACAGCAGTGCAGCTTTTCAAGCTTAATGTGTGTGTACACAACACATATTCAGCTTCTATTGTGCATCACTGAAAAGTTGCCGAAGCACTTTTTTTTGTCTTGGAGACCCCTGTTGAAGTTATGTAGAGGTGCTTATCAAGCATTGTCAGGTTTGTATAACAATGCCAAAGTTGACTAGAATCCTGGGAGATAAAAGGTTTTGTCTTATTTGTGTTGAACTATCCGAGCTTTGCAGCAATCAAGTGACTGAAAGTGACAAATGATCATCATTTCTTACTCATCAAAAAGATCCCATTCTATTTTCCATCTACACTATAACCTGTCTGACACACTCAAACACGTTATTTTATCCATTTGCCTAAATGTGATTTCTTGCCACTTTCAGATTGGCAGTCAAAAACTACCTGCACTTACTTTTAAAGCTTTCATGACAGAAATGCCATTTATTCTGAGTGCAGCAGCTTTCAAACTGAATACCCAGTCAGCAGCACCATGGAGAGGGAACAAAGTTATGAGGATATAAAAAGAAAGCTCAATTTAAAAGAATATAAATTGCATTTCTTTGTGCCCATGACAGTAAAAAATTATGTCTACGGTTTAAAAAGAAGCCAGAAAGAAACCTAGTGAGAAATTGAACCAAACTAAAAATCCAGTTGAACAATATGGCATTTAATGAAATTAAAGTTATTTCAGTGGTAATACAGTACAATACACTCATTACAAAAACAGCCAAAGAAACCCTTAAAAAAGAAGAAGAGCAGATCTACAGCATTCATTAATGCAATCAGGCCTTCTTTACATGATCTAACTGATCATTTCCAAACTCACACCATGTTTTTAGCCATGTTGGATCCTGATGATGTTTATCAAAGACCTCCATACTAATCCCAGCCCTAAGGGAAGGGTTAGAATCAGGATTTAACACCAGTGATGACTTAGACCTCAAAATGTTAAAAGGCAGCAACATTTCAGCAACTTTTTATTGTAATGTTAGAATTTTCTTTTAGTTACCCTATAAAATGCAAATGATTGGCTGACTTCTTGGTTGAAGAAGAATGACCAATTTGATACACTCACATGTATGACTGAAGTTTTTTCCTCTTCTTCTAACTGGAAAAACTTAATGAGAAGAAGGGTTTTGCCAGTGAAACTGATTACAGGGGCCACGGCACTGAACTTAATGGGGGCACTGGTTTTAAATGTGTATGATTATACCAGCAGCAGCCTGATTGCTGATTACAAAAGAAGCTCCCTTTCTCTGCTGTTCCACTTCAATTGCTTTCCAATTATAACTGGTAGTTTTAAGCAATCTGGTTGCTAAGCAAAAGCAACTGGTTCTAGTGATAACTCAAAAAGTAGGACCTTTTCGTTTGCTCCTCTGTTAACTTGGAAACTTCTTAGAGGCTTGGCTCATTTTGACAATTTGACCTCACGCCTAGTTGCACCAGCAGCATAAGCCATAATCACACCAGACATTTTTCTTTTTTCATCTTCAACACTAGGTTTCATCACATTCAATTTCCATTCCCTGAGTAAAAAGAATGCAATTTTGCAATCTGGAGAACATTATATAGTTTTGTGCCAATTAAATTAAGCCCAGTGAGCTATCTAAATATTACAGCAGCAATCCAAAGTCAAAGTGCAATGAGTAGAAACGCTTTTGCTGCACACAGATATCAAGCCTCAGGTGCACAATCTTTGCATTTGTTATGTGAATGAGAATTCAAGCACGGTCAACCAATTACATTTCAAACTCTGTTCACCACTATTTATCTTACATCCACTGAAGCCTAACAAATAGTCCAATATTAGCTGTTTCGAAATGTATTAGTATCTGCATTTATAATGGGCGAAAAATTAAAATGTAAAAAGTAAAGAAAACATGGAAGAACTCTTCAACCATGTTGATGTTGTGTAGTTTGTCCACCAGAAGGCCCCCTACAAATTTCCAGAACATGTGTTTGAAACACACAAAAACACAACTAGCTGATCTGAGTTAGACAGCGTAAGTAAAAACTAAGTACTCATAACAAACGTTAGGGGACTATCTTTATATATAAGTTCTGAAAGAAAGAACTATCAGCTGATATCAGCATCAGTCTTAAAAATCCTATTGTGATTGGGCTCTAACAACCACTATATAATATATTAAATAGGTGGAAGTGACTTGAGAATAGTTTTGACAAAATGAAGAAAAAGGCAAGAAATCAAACTACGGACATGTACAATCAACCTATTTACAAACTTGTGCATAAGATGACTGGTGTTATAAAGAGAATTACTAACTATTATAAATTATTTCCACACTTAAAGTACAAACTACAGTTAGCTACACCTTAGTGGCAAAGAACTTGAATTAAAAACACACACATATATTTATAAATTCACATTTATCCATTTAACTCGCATTCATTTATTTTTTCACATTTAGACTATTTGTCATATCCTTACATTCTTTTGAGTGATGAGCTAAGTGGATAATAGTTATAGCTTATAGCTATTTTTAGCACAGAGACATGAAAGTTTTTACTCTGTTGATACCGAGTTTTATTTCAAGCTACATTTATAAATTCTACTTCTCAAACAAATAGTACTGATTAATGAAAGGGGTAAAATAATTAACAAAGAATATAATCAATGTAATCATTAACTGAGTTTGCTGTAATGTATCTAACTGATGCTCTAAAAACATGAATTTTCTTTGATTGTCATACTAAAAATCACTTCACGAGCTTCTCAACATAGCCACTTAAAAAGAACACACTGATTGTGAAATCGTGCATAATGGTGTTCATACTATTGTTCATGCAACTTTCATATTCAGTTGCTAAAAAAATGATTCAATACTGCTTTTAGTTTACAAAGTTTAGTTACAAAGATCATTGTTCCTTCTTTTGTTTACAGCAGAAGGTTATGGGATCCGTTGTTATTATGCTATTTATGTGTAGAGTGCACTACAGCAACTCTAGCCTAAAGGCCAATGGTATCACAAGTACTTCATTAAGTACTAAGATCTCAGTGGTTTGGGGTTTAATGTCAGGATCATTACTTTTCAGCATCACATAGTCCAAATCATGCAGGAGCTTATCGATTACTAACTACTTTTAGATGGGGTGAAGTTTTTTATCTACTGCCATCCTGCTGTATGATGTCTTTAACTGTTTAGGTGATTTCTTCAATCAATAAGTCTGACAGCAATCAGGCCTGGCTGTCAGTAGTGAAACTGATTTTTTTTTAACTGTACTTAGTTAATTCATGAGCTAATAAAGACAGACAATAATTTTTCACAAGTTCAGATAGCATTTTAAATCATCATTTAAAAATGGCTTTTTGTATCTACTCGAGTTATCTGTCTCTAATATTAAAATCTATTTGATGATCTGAAAGTGTGACAAATATGCCAGAAAGGGACAAAGTAAATTGTGTACACAAGGTAAAACAAGATTTGTACAATTCTAACACACTGGAAAAATATTTTTCAACATTTTTTTAAGTAGTCTTAAGGAATAGCTCTCCAGGCTTACTGAAGGTCGTTTCAAACCTCTTCTTGGGGTGTTAGCAGCCTTTGAATGTCTACTCAGTCAAGATGATCCCACTCTGCTTAAATAATGTTGAGGTTCATGCTCTGAGGTGACCAATCAATGGCTGATAATGTTCTATGCCATGTTTGCATGCAATGTTTTATGCCAAAAATGCTCTTGTGCATTTTTGCATACCTCAGCCTTCTTTCCTGGTTTGGGTCCCTTCTTAACAGCTACTCTTCCATTGATGCTGCTTTCACATATATATATCTACTAGTTTTTAGGCCTGGCACTTCTTCTTTGGACCTCCACTTATCGAGTTCCTCAATTTTGTTCAAATGACACACTGAACACCATGCTGGGATATGATAAGTTTTTGGCTAATAGCACTTCTTGGAATCATCTTGTTGGAGCAAAAACAATGTGTTATGCTTGTCAAACTGTTTTATCTTTGATAAATGGAGACAAACTGTGTTTTTTCTTTGCTAAGTTTCCAGTTCTGTGTAACACTGGTTCATCCTTGAGTTTGGTGCCTTTTTATGACTCATGACTCATAGGTCAGAGTTAAGTGGCTTAATAAACAAACAAAAAGAAACAATCCTCTGAAAATGGCAGCCAATGTACAAAGAAAAAGGACCTTAAGAAAGCCTGGAGAACTATTGCTCAAGACCACTTTGTTCAAGGGAGAATTGTGAAAAGACTACAACGCTCTGGCCGTAGCTCAGGAGGTAGAGCAAGTTATAAGTTCTCTACTAATCGGAAGGTTGGCTGTAAAAAAGTGCATGTATGAATGAGCCTGAATGGGTAAGTTGTACACAGAGCTTCAAATCCTCAGACAGCGTGGAAAAGTGCTATGTAAGAACCAGTCCATTTACTATTACTTAAAAATCAAGATGATGTTATTTTTACTTTCTCTTGGTTTCTCTTTTTACCTTGTTTTAAAGAAACTGAGTGAACTGTATGTTAAGCCCACTTTCACCTTCACTCCCTCAGGCCTTAATAATGTTACACAACACATCTATGTAACACACAGCAATCACTTTCCAGAAGTATTTGGACTGACATTCATGGTCTCCAGAGAATGTTTCATAATGGTTTTGGTGACTCGTAGTCTGCTTGTTCTGGACCCTAATGTCTTTATCTCCAGGTGCAATTTTGACAATATGTCAAAAAAGCATATCAAATGTTTAAACTGATAAAATGTACCATTTAAAGAAAAAGATCATTTTGAATTTGATGACAGCAACACATCTAAAAAAAAGTGTAGCATCCGCCTTTCTTTTAACAACAGTCTAGAAATCTCTGGGAACTGCGGAGACCAGTTGCTGGACTTTCAGGAGAACAATGTTTCCTATTCTTGTCTGATAGGATTCAGCTACTCAACAGGCCTCAGTTCTCCTTGTTATGTTTTTCATTTTTTGATCTTTGTTTGGTAAATGGACTGATTCTTATATAGGTATTTTATATTCTGCTTAACCACTCAAATTTCTTTATACAACATGCCTCACACAAATTCATGCAAACACTTTTTTCTACGCATAAGTACTTTCTATCTAATATCCACATACATTCACACTGCGAGGAGGTCAGAATCTTGCCCAAACTCTTTTAATTAGCAGTGGTATGGTGTTTGACCCTGTCTTGTTGAAATATGCAAGGTCTTCCCTGAAAAGGATGTCTGGATGGCAGCTTATGTTGCTATAACACTTATACATACCTTTCATTATTGTTGGTGACTTTCCAGATGTGTAAGCTGCCAAATCTATAAGCAGTAATGCCCTCCCATACCATAACAGATGGAGACTTTTGAACTGAGCATGGAACCATTAAGAAATAACAGCAGTGCAAATGATTGTAAATCCAGTAAAATGATCAATGTAGCCATTCTTCCATGCATAGAAGCAACGAAGCACAATGTCCAGGCATCCATGAAAAAGAGAATTTAAAAAGCTTTGATCTTAGGTTAATGTTTATCCTGAAGTCTTAGTTGTCATAAGAGTGAATCTTTTTTAAAGTGTTAAAATATTTACAGTCTGGAATACAATTAGTATACAGGCTGTAGTGTAAGATATAGCCTACTAATTTCTGTCTATATTTATATTGCAGGTTGAACTTTAATATACACTGAATGGAAGAAAAAATAGGTGGAAAGAATAAATGCTTTACACAGCACCAGAATGAATGTTGATTTGCCCGAATCTTGAAGGCCTATAATACCTTGCAAAAGAGAGCATTAATAACGTTTTCTTCCATTTAACCAATGACAAACAAAAAAGGAGACAACACAAAGTAGCTTAATCTGTGCTCTCATCATTAAGGTCTATTTTATAGACACAATAGGGGCTTGACTCTCTTTATAATATGTGGATGCACCATAATCAATTCTGCAATCAGTGATTACAGTTTACCCTGCTGAGATGGGCTGAGTCATGTTCGCAGTGAACACAAATTTTAGAAAGTAACAATGAATATCAGAATGATTTGGGATACAATGTCCTGACAAGTACTGTGAGAGTTGCTCTGTAGCATGGACTGAAAAAATGTAACGTTATTGGTAAGTCTATCTAAGCCTCTAGTCACACATACCTAGAGACCACTTGGTTAATATGACAACCACCTGCCACTTGGAAAAAAAGAAAAAGAAAAGAGGTGTATTCCCCTACACATTTTTGGTGACTGGTTACTTGAGGTTGATGCTGATAGCTCAGTTTGCTTGGGAAAAATGTGTATTCCTTGACTGGTTGGCCAGTGTTTTCTCGAGGTTGCTAGCAGTCGCACTGTATACACTGTATACCTCTGGAAAGAGCTATATCCTGCTCAGAAAACTTCCATGCAGTTGCTTTGGTTACTAGCAGATTTCAAAAGTCGACCATAGTCTGCATGGAAAATTTATGGAATAATCTCCAAGCAGTAGTGAAACTGAAAAGTGCAATGGAAACTGGAAATGGAGCTCATTCACATCATCAAAGTAAGTCCTTTCCACTTGTCATCCCACAATCTGGCAAAACATAAATCCAGTGACGTATTCTTCTGAATCCCAGTTTCTAAAATAAAAAAATTGTTTTGGCCAGTAAGGTTTAGAGGCTCATTTAACCAAAGCCAGTGGCAAACAGATCTGATTATTATCATGGAGACAGGCATAAAACACATAAGATGAGCATTGACTGGCACTGTTAAGTACTTGGCATCTGAGACCCTCCATTTAGATTAAATTGTGCATGTTTTCATCTTACTGTCTATACCCCTTTACCATCTACAGCCCTGTAGCTTTACGGATAAGGATTATAGTAAATTGAGCCTCAAGGGTGTTCTCCTTAGATTTTCCTCTCATTATGTGTATGTTCCTAATGTCATCATTCCATTCTAATAGCCTGTACTCCCTTTCAAGGCAAAATCCACCCATCCCACATCCATCCTGCTTTCGTCTATCCAACAGCTATTAATGTTCAAAGCCATCCACTTTGTCCCACTTCATTTTCTCTCTTCAAATCATAATAGACCTTGTTCCTTGGTACCCACACCTAACTGTTGATTTGCCATCATCTCTCACCTTATCCTCCTCATACTGCACTTCAACCATCATTAAATGCACTGTCCTCAAGAGTCCTCAGCTTATTATTTTTAGGTCTCCCTCAGTCATCATGGGAACATTCAACCGTACTGGTTTAGCCAAAGGAATGTGCTTTTCTAAAATGCTTCTGACACAAATTAAGCTAGATTTGGTTAATGTTGGGTCACTGAAACTGGAAATGATATTTAAAAAAAAGTTGGCTGCCTCTAGTTTTCCTGATTTGTTACTAGGTCACAGACCAAATGAGTTAAAATCCACTTCAACACCTTAATACTGGCCAAAATCCCAGAAAAAAAGAGGTAGATGCTGATTTTCAGGAGACCAATCTCCCTAAACTATTCATCCAATTTTTATGAAATCGTGCGTGTTTGAACTGGAATTTTATAAAGCATAAAATGTCAAACTCATGCCTGATCATCCACATCAGACTGTTCTGCAGCTTCCTATTTCCTCTTGTTGAACTGCAATTAGGCACTATGGCTGCTGTCCATGAGATCCTGCTGGAAACTCATTGCTATGAAACAAATCTCTGACAAAAAAAAATCAGCCCTAGGCTGACCATCAGTCATTGCATCACTCACAAATCTGAACCGTTACAGCAGTGAGTCATTTTCACAAACTTCTTGACTCACAACCTTCCAAAGTGTTTTGTTCATCTTAGTAAGTGGGGCAGGGGGAGCCACCGATGTGTCGAGAGATTTTCAGAGATGTGGGTAAAAGACATAAAATGTTAAATGCCACACCTGGCTGAATGATACTCAAGTGAAAGGGGTTTTAGTTCTGGCACGTTAGAACAGCATTCAACCATTTGCATCATTATATTAGACTGCATCTTTGTCTTAAAGTGAGAGACAAATAATATTGCATTCTTAATTAGATATTACAAATACAATCTTGTAAACACAAGTTCTGATCTCGTTAGCATTATCCTATAAACCGTACACTGCTATGGGCAGCACGGTGGTGTCACCTCACAATAAGAAGGCCCTGGGCCCTCTGCATCCACACTATCGTTTTCAATCATTTCTGAACAGTTGTTCATCCACACTGAAAAGACAGAAAACGCTTACGTTCCTGTATTGCGCACGCGTGAAACGTAAGACAATTCGACCTGCATGATTTCTGTCAGCTGTTTATTTACTTTCCGGAAACGTCGGGGCAAAATGTCGAGGAAAGGGACCGTCTTGAAATGGACTGACAATGAGGTGGAGTTGTTGCTTCGAGCAACACAAAAGTACAAAGTTGCAAAAGCGAGTGAGAATTAAAGAATGTAAAGAAAAGCTATCCGGAGCATGTACAGACAGATATTAATCTTTAATAGGGCTGTCGAAATTGAGAGCAAACAAAACAACTGCTGTATATATAGCACCACTGTGGTTTGTGAATTATTTTTTACCCTCGTTCTGTTTGTTTGGTATGTTTTGAAAAAAAGAATCTGGGCAGATGCAATAACCACTGCAGTGTAATTTAGGCTTAATCATATGAAACTACCACAAACAAATGAGAGGATATTAATGGGGCAATTTCACTCTACTACTTCATAGTATAGCTTGAGAGGCATTCAATGGGTCCCCTTTTTCCTGTTTTCATGGAGTAGCAGGAAAGCTGTTATAAAACGTTCTAAACATGAAACATTTAAATGTTGCATTGAAATCCAGGTCAGTGAGGAATAAAATAAGAAGATGAAAGAGAAGATAACAGCACTGACAGGCACTGAGCCACGCTTGCTGTTTTTTGAGGCTATACTTTGACGCAGCCTAGTTTTCACAGCAGTCCATCTGATATTTAAAAGGATATGTAAATGTTTGGCATGTTTGTAGGGCTAGATGAAAAAGTCAAGGGATCACCAAAGTCAAAAGGATTTTTCCTCTAGGAATCAACTCCTGTGCCAAATTTATCAGAAACTGTCAAACCCTTTTGGAGACATTAAAAGCAAAACGAAAATGTCAGGGAAGTCAGTAGAAATTCTCAGAGACATTTCACTCCGCTCTCTGGAACAAACTGATTGACCAAGTGATTGGCCAGCATTAGCCTTCCTTTTAAGCCTCACCATGCGCATGGCTAAAAAACACTTCCATGCATATTCTGCAGAAGTCAATCCCAATGTCACCATATAATCAATTCACTCTGAGTGCTTTCTACAGACAATCAGTGCTGTATTGATTAGTTCAAAAGGTTCGTCTGCAATCAAATGAGTTGCACTATGGAGAAATGGTGATCCCATTTTTGAAAAAATAAGCTGTATCAATCTGACAGATGAAAGAGAATTCAAAGTCTTACTTGATTTAGTATAATGCCTTTAACAGGTCTGCATTTATAGAAATTAATGTGTGTGCATGCGCGTCCCTTGAGATCAGCATCCAGTTGCTCCACTGATCAAATGAGCATTTAACCTTGCTCCCCTTCCTACTGTGGTGCTTTGTTTTATGAACACAGTAGAGGCCATGCACAGGGCTACATGGAGAGATTAGAGGATGTACGGGGTGGGCCATTTATATGGATACACCGTAATAACATGGGAATGGTTGGTGATATTAAAGTCCTGTTTGTGGCACATTAGTATATGTGAGGGGTAAACTCCTCAAGATGGGTGGTGACCATGGTGGCCATTTAGAAGTCGGCCATCTTGGATACAACTTTTGTTTTTTTCAATAGGAAGAGGGCCATGTGACACATCAAACTTATTGGTAATGTCACAAGAAAACAATGGTGTGCTTGGTTTCAACGTAACTTTATTCTTTCATGAGTTATTTACAAGTTACTCTTTGTTCACAGCCATTGACATGTCGAAGAGGTTAACACATGAGGAGCGGATCGAAATTGTGTTGATATCTGGTGAACGCAGTAACTGGGTCATTGCAGCAGATTTCAATGCAAGTTGTATCCAAGATGGCCGACTGCTAAATGGCCACCATGGTCACCACCCATCTTGAGGAGTTTGCCCCCTCACATATACTAATGTGCCACAAACAGGACTTTAATATCACCAACCATTCCCATGTTATTACGGTGTATCCATTTAAATGGCCCACCCTGTATTTTAGGGTGTTCCTTCTCAGAAGTGCAAAATATGTGAGGAGAGAAGGAAAATAGATATCACTAGGATGTAAAATGTGCTGCATTTTGTAATGAGATGCACAAAGAGAGAAGCGTTAGAGGCAGAGAAAGTCATCAGTTTCAGGCTATTATTCCAAGGAAATCAAAACATGGAAATTACAAAAACTCTAATGTGTGGTGTTACCTTTCTGTTTCACCCCAAGGACTTCTATGATTTGTATATTCGTAGTTTAATGGTTTTGATCCAGGCCATGTGCAAATAACTGAATGAACCAAATAAGCCTGTTACACAATTTTATAACAATGTTTTTAACATTCTGTCATAAGAGGCAAGTTTCACCTGTAAACTTCCATTATTTTCACAAATCATCCAATCACTATTCATTTGTGTGAAAGTCTGAAATGACAGACTTTTAAACTGTTCAAGAGTCCAGGCTTTTGTGGATTAGTACAGTATATTTTCAGTGCACTGATTAAAATAGAGAAAAAACTGAAGCAACAAAAAAAATAAAATAAACAAAAATGAAAAATAATTGCAGTGTTAACTCAACCATCCCCACTTTGCCCCAGCAGTCCAGCTTTGTCGCCTTTTCAACAAAACTGCCTCACTCAATGAGAGGAGCTGAAACAGTAACTCATCCAACTGCAGGAAATTAACAATTGCACACAAAATGAACATATTGCAGTGCTTTATCTCTTATCCAAAAGACAACTGTAGTGATTCCTAAAATTCTTAAAATAAATCCATCTCCCAAATCTTCCCTTCTCTCATCACACTTGGTGCATTCCCCCAACAACGTGACCATGAAAGGAGTCTGCTTTGCCAGTTTGGCTCCAAACTATTGGAAATACCAAGTGCAGTCTGGGGGAGAGATGATAAACACAAATCACATATACAGCTTCAAACTTTAATGTGGCTGTTGTTAGAATTTCATGTGACAGACAACACCATCCTTACACAGCTTTATATGCAATGTGCTGGATATTCAGACATTACAGGGCCATCTACTGTATAATATTCCATAACATATGGCCTTGATCTTGGGAACTGATTACACCAGTCCAAACAAAGTGTTCCTTTCAATGTAAATTTCTTGTTTAAAAAAAACAAACAAACAAAAAGTACAGAAACTGAAGAAACAAACACATTAAACAATCTGAGAAACATACCAAAGTTTCCCACTGTTCAACAAAACCTGGCAGCAATCTGGCTTTTGAGGTAAGATCAAACATTACAAGTTCCTATTGAGAGTCGGGGGAGAAATCAGAAAGTGCCATTCACGCTGTATTTGAAAAGCCTGCCACTTATCCCCATCCGTGAGAACGCTTGAAGAAACCATTTCAGAACGTATCAGTAAATGTAGAATGTACAGAGTGTGTTTGGGAAGTTTGCCGACCCTTTTAGAGTTTTGATAGATTTATAGAAAATCATTTTACAATGGATTCAAGTCATTTATTCCCCATCAGCCTGCAGACACTACTGCACAGTGGCAAAGCAAGGTGCAAATATCTTGTTTAGTAAATATCCTCAAATATACCTAAAGTAAATGGTAAATGGCCTGCATTTGTATAGCGCTTTTCTAGTCCATAGGACCCCAAAGCGCTTTACACTACATTCAGTCATCCACCCATTCACACACACATTCACACACTGGCGATAGCAAGCTACATTGTAGTAAGTAGCATAAATAAAGAATAAATATGAAACTCTAGAAAGATAACAGAGTTAAAAAGGTTGAGGAAAGCACTATACTGGTTTGACTACATTATTTTAGCAAAGTGGAAAGTGGGAGTAAAATGCAGTATTTTCATCTCAAAAAATGAAAACATGTTTCCATGTCAACTGTATCTATACAAACTGGATTATAACCACTGAACCAGAGCATTGATGTCCGCTGTAGACATTAACCTTCACAAGTAGATGTCTGTGTGCCATGTTATGATACCAGATGCCACACATTTAAAGGGTAGTCTAACACAGAATTAATCTTCTTTTTTTTTTAAATCTCTTTATTTGGATTTTTTGATACACAAAAAACAACAAAAACAAAAACCAAACAAACAAACAAACAACCCAAAACAAAAAAACACCACAAAAAGCAGTCTGAGACATATAAAACTAATACAGTATGATAGATAGTAAATAATTGGGTCTACTGGGCATTTACACATTTCTCCTGACAAACCCAACCTGCCATCGGAGTGGGGCTGCCCCTCTCAGTATAATTTCCCTCAGATCATCAGGTAAGTAATCCATTAAAGGGCGCCATATATCCAAAAAGATATCATTGTTACGACCCGGCTCAAAAGCCGCAACATAAAAAAGGAGACGAATACCAGAGTATAGGTGATAAGAGGTATTATCTTAGAATGGAATACCAGGTTGGCTAAAATGGCTGGTGGCACCAAGGCAAAGACAAGTGAGCTCCCTGGAAGCTTGCCTCAGGTATGCTTTTATCCACACCTGACTAGGTGTGGCCAATTAGCACCAGTTGAAAACATTGGGGCTGCAGAGGGACGTAACACCTCCTCCCTCAAAAGGGTTCCTCTAGGACCCCTAAACAAATTAAAAGCCTGTCTGAAGCCTTGATCCCTCAAAAATAAGCTTGAGCCAAAGCACAAACTTGAGCACTTTATTACCAGCTCTAACACAAAACTAAATACGCACAATTCTTTAGTTGGCATTTTAAACATGGATGCCCCTGCATGAGGATTTGAAGTTGCCACACTGAACACATAAAAAGTAGCATGTGACCAACACAAAGCAGCACAACAGTCACAAACCCAAAATGATTACCTGACCTGCTACAACCCAAAACCAAAAGTAGCAACAAATAATCACAACCAAGTGATCTGTTGTCTCCACCACACAAATGGTCACATACAAGTGGCCCTATACCACAACAAGTTACTTTAATCCACAAGGTTCAGTAAGCAAGCATACTAGTGACCAATCACAAAATGGAGAGCTATGGCCACACAATGATCACATCAAGGGTGGCTCAGCACCCCACAGTGTTATTGCCATCCCCCGGCCAACAACACTCACAAGTGATCCAACAAATGTAGCCATATTCCCCACAACACTAAAGGTCACAGCACAAAACACTCACCTCATGAGGATGTCATTAGTATCCATCAACACTGACATATTAGATGCACACACGGTGTACATGCCATGCCAACTTAAAAACAGCCTACCTGCCTCAGCCACAAGACTATAATTAATGAATGGTCTCAAACCTCTTGCCAAGTTTGGTGCCACTGATTTACTATGTGCAACTCCCAGCCTAAAACGCTAAAAACAAAACTTGACCTATCTAGTCTTCAGTGGTGTACCGGGCTCAAGGCAACTTTAAACGCAAACTCGAGAGCAGGCAGCAGACCAGAGATATAGTCTCCTACCAAACTCTGAAGCGTACCCCCACCCAGGATAACCACCAAACACAATATACTAAAACAAGAAAGCAAAACAACAAACAAGTGCTTCGATGGAAGGGCAGCACAGCCACCCAGCTGAAACACACTTACTAAAGGGACGCTGCTCAATCACAGTGAACACCTTCACTCACCTACTTAAAAGCGATACAAAAAACAGATATTCAGTCTCCACAAAAATGTCCAAACAATCCTGGACGAGCCCCCACTTATGTTACGACCCGGCTCAAAAGCCGCAACATTAAAAGGAGACGAATACCAGAGTATAGGTGAGAAGAGGTATTATCTTAGAATGGAATACCAGGTTGGCTAAAATGGCTGGTGGCACCAAGGCAAAGACAAGTGAGCTCCCTGGAAGCTTGCCTCAGGTATGCTTTTATCCACACCTGACTAGGTGTGGCCAATTAGCACCAGCTGAAAACATTGAGGAGATTAGGGGCTGCAGAGGGACGTAACAATCATCATGAATTCATCTTTTTTTAAATGGCTCATAAATTTACAGAAATCTTTATTTTGTCCAAAAACATGAGCTGAATTTCTCCTGATTTTGAAAATGAATCTAACATTTTGTTCCCGTTTAAATGACTTGGAAATAAGCTGCAAAAAAATATGTCTAAAAATAATGTTTTACTTCATTTCTTCTCCTGGCCAACTGTGCTGCACTGTTTGTCTGTAACTAAAACAGTTTGGAAACCTGTAACTTTGCCAATTTTTTTTTCTGCCCAGCTGGAAGCAGCAGGTTTGCATTTTACCCTGAACAATATTGTTTGTTTATTGTATTCTTTTTCACTTTCTTGTACTGAATAGTGGGGGCGACCGTGGCTCAGGGGGTTGGGAAGCGTATCTGTAACTGGAAGGTCGCTGGTTCGATCCCCGGGCTCTCTGTCCTGGTCGTTGTGTCCTTGGGCAAGACACCTTACCCTACCGCCTACTGGTGTTGGCCAGAGGGGCTGATGGCGCGATATGGCAGCCTCGCTTCTGTCAGTCTGCCCCAGGGCAGCTGTGGCTACAACTGTAGCTGCCTCCACCAGTGTGTGAATGCGAGAGTGAATGAATAGTGGCATTGTAAAGCGCTTTGGGTGCCTTGAAAAGCGCTATATAAATCCAATCCATTATTATTATTATAATAGCTCACACGTTTTGTTCACTTTGGTAAATTCATCTGTGTCATAATTTCTGAACCTGTTGCCATATTGGACGACATGTTCTGTCACTGGGAGCTCAACAGCAGTAAAAACACAATTCATATTCTCCATAGAAATTCTGAACATGATCCATAATGCTAATATACCCATCCAAAGTATCGCAACGTAACACAACGTTCTGAAATGATAGAACGTGCTCTTGCAGAAACCTCAAGTATGTATGGAAGTTGTTCACTGTTGCATGTGCACAGAGTTAGGGCATTAAATACTGAAAAATCTTAATGGGATTCTTTTCATCAGTCAATATCAACATAAATTTGTATCAGATATATATCAAATCACTATGTCTCTCAAGCTTAAAGGTCATTTTTTTACTCTTAAGTGAAGATACAAGGTGAATTTTGGCTCAAATATAATTATTTTTCTGTGAGACATTCATATTACATTATTATTATAGCATAATACAACTGTATTTTAAATAAATAGCAAAGGTATTTATAATAAACCACTAAATTTGTCAGTAAGCTCCAATAAATGAATTAGATATAAAACATCTCTGGACGGTATTTGCTTTTAAGGGAATAGTACTGTATTTTCTATATATTCATTATGTTTTCTTTGGGGTTTTTTCCCCAAATGTGCTTTTGTAGTTTGCAGTGCAGTAAAAACTAGTGTAAAGTGCAGGATTTTGTTACTTTTTATTTTTATTTATGCAGCTATTGTACATGTGTAACAGTAATTTCGACATTCATTTAAATCGTTAGTAAATACCAAGTGAAAAAAGTTTTGATCACAAACTTGTTTTGTTTTTCAAAACAATTTATACTTACTCATGAGCATTTTACATATTTTCAAATTGTTATGCTTTTAAATGATTCTAATCTATTAAATTTGAAGGACAGGTCAAAGGTCATTGTGACATATTTTACATGTTTATACAGTACTTTCAATATTTTGACAACACACTCGACACTTGTAAGAACCATAGAATTTAAGTTGGAATTCTTTTTATCAATTTTTTACCGATACTTAACTATGTTGACCTTGATGTATATATGCCAAAAATTCGATTGTTAACATGGCCCTGCTCTACACCCTACATAGTTTTATGAGAGTTCACTTAAAACTTTTTGAATCTATAACGATGATGTGTATGTGTGGCTCTGCCTCAACCAAATTTCTTTGGCCCTTCTTTTCAAAAGAGCCCTGGCCTGTGTCTGCTGACATTATCACGTGTGCTGCTACCGCCTGTTCATCCTACACAAAAATTATCTTCATTGCTTTTATCAGCCAGGCCCAAGTAGTTCCTTTCAGGGCTCTAGACTAACTTTTTGACATGGGCACACCGGTACGCCTAACTTTAAAAATTTAGGCGTACCGGCACAAAAGTTAGGCGCACTCAAATTTTTCAACCGCATCGCTTAACACCGCAGTTTTACATGTGCACTTTCTTTGGGGGGGGAAGTCCATACAGACAATATTAATTTCTAAATTATTAACTAACAAACTTGTGCTTAAAGTGCTTTGTCAATATTGTAGAAAATGTTAAAAACTTAATCATCATCTTGGCCTCCTCTGACGACCTGTTTGCTGCTGTCTGCTGCTGAAAGGCCGTGGGGAGAGGGGACACTTGGGCAGTGCATTTACTGCAGCATATAATGTGTTTTCTGGATACACTGTGCTTTTTCAGCATTCAAATATTGATGGCACCGTGTCAGAGCACTGGCTATGAATTTCAGACAGATCAGGCCTTAACTTAACAAAAAAGTTATCAATAGTTCTTTTCATCTTTTCTTATTACCCACAGCTACAGTACATCCACTTCTCTCAGGCCTAGGCTGCTCACTAGGGCTGAGTATCATCACTGATTTCTATAATCCATTCAATTCCGGTTCTCAAAGTCCTGATTTGATTCAATTTAGCCTCAGACAGTCAGAAATATTATAATTCTGATCATTTATCAGTACTGATACACATGAGACTTCATCAGAATTGTGAAAATCACAGCAGATGCCTTTGTGTGAAAGTAACTGAGAATAAAACACAGGAAAACATGAAGGAGATTTTCCTGGTCTGGCTTTTTATAGCAGATAACCTTAAAAATATTCTGCAATTTTGCATAATTTTAAGAAATTTAAATTTCTTCAGTATTGAACAGCAGAAATTAGGCTTTCTTGTCCGAGGTCATTTAAGTGAAAAAAGAAAAAGCGCTGTAAACAACGCTAGACTGGTGGGTAATAAGCGAATGAATAATGCAGAAAACAGATTTGAGACGGGAAACTGTTCCTGAAGTACAGAGAGAGAGAGAGCTGTGCAGGAAGTGTGATTTTTATCGTGGTGGAAGCAAAACAGCAAAAGTCAGAGGGAATTCATGACGACATTGATCAAATGTGAAGCGCAGTTTGCTGCTTCTTTTGCTGCAGGCTCGGTGAATTTTGGTTGGAGAGAGGCAAAACCTGCAGCTCAGAATCAGCGCAAAAAGACGTAAACACAGCGCGGACCCGAAGAATCGCTAAGCTCCGACAGCGTGTAGTGTTCAGGCCGTCGGGTGAGAAAGCCGAGAAAGACGAAGCTGATTCTGATGTGTTGGGTCCGCTCCGTGTTTAGGTCTTTGTGTGGAATCCGTTAATGAATTGATATCGCTTTATTCAAGCTACTCACCTCTCTCTTCCACCTGCACTTTCAACTGGACCACGGCCAATCAGAGAGGTCCCGCCCCTGACTATCTCTGATTGGTTTAGTCCACGATAGGGGCATAATGTGTGTCTGTTGTTGACCACACGGAGAGTTACAGAGATTTTTTTTTTGTTACCGGAACAGTTGGTCGCACCTGTGCGACCAAATATTTATTTTTAGTCGCACCACTGAAAAATTTGGTCGCATTTGCGACCAAATTGGTCGCACTCTAGAGCCCTGCCTTTACTATTAAAAGTAAGTACAAAGTCTTGTCTTTTTTTCCACTTTCCCTTATTTATTTTTTAATTCCAAATCAAATCTTTTTATAGTCATGACTCACCTCATAGCTAGTGGGCTTGGTTCAAGGCTTCAAACTGTTTATACAAAGATTTTCTGAAATGTCAGTGGAAATAAATAGGAAATTCACTTCCAGAATCGGAGCCATTAAAAAAGTGGGCGGTCACTGTCGAGCTCCATACGTAAAGCTTTTCTCTGTCAGGTTAACAGCGCCACATGTTTTTGACATTACTGAAAATCAACCCGTAGGGATTTATAAATATCATGATGCAACCCTAGACCAGTCTCTAGCCACATAACTAATCCTACTGACCCCATGACCACACTGCCCTGAAGGATGTTAAAACAGCAGATTTGCACTCAGTAACCTTGTAAGCCTGATCTTACATCGGTCTTGAAACCCACTTCAACAACCCCCTTCTCGCCTTCTCATATTTCTTCTTTTTCATTACTTTAACGCCTCATTTAAATAACAGCCGTATAGTCACTCCATGTGAGGGACCAACATTGGGGAATTTAATTATTTTGATGCAGTGACAGAGAGAGAGAGTCTCTTGCAGTAAAAAGCTGGAAGGACATCCTGAAAGAGTATAATCTTTTTAGTTTCTATACATGCACCCAGAGGAAATACCAGAACCTTCATAGTTAGGTAAGAACTTTTAAGGTGCTTCAGTCCTTCACTAAATTTAGAAATCAGTTATCGGTTATCAGATCTATTCTCTATCTATATATCATGTTTGCTATCAGCAACACATTCAAACATTTAAAAATGTACTTCCTAAATCTGTCACCCGTGTGTGTCCACGTCTACGTAACAGACAACACAAAAACCACATGCCACGCTTGTTGAGCATCCTGGGAGGTGCCGTCTACCTCTCAGCATGTCAGTGCTAATTCACATTACACACAACATAAATCTGGCGGCGGCATGGCAACACAACTAATCCTCATATGGACAAATGCCCAAACCTCTCCTAAAGTGACTTCAAGCTCATTTTCAACCTCCACGCAGCAAACACACAATTTCACTCCAGGACTTTTCAGAAGCACTGTGGGGTTTCTGGGTATCATAACACGCAAAGAAACCCCACTTGGTGTAATTACATAAATGTTCTTTAGCAACAAATCCCTCTCCATCAGGAGGCTTTGTAGATAACAAAAAAACAAACTGTGTTTCACACATGAATTACATCAATAAATATCTCAGCGTCATCCAAATGTGTGGGCAGTCAGGTGGAGTCTGACTGTGACTGCTGACAGCAGGAAGAGGGAGAAAGTTTCTTTGGATGAGGTACCACATTCAAATTCCTCAGACAGACTAAAGTCACCAATGTTTTCATTGGAAGTCACAAGTAACTGTGCAAACTGTCAAAGTAACCAACAAAGATCTTTTTCAGCTGATATACAATATAGTTACACTGATATGACAATGCATGACAAAAAATGAATATAAAGTACTATAATGCACAGAAAGTAAGGTGATGCATGTTGGAAATGTGCATTATCTATTAAATGAGTTATATTCAAAACTTATTACAAACTCTCTCAAAAAAGACTGGATGTTCTCAGCCGAGTTTTCATATAAAATGAATTTTATTAACCAAGTGGATCCAACAAATTATCAGCAAATCAACTGGTCATAAACAAAGGATAAAGCTACATCAGTGTGTCTTAGGAATTCTGAGCTACATCTTCTGATGTTCCTGGTTTCGCAGTTGACTTACTCTGACTGTTATATTGTCATTTATGTAGCAGATTAATGTTATATGATAAGAAATCCCACACTTAAGTTGCCAGCTAAACAATCTACATGACAACTGAGTAGCTCCATTCACCAATTCAGCCATAAAATTTAACAAATGTCATGAAAACATGCTTTTCTTTTCTTTTTTTGACAAAATTATTGAGCATTCAGTCTCAAAGGATCAGAATGAGCTGCACACCTTTGTTCCTTCTTGAATATGGTGCAACATCTTTGATGCTTCAATAAAACTGAACAGGGGGCTTGAAACTAGAGCCTGCACCTGTGTCCGAAGCATCTTGGCCTGATGTGCACTGACTGCATTTAGAGAGTAGCAAAGATCTGCTAACTTACAAGCACAGAAAGAGTCAGTCTGCACAAATGAGCACAACTTGTCTGTGACACATCTCTTTGCAACAGGGGACTCTACTGTTTTGCTAACTGGTTGTATTCTGCTTATATTTTTAGATAAAAACAGGGTTGCTGAGTGCTTGTGTCACTTTCCAGTTAAATTGCACACCTGCAGTGACTGTTGCTATTTGCTGAAGAATTTCATTTTCAAATCTATGTGATACTGACTAGGCTAAGTCTATAAGTAGCTAATGTTAATTTCTTTGTATGTTGACGGCAATGGATGTGATTTTCACCAATTTATCACAATTAATTACTGTATTATCACAGAGATGGCATATAATTGCCAGTTTTGATATTTAATATTTAGTTGATAGACTGCTTCCATCATACTGTCATTTTCATGCACCAAAGACAATAACTCACTGCAAGTGGTCAGAGACTGGTCTACATCTTTGAAGCAACCACATCAAATGTAACAAGGTCACAGCATTTTTGCATACGGTCATAATCTTTTTTTCTCCAGTGTGATCATGTACATGTACACATCCCATGGACCTCACCTAATATAATATATCAATTAAGTGCAAGTCCCACTGGTGCACCCCACTTTCCACATAGAGAAAGTACGGACATAACTGTCTGTTTTACACTGGATACATTCATTTTATCCTGATGTATATTTGTTTGTATCACAACTCTTTAAAACTGCTGTTGATATGTTGTAAAAATCTGGAAAAATCCTGTGCCTCATGTGCAAACAGGCCTTATAGCTACAACATGAAAAATAATAATA
This sequence comes from Rhamphochromis longiceps, assembly GCF_057381845.1. NCBI lineage: Eukaryota > Metazoa > Chordata > Actinopteri > Cichliformes > Cichlidae > Rhamphochromis > Rhamphochromis longiceps. The sequence continues at coordinate 11,980,409 of NC_140564.1, read as the reverse complement.
TCAAATACCATACTCAACTGACAAGCTATATGACACTCTGCTGTTTTAATTGCTGTATACTCGGTGTCATTACAAATTCTCTTTTTCAGGGCTTTTGTGAAGAAGAGTAATGCTGGGCTAAATTCAAGGGGAAACAGCTTGACAATCTTCAAAGGCATTTGGGACCTGTTTAAGCCCATTTTACTTTCTGAAACACTTAATAAACAGGAACCACGAGTAATGGAACTCATTTCTCTTGTTTTTCCTAAAAATGGAGATTACTTTTCCGTGGGTATATTTCTGGGCTGTTTCATTCTGTAGGTCTATAAAAGGCAGTGCACTGCTTTTATCTTCCAGTCACTGGGACATTAAACACCTAAAGAATCCTGTCTTACACAATTGTTGTTTATCCAGTGTACGATGAGTTGACACTAGCTTTTACTTTTTGAGGGAAATGTAATACCACTCAGATTTTGTTCACTGGCAGCAATTTGTTCCACTGGAATAGTTGCTGTGACCTTTTTACACACCATCCAATGAATATTAATAATATATGAACAAACTCGACCATGATGAACTAATTAGACTGGCCTACTGTTCTGTTATATCAGCGAGGCATTGAATAGGAAAATGATTATTTAAATTGTTCCGGTTATTAACTTAGAGAAACTGATGACTCAGTGTAAATTGCAGGCCATTAATGTAACGTATCTGCATTTTCTAACATTTTGCATATGCCATAACCAAAATAAGAGGGACTTGTTAAAAGAAAAAAGTTTGTACCACCCAGCTTCCCAAAACGTAAGACAGTTGTGTTAAACACTCATAAATGTGATGCAATGATTTGCAACAACCATTTAAAGTCTATTTTTAATTGAAAATAATACAAAGAAAACATTTCAAATAACTACTGTGAATGTTATGCCATTCAGCCATCACCCATTGTGAACACTTTTCAGAGAGGTCAGGACAAGGTATTGGTTTACCACTGTGTTGCATCATCTCTTCTTTTACCAAGACTGTGTGAGCATTTGGTAAAAGCAAAGACCAGTTAACATCGAATGGGGTACTTAGTTCAAATTCCTGCTTCAGCTGTTCAACGGGGAACTGTATATTTTGTTCATTTTTTTCTGATATGTCTTAACAAACCAGCCAGTTTCAACTTAAACAATTTACCATGTTACAGTTGTTTCAGAATGAGGTTTGATAGTGTCTCGCTGAAATAAGCAAGGTTTTCCCACAAAGAGTCTTCATCTGGAGGGCAGTATGCGCAACTCCAACAGACAGCAATGTAATTCAATGTTATTTATATAGCAATAAATCACAACAGCAGTCGCCTCGAGGCACTTTATACTGGTATAGGTAAAGACCCTACAATAACAAAGAAAAAACCCCAACCCCAACATGACCCCCTATGAGCAAGCAATTGTGGGAAGGAAAAACTCTGAAAGGGAAACTTTTTAACAGGATGAAACCTCCGGCAGAACAAGGCTCGGGGAGGGACAGCCATCGGTCCCAAATGGTTGGGGATGAAGGGAGGGAAACAGGACAAAAGATACAGTGTAGCAAAGGGCCAGAGATTAAAAATAACTAATGATTAAAGGTACAATCAGGTGCAATCAAGATGTTCCATAGCTTGGCTCCTAAACATCTTGCCTTTTTAATAAACTATAGTCACAAAGACAAAGTTCAGGTCTTTTCCTTGGTCCCAATTTTGAAAAACAAGATAGTGGCAATATCCAATCCCAATCCAGGAGATTGCAGGAATCCAAAGGTGAGAGGCATATGCCTAAACAAACTGGTGCTGTGTCAGTAGTGATCTAGATGCTGTACCAGTCTGTCGCGGTAAAGAGCGTGCTGAGCCTTGACGTGAAGCTGTCGATTTACAGATCAATCTTTGCTCCCAGCCAGAAGCTCGGTGTAGTGACCAAAAGAATGACTGTGGATACAAGCAACAGAAATAACATTCCTCCATAAGGTGTCTGGCCTACAACTTACAGCGAGGGTGACATACTCAGTTCAGCAGGGGCTAAGAACAGCGCCACGACTGCCCCACATTGAAAAGCCGGTTCAAATGGTTTGGGCATCTGATCGGGATGCCTCCAGGGCACCCGCTCAGTAAGTTGGTTCAGACATGTCCTACAAGCAGGAGGGCCCAGGGCCGACCCATGACACGCTGGAGAGATTATGCCTCTCAGCTGGCTTGGGAATGCCTCAGTGCCGCCCTGGAAGAGCTCGAGGAAGTGGCTCGGGAAAGGGAGGCCTGGGAGTATCTGCATAACACTGCTCTCCCCATGACCCAGACCTTGATAAGTGGCAGAAAATGGAGAGATAGATGGGTTGCTGGCTTTAACATCAAAACAAGATTGCCTCCCCCCCACATTATAGTTTATATGTTTCAAACAAATGTAGGGTTTTAGCGATGTACTTATAAACAAAAGCATAATGCTGTAAGTTGCATTTTGCACAGTACTCGATTTGGGTTTGTGCACGTATATTTGTATGTGTTTGTGGGGCGGACGTTGAGTGGAAAGGGTTGCATGATTTTACACCAACAATGAGAGCTGAAAGATGCTGTTTTGAGACAGCATGACGTGATAGTCTACTGTCACAAAGCGTGTGTGCGTGCATGTTAGGACAGCAGATGTTAGGCATGGAAACAGGGTGGCATCTGAATCATGAGACACAAAAAGCATGACACATGCTCTTCAAACACCCACTGAGCCTCACACACAGACAGACGCACACAACTCAACATGGCTTTTCTGCAGGGCAATGTATTTTCTATTTAAAAATGAGTACACAATGTGTTTTTGTGTTGTGATATTGGAAGAAAAAATATCACAAAGATTATGTGTTATTAGAGAGTGGAGTAACTGCAGTGGTGATGACTAGCTGCTTTCATCTCATCAATTCTTAACCATGTCATTCAGCATCAGTATTAGCAATTTACAATTAATTATATACATTCCACTCTCTCAGCTTATGGAGGGTTCACGAGTCACCTCAAGATGTGTAACTGCCATAGCATTTGTTTTATTAGGGCCTCTTCAGCAAAGGACAGAAAGAACTGAGTTTTTGGGTATAAAACTTTCACTGCAAATTAAAATGTTCTGAGCTTAACGTCAGCACATTCATCTGGATGTCAAACTGTTTCAGTAATTTATTACAAAAGAGGGATTTTAACATCTTTTTTTTTTTTTTTTTTTTTTTTTTTTTTTTTTTTCTTAAATGACATCAGAAACAGCAGTATGCGACATTACGTGATGGCAGAGCTTCAGTTCATCCTTTGTCATTTTTTTTTTTATTTATTTTTTTTTTTTTTAATAAATAGGACAGGGGGAATGAATGAGAGAGAGAGGGGGAGAGAAAAAAAGAAAACCAAAGGGGAGAAGAGACGGTGAGAAGGGGGGGGAAGAGAGACAAAAAAAAAAAAAAAAAAAAAAAAAAAAACTCCTGGGTCACCTGTATGGAGAAAAAAAAACAAACAAACAAACAAACAAACAGAGGAGACAGCAAACAACAAAGAGCAACATAATAATAGAGAAAACAAAGCACCATCACAATAAACTAGCTAGTCATAGATATCAGTATTTACTAAGTAATAAACAATATTGTGCAGCACGCAAGATAGACAGCGCACAGTGTGCTTTGAGGCAGCAGCCAAGAAAGCTTTAGTCCGCGTCTGTGAATACCCATGTGTGCATACCTGTGTGGATCAGCATGCTTGCATTCCAAAGGTTTCTCCATGTAATGATCTGCTAGGGAGTGTGGGGGGGCCTCAGCCCCGTCCTCCAGGGTGTGAAGCGGGTATGGAGGAGATCAAAACTCCAGACATCCAGAGGCCCCCAGAACACAAAAGACCATGGAAGACCAACAGAGGGGCAGCCGCGCCACTGTTCCAGTAAGAGCTGAGGAGAGTCCCAGATGAGGGCTCACTCAGCAGCCGCGGAGCAGAAGCCAGGGGGGGTTGCAGTGACGCGCCCGTGAGCTCCGCCGGCCCCCAGCTGCGCCTGAGTGACCGAGCCCTAGGCCGAGAGGCCGGGGGCACCCCACCTCCAAAGGGGGCCCGAGCGAGCCCCAGGCCCCAGGCCCCGACAAGCGGCCGCCAAGGAGTGAGCCGGTGTGTACCCGGACGCCCACCCCCAGACACAAAGAACCACCAACACACCGACACCTGAGGGAGTCCGCCACCAGCAGGGGAAGTGGTGGTGGGTGGAGATAGGCCTCCAAACCTTGGAGGGCCTGAGGTGTCCCCAGAGAGGTGGCGTCTGATACCCAACCTGACATATAGACACAGACATACCGGCACACACAGACACAAACATCCATTCCCACCCTCATGCTCTCATATGCACTCACTCCACACTCAACCAACGTGGAGACAGACATAAAGAGACGCTGTACACATAATCACACTCCCCAAGCGTACTCTACAATCCGGGTCTAGGTACCCTTGCCCCTGGAGGGGGGAATTGCACCCAGACCCAGGTGGTGTTACCCTTTTCCCTGCGGTGGGGAGAGGCAGACCACCCCGACTCCGCAGCAGCAGGGAGGCCCCACACCCCAGACCGCAGTCGGACGGCCAACTCCTCCTACTAGCCCTCCCGCTCCAGCAGGCCGCAGAGAATGGGGGTGGGAGAAGACTCCAAACCTCCCTCCACCCGCTCATTGTAGTGTTGATGCATATGTGTTCTAAGGTGCAATTAAAACCCAGGAGGGCATGGAGCTACCTGCCAAGGAGCAGCAGGTAAGCGCATAGCCCCTCCTGCTAACCCTCAATGACTAAGTGTATTTAAAATTGAGAGGTGGGCAACGACGTCAGGGGTGAGGTATACACCCTGATGGTGATTTGGACTCCGTGATTGTGCCCACCCCCAAGATCCTATATGTATGTGTAATGAGAGTGTGAATAATGTGAATGTCTAAGATGTGGGATAAAATTGAGGCAGAGGCAGCCAGAAGGGGACAGGGGGGGGGGGTAGCCTCCTCTGCACCCTGGTGACATACCCCCACTCCAAGGCCCTGCATGTGTGGGTGGTTGTGGAGGAGCGGGAAGAGGGAGGCAGCTGGAGATGGGGAGGGAAGGAAGGGAGGGGCAGGTAACCCCTCCCTGGGGCCAGCTCCCCCGCTGACCCCAGTAGGCACTCCCACCCTCCGCGACCCGCCAGGGAAGGGGGGCCCAGGCCCATCAGACCGGGGCCCAGTGCAGTAGCGCCCCCCGGCTCCACAGAGCCCTGGACAGTCCACCCAACCCCACCACAGAGAAAACTGCACCCACCCCACCAACCACACATCTTCCAGACTACATAAGACGGTAAACGCCCAGGCTGAGATCTTCCTCCACCTCTCCTGTATCTCCCCCTCCTGCAGAGAGTTCCTGAGAGAAGAAAGCTCCTGCCAGATGTGACCATCCCCCCCACCAGTTGAAGAGCCCCCCAGGCGGCTCGATGCACCGGCGGCACCCTGCTCCAGGGCCGGGCCCCCATGCACCCACCCGCCCACAACCCCGGCAACGCACCAACCAGAACCTCACGCCCATCCCGGACCCACCCAGGGGCAGCCAGGTTGCCAGGTCAGTAACCCACGTCCGTCAGCACAGACCCTCCCCTAGCCCCGCTGCACGCAGCCGCGAGGAAACAGTCACCTGAGAGCCAACAGAGCCCTCAACCGGACGTGACCGCTACCCCGGGTTGAGCCCCCCAAGGAAGATGCCTCCGGGGAACCCCCCGACGCCCTAAGCCTGTCCCTACCCCCTCACCAATCACAACAGTGAAGGCGGGACCAAACTATGACCCCCCACCCCCACTAGGTGATGGAGCTGATAAAAGGGGCCCAAAGCAATTGATCTGATGTGGTGGCAGAGGCTGTGTCAAGACTAATGTAATCTAATAGATAATTTCTATATTGGTTAGAATTAAGATTATTTTTATTTTTCCAGTTCATGAGGACTGTTTTCTTGGCTATGCATAGGGCAGTGAAGATCATATGGGCTATATTCTTTTCTGAAGTGACATTATCTAAGCTGCCCAACAAACACACTAAGGGGGAGGTTGGAATGTTACATTTCAGACATTTTGATAAGTCTTCACATATCTCGCGCCAAAACTTTTGCACTGGTGGACAGAACCAAAGAGCGTGGATGTAATTGTCTGGTGTATTGCCTTGACAGTGTGAGCAGTTGTTGGAAGATGTAAAGCCCATCTTGAACATCCGATGACCTGTATAGTGCACTCTATGAAGTATTTTGTATTGTATTAATTGCAGACTGGGATTTTTAATTAATTTAAAAGTTTTTAAGCAAATCTGAGACCAGAAGTTTTGGTCTAGGTTGACTGATAAATCTGCTTCCCACTTTGCAGTAGGAAGGGATATTGATTCATCTAATTTAGAAAGTGTTCTGTATATTTTAGATAATAATTTGGGGGATTTAAGAGTAAGAAAATGTGCCGCACTTAGTGGTGTTTGTAATTCAACTTGACTGAGGTTAAATTTCTTTTTTACTATGGATTTAATTTGTTGATATTCTAAAAACCTTGTCTTGTTGATCCCATATTGTTCAACTAGTCTGTCAAATGGAATAAATTCTGTTCCCTCTAATATATGTTCTAAGTATTTAATTCCTTTACAACTCCATTCTGGGAAATTAATCATATTATTGTTTTGTAATATGTCAGGGTTATTCCAGATAGGTGTACGTTTGCATGGGATTAATGAAGACTCCGTTATTTTTAGAAACTCCCACCATGCTGTTAGAGAAAAGCTGATGTTGATACTTTTAAAGCATTCATGTCTTTTGATGTTTGAGCTAATAAATGGTAGGTCTGAAATCTCTAGATCCTTGCATAGTGCCTGTTCAACATCTAGCCAGGGCTCAACTAAGAAGGTATGTTTTAACCATTCTGAGATGAACTGAAGCCTGTTGGCTAAGAAGTATTGGTGAAAATTAGGCAGATCTAATCCTCCTCTATCCTTGGTTCTTTGTAGCGTTTTTAAGCTAATACGCGGGGGTTTATCTTTCCAAAGGAATTTGGAAATATATGAATCCAGAGATCTGAACCAATCTTGTGATGGTTTGTTAGGGATCATCAAAAATAAGTAATTTATTTTTGGCAAGATCATCATTTTTATAGTGGCGACCCTTCCCATGAGTGATATGGGTAAAGATTTCCATCTAGTCAGATCGCCTTCTACTTTCTTTAGAAGTGGGATGTGGTTTAGTTTAGTTAAGTCTGAAAGCTTAGGAGAGATATTAATACCTAAATATTTAATGTTTCCGGATTGCAGTGGGGCAGAGGAAGAATTATGGAAGGAGCAGTTAATGGGGAGAACTGTAGATTTTGGCCAGTTAATTGAATAATCTGAAACTCTTGAAAACCAGTTTATTAAAGTAATTACCTCAGAGAGGTTGGTTTGTGTGTTTTGCAGAAAAAGCAACACATCATCCGCATAGAGACTGATTTTATGTTCTATGTTCTTACATTTTATGCCCTTAATTGTTGTAGCCTGTCTAAATGCTGCTGCTAGAGGTTCGATAAAAATTGCAAAAAGTGAGGGGGAGAGTGGGCATCCCTGTCTGGTGCCCCTCAGGAGACAGAAGCTGGAGGATGTCTGGTCATTTGTTCTGATACGAGCCGTTGGGGAATTGTATAATATTCTTATCCAGTTTATGAAAGAGTTTCCAAAACCAAATTTGTGTAAGGTTGCGAATAAAAATTTCCAATTAACTCTGTCAAATGCTTTTTCTGCATCTAGAGATAATATTATGGCTTCGATGTTTTTATCGTATGAGTAGTCTATTAAATTAAGTAATCTACGAGTGTTTGTTGAGGAGTGCCGACCTTTTATGAAACCAGTTTGGTCAGGATGAATTAAGAGGGGGGTCATTTTCTCTAATCTCTTTGAGAGAGCTTTGCAGATTATTTTAAGGTCTACATTTAAAAGAGAAATTGGACGATAGCTTGAGGGAAATAAAGGGTCTTTGCCTGGTTTTAGCAGGAGACTAATGTTGGCAGAATTCATATTTGGTGGTAGTCTGCCCTTTTCCTCGATTTCCTGCAACATGCTGTGGAATACTGGTGCCAAAATTGTCCAGAATTCTTTGTAGAATTCTGCAGGGAAGCCGTCTGGACCTGGAGCCTTATTATTGGGCATACTTATCAGGGCTTCCTGGAGTTCACTTGGCGTCAGTGGCGAATCCAATTCCATTGCTTGACTGTCTAGTAATTTTGGAAGAGTTACGTTGTCAAGAAACAGATCAATTTCATTTTTAGATGGGTTTATTTGTGGTGAGTATAAAGTTTCATAGAAATCCCTAAAAATGTTGTTTATTCTTCCAGGATCATATATTGTGTTCCCCGATAAATCTTTAGCAGCACATATAGTTGTTTTTTCTTTATTTATTTTTAGCTGGTTAGCTAGAAATCGACCTGATTTGTTACTGTGTTCAAAATTCTGCAAGCGAAGTCTTTGTATAAGGAATTGTGTTTTTTTATTAATAGTTTCATTTAATTCTAGTTTTGTTTTGCATATTTTGTTCAATGTTTCCTGATCTTGGTGGGACGCGTAGGCTTCTTCTAGTGATTTGATGTTTTTTTCTAATTCCTGAATATTTTTGTTTTCTTCTTTCTTTTTGTGTGATGAGAAAGAAATTATTTTACCTCTCATCACAGCTTTCCCTGCTTCCCATAGAACAGAAGCAGATATTCCGGGAGTGTCATTAAAGTCTAAATATGAAGTCCATTCCTTTTTAAAGTATTTAATAAAGTCTTCATCTTTAAGTAGTGATATATTAAATCTCCAGTTTTTACTTGGCGTAGTATTATTCTTGTGCATTAGTGTTAAAGATACAGGAGCATGATCGCTGACAGCTATAGGATGAATCTCAGTGTCTGAAATGTCACACAGCAGTGAGCTGCTGACCAAAAAATAATCCAGACGAGAGTAAGAGTGATGAACATGCGAGAAAAAAGTATATTCCTTACTGGTGGGGTGAAGAGAGCGCCATGCATCGCAAAGACCAAAGTCGTTCATATACTGTTTGATTATATTTGTGGACTGCCAATTACGCTGAGTTCCTGTTGTGTTGAGCCTATCCATTTCTTCATTTAGTCCAAGGTTGAGGTCACCGCCAAGAATGAGTGTGCAATCAAGGTGTTCAGAGAGTGCACTAAAAAAACCGTGGAAGAATGAGGGTTCATCAACATTTGGACCATATATACTAACAATACATAGTTTTTTGTTCAATATTGATAGTTTAATAATTAGAAATCTACCCTCTGGATCTATAACTGTATCGAGTACTGTAAAATTAACATTTTTATGTATTAAAATTGCTACTCCCCGTTGTCTAGAATTATAACCGGCTGCAAACACGTTAGGAAACTCAGGTGTTTTAAGTTCATTTAAACCTGTGACAGGTTTGTGAGTTTCTTGTAATAAAACAACATCTGCCTGTAGTTTTTTAAGCTGGTTAAATATTTTTAACCTCTTTCCTCTGGTGCCAGCTCCATTTACATTCCATGTGACAAACCTCAGCATGCCCTTAATTGTGCGTGTATGTTTAATGATGTATGCTGGGTGTTTCGCTTAGACAGGTGGAGAGAATATGGAAACATCCCTTGTTTGTAAATAGAAAGAGAAAAAGAAGTGTGGTGAGAGACTCCATAAGTCTGACTATGTGTGTGAATATTCACTAATATGAACAAGCGTGGCTTGCTTATGTGTCCTGCAAGTCTGTGCGTGCTGTGAGGCTGTTGTGAATGTGCTGCCGTTGAGCTGATGTGTTTGCGTGATCGTGTTGTGAAAATATGTAGAAATAGAGGGTGTTGTTTGTAGGTGAGTGGGGAAGTAGGTGACCACAGCAGTGAAAGACAAGAGAAAGAAAGAAACATCTGACAGCAGTAACAAAATTATATTTTTCCTGCGTGCTTTTTGAAAGATGACAAGAAAAATGTGCTTAGCTTTTAAATCGATTTTTTTTTTTTTGTAAAGAGACGCAAAGCTTTTTGAATCACGAGGCTCAAATCAGAATCAATTTTCAGTTCCAGGCCAATATTCATTTCAGTTAATAGAAAATGGGGTTACATTTTACAAAAACGCGAAGTGCTACACTGCACCGTTAATAATGTTTGTGTCTCCTGCAGTGGAAAAAAGGCTCTGCAAAAACACTTCTTCTAGTTAGATGCACTGTTTTGCCAGAACCCAATACAACAGCAGCTAATGTGAAATAAAAGGATGAGTTTAGTTTTTCCCACAGTATTTTCAATATAGTCACACTGCAGTATAGAGATAACCCAACTGCAGGTCGGAATAATACAATTGGAGCATTTATGGGTTCCTGGCAAAAATGACAAGTGTAAAAAAAATACTAAATCTAAAGGGGCACAAGTGCATCCCAGCAAATACGGCTGAAACTCCAGCATCATCTCACCAACAGATGTCAAGAAAAGACAACAGTGTTCAGCATCAAAATGTTTGCTGGGATAAACACTGGATCATTGGAGCATATCAACGAATGTCTCGAGGTTTGATGGATGAACATAATCAAGGAAAGTAAGACTAACACAAGAGAGAAATGTACATTTCAAAGTAAAACAGGAAGTAACCAAAAGACAAATGCTAAACACCGAGACAAGAAAAGAAAATACTACAGAGAAAAGAAAACACAGGAGGGCAAAGGAACTGACATTGAAACAAGACAGAGAGGGAAACCGTCAGGGTGCTAAAGACACAACATGAACTCAAGAAGACTGTAGCATCTAGCAAGAGTCAGCCTTACTAGCATCCATGGTAGCATGTTTAATACCAAAGTAGAAGCTTGAACAAGCCATTTAAGTTGATAAAAGGTCAGTGAAAACTTTTAAAGACAGATAACAATTCATTTCCACTGAACTGCCATCACTTAATGCTGTGTAACATTCCCTCCCACTGTATGCTTCCCTACTTTAAAATGGATTGACCTTACTTCCCTCTCCGCACAGCCAAAAAGCAATCCAAGCCTTGTCTTCTTTGAAAATCATAAGAGCAGAGTCCCATCCTGCCTTCCATCTCCACTCATTTTGCTTTTCTAAATGGCTGAAGAGTTTAATTTGTTCTGATAAAAGCCAAATGCAGCTCTAAACCTCACACGTGGCAAAATCCGAAGATGTGGAAAAAAAATACTTTCTTGCTCCATCCGTTCATCTTATAATACAAACAGGGATAAAAACTTTTATATTTCTTCTGTAAGTTGTTGACTGCAAAGTCTAATGTATTCATTTGAACCAAACAGATAGCTACAGTGCCTCAAATCTAAGCTAAGTGTGGCACATCCAGAATAAAATTGTGTTTCTTATCAAAACTATATTATTAAAAAATGTGAATTATGCAAAGAAAAATAAGAGGACTGGATAGATTGTAACACTATCTCACCAATAAGCCAAAAGTTACGCTGTGAAAAACATATTTTAAAAAGATTTCAGTTCCCATAATTGCAAAGAAGTTCAGCAAATGTTTGAAGCAGCCCTCGGCTCTTTTCTCCTTATGAGCCATTTCATTAGAATGTATAAGAGCAACAGCTAAGCCCGCGAAGTAATTGAAAAGCTGTTAAGACCAAAATGAAGATAAAGGAGGTGGGGGCCGAGATTGGATCTATCTTTCTCAAAGAAGCGTGGACAATCTCTCATCATTTGGCATTCATCTTATCAGCTCACTCATCTGAGCTCGTAATTAACAACAAGCTCTGAACCAGTTGGAGGGATTGCAATTAAGGTCCCAGTCTTATTCAAAAAGAGAAAGAAACAGAGATTCCACAAGTATGTGTCGGCTATTTGCAATGCTTGACTCAAATTTATCATTTCACCTTGTTTGGGGTGAAATAGTATCAGACCACACTGATGACAGATGAGTTGTTGTTCGTTACGTAACCGCAGTGGCTAGTTTGCATGCATTAGTCAACTATTACTGCGCACAAGATCAAATGTTAGAATGACTTTATGAATAGATCATAAAGTCATCTGTCTCCCAGCCTCACATCCATCTGTCTCATGCCTGCTTGTCCACTACATATTCCTCACATCTCACTGCTCTCCCTGAAAATTAACGCTTCCCTTTTTTCCACTCTTTACATGTAGGATGGCTGCTCTCTCTCTCTATAGTGGCAAAATAAAGGACACCAAATAGTAACCAGTTGTCATGGCAGATGAATCTGAATTCGAATGTAAATCTTATATACAGTTTGTGTTTTCCATGACATCTTCCTGCGTGTTTCACAATAAAAGCCTAAAAAAAAAAAAAAGAAGGCTCCTTGTCTACTGAAATGGTATATGTGCTTTTAATTTTTAATGTGGAGTAATGAGGTAACTTTTGCAGAGGAGTAGCAGACGGACTACAATTCAAACAAAGATATTTAAAAGAAAAGAAGAGACCAAACACTATGAGATGAAACACAGCATTCATGTAAATCAAAGAAAAATAGAAACGTTGTTACTAGTTTTGGTTAACTTTGGTTTTGTTAGATTTTAAAAAAGAATAAAAGATCTTTTGCAGCCAGTACTACAGCTCTTTTGGCTTACATCCATCTGATCCTGCACTTTACCTCACACTTTCAAGCTGGAGCACTTAATTAAAAAGTTCATCGGTGCACAGCGTTAAAAAGAACAAGCTGGAGCTGCAGTGATTTTCAAAGAATGGGTGGTGTGTCTACACAGACACCATTAGTAACAGCGTATAATCATTACTTTTTGTGCAAGAAGGAATTTGTGGAAACAAACAGTGAGGTTCTAATTTATTTAAAGTTCCACTCATCAATATATAACAACTGTGTAATATGACTAGGTGCGCGTAATAGAGCCATTTAATTAAATTGCAAAATAAATGTATAAAATTATTCACTGTAGCCAGTTACTAATCAAAACATAAGTGATTAGACAGAAGTTGCAGTTGAACAATATAGTTACTAAATAAAGCATACTAATATGACATTACATAACTGACTGACCGTCGTGGTGGGCCTGATCTCTGATAACAACGAGACGGCCTACCTGAAGGAGATTAGGAATCTGGAGAACTGGTGCCAGAGGAACAACCTCCTTCTAAACGTCAGTAAGACAAAGGAGCTGATAGTGGACTTCAGCACTAAGCAGGAGAGGAACTACCAGACCCCCGTCATCAACGAGTGCCCAGTGGAGAGAGTGGACAGCTTCAAATACCTCGGAGTTCACATCACGCAGGACCTGTCATGGTCCTGTCACATCAACACCGTGGTGAAAAAGGCCCGACAGCGTCTCTACCACCTCAGACGCTTGAGAGACTTCCAACTGCCCTCCAAGGTGCTCAGGAACTTTTACTCGTGCACCATAGAGAGCATCCTGGCGGGAAACATCTTAACCTGGTTCGGGAACAGCACCATGCAGGACAGACGAGCTCTACAGAGGGTTGTGCGGTCAGCTGAGCGCACCATCCGCTCCGAGCTCCCTGACCTGCACTCAATCTACAGCAGGCGGTGCTGGACCAAGGCCAGGAAGATCGTGAAGGACCTCAGCCATCCCAACAACAGACTGTTCTCTCTGTTGAGGTCAGGAAAGCGATTCCGCTCCCTGAAGACCAACACAGAGAGACTGAGGAGGAGCTTCTTCCCGCAGGCGATACGGTCTCTCAATCACACCACCACACAGTACTGACCCACACATATGGTTCTTACACACACACTGGACTTTCTGGACTTTGGTTTTGCACAACACTGGTCACTATATTCTTCATTTCCGGTTAATACTTGTACAGCTGCTGTTATTGTGTATATATTTATTTATATTTAGATTTCTTCATACATTCTTATATAGTTCTATATTGTGTATTGTGTATTTTGTTGTACAGTTATTTTATTTTCAACTTTAATTTATATATTTATCTTTATCTTATTCTTCCCAGTTAAATTTACCCTTCATTCTAATTTGTGTTGTACAGTTATTTCATTTTTAACCTTAATTTATATTTTATTCCTTCCTAGTTAAATTTACCCTTTTTAATTTTTCATATTTATTTCCTTTCTTATTCATAGCCTTTTCCTTTTTTGTTTTCTTTAGGTCACGAGCAGTTGTGTAAGCATTTCACTACATATCGTACTGTGTATGACTGTGTACGTGACAAATAAAAATTTGAATTTGAATTTGAATTTGAAAATCACTGGTCTAAAAATAACAGTTTATGGCATAAACAATACCATAAATACCATAAACTCGTCTCCACAGTTCCCAGACATTTAGGGAGTGTAGTTAAAAGAAGTGGGGAAGCTACACATTAGCAAAAATGGGACTATCCAATTTTTTTAAGATGTGGTGATGGCATCAAATTCAAAAGGAGCTAATATTTTTATTTAAAAAGTACATTGTGGCAGTGCAGAGGGGAGTAGGCTCAGCCAAATGGCTCCCCGGCCTCAGTCGGGCGATGGGGGTATGTGACAGGGCGTGGTCTGTGGTGTGGCTGCCAGGGAGGCGGACGCACCTGGTTGACATGAGCTATCACGCCTCACCCGCTTAAGTAGACTGAACTATGTCCTGATGTTGTTGTTAGTGTGTGTTACTGCGAGCTGAAAAGCTGCAGCCGATTGTAAAACGGCAACCGTGATCATAAAGATGCTGAAAAGCGTGAAACCGGGGCTGCCATGGAGTTATTACACGTCTTTAGATTAAATATTTTATGTGTTTTTATGATCTATTGTGAATAAAATATGTCTTTACAAGATGCTTAAATCATTACATTCTTTATATATATATATATTTCACACAGCATCCCAACTTTTTGGAATTGGGGTTGTTTGGATATATAGGTTGTCTGTAGGTTATAGTTCTCAATAATAATATGAAAATGAACATTAACTAATGGTGAAAAGTTACAGAAACATTGCTTTATCACTGTAAGAGGATATTCTTTGCCTCTCTAAAAGGACTGTACCTGTCCCCTCTGTCTCTGTGCTGGGGTCTGGATGTGTCTGAGGGATTTTCCTTTTACTTTGTTTGTCATTTGCTGATTGGAGCAGTCTTTTTTCCACAGTTTTTCATGTGTTTGTGTAAACTGGTGTGCGGCCACAGTAGCAAATAGCCTTTCTCCACACATCTCAGTTTGCAGTGTTTTCATTTAGAGCTGTAAAATATCTCCACATGACGTTCCTCTTTCTCTCTGCCATCACTCTCTCTCACTGCAGCCTACATGTGTCTGCTCAGTGCGGCTGCTTCACGTGAAGCACGGGAGGAGGAGGAGCAAAGTATGCCAACATGTGACCACCAGCCATGTGACATCAACTTCTCAACCATTTTCAGATGTATAACAATCATGGTGACAATATAAGACCAAGTGAATAAGGGCCAAGCCACACAGGCCCAGAGGCCAATCTATGACCACCTGCCAACCAGCAGTTGTCAGGGAAAAATGTGTTTTTCCCCAACAGGTTGAGAGTGGTTGCTGGAGGTTGATGGCAGGCGCTGAGAAGATGATTTCTAAGGCTCCAGTAATACAGGCCTACAGACTGGTCAGTGACACCCCCCGCCCACCCCCAGCAACCATCTGTCGCGGGAAAATGCGTATTTCCAAACAAGTTGGCAAAAATTGTCTTGTGAATGCTTTAGGTGGAGGAATTTAGCTGTAGTTTGAATGGAAGTAACAAATGCGTCTACAAACGGAGGCCAGCTGCTATCTGAGCCATAATGAAACTGTCAGCCTCCAAGTAGATACACCTCTGGTATCAAAATCCTACATCACCTTGTTCTAAAGTTATCGCATTCACAAGATTTTCAGAAAACCTGACTTTTGACCTTGAGGTTGAGGTCACCGGGATTCGAATTTCATGTGATGAGTGAGAGCTTTGACTGAGTGCCGCCTCCAGGAACCACTGCCAACCAGTCATTTACCTAGCAACCACTGGTTAGATGACGTCCAATATGGCAGACAGCTTTAGACAAAGTGTGCATGACATTACGTGAGAAACCTCAATACAAGGAGTGACGTCTATTTTCTCAGTACTAAATGTAAAGAGAAGAAACTGAAACCAAAGTATCAATCTCATCATGCTATTATAAATCTGATACCAACACCAACACTGCTAATGATAGTATCGATCCACTCATCCCAACAAGGCCAGCTGATATATGTGATCTATATCTATAAACTGCTCGTACTGCAGGGATTTAAACATCGTAATTGAATGAGTGACAGTGCTGTTAAGGGGATGCATTTTCAGTTGTAGGGTGATACTTGCAGGGGAACACTTCTCTCAGATTTTTAATGAAACGACATGGCAGCTGGATGTGTCAGAGTTTCTCTCTATGAGGAGGAAACTTGCCTTGCTGCAGTGGAACGTTTAAAAGCCAATCACCTCATAGCAATGTATGTGTGAGTATGTGGTTCAGCTCAAATGAAACCTTACTCACCCCAGCTGCAAAGCCTAAACTTCCATCCAAGATGCGCTTCTGAAAAGGGCAGACAAGAAGAGAGATTGTGAGTGAGGCAGGGAAATCGATATCGTAGTAACCCTGACAGTGGAAGAGCCAGCAGTTCAGTGCATTCCTCACCATCGACTTAACTCGGCAAAATGGGCATGTGTTACCGGAGTCAGAAATGGTAAAAATACATCAAACAGTGTGCAGGTTTTGCACAGTGTTTTCATGCTTTCTGATTCATTTCTCTGCGATTTAGCTGAATAAATTTACGGTTTATCATATCACTTAAAGGTTGCAGAAACAAATATTGACATCACTAGCTGCTAAAGTGTTCTGGATTTTCTCACTGTGTGTCCACATAGACTTAAATTCTATATGTGGTGAGCTGTCGGGTGATGGTGAACACACCAACACATAAATAAATTATTCAACTGTGTGTATCCATTCCACACCTACAAATAATTTTGTCACAAAAAGTCCAGCTGTGCTGTAATTGAATGCAGCTGATATCCAAGCAGAACACACATGTATGAGACTGTGTGTTAGAAAAGACTGATATCGGGTTTTTAAGACCAATACACATGCAGATATTTGGTGATTTAAAAATGTGATCTTGGAATATATCCACCAACATTTTTTTTTTTTGACATACAAAACATAAACAGATTCTCCTAAAATGTGTTACCTGTGGTTATTTATTTACTCACTTGTGCTCTGCCTGACTTTACTTAGATCAGCTGGTTTTTTGAAATTGTGCGATTCCAAATATGTGTGCTGTCAACAGGGAAGTAGCAGAGTGGCTTTTCCTCTCTCTGATGGACAAACTATTCAACATCGATACTCATTTAATGGGTTAAGACTGCTTCCTCCATCTAGTCTTAATTTTTTTTATTTCATTTGACGACCACTATAAATGCTGGCACTGATAGCTCAGCAAACAGCGAATATCTGCCGCTAATAAATTAAAAATTGACCTGGCTGCAATGCATTCATTTTAAACTCTTAACATTATTGAATTTTCCACCATAAATTACTACACGTGGATGAGAGAGTGGCGTGCTGAGTTAAAATCCAGCATGGATGCCAACCACAGACACACATATCTGCTGATTAGCGCTAATCAACACTGAATAAGATAATTAAGTGAAAATGTTATAAAAGACACCAACAGCACAAGCATAGATGAGACAGCAGTGACTCATATTTAGCTGAGGTGATTGCTGCCTATCAGAAACACTGCAAACGTTAAGCCTGACTAGTAGCAAAACTTCACATGTCCATAACTTAAGATCTACAGAAGTATAGAACCTTTTGTTAAAGAAAAATTTGAAGTGCAGGCTTTGAAATGTACTGAAAGTATAAAAATAAAAAGTCACTTTTAAGGTTATTTCTACCAGCTAGTTTATCATTTTAAATTTGAATTCTAATGAATTCACTCGACTTGATCTGTTATGTAGAACAGAAGCAAGAAAGAAAAACAGAAGGAACCTAAAAACTAGCTGTATTCAAAAACGCAGATTGTTACGGTGGCCCTGAGAGATCAAACAGACTGAAAATATCCGCAAATAGAAAAATGCTGCAGAATCACATAAAACACAAGGACATTAAATGAAATACAATGAAAATAGGAACAAAAATGTCTGTTCTGTCACATTATTGTATCCCCAGAAACACTTCTGCTTTTTTTAGCTTTTGTAGTGTTTGGGGGTTTTTTAATGTTGCTTTTTAGTTGTGTTGCTTTTGAATGCTGTTTAGTTGGACATTTCAACATGGGAGTCTATGGTGATTTACCCACTTGTAGAGCCAGTCTCAAGTGGCCCTGGTAGGAACTCTTTGTTTTTGTAGGAGCTGCCAGCAAACAGAGAAAACATGAGACATGGAAGGGCCCTGTCTAGCTGGCTTGCAGCAACCAAACTTTCAAAATAAGAGAAAAGTAGTAGATTCATTTGAGATAGCACCGTTCTTTCAGATTAAAAAATATATATAAAAATTATAAATTCTAAAATTTGTCACCAAATGTAGGCAACTGTAAATTGACCAGGTCACACTAAGTTCATGAGTGGAAAACTCTAGCTCACCAAATAATTTGCTAGTATTTCTTTAGAAGAGCGATTCCTGGAGCTCAGAGTGACACTCATTACCTGTCGGCTGGAGAAGACGAACACCAGAGCAGCTCCGGCAGCAGTCAGACCCCATGTGAACAGAGTCCCCAGCAGGGCCTGGGTCACAGGGCTGTAGCCTTCTAGCATAGTGACAGACCTAAACAAACAACACGGCCACACTAAAAGTTAGCCCGTGGCACATCGACATTATATTCAAAAAGATAGGCGACAGAAAGACTGCAGAAAGACTTTGAAAACTAGAGTAAAACAAAAAAGGCTGCTTTCAGGTAATCCTACAAGGCAACAAGACTCCTCTTAAGTCAACACACATGCTAATGCACAGCCCTCGTGTGACTGACTCACGCCTCACACCTTGTTTTTTCAGCACACAGTGGAACAAAAAGATGTTTCAAATCCTGTTTGCTTTGCATTTTAACATCCTGGATTTCTTTTTTCTATTGCTGCACTATGATTATTATCACTGCCGTCCTAGGGTTTCAATCATCAACACACCAAATGATTTTCATGTTAATATACAATATTCACTTTTTAAATTCCAGTGAAATCAGTTAGTAGTAGTTGTTAGTAAAACTTTTATTTAAATATGAGTGCCTATAAGCTCTGTCTGATAATAAGCCTGTTAACTTTTGGTAAGCCCAATATCTGCCTGAAAAGTTCAGCCCCTTGTGGTCAATTCAACTTATTCAATTCAATTTAGTTTTATCTTCTCAAGGCACTTTGCTCTGTCTCTACCTTCCAATACAATTTAAACCACATTATCCAATGTGCAGTCAGGGCCCACCACATTTGGGGACCCATCCAAGGCACAGATGAAAAAGAGATCTCTTAAACTTTCAGATCATCAAGACATGTATATATATATTTATCATAACAAAATAATATAAAGTGTAAAATGCAGTCCTCCTTTTTGTTACCTGCTCCTTTCTCACCTCCACTGCTAAAGAAATTAGTCTACAGCTAACTGCTGTATTTGCACTACTTCCAAAATGAATGAAACAAGTAGAAGGGGAAACAACAGAGGGTAAAAAAAAACAGGCATATGCAACCTTTATGGAAACTGCCTATTTTGTTCTTTATTCTTCTTCTTTTTTTGTTCAAGCAATTCAAGATGAAGACACTGCAGTTCACTTTAAAGTTGTTAAGACAACATTCAGCAAAATGACAAGCAAGATAATTCGGGTGTACACAGGTGGAGCCGTGTGTGCATGTGTATGTGAAAGGACACACAATTAAATTATAAAATACACATTATCCTTTTAAAAAAAGCTTAATTTTTTTAAATTGTTCTTCATTTTCCATTTTATATAAGACACGTTTTACATCGTGGGCCACATATAGCCCACTTTAGATGTAAGTGGACCACACAATTTAAACTCTTGCAAATAGGTTTAAGCACACATCTAATCAAACGTTTAATACCTGAGATATTTTAATATTATATGTCATTTCAACAATAAAAAAAATGTTGCTTTGAGCTTAAATTGAGGTCACTTTAAGGTCTTCAAGGTCATTTTAAATCTCAATTTCAAATTGTAAAGTTAGATTGTTATTGATCCTTTTTAGCTTAAAGTGTATATTTACTCCCCTTACCTCAGTCTTAAAGTGTATATTTACTCCCCTTACCTCAGTCTTAAAGTGTATATTTACTCCCCTTACCTCAGTCTTAAAGTGTATATTTACTTCTTACTCTTCCTATATTTATTGTTGGGTTTTTTTTGCATTGAATGGACCTGGAGCCTCGTCATCTCGTCTCTCTATATACTGTACTGTATATAGCAGAGATGACAATAAAGTTTACTTTGACTTTGAACTTTTAATGAATATTTGAATTAGATAAAAAGTTCTTACTTCACTGCACAGACTGTCCTGTGATTATAAAACTTTATTTTTTTGTAATTGAATGTCTTTTTGTGTTTTGTTTTATTTTGCTTTGCTCCTTTTTAAGGTGAACCCACTACAGAAATCGTAAATTTCTATAGTAGATCGTGAAAAAACAGGAACTTTCTGTTATTCAATTGTTTACCTATTAGTTGTTTATGTTGGTGTAGTGTGAATGGTCATGGAGGAGGTCTTTATCATTAGAAAAAGCTGTACAGCTAAAAGTCAAACACATATGCCCTCCATTATATTTTCCAAACCCATCCAGTGGGTAGATTGGAGTCTTTGGTGGGCTGATTCTGGCCCCTGGACCTTATTTTTGACACCCATGAGTTAATGAAAAGAATGATTGGGATGGCTACTTTAAAAATTTTCCCCAGAAAGGTATGATGCTGTCTATAAAAACTATTCTCTGTGTTATACACGTTGCTTTTTGTCATATCTAACTATTGAAGAAAGGATGAAAGAAAAAAGCCTGATCATGAAAACATGTCGGCTAGAGCTTCTAAACATTTGTGCCCAGGTCTCTGTAACTGGCAGGTGTGCCAACAATACTGTCAGACTATGTGAGACTGCAGCAGTAAAACCCTGGTAGTGTTACAATGAACAAGAGAGGAGCACATAGGAAAAATATTCGCCTCGTACGGGTGGATTCATTTTGGAGCGTAAAGTTAAACGTATTCCTTTCGTGTGCGTATACAATCAGCTTTAAATGACAGCTGACTCTTGTCAACAGCTGTTAACTATTTTTTCATTTTCTCGTCTTTTCCTTTTCCTTTGCTCTGTTCTGCGATATAACCGGTCTTCGTGGAGACCTTCTGGCGAATCGAGTTTTAAATACCAATACACGTGAGGAGCACAAAGTGCAGATTACAGAAAACAGAGGTAAATGAAAGCAAGCCGGCTCTCTTAAAATATTCGCTTTGTTTTTAAAAATATCAGTGTCATATTTCCAAAACACGCTGTTTCTGGTATTGTGAAGCGAAAGTAATGAATTCGGCACAGTTCAATTTTATCCTAAATCTATTGTATCGCTAATTTCTTTATAAGTCTTTCAGGTTTACTCACTTCTTTCCAGCAGCACTCCGAGTGCTCTGTATTTACTTCCTACTTCCTAGTACACGTGTCTATGACTCTATTAGCCCCGCCTCTGCTCGCAGGCTATTGGCCATCAACTTTAACAGTAGTAATCGAAGACAGCGTTCATTATCATCAATATTATTATTATTTTTTTATTATGATTTTTTTTTGTTATTATTAGTAGTAGTATTACGTATTTATTTATTAATTTATTTAAAATTTAAGCCAACTTTATTTATAAACCACTGACTTAAGTGCTGAAAATACGAATATAAATATTTCAGGAGAATATTTTAAATTTAACCTTCCAAATGTAATCTGTGCATTGTTTTTTGTTTGTAATTGACTGATTCAAACTATCCGCTTTTTTGTAGGTCATATAGGCAAGGAGTTTTCTCACACTGGTGGGATAGACACTCGCTCTTTTGGCCCCCTTTTGTTTTCAGAACTGCCTTGTGTGTGCCTGGCATACACTGAAGTTGGATTCCTCTGAGATTTTGCTGAGAACTCATTCCACCACATCATGAAGACGCTCTCTATTGGAGGGTTTTTTTAGTGCAATGAACTCACTTTCGTATGTGTTCAAGAAAACACACTGAGATGATTTGAGCTTTGCAACATTATGCAGCTGGAAGCAACCATTCAAAGATGGCAATAATAGGTAGGCTGTGGCATTTAGGTTTGTGCTAAAAAGCCCCGAATGTGCCATAAAATACCTCGATAGTAGAGGGTGGGCCATTTATATGGATACACCGTAATAACATGGGTGGTTGGTGATATTAAAGTCCTGTTTGTGGCACATTAGTATATGTGAGGGGGCAAACTCCTCAAGATGGGTGGTGACCATGGTGGCCATTTAGAAGTCGGCCATCTTGGATACAACTTTTGTTTTTTCAATAGGAAGAGGGCCATGTGACACATCAAACTTATTGGTAATGTCACAAGAAAAACAATGGTGTGCTTGGTTTCAATGTAACTTTATTCTTTCATGAGTTATTTACAAGTTTCTGACCACTTATAAAATGTGTTCAATGTGCTGCCCATTGTGTTGGATTGTCAATGCAACCCTCTTCTTCCACTCTTCACACACTGATAGCAACACCGCAGGAGAAATGCCAGCACAGGCATCCAGTATCCGTAGTTTCAGGTGCTGCACATCTCGTATCTTCACACCATAGACAATTGCCTTCAGATGACCCCAAAGATAAAAGTCTAAGGGGGTCAGATCGGGAGACTTTGGGGGCCATTCAACTGGCCCACGACGACCAATCCACTTTCCAGGAAACTGTTCATCTTGGAATGCTCGGTCCTGGCACCCATAATGTGGTGGTGCATCATCTTGCTGGAAAAACTCAGGGAATGTGCCAGCTTCAGTGCATAAAGAGGGAAACACATCATCATGTAGCAATTTCAAATATCCAGTGGCCTTGAGGTTTCCATTGATGAAGAATGGACCCACTATCGTTGTACCCCATACACCACACCAAACCATCACTTTTGTTGTTCCAACAGTCTTGGAGGGATCCATCCAATGTGGGTTAGTGTCAGACCAATAGCGGTGGTTTTGTTTGTTAACTTCACCATTCACATAAAAGTTTGCCTCATCACTGAACAAAATCTTCTGCGCGAACTGAGGGTCCTGTTCCAATTTTTGTTTTGCCCATTCTGCAAATTCTGTGCGCCGATCTGGGTCATCCTCGTTGAGATGCTGCAGTAGCTGGAGTTTGTAAGGGTGCCATTTGTAAGTAGCTAATATCCGCCGAAGGGATGTTCGACTAATGCCAGTCTCCAGTGACATGCGGCGAGTGCTACGCTGTGGGCTCTTGCTGAATGAAGCTAGGACAGCCACTGATGTTTCTTCATTAGTGACAGTTTTCTTGCGTCCACATTTTGGCAAATCCAACACTGAACCAGTTTCACGAAACTTAGCGAGCAGTTTGCTAACTGTAGCATGGGAGATGGGTGGTCTCGTAGGGTGTCTTGCATTGAAATCTGCTGCAATGACCCGGTTACTGCGTTCACCAGATATCAACACAGTTTCGATCTGCTCCTCACGTGTTAACCTCTTCGACATGTCAATGGCTGTGAACAAAGAGTAACTTGTAAATAACTCATGAAAGAATAAAGTTACGTTGAAACCAAGCACACCATTGTTTTTCTTGTGACATTACCAATAAGTTTGATGTGTCACATGGCCCTCTTCCTATTGAAAAAACAAAAGTTGTATCCAAGATGGCCGACTTCTAAATGGCCACCATGGTCACCACCCATCTTGAGGAGTTTGCCCCCTCACGTATACTAATGTGCCACAAACAGGACTTTAATATCACCAACCATTCCCATGTATCCCTATAAATGGCCCACCCTGTACAACACCAGCAGCAGCCTGAACAAGGCAGGATGGATCCACACCTTCTTGTTGTTTGCACCAAATTCTTAAGCTACCATCTGAGCGTCACAGCTGAACATGAGACTTGTCAAACCAGACAATGTTTATCCAAACTTCTATTGTCCAATTTGATGAGTCACTGTGAATTATAGCCTCAAATACCTATTCTTAGGACCAGGTTTGTTTTTTTTTCCTTTTTTTTTTTAGGACCAGGTGTGGTCTTCTGCTGATGTAGCCTAAGTTTAATGTGTTGTGTGAGATGCTGTTCTGTATACTTGCGTTCCTAATAGCGCAATGCTTATTGGAAGGCGTGATACCAAAGACCATTGTCCACTGACCTATGGCATCAACAAGACATTTTCCTTCAGAGAATTCCCACTCACTGGATAATTTCTCTTTTTCAGAAGATTCCATGTAAACTCTATAGATTGCTGTGTGGACACCAGATATTACAGTAACGCGTTACAAGTGATGCGTTACTGTAATCCAATTACTTTTTTCAAGTAACGAGTAAAGTAAGGGATTACTATTGCAAAAAAGTTAATTAGATTACTGTTACTTTCCCGTAAGCACGCTGCGTTACTGTGTTACTAAAACCGTGATTTTTTTGCCAGAGTGTCTCATAACAATGACGTAAGCAAGTGCGACGTTCGTGGCAACAGCTGTGTGCAGATCAACAAAAGATAATATATCGAGTGCGGGAGAGTATGAGCGTGCAGCGTTTAAAGCGTGGAAATACTGACCTTACTTTGAGTTTGATTCTGTAAAAAGTGACAAAAACATTAGTGTCCGCTGTTCATTGCGTGGGAAGAAAACTTCTTTTTACAGTGAAAAAAACCCTTAACTTCCAAGCAAGCACCGAGTGCGCTGCCGCTGGAATGTGAAATTCACAGACAAACTCGTGGATTCTTCTACTGAGCGCTGCGGCTCACCTGCACCAGGGCAAACCTCCACCTGCTATACAGGTGAAAATAGAGCAACAGGACCGCTGAGTCTTTGATTTTATTTATTTTCTGCTGTGTTTCACTTGCATTTATTTGAAAGACTGAGTGTAAACACAAAAAAATATTTTATTTTATGTGCTGGAATGTGCAGAAAATAGGTTTAAATGTTAAACAAATTTCTTCCAGTCAGCGAATGTTGCATATAATTACATTTTTGCTTGATGCATGAAGTTAAAAGATGAAAACTAATAAAACAAGTTTTAAAAAGAGACTTTTCCATTTGATTACATTTTGTATGATGGATTATGTAGAAAAAGTAGAATTGGGCTGAAAGATCTATCGCTTTATCACCTATTCAGGTTGTAAATCATGTTTTTAAAAAGTAACTAAGTAACTAGGTAATTAATTACTTTTGAAAATAAGTAATCAGTAAAGTAACGGGATTACTTTTTTAGCGAAGTAATCAGTAATTAGTTACTGATTACTTTTTTCAAGTAACTTGACCAACACTGGTGGACTCTGTCATTTTCTCAAATACTCAGACTAGCCTGTCTGGCACCAACAACCATGTCACATTCAAAGTCACTTCAATCATCTTGATCCATGACTACATGCTTAAACAAGCCAAATTTCTGCCTTGTGATTGGCCGATTCAATAATTTAGCAAAAAGTGTCATTTGTAAAGTCAAAGAGGTCTAACATGTTTAGTTTCTGGGGATTTAGAACACAGGCAGTAGTTAGACAGCAGCATGCTAACTTCTATTAAAGTGTTGGAGCCTTCTTCAGTTCTTTGATCATTTCTTTCTTTCTTAAAGCTTTTTCACAAATGAGGTTTCAGTTAATTAAATAGATTTTCATTCCATGCACCTTTTTATCTGGCAGAACACTGACATTTTGGCTTGGATGGCTGCAAAAAGACCTAAGATTATAGGATTACAAAAGTCTTTGGGGAAATGAATCAACTTCTTACTTGATTTGTTTCCCAGTGCATTTGTGGTCTCAGTCTTTAGTTTCAAGCCTTATTGAACAAAGAATTATGCCCATTTATTAAACCATGGCCTTACTTCAAGCAAAGTGAATAATAAAGCAGGGTATACTTTAGGGCATGGCTGTGTACTGCTACTGGGTCCATGTGCATTTTTCCAATTTAAGAATGAGGAGAAAGCTGCAGCAAAAGTGCTAAAGTGGGGATTCAGAACCATCATCAGAACCCAGGAATCAGCCAGCGATTGAGTACATTCAAAACATCAGCAATTTCTGATATTCAAAACACTTATTTAGTTGGTCCCTGATCTTCTACTCAATAGGATTTGGTGCTCTCATCGCTGCTGCCCAGGCTCAATTCCCAGTCAGAGAGTGATGCTTGGCACTATACTGATACCCACTCATGAGTGGGCAGAAATTAATGCTGAGACTAATATTCCTCAGTCCTCATATCTTGAGTATGTGTAAGACAGTGGATTCATGTGTTTCTGTGAGTTGGACAGCTCCACAACATTCAATGTTTTCTTCAAAAGGTTAACAACTATAAGTTAAAGACATATCAAGGATAAAACTATCTGTTAAAATTGTTCTTGATGTTAACCCTGAAAACCAGTTATTTGATGGTCACAAATTTTGTTTAACACTTCCTCAAGTGATTCAGTGCTTTTGAAAAGTCAGTCATTTAGGGTACTCAAAGCACTGATGTAGTGGGTCCCTGATGGGCTAATGGCTATAATGCAGCTCACTCAGTGCATCAGCTTGGGTTTAATTACTGGTTAGGGAATCAAAGATGGCATGCCAATATACTGCTGCCCACTGAAGACTTTTTGTGTGTCTTAGTCCAATGGTGCAATTCAAAACTGAGTCTAATCTTACTCAGAAATGCCCTAAAATTAGATTAATGCTCCCTTGAAAAGTGAAACTTGCATAACAAGTTGCTACACAAATGCAAGTTGGACAGTTTGAAAAGAACTTGTGTGATTTCTAACCACAGGAACCATTTTCAAAGTGAGTTTGATGTCTCCATGACAAGTTTCAGTCAAGCATTATGTTCATCTCATAACTCACGGTCCTATTTAGAGGAAGGAATTACAATCATATGATTGATAAAATGCATGTTGTTGTCAGCTTCTTAGTCAAATCCACTGCATGTCTTGTCATGTCAGGCTTCAGAAAAATAGATTTTTTATCCAAAATGCCAAAGTCAAAGCAAACCTGCTGGTGAGATCATGGTATTTATGTCAAACTGATATGCAGTCTGTCACATTCACCCAAATATAAAGTGGAAGAATCAAGTAGTTATGTCTAGTTGGTTTTCTTGTTGACGTGCCGTCAATTTAGTCTTTTTAGAAAAAAACAAGATAAAGATGTTCAGAAAGTGAATTAAGCAGGCTTGTGTGTATAAATACACATATATAGTTAAGTTAAAGAGATGACAATATCAGTAACAAAACTTTATATATGACCTTGGATGTAAGTCTTGAGGAACATCTATTTTTTGGTCCGAGGTTTTATTTAAAATTTCCTGGATAGAGTTCAAATGTCAACCCTGTAGCCTGGGTTTGAATAGGACTCAGGAATTGAGGTTTGGCACCTGAATGCACAGGTGCACACTAAGGTCTTTTGTCCATCTTAATGGCACAATTCTAATCTTCATCAGTCATGGCTTGACCAAGATTGATACTTTCTTAAAAGGTCAGAGATGTGTAACAAGCTAGCTGCAAGAGGCTCAAGTGAAAGTCACGAGACAACAAATCAACTTCTCGCTTAAGTTCTCGACTCGGTAAACATTTTCCCGGTGAGTTTGTGGTCTAATTTAAAGGCTTCATGTATTCTGTATTTAGCGATATTTTGTAAAAAAGGGTCAAAAATGAACTTTCTACCTACAAAACATCAGTAAATGGAACAAAAAGTGGATACAATTTTTAATGAATCAACTTAAAAACAACCCAACCAAATGGAATGTTAAAATCTATCATATGCAAAATAATGTTTGCAGATGCAGGATGTTTACTGGTAATAAACACTTTCTTTAACTGTGTACTGTGCTGTCACTTCTGAAGGCTCCAAATGTCTTAATTCATGAATTTCAAACTAATTTCACATCATTTTAAATGGGACAGACCAAACTCCCATTTCTGTCATAGTAGAGTAGTTTAACTGCACATTCAATCCCAGAGATATCTAAATGTAAGAAAAAGAAGTGCAATTTCAACAGTGTGCCTCAGTTTTTCCTGCATGATAAAGGAATGGTGTTACTGAAAGAAATCTGCCAGCATGACTCTTGGGGCTTAAATTGTAAGTAATAGATGTGGAAAATTACAAAATAAAAGTCTCACAAATTGTCCTGTAAGTATTCAGCGGAAAGTTATTTTTTATATCATACAAAATCACTTATTTTATTTTTAAATATTTTTTATTTATTCATTTGTTTTATTTATTATTATGATTAATGTGAAAAAAACAGACATTTCTAAGCAGATAGTGAAAAAACAGGAGCTTTTCTGTCATTTAATTGTTTCTCTATTACTTTATTATTGTACTTTAAATGTCTTTGGGGAGATCTTAATCAGTAGGACAAAGGTGTTTATGAAAAAACATTTAAAAGTCATATACTTTTTGCCATCCCTGACATCTTTCAATGCCGTCCATTGTGATGTGATTGCAGTCTTTGTTGAGCCAATGCTGGTCACCCGGCTTCATGTTTGCTACCTCTGCCTTAATTAATGTTGGGATCTTTGCTTTTCTGAAAAGAAACAGATTATGTTGATGTTGCTTTTCCTTTAAGTTGCCACTCTCATCTCTGGGAATTCCCAGGTAAGCTGACCTTTGATTGGGGTTTTTGTGCTTTTTAGTACAGAATTTCTTAAAATCTTCCGTGAGCGCCAAATCCCTGACCATATAACGCTTCTCACTGTGATGTGAATTATTAACGGATCAGTCATCAGTCTTGCTCTTTTATGTTTCATACCCACCAAACCACGTAAATTGACAATTAAGAGGACCCTATGTGTTTTTTTTGTTTTCCAGTATTTAACAACCCCAGTGGGGGCTCAGGCATTTAAAGCTTTAACCATCTTGTTTTATTAGCCTGTTAGTTGAGGGATGCATTTTTTTCTTTCAGTGCTGGCAGTTGATAAAACTCAGTAACTTTGCGATGTTGGAAATCATCAGCTGATAAAGTTCACTTCAGTACGTTACATTACATTTAGTACTGTGTGTGCATGTCTAGGGTTCTGCTGTTACTTATTAACTGTCATGTGGTTGCATTGTGGAATGATTTAGTTAATGCAAAAATAATCCATTATTATTAGAAACAAAATAAAGACCCAGTTACAAAAGCTATATATGTGGCAAAACATCATAATTTAATATGCAAACAGGCTTGTAGTGGAAAGTCGAGGCCATGAGCTCTTCATCAAACAAATGCATGATGTCCTGTGTCTCAGGTGGGTTGTTATCTTTTTAAAGGCCTTGTTACTCCTTGTCCACTAATTTCGGTTCTTTCAGGATGATCAAACATCTGTTGTGCAAGATGGCTGTCAAAGAAAGCAGCCATCATTCTTCGATTCTCAAGAACTGACATCAAATACTCAGTTTTCCTTCAGAGGTGTTTGATCTCTTCAGTTTTTATGCTAAAATGACTTCAAAACACTCCATATTGGTAACATGCCAAAGAGACAGCATGCCAGGTATTTCTAGGGTAGTTTTGCGTGTGAAAAC
This sequence comes from Rhamphochromis longiceps, assembly GCF_057381845.1. NCBI lineage: Eukaryota > Metazoa > Chordata > Actinopteri > Cichliformes > Cichlidae > Rhamphochromis > Rhamphochromis longiceps. Next base: position 11,950,897 of record NC_140564.1, on the reverse strand, counting down.
GGGAATGGGAATAGTTCAAATCACCACGTTTTAGGAAAGAACTCTCAAAATGCTGCCCTAGACAAGATAAGCCCCTGACTAATATTCCCTCAAATATTTTAAATTTCTATGTTGCAATTACAAAAGCTACAGATTTACATAACTCGTCAATGACGCTAGATGTTTAGTCATTGTTTCTGGGAAACAAAAGCAGGATGAACATATCCTGGTACTCACAAACAATAAACAAGACAATAAATCATGTGGAGTTTCCAGATTTTTCTATTGGCTTCCTCTCTTTTCCAAGCATGCTGAAAGTATTTGGTGCAGCATGCTATTCCATCTGTAAGAGTTTTTACTTATTGTCTTATGAAATAACAATGTAAAAAATGCAGTAACACTGTCTGACTCATAGTTTACTGGAATAATTAGATCTTGCATGCACGCTGCAGATGGTCTCTGTGCTTTATTTGAGTCTTTTTTAGTAACTCTAGCAGCACGGCTCCGTGGAACATTTGTCCGCCTGTTGCTTGCGCACAGAAAATGAACCCACATGGAATTTTGAGCAAAGAGCCATGATACTCAGAGTATGGATGCCACCAATTTGACTGAGAGCTACCATCAGATTTGCTGAAGATATACAAAGCCCACAGAGGATGTATTTTTGTGCTAACAGCAGGTCAAGCTGTTCATAGATTGCATAAAATGTTTTGATGTCTGCCAGATTAGCGCAACATATTCACTATTCACACATGCTAACTCCTGCAGCTGCTGGTAGTCCCGTGACTACTCAACCTTCACCTTTTACTTTGGCAAACTGCCCGATGGATCCCAGAAAGCTGATTCTTTTCATTTGGACTTGGGAAAAGCATTTCATCACTCATCCAAGTGACTTCTTCAGCCTGACTGATCACTACAGATAGTCCTGATTTATGTGATAAACATGAATGAGTTTGGTAACTTTCATACAGTTAGATTTGTGTAACAGTTTCCTTCATTATTAAATTTCTGAAAATCTAAAGTTATCTTCTCATTATATCAAAGGAGCTTGCAAAGAAAAGCGTCTGGACTTCTTCAAGTTGCTTGAAGAAGTTTCACCTCTCATCCGAGAAGCTTCTTCTTCAGAAGTCCAGACGCTTTTCTTTGCAAGCTCCTTTGACTACGATGACCTGGATGACTCAGAACCTTCACAGACTTCTCATTATATCCTGATAATATGTGCTAATCATCAGTATATCACTGGCAAAATATTTGCGTTAGAATTCTGACGTTTTTCTCGGAATTCTTTTATCTCAGAATTCTGACTTTAGTTTCACATCAGCAACGCCAGAAAAATGTCTCAAAAATGTGAATGTTCATTTCAGGATAACAACGTAAAGTATTTATTCAACACTTTCTGCCATTCTAATCAATGAGTGACTGAACTAGCTGCTTTCTTCCACATGTAGTTTTGTGTGCCATTTGTAGTTTTTCCTGTTCTTGTAGAAATGCTTCTTCTTCAGAATGTAAGGAGATATGCTGTTGTCATCAAGTTCAGAACTGCAACCTCTGCACATACACTGCTTATGATTCCTATGGTACTAAAAAAAAATAATCTTAAGTTTAGTATTGAAAGGCATTAGAAGTATTGTTTAAGGTGACGTCCCTCAATGGGAGTAAATGTGGGGTGAGTATCATAACTATTCAATTACTAAATAAGACACTTGCTAAATCACTTGTGGCCTATTATGATTATGTGAACACTTTTTTTGCTATTACTCACCTATATTAAAAGGTAAAAATTTGAATCTACAAACTGCTTAATAAATAATTATAATCCTCCACTTCATTTTGTAAATCTGTCTGATTAGTCACACATATGGATGGTGCTTTGCTTCTCATTAGTAATCCTACAATGATTTTCTGTCTCCATTCAGCAGTTTTTCTTCTGCTCTCATCCTAAACTGAGATGACTAAATTTAACATTTTTTTCTTTTCCTCACTTTCATTTAAAAAGTGAGGAATGTCAACATGTCCGCTTAAACATGTCAGTGAAACGCAGCTTGTGAAATACGACCCTGTCAAACGTCTCCAAATTTAGCACCGTTGAAACAAGGGGTGTTTTTTTAAGAAGGCAGAAGGCTTTGGTCGGGGCGTAGAGGGAGGCTTTGTTCTGTGAAGTGCCAGTCTCTGGGGAGACATTAAGCCAGAACCTAATCATGAGTTCAAACAACAAAAGCATTTTTTCTGCAGTTAATTGGAACCAGTTTAAATGACAGACAGGCGGTACGTCTCGGAGAAATCTCAGGGGAAATCTGACGAATGAGCTGATAGATGAGCTGATAAGTGTCCTTGTCTAGTTTTGATTGAAATCCGGTTCTGGTGTTGATGGTAGGTGGCGCAACGTGCTGAAGGAATTTCAAAGGGTTATTTCAGCTATGCGTGGCTGAACCACAACAGAACAAAGGTCAGTACTCTTCTGCCGACCTCTGCCTTGTCCTCCTACCTCTTTCTCTTCACCACCTTTTCTTACTTTTTTTTCATTGTCACCTTTTTCCCACTTCTACGTAGTTTGAAAAAGGGTTGGAGGAGCATAGAAATAGGATAAAGAAAGGGAAAAAAGAAGTTGCAGCATCCCGTGTCAAATGTCAAAAAACAAAAGCCCTGATTTCTGTTTCCTGTCGGCAGATTTACTCGGTCTGGGTTGCAGAGGTGGATGGCCGCAGGCAACGAGCTGGTTGTTATTATCTTTGCTTGTTTAGGTTTTGCTCGTGTGACCCCCCTCCCCCGCTGAACTGTGCAGGCAGAAAAGAGAGGTGGATAAAATAGATGGTGGAAGGGGGGAGGGGTTGGTGAGGTAAATAGAAATGAAGAGGGAGTGAAGACAGAAAAAAAAGTTATTAAAACAAAAGTATTGTAGCAGATGGGAGCATGGGTTTACCTTGGAAACAGCATTACAGCAGAGGAACCGGGGGAGGCAGAGCCAAGCTGGAGTTTATCATAATCTTTGGAGAGTGATGAACCAGGGGAGGAAGGGGGGGGAGGTGGCACACTCCCAGCACAGTGAGGGGTGGAAGAGATATAAAAGGGCTCCCAGGGAGAAAGAGTGGTCAGGCAAGTGTGTGAGCTGCTGTCCTGCTTGTTTCCACACTGCTGCACACCACTGTTTCATGCTAGTGTGTGTGTGATGTGAGGGAGCCGCGTGCCGTCTCCACCACAAAGGAATAAACTTTTGCAGTTATTTGTGCCAGAGGATAAAAGGAAGTAACGACTAACTGGAAGAGGGGAGTTGATGAGTTTCTGAAGCCTGGCACTTCTCAAGTCTGGAAGTTTGATTTTTTTTTTCTCTTTCGGTTGAGTTGTTTACTCATCGCCCTCTGAGAACCTCCACAGCAGAGAGTCAAGAGGTGACTCTTGAACTGCGTGCAGAGGAATTTAAACAGAAGCTGAGATTTTCATCCACCCTCCGCAGTGACTGTTCGAAGTGTCACTTTTGTGCCCTTGTGTTCCTTTTCTGATCAGCCTTTGGAGTCACAATGAATGCCTCATTTTTATATGACTACAATCAGTCCTTAGTGGATCGGGAATTTTACTGGGAGGGAAATCTAGATGGTTTCGGCATCACGATGGCCTTTCTCTACCTGGTGGTTTGGGTCATGGGGCTAGCTGGAAACGCGCTCGTTATCGTCGCCATTTTAAAGTTTGACAAGCTGTCCTCTTCAACCACAGTGTACATTTTCAACCTTGCGCTGGCCGATGGACTATTCATGGTTGGTCTTCCCTTTATAGCGAGTCAGAATTTCATGAACCGCTGGATTTTTGGAGATGTGGCGTGCAAAGCTGTCATGGTGCTGGACGGCATCAATCAGTTCACCAGCGTCTTCTGCCTGACGGTGATGAGCATCGACCGCTACATGGCGCTGGTGGAGCCACTTCGCTTTGCCCGTTGGAGGACCCCACGCTGTGCCAAGATTGTTTCATCCCTCCTCTGGCTGTTCTCCCTCCTCACCATCCTCCCGATGGCGCTTCACTTCTCGACCGATCACGGCTTTTGTACGCCGGATCTCGGCTCCGACGCCCGGTGGCTTGGCGTCCTCTCTTACACCTTTATTTTGGGTTTCGCTTTACCATTTACAGTTATGACAGGTTTCTACGTGGCAATGCTGCTCGCCTTGTGGGGTCAGAAACTCCGAACCTCAGCGGTGACCCTGGAGAGCCAGCAGCTGGAGCAACAGGTCACCAAAATGGTGGTCGCGGTGGTGGTTGTGTTTGGTTTGTGCTGGCTGCCGTTTTACACCTTCAACTTCTGTTCTCCATACCAAAACAGCTACGCCGTGACCTTCTACAGGGCTTTCGAGTTTGTGGTCCTGCTTTCCTACTCATGGAGCTGCGCGAACCCCATCCTCTACGCCTGCCTCTCTGACACCTTCAGGAGGCACTTCCGCACCCTACTCTGCCCCATCACCAAGTCTTCTTCCAGCATGCAGTGCATCACTGACCAGCAGAACCTAAATGACACAGTTGTGTGTGATGGCACCAGTACCCCATAAAGCCAAACGAATACTGGCTGCATTTTAATTCCCTTCCTATTATGATGCACTGCACGGTACTTTTGGACTTCTTTCTTTTTAGTTACTCCAATAATGCATTGCAGGTACCTACAATGACTTAGGAAATCACTGTATGTGCAGCCACTATATTCTTTGTTTATTTCCACAATTGTTTGCCTAATCCGAGTTAAACTTGGCTGGCTTTCTGCTGACAACCCGAGTAAGTGAAGTGCTGACTTTCAGATCATTTGGATGAGCGATTCTCATATTTTGACTAAAAGTTGTTCTCTGCTACCAGTGTTTGCACTAGACGGACTGCTGACTGCTCCACTCTGTGTGTAGGGGGGATAGGCATACATACATACACAGATATGTTAATCGCTTTTCTTTGAGTGGGCATTCATTGACATTAATGCATTAATGCAGCTACCCTGGGCTGAACTAATCTCTAACTGTAACAACTGTAACCCTGAAACAGCTTTAACCCAGTCATCCAAACTGTTAAAATTCTTCCAACATTCCATTAAGCTGATGGCCCAAAACTCAAAAGTTAGTCGTCACAAGGACAACTGGACAAGTTTCACTGTAGTTTTCTCGTCTTTGGTTTTCTGTGACAAATTTGGATGTGCTGTAACAACCCATTTTGCCCATTCTGGACAGCCAAGTTTGAACTGGAGCAATCACAGACACGTGCAGAGAGTGTATCTTTATAATAGCATCACTTTGTTGGAAAACAAGAGCTTTATGACTGCCTACATCTGACGCATTTATGTAAATTGCAGCTACAAAAAATACACCGGGTTTACACTTTTCACAAACATGGCCTAGCTTGGCAAATTTCCCTTTTTTATTTTTTTGTTCAATCTTCTCCACTTGAAATGTACATTTTATGCTCAAGCTTGTAGCCTTGGGTGTGTGGATTTGATGCCTTTCTGACTGTGCATTGAGCTGCGACTTTAAAGGGTTAATTCTATTCACCACTATATCAAATGCAGGCTTAAACACTTCTTAAAAAGCATAAAGATAAAACAGAAAACACCAGACACTGTCACTAAATGTGAGTAGATGATTTCCATACCACTCTCTTGGTTTAAATATCACGTGTCTGTCTGACTCAGACCTGTTGTATAATTTGTCAGCCGAGAGCTCAGAAAATTCAGACGAAATGCTCTAATGCACATCCTGCTATAGCGCTTTTCAGCAGAGCTAATAAAATGTAGCACAACAGGGATGAAGTGTGGACAGGTGGAGTGTAAACAGAATAACACGGGTCACATGCTTTTGACAGCACCAACTCATACACGCACGTACACACTCAGCAAATAGCATCTCCACATCTCCCACAGCTGGATTATGTCCCAGTGGCTGTGCATGCAGGAAGGCATCGGATGAATGTATTTCTACTCGGCTGGCCACGAGCACGCACTTGCATTTTTGTGTGCAAGCACCTATGTTATTCTGTTTAATGGTGACATACAAAAAGACACCCTTAACTAGGTGAAAGATGCATAAATCACTACATAAAGTCAACATTACGCCTGTGTGGTATATGAAAACTTCCAATGTTTGTTCTGTGTTTTGTCATTCTGGAAATGTATGCTTTACCCCGCTCCTGGGTGGAAACCTGGAACCTCCAGAGTTTCTTCATCTCAGTCTGAATTATGATGTAATCCAAAAACAGGATTTTTTAAACCAGCATAATCTATCAATCCCAATCAATCCTGCAAATGCATACACATGAAAACAGGGGATTTTCTTTGAACACCAGTGATATTTCCTGATTGCTTCTTTCACTCAGTAATTCTTTGATTAACCACACACCCCCTCCCTTTACCTCTCTTTCACTTTGACCGCTTTTAAACTTCATGCGTCTTTAAACGTTCATTTTTTTGACAGCTATTCTTAACATTAACCTCCACCAGCTGTGACACACTGAGACATTGCTTACATGTGTTACCCCGGCACTCGAGTGCAGGAATCCAGCACGGCCGTGTCATCAGAGCGGTTAGATTAGAGCGGCCACCAACACACCGCAGAAAGATTCAAATCAGCTCACGAAAGGCTGAGGAGATTTCAAGCCGTCCAGCTGCTAACTGTCTCCCTACATCTTTCCATAAGCACTCCCGCTGGGCAATCCCAAGAATACTTAGTGAAATGCATTTTATGAGTTAACAAAAACACGTGTTAACAACAATAACGCCTCTTGCTCACAGTGCTTTCCCCCCCCCTCTTCTACTTCAACTTTAACCAGAAAACATGAAAACACAAATTGTGGAAGATACACAGAAGGAGCCAACCACTTCATTCATAGAAGCAGCATTTTTGCACATATAAAGAAAGAGACATTTTAAAATCATCAATGATACAGTATGTATGAATGAGATTAATATGTCAGTCACACCACACGAAAATCACACATTCTGTTTCTGATGTTTTATAAATGAATAAATTATATGAATAAAAAAAATTAGCCTGAAACTTTCTTGATTCTAAGCTTATTTCAGTCTCTGTATCTTAACTATATTTATGTGCCAAGAAAATAATCACCGCCAAGTTTTGTTACATTTTTCTGTAACGATCATCTTACCAGTTAATGTAACCATTTTTCAAACCCCGCCGAGGTTTGATTTTAAAAGCAGCATTAATCTTTTTCCAAACACTTCCGAAAACACCATCTCTGCCTCATCCATCTCCTCTAAGGTGAAGCAAACTGAGCGTCTTGACTTGACCGTCTGCTCCGAAACCGTCCCTCGAAGGGCATCCTGTAAATGTCAGGCCTGCTTGTTGAGACCCACTTGTATCTGCCGGCTTAGTTTTAAGAACTAATGAACCTCTGCCAAAATGTTTGAAATGCTGAAGGCAAAGAAAGACTTGACCAGCAGTGGTGTGTCAGAGTTGGCCTAAAGGCATAAAACAGTCCTCAATTAGTTTGGTGGCATGGCTACCGTAAATGTATGTGTGTATATATATATATATATATATATATATATATATATATATATATATATATATATATATATATATATATAGAGAGAGAGAGAGAGAGAGAGAGAGAGAGAGAATGTTTTAATGCAATACTATAAACAGCTGATGGCTTTTTTGTTCTGAAATGGATGTTTTGTTGTCTAAATAAAATATTCAGATGTGCTAACATGATTTCTAGCATAGTCAATAAATAGGTCAATAAATAAAGAATATTTTTCTCCTGTCAATTTTGTCTGTCAACATTGTTAAATATAGAAAAAGTTCTAAATAAACGAGACATCTGTTTCTTGTGGATTGTATCCTTTAGGGTTGCTGGATGGGAAAGTAGCTGCAGGTTGGCCCTGAGGAGGTCACTGAGAGATCGGTTATATGAGTCACTGAACACCAAGGCAGGAGTGGGTTGGGGTGGTGGAGTTCATGAAGGGGAAAAGTTTGCACTACACATTTCTGTAACACAAACAGTCACACAGCTGACCATGTAGACTGAGTTACAGTTCTTTCAAGTAACCACTAGATGCTGGCACTTCATCTAATGTAAGATGAACTTTTTTGATAGGAATTCAATCCTGTCTCTCAATAAATCAAAATATAAACTTTTATACATAAGATGACAATAAGGCAGTTAAAAAACACTGCTTATGGAATAATAATAATTAAAATAATGGTCATATAAAAGAGCATTATAGCTTTTCTGCATTACTCTAGAAGGTGGAATGCTAAGTCATGAACTGGAGCTGGCAAGTTTGGCTAACAAGCTGCTTCCATAAACTGTATGAACACTCAGGCTAATTTAGCGCTAAGAAACTAATAATATATTTTAACTTGCCAAAACCGAAGTAAAAACACAGCAAGCTTTGATATTACTCAAATAATTTCACAAAAGCTTCTAATCACACAAACATTGTTTCTTTTCCTTTGTGTCTCTGAATGAATTTCCTGTTTCTGCACCGCCTATGTCACCATCTTTGTTCCACTCTTCTCCATGTGGCTCTTGGGTTTTTATTTCCCTCGTTCTTTTTCCTGATCTTTTTAATGTCTGCTTCCTTTTCCACTGGGTCATTTTGTGATTGTTTCCTAAAAATGTTACAAAAACCTCCTTATGCCAGCATTAAGTTTTCTACGTCAGTGAGTACATTTCATCATCCTGCAGTATAGGCAAGGCTCCATGTGGGTATCTGTGTATCCTCCAGTTTGTGCTCACCAGGAAGACTTTTAAGCTCACCCACAATTTTCCAGAGGTTTCCATTTAACCTGCTTCCTACGACCAGATAACAAAGTACTATGATGTGAATAACTGTGCCCACAGTCTCCTTGCACCTGTAATGGGAATATAATCCCAGCCTTATATATATATATATATACACAATATACAGTATGTTTTGCTGCAGTAGCAAAGCAACTTTTAGGCAAAGCTTCATCTTTTTGTGACTTCGCCAAACGTTGGTTAAGAAAGACAAAAAAAGCAACCTGAAAATGGTTTCCTCTCTAACAACACAGCATGATATGCTATCTTTTTATTTTATTCTCATTTTTTATATTCTTATAAAGTTCAGCTGTGCCAGAAATATCTCCCTCTGGTCAACCTGTTATTGTGAAAGCTGTCATGGCTCCAAATTGCAGAGAAAATCACTAAATTTGCTGCAGATGGTGAAAAAAAGGAAGCACTTTGTGACATGGATTTTGAGAATTATTATTAACATTATTATTGTTGTTGTTGTTAATAATAATTTGTTTGTTTGTTTATTAAGATTATGTTAAATTTGAAAATCACTGCCTTACCTTGGAACACACAATAATAACCAGTACTCACTGGTGTTCACTGTAAGACTCAAAATGTGAAACCTGGGTCCTAGACCCAGAACCATGACGCCGTCTAAAAAAACTTTTTTAGCAATTATCAATATTTTATATGGGAACAGCTTCTGTTATGTTAATTGTTTAAAATGATAGTTGGATAGTGTGTTGCTATGAATTACTGGACCGCATTGTTTTTCTGTATCCAATCGTAAAGGTAAAGATGATAAAGGAAGCACTTGATGCACCTTTCCTTGGTATTTACAGAATTCAAACAGCTCTTATACTGGTTTCCATAGAGATCCTTCTGGGTCAGTTCACTTACTTTGGAGCATCCCTGCCCAAACGTGACTATTTGACTGCACTCATGACCCTCCGGTTCTCAAACATCCTGCTTCAGTCTCAGGAGTGCAACAGAAGGTAGCCTTCCCAGTCAAGTCAGAGTCTGGTTCATATATACAAGCTGACATCTCCAGGTGCTGCCCTTACACCAAGTAAAGATACGACATAAGGAAATTTACCAGGTAGTAGTCTGATTGGCTGGCAGTGAACCCGGTGGCATTCTTCCAGCCAGTTGGAGCAGTTGGCCATGAATAATGCAGACTCAGTGTAAACAGCCTGCTAAAGAACAGAGGGGAATCTGGACTATAACAGAAGATGTATATGGGGAAACCAACACATCCATCCGTTATGTTGGAACTCTAAAATATGACTAATTAACATGCTAAATCTTGAATATGAAACCAAGCACTCGCTCACAGCCAGTAACAGCCTGGCCCACAGCAGCCTATACAATGGCAGCTGACACAGAAAACAAGCCAGAATTAAAGTGTTAATCAGGGAGCTTCAAATTATGGACAAAGACAGACTCCTGTTTTTCTGCAAGACTAAACCTGAAACTTTCATATTTACCATTCATGGTGAAAAGCAAGAAGAACAAAAACAATGGACCCAAACCAAAGGACCGGACGCTTTTATTGGTCAGACAAAATGTAATGAAAAGTTCAATCGGCCTATCATTCAAACTGAATGTGCTGAAGGAAACAAGATTTACAATGCATCGTTCACCACAACCAAAGGTCACGCTAATTAATAGGTCTGCGGTGTTTGGTGTGTGTTTGTGCATGTTCGGCGTGTGCGTGTTGGTCCTGATTAAGACAGTGGCAGACCGCAGTTATTTTCACTGGCTCTCTTCACTCTGCCTGATCCAGCCATCACCCTGTAAGTGTAATTAAGACCAGATGCAAACTGCCAGAGCAGTTTCTCAATAAAGAATATTGATGGGACCCCTGAGAGATACTAAATATATGTGTGTGTGTGTGTGTGTGTGTGTGTGTGTGTGTGTGTGTGTGTGTGTGTGTGTGTGTGTGTGTGTGTGTGTGTGTGTGTGTGTGTGTGTGTGTGTGTGCATTTTTCCATGACACGATGAGAGGTTCCATCAGGCAATTTACATTTCTGTCAGGCATTTACTCATCACTTTCCTATGTCTTTGTCTTGATTGCCGCCTCCTCGTTATTCTTTATCCTCGGCCACCTCCCCCGTTTCCTGTTGATACCTCATCTCATTTCTCAACAATGGATTTATCTCTTTAAATCTCCTCTTGCTTTTTTTTTCTTATTCCATTCAGATTGTGCAACAGGACTGACAATTGTCCAGAATTTGCATGTTAACAAGACACTGCTGATCCAGGGTTTGAGTATTTCGTGGAACAGACAGCGAACAGATATTGCCAAGAATTATGACATTCCCGTGTTCTTGGAAAGCACAAAAATGGGATTTACGTAAAAAGTGCTTTAACAATTTCCTGCTACAAAAACACTTTTTACAAATGCGTAAATTATCCTGACGTCTCTAGTTTCACAGTTAACATTTTTAATGCATTTGAACCAGATTGAGAACATTGCACGGTCTTGGATGAATGTTAAGGTTGTGAGTGTTAAAGGTGAAGACCTACATGGGAAAATATGTGCGACTGTGATACAAAACAACAAGAAAAAAGGATAAGATCCTCACATAATGAGGATAGAATTTAAAGTTTAAATGGGAATACTGAACAGGCGCCTCCTTTAATTCTGACAAAAAGAAAAGTGTTATTTTTTCAGGTGTGTAAGGTCATGGCAGAATGAGCGTAGATCATATAAAGGATCCAAGGTTATTTTTTTATACATAAAAAATATTGTTGAATATACCCTGAAAATGAAGCGTGTCTCTAGAGAGACCCATAAGCAGGACTCGCCACACACATATCTCCCCTCTAGGCCAGTTTTGTCCCTCAACTTGAGTTGTATATGAATAATAATTCAAATGAATGGATTTCAATGAATGAGGCTTGTCTCAAGAAATGGATTCAAGCTCGCAGCAGTCCAAGGTCACAGAGATTCAGTGCTGTGTGTACACCTAAAAGAATACACATATATTAGTGCCCTGTCATGTATAGGCAAGGCTACAAACAATACAGACATTTTGCTTGAGTGTACGGGTTGTAGTAACTGAAAGAAAAAGGCTCGCTGCAATTTACTCCTGACTTTTGTTTTTCATCTCTTAAAGCAAAAACAAGTCCACTGTAGACATTTCCATAGTGAATTTTACCGTCAACCAAGCAAATGATTTAACACGTTTCTACGAGACTGTATAAAGTAGGTAAAAGCCTGGGCTTAAAATTATTTTTCTGGCGTAAAACACTCGCAAAATAACTAATCAGCTTTTTTTTTTCCTTCAAATGCAGCACAAAGACTCAAAGAATAATGAGGCTCTGTTTTTTATTTTACAATGTGTGTGGCATCTACGTGAAAGCACGTACTCCGCTCTCCATCCCCTCCCTGAATGTTTTTGTTTTCTGTTTCAGTAATCTAAAAAACATGTTTTCCACGCTATTCTGTATCTAGAACCATCCATCTCAATTAGGCTCCTGTGCTTGTCAGGAGGGAAACAACATAATCTGAATTCCCACTGGAAGGACTCCCAGCCTCATGCAAAGGGCAGTGCATAGGAAGAAATGAGCCTTATCAGTGAGCTGTTTTTAGGTGCTGGGGATCCCATCATGCTCCGACTCCCACAGTGATAAGGTATAAGGATGTCCAGATATGATAAATATAGTAAGTTACTATCTCTTCCCAGTAAGCTAAGGCACCACTATGATGTTCTAGGCGGTTGATGCAGCACAACTAATAAGATATTTTTTTTCTTAAATCAAGTGAAATGTTGATAAAGGTAAAATAAAAAGCAGCTGTGGTTAGCCTCGTTTACTCTACCTTCTGTAATCATTATTAGAAATAATGTATCCAGCTGAAATTTTTTTATCTATCTGGGCATAATATAAAGAATTTCGTTCACTCTACTTTATGCTTCAGTTCATTGAAGTTTGTGTGCATTAACTCTTTAGCTGACGTGGGATGGCTGTGGCTGTGGAGGTAGACTAGGACGTGTTTTTATCAGAAGGTTGATGGTTTGATCCCTGGGTCGTCCACTTTACCTCAAGTTGATCGTGAGGTGTTGATCAAAGTGCAAAATTGTTGTAAAAAAAAGTGATTCGGTGAATGACACATTCTGTGTAAAGTGCTTTGAGTGCTCAAGTTGACTAGAAAATGCTATATCAGAACCAGTCCATTTACCACTTCAGGTCCCACCAAGGTCTGGACTTTGACTGGGCCATTGCAACACCTTGATTCTTTTCAAGGTGATTGGTTTGCTGGTGTGCTTCGAATCATTCTCCTATTGCATGACCCAATTTCGGCGTGTCGGATAGATGAACTTACATTTGATTCTAGAGTATTTCGGAATACAGATCAGTTCGTGGTCGACTCAATGACTACAATGTGCCCACTTCTCGTGGCTGCAAAACAAGCCCGAATCATCACTGATTGAATGAGGTGCTGATGTGCCGTGTTTGGTTTTTGCCAAATGTGGCACTGTGCATTACAGTCAGAGATCTCATAAGACCAGATACAGATACAATTTTATGAACTGAAGCTGTGTTGCCATGTTGCTTTTCGAGGCAAGAATCTCTATCCTGGCAACATCTGCAAGCAAGCCATACTTGTTCAGTCTTTTTCTAAATGCACTGTAGTAACTTTAACATTTAAGATGCAAACTGAGGCCTGTAGCTGAAATGTTGATCTTGGTTTTTTTTGCACTTTCTCTGAGGATTGCACATTCTGACCTTAGACATCCACTTCTGGGAAGACTGGGAACTCCCTTGAATGTGTACTTGTGAATGATCTTTCTTGCTGCATAATGATGGACCTCAGATTGCTTGGAAAAGATTTCATAACTCTAAGCAGCAATAATGGCTTCTCTGTGGGCATTGCTGATGTCTTTCCTGATTGGCATTGTATTAACACACACCTGAACTTTTTGTTAAATAAGTACCAACATTTCATTTTAAGACCTGCTAACGACCAGGCAGAAGGTTTACCTTCTTTTTACAATGACTGCATGTTGGCTGTTGGTGAATGATACCGTTGTTACATGTTTTCAGGTTAAATGGTTTGCTCTTTACCAGCCAAAACTGGAAGAAATTAAACAAACATTCGTCTGTCTTTACCCCACCTTTAAAATAAACCACTGTCTGCAATTACATAAAAATACAATAGTATATTTAAAAGATACCTGATGACAGGTTTTATTTGTGATAAATTGCCAGAAATCAAAGTTAGGGACAAGAGTTTCACTAACAGTTCAGGGAGTTGTTTTACTTTATGCTGTAGTACTAGACATTACATAACTGCAGAGGTGTTTATAGTGTTTTGGCTCAGAGAGTGCTTTGCGCAAGTGTTATTGAGGGCTCATTGGAGGCAATATATTCATGATTACATAATGTCACTTGACATCTTTATTGCTTATGTGTACCTGAGAGAAAATCTGTCAGACAGCCAAGAATTACTGGTATTCATCCAAGAAAGTCCTAGTGCTAATTGTCTGACTGAGTATATAGTTTTTCACCTATTACTTCATTCTTATGAGAAAGCGAAAGCATCACTGATAAGAACTCTCATCTTGTATTTGTCACAGGGAACCCTTCTCATCGAGACAAGTGTTTTATATCCTAAAAGCAAGTGTTGGCTTTAAAGCTCCCAGTGGTAAAGGTTGGTATTTAATCAGATTGTCTTGCTGAAAGTTCATGATCCGAATAAAAATATACAGACAGAGGGACATTTTTGAGATGGTTTAAAGATTAATGTTGCAAAAAAATGTGACAGGATACATTAAGAATTTAGCGATTCAGATTCCATTAGTAATATTACTCATCGATTGAATTTCTTATCAATTCCCTTATCGATTCTCATTGGGGTCTCACACGCTCTGCTTTGACAGTTACCACCATCATTAAGCAGCATATCAAAGACAGTACATTTGTGCAAATTAACTGCATGTTGTGTGGTCAAATTTGTGCACATGTAGGATGTATTTCCTCTTTGTTGTAATCAGTGTTGGGTCATTACTCAAAAAAGTAATATTTTATTCAAATTACAAAAAGCTAATTTATTAAAAGTAATGCAGTATGTTACTTAATTACTCCAGGGAGAAAAGAATTCATTATATGCCACATAACATTGTTTTCACCGTACTGTGTAAAATGACCTGACACACACTGTCTCATAATTACCATTACAATATAACAATATAAACCCGAGGCTACAATCTCACACGCCAACACAAATCCCTATCCTGATGAAGACACACATATGATCTTCCTCTTAGTATTAATGTATGAACACAAAGCCAAAAGCACAAGTCAAAGATGAAAACCAGCGCAAAGACACTTCAAAGTCACTGCAGCAGTGATTCTTCTGTAGAAACGAAGGCTGCAGCCTGACTGCTTATGTGTTTGTTACCTGATAAAGTTCAGCAGCAGATGGCTTCAACACTGCTCACAAATGAAGGCTCTCTTGGCCACAGTCCTGGGCTGGGTTCAACATTCACTCAGATTTAGCGTAACTCTGGGCTTTGGCTAGCTTAGCATTAGCTTGCTGTCTGTGCAGGTGCTTGCAAAGAGGTGAAATTGTCTTAGCAGCATAATACAATTGTTTCTGTCCTGGATGCAGTTTGCATTTTACTATTGTGCTCTTGTCTTTTTATGCAATAAAATTAAAAGTAATGCCCATATCCACACTGTAAAATGCCCTGCTTCGGCAACTAAAATCAGCTGATTGTAGCGCATGCGCAAAAACCGATAAACAGGATTGATAGGCAACCAGAGTAATAATTCCAATTAATTCAACTACAAGTTAACAAAACTCAAGGTGAAGTCAGTGTGAAAATGCCAAAAACCTCCTCAGTTCTAAAAATGGCCACTTGAGGCTGGTTTCAGAAGCCAATGAGTCCCTAAAGGCTTTCATGTTAGAGTTACTACATGTTTATAAGGTACTAGAAAAACACTTTCAGTTTCTCAATTTAATTTCTCTTCTGATAACAATCATGGAAGATTTTTTTTAAACTCCTCTCTTGTAATTTTATATTATGGAAAACACTGGTGTTATTTTTTTTTCACGTCTAAACACTATTTGTTAGGTATCTGTGCAATGCGCCCATATAATAAATGAACCTTGCTAAGAGAGATAGCTTACATTAGCTATTTTACACCACCATCTTCTTCATATATGGTCACTCTGAGCTCCAAAATCCAAGGTAACAACAGCCAGTAATCAGGATCTGCACATCCACGTCATACAGCTTGTCATTTGAGATCAAAATGAAGAAGAAGGTAGCTCAGTCATGATAACTGCTTAGCTTGGCGTTGCTAGCTTACAGGTTGCTGTAATGATAATTACATCAGCAAAAATACCCGTAAATGTCAGGCATGCTCAGTGCCAAACACTGAAATAATGCCTACAACGGAATTCTGCTTTATGCCAAACTCAAGGCTTCAAAATGGTACGCATGTTGCCAATGTCCATCTTTTATTTACAGTTCATGGTTACCCACCTATTTTCTTAATGCTTACTTATAACATCTAATTTAATGGTTTTAAGGTTTGATTCTCAATTTTATTTAAAAAATAAATAAATAAATAACAAGATCTTTTAATCTTTAGTTGGATTTGACAGAGACCAAAACTCCTACCTGCCCCTCTCTGTTAACTCAGTCCAGCTTGGCAGCTTCATTAACTTGAAATTGCAGCGGCATAAATGCAGCATAGCAGGACAAAGACTCGTATGTTCACCAAAGAAAAATAGCTCTCAGCCAGACTATTTGGAGGGTTGTTTGTCAATTGTTACATGACAGGACTCCACCACCACCGAAGGTTAAGTTGTTCCCGCAGGGGAATTTTTTTGAAGATGCGGAAAATTGTTTTGTCGAAATCATTTGCTCTTACTTTTCTTTGTATCTGTAACTGTGCACTCAGAGGTAGTATTTCAAACTGAACAAAGCCTGACCTTTCTGCTCTCTCTGCGGGTACCATTCACGTGATCAATAGGCTGTCAATGATTTCCTTGTCTTTTGAGGTCAGCAGTGTCTGGTGGACTTCTGGGTCAAACAGGGTACGTTGAACCTCAGCTGTTTCTTTCCATTATGAGGTTTCACCTATTTTATACCTCATTTCCAAAACTTGTTCCAACTTCCAAAATCCTACGCCAGCCCAATAAATTTATATCTATTTTCAGTGTATTTTTCTATTGTCCTCCCTGGGCTCTCTTTATCCGGCTAAAATGTATTTTCCTTTGAAATATTTTTCTAAAGCATCTGCTGATTAATGTCCAAGCTCAACTTTTAAACAGAGATAAGTTTAATTTAGGCGAAACATAGTTCTCAGAATACTTGAATTTTTTCGATGAATTTTTTATGTGATTCTAAATCTTCGTGTGTCTCGTCGTTCTTTATTATAACATTGTTATATATTACAAGCAGTGCTGACCTTGACCCTAATTCCACTGCATTGTCAAACTTCTCTGAGAATTGAACATAAAGACATACTGTTAACATCTCATGTTGGCCTTGATAATGTCACTCGGTTCAAGCAGATATTTGCTCTTCTCTCCCATTGAAAAGCACTCTGGGGCATGGGGGCCGAATCAAAGTCACTGTCACGCTGCTGGCGTCATCCTGAGAATGACACATACCACAGCATGGACTCCACTGAAAAAGGTCATCTGCAGTCATAAAGGAATACTGCCTGACCGGCACAAATGTCATCAGCTTAATTTCACTTAATTTTTTTTTTTTTTTTTTTTTTTTTTGGAAGTGAAGTGGAAGTGGAATTTCACTTAATTTTTAATATCGGATAACTGGTATATGGACAGTAGCTGTTTTTGATATTCAGTTTGTATAGTTTTGTGTTTGGGGTTCACATTCTTCACCTTAAAGAAAATCTCTTGCGTGAACAAATACTTTATTGAGAGTCTTTCAACTAAATGTAACTTTTAAACTAAACTCCATTTATTACCAAATATTACAATCTGTGACATGTGTATAAGGGATCTATGACCCCTCCTGCTCACACATTTTAATCAAAACTTGTGTCTTACTCATGAGATTTATGACTTAAGACAGCTGAGAAATCAAGTGCATCTATCAGATGTGAAAAGATACCTGAGAAGCCTTTCCACTCTCCGCTAATATCCTAAAAGATTCAAATGTGCTTTAGTTCAGTCTGTTAAAGTAAAAAAAGCCCACTGAAAATGATTCCAGGTTGATTTCAGACTTCCATTTTTCCTAGTTTCACTGTGAACTCTCATGTGCATCTTCAAGAGACTTTAGTCCATTTTCAGAAGTTTATGCGGCACAGAAACGCCCCATGGTAACCAATGACATCTTTGGGCTAAAGTCGGCTCCATCTGCTGGGCAGGCTGAGGTCTTTTGGGGTGTTCAGGACATTACTGGGGAGCTTTTATGACACTGTGATGGCTTCTGCAATCTTTTATGCCATTGTCTGCAGTGGAGGTGGCAGCATGGAGAGGGACAGGAAATTTCTTAATAGTCTGGTGAAGAGAGCCAGCTTTGTCTGGTGCATTCCTCTGGGCTCTATAGAGGACGTGGGTGAAAAAAGGCTGATGTCCATTATGGACCCCCTGCATGAGACAGTGGGAGCCCTGACTGTTACTGCACTATCGCAGGTCCTTCATCCCAACGTTAGTCAGACTGTACAATATACTCATAGATGAAATACCTGCTAAAATAACTATCACTGTATCTATCTATCAGACCGAGCCTTTTTCTTTGCACTTCTTCCAAGCACTTAAAATGCATCACAGTTCTTTAGATTATTATGAGTCTCTTGTCTCTTAATTTAAAGCCTGTTGCTGAAAATATAGGAGTTTGATTTGGCTCTAATTTTTGCAGGACACGCACAGAAAATGTTTTCCATTCTTCTTTCCTTTAAATAAGTCACATCTGCAGAGTTAAATCAATGCTGTCTCACCCTAACCTAGAAAAAATCATTTATGCTTTTATTTTCTTGAGATCTGGCTTCCAGCTTTTGGGCATAAATGGAAAATGACTCTAACGTCTTTAGCTCAGAATGTAGCATCTGGGCTTCTCGCTGGTTTCAACATAGAGCATCACATAGCCCCAATACTAGCTTCTCTCCAATGGCTCCCGGTATGTTTCAGAATTGATTTTAAGATTTTAATGATCACTTCTGTGGATATAGCCCCGAGCTACATAGTGCAAATGCTGGCCCCATACAAACCTTAGAACGTCCAACGGAGTCCCAGCTGTTCCAAAGTCGATGCTTAATTCTACATGCTGGCTATACTTTGTTTTCTTCTGTGTGCATTAACTTGCAGATAAATAAATAACACTGGGTTAAAAAACATAAAATGACAAACATCCATTTAAATCCATTAAGACACTCAAGTCATTACACTTTCACATCTTCAAGATGAAAAGATGTAAAATGCATTAAAACTGTTCAGTAATTACTCCCTAAATCCACAAAGGTGAAATTATTTTCAGTGCATGCACCAATGCCAAACTGAACGACTCCCCAGCTGAGATGGAATCAGGGAAGAAAAA
The DNA here is from genome assembly GCF_057381845.1 of Rhamphochromis longiceps. NCBI lineage: Eukaryota > Metazoa > Chordata > Actinopteri > Cichliformes > Cichlidae > Rhamphochromis > Rhamphochromis longiceps. The sequence goes on along the minus strand of NC_140564.1, from coordinate 11,931,656 downwards.
AAAACAATTTTACAGCTTCAGAAATCATTTTGAGGTGAATGCTGTCATAGGGAGAATGGTCGGCACTTTCATTACTACTCTACAAGGAATACCTGCCTCGCACTAAGTGGGTTTAGTCGGCACAAGCGCCAGTGAGAATTGTGTAAATCATTACAACGCCAACTTTGGAGCTTCAGTTAGCCAGAAACAAAATAAAAATGAAACAAGAGACTGATACCGGCAATACTACAAAAAGACTGCACCTATCAGTGAGTTGAGTGCAGATGAAAAGAACCTTTACTGGCCCACTGCCCTGGTTTTATACAATTTATGAATAAGACGAGTGAGTTACAACAGCGCACACTGTAAAGAACCTGCAGCCAGTTAGAGAAATCACTTGGATGGGTGAAAATTCTCCATTGAAAACACAACGTCCAGATGAACAAAATCAACTTTCTGGGTATTGCTAATGTTTTTACAAAATCTCCAGCGACAGGTAGCCCAGAACTAGCAGGGACTTAGGTCTTAGACCGAGGGTTTTAAATGTCTGTGTATTTGGGCTTCCTTTATGAATCATCAACTATAATGTTTCTGTTTTTATTGATGGTATTTAATATACCTCACACCAGTCTCTGTTTCTATTTTGCCTTCAAGTCTAACTTATTAGGTTGTGTTTAAATTGGGTCTCTGTATCTTGATTATGTATTCTGTTGTCTGTGAAGGTTCTCATCACCAAGCCATCTATGTCCACTGTGAACGGCCATCTTTGAACAGAGGCGGCGGCTTACCACACCAACTGTCTGCAATCTTTAATACAGTTTTGAGATCCCTTCTCAGACGCCTTAATTCCCACTCACATCCTGGACCATTTGACCTCAGGAAATCACATGATAGGGTGGGGCTATAGGTTTCACAGCGGGATCACTCGAAACTAGGGCTGGGTATCGTCACTGATTTCTAGAATCGATTCAATTCCGATTCACAAGGTCCCGAATCGATTCGATCCACGATTCGATTTAATTCGATTTAATTCGATTCGATTCGATTTAAATCTGGGAAATTTTGACAGTCAGAAATATTATAATTCAGATCAGTACATTTACATATTTTTGTATCAATAAAAAGGAAGCTGACACTCGCAAGACTTTATCAAAGGTGTGAGCGTCACAGCAGATGCTTTTGTGTCAAAGTAGCTGAAGATAAAACACAGAAAAACATGAAGGTGATTTTCCTGGCCTGGGATTTTATAAAAATATTCTGCAGTACATCAAAAACGAAAGAAAACCATTAATCAACATATGAACATTACCTCTGAAGTTACAGCGGTTTTATTAGAGACACGGTTAAGCGTTTTGCATTTTGAATAATTTTAAAAAGTTTAAATTTATTCAGTATTGAACAGCAGAAATGAGGTTTTCTTTTCGGAAGAATGTAAAAGGGAAAAAAACAGCGGCTGACAGCGCTGTAAACAACAGTAGACTTGTCAGTGCGCCCCAGGGTGGCTGTGGCTACAATGTAGCTTACCATCACCAGTGTGTGAATGTGTGCGTGAATGGGTGGATGACTGGATATGTAAAGCGCTTTGGGGTCCTTAGGGACTAGAAAAGCGCTATATAAATACAGGCCATTTACCATTTACCATTTGTGTAACAAGCAAGCGAATAATGAAGAAAGGGAAACTGTTCTTGAAGTACAGAGAGAGAGAGAGAGAGAGAGCTGTGCATCGCGGTGGAAGCAAAACAGTAAAAGTCAGAGTGAATTCATGACGATGTTTATGTGAAGCGTTTGGATCTTCTTCTGCTGCTGGTTCGGTCAATATTGTTTGGAGAGAGATCAAACTAACAGCTTTAGAATCGGCTCATAAAGGGCGTGAACACAAAGCGCGGACCCGCCGACAGATCAGAATCAGCGAGCTGTCGGCTTTCAGCCCCGACCGTGAGAAAGGCGACATCTCACTGATTCTGATCCGCGGGTCGCGCTGTGTGTTTAAGTCTGTGCAGAATCCGTGTACCTGCTCTCATTTACTGTCTTAACTGTTTGGTGGTTCTTGAAATTTTGTGAGATGTCACCAGAGATTCTGGCATTTCGGGCAAAATAAATTTATATTAAAAAAATCGATTCAGGATTTTAATGAATCGATTTTACGTTATCCAAGCCAGAATCGATTTTAATCGATGAATCGATTATAAAAACCGACCCCTACTCGAAACCTTGGCTGATTGTGACCTACACCCATTTTCACACCTTGGCTCATGTGATTAGGTAGAGGATCAACAGGGGGTTCATGACCCTATTGGGAGAAAGTCCCCTAGGACTTAAATTTGAGACTCTCCACCATTTGACCCTGGAACTGAAGAAGCTTCTCGAATGAGAGGTGAAACGTCTTCAAGCAACTCAAAGAAGTCAAGACGCTTTTCTTTCCAAGCTCCTTAGACTATGTATTCTGTTCAGTTCCTCTACTCTTGTCTCTGCATTTGTCCCTTTGTCTTTCTTCTTTCCAAGTTCAGTTGTGCCAAGTTAATCTTGTCTCGCCTTTCAGTCATGCCTCTCTTCCTGTTTTATTTTGGTGATCGTTATTCACCGGGTCTTGTATTTAGGTCTACTTCCCTTGTGTTATCTTATGTGATTAGATTTGTGATTAGTTGTCACATCCTCCCTCATGTTCATGCGTCTCCCTGCTTCCTGTTTCTGTGTTTCCAGATTGATCTGCTGCTGCTGAGTTACTGGCAACAAAGCTGAGTTTCTAACTTCATTCCTGCCTCCCGAGTCCTCCATCTGGCTCCACACTCCATCTGCCACACAGCCGTTACATGACATAAAGAGTCATGCAACAGACTGTTCACATGTGACAGTTTGACAGCCTTTTAAAACAGATGCTATAATTATAATGTGTTCCAGGTTAAGATGCAAGCTTCTGAGTTCCCAGTTGGAATTTTTATCTGGAATGTCCCCTTAATTACAATTTCCAGCTAGGATTTCTGATAGTCTGGGCACCCCCTCCAAACCAAAGTTAACAGTCCAAGATGACAGCAGTGAACGTAAACAGTAAGCTGAATCTCTACTACTACTTTTTTGTATTTGTGACCTGCAGAATAATCTAGGCACAGACCATTTAACAGGGTCTATCCATGAATCTGCTGCAGCCATCTTTAACCCCCCCTAAAAAAAACAAGTATTGGACTTTTTTCCTACCGATGCATGAATGGTTCTACCTTCCGAACAATCAAAACAACTATAAAGGAGACAGTAGTGATTAATGGCTGTAACAAAGAGCTTTAACTTGCATTATGTAGAGCCGAACAGCCATAACTCAAACACTATCTCCAGGATGCTAGTTCTTCTCCGAACCGTTGATTGATCAGCTGTAGTTTTAGCTCCACATTTTCTGAGCCTGCCATGAAACAATCCCGCTCTTTGCAGCAAATGTTTTCCTCTCGAGCTTCAGCTCAGGACAGGAATACCACCATTTCCCTGAGGTGATGGTGGTATCTTTCAGGATCAGCTGTTGTCCTGCCTCTGCCCACATGCTCCATCAAATCACATTTTCTAGTTGATTTACTCCTTCCAGCAAACATGTCATCAAACTGAAAGATCCTTTTGAAGTATTTCACATAATAGTAAAATGAACTTTTGCATTTAGTAAGTTGTAATATGATACTTAATGTAATACAGCGATATGTGTGTTGAATGTGGGAGAGGGGCAGGAAACATAAACTGAGCTTGATGCTTGGCTGTTGTTGATCATAATCCAGGTCAGTCTGCTTCAGCTGAGGTTTAGCGATTTGTGTTTCTTTGGTTTCTGTGTTTGTTGTGTTCCAAATAATTCCAAAGCCCAATTTGTACTTATAACAGTGGTGTGAAAATTAACTGAAAACTATAGGGACTCTCAGGTGCAGAAAACATCAGCTCCTTTATAAAAGGGATTTAAGTGGCACTTCACATGAGTGCATCGTGCCGGCCCTGGAAACGTGTCCACTGACACACTCAGGTCAGAGGCTGGCCACTGCAAAACCACAGAAGCATACAATATAGTTGGTATCGAGGGATGACTCACATTTTGAGAAATGTTTCTGCACAGCATCTCTAAAATATTGCTTATAGAGACACTGAGCACAAGAGTGTTTAAACTTTAATTCAAGTTCTGGGAGCGTTCCTCCTGGCTGTGTACACTTAACATGAGTCTGACTCCCACAGTGGGTCTGATCTCTGCTGTATCTCATAGATTTAACCCTGATATCTGCACAGAAAAGGACTTTTATTGTGAAGTTGTCACACTCATCATGTGAACTTTACTGCTGTCTCACTACATGTGTCATGAAGCGCTGTGTGGCAGGCAGGAGTTGGACCCAAAATGCAGGACTCAGACACCAGGGATGAACTCAAAACCACAGCTTTAATTGCTGGCAGGGGAAAATGAGTATACAAGACAAACTAAACTAAACTGGGAAACCACAAACTAACACAAAGGGCAACCCACACAGCATAAGGGACGACACGACACTGACTCAGAGAAACACAGGGTTTAAATACACTGGGAAGTAACGAGGGGAATGAGACACAGAAGGAGGGCACAGCTGGGAGAAATCAGAACTGACGAGACAAGGAAGCAAAGTAGGATACACTCACATGAGACACAGACCTTCAAAGTAAAACAGGAAGTCGCACAGATGCAGACTTGACTAGGGGAGACAGAGCAACTAAGAAACACAGAGACAAACCATAAAGCAGAGGACTCTTAGAACCAAAATACACAGAGGGAAATACTAAGCATGGAACACAAGAAACTAGACTCGAGGGAGTAACAAAAGACCAACCATGAGAACATAATTCACAATACAGAGAGACAGAAAACACAAGAAACTCAAAACATGCGAAGACACTGACCAAGAAACACAGACTTACACAGAACAGAGGGGGCACAGAGAAACATGAAGGGCAAGGGATCAAAACTAGAAACCACAGAATAAATCACACGAGTACAAAATACATGAATCACAAAGAACTAAAAACGCTGGGTCAGCAGACCCAGGATCCTGACAACATGCCACCATCATTACATAAACTAAACATTCATTTTTATGCAGATAACGCTCAGTTGTTTATTCCTATTGGCCACATTCAACTGCTTTCCTATGTGGTTTTGCCAAGTGGATTTCTAATTAGATTGAACGCATGCAGAAGAATGATGCTTTGCATAAACCATAACAAACCAGTGACATGCAAATTGTATAAAGTGCATTCACCACATGTTGTCTTGACAACACCGGCTAATTTTAGTCTTTCCAGTCTCGACTTAAGCTTCTACAAAACCTTCCTGTGGTGTTCGGGTCAAATCTGACCGATTTACAAATTTAAAAACTCATAAATTTTTGTTTTACATCTGATTGCCTCAAGGCCTAATGGCATCCACACTATACACTTGAACATATAAAAGTGAATTTTGAGTGCTTTAATCAACTTTGTTATATCTGTGGTGTTCCAGGTCAAAAGTGAAGTGAAAAATTAATGGGAATCCAACCCCCCCAGCCCCTTTGGCCTCTGACCCACTGAACGGCCCACTGAATGACCAAATAAATGAAAGACCCACTGAACGACCCGCTGAATGGCCCACTGAACTGAATTTGGTTGTGAAAAATGTTTCTTATGTTATTTCATGTTAATAGCTGTTAAAACTGACTGGTCAGTTGTGGGCGGGAACACTAAAGTAAGGGGGTGGGGTGCACCTTGGAATCAGAATGTGGAAAAAAAACAACAACAAAATTTAAATTATTTCTCAGCTTTAAAGAATTTCTTCACCTTCACCTGTCAGTGCGCCCCAGGGCAGCTGTGGCTACAACGTAGCTTGCCATTGCCAGTGTGTGAATGTGTGTGTGAATGGGTGAATGACTGAATGTAGTGTAAAGTGCTTTGGGGTCCTTAGGGACTGAGTAAAGCACTATACAAATGCAGGCCATTTACCATTTACCTTGCCAGTTAAAACATTCTTCATGTAAGGTACTCCAGAGTACCTGAGTCTGTTTGGAACAGAGGACTCTGCCAAAAGCTGCACAATGTAGAGCAAACTCGCAAAGCCAGGTTGTGTTTGTCATTTAAACTACCACCTTGAAGCAATTATGTCATGATTTGTGGCCAAACTCATAGTTTGGCTGTTTAATGTAATTTTTGTGCATGTCGATGACAACCAAAGACTGCAAATGACTGCGAGCGGTCACGGACCAGGTCCCCGTCTTCGAAGAACCTATTTCAAACACAATCATTTCCATTATTGGAGTAAGTTTGGTCTTGCCATTTTTTTGGAGCTTTTTTTATTGAACACTATAAAAGTGTTAGCCATTAACGTCTAGCAATATTTATTTTGCAAGGATGTGCAGGTGGATTCCAGTGTTTCACTTTCAGGTGGTGGCAGTGTTATAGTGTCCATTTTTAGCCAGTCTTTTTTAAGCTCCTTTATCTCCTAAAAACTGCACTTGCCACCAAATTCAAACCCTACACTCCATCACAATGGCTTCAGCTTCTCCGTTACGCCACAAACCCCGGTCACTGATCTTGATCAAGGCTTTCGCTATTCTGCACACAGAGGTAGAATCAGCACACTCCAGTAAAGGAGATAGCAGAGAGACTGCCAATCACGCACCGCATGCTGAAAACTCACATTTTTAGCCTTTTTTTTCTTCCTCCTCGGGTATACTCACACAGCAGGATACGGAATACATTCTTCTAATCACAAAAAGAAGCGGGAGCCATGTAAACATCACTGTGCAAACTCTCTCGCATCAGTCATCTGTATTTTTTCGATCTGCTTGCGTGAGTCTCTCAACTGTTTTATTCTACCCCATTATTCAGCCATCGCATTGTCCGAGCTCCAAAAATAGTAGGACCTGAACAATAGCCGAACCTGCACTCAAACCTTCAGCTATAAAGGGGCAGACAGTGTCATGACATTCACTATTAAATTTCCAGCCCCACTCTGCCCACACTTCTTCATCAGGTAACAGACACAGTGTGCCATTGTTAGAAGTACACTCACACAAAAGAGTGGATCAGTGCACCTCAGGTCACTCACCTGTACAACAGCCAATTTTCAGGGCTGATAACAACAAAAGGAAATGCTATTTCTGAAGCAAATCCAGTGATTGCAAAGTGCTTTAGAACTTTAAACAAAAACAGAAATAAAAGGGAATGTTTAGTGAGAAATCAGAAATACAAAGAGCAAAAGAGACATTTTGAAATCCTGGATAGTTTTTTTTAAACCCCAAACTTTTAAACGATATAACGGCACTGTGATGAAACGTGTTATGTTTAGATTCTTTCTAAAAAGTCTTAATTTGATGGCTCCACATGCTGTACCCAACAACCATTTGCACCACTGATCCACATGAGCTAATCATTCAGCTGATACCTTTTAACACTTTACGGCCAGATTTACTAAATGGGTGCAAAATAATGATGAGCGCAATCGCCAAATAGCGCTGATAGGTGTGGATATTTCTGCAGGTGATTGTCAAAAAAGCACAGTTTTGTAAACACAAGTGAAGTCTGTTCATTTCAGTATGACATAGCCAATCTGCCAAGAGCTGCACAGCAAACTCTTGGCAGATTGGCTAAGTGATGATATTTAGCTGCAGGTAATTTACTCACAGGACAGGGCGCAGCTTGTAATCAGAAAAGCATGTAAACACACTGTAGGTCATACATGTGTACGTTAAATGTAGGCCTACAGTGGCAGTCTGGCAAACAGTCATTATAATGGAAACAAGCTTCCAATGTAGGACTGTAAGCCGTGCAATAGAATTTTGAAATTGTATTGTGTAGCATTCTTGTATAAAGGCAATTTACATGACTTCAAGGGATAAAATGAACCAGAAATGCCTGATGGACAGTTTATTTCTGTGCTCTGTGACTCATGGTGTTTACAGTACCACCAACATTTTCTCTACTGGATTTTGTTTAGTAAAAAATGCTGTTCCAGATTTAAGTCACACCAATCAGGGATAACATTCTGACCACTGACCAGTTAAGTGAATAACAATGATTATATCTTCATCGTAGCACGTGTTAGTGGATGGGTGTATTAGGAAGCAAGTGAATATTTACTTTCAAAGTTGGTGCGTTCAAAGGAAAAATGGGCAAATGTGAGGATGAGCGAGTTTAACAAAGACCAAATTGTGATTTCTAGACCACTCAATCAGAGCATCTCAGGAGCCAAGGCTCACTGATGCATGTGACGAGCAAAGGCTGGCCTGTTGTCCGATACAACAGATGAGATACTGTAGCTCAAATTGATGAAAAAGTTCATTCTAGTTCTGATTGAAAGGTGTTAAAATGTGCCGTGGATCACAGTTTGTTGTGTACAGGGCTGCATAGTTGCGGACTGGTCAATGTGCCAGCATCAGAGCTGGACTACAAAGCAATTTAAGAAGGTTTGATTAATCATTTTTCTTTTACATCACCTTGATGGGTGGGTGGGTGTTATTTGGTTACCTGGGGTACGCCTGGCACCATGATGCAATATGGGAAGACAGCAAGCTGGCGGAGGCAGTGTGATGCTTTGGGCAATGTTCCGCTGGAAAAGCCTGTATCCTTGCTTTTGGTTGATTGTTATTTTTAGGTTTTAGCTTCTGTGAAGCACTTTGTGATTTTTATCTTGAAAGGTGCTATATAAATAAAATTTTACTTACTTACTTACTTACTCGCTGAACTTCCATCTCTTAGACACAATCTTGCCATTACACTCACTTTGTAAATGCTCAGTACTTTTTTTAAATACCAAAACCCAGTTTAAGATGCCAAAGCCATTGCTGAAATCTGCAGGCCACTTTGCAACCCACCTCCACACCAGCTCATCCTTTTGAGCTGTGTTTGTCTTTTTAACGTATCTGGCTGCTTTGTTGTTTGCTGGGGGTTTTGTTCCTTTCCTCCACACCTCTTACTTTTCCCCCCATGTTAATGCATAATAAGAGATAGACATGGAGCCTTGATTGTGTGTTTATGAAACCATTTTCATAGTATTTTATTTAAATTTTGCTAGTCTTTAACATACTTTTTTTTTAAATTTGGGCACAATGGTTATCGTATTTTACATTTAACAGCTGTAAAAGCACCACCAAACCCTTCAGGCCCTCATATGGCTCAGGAATGGCTGCAGATGGTTGGACAGCTTCTCAACTGCCTTTGCTTTGAAAGCTCTGGCTTCAGGCAATATTGGGGTAGAGCCAGCAGCTCAAACTGATACTGGGGCGGACCACCATGGTCCTCCGCCATGCTTATTTCCAGGGAACTGAAGGCAGGGGGAGGGGTCCTGCAATTCAGAAAAAAGCACACTGTAGCATGTAAGGGCCTTGCATCTCTCCATTTCCCTCCACTTTTGTCTGGCCTGGGAAACTTCTGAAAAACAGATCTATACAAGGCCTTGCTCTCAGCCTTCCATTTAATAATGAATAGGATCTTAAGTCTGAACATCCAACTTCCAACTCCTCAGACAATAAAATGTCTGCACTGAGAAATCAGCTTTAAAATCTCTTGAACAGGCCTCTCGGGACTATCTCAAGAGGAGCCATGGATGGGTTGTTGAAAAAGATAAATAGCATCGTCCTGTCTTATAAATGTTCTATTTAAAAACAGAAAATATGTCAAAAAACAAAACCACAAAAATATATTAAAAAAAGGAAATGATGCAAAAACTTCCCCTGACCTCAGGTGACACTGACAATCTGCTCTGCAGAGTGCTAAAGCACCAAAATATTGACAACGTTTAAAGATTCATGTGGGGCAAAAAAAAGGTCTGGAGTGGTTTTAGCATGAATGCCAAATTAAAGCAGTCTTTTTTTCTGTATCTTTTTTTTGTTTGTTTTTTTGCTGTTATGATAGATGAAAAGAAACTCACTCATTCATGCAGAAACATTTTCACAGAATCATCAAAACTCTTTGAAACCAGCAGGGTTTTTTTGTTTGCCCCTGCCGCGTGATCCGGTCGATGTTCAGCACCTTGGCACTTGCTCTTGGCACCAGTGACGTCACATGAACGACATGCTATTACACGCCAGAGCACTGAGATGTCACCAGGAGTCAAGGTGATGAACAGCAGATAAAATGTGTCACAGGGAATGCTTGCGTTCTCTCTGGCTGAGTTTCACGAGGGCGTCAAGACGTATATGTCGCTCGTTCACTTTGAACACGTGTTCGTGTGCTCGACGAGCCTGGGATGAAGGTGAAAGAATTATCTTATGGCAGGGTGACAGGCGCAAGCTGCTGGGCTGCAGAAGGAAAAAAAGAGGTGTATATGGTTTTGATACTTTTCTTTAGCTGCGTCAGTGTATCCAGCAACACCTTGTACGAACAGCAAAAACAAAGCATCAGCAACACAACAACAGCAGCTGCAGTCCTCCATCAGTGTCTGCCCTGGAATCTGTTCAGATTCTCTCACAGCCCAAAAGTAGACGATCCTGGACTCTATGAAAAAACACAGATTTTAGTCCAAACTGTCTGCAACTGCTTTGTGAACAGAAGTGGATTCTCCTGTCTGTGCAAGTCAGCTGATCTCAGCATTTGATCTCTAGGCCTTATCATGAGTGGACTTCAAACGAGGCTTCATGTTGACTCAAACGTGTGTTAGACGGGGGGCTTGAGGCCGAGCAGAGAGGGGTTAACCAATGAACGTTCAAGGCCATACGTGTGTTTGTGTGTGACGTTAGCAGATAAGATCATGGCTCAACAAACAGCACAGCATTCAATAAAGTTTCAGCTGACAGCAGGATCCTCTCGGGGCGGCGTTATTGAGCAGCTGACAATCAATTTTAAAAAAAAACTTCTTCTTCTTTTTTTGATAAGCATTGGTTTGCAGATCACACACACAGCAAACAGACTAATTAGCTTTTGCCGTGCAGTGGAAATCGGTAACAATAGCTAGATTAATTTGCACAGTGTTAAATAAAGTGTCGTAACACAGAGCTCAGAAATGGAAATAATTGCGTTGCTCTGAGTGATGCTGTGTCTCAGAACCACCCTCTTGATTCAAGCTGTAGAGGGAATGACTCCAGCTCGTCACTCTTGTGCCTGGCACCATTCGCTGTTGACAAAGATGCAGAGAAAGTTATATTCCCGTTAGGATCTCACTGTCTGCCACCAAAATGTCAACTGTTTCTACTCTTCTATTTATATGCTGTACACAAAAATATAACAGTATTCACTCACTCAAAAGAAGGAGAAGAAAAAAGAAGAAGAGGAAAAAAGCTACCAATAGCTCTAAAAGTGTTGCTTACGACAGAATGTGGAAATATTCTTATAAAGAAAAGGAATCCTTGGAATAAAGTCTGGATTTAGGGAGAAAATAAATAATATTCTGAGATATTCTGAGATTATAATGTCACAAGTTTAAGAGAGAGAAAACCCCGCACAATCATGCTTTTCTGTTTCTTCAGTAAGGCCACATCTAGGAGCTTGTTAGCTAACCTTAGCAGAAAACAGAACAAACAAAAACAAAAGTGGAAAAATATCCCCTAAAACCCCAGAAAAGCATTTTCCGCAGGGGTCATCCATATCTGTAAAACTGTTGACAAGATAGATCAAACAAAATGTGAATTTTTAACCAAAGAAGGTTTACCTAAGCTATGGATGTGCACTCATTTGCTAGCTTAGCTTATAGCTAAGATATGGACATACCCTCACTCGATTCCTTATGACCTTCTTAGTACTGGATTGGTTTGATTGGACTCATCAAACCAGGGAACGTTTTTTCCAATCTTCTGTAGTCCAGCTCTAATGAGTCATGTCAACTGCAGACTGAGTTTGTTCTTGTTGGTTGTAACAAGTGTTTATTTGACTTGCCTTTACCTTCCTATCAGCTCAATGTCGCCTGGGCATTTTTTTCCTACAACCTGTGATAACAGTGACGTATGTTCACCAAGAAAACTACCACTCGCTAGATATTTTCTCTTTCTCACACCATTCTCTGTAAACCTGAGAGATATTTGTGTAAAGAAAATCCCAGTACATTGTTAGTTTCTGAAGAGCTTGCACCAGCCCAGCTGGCCCACTTCAAAGTCACTTAAATTGCCTTCCTTCCCCATTCTGATGCTCACTTTGAACTTCAGCAGGTCACTTTGACCATGTCTACACATCTAAATGTGTTGAATTGCTGTCATGTGAGTGGCTGATCATATATTTGCATAAAGAGGCAGCTGAATGGGTGTTGCTAAAAAAGTGTATAAGTAACAACTGGCCACGGTGCTAGACTGGCTTCCATTCAGTTTGAAGACAAGTACAAGTTTCTGTTATTGTTCCAAGTGCTGACTATAACTTTATGTTATTAGCTTAATATTTACATGTGGAACCAGTATCAATCTTTTTTTTTTATGTATCTTGTGGCTATTCATACTAGAAGGATACAGGGATACTTGAACCACTCCAACCTTACAAATGATATAAAAATGAACTGTAAATATTGCTGAGTTGTTGCTATCCTTGGTGAAGCAGAATACAGCACTCTTTGAAGTACATGCACTTGAACCAGTAGCCTGTCTGAAAGTATACTGATACACTGATGGGTTATCTCTGCCTCAGGAACCCCTCAAAAATCCCCCTTCCACTTACTTTCTTACATTGTGACCTCCTTGAGGAGCCCCAGTCCCTCAATTTGGACATAAATAGAACTATTAATCTTTGATAGGACAGCAGTAATAATAGCTGCACTTTTGTGTTGCTATGTTGAGACAAGTGGCGGGACATTTTCTCACGGAGCTCTCCACTGAGAGAGGTCACAGAAGATACCCGCCATCTGCACTCTCTCGAAAACGCTCCCTTTATATAAAGACATAAGATTGGCTCTTGGATTGGCTTCAGTGCTCAAATCCGAGTGCCATCGCTGTTGGCTGACAAGAGGGGTGCACCGGTGCCTGTGATGGGCGCCTGAAAGGGACAGTGAAGCTCTTGAGATCACTTCATTTGAACCTGATGAATTTGGAGGGACAGCGTGATTACCTCCTTTTTTCCTGAGCAGCTTGGGGTTGATTTTTCCTTTTCCTTGAGTACATCACATCACAAAAGGAAACACAGCTGGAGAACAAAAGCTCCCTGCAAAATGGTATGTGCAATTTTCCATATTCCAAATGTTTATTAATTTTCCTTTTTTTAAATATATCTCTTAGACACACTGATACAGAAGCCAGCATGCAGCTGTGGAGTTGTGCAGGGTTTTTCAAAAGGACAGCAGAAGCAGAGCCAGCTCATGTGCATGGAAATCAGCAAATTGTAGGACACCGACGCACAGTGACATGTTGCTGCTGATCTATCACTCGACCCGTCTCTCTCTCTCTCTCTCTCTCTCTCTCTCTCTCTGTCTGTCAGAAACACTCTCTCTCTCCATTCTGTGCTGCGCGCGTCCTGCCGCTCTGTCTGACTCCTCGCCAAGACTTTCCTGTTGGACACACACTCGCGAGCGCACGCCACCTTATTTTATTTTTCATTCTCTTGTGTTTTTTTGTTTTTGTTTTAGTCTTTCCTTTTACAAACGTGGACTGTTTCTCGGAGGTAACAATGGCCTGAGAGATGTAGCGCGATCAGCAGCTCTGATTAGGGCGACTGAATGCCGGCGCCGTGCGTAAGTTAGGAGCAGGTGGATGGAGAGGCTGGCGGGATGCAGCTTTCCAGTAGGTCAGAGCCGCTTCGGGGGCGGCAGGACTTCGCATTCTCGGGTTCTCGGGACACTTTTGCTACTCTGGACGTGATATGAGGATGGTATTTTTCTGTGGAAAAGTAAGTGATGAAATTGGTGGGGGCAATGAGACTGATCCGATTTTTATTATGATCTTTAAAAAAAATCATGTTCATTCATGTGCGCACTTTGCTTTGCTTGTGCGCACTTTAGTGGGAGTCTGATGTAAGTTATATTTTGGCGAGGTTCAGGCTATGATGAAGTTGCGCATACACATAATGGAGGAATTTCACTTACTTCTACTTGCTTAGTCTTTGGCAAGAGAAAATGTTCAAATAAAATGAAAAAAATTGCCGCGCGTCTCTTTCTGATATAGTTTCTGATTTTCTTTAATGATTAGGGCAATCATGCAAAAATCATTGGAACAGGTGCAATCCAGAGACAGCAGCTGCTTGGCAAATAAATATCTCTATCTGTCGGTTAATAAGTCAAAGGTTCGGTGCCGTGTTTCATCCCCCTGTCACTGAGATGAAAGACAAACCAAACCTGCTCATTATTCAGCCGCTGTTTTCCGCGCCGATGTGATGGAAAGTTTCCTGTTGGGCGCGCAGTTTGCAGGTAAGCTGTGAGGCTGAGCCGTGCCACTGCCGATTCCTCGGCATCACTGTTCGCACAGCCAGAGCTGAGCCAAGACGCAGCTCCTGACACCCATCCAGCATTTTTTGTGGGAAGCAAAGCTTATTGGATGTTTTTTCTTTTGCAATTATTTTAATAAACCAAATCCCCCTGCTTAAGTTAAAAATGTGATTATCCTGCTTTATAATTAAATTACAAAAAAAGCTACTAATTGCGCATCCCTCCTCCTGCTAGCAAATAACACTATAAAATCTCTCTCTCTCTGACACTCCATCCTCACAGACAACTGTGGCGAGCAGAGCTTCATCTATTAACAAATGCTAATATTAATTTTAGAGAATTGCTGTTTTATTTATTTTTTCTCAACTGAATATCTCAGTTTTGCGTGTTTAATTTCAAACGTGATTTTTGTAAAACACATTTTTTTTTATTGTTCAGTAGTTTTGGGGGGGTTTTCGGGGGGGGGGGGGGGGGGGGGTAGCAGTTTGAGTCGCCGTTCCGGCGCTTGCAGTTACCACCAGTAACCACAAGTGTCGCTAAAACAAGGACCACTAAGCAGGAATAGATTCCAAATTTTGATTCCTAGCACAGTCCATGTTCATGAAACAACAGTGTAGACACCAATAATTAGTCTAACAAAGGATTCCACTGAAGGTCTACACTGAAACTAATCTGAAATTAGTAAGTTTTACATGTTAAACTGTCCATGAGAGGAAGGCGAGGCAAGGTTTTAAGGGCTTAAACAGTTAATTGCAAGAAAATCAGTTTGTGGAATGATGTCTAGTGTGATCCAGAGATGTAAGCATTTCACTTGCCATCTCCTGAATACTTGTGATCTTTTATGACCTTGTTTACTCAAAGTGGATTATCTAAACAGCTTTACACAGGCCCATCTCGTGTAAATAATGAAAGCAAGAAGTGGACTATTGTCCTTGCTGAGCCAGACCTGTCACTGGATGGGGAAGAGTGACTGATCTCGCTCCAGTGTCAGAGCTGTTTGTCCTCGAGATCAATTGAATAAACATTTGTCTTCAGCTCCCCGATGCCCTTGGCGTTCTCTTGCTCAGGCGTCCTTTTTGTTTTCTTTCTTGCATGTATGCATAGGTGGGGGAGGCGTAAACACATATTAGCACACTCCCCCGACCTGTAGCATCACAGGATTTATGGTCTGAGTGAGAAAGGAAGAAAAAAAGGCATCAAATTCAAACACACAGTCACCTTGATCTCTTCCTGTCGGCTGTGCTACCTTTGCCTGACATATGAGCAAAAATGTGCAAATGCAAATGTTGGCTTTTCAATAAGTAAACAGCTTGATGTTTGAGGTAATTCCCAGTCCCATAGTTGGTTTACTTACTGTTTTTCTTTTTGTGTCAAATTAAGGAGAAAGTGGCAAAAATGTTATATTTATGAAACTGCACATCATGTACAATTTAGTGCTGGCTATCTCCTCTCCGCTGCTGCGTGCCAAAAATGTTGCTGTGAGCGAAATAAGCAGCATTAAGGATAATCACACACAACATATAGAGGTACTATTTAGAGGATTCTCTAGAGAGAATATTGTACATGATGCTCTAGTGAGGTGTGAAAGCAGTTATGTAAAGTAACCTTGCAACTGTTGCCATGGATCTTGGAGGACTGTTATTATTTTTTGTCAAACGAAATGGTCCCTGTTCTTCAACCCAACTTATTGCTTTCTATTCTGCTGTCTCTCTCCCCACCCACCCTTCTCTTTTACTGTCTCTCTGCAGCTGAGATGTGATAATTGATGCTCCTCCTATGTGAAAATTTCTGAGTCATCCTTATCCCTAGAGCCCCACACCCTTGGAAGTCAAAGTCTTATATTCCCAGGACCCCAGGCTCTTACCTTTATCCTTGAATCCATCACTCAAAGCCTCTTTTAAATGTATTTCTGTAACTTTTATTAGTAAAAGCAGTTCTTTGAAACATGTCATTTGAACCCTTGACTCATTAATATTTCCCATCATCACTGTACCCTGGATTAGAGAAACCCATAACCCTTTAGGAAATTAGACCACTTTGCTCTCAGCAGTCATGGCCTTGGATCAGTTGCCCTTCCTCCCAACTTCCCCTAACAATTCCATCCCTGAGCCCTTCTGGTACGACATCCAAGGGAATGACTCCGACCTGGGCTTCAACATTTCCCAAGAC
The DNA here is from genome assembly GCF_057381845.1 of Rhamphochromis longiceps. Classification (NCBI taxonomy): domain Eukaryota; kingdom Metazoa; phylum Chordata; class Actinopteri; order Cichliformes; family Cichlidae; genus Rhamphochromis; species Rhamphochromis longiceps. The sequence goes on along the minus strand of NC_140564.1, from coordinate 11,915,224 downwards.
AAGGAGCATCACCAGGACAAGACCAGCTCAGTGGTCATTACCTTCATCTACTTCATGGTATGCGCTGTGGGATTGTGTGGTAACACCCTGGTCATCTATGTTATTCTACGTTACGCCAAAATGAAGACGGTGACCAACATTTACATCCTCAACCTGGCAGTGGCAGATGTTCTGTGCATGATGAGCCTGCCATTCATCGCCCTGCAGCTGGCGCTGGTGCACTGGCCCTTCGGAGAGGCTCTGTGCCGAATGATCTTGAGCGTAGGTGGGTGAAAAGCATATGGTTAATGGTTCACAGCGGAAACTCGGCAAACATTTTGATGCTGTTTGAACAACCATTTGAGATGTCAAATCTCGGTTGAAAAATGTGATTAAAAACTGTTTTAAATAACTGAAGTCGTGCCAACACGTAGTTGGTGCTCAGTCACATCAGACCTGGTGTTAAAGTGTTCCATTTGCTAAAGAAAGGTAATGAAATAGATACAATGTGATGCGTTTACATGATTTCTTGTTTCTAGTCTGTACTATAAGCAAAAACTGGTTGTGTTCGTTTTTTTCATCGGTTCTCACAGCAGCATACATGTATTTTTTAATCAAGTGTTACTGAGTCTAAACTCAACTTCTACCTTTCTCCACTCCTCTGCTCTTTCTTATTCTTTACACCATCCCAGACTCTCTCAATCAGTTCACCAGCATCTTCTGTCTCATGGTAATGAGCATCGATCGATACCTGGCTGTGGTTCACCCTATTAAGTCTACAAAATGGCGGAAACCCCGTGTAGCAAAGCTAATTAACCTCACAGTATGGGGTGTGTCGTTGTTAGTCATCCTGCCAACTCTGATCTTCAGTGGACTGAACAAGGTTCCAGTGTGTGGCATTGTGTGGCCGGAGCCTCAGGATGTCTACTACACGGCCTTCATATTCTACACCTTCTTCATTGGGTTCTTCCTGCCGCTGGCAGTTATATGTATGTGCTACCTGCTCATTATAGTCAAGGTAAGAGTCCACAACTGCACGCTCTAAATTACACAACAAAAATCCAACAAGATTTGGTTACATTGCAGATTCAACGTTTTGGTGGTCCACTTCAATTAGTTTGAAATGTTAGCTCAGAAATCAACAACACTGCCACTGTCTCATGAAAAAAAGCTAATAACAGTCTCCTTTTCTTTTTTAACTAAATAGATTTTTTTGCTTCAACTAATATGCAGTACATACATAAAGGAAAAGAACATTAATCCAGATCCTTTGATCCTATGCTTGCACTTATGACACTATGCATACTAAATACTTTGTGATTGAAGTAATTTCCACATGATTTGCATTTGGGAAATCTGGTTCTTTTCCCAGCTACAGCATTTTGGGAATATTTACAGTCTTTTGAAGATACATATTACTAAATCACTTTATCATGCATAAACATCAAATAATGCCACAACACAGAGTGTTGAAACCTGAAAATGTTCCCTGGTAGTTAGCTAGCTATTTAGCACTGAACTCGCTATTTTCAGTTACAGTGCAGCCTTTTGCTAGTGGCTGAAAATTGATTAGTAGTGTCTTCCTTTCTGTTTCGTTGCCAAGATGGCAGCCATTGTGCATACCGAGTGTGCACTTTTATTAGTACATTCCAGAGTCCTCAATCGTCAGAATCAATTAAGCTAGGCGGCTAACATGTAACATGTAAATATGTTAATAATGTCTGTTTAAACACTTTTCTGTCATTAGTTTAATGTTGGCTTGCAATAAAACGTGTCCGTAGACACAATTTTATCAACCCATAGATCACTGTTGTTTTTACAACAGGGTAATAGGACTTTGATTTTGGCTAGCTAGTCCTGAAAGGCTACCTAGCCCAGCTAGGAAAAAACCCGATAATACTAGGATGTTTCTATGGAAACACTGTACTTTTTTATTTGGGAACTTTTAAGCCACTGACAGCCATTCCTTTTGCCAGGTGAAGTCATCCGGATTGCGTGTGGGCTCCACAAAGCGTAAGCGTTCAGAGCGCAAGGTGACCCGGATGGTGTCCATCGTGGTGGCGGTGTTCGTCCTCTGCTGGCTGCCTTTCTACATTTTCAATGTTACCTCTGTCACCGGCTCAATCAAGCCCACCTCTGCTGTGAAGAGCACGTTCGACTTCGTGGTGGTGCTCGGCTACGCTAACAGCTGCGCCAACCCCATCTTGTACGCCTTCCTGTCAGACAACTTCAAGAAGAGTTTTCAGAATGTTCTGTGCTTGAAAAAGGTGGCAGGCCTGGATGAGGTAGAGCGCAGCGACAGCAGGGCAGACAGGAGCAAGATGATTAACGAAGCTTCGATTATTAATGCCAACCTGTACACTCACAATCCTACCCTGCTCAATGGCGAACTGCAGACCAGCATTTAAAGGAGTGCCAGTAACAGACTGACAGGCTGCCAGTGTACTGTGGTAACCCCAAGTTAAAACACAAATGAGAAAACGGATGATGTAAGAACTGCTCGTGGACACTGATGCATGAGCAAAGTCGAATTGAAAAATAAACAATTTCTTTTTAAAGGTCAGGGGAAGTGCACTGACTCGAGCTCAAAATTCTTGTTAATTGGGTTAATGAAGCAACTTGAGCTTATTAACCCTAAGGCAGAGCAAGAATATATATTTTACTCAAGTACTTTTCAGAGATAAGTGACATGAAACATTTATAAGAATGCTATTTGTGCTTGCCAGCTTCAAGCTTTTATGGAGTTGCCCGAAATGATCTTGAGGAGGCAGGATGTGAAAGTGGAGCGTGGTGGAAAGGACGAAGAAATATTTTGGATAGTACTCCAATGGCAGAGAGAAGTCTGAGGGGACCGAGTACCATCCTTGCTCTAGTTGACTGATTTTTTTCTCTTTTTTAAAATGTGTGTGTGTGTGTGTGTGTGTGTTAGCTAAAAAACTTTAGGCAACGATTTCTCCGGATGTGGAAGTACCATGGAGAGAAGTAGGCAAAACATTTGATTGAAAACAGCCAGCTCTGTAATTCCCCAGAGCCTCGAAGATAAGAATCTGAGTCTACAACCTGAAGGTTCATGCTCATATTTTATTCATATCAGGTGATTAGTCTGGTCTTACATGATCAGCGGGGCAACGAAACGGCAAAGCCGACAAACAAAGGATGTTATTTTCTCTCCATTCTAGCTGGTATCAAGATGGAAGAAGCTACAGATCTGCAAACCTCTGAATATTACATCCTGGATTATTGATTTAGTGAAAGAATGGGAAACTGTGTCTGTCTCTAACCTTGTTCCCTTACAACAGTTTGACTTTGTGCATAGGAAAAAGGCTTTCTCTCAACCTCTTGGGAAACTTCACAAATGTGGATGTGTTGAAATCAAAAACAATTTTAAAGGAAAAACCTGCTATTACATTGTGTATTGCTGAGTTTGTAAAGTCCCATCAAAAGTATTTTTACCGTATCCTGAACTTTACATTACTTTGTGCCGTTGTAAAGAGCCCCCATAAGTGTAAAGTGCTGTGTTTTGGCAATGTAAGAGTTCCCAATTTAATGTCGTAACACTCTGCTCAGACTCACATTTGGTTCAGCCAGCGTGTGCCTGCAAAGATGCCGAAATTTCACAGAAGGCGGACAAATGTGTCATGTAACCGAACAGGGAAGGAGAGAGAGATGGATGGATAAGGAGACGCAGAGACATAAAAAAAGAACTAAAGCTTGTGGATGCAGTGTATGCGCTGAGAACACAACACACGTGAGGACAATGCTTTGAAGACTGAAGTGTGCTGTGTTAGCATGACTGACAGGAAGAGATCAAGGTGACAACTTGAAAAATAATGCATTATTTCTTCAAAGACAGTGTTTCCAGAGCCGGGATGTATTTCTTCATAAATAAATGTAAGGATAGCTCAAACATGCAGTTTATACAGTGTATTACATTTAAAAAGTCATTTGTCGTGGACTTGTTTGCTAAATGGTAATAAGAAACACGACCACGAGAGGCAGCATAGTCTAGTAACAATTGATGCATTTGCACTTCCGTAAAGTCCTTTTTTAAGGAATATTAAATGGAGTGCTTTTGTTGATTTCCTGTGTGATGGATGTCCATATTAAACATGTAGTTTGAAATAATGAGGCTTGTGTATGTACAGGTAACATCTAAGATCCAAACATTTGGTCTTCGTGATTCGTTTTTTCTAGAATCGGCTCTCTAGGATGTCAGTGAGACGGAATATTCCTAAAATTATCATCTCAGGCTTATAGCTCTTGCTGTGAGCACGAAGCTCTGCCTTTTCAGACCTTCTGCTTGCGAGGGGCAGCCAATCAGAAGAAAACTGGCACTAGAGCTTGTTTCAGACAGAGGGTGAAATGAGGTGCTGCATCAATGCTCAGTATGGTATAATTTTGAGCTTTTACTGCGCAAAGCTACTCTAGTAAACCCCAAGAATAATTCATGACATGGAGTTGGAAATTAGCATAATAGCCCCTCTTTTAAAATCAAGGACACTGCTGCTGGGAATATGTCACACATTTCCGGACACATTCAAGTTTTATGTCCAAATGAACAGTTCAGCAAAGTTTAGATATATGAAAATATCAGGTCAAAACAAATTTAAAACCACATGTAGTTGGTCTTCACAGTCGCTAGAGTTTGTTGTTGCGGTATATGGCAAACAGCATTATGATCAACATATTTTGAATAGTATTTCACTATCTCTCAATTGCATTTAATGCATTGAATTAAGAGCGGAAATAATAAGTAGACAGCTATAGCTCAAATTTGCGACCAAGTCTATTATTACCGGACATTTATATATATTTAGATCTATATTTTGAGACTCTGGGTTGCTTGCAGGGTGGTTCAAGCCTCGGCAGTGTTGGTCTGTCAGTTCACTATTTTGCTAAATTGATCAGACCTCTTTGATGAATTAAGATGTTTTGGCGATCCCTTAACATTCCATCAATTGCCATCGTCAGGTCTGTCATTTACACTATTTGATAATGTGGTTTAAAATCCAATTACCTGCAAAACTAATGGAAAGAAGTTATTGGTTCAGCAGGTTTAAACGCCTGTATACATATTTAGTTAGATACTCTGTGTTCCAGAACATACAGAGCTGAATAGAGAGCATGGTATAAGGGAAACATGACTTTTCTGTCCAGAATAAGGCCCAAAATAAAATAGTGAGTTTTGAAAAGTGCCAATTCCATTCATAGTCTTCATCAGGATTTTGACCATGACCTACATAATACTGAATCAGTCAAAAGTAGATGTCCAAAATTTAAACAGCAATGCCTCTGATTAGTTAAAGCTGGTGTTGTAATGGAAATGTTCAAACCCACTAACACTTAATGAGCATGAAACGTAAGAAACCCTAATCCCAAACACACACAACACAAATTATAAAATTCATTCAAAAAGACTACAGTAATGTCAAGGATTAAATTCAGGAAGTTTGGGAGATATTTGCTGAGGAATGTAGTAGTTCCTTCACCATTCAAAGTATTTATATAAACAGATTTTCATGTTACAGTTCACCTGGTAGCTGCTCAGCTTGGGTCAAGGCTTCAAACATTTAATATGAAGGTTTCTTGGAGAAATTCCCTTCTGGAACTAGAGCCCTTGGAAAAGTAGGCGCTCATTGATGCTGACATCCTGACAATTATATTATACAGATATTTAGCGAGTGTGTTAACCTTTTAACATTGTGTTTAGCATGTTAGCATGCTAGCTTTCCTTGAATTTGCAACTCAGTCAGAAACATTAGCAAGCTAACATGTTAGCAAGGAGTAAAAATGTTCAATAAATATCTGCATAATAAACTGCTATCAATGTAAAGATGTTAGCATGCTAAAGTCAGGGCTTAGATTAAGTAAAGCCATGGAGCCACAAGGGCTACAGGATATGTTTAGCCTCTTTGATTTGGAAGTCTTCTTATATATCAGATAGTGTTTATATCGTCCATCATTACTAATTTTAACTTACCTACAGCAACTGGCTAGCAAAAACATGACCAATATAGATATAATTTATTCTGTATGAGCAAAATGGGCTTCAGCAAAAAGATCTTCACAATAGCCTGAATTTAGAAACCCTTACCACGTCCACAGAACACATCCCGTTCTGTTCTAGCTATCATGATTTTACTCACATCCACTTCCACAAGACACCTTCACAACACCTGGTTCCCAGACTATTTGTCAAAGCCTCTACAGCAACAACAAGATTGCTGGGTACACGCTCCACTGTCAGATTGAGTTGGTTCCAGTATATCAGTCAGGCCGGAAGCTCGCAATCAATTCAATCAAAAGAGATGAGGTAGAAGAGGCTACTCCTAATAATATTAATGTGAGGCTCTGCACACACAGAGAGGCAAGTCCCAGTTTGTAGCAGGCAACACACCCAGTAATTTGTCGTGACATTCTGTCTGTGTTGTCACTGCTGCAGGTAGTATTTCCAGCAGGGTCAGTCGCACCTTCAGTAACAGGTCAGAACAGGATTACAAAGATACCCTATGAATCATGTTTATGGAAGTTTGTAGGCATGCTGTGATTTAATGTGCTTTAGCCCTGTTTCATACTCTGTCACACAGACATCCTTGTACCATAGTCTGAAAAATACATGAAATGACGATGGCGACCGGACTGTGTATGTAACAGCAATCAAAGAGTGAACAGTAAACAGGAACCGTAATGAAACATGCAGTATATTTTAGTATGTTTTCCTTTTTCTGCTTTACTAAATAACATGTGCACCGCGGTGAAAAGACTCATTTCAGATCCTCACCCACTGCAGTTAAGGTATTTAGCGTCTTCAAGCCTGCAGTGTGAGAACTGATCTCCCATCATCCAGAGTTAATTACTTGAACTCTCTGTGTTTTTCTGTCTGTTTCTTTCTCAGTCTTTCAGTCACATTCACGGCTGGTGGAGTGAAATGTGAGCTGACGCACTTTTTACACCCACCTAAAGTGAACGACGAAATGTACTGAACCATACTGAAGAAAACACACAAAACACCGTTTCCACTGGCTACTCGGACATGCTAAATGTACTTACGGGACCATCGTGGTGTTTAATAGATGTTGGTGAAGATAGTTTGTGCCAAAGCCAGTGTAAATGTAGTGCTCAAAGGAGAGCCGGGGGAATGAGACGCTGTTTGTAGTAGCTGCTTTCTTTGTCATTTTGTGAAGTCAAGACCTGGAATTAGGTCATTTTATTCACAAAAAATTTTAAAAATGAATAAATAAATTAGCAGGTATCTTGGTTAGTTACTTGCTGGGTACAATTCAGCACCTAATGTGAAAAGGGCAATCGTCTGCCTTTCAAGGCCGGTGCCCATCACTGTATAGTGTACAGACGAGAGGCAGAAGCAGAGGCACGGGAGACCTCTGGCTTCTTGTATGCCGTTTCTTTCCTTGGAAACATTCGTTAATTTGCGAAGGGCTAATAGTGCATTCCTGAGGATGCACCTTTCGTTATAAACATTCAGTATGTATCTTCTGTTTGTTCCTGCATGGGGATGGTGGCTTAATATTCCACTTTTTGCATCACAGTACCAACCAAAACCAGTGTTACACACTTTACTAGGTGATGCTTTTTTCGTTTTTGGTAATACACAGAAAGAAAATGCATAAACATGCACCCTAGTCTCATAATAGGCCATACTTTTCTGTCATTTTAGGTTAAAATCAGGAGATTCTGGGTGAATATCACACTATAATCCTGACTACACCAACTAGTAATAAACTGCTTGATACCGGCCATGTGCAGACGTGATTATGTACATTTCTGTGCTGTTACTTTTATTGATGTGCCTTGAACCCAATCATGTAAAGACATCAGTGTACAACAAAACTTCATTCTCACCCTTACTCCCCAGACACCAACCAACCAAAGGCCTTTGTACTCTAGATGTTGGTAACTAAAACATAACAGAGATGTAGAGTGTATTACTTTTACTGCTATCTCCCCAGCGTACAAAGCTTCTGTTTGTGTGCTTTAATGTCAAAAGCTGATGTTTATTTGTGACTCTGTTGTTGCATACTGTAGAATATAACGTGATCAATGATTGTAATGGACAGGTCAGTGTCCTTGTCTCTGCAATTAAAATGCGGGCCATGGTTAAACTGGTGTGTTTGTGAGTTACTGAATGCACGTTTGGCTGTGAGTATGTGTTAGTGTGGACTACTGCCTAGCTATTAACATTCCTGTTGTCTGGGGGGATGTCTGATTCCAACCGTATTGAGATTTCCATAATCATTTACTCAGCATTTACTGTAAGTGCTGTTATAAACTGTAAAATATGAGCTGTATTTCTAAAAAGATAAACATTTAAAGCACTAAACCATTGATTTGAGAATAAAAAATGCATTTGTGATATAACATTTAAGCATTGATTTTAGTGCATTTCAGAGATAGTGTTTTGATATGTATTTGTCTGACTAGGTATTACATTTATGATTCCTCTTTTATGTTTTTGAACTTTGTGTTTGTGCAAATAAGCACTACCAGGATCTCCGTAACATGTTAAGCTAATTAGCGTCCTCATATCTTCTCGCTGCTTCTTTCAGGAGCCACAGCTGATTACCTGCATCCATCTCACCCCATCCTTAGCGTCGTCTTCTGCGATAGTAGTCATGGCAAATAAGGCTTCCTAAATGTTAATGTCGCAATGTGAGCTTAAAATTGACAGATAACCATGACTTGCAAGGGCTGGGTCATGTGACAGATGACGGCACGATGCATTTTTTTATCTTTGAAGTTTCTTTCACAGCTCCCAGATCCGCGCTGTCACTCCCATCTCTAATCTGGCCAACATTCCAACATTTGTCGCAGTCGTTTACATCATCTGCTTCCAGTGACAGCAACTTTTAGGAGATCTGGGGTGGGTAAACCCTGCCGTCTGAATGGAAACGTGTACACAGACCGACACATTCGCAGGACCATAAATCCTGCTTCCGTCACACGAGCCTAGAGACCAGTTGGCGATTTCCGATCACTTAGGCAAAATAAAGGATTCACTGACCACTTGGCAGTATGTTCCTGGAAGTTCCTGGCTGTCACTGAGTAAAGTCACTCAACAAAAAACATTTTCGGTGCTAGCAGATTGCTGTCATCAATCTAGTTTGTATGGAAGACACCGACTTGTTGGCAAATACTAATTGCGCACCAAGTCAAACTCAAAAAATGGTGACACAAATCGAAAACTGAGATATTGGGGGGGGGGTTACCAAAAGTAAAAAATGCGCCTAATCACAAACAACAACGAGTTCACCAACGAACAATCTCAACCGTAGCACATTCTTCACATTTTCACTACAAAATGGCAAGTAGTTGGTAAATGTGTACACAGACAAGTCAGCGTTTTTCATACAATCTCTGAGGAAATGTAGTTTTTAGGTAGCACAACCTGTTGGCAACAATTTCATGCAGGTACAGGAGCACCCCCCCCCCCCCCCCCCAACAATATCTCTTCAACCCATTAGGTATTGCACATTTTCGCTTAGGGTCACTGACTGCTCTCCAGGCCACCATGGCTGGTTCTTTACTGATTTCACAGCGACCACTCACACCATTTTTCTCTAGCGATGGAGCGATGGTAGCAACGTTGCCATGGTGTCGCTGACAGGTCTCTATCCCTGTTCGACTGAGGTCCATGTTAGCCTTAGAACTTTTATTAGGTTTAAATCTTCTAGCTAAAGCTAGGAAAAAATATTGTAGTAAAATTGCATAAGTCATTTAAAACAAAACATGACAAACAACAGCCATGAAAACAGATTTTTACATTCATATAATTTAGACAATTGTGTGGTCTAACTTTTCTACTTCTATTTCATAAAAAAATGTGTGTAGATTAAATAACAAGTCCTATTGTCAAACTACCTGTGAGGGACCTGCCTGAGCTATTCAACCTGAGCTCTGGCAAAATAAGAACTTCTGCAATCCACACATCAGGTGCAACGTTTTTAACATTTTAGCTGTCTTTACCTTACAATAGGAATTTCCTTGAGGTCACTTTTGTGACCTGCCACTATATAAATCAAACCGAATTCTACTGAACATTAGATACGTTGCTGAGTAAGTCAAAGAAAAGGTGGAGGTAAGAGGGAAAAATAAAAGAAATGTATGCTGAAACACTAACACAAAAATACTAGCTATGTAATTTACCGTTTAAGCTTATTTGCATTGTCAGGGCTTATTCAGTTTCAGTTAAAGTGTGTAAAACAGCTGATACTTAGCTGAACTGAATATATAGATTTTTTCATTGTATTAGTGTAAAATCTGCATCTCATTCTCTGTCTATAAGGCATAGGCTAATTGTTTTATGTGGCCTGACAGGCTCATTAGTCCTTCTTTTCAGCACGGAAAATATTTAAAAATGAAATGAATCTTTCTGGACAGCTTTTCCAGAGTTATTGACTCTTCTATTTTCTTTCGCCTTCATTTAGAATGTTATTTATTTGCCAAAAAAGAGGGAAAACACATAGTGGACATCCAGGAATATAATTACGGGAACTCTGGGGTTTGTGTGAGCAGAGTGGATGGAGTCCAGTTCCTGGCTTCACGCATTGTTTCAGTCTGCCCCTGGCTACACTGCTAAAAATAATGAAATGTAATGTAACTGTTTGTTAATCTTTTCTGAACTTGACATTTATTCCATTTTTTGAGTTGGAACTTCTTCACGTGTGCTGATTCACATTAGCAGTTGGTCAGTACTAGTGCTGTTAGTGTGGCTTTTGTTTAAAGGGAAATTTGGGTGTTGCTCTCTATAAGACTTTAAAATCTTCTGATTCCAGTTATGAATCATAAAGTTGCCCTAATTGTAAAGAGGGAGCTAGCACTCAATTACAGTATCAGGGCTGATCTGGTCTTTTTTGTGTGTTCGGGGGGAGGTTTTGTGACATGAGAGTAACATTCGAAAAGATTTCTTATTGTTCTAAAGGAGATCAAATGAGCAGGGCTACTCCTGATAGAAAAATCCTACTACTTCCTGTTAACATATAAACAAGTTGAATATATGTAGACTTCAGAATAGTTCTCCAGTCTTCTTGAAGGACATCTCCGCTGCTTTTTGTTCACTTCTTTGTCAAAATAATGCAGCACTGCTTCAGTAAAGTTCAGGTCACGGCTCTGGGGGGACAATCCATGACTGATAGTATTCCATTGTTTCTATCCAGGTATGCGTTTACTGTATTGACAGTGTGTTTGGGATAATTTTCATGTAGAATAAGGAAATAGTGTCCAATTTGATGCGTTCCACATGGTAATACAGGAAAACCAAAAGCTGAATATAATCATTCCATCACTTTTGACAAGATCTCCAAAACCACTGACTGAAATTCAACCCAAAACTGACCAAAAGAAAATTTATAAGACCTTAAAAGCCTAGAGAACTATTGTTCAAGGTCAAAATTGCAAAAAAAATCCCCCCAAAACCCCAAACAAACTACAAGAACATAATTGCAATTAGGAAACTTGAGTTACAGCTTCTCATTTATTATTTCGTATTAGGTTTATTGTGACAAGGTCAAAATGTGTGTTTTATTTAGTTTCATGTGGGGTTATGAGGACATTCCCTGGCAAGAAGAAACAGTCAAAGCTCAATCTATTACCTTCCACACACCAGTGAGCCTACGTGCAACACCATTCCCTCATATCACTTCTCATTTTCTCTCCAGCCTGAGTCGCCTCCGAATGACTCACGACTCAGAACGGCGTGCCAGGCTGCGCTGCAGTTCCACTCCGAAAAACAAGTAATGTATTCTATAATGAATGTCGTGCTCGGGGGTGTTTTATTGTGGTGGCGGCAGGTGAGAGGATGGAAATGAGGATTAAATGCTCAGAGTAGAGGGAGATTTTTCATGTCCATATTTCGTCAGCTGAAGCTTTATGAGAATTAGGTTTGAATGCCAATCTAAAAAATGTCAGTGAGCGCTGACCATGCTCCCCTGGTTTTATTATTGTAGGTCAGCACTGTGCCAAAGCTTCAGAGGGGTATAATCGCGCCTCTCTGACCTTTTCGATAACCAGATGGAAAAATGGCCGATCAAACCATTCCTTGTACGTCTTTTGAAAAGTTCTGTTGCATAATGTGAATTTAAAGTAGGCTGAGATGCAATCAGCATAAGAAACGCCACAAAATTAGGTACTGACAAAATAAATGGAAATTTGGTGGGTTTCTGTGATAGATTAAATTGGGATGTAAAATCACAAAGCGCTTAGTTTTAATCATACTCACAAACAAGCATTTTACATAATTCATGCATAAATTATTTTTGCTCAGAATGTTGTCAAAGGCTCCTGCAGCATACTCTGATATATTCAACGCCGCGGTGCATGAGTTTAAGAGATGGCCACACACAAAATCAGCATAAAACAAAGAAATATTATTCGGTATGCTGTGATAACAGACATGCAGTTTTACTCATTCCACCTCACTATTAAAACCCCAACATCACGTATTTGTCATGTTAGCAATAGATAGAATTACCATTAGATTTTGTGTTTTCAAGTGATGTGTCTGTCTATTTTTTCTGATTAATAAGTCCCATAGTAAGTCTTATTTTGCATTTGTTCCTTTCTTTTTTGTCTCCCTTAACTCTGAGAGGAAGCATTTAATGGCCAAAAGTGTTATTGCATTTACCAGCTAACTGTTAGCTTTAACTAGACTCACTGTTTGGTGTTGTAGGTAGTTTACAGTGATGACACCACAAGAGCAGAGAGAGGGAAAAAGAAGCTAAAGTGAGGGTTCCTAAATAGAAAACAAAGAGCCAAAAGATACTAAAACAAACAGAAAAATAGACACAAATGGCATTTGACAATTTCCTGTCACTACAAGTGACCGGTCATGTACACTGCACTGCACTGCAGTGTCATTTTGTGGTGATCTGGCAGCATTCCTCCTCTCTTTTCTTGCACAAAGGAGCAGACACCGTTCCATTTCCCTGGTTGATGCCCTGTCCAACTCTCCTTGTATAATGGCACAAACTTATGAGACTGTGCTGGGAGACACAGCAAACAGTGTTGTGGCAGTACGCTGTGCCACCCTGGAGGAGTTGAACTACCTGTGCCAATTTGAATGGGTGACAAGGAGATCAGTCAGGAAGGATAAGGGCTGACAATGGCTGATGGCAGATTAAAGTTTAATGAAGTTTAAGTGACTTTGTTTGTTACGCAGTCGTGAATGATTCCTCCCTCTTTTTCATTTACTTTCATTTTTTCATTAATTACAGTGTCAGTTACTTACATTGGGCTGCACTGCAATAGTTTCTACCCTTTTTTTTACCCTGGGGGTTTTAAAAACACTACCACATCACCCTTCAACCACTGTGGTAAAAGGGTGATGTGGTGTTGTCACCTTGCAGGACAGCGTGAATACCCAACTTTGTGAATGCATTCATGTTACATATTCAAATTCATACCAAAGGTGCATCCACTATGATTTTCAGATGAGTTTGAATTTCAGAGACTTTGAACTTTGACCTTGACCTTAAGGTCAGAGGTCAAGTTTTCTGAAAATCTTCTGAATGCGATAAATGGAGAATGAGTATTTATATCATAAGCCAGTGTTTTTCTACCTTGGTTGGGATTTTTTTTTTTGGTTTTTTTTAGCTTTTTTTCTCCTACTTCTGTTGTGTTTTGTATGGTTTTCACAGTGTGTTTGACCTTTCAAAGACACCGTAGAAAATAGTGCAAATACAACATGTCGGTTCATTATAACAGCCTCTGCAGGACGAATGCATGAAAAGAGAAACATAGTTGCATTTTAACCATCTAGTATTCATAACAGCACTTGGTTGTAAATACAGTAATTTTCACCTGCATAGACAAAGCAAAGGATGATGTCTGGGTTTTCCATTATTCTGTAATGAACATCGTGTTTCCCAGCATGGGTAAAGTGAAAACAGATGCTACACCGTCACTGAAGAAAGTAAATGTGAGAGTGCAACTGTGCAACGCTGTCTATTTGATCTAGCAAAGACGCCCCTCTTGGGTGTTCGGTGGTCCAAGAGGCATTTCAGGAGAGCTCTGCTCGACATATGAGCTCTCATCCTTTGATCACATATCTTCATACACCTGTCAATACTATCTTCATCACATACTGAGCCTACTTTCATCCTCTTCAAACCTGCGCCTAAGTAGAGTTTCAACACCTTCATAAGAGGATTACAACTGATGAACAAAGTGTTCCAGTGGCATGAAGAAAGAAAAAAGATGGTGCGTGTAAACCACTGCAATCCATGTTGAACAGAACATAGACCAGGCTGGAAGTTACTGTTGAACGTGCACAGAGCAGATTATCCTTTCATATACTGTAGCGTGACTCCATCTGCTGGTCAGAGTCTGCTGCTTTTTGTGTTCCCTATAAAATTACAAAATCCCAGTGGTTTATGGGAACAAAGATGTTTTTGCAGGCTTTATTTATATTTCTTCTTCATCGTGCCCACCAAAATATTACACCACCATGCTTTCGCAGGAGCAACAACTCGACATTTTCTATCATTGTCAACAGTGAAAAGCAGTCAAATCAAGTGAATATCTAATAAGATAACACTCTATGTAGAACTAAACTCACTCTTCTTGCTACCCAGCATTTCTAAATGTTGTGCATGAAATATTTCAGCAAATCAGACCAAGGCTGATTTAGTCCTGTTTGGACTATTTTTCATTGTTTTCAGTTTTAATCATGTGAGCTGGCTTCCTTTTCCCTTTGAAGAATTTGACTACCCACCTGCAGCAAATCTATTCTGGGTGACTTCAGGTTTCTGACAGGGGTTATTTGGTTAAAGGTGTGATCCACAATGCACAGCAACCTCCTTTTTCTTTCTCAGAATTCGAACCAGTTGTTCGCCATCTGCGGCACACTTTTCGCAACAATACAAACCCCCAACAACAAACTGCTCTTTATGAAATCTCCTCTCGCCTGCTGTGAGTCTTTTTATCAAAACAAATGCATGTATTTAAATCCATAAATCCTTTTGGCTTTATTCATGGATACTAATAAATACTTTACCTTCACATACCGAGTGCTCATATTAGATGTGGCTCGAGTTTCAGATAATGTCACTGCTGTATCCTCAGGTAATACCAGACTTGCCAAAAACACGTAGCTTCATAGTTCTCTGAATGAGGAGTGTCACATTCAGTTTCGCAATGGGCCACACTGGGAAAGTACAGTGCAGTAATTTCCCAGTGTGGGGCAGTTACTTTTTTATGCAGGTTCAGGTAAGCTTGGATAACTTTTCCCATAATAAATGACATCATCATATAAAAACTGCATTTTGTATTTACCGAGGTTGTCTTTGTCTACTATTAAAATTTGTTTGATGATCTGTAACATTTAAGAGTGACAATATATAAAAAATTTTAAAAAAAAATCTGAAATCAGGAACGACACAAATACTTTTTCATGGCTCTACAGATTCACACCCAGGACATATATGGCAAAGCATGCTTTCATTTAATCAAAACCTACACTTAAAACTATTCTTGGTCTTTTTAAACATGAAGCAATAATATATCAAAGTATAAAACAAAGTCAGTACACATCAATGATCTCAATCTGTCCAGCTAGGAAGCATAAACCATGGTGAACACATTACATAAGCCTTTTTTGGACAGTCTGGTCAGAAATACACACATAAGTATCCCACTGGAGGTCATCCTGTAGGGCTCTGATAACACTCCTCCTGGTCCTGCTGCTGCGTTGATGCTTTTCTACAGCCTGTCCAAATATGCTCATATAACCGCCCGTCTGCTGGTATCTCATCCACACTGTGCTTGAAGTTACTTCTGGTCGTAGTATGTATGGGTGTCCCCTCCTGGAGGAGTTGGACTACCTGTGCAATGCCTTGTATGCACCATCACGTGCTGCCAGCTGTGACAGGAACTAAGAGAAAGCTGAAAAATTAGATAGGAGGGGCAATCGTCTGTGGCCACCACCTGCAAAACTATTTCCTTTCTTGGAGGTTGGTCTTATTGTTGCCTCCCTGCTGCACCTGTTGCCCCTTTGACTTGCACCAAATCAGCTGAAATGCCTTCACAGTGGATTATTATGATATGCCTGATGTTTAATAATGTGTTATACTACGATGATTGAGGGTTCGCTTAATGTTTTTATGTGGCAGCTTAGTCAAAGCAAAAATAACAAATATTCAATCTTGTTAACCGTCTATTTAACAGGATGACCACATAATGGTAAATGTCAGAATAAAGTAAAACATGGCTAATGGTGTTATTTGCATGTAGTATACATGCAGCATACAAGAATCTACAAACTCAATTAACTTTGAACTTTCTTCAGTATAGCAACACAAATTCTCTTCGTTGGGCCTTTCTTCACAATGAGTATTTCTTGGCAATCTTAGCTCTGTAGAGTTTAATGTTGAAGGGACCTATTCGCACGATCAGCCAATAGTATCAAATGACATTCTCAGAGGACATTAAAAGCTCGTTTTTTTGCACGTGTGCACGTGCACGTGTCCATAAACAGTAAAAAGGTGACAACTCCAAAACCTAATTCAGCTCCGTGAGTTCCCCTCCTGACGACGCTCTCCGCTCCTGTCTCCTGGTGACACAAAAACACGCAGCTCAGCAGGACACCCACAGCAGCAATGTTGTTCACGAACACTCATCAACGGAGGTACTTTACAGGTTTGTCGCAGTATAATCCTGCGCTGACTGGAGCTCTGCCACCTTCTTAAATAGCACGCTCTTGATGAGGCCGCATAACAGTTCCACAAACCATGATTTCCATGGTGGCGGCAGAACAGTTCAGGTGGCCCACCAAACCGGTGGCGATGCGGGTGAGATCCTTCCGGTGGCATGCCACGGGTCCAGCAGCGACAGTGAGACAGTTTTGGAGGTTGGCCCAGTGGGCGGCGACTGTGGCAAAACAGTTTAGGTGGCCTGCCACGGGCCTGGTGTTGGTAACATGGCAGCTCTGGTGGACGGCCGCGGATCCCTTGGCAGCAACTTAGCGGCTCAGGTGGCCGTCCGCGGGTCCAGTGGCGGCAGCGTTGCACAGCAGACGCTCCATGACGTTCAGGTCATGCAGGCTATGGCCCGGGCAACTTGGTGGATGGCCGGCATGCATGGCCAGACGAGGCAGAACCAGGTGCCTTGACATCCTGAGGCACAGCAGACGGCCCACAGACCCCCGGCGTGCTGTCCTCCAGCTCGGGCTGTGCGGGTCCCCCCAAGCGGGGCGGCAGCTGCAGATGGTTGAGGCGATGGCGATGGTGGTGTGGCAGCCACAGGTGGTGGAGATGATGGTGGCGAAGCTGCCATGAGCATCTGTGATGATGGTGGTGTGGCAGCCTCAGCCTGGTTTACTCATAACAGATTCACAGTTAGTAGCTACAGGGCCCACTGACAGTCTCTAGGCCCACTGACTCAGAGAAACCCACAGTGGACAGGTTAGCCAAAACCGCTCTCTCTCCACATTTAGCAGGCTTAGCATTGCCAGTGAACGGGGAAGAAACAGTCTTTAGTTTCCGAGGTTCCAACAAGTGAGCAGCAAGCGACGGTGGGAAAACCGTCCGTCGATGCAGAAAAAAAACAGGAAGCAAGGGCTCCCAGGAGGGCAGCCAAATCCTCCTTGCTCAGACTGCCCAAACCAAACAGCTCAAAGCTGGAGCTTACTCTCATATCCAAAAAGCTCACAGAAAAGGTAGAGGATGACAGGAAGTTATCAAAAAACACTACCTCTATTTGTCTCTGGTGTTTGCTCGCAGTCTGGATTATGCTTCAGCAGTAATCCCAGAGCTGGGAGAACAACTCCTTCTCTGAGGCAACATTTGAGTCCGCCAGGTCCATTATGGCGGGATTAAACTGTCACGGATTGCAATGGCAGACCGTGGAGTTGAGGTAAGAAGGACCCAAACGCTGGACTCTTATTGTGAAGGAGAGTCGATTTATTTAAAACAACCAAAACCCTACATATGGAAAAATAAACATACAAAATACAAAAATACATGAGCCCTGGGTCCCTAGACCCACACCATAGCAGTTTTCGGATGTTGCTTGCCTTTTGTTCATTTCACTGTCCATTTGATCCCAGACTGCTTCAATAATGTTGAAGTCCGGGCTCTGCAGAGGCTTGTCCATGACTAATAGTGTGTAATGTGTGTTTCTCTATTTGGCCAGTATGTTTGGGATCATTGACATGTTCCACAGGGTTCCTCACCAGGACCAATTCTGTTGATATTATACATGCTTCCTTTAGGTACTATCGTTCAAAGCCATAGCATAAATTTTCACTGCTATGCAGATGATGCCCAGCTCTATCCATTAAGCCAGATGTCATTGGTTTTTTTCTGTATAAAAACAACATTAAGCACCTTAAGGCAAATTGTGATTTGGCATTGTGTAATTAAAACTGAAAAGAAACTGAACTGAATTGTCACGGTGAAGAGTGAAACTATAGTCAATCAGAGACTTTCATCATATTGTGTGGTGGAGCGGAATCGAACTATAATTTTCTGTGTTCATAATTCCATGAAACAATGGAACAATGACACTTACTGCTGTGTATCTTTCCTGACTTCCATCCTTGAAGCTGATTTTAGCTACAAGTTTCAAATTTGGACTCATCTCTCCAACAGACCGGTTGCCACTGATTTTCAGTTCAATTCTTGTGTATTTTAGCACACCTGAGGCTTTCCCCCTCTGTTTCTCTTCGTTAAGAAGACCCCCCTCTATTAAGAGGTTTGGGTGAACTGCAGATAGATCAGCTGAAGAGTCCATCTCTATGGTCCTGTCAGGTGTTTGTTGGATTTTTGTTTCCTTTTTTTGAGGGACATGACTTTCAGATACTTCAGCTCATCTACTGTAAATCACTTATATGGGACGTTTTTTGCTAATAGCTCTATGGGAACCACCTTGGTGATGCAAAAATATTTCCTATCAAACTATTTCTTCTTTTTTTGTTGTTGTTTTTTGTTTGTTTTGTTTTGATTTTGTTTAAATCTTTGACATCTTCTCTCCATTATTTTGCATTTAACACTTTGGTGCAGATTAGATCAAATCTGATGACCAATCTTTTGCTTTCACTGTGAGTCAACATGGAGCCGAGTCATCCATGTGCAGCTCTTCCTCAAATTCTGCTTCTTTTTTTCTCACACGGTGACTTGCATTTAGGTGTTTTACATACAGATGTAGCCAAAGTGGAAGTTGATTATTTACGGCTCACTTGCTCAAGCATGCTCCTGTAGTTTGAATCCCAGTGATGAATTTGTTTGTTAATATGCATTTTTAATGGCCGTGTTTCCTCTTTTGTTTATGTAGCCATTGATTGGCTTTGTTCTGTCAGTCTTTCTTAACAAACACCTTCCACCAGTGTGGCTTTGGTGCAAAGGTCCTGCCTGTTTCCTTTTGAAAACCAGGCCACTTTTTGAACGCCTTTGAGAATTATTTTGACTAACAGAAGCTGTGACACATTTCATTGGATGAAAAACTGCATCTGCAAATCATTAGAGGTTTCCTGCACTATTTCCTGCACATTACTGGTTCTAACTCAAGGCCCAGCAGATTTATGTGGTTGTGGCTCGAGCAGTAAAGCAGTAGAGCACCTACAAATTAAAAGGTTGGTGGTTTAATCCCTAGCTGCTTCAGTTTACATGCTAAAGTACTCTTGGGCAAGGAACTGAACCCCAAATTATTCTCCAAGGCATTTATTAGTGAACATTAGAAAACACTTAGATATAGCAGGGGTGGGGAATGCTTGTGTCTGACTGGATGAATGAGACATGTTGTATAAAGTGCTTTATACACTCTTTTTCTGGTAGAACTGTGCAGGACTGGCTCTAGATTGTTGGATTTTTCTGCTACAGAGCCTCAGGGTCAGAGACTGAGTCAGTTTCTCAGGCTTCGATGAGTGGGAAGCCAGTGTGGTACCGTGACCCTGCAAGTGAAATAAGCACTCCTACGGGCTGATGGCGTTCAAAGTTGTGGTTGTCATTTCTTGACTTTATTTATTTGATAGATGACCATGATATACAGCAGCGCCGCCCATAGATGAAGGTCCTGGGTTTCGCTGTGTGGCGTTTGAATGTTCTCCCTGTCCCTGTGTGGGGTTTCTCTGGGTGCTCTGACTTCCTCCCACAGATCAAACACATGCATGTTAGGCTGATTTGTGATTCTAAATCAGCCATAGATGTGAATGTGAGTGTGAAGGCTTGTTTGTCTCTCTGCGTGGTCTGACCAGGGATGCACACTGGGATAAGCTTCTGCACCTGCAGTTGTTTTATCGGGGAGGGGGAGCAGTGGACTCTTTGTATTACTAACAGTCTCAGAAAGCAGAACTAAATGAGAGTGCTCTAAAACAAAACTAACACCTTTTAATGACATCTCGCCACATAATTTCCGTTATCTTCTTACAGCTGCTTAGCAGATCCTCCCTGAAAATCTCAGACTCATATCTGAAACCTTTTATTCCAGGTCTCCCTCGGGGTTTGGGAGATTAATCATTGTCTTACAAACTGACATTTTAGTTCCACACTCGTCCAAATCGCCCTCTTTACTAATCTCAGTTTCAATCTAATGCCAGCAGTGACTTTTTAATAGTATATTGCAAGCGAACTTTTTTGAGGGGATCTCAAATCACAAAAAGGACCTTTCAGTGATGGAGCTGAGATAAAGCCGTGCAGGGCTTGAGAGGTTTAAATCTCCACGTCAAAGGCACATTTTTACCAAGATCAGGTGTTCTCGCTTTGCTTAAAAATAGTTCATTGTATTCGGTCTCAGTTTTAGACAGACACAAATCTTTGTACGCAAATCCTTGTTCATATGAGAACTGAAGCAGAGATAAGACACTGCAGTCATGGTTTGTGCTCAGCGTAGTGTAAAACACATGGTGTGGAACTGCCCGGCAGTTTCACACTGATGTCGAGAAAGTTTACTCACATCTTCCCAACAAGTGTGAGGCACGCTCAGCAGTGCATTAATATCTGTCAACACTGAGTCACTGTAGGAGCTCCGTGTGCGAAGACTGGAACACGGAGCTGCACAAATCTTAATTCTTATTTAAAAAGGTTTTTTTAGTATGATTAAATTGGCACATTTTTCTAGTTTAACAAAGTAAAACACTTTGATCTGTAGTAGCAGCATTTTAGCATTTTGCACAATGATCTAAAAACACACTAAAGGACTAAAAGGCAAACTTTGCTTATATTCTAGTTCGAGGTGCCAGAATTGGCCCTGTAAAGACTCCAATCTGGCCCACTGGATGTTTTTATAAAATGTGAGTTAGGGCATAAATTTTGTATTTTTAATTGTATTTTCTTTCTAAGTTTCCTACTAATGAAGACCTCTCCATGATCATGGTCACATCAGTTTGTTTTTATTACAATATTCAATTCAATTCAATTGAATTTTATTTATATAGCGCCAAATCACAACAAAAGTCGCCTCATGACAACATCAGCCTGTTATGGTGTCGTTGGTGGGTGCTAACAATGAGGTCACATGCGTAGCCAGCCTAGAAACTCATGTCTCCCAAGGCCCAGTATGTCGATGTCACTTCTGAAGACGATCCATAAAAAATTGTGGGTAACACAAAGTGTTGACTGATTTTCCTATTTAAACTCAACCTTGGTCCAATTTCCCCCAAAATTAAATCAATTTTTTTTCACTACAATAGAAATGTAAAAACAGACATTTTCTGTGAATAACAAGAAATTTCTGTTTATAATTTTACACATTTACCTCTTGCAGATTAAGCCCAGAGACTCGTGCTGACAGATTTCTTGCATTTACTACAGCAGTGTTTTTATTATCATATAAAAAACATCCCCCTCCCCAAAAATTTATACATTTTGTCGAAATTGGACTTTTTTTTCTGATATTAAACTATCTCAGGGATTAAACGTGGCCTGGCCCACTTAAGATCAAACTGGAATAAATGTGGCGTCTCAGCTCTAGGCCATATATCTTTTCTTTTTTAATGAATGTTTTATATTCTTTAAAAAAAGATGTAGAGGGTATTTCATATTCTATGTAGTTCAAGTGTAATTAAGTGGAAAAGGACTAAAATAATAATGACGAGTTCTCCTAACAGCCTCTTGTAGCTCGCTCCAAAAGTGATTCAACCCCTCTACAACCTTCAGACACTTTATATACAGATTTAATTCTTCACGGCACAGATTCACCGAGGTGATGGAAACATTCCTCAGATGTTTTAGTCCATATTGCCATGACAGCATCACACAGCTGCAGATTTGATCAGCTGCACATCCATGATGTAAATCTCCTGCTGCACCACATCCCAAGAGTGCTCCGGTCAGGTGACTGTGGAGGTCACTAGAGTGCAGTGAACTGTCTCACACTTCCATGTGCCAGACACTCAGTACCAGACATCGTGTTTACTATATGGACTACACTCAGTCTCAAAATACAGTCCAAGGGAAACTGACTACAATATATAGGCACTTTTCTTGTCTGACCTCACTCTGTGTGTGTGTGTGTTTAAGTGGGAGGATCCTCCTCATGCATAGGGGGAAGTCCCCAGTCTGGCACTAAGTGTATATTTAAATTAGCTTCCACGCTGAAATACAGGCCTGTGTCACTCTCATCTTCAAATCAAGGATTCTCCCTCCGCGTCTTCATCTCGCTTGGTAAGTCATCTCTGCCAACATCATTAACAGCCTATAGCAGCGGCTCAAGTAAGATAAATGTGCTTCGTTAGCATTTGAAACGCAGGTGAGAATCAAATCCATTTATCGAGTGCTGGTTAAGTTCCCATAGAGGACCTTCATAACAAACCAAGCGGCTCGTTGAGGCTTTTATAACAAGAAACAATGTTTTCTATCAGTTTGAACGCAGTTTACGTCCTTCTGTAGATTCCAAACATCAAAACAATAAGAAACGCCCTCCATAAATAAGCACAGAAATGGCTAAGTGCATTTAAAAGGTACTCTGAATTCAGACGCTGGGGACTTTATGTGTTTCTGAAAGTTAAAGAGAGAACATACTGTATATGAATCCTGAATTAGACACAGAGTGCTGCTCGCTGGGGTGTGACGGATATACCCGGGCATTAGTCTTAGCGCTCTATGTGAAAGCAGCGCGGGGCGGAGGTGGTGTAGAGATCTGCATCTTTTTGCACTTGGATGACTCAGTGCTCACTGGAGCAAAGAAAAATATGCTTAAGAAGAAAGTACATGATTTCTAAAAGGATGCTGGTTGTAGCTATGCTAAGTTTTGCTCCAAAAATGTGTGGAAAACACAAAAAGAGGACAAAAACTGAGATATTTCTCAGTAAAGCCTCGATTTCTAAAATAATACAGTTTCACTGGGTCAAGGATGGAGCTAGCAGTCTAATCCACTACACTGCATACATTACATATCACAGCTGCTTTGCTTTCATATATATAAATACCAGAATAACACGCACATAAAATAACCAACATAATGTGTAGTTAGCCAATGCCACAGCTGCTTGTTTACAGCCACCCATCTTTTAAAAGTTTCTTTACAAATAAACTTTTCATAGAGATCAAGTCACAAAGACAGAAAGAAAATAATAAAACCATTTGTTTTGGTCCCTTTGTGTGTGTGTGTGTGTGTGTGTGTGTGTTTCAGTGTGAGGGTTATCAGGCCGATGGGTGGAGGCTGTGCTGAAGGTCAGTATCGGGATGCTTTGGTGGGGTGTATGGACTGTCTGGGGACATGTCAGAAATCACTTGTAATCAGCAGATGCAGAAGTTTCTGTGGTGAGAGCACACACATGCATTCACAGACACATGCAGGGGCATTTTTTTTAATGCAACTTTTCCAAGATTGCAACTTAAAATCCAGCTAGAATTACACACAAACTTGAAGACATATAGATGTAACATGTATTTTTGATATTTGACTTTCTTCCTGAAGGTAATAGCAACAGCAGAGATACTCTTAAACCCACACAGTTCAGTTTCTTACATGTCTTCTGCTTCTTCTCTCACGTTGTCTCCTTCTGCATCAGAGGCTGTAAATTGTAAGACTCAACCTGGCCACTACTACGATAAGCTGCTAAACAAATGTATAGAGTGTAAAGAGATCTGCGGCACACATCCTCCAGAATGCGCCCCACACTGCCAGAGTGAGTGCTGACCCCTCAGTGACCTTTGTCCTGATGGGGTTTTTCTGTGTTTTTAAACCTTAAAGAAGGAAGTATTGGAAAATATCAAAACTTTATCAAATTGTTCTGATTGACTAACATTGTTCAGAGCTTATATACCTGACATATGAATCTAGAAGCATTCAGTCAAAAGATCTGTCCTCCTTCTTTCCTAGCTGAAGTTGTCGCAGGACCCTCCACACTGAAAGACTCTGATATCCTCATCTACTCCCTGCTGGCTGTGTGCCTGGCGCTGCTGTTTTCTAGCTTGTTTCTGGCCTTTGTAGCCTTTCTTAGAGGAGGCAAGGCCAAAACTTCTAACCAAGGATCCACACAGGGCAGTCAATCCAAGAAGAAGAAAGAGAGCGAGGCCAGGCTGGGACAGGAGACTGGTATTCCAGCTGGGCAACTTGGAAAAAGCTCCAAAGGTTAGTCTGGAATGAACCAAAAAACCATTGGAAACGCTGAGCAGTTTAACGAGGGTCTGCCTTCTTCACTTATAGATATTCTAATGTCTCCGAGCTGCCCCGTTAACCTCGAGCCATCAGACGACTCCCTGCCAACAGAGACCTGCGTGTGTGTCCACTGCTTCCCCGACATGAACGTGCGAGGCCCGGCTCACAGCAGGACGCTCAGAGACCCTCCTGTGCTCTACCAGCAAGCTGTCCTCCAAAGAGCCCAGACCCAAAACGGAGGGGCTTGCTGGACGGAGCAGAGCTTCCGAACCTACGACATGAAGGTCCAGGAGGAGGCAGCAGTGGGATGAGTTTAGTGGTGCAAGTGAACTGGAATTAATTACCGTGTCTCTGATCCATCAGAGAAGGTTGTCGATATACTGGATATTTTGTTGGGGGTAAAAAAACAACAACAAAAAAACAAAAAAAACCCCTAAAAACGAAATGCTACAAACACCATCACAGTATGTGACAAATCAGTCCGTCACTATAAATATAATATGGACATAGCGTCTAGGTTGAATTTACTGACCACCAGGGGGCGAAACCAAGCCCTCAGCCTTGACCTTAACTGTACTCTTTTAAGCACTTGTTTAACACTTTCCGGAAAATCCTATAGCTCCATCACTCATTTCAGATCTTATGAAATCAAATATTAACTCAATTTCATGTGAATTTGGTGATTCTGAGAGCCAGAAAAGAGACCCAGAGTGTTATGACTGGTTAATGATCAGTCCCTCCCCTGATAACGTAGTCTCAAGACACAAAGATGGAGAGGGTGAAAATTCCCAGCTTTATAACAACAGTTCACAAACCGTTTTTTGACCTCTCAGTTCCTTCACTCATAATTTATACTGAAACCTTCACACTCACTTTTAATACAAAAACCGTAATTATATCTTTGCTGGAAAAATTGTCTGATTTTAAGGATTTTTATGGTGTGTGTGTGTGTGTGTGTACAGGTATTAACATCTTTGTGGGGACCAAACATTGGATGTTTACTATACTTGTGGGGACCGACAGCCCTTGTGGGGACCGATCTCGGTCCCAATGAGTTTGAAGGCTTTTTTGAGACTCAAATTGTTGTTTTAGTGTCGGGGTTACAATTAGGTTATGGTTACGTTTAGGGTCAGGGTAAGGCATTCATTTTTGATGGTCAGGGTTAGGGTAAGGGGTTAGAGAAACCATTACGTCAATGAGATGCCCCCACAAGGATATAAATACACATGTGCGTGTGTGTTGAAATTTGTCGCCTTTAAATTTGTGTTTCCAGTTCTTTTTCCAGCATGTTTTAAACCCTCATAAAAAACCTTCATAAGTAAGCACATGAAACCAAATCAATTTTACCCAAAGTGCACTTTTTAAAGGGTCAAATGATATAACAAATATGAAATTGATATGAAAGGTCTTATTATTATCTACATTTTGATAGTAGATGAGCCATCTTATCTACTAGTCATCTTTATGCTGTAAAAAACCAGCTGATTCTAAAGGGATCAGGTGGGAATGGTTTTTTTTTCTATATGTATCGACCCAATTGGGAAAACCGGGAATTAAAGGGAAATAACAGCAGGATGTCTGTGAAGGTTCTCAGTCATCCAGGTCATCGTAGTCAAAGGATGTTCAGGTTTCCCTCGACTGTGGTGTGAAAATAACACACTTGAACATGAATACAACTTTATGCTTCACTTCATATTTCCACATATGAAACATGCTTATAGGTTTTCTGTCATGTTGCTTTTGCTTAATGTCATTGTGAATGTGTAAATGTAAATCATCAGGCCGCATATTGCAATAGCTACAATGAATAAATATTGCCAGTCAAGCTTACAAGTGTGACTTTGTGACATCATGACTAGTTTTGAATATGACTGTGGATGTCAAGTGGCAACGTGAGTCAGCGTCCAAATTCAATTTTCAGGGTTTTTTTGTTTTATTTATATGGTGCCAAATCGCAACAGTTGCCTCAAGGAACTTTTTATTGTAAGGTAAAGAACCTACAATAATACAAAGAAAACAGAGAAAACCCACCAATAATTTGACTCCCTGTGAGCAAGAGTTTTGGTGACAGTGGGAAGGAAAAACTCCCTTTTAGCAGGATGTAACCTCCAGCAGAACAAGGCTCAGGGAGGGGCGGCCATCTGCTGTAACCATTTATGGGTGACCGAAAAAAAAAAAAAAAACCCCACATGCTGTGCAAGAGAGCCAAAGATGAATAATAATGTGGTTATGGGTAGTGTCATAACGGCTATACAGCATTTCAGAGGATTTACTCTGCTCTGGGTCTTCTAATAAGAATTTGAAGCGCTTGCTGTACACCGCTCCTGCGTCTGACTTTCGGACACGGTGGTCCTGACTTGACTTTTGTGAAAAACGGATATGGAGCATATTTTTAGCAATGCAGAAAGAGACTTTGTGACTCTGCTTTCCCCCAGTGGGTTTCTTTGCAAAGTTTCATACTGTTCTGCTATGAATTGCTGTTACAGCCTTATACCAAAGGGTACAAATATAATCGACACTTTAAGAGGTCAAGCAAGTGAAGGTCTCTTTAGCTTGTAAACGGCAGATGCAAACGAGCTATACCAACACGTTACATACCAACGATATGTGACAATTCGTCTGTATGTTACGCATTCTGAGGCATGAGAGCAGGTTGGAATGAACCTATAAATGTAAGGTTATGGTTAAGGTTAGGTTAGGACTGCAATAGAAAGCCACGAAGCGAATAAAAAGGGAAGTGCATTCGCTTCAATTAAGAATCTGGAGTGTTTCATAAGGATGCGGAAGGGTACCTTTCCCGTTACTATGACACGCCTCGAGCCGTGACAAATCGATGGTATGTTATGCGTCGGGAATGAGAACGCTCTGATTTAATTTAGAAACATTAAAACAATGAGAGCTGGAAAAAGTATTTGTAATTTCATTGATTTAAAGATGTGTTTGTTTTGTTTTTTTTACTTGTCAGTTATATAATTTGCTTTCTTTCTCCAAAAGAAAATATTTTGTTGGTTTTCTATTAACATTTATTAGACAATTTTATCGCCTTCTTGATACCATTGCAACACCTTGATTCTTAACTTTTTCAGCCATTCTGTCACTTCCGTGTTGCATGACCCAATTTGGACATAGCTTTATCCGTTTTCACAGACGAGCTAACGTTTAAACTTACAGTTGACTCAGTGAATGCACAGTAGGGTCCTGTGGTTGCAAAGCTAGCCAAAAGCATGACCACTCCAGCACCGTGCTTGCTTGCTTGACAGTTGGCATGAGGTGTTTGGGCTGATGTTAGTTGTCACCATGAATCTTTTACAGTAGTTTTCAAACCCTTCAATCAGCAATATAACATTAAAATATAGCAACACAAACAATAAAATAAACATAAATATAATCTTACATAATTAGTGACAAAAAGCAACACACAAAGATTTTACAGATATAGATTCTTCTTTATTTGAGTGTCTTTCCATCACTGTGTCCAGTTCTTGCAGCAGTTACATGTGTTTTTGTGGAATGACTGACTGGCTCAAGATATTTAATTTTTTTTTTTTTTTTCTGATTATGACCCCGTGGCTGGATCCAGCAATATAGAAGAACAAATCAACTTTGAGGTTTCACCATTTTGTTTCTACATACAAACTGTACATATATACTTTTACACACGTCATCAACATGTGGAACAAAAAAAAAATCCTATCAAACTGTGATACCCAGCTCAGACGGCATGCTAAATGCAAGTACTGATTCAGTACATGAACATACGCTACATACGCACGCGCACGACACACGTGCATACAAACAGGACACATACGCGCTCTTTTTTTGTCTCTTTACACTCAATAACACATTTTATATAAACGCACCTAAGCTGAGGTTTTTTTAATGGATTTCTTTTGCTTCTTTTTTTAATCCTCCTCTTTCTCGAGCATATTCACGTGCACACATTCACACACATATAAACACACTGAATTAGAGCAACATGCGGCCGACAGTTAACACTGCAGGACTGAGCCTGTGACCCACTGTACAGACTCTCCTCCTTTTTTGTTTACTTTCTTTCTTTTGCCATTTACCTGAAACAGCATCATTACAATGTTCCATTAATGTGGAGAACACGACTGAAATCAAAAACAAAAAAAAGAAGCAGCCTATAGCAGCAGTGTCATGAAAGTCATGTGTACAAAAAAAAATGATATATATGAGATTGACAGCACAATGTAACGCAGATGAACAACGTGAGAGTCCAGGGAGAACGCAAAACTGCAAACAAATGTTTTTAAATTGCAGTATGTATAAAAATATATTTACTGTGTTGTCTATTTCCCCATTTTTGACGAGGAGACAGGCAGAAAATAACAGATCCTTCATGTCCTTCGCAGGGAAAATGGTTTCTGAGCGATAACTACAAGCTCGCAAGTAATAAAAATGGAATAAACTTCAGACACAATACTATGATTAACGTCTTTTTTCCCTTCCCCAGTAGCTGCACTCTGGAAAAAAAAAAAAAGCATACGAAGACAACTTCCACCCTTGAAATATTTGGTCTTTTGGAGGAGCGTAGCTGTGTTAGACAAGTGCGCTTGTGTCCGGAAGATTGCCTTGAAGAGAGGGGGAAAGAACAATATCACAACAGAGCCTTGTAGCTCTGTGTAAAGCTGTTGCTCTGCTTCTTCTCCTACATATGCAGCTGTGCAAGAAGCATGTAGCAAGACATTGGTGAAGGACAGCATTTGTGATCAAGTGAAGCTTCTCTTGCATTTGTGTCTGATAAGAGAACAAAAATGTAGAAGGACTCTGCACTCCTTTTCTTTTCTTCTTCTTCTTTTTTCTTTAGCAGACTTGTACACGGACTTGCTGCTTTCTTCTTCATCCCCTGAATTCAAGTACATAAAGTTCCTTTAGGGCCCATCCAGTCAGATTTGTTGGATTTCTCCTGCACAGCAGACAGTGTCCTTCTTGCATGTCACACAGAGTAACTAGACTGGTGTGTAGTAAGGGTGGGACTTGCCAATGACAACGTGTTTCTTTGCCTTTCTCATCACTCTGTTACAAACAAATCCTTGCGTCGTCCCTCAGCTCATCCTGCAGGCCGTGCTGATGCAGGGACTTATTCGTACTCCAGGAACTGTTTGTGGTAAAACAGAAGGTACCTGAGGAGATGAAAGCACCACGAGGTCAGTCAGCAGCAGAAACACAAAAGCAAAAATGTGTCTCAAGCTCTTTGACGTTCTCACCCTTCACTATCCAGGACATCCTTGATGCTAGCCTTGGTGATAATTGCATCGTCACATTTGAACCACTGGTCCTTGTGCTGTCGGATGAAAGTGGTGTAATGACCGCTCTCTAGCGTCCCCTGGTGGTTCACCACTGCAAACAAGCTGTACCTGCGACAGGAAGAGAGCAGAACAAGCTGCAGTTTGGCTTTTACTCAGTTCATAATGACTTCCTGCTCTGCTCCCAGGCTGTGGAACTCTCTGCCCCCTGAAATAAGAAATATTGGTTCTCTCCCCCAGTTTAAATCCCAACTCAAAACTCATCTGTTCAAATCTGCATATTCACTGTGAATCCACTGTTTGTTTATTTTATCTTGTGCTTTTATTTTATTGTTCTTATTCTGCCATTGTTTTACTAAGTGTTTTATCCTATTGTAAAGTGTCCTTGGGTGACTTGAAAGGCGCTCATAAATAAAATTTATTATTATTATTATTCCTTCCTACACACCATTTTCTTCAGCTGTTTTGTGAGTTTAGCCAGGACTACAACAGTGACTGCACAAACAAATTCATCTCGCTCTCACGTGATTAGAAATGTGCTCTCAATATTCATCAAGCTTCCTTTTCCTGTTGTTCAAAAAAAATTCAGGTTTCACTTATAACTGGCTGGGAGAAAGCTAAAGCCTGCCTGTGGTGTTTTTTAGGACAGCAGCAGCATCAGCGTGTCGTTCTGTAGCTGCTGATTACCACATTACCAATTTTCCTCGACTATCCCAATATTTTGATCATTCACTGGAGGTAATGCTCTTCCTGTTTACTGGGACATTATACAATTATTGATTCAGTATGTTGTGCCTGGATCACTAAAAGTTATTGTTCCCAGTTCACCATGTTTTTGTACAAGGACTGTTATTATACTGCAGCATTGTAAATGGCTTTTCCAGACACTGGAAGCTAACAGATAATCAGCTTAGCTGTTATGACAGGTAGTTTTGCAAATTCATAATTCCTACTTTGTTGGGCTAATTTCCATGCAAACAAATGAGGTAGTGGATTCTACCCAGTGAAATGAATGTAGCTGTGAGACCAGTGACAAGAAGAAGCAGTCAAGCAGACAGTTTGTGATGATTAAAAACAGCACATTTCTATAAACATGTGCTTCATGAAGCCCTGCTGCACCTGTCAGGTGTGTTTCCACGAGGCTCACTGTGTCAGGTGACAGAAGGATGAGAATATACGTTTGGTCCTTTTGGATTATTGTGGAATCGATGCTGCAAACGTGTCGCTTTGCTTACTTGTTGTCGTTGTTGAAGGGATCCACGGTCTGCTGGTACTGCCCATTCATCCGGCTTTCTTTACTGAAACACGCGGCAGAGACTCAGTAACGACATACCAACTGTTGTTCTTTCAAGCAGAATAGTTTCCTCGGATGTATTACACAAATTAACATTCACTGCAAAAGCGACTGTGACTGCTCAAAGAAATGAAAAGAACACTTTTCGATCAGATTATAGCATCAAGCCAGTGAAATATCTGGTCAGTTAAGTAGCAGAGGACATTGTTATTCAGTGTCAGCTGCTTTGTTGTTAATAAAATTAATGAAAGATCCACTTGAGTCCCCAAAACAAAAATAGTTCTACAGGCCTCTCACATTTTTTCTGGCTTGTTTTTTCCCCCCACTAGTTTTGGCTCGGATCAGTGTCACTATTGAGAGCACGAGGCGATACCTGGACCCTAAACAGGTTGCACAGGTATTTAAACATCAATATGTGCTGTTGCCAGAAGGTTTGCGGTGTCTTCCGGCACAGTCTCAGGAGCATGGAGGAGATTCCAGGAAGCAGGCAGTTACTGTAGGAGAGCTCGACAGTGCTGTAGAGCAGCGTTTCCCAACCTTTTGGAACCACGGCACATATTTCACATTTTTGTCTAATGTCAAAAAAGTTTTCTCCAGGACAGAGGTCAGCATGACTATTATGTAACTTCTTCTATTTTACTGGCAGTTGGCAACTTAGAGTACGAAGTGGAAGAGAATAGAAGAGAATGTAATCGTTCTGCTCGTTACTCAAGCCGCTGAGACTACTAATCAGGTGGAACCAGATAATCTTCCACGGCACACCTGATCATTTCTAATGGCACACAGTGGTTGGGAAACTGCTGTAGAAGGTCCTTAACCCATTAGCAAGTCCGGTATCTGCTCCTTTTGTGGAAGGAGGAACAGGATGAGCACCTGCCAGAGCTCCAGCAGGACACTGGTGTGAATGTCTCTGACCAAACAGACTTCATGAAGGTGGCCTGAGTTCCCGACTGCCTGGCACTGTGGATCCTGACTGGCATTTGCCTCATAATACCAAAACTGGCAGGTCCACCACTGATGCTCTGTGCTTTTCACAGATGAGAGCAGGTTCCCTCTGAACACGTTACAGACGTGAAAGAGTATGGAGACTCAGACCCTACCCTGGTACAGTGGGTCCTGGGTTCCTCCTGATTTTGGGGGTTTCTTTGAATTCACCCCATTGTAGGTTGATAATTTTCATTTCCATCAAGTGATGTGGTATCCTTTAGTTCCCAGCACACACACCAGTACAGATATCGAGCATGATTTTTTCCCCCACAATGAGATCTGATGTGTTTTCAAAGTGTTCTTTTCATTTTTTTGAGTGTTATATACAGTACACATACACGTTTGCACAGTAAGGATGTAAACATATTTAGATATGAGCACATAGTAATGTACTCTGAAATAAAACACGGCCACCATATTTTTCCAGCTGACTGATGAGTTAGGAAATGCAGGCGTCATCCAGACTCTGCTGCAATGATCAGTCTTTACGGTTGTGCTCATTAATGCCAAAAATCAGTTTATGACCAAAAATCTATTTTTAAAAAAAGAAAAGACACTGGACGCACACAAGTCCATATAAACACAGTTGTTACTGTGATTGAGGCCTAGCATGCACACAGCAGCTTCTAGTTTTTATGCACCTTACTGGGTTTTCTTTGACAGCTTCCACCCTTCTTTTAGATTGTGCTCACCTAGAGGCCATGAACGGGGTCATGTCCAGCTCCAGAGGAAAGGAGACATAAGTAGTGATCTTCCGCCGCAGTTTGGCCGAATGCTCAAACCTCTGCGAGCACACGCACATATCCACGAGTTAGAACAGGTAATAAATATCCCCCTTCATTAGCCGTCAAATGTAACCTCTCTTACTTTGAGGTGAAAGCACGCCACGATGGGCAGCTTCTTCATCGTCAGTTGCTTGGTAGACTCCTGGTAACTATGGCAGCCGCTGCACTTGATCTTTGCGCTGCTCCCGAGGTGTTCTGGTCTGGTGAACCTGGACAACAGAGGGTGAGATTTGGTACCAGGGACTTGTGCTGCTGCTTCCCCTGTCAGGAAGGGTAGGAACAGTTTTATGTGACGCTCATGATGATTCTGGGATGAGGCTAAAGGGTGGGTCTCTGAGTTTGCAGAGCATGTAGGATTGTTCTGATTAAAACGCTGAAATTATTCTTTTCATTTTACAACCACAAAACAGACAAAAACTCCCCACCTGTTTATCTTTTAATGCTGATGACTACAGCTCAATCCTGACGTTTCAGATCATGTCTCTCTGATCTATTCTTCATATGCGAGTTACCTGCGCAGACAGTCCGTCAGTGCTGTGGCTCCAGTGGTGTGACTCTCTCCGTTAAGTGCTGATCCATCTCCTCCGGGGCTGAGGGGCCAGAATGGTGTGGAAGAGCCTGGCAGGTCCAGGCTGATGTCCCAAAATGGGTCTATAGTTGTTGAAACACCACTGGGAACCAAACAGATGCCAGGATGTCACGTGACACGGTCAAGTGTTACTCTTGAGAAGTCACAGCTCAAAATAATCATTATCATACCCAATGTACAATGATCCAGAAATGGTAAAACAGAACCATTTTACCTCCGAGTCATTTTATGACCAGCTATGAGAACGGGATGAACCCAGAATCTCACTTTCTTCCCCTTCTTTATTAGAAACATCAGCACAAGCTCATTATCACTTCATGTCAACTCATTTTTTTCACAGTTTGCTTTAAAGGATCATTTATTTTCTTGCAAAAATACAGGAGGTGCAAACAGCAGGTGGGCGGAGCCACTGTTACTGACAACCATATTAAGGTTATCTGTTCTTATTGACATCACACAGAGAAAAGGGTTATGAATTTTAAAAAAGGCTTTAACTCACATGAACACTATTTATGTGTAAATATGCAGTTTAAAAAAAAAAACAGTTGACTGGAAAAAGTACACCACTGTGTTGAAAGGAGGTGAATTTAAGATAAAAATAAAGCAACATTCAAACAAATGAAAGCCAAAGAATTCCACTGGTGGTCTATTTATCAGTTTTTTGCAGCTGAACATTAATTGGTAACACTGTGTGTTCATTCTTAAGGACATAAAGCAGATCCTACTGGTTCGTGGTATATTTGTGACTGTGTTTGTATCTTCAGTCATTTGGAACAGCTGGATTATAACGCAGCAGTTTGTTGCTCAGAGCTGCAACACAAACACAAACACTGCTCAGTTAATATCCATTTTCCAAACTGCACCCCCGTTATCTCTCTAACAGCTCCACTAAATCATCTATTGTTCTGCCTACTTTCTCTGTAATGCATAGTGTTCTTGTTAAGCCAAGGGCCATAGCACAATTACAAGATGTATCACTGCAGCGCCGGCTTTCTGTCAAATTTAGCTCCATCTCTTTGCTCTAATAATTCCACTTCCTGGTGCCATGAATCTCCACAAAGCCGCCAGTGTCATCAGAACAAGGGCTCTTTCAAAGCCATGTCACTGGTTCTGACATGAGCTTTAATCAAATTTGATGGCTGTTTAAGATGACTGCTACACCCAGGACCTCCGCTGCACTCTAGCCTAATCCAGCAGTCTTCCTCACCATGAAGATGAAAGCTCTGAATAGTGTCGCTGACTGGCAACAGTCTGGTTATGGTTGGTCAAAGCAGAAATTTCTGACTTTCTCCAGAGCTGCCACAAAAAGAAAAAGAGGACCGCATTCCTCTACAGCATCTTTTAGTTAGTCAAATTTTATAGGGATGGATTTAAAATGGCAAAAGGCTTCCACTTTAGTGGCTGCAGGATCTCATCTCTGATCTTTTCAGATGTGGTCCTGTTGACTTGGTCAGGTGATGGCCAGCTCACACTGGAGTGGGAAGCAGTGGGAATGAGAATCAGCAACTTCAAGTCTGAGGCCATAGTCCTAAGCTGGAAAAGGATCTCGTGGCCACTCCGGGTCAGGGGTAAGTTGCGCCCCATGCGGAGGCGATTAGGTATCTCAAGGTCTTGTTCACGAGTAATGGGGAGAGGGAAGCAGGAGACTGACAGACAGACTGGAGATGTCTGGAGTAGAACTGCCACTTACAACATCTAAAGGAGCCAGTTAAGGTGGTTTAGACATCTTGCAAGGATGCCTCCTGGGTGAGGTGTCCTGGGCATGCACTACAGGGGACACAGGGCAGACCCAGGAGTGATTACAACTACACCAGCCCACCTGGAAAAACCCAGGTGTTCTCCTGGATAAGCTGCAGGGAGGTTAGGCATTCTCTGCTCAGGCAGCTGCCTCTGTGACCCGGCCCCAGATAAGTGGAAGAAAACGGATGGATGGAATCACAAAATTGTGGCTCACTGTATTTACTGCTGATTTCTTTTTTCCACTGGAGAGGCACCAGCTGTGTTCCTCAGCTAAGCATGACTTGATAATAAGCTTAAAACTTCTTCTGACAGTAACAAACAAACTGCTACACTTAGTGCAGTGACCCAGAAATGCCGCTGCCTGGGTTCAAGTCTGACCCGTGGCCTCTGCAGCGTGTCCCCTGCTCTCTCCCGTCTACTCGTCACTTCAGCCACGCCAAATAAAGGCAAAAATGCCCCAGTGTGTGAAAATATCTCTTATATGGAAATAGGAGCTAATCACATAACAGATCAGTTTAAAAAATAAATAAATAAAAAAGGCGGGCTAGTCCACTCAGAGCTTCAACAGCCTCCACAAACCACCAGGTGGAGCTAGAGATCAACTTTACATGCCATGAAAGGCTGTTCCTGTTGCTGCAGTGTAGCAGTTCACCAAGTGTGTGATTGATGGTGCAGTATGTGAATGATAGAGGAGAACGGAGGCATTAGGGAGGGAGGGGGAGGAGGGTCACCTCGAGGCAGGCCATTAGACATTCTCATGCAGACAAGTGAGGCCTGTTTGGTGGCTGTTTTGTGTCTTCATGATGGAACTGTACACTTTAATCTCTTTATACAGACTCTAGTGAGGCATCAGTAGAGTTTTAAGTTGTTTTTTTCCCTGCACACAAACTTACATTCTCACAGACACACACACACTTACTGGCAGGCTTGACAGGTGACGTCAGACTGCAGGCCCCCTGTGAAGATTTGGTCAATGATGCAGTTACAGTGGTTCGGGTTGTTTGCCTTCTTCCCATTGTCATCTGTAGGGACACGAAGAAAACACACACACACACACACACACACACACACACACACACACACACACACACACACACACACACACACACACACACACACACACACACACACACACACACACACACCAAAAACATTAAAGCACACTGTCACTAAAAGCCTTACTGTGTAACTTCACAAATCCCCACTGTGCTTATAAACTGACAAGAGATCCAAAAGAATCAATACTGCCTCTCATGTGTTTTCAGCCTCTTAACTCTCCGTGTCAAACATGTCTGACTGAAAGTCACATGTCTCAGCTTTGATGGTCGTCTCAGCTTGTTTATGATATCGTCTCTGTGCGTCTGACCTTTGCAGTGTCTGTGCAGGACGTCCAGCGCTGCGATGAGGAACTCGTGGGCATCCTGCTGCTCGTAGCCAGCCAGGTGACGGGCGTGGGTCCACACGAGGTGGAGGAGGCGGAACGGGATGTGAGGTGAGCGGTGGCCTGAGTAGAACTGCGGTAAGGGGGTGGGAGGAGTTTGTGTTTTCAAATGACACTTTCTGAATCATCGCCTTGTCCTCTCTAAACTACTAAAATAAAATCAAAGACGCAGTACCTCCTGGAACAGTTGCGACATCTCGCACACCAAGCAGGAGTTGCTCTGCATCTCGCATTTGTGCCGGTCCGAGAGGAAGAAGTCTCGCAGCAGTGGGGTGTGTGTCAGCGCCTGGACGATGCAGTTCATAAAACACGTGTTGCCCAGATTTATCAGCCCGCGCAGGCCTGCGGGTGGAAGAGGGACAGCAAAGGAAAACAGACATAAACGCAGTTCAAGGAAACAAAAGTGTGTGGACAGGATAAACAGAAAAAGAGGCTTCGTGGCTGCTGCAGTGTGGCAGCTAGGCTGCAATGCTGTTATAGACACACACACACACACACACACACACACACACACACACACACACACACACACACACACACACACACACACACGTCTCTAAGGCACTAGTGGACTGCATACAGGGGAAACCATTGCCTGATTAAAGCAGAACCAACCACATATATTAAAAAACACAAAAGAGGTGGGAGAGGGAGAGAGAAAGGAGGAGGAAGGAGAAAAGGTGGAAGGAAAGACAGGAAGCAGAAAAGAAAGAAGGCTGTAGTGTTTTTCATGGATGAGCAGCCAGCCCTGTAATTCCCCTCGTCTTAGACAGAGCCAGGGATGTTGCTGGCGCTGGAGCACGTCCCTGCAGGCTGCTGCAAGGTGTTAAACGTATGCCAGCTCTCCTCACTCCGACATACTGAAGGTCCCACCACTGCCTCACTCCAATATTCATCATCACTACAACAAATAATATCTCCTCTCTGCATCACCCTGTGCCTGTGACTGGTAGCTTTTCATATTATTAAAGGAATGGGTAAAGCAGAAAGTTAGCTCTGCAATTAGCACACGGGCCAGCTGCCATCACACAGGCTTTGCAGTAAGAAGCTGGCAGGTTAAAGAGCGGCTGATGTCCAAAGTGTGTCAGACATTCTCACAAGATCCGGGCTGCAGAGTACGTGTGAAAACATGATGGATGATGGTGTTGCTTCATCTTTGATGTGATGTCAATGTGCGTGTGTGAGAGAGAGAGAGAGAGACTAACCAATTGTACAGTTGGAGGTGATCCTCCTTCTTTTGGGGTTGTGACGCAGCAGCTCCAGCTCCCTCTTCGTCGGCTCCCACGTCGAGTACTTTTCCCCGATACCTGGAACACATTTACACGGACACACAAACCTGTGTAGCCTGAACCATGAAATAATAATTTTGAAACTGGCGTGGTTACTGAAGCTTCTTACAAATGAGAAAGAAAGACATTAAATATGCATTTGCATATATCAGTTAAAATTTCTATCATTTTTGCTACTTTCTGCATTTTTGTGTTGTCTATTTGGGTTTTTCGGGGGGGAAAATAAATAAAAATCACACTGATTAATTCTCAAACACTCACAAAATACACTTGCCGTTAAAGGTTGAAGACTTGAATCTTTCTGTTCAAGCTTAGAGGGCTGCCATAAACACATTTGACCACTGCTACATATGCATGAACCCACTGCGGCTGCTCTATAAAAATCCACATTTACAGAGGATTAGAAACAATGTTGCAATACAGCATTATCATTCATATGAATATTAGCACATCAAAACTGAACTCTATAAAAACTTTTAACTGCAAAATGCTAATTTATATCTAACCAGGTTAATAAGCTGGATAATGAAGACCAGGAGTTTAAAGAATTTGCAGCGCAGTGTGGATTTTAATATTGCATATGCGCTGCCATCTCAAAATGCAGTGATTGAGCACAGAAGTGCCATTGCTTGGTGAGCTCTGGTGTAGAAATGTCCCACTGAGGTCAAAGTCACTTGGTGCGTTGTTTAAAGTTGCTGTACCTTGCATCTTCCAGGCCTTCCTTTGTTCCTCTTTGGCGATCTGTTCCATCTCTTTGTCGTAAATGTAGTCTTGGCACATAAAGCAGTAAATTCCCCCGTACAGCAGGTCGATAGCTGGACAGACACAAAGAAAAGAAGAAGACGGCATTTTATTCAAATGCAGGGACACTCACGAGACTGTAAAGGGTTGCGTGTTGCTGCAAACTGTGTAAAAGGCTAACTGCTTCACCTCTCAGTTTTATTCTATTTATGTCACGCTGCGACGGCAGGCAGCAGGGTTCATCTGCTGACAGATCAGCCATGTGTTCACAGCAGCCAGAAACGATAGAGAGAGCAATGGGAAGTCAAAAGGTGAGGACGCCGCCTTTCTGGGTAATTTCCCACCATCGCAGACTCACTTAAATGCTCACTCACGGCCCAAAACAGTGCTTCCACTCCGTCTTACCTCTCTCTCCTCACCTGCTCTGTACCCTGCGGCAACCTGTTTGCTGTTGCCATAACAACCTGCCTGACGGCCTCTCTCTTGGCTGTCATCTTCTGCAGGTACAGAGGAAAGAATGGAGGGAGGTGAGGAAAAGCAAAGGCAAATATGAAAGTGAAGGAAGAAAATTTGACAGACTGAAGGGGGGGGTGGGGTTGTAACGGTGCCAAGTGAAATTAAATGAAATCCTTGAACAATTCGGAATATCGAAAGGGTCATCGGGTAACCATGGGAACAAGAAGAGGGCAGAAAGAGAAGAGGACAGTGGTGAGAGAGCGGGAGGAGTCCGACATGAGGAGGCAAAGAGAACGGTGGACGTCCGTAAAATGAGCAGATGAAAGAGATGCAAAGGCAAAACAGGAGGTGGAACAGAAAGAAGGAGGGTGAGGAGGAGGGGCCGGGTTTAATGGAGGCTAATTCCACAGGGTGTATTAAAAACGACTTAATTACCTCCTCATCAGCCTGCTGAGAGCGTCACTCACACACACACACACACACACACACACACACACACACACACACACACACACACACACACACACAGACACCCCCCCCCCCCCCCGCAGGGGGTCTTCCTGAGCCAAGTGATAAAGCAAAGCAGGCTTGATAAAAACCAGAGCACAGATTCTCCAACATCTGCCAAATCCAGCCTTTTGTCAGCGACACCCTCGGTGCCTCTGCTACGGCGGCGCTCTCCTGCACAACGCTGCAGTGTAACGCACTCCACTTGCAGCTCAAAACAGCCGTAATTCCATTATGTGGAGAATAAAAAATGAAAGACACTGGGTGTCGAGCTGGCGTCGCCGCTTTCACACTAACAGGATGATGCCTTTTGGTGCAGATAATACGCCGTTTACAGTGTAATTAAATGTTGCCCCTTTTTTAATGCTTTCGGTAATATCAAAGGCAATAAAAAGGTTGTACAAATGTCTGTGTGATCGACTCTAGCAACACAATAATCCCGAGTCTCAAAGCTTTGTGCTCCTCCATAGTTTTGTCATTTAGCACAGCCTATTTTTGCTGGAGTGAGACGATTAATTGATGTCAACTGTGTAAGTGTCAGAGAGCAGCAGATCAAGATGGATTTCCAGTCTAGAAAAAACATTATTTAACCAGTAAAACTAGCAGGAGGCATCTTGGATCCTACAGCTTGAGGCAGGTTATGTTTTAAGACTTTTCTTAGCCAAACTATTTGGTATTGGTTGAGCCATTTAAACAAATGTGGATTGTTAGCATCCAAATCTGCTAATCTACCACCTAGTAGGCAGCATGTCTGCTGTGAGCATCTAGCTACAAAACTAGATATGAGCAGTTATTTTCTGTTGTTTTGAACTGATGTTAACAATTATGGGCAGCACAGTGAAGGTCTTGGGTTTGAATCCACTGGTTACTGAGGTCTCTCTCTGTGGAATTTGCATGAGTTGGATAAGCAGAATAAAAAGGATGGATGTCAGCAATTATCCTGATTCTAACATGAACAATGACAGCAGACATTACGCTGCTTTCCAAGCTCATTTTAACACTCTTGATAAAATGATCAAAGACATTTTCATAACAATGAATAGCGTCTTTTTAGATGACAGCACCCAGTGCTTTTTAAGACTTGTTAAGGATATTCAGGAACTATGATCCCGATGATGTGGTTGCACTGCTGTGCTAGTCAAGTAACCATTTGAAAAAACACCAACCTTCCTTGTGCAACACAACTGTTCAATACTCATGATGACACAACTTACAAAAAAATCTGCACACCTGCGATGAAAGTTACACTCCCTCAGCTTTAATAGTACACTGCTAACACCAGGTCCAGTGCTAGCATGCTCAGTGTGAATGTGTACATAATGCACTGTGTTTCAGTCTTTTGTGATGTTTTTATGGAGCATGTACTTGTCACTAGCTGAGATCACTACTTCCATAGAGTACAGAATCACTTCTGATCACTCAAACTTCTCATTTGTCATTTGCTTTAGAAACAACTTCATTAAGCCCAAATTCAAATACATGAGTCCTGAATAAGTTATATTACACCCCTGTGTAACCCAGTAAACAGCATCACAATGCTATGAACCCTGTGTGCAGGGTTATGGTGCACAAAAAAGGCTCAACATGACGTCTAGCCTTCATGCACTTGTTCTAACAGATGACGGACCCTCGTGGGAGTCTGCGAGTTTGTGAGTGTCAGAGAGCTGGTGAAGAATCAACGTAGAAATAGACTGAATCAGTAACATGTGGTGTAAATGTTTC
This sequence comes from Rhamphochromis longiceps, assembly GCF_057381845.1. NCBI lineage: Eukaryota > Metazoa > Chordata > Actinopteri > Cichliformes > Cichlidae > Rhamphochromis > Rhamphochromis longiceps. The sequence continues at coordinate 11,873,878 of NC_140564.1, read as the reverse complement.
TGGGTTTAATAACTTGGGGTTTATTATTTAACTGGGGAAGGCACGTTTTCCCCTTTCTTATTATCATTTTTAGATAAATGTCACAGTCGGCGCTCGCATGATATTCCTCAGTCCACTGGGTTTAAATGAAGGCTCTGATCGTTAGTTACCCATTGCCATGGTGACTCTTGGTATCAGAGCTCCATCGACGATGCCGTTCTTTCATTACTCTGAGTGACTAAACAAACTCTGATCATCCTTTCTGGAACTCAGAGTTTGTTAAATCTGATTTCTGGAACAGGGCCCCAATCGCCACTTAACTCAAGCACCAATGGGAGTTTCAGAACATATCAAACTTTCACAGAAAGTCTCAGGCCTGCTGCAAGACACATAGTTCAGGGAGGAAGGATAGTGTACTCAGTGGTGTTTCTTTTTATTTTTCACCCAATTAGATGTGAATAGCAGCGATTTCTGCACACAGCAGAATTCTTTAGCAGCTGTTTATACTATCTGAGTATATGAGTTCAGGTACTACCAGCAGCTTTCTCAATATATTGATATTGACAGTTTGGGCAATATCATTGACCAAATTGCTAAATTTTTGAGCAATGTTTTGATTATCACAGGCTGTGTTCCCCAGTGGGAGTCGAAGCACTGGGCGAAAACAACCAACTGTTCACCAAACACCCACGTCTTTCTTCAGATCTGGAGCTGTCCAGATCGCGTCTGTTTCCTGTAAATATATAACTCATTGAACTGAAATACAACAATTTCCCGTTTTCTTACTGTGTGTGCCCAGGCCAACTAAGCAGCCTCCGTGCGAGCTGTGGTGAGAAATACAGCGCGCTTGCTTTGGCTCCTCAAAATAAAAGCCTGCTCAGTCATTTTAAAAGGAGAAAAATATACAGATTATCACTGAAAACAATGGCTCGTGATATTTTGTGTTACCTTCACTGACCTGCAATATTAATCCTGTCTACAACAAGGCTGAGAGAGATCTCATTGTTCTTGCTTATAAATACCCACACCGCTGAATGATTGCAGGGATTTTGAGAGAGGCTTTGGAGAGCAGGGAGGTGTACCCAATAAAATGGAAATGTGCTTAATTTTAAATCAGCCACCAAGACAGACCTCAGTGCCCATTCATTAGCAAGTTCAATACTGCATGCTTTCCCTCTAATAGGCTGCGTGAGGCCAAAATACACAGGTGACTTTCCAAAGCCCCTTGAGATGAAGTCTTTTAGGCAGTATTGCATTTATGTTGCACTCGCTTGCGTAACAGCTCACACCCCTGTGGCTCCGAATGCCTCACAAAAACCACAGATGCGTCACAGCTGAAATAAAAGCATTAATATAAGAAGGCCAAAGCTGCTTATAAATATAGTCTCAAACACACAAATGCATGGTGTTTACAATGCAGTGGCACTAGCCTATACCTCCATTAGCCGCTGGCTGTATAATTAGCCCCGATGGTGTTGTGCTGGGGTGTGCATATCGTCCATGTTTGTTACAATGAGGAAGCTTAGTATGGGACCGTGAGTTTGTGTGTGTCATACCTAGGTTATGCCTTTTGCTCTTGGCATGTTCGTGGATGTGTTTTTTGGCAAAGCAGGCGAAGAAGACGCAGTAGAGGCAGGAGTGGAGTCTGTTGAGGTGGGCGCCGCACATGTGGCAGATACATGACTTGGCCTGAAAGAGACGGGGGAGGGGTGGTGGGCGGGAGGAGGAACAGCAGGGAGAGAGGGAGACAGAAATAGAGAGAGAGAGATGAAACGATTGTATGAATCTTCTCAAACTTGTACTCCACACAAATCATAAAAATTGAAACAGCTTCAAGGATGAATCTTTGTAGAACCCATGACATAACCTACGTAAGTGGCCGATCTCATTTATGTGTGTTACATGTTAATCATCTTGTGGATGAGTCCCTGTGTTTTACATGCTGATAGAAAAAAAATGAATTGCTGGGACTTTTCCCCCACCTGGGTCTCCACTCTTTGTGGTGGTCAGTTGTTTACGGGTGTAAACATATTACTCCTCTGTGCCTTCCCTCACATCCAGTCTGACAGTTTCTGCAATCTCCCTCCAAGAATTTGTTACATTTGTGACTCCTTATATTGCTGCTATGATGATTATTCATTGTCCTGAGATGATGATTGTTACTTTCTAAAACTTCAAAAACTTGATGGAGCTGAACTGGCCAATCACGATACTTGTGGGCTGCGCCAACCCGTGTAGCTACATTTTTCGTGAAGTGCATGCCGGGTTACGGCGTAGGGTTCAGATGGGTTTGCAGTTATGCCGTAGGTTACAATGCAGATTTCCCGTAACTATGGCAATTTTGCTTTTAGCGCACCGCATGTTGAAAATTTCAGTGACAAAATAAAAGCATGTGTTTATATATTTGTTTGTTACAGATGTGCTCAGATCAAAACCTGAAATCTCTTATTTACAAAAGCATTCACATTTTTTGCTTTACGCTGCACTACGAGACAGACCTTGAATTTCCTGGAGTCCACCCGTTGCCACTTGAACACATCAGAAAGAACATAGAAACATGAATATGCTTCAGCCTCTGTAGCTCAAACAATGGATACAAACAAACAAAACCATCCAAAACCATCCCCACAAGCAGATTTGCATAGTATCCATGAGAGAGGTCTAATTGTAAACTGCAAAATCCTGCTAACTAACCACAGAGAGAGTGAAACTTGAAAGAGGGTGATGCAATACCGAAACAGAGGCATCTTAATGGCTGACTTTTCTCCATTTTTACACTTTTCATAGTTTCATTACGACTCAGCAAGCACTTGGTGAGTGTTTGTAAACAAGTCAGCATTTTCCATGCAAGCTATGGACAACTGTGGGAATCTGCGAGTGGCAAAAAGGCAATCACAAAGAAATTTTTGGTGCAGCACTGTACAATGCTTTGCAACCAATTTACCTTGCAACCTCCAGCAACCACTTTTCCCTAGTGGGGTCGTCAACTAGTCTCTCAGCTAAGGGCCTAAGACTGCCTGGTCATTGCAAACAGAAAAACTGAACACCAAGTAGTGTGAGCAGCATCACTGTAAGACTTTATCTAAGACAAAACAACGAAAAGTCTTTAAGAGCTCATTTAAATGCACCACGTCATCGTGCCAAGGTCATCTACTGTACATGACGTCAAGCCTGGCATTTCTAAGCAGCTGCAGTGAACACATCAGTTTACACTTCTGGATGTCAAAAGCTATTTTTCCCATCTACTCTGTGTTTTCTATTAAGTAAATGGAACATTTCTCAAACACTGCTCAAAAACCTACAAGGCATTAATGTAGCTACAAAGCATGATGCATTCTGCTTTTTAATGCGATATGGCTTAAAGTACAGAATCAGGATAAAATTCACCTAAGCCTAAAATGCACCTCTTAAATATGAATTGTGTTTCTTATTCGTTATTTTCGGCAGTCATGGAAAGAAGAAAAGAAGGGCGGCGTGACTGTGGATGGAGGGTAGATAGCAACAGTTCAAAAGCATGCAGATGACAAGCTGGCATGCCAATGAGCTAGCATGAATATAAGGAGGTGGGAAGAAATGAGCAATGCCTAAGAAGAGGAGTGCAGGGAAAATAAGCAAAGACAGGAAAGACAGGAAAGAAAGGAAAGCGGGTAGAGAATGATATATGGGAGAGCATCAGACACAAAGACAAGAGGAGGAAATGTAGAAGAAAATTAGAGCTGGAATCATGAGACAGGTTGATATCAGTGGCATTTTATAGAAACTCTACCTTAGAGATCTAGACTGGTAAGCTAATATACATAAAATGGAAAGGCAGAGTGACAGTACAGTTTGGTGCCCAATTTAGAAGATGTACGGATTGTGGCAAATGATGCCGTCTTTACCTGACGTGTATGACCAAGAAGTCTAAAACCCTAAATTATCAATGTCAACAGAAGTAAAAAATAAATAAATAAAACAATACAACCAATATGAAGAGAAGTTAAAACTGCATGTAGATTTTATTTAAATGAAATTTTCACATTATAGGAAATAAACCTTTTTCTTCACAAAACTCAAAACTATTGTGTTCCTCCTCTATAATCAGGTTAGCTTAGCTTTGCATAAAGATCAGAAGAAACAACTAGAGTGGCTTTGCAAAAAGAAAAAAGGAGTAAACACTAACATCTCTAAAGGCAGAGATTCTCATGGCATCTGGCATCATATAGTTCATAGTGCTGTAGGTAAGCTAGCTGCCCGATTCTAGTTTATTTTACCATCGTTATCTCCTGTCACCTCCAACCAGACAGCTACCCCTCCCTGAGCCTGGTTCTGCTGGAGCTTTCATCCTGTTTAAAAGCCAGTTTTTCCTTCCCACTGTTGCCAAGCGCTTGCTGATATGCGGTCGTCTCATTGTTGGGAGTTTTCCCTCCATTATTGTGGGGGCTTTACCTTACAATACAGGTAACTGTAATTTGGCACTGTATGAATAAAACAGAATTGAATCAAAAAGTTGAACAATTTAAGCAAAGTTACAATATGTGTGAAACACATTCACAAGCCTCTTTATTAGACACAACTAAAATGCTTGTTATCGTTACCTAATTAGCCATTTGCTTGATAGCAACTCAGCGCTCTGAACATTTCTACATGCCTAAAGATGTCTCTCTGAAGTTGCTGAACAAAGCTTCAGAATGGGGAAGAAAGTAAGAAGTAGTAAGTAGCAGCCTTGGAGTTTTGTGCCGTTTCTATCCACATCTATCCAGATCAATATACATAGTTGTGTAGACTGACAACAGTCCCAGTGTGCAACTAAATTTAAAATACTGGCAGCGTTTGTACAGAACTTTACATCATTTGAAGTTGACTTATTAGACATTGTAGACAGTGTATGAAATCTAAGTGTATGAAATCTATTTAAACCACAGAGTACACACTGTGATCACACGGATGAGAGAGAGGTCACACAGTTACCTCCCACCCATTTCAGTTTACACTGTACAGCTAAGCAGTAGCTTCATAGTTGTTACCATAGGTTACCAACCTTGTCTTACTAAACGGATGAGGGTTCTGACAAATGTCACACATTTGCTTGATTCATGCAGTGTTTTTTGAGATCCATATTACCAAAATAAAAGCCTAAAACCCTCTAGATTAAAAACTTTTCATCTGGGCTTATTCCTCATTGAGTACCACCTCTGCTGTTCATGATTTAAAAACATGCTTCTCTTGTGAGTGTAAATGTGGGACACAGATACAAAAAAAAAAAAAAAAAAAAAAGACATTCTTATTCCAGTCACTCACTCACTCACTCACTCTCACACACACACACACACACACACACACACACACACACACACACCCCTCCTTGCAAAACTGCTCGGACAGCACATGAATTATGAAAATACCCATCAATATGCAACAATCTTTCGTCACTCATTCTTTTGGCTGTCATTGTTACAGTGTGCACGTCTGTTTAGCTAGTCCCCCAAGGACGCTGTATTCATGTAGGATTTGTGTCATCTTCTCTGCTCTACATCCCAAACTGTCAGTAAGAGCCTGAGCACATATACACTGCACAGTAGTTATGGTTTAGAACACTGTGTACTAAGAGGCCTTGTGGTTCTTCTAACACCCGAAGAACAGCCAAGCTCCAACTGTGTCATATTCCTCCAAATGCTGCAATGTCAGAGACGAGCTACCAGTAGGCGGGGAGAACTGGAAAGGGTAATGGGATGTAAAGTTGCTGGTTAGAAAAGTGTAAAGTGAGAAGATTATTACACTGTGCGCCCATGCAGCGACACCTGTCTCATTCATTTAGGGAAAAGTTGTGGTAGCCTGCCATCCCAAACAACAGACTGATATTTATTTATGAAGATTAATCAATTATTTCCTCCTTTGTCCCAGGCAAACTAAGAAATAACGGACCCGTTTTACAGTCATCACTCTATTTTGCAACATTTAGTCTTGCAGCATAAATATCAGCTGTGCCACTGAAAACACCCAGGTAAATCTGATTTGTTGATATGTCTGATACTAAGATTTGGTTGTTGTTGGAGTGTGTGCCCTTGAAACTAGTGGAAAGAGTAAATGTTCAACACAGAAAAAGCAAAACAAAGGGCTAAAAAAATGAAGCTGAACTTAAATTTAAAGCAACAGCTGTCACTGTCGTAATGGCAAATACTTTGTTGACCTTGTTTATTTTTGCCACCAGCTCCGGGTTTCATACTCAGAGGGCCTCTTTCACTTTAAATCTACTTTGTGTTGCAGTGGCACAAGCTAGGAGAAGACAGCCTTAGGAGGACAGAAAATATTGCTAAATCTGCTAAGCTCTGACGTTTAGTAGTGACTCACCAATTTTAAAACATGGTCTTATTTTATGGTCCCTTGAGCAGCCTATACTGGCTGTTAAAAAGGACTATGTCCTGGTCCTTATTGTCAATCCTGTGCTGTACTAATGGGTCTGCATTTTTCACAGTTCAAAATAATCCTTTTTTTTTTTTTTTAAATCTTACTGGGCCTAAGTGCAGCTGCTGAGTTCTTCCACTGTTTGAAATTATCCGTTTTAGTTCTCTATCCTCCCGCTCCCAAGCACACTGTTATTTGACTGGCTGCGCCTCATAAACAGATGAGCTGAAGAGTAGGTGGGCGGAGCTTCTGTGCTAACAACCAGAGCCGTGTGCCTGACCATATTAGGAATATCTGCTCTTACTGACATCATACAGACAAGTGTAGGGGAAAAAAAAACCTGCCTGAAGCCTCTGACACACAAGATCTACCAGAGGATATGCTGACCTCATTGTTTGAAACTTTGGCTATGTTTAATATACAGAAAATAAAATGTTAAATGTTTTATTACAATGTAAAAAGATCACATTAGGATTGCGGTGAGAAAATGCGCTTTTACTCTGCAGTAGACTGATAGAATTCAATGTTGGCGCAATTCAGATGAGATAAAACACTTGTGTGATTGTCAGTGAAGTGAGTCAAAGAACTGAGCCTTTGAATTCTAAAGGTGAACCAATACTCGGTATTCAATCTACATCTGAAGGTCAGTGGACTGTCTGATGTACACAGCGCTGAGGCTGACGCCAGAGGTAATGGACGACAGAGTGGCAAGCGGGTGATTAAGGAGTTGTATTTTTCACAGGTAACACTTTCAAGTGTTGCTGCTTGACTGTCAAAATGTATGCAATTTGTTTGCCATTGTTGTTTTGAATGGCCCTGGAATCACAATACTTGTCCTTTCCCTTTGTTGCATCCCTGCAGCAACCCAGTGTAGGTGCAGAGTGTGAGTAGCAAGCCAAAATACCTGGATACACCAATGCTTGCTGAATAACAATAATGTATGGATAAACTTTGCGGTTGAAATATTGTTCAGGGTCAAATTAAAGACTGTCTTGGACCTGAAACTAGACTGGAAAATCTAATCTATGACTGTCAACAGACTTCTCCAGCTGGATAAAAAGAAAACAAGTGCATGACAGGTGGAGCAGAACCCTGGTGTAACAGTTTCCCCATAAGAAGCATGTGTCTGATTGGAGAGGTGTCCCACATATTTCATGATAAGAAGGGATTTTGGCCCTCCAGGGGCACAGGAAGAGACCATACAGTACATATACCATCTGCATACGCACCATTTATTTCTGTATACATGTCTCCTGGACTTAAGCCAGTGCAGTATACACACAGATAATGCAAACACAACATGCTATATGTCTAAGTAATGGCATGATTATTAAAAAAAATAAACAAAGGAGAAGAAAAATAATATTTCCTCTTGCAGCGTAACTGAAGACACACATTCTGTTGCTTTACCTGTTAAACCTCGTTGATCCTGTAATGCTGAACAAACATGGCCATGCTGCATATCTGTTATCATAGGTTTATGAGGACAAGAGATATGAAGTACTTGGCTGATTTCAGAGCCATCAGTGCCCCAATAAGCGAGGAAACACCACCGTGTAACACTGGCCTGCGGTCTGCTGGTGGGAGGAAGTGGAGCCACAGCAGGCGCAGTGCCAGTGCAAACACATGCACATCATCAGCTTGCTGATCCATCATGCGGACTCTAGCTTTGATCTAAGCTAACGTTCAGCGGCGAGGGGGTTAACTGGGTGACATGCTAGTAGTTTGCATCAGTTTGAGGACACTGCAGCTGTGGTGAGGTGCTCAGAGTGGCATTTAAGCGCCACACTGAGACTAGAACAAGTCTCTGAGCTTGGATAGTATTTGGCTGAGGGGGAAAGCGGTACTTTGGCATTCACCGTCTGTTGTTGTGGAAGGGCGGAGAACTATCTACGCACACGACGGCAGCTCAGCACACAAACACACGCATACACGGTCGTACATCAAGGGTCCCTACTAAACACTCGTTACCTTGCGTTTTCTGGTCTCAGCTGAACCACTCCACACGAAACACTGATAAATGACCCTCAGGTTCTGCTTCCAGTTGTCCACTTTGAAGCCGTTGACATGGGGGCAGCCTGCGGGACTCATGGTAGTCACAGCATCCGGCTTCACTGTCCACTGAGCGACGAAACCTGTTCAAATCCCTCAAAGCAGACCCAGTCCAAGCGGGCTGACTGGCTAGCTCTGCCAGGGTTCGTTATCCACCAAGTGCTGCGTTCTGGCTAACTGGACATGTCCTGGTTGCAGTAGCAGAGACACGCGCAGTAGCAAGCATAAAGACGAATTTTACAATATACCTCTTTTGGAGATGTGTATCATTTATGTATTTAAATCCAGCTATACCGCTTTACATGTAGTTCTTCACAGTCGCTCAGTTACACGTTAGCAAGCTGGCTAAAGTTGGTTAGCATTGGAATTTCAAGTAGCTTACACGGCGAGTGTCGTTAAGACCCACCTCATTCATAGCGACGGACCAATCACGACCGAGTGCTGCATGTGATTGACATGTGCCAACTTTCGTTCAGAGGGTAAAGTCCTGCCTCTAAAAAGAAGGGCGCTTCGTCTTGATTGGTGGAATTCTCCAGCTAACCACATCCGCTTGCATACGTACGTTCATTGGCTGAAGCGAAAATTAGCTTCAGCGTAACAATTACAAAAAAAAAAAAAGAAAAAAAAAGTGACAGTCCATGAATGGATGAGAATTGAAACACACCGTAAAGACGAGGGCCCGTGTCGAAGAGAATCTTTCCATAAAGGCATGAAACCCAGAACTATATTCTTAAACAATTTATTATTAACAGATCCACAATCGCCAAGCTCAAGCTCCCAAAATTACATGACAGTTTGGTTTCATCTGTTGACTTCACCTCTTGTAATAACAAGCTGTCAAATCGGTTTTCTGTACAGTGCTCTAGCGACCTCTAGTGGATCCGACCTAAAAAAACCCTAAACAAAAGAAAAACAAAAGAAAAGAAAAACAAAACAGTGCACCAGATTGTGAACGACTCCTCCATTGTGCCGAGTTTTGGTCAAGGGCATGTCCATGTGTACAGATTCACTATTGATGATATCTACATTCTAACCGGCAGGAGTGAGAGGGAAACGATCGCTTGCAGTCTTTACAAATGCAGAATTTTATCAGATTCATTCTTCATCAATTTTAGATGTTTGACCTTGTACGTAATGCCCTCAAAGTCACGGCCATCATGCAGCAGAACCAAAACAAACAGTGAGATTTTTCACATACGTTTGGAACAAATAAGTCCAGTTTTTATTATTGTGATTTCTGTTAATGTAGCAGTGGCGCTTCAACCTGAACATTGATAAATAAAACACTGACAAAATTGTAATTTTTTTTTCTTTTTTTCCTCCTTTTTCTGTAAGGATCTCACGTTATCCTTAAGACACTGTGAAGTAAGAATAACCAAATTTATCATCATTCCACACAATTAGATTTTCCTTGACCAATGTCCTTATGTGAGATAGAATGTTTGTTTTTCCTCTTTTAAAAAAATCCAACTCATCCTGGGAAGAACGTGTTGGGTGGCTGCAGCGTTCTCTCCCCATCCAAGGCCCCTCAGGAATAACTAGACGTTTTGCTACCGACATCATCCTCCTGCGATCCCATACTCTGAAGGGGAAACAAAAAACAAAAACAACACAAAACATCAAAACTGTTATCTGAACACATCAGGCGGAGCCACTGCTGCAAACCAGTTTCTGCTGCACTTCCACCAACAATGAGTGATTGTTTTGTTCAGGTCTCAATGCCCAATATTACTTGATGGTAGGGCGTATTGCCATTCTGGGAACTAACTCCTTAGACTTTTTCCCCAGTTTGTGTTGATATATACCAGTGGTTCCCAAACATTTTTTGCTGGGCCCCCTTTGTTTTACCAGAAAAATGTTCGGCTTAGAATGAAGTTGGTTTGGAAACATATTCAACTATGCTTCATTCCCTGCTTTGTGTTTCTGTGGCGGCCCTGTGCTAGCCGTGTCCAAGCGTTTTGGTTTTTTCTCCCCCTTTTCATAACGCGCCTCCCCTAGGGGGCGGGCCCCACACTTTGGGAAGGTCTGATATATACAATAAGGAAGTGTGCAGCTACTTGACTGGTCGTTTAAAAGTTGCTGTCCTTGTTTGTTGGCACTGAAAATCCAAGCCACTTAACTTTAAATGTCGATAGCTCCATCACCGTTTGTTCTTGAGACAAAATTGAATACTGTTTTGGAAGGAAGGGAAGACGAGCTTTACAGCAATATCTGGTGTATTGTGGCAGCATAAAAGTATTCACCAGGTACTACTGTCTGAACAGGCAGATGTTACCATGTGCACTTCACATTATTGTTGGTTCTCAACCATTGTGGACCAGAGAGAAAATTCAAATAGTTCTTGAAAGCTGAGAATTATTTAGTAAATTTACAGCCAAAATTACAAAATGAGTCACAATGTACGACTAGCCCAGGCAGCGCCTCTCAATGATGGAAAGGTGTAAACAAACGAGGTGAACTATAAGCAAGAAGACAGCTGTGCAAACCATTTAGCTTCTGTAGAAAATAAGCGTTTGTATGTCATATGTAAGATTAAACTGATATAAAACCACGCAGGCCTGCAAGGAAGGCAGGTTGCTATTAACTTTAGCCAGATTTGACAAATTAATTTGTGTTTTATTAGCACAATGGTTCACAATTTGATAGAAAGTGAGCCTGACTGCTGCTATTAAAAGTGGTTAATGACATTGTTGATTCAATGGACTGCAAAAAATACTGTGCTGCTCCTTTTCTTGACTTGTCAAAGGCTTTTGATACAGTTGACCATGCTATATTTTATTAAATAGACCAATATTGTTTAGTCTATCTGTAAATGCTGTAAGTTGGTTTTCAAATTACTTGTCAGCAAGAAAACAGTGTGTCCATGCTGCTGGGTCTTCTTCCTCTTTTCTCCCAGTATCCAAAGGAGTTCCGCAGGGCTCCATATTAGGGCCATTGCTATTTTCTCTTTACATAAACAACCTTTGTGATAATTTGTCAAATGCAGCATTTCATCTTTATGCAGATGATACAATTATTTATTGTTCACCCCCTTCAGTAGCACAAACCCTGCAATTTCTGCAGTCTGCCTTTGATGTAGTTCAGTCCCATTTAACTCAACTTAAGTTGGTGTTAAATCCAGAGAAATCCAAGTTCATGTTATTCTCAAATGGCAAAGAGTTGTTAGCTACGTCTCCTAAGATTAAAACAATTCAAGGAACTGAAATTGAAATGGTCACATCTTACAAGTATCTAGGGATCATTATAGATCAGAATTTGTCATTTAAAACTCACATTCAAAGGCTTGTGTCAAAGTTAAAACTAAAACTAGGTTACTTTTTTAGAAATCAATCCTGTTTCTCCCTCCAAGTGAGAAAACACTTGATTCATGCAACTTTTTTACCTTTATTGGATTATGGTGACCTGCTTTTTATGAATGCACCTGCCCACTACCTAAAGAGGTTGGATACTGTGTACCATTGTGCTTTACGTTTTATTACTGGCTATGGAAATCGTGCACATTATTGTTCTTTGTACGCTGCTGCTAAATGTTATATACTTATGTGGTATGTATATTTTGACTTTTGTTGCCATGATGCCAAGTCTCTCTTGAAAATGAGATTTTTAATTTCAATGAGATTTTTTACCTGGATAAATAAAGGACTAATAAATATTTGGTTAAGAAAAATAATTCTCACGCTGTTATAGCTGGGAAAGCCTCCTACACCTGAGTTTAGGGTGAACGACCCCACAAACGGCCCAAAAAACTAAAAGTGAAAGCATTCTTGTGGTCACATTCCCGACCTGATAAGCTTGGATCAGATTCTTCATCCAAAACAGCGTCTTGGTTTTTGTCTACAGCCAAAGGCTCGCCACCCTCCATAAGGAAGGTTGGGTTAGTTTGAAACGGAAGCCAATGTGCAAATTTGTGCAAGTTTTAGCACCATAGTGTAAATGTAGACACACAAGGGCAAGCGGTCAAAACAGGACGTCCAGGGGGCAATCTTTAAAAAGGGAAAAAGAAGAACCAGGCTAGGACTGTTTTCTGACTTGCACAGTTGGAAATGTTCTTGAAGGGAGAGATCTATAATTTGAATCAGGTATAGTTTTTGGTTTTTATGGATGGAAATGCGAAACCTTATGATCACATATTGCATAACAAGCGGCATGTCAGTTACACTGAAAAGGGAGAATTACAGAGTCAGTGTTTATCAAACGCCCAGCAATGGATTTCATGAAACAGTGACTGAAGACACCATGTGACTTGGCAACACAATCTGCTCAGGCATGCCACATGTGCAACAAACAGTGATCACACTGTTTCTAAACCTCTAAGCATCTTATCCTCTGCTTCAATAAAAAGTTAAAAATTTGAACTTTTTGGACAACATACACGCCGACAGGAGAACATCTTTAGTCTGGCTCATTCTACCAAAAATACACACATAAGCCAAAATAAGAAAAAGCAACTCCAGTGCTGCTGGAGCCCCCCCTCACCTTCTGCACAAATTGTGGGTTTACTGTGATTTCCTGATCCATAGACTTTAGTTTCTCATCCAGCTGTATACATTTCAACATCTGAAAAGAGAGGGAAAAAAAGACACGTGCTCATTTTCAAAAATTCATGCAGGATTTGTGTATTGCAACTGCAAACAATCCATGCAAAGCACAAGAACAGTGAACACAGATCTGAGCCTCCACACCTCTTGGTCAATTTTGTGGAGCATTGCTGGGTTGTTGTATTTTTCAGGGTTGTCATGGAAGCAGACCATACCATCTTTTTGGTTAATGCTAGCATAGATCTCACCATCTTCAATCTGCAAAGAAGAAAACAAGAGGGAATGCAGAAAATCCAGTGTAAAGACTATTGTTATATGGTCGTTAAGGCCTTCAAGTCCAAAACGGTCCAACACAACAGATAAAAGACTTGTGTAATACATCTATAGCTAAAAAAAAATATCAAACCATTTCACAAACACGTAAAGTTGGATATCGTGATTTCTATCAGCATCAACTGGATTGTATTTTTTGTGCTTTGGTCTCTCTGGAGAACTCACCATGTGTAAGACATATTTCTCTGCTTCCTGCGGGCCTGAAAGCTGCACTCGACTCGCCATGTCTTGCAAAGACAGTGTCAGGAAGGTCTGTGGGGTTCGCACAGAGGAAAAACCGATATCAGATCTAGTGAATGGGCAAAAACCCGCCATCTAAACTCCAGTTTGTTTCAAATAAATCCCTTGACAACTCAACGAACGTCTCTTTAACCTCAGTAAAGAAGCTCTCAGTACTCTGGATTGTCTGGCTAGCTGGTGCTTTGGATTTGTGCCTGTCTGTTTGAGCTGGCATGTGCAACATGAACCTAAAAGATAACCTAAAGTGATATCCAGACAGCACTGGGCCTGGATTTAACCTATAGGCTGTATGGAGTGTGAAACTCAAGTTTTATGGGTCACACAGCCCCTCTAACTTCAGTCTTCTTGGTAATGTGAACAAGATGACCCAACAGGTGGAAACTGAAAGCTCAAGAGTCATTGTTGTTAGTCGTTTTAGCAAAGATGGGCCAACAGCCAGTTATCAGATGTCAGCATCTGTCTTGGCACACCCATGTTTTGGCTGTGTTTCCTTTCATTTTGATTATTGTGACCTCTAATGAACTGCGCCACAGATGATTTGAGACGACAGAGACATTTCTACGTTCTTGACGTCTCTCTTCTTACAACAGAATATTTCCTAAAGTAAAGTCGCACAAGCTACCCAGTGAAGCTTATCTCTTGAAGGCATCGGGAGTGTGTTAATATCACACATCACATAGAAAACACACACACACAGCTCACCTTTGTTAGCCTCTGGATATTCTTCTTGTAGAGAGAGGAGAGGCACTGTTTGACCAGGCCTGTGTTGTTGTCTCGTGTGAAGGTCTCGCTGTGTTTGTTGACCAGGCTGCGCAGCTCGGCCGGGTTGTTGGTGGTGTAAACCTGAGCCAACTCGTGGTATGCGTTGCTCAAGGGCTGAGGCACAAAAAAGAAAAAAAAGGAAAAAAGCAAACGCAATTATGGACGGATAGCTCAGTAGCAGCAAAATAAATAAGTGGCTTTTCCTGATGGGCTCACACTACAGCTGCACATAAATATTCAACTGTTCCAAATATTAGTTGTTGTTGAAACTTAGAAACTTTGTGAGCAGATTTTGCTGCTTTTCAAAGCCCACAGTGAATTTTTGATTTACAAAAAAATAAAGAAAATAAAGAAAATTGCTACTGCGTGACACTGACATCTTGATCTGCTTGCTTTTACAGACTCTCTGTTCTGCTGCGTTCAGTTAAGTGAGTGAGCCGTGAGGCTACAAAGCAGCGCTGCACAGTGTGGGAGAAGAAGGGGAAAAAAAAAAAAAAAAAACTTTCTGTGTGAGCAGCTGTCTGATACATAAAAGGCAAAATGACAGGTGAGCCTTTGTGTTCACCTCGTGTGTGATGGTATTTTTATCAAATCTGATTGAAATCAGTGCTTTTGACTCTGTCCAAGTAACGATTCATCTTTGAGTCTTTTAGGTGCTCAGAGGTGTTTACTTTCCAATTAGTGTAAACCAATAATTGAAGTGCATTCACATCCTACCCCTGATGCCTACACCAATGCTGATGCTCTTATCTTAACTTTAAAGACAAATGTTGGTGAGTTCTTCCTTTGCCCGAGCTCCACTTTTCTATAACGTTTCATCAAATTCAGCTTAATAACTTTTCCACATTCTAGCTAACAGAATGAATGGCTCACCCTCCCACTGAGACTCAGCCTAGCAGGCAAAAAAACAACATTTTAACAGCCAGTCTGTCGATCTGTATCACTGATTCTTCATGCATGAACCTAAATGTTAATCTATACATTACTGAGCATCAATACACTATTATTATTACTACTTTTTGGTGATTTTAGAAAATGACACTTCTTGGCTACACCTCTAAAAAGAAAAAAATATCACCCACACGTCATGCATCCTTACCTTGATGAACCTCCCTACTATTTGTGAAGTGTATTTGGGCAACTGCTGCACTTTGCCGTGGAGAATAAGTGACACCAGGATGTATTTTTTATAGGCTTCCAACATGATGTGGCTCACTGCCATGGCTGGAGTGGTTATTGCCTGTCACAGAAAATTAAAAACAAAAGCATGTGCAGTGATGCCGCAAAGAACGTTTAAATTCAGGAGGCAACAAAAAGACTGTAAAGACAGTACCTGTTCATAAAAATACAGTGCTCTTTCAAAATTTTTGAGGCCCGTGTAGATCATGCCACCATAGTAGTAGTAACATAAAAAGTGCTTTGCGTCGTAGGCTCCGTTCTCCTTGCAGATGTCCATCATGTCCACCTCCAAAAAGGGCAGGGCTGGCTTGAAGCACTTTGCTAACAAACACAGCTGCAGAAGAACATATAAGAGGTGAACAAGTGGCTTAGACTGCATATGGAAAAGGAGATGTGCTGGGATTACAACTGGGATGATGCTAAGAACTTACCTGACACAGGTCTGCGTGAACTGAGGTAAGTTGGTTTGTGTTCATCTGCATTTTGTCTATTGCCTGTTTTAGGACCACGACACCCCTCAATGGCTGTCAGAAGAGGAGAAATTGTGAGTTACTAAGCTGAAAGTCGTCCTGAGACGCCCAAATGTGCTGGAAACAGTCAGGGCCTGAAGAACACGCTAAAATATTTAGATCAAGAAGGGAAAGGAAAACATGCTCCACTGTGGTGCTGAAACTCAGTGCTGTCTTAGTGATGAAATGACTCATGTGAGCCCTGTGATGAAAAATGATTGTGACTGACTCATTTCATTCTGACCAAAGGGGGGAAATTGGTTTTAGCTGCAAGGTAAATGCAACACACACACTATGTAGGCCACACAGCATTTAGGAGATAAACACTAACATGATCATTCAGGTGGAAGGAAGTTTAGGGGTTGGGGGGTTGGGTGCTGTATTAGACAGCAGGGTCATGTGACTCTCCTGCTGCTTGTGAGAGCGCGGATAAATACACTTGCAGTGTTTCCCCACGCACAGACTTGATTTGGCCATCCAGATATATCAACACCCAAGTATACATTTGTCTGCTGGCAGTCTCCTCGCCATTATTTTGAGTGTTCAGTGGCTGCAACCTGGCTTACTGTTGTGGCAGTCCTTAATATTACTCTCCAGAGTCTCTCATCCACCCTCATGAACTGTAGCTGCTGGTGGTAATTCTTGTAGGTTATAGCTAGCACCAGCAACAGGTTGCTTGTTCATTGAAGCTAAGAACCACAACAAGGACTACTGTTATTGCATTCACTTCACGCCCATCCGAGCAATGATAAACAACTAGAAAGGATTACTCTTATACCAACTCCTTAAGAAAGCACCCGATCCCACAAACACAATCTAATTCAGTAGGAAATGCTGACGAGGGTATGGCAATGGTGGCGCGTAGGGTGAGTGATATCAAATGAACTGCTGACAGGAAAGGCCCTAACCCCTTTAGCTTCAAGAGATACAATTGTGTGGATGTCACTAAATCAGCAGCCTGCAGATAAATACACACTGTTTAAAAACATGTGGCCTCTGGCAGAAGACAAAAGTTCTGAAGCCAAAAACTAGTCAGACTCATGAAGTGTAAAACCAAGAATTACAGAAGCACCAGGAAATACAGAAAGCCTGCCTGCTTTTTGTTCTTTCCGCTGATATTAAAGACTGCACGGGCTGAATGAAAACAAACTGCTTGGCACAAGTGCAACAGGATTACATACTGCATAATCTACAGAGGGACAGAGAATGCAGAAGGCATTTTCTTCTAGGGAGATGTATCATGAACAAATCTTAACAGTTCTCTTACAAAAAATAAAATTTAAAAATGCAATTGTGTTCTTTTTTTTTGTTAAGCATTCACTTTTACAACATAGCCCTACTTTTGTCAAGCCTAAACGACATCACTATTTAGGCTACGTTCACACTGCAGGCAAAAGCGCATCAAATCCAACCTTTTTTTTTTACCCTATGCGACCCATTTCCGATCATGGTATGACAGTGTGAACAGCACAAATCCGATATTTTCAAACCTGACCTGAGTCACTTTCGTATGTGGTACTGAATCCGATATATATCTGATGTTTTAGAAAGCGACTGCTGTTTGAACGGTCATGTCACATTAAATCCGTCTTTTACATCACTGACACAAGACAGACGCCTATTATCAGCGCCGGAGAAGCGCCCAAGAAGACATCGTGGACGCTTCCTGGCCATCCAGTGTAGATGTTAGTGAAACTGTTGGGAAGACAACGTTGGAGAAACGTGAATATTTTATTTGTACTGTATAATCTGCAGATTCTGACAGAAATCTGCAACTATCCTTTGAAGCACCGCTCCTTTCTAAAACAGCAATAAGGATCATTATTAGGCCATATGTAAATAACTTTATAACTTAAAAAAAAATTGGGAAACGTAAAGTCCGAATAAAGTCTTTATATTAAGGCCATCAGTCAAACAATACTGTGTGGTCTGGGTCTAAACAGAGCGCGTTGTGTGTGAGGTCTTCTTTTGCGCATGCGGGCCGCTTTGAGGGTTCACACTAGAGCGCGTTGGCTGTCACATTTTATTTGTAGTGTGAACAAGCAGACAAAAAAAAAACAAAAACGGATTTGATCAAAAAATCGGAATAGAGCATTAAGACCTGCAGTGTGAACGTAGCCTTAGTTGGATTAGGCTCAGAATGATAGAAAGAGACATTCTTACCTGTTTCCGCTCTACAAGTGCGTTTGTCAACTGGTGGCAGAGACCAGCAACTGTGGCAGGAAAACAGAAGAGTTATGATTAACCACGTGGATTCTGCCAGATCCCACAAATCCACATAACAGATTTCAAACCACTGATACAAAGCTGTGACTGATACCAACAAAATTTATATAACCTTGTGTAAAATATATGAACACAAGTAGCGATTCATGACAGCTCAGCTAGAAACGCATACACGAAATGCTTCTGTCTTAACAATCACAAAAACAAATTGAAAAAAAAAAAAAAAAAAACTTGACACAAAACAAGTTCACTGAACAATGAGACTTACAAGTGTCTGTTGCATATCTAATGTGCTCCCCATTGCATGTACTGATGAAGAGCTGGACTTGGGAGAAGAGCGTCTCAAAGTCAGGGATGTTTGGCATGGAGAACTTCACAAATCTTGAGCAAAAGCAGAAGGAAGGAAGGAAGGGGGGTTAGCCAAAACTTAGCATTAGTTTGCCGATTTTTAAAAATCATTTAGAGCTAAAGGGCTGAGTTTTGAGTAAGGAGGGAAATGTATCGATCAGACGCAATGTTGGGTAAGCAGAAGCGAGATTGATTTTGTAAACAGGAAATAATAGCTTTCATTTCTGTGTTATTTATTATCAGTTGTAAAGGCAACAGAAAACCTTTAGCAGTGTCACGTCTGTGCAGGATTTGCTATAGTGCAGAGAATGTGTGGAAATTTTAAAGAAAGGAAACAATTTGAAGAAGTGAGAGAGATTATTCCCTTTCAATAGAACATTATATGCAGGAACTTATTATCTGTCAACTTTTCCTCTCATTTTCCTCTAAATCCTGAGCTGGCTCTGTCATTTTTCCAAGAGATTTCCTCTAAAGAACTACCGCCTCTTCCTCAACCAACACAAAAAGTACAACGTGACCTTCAATAGACACAACATTAGGAGAATATCTTGGCCAAGAACAGCAGAACGAAAGCAGAGTGCAGTGAAACACCAAAATGTAAACTAATAAAAAAAATTAATATTAATAATACTGATAATAATAATAGACCAGTTAGAGGGGAAAAAAACTTTATGAGAAAAATTTCTTGTCATGTGGTAACTGAGACAGAAGAAAGTTATAGTGGAAACTTACAGCACAGCCAGCACACCTAGGGAGTGCTCCTGGATGTCCAGGGCCCCCAGCACCGTGTCCAGGTGGGACAGATTTTTGGCCAGCAGCTCCCCACTTTTGTTGATCAACTCACATAGCTGAGTCATCTGGCCTGGAGGGATGAAGGGAAATTGAGGTCAACATTGAGAAATTTAACCACACTTAACTTTTTGTACCGACCTTTTAAATCTATGGGAAGTCCAAACTAGGGTGTCTTTCTAAAGGCTTAAGGTAACTTGTTTTGCAGGTCTAGGTGCAGATTATATTTTTGACACCAGCCCACCAGATGTAGAATAAAATCAGGTTGTTATGCTGAGATTTAATGTCATCAGGTCTCTATTTCACAAGGTTGTTATTACATTGCAAAGCACACAAGGAGGGCACATGGACAAAAACTTAGCTGGAAACGCTACAAAGACTAGACACAATCAGTATGACCACAACCCCACTACAACTATTATCAGTAAAGTTGTTGTATGTTGATAGGAGAAATAATGCACAGTGATACATTTTCTTTGTTGTTTAATTGGTCAAATTATGGATAAAATAGGAATTTTCTTGTTTACGAATCCAAAGAGGCTATTCTTTATAAACCTAGAGGACACACGGACTCATAAAACTGTGTATAACCGCCGCGCTGCGGATGGGCATTTCAATTGAAATCGGCTGGCCAAGTGTCCTGTCAAGGCCTTGCAACAGAGGTAATGCGAGCAGGATTGACAGATGACTTCGAGCCAATAATATTTGCCAATTCAGTCCGCTAGCCAATTATATGAGGCTAGGGCGGGACTACCGGTAGGCAGTCCCCAGAAATTATTTTCTAGATCAAAAACAAAAAGTATAATTTTCACATCTAGTTTGATGACATGCACGTTATGCAGTTATCCTTCGGGTCCTTGTGTAATACCGCATCTTCTCGTGGTAGTTTACATAGGAACTACAGCGACATAAGGTCGTTTTAGCGATGTGTTTACATGATAAAGCAAAAAGAAGCCTCTGACCAGTTTGACTGCCTAGCTATCGGCAAGGCATTGGATAGCATATGCTAGCTAACTAGCTAATACTTCAGACTCTAATGAGTTTATCAACCCTACCTTGAGCGGAAAGCTGCCGCACATTGTTCACAAACTGCTCCAAGGCTGAAGCCATTATTTCCTGGGTCCAACGTGGAGGTAATTTGCACTGTATTTCATTCAAACGTCAGAAACAACTCCGTCCGGACTAAGACAGGGGGCCACACAGCCGCCACTGAGGTGAGGCTATCGCGAGATCGTAAGAACAGAACAGACCGCAAGGAGGTTTAGAGAACCGACCGTTGAATTCTTAAAGGGCCAGCTACCAGATTTGCTGGTAGTATTGAAACACACTTGCTTTTATATATCTATCTATATCTATATATAGATATATATCTATATATATCTATAGATAGATATATATTGCGCGAGTGTGTGTTTATTTAAAAATGGACTTCAACTTCTCTCTTTGAGGACTCGGAAATAAAGGAAGTGACGTACATACCGGGGTTAACGTAGATGTTTTATGGTGAGACCTCTTGTCTAACTACTTTTACAGGACTACTATAGTGCTGCTCCTTTGGGGAAACGAAAATATGATGACATTGATACATTGATAAATATGATTGAATGTATATATGATTTGAATCAAGTTTTTGTTTAAAATTGAATAAATTTAAATTAAAGTTAAGTTTTGGTCTTAGACTTAGACTTAGATGGTCTGCCTCCAGCATCTTCTCTCTCTCTCTCTCTCTCTCTCTCTCTCTCTCTCTCACACACACACACACACACACACACACACACACACACACACACACACACACACACACACACACAAACGTATTTCATGCACAAGTGATGGATCTCTGGAAGCTCCCCTGTCTGATGCTAAATGTTTTGCCCCTTTACCTATCCATCATTCAGAATAAGCTGTCACATTTGGGCATAAAGAGATGACTGTGCATAAATTGCAATGAACCTAACTAACGACAGTTCTTTAGCCAATAAATAATCACACACGTTGCGTGTATGATTATTGTTGTGGTAAAACCTTCGTATTGTTGTAAAATTTTATATTTTTCACTGTACATGGCTCCTGAAAACAGCTGAGGAGTGAACCATCTTGGTCATGTGAGATCTTTGTTGCGCACGGGCTCGTAGTACAGTTTGTTCTTACAGCTGAGCGCTTCTCCCTTTGGTGCAGCAGCTCCAGTTGTTTACTTCTCGTTTCACCTCAGACAGCTCTAACAGCATATGTTGTTTATCTCATATGCTGTGGAATTTTAGAAAGGCATGCCTTGGATGCCGGCCGGCTAATACACACTGACAAACGATACAAAGAGCTCCCGGCAACTGTGACCGCCACAGGCAGGTCACAGTTGAACTGCCCGCTGCGGCTGCTGTGGTGCTAGCCTGTCAGCTAGCCAGCGTCTGTTAGCTCAACTGCCGCTCAGAATGTGAAAAGTTGGACAAAAATTCACAAGGGGCGAATAACAGTGTCTAAAACGAGTACTGAAAGGGGTTTAGCTCCAGTGTCTGGAATTATTTTTGTTTGTGTAAGTCCCATGCCGACTTTACAAGCTGTTTCTGCTGACTGTTTGGAGAGGGCAGAGACCGAGGGCGTGAAAAATGTTGCTGCTTAGTGCAACACGCCTACTAGGAAGAGGGAAAACTTTGCTCCGAGATCCCATTAAGAGGATTTGCGCAAACATGTCGTTCATCTCTCGTTCCGGGAAGAGACTGCGGGTCCTGGTGGACATGGACGGAGTCCTGGCGGACTTCGAGGGGGGTTTCCTGAAGAAGTATCGGGCCAGGTACCCGACGGAGCCCTACATCACCCTGGAGGACAGGAGAGGGTTTTGGGTGTCAACGCAGTACGGGCAGCTGAGGAGTGACCTTTGTGTGAGTGACAGCAGCACTAAATATAGTGGCTGAAATTCAACTTAGGCTTTCTCGATTTGGGTTTTTTATTTTTATTTTTTACAAGTTTTAATTCAAAAGATTGTCTGTCTCATTTACATATGGTTAACAGTCAAGTTTCTGACTGCTCTGGACTGGGACCTTTTCAATAGGGTGGCACAGGAGTATTTATGGAAGAGGATTATGGCCACTGGGAAAAATGGATTTTTTTGTCAGAATTCTGAAAAACAAAAAACAAAAGATGGCCCCACTTTTTCAGTACCTTCTAATCTTCTTAGTAAGTATTGGACTATTGCATTGCAATATTTTCATCCAGAATACAGTGAAAATTAGAAGAAAGTAGCATAATATGAATGGACATTAAATGCTGGAATTTTTACAGTGGAAGCAGAATAATCACATGTACTACATTGCAGTCTACTACTGGTCTCGTGCATGATTTAGACTTCTGCGGCAAATCTACATCATAGTATAACTGGAACTGCAAATACCTTTAAATGTTTCTGGTTAAAAAGAAACAATAAATAGTTTAATCGTACTCCACAACCTTCCACGTAACCCGAGAAATGTAACTACATGTCGGGTCAGACTATATGGCATGGAAGGTTATGGCATAGGAGTTTACAGTTACAGTGTAGATTTCCCGCAGAAGTCTAAATCAGGCATTATCCTTGCTCTCATCCCATGGCTCTGGGGATTGTGAGATTAACAGCGCTCTAGCTCAGTAGCATTAATTAGGATTGGGGGACTTTTAAGGGGCTGGTGTCACCCCCGCTTCATGTGTAGACACAGCCATGGATGCGCATTCTTGAATTGGTTTGTGTGGATGAATGACTCAACCTCGATTTCCTTGTGGTTCACTTTAATGTGAAGTGTTGAGCAGTTCACTCACTACTCCATTTGATTATGTGTTTCCTTCAGTGTCTTAATTCACCTACTCCAAGCAAGAAGCAAAGTGCTACCTTGTAATCATGTCCACAGAAGTTGGCCTTTTGGACTTTACTTCTTCAGGGCTCATGAACACTCACGTGGATACACATACTGTACATGCACCTGATTAATTTACACGGTTGCAGATAAGCTGTATGCATGTGTTTTGTTTCCTTTTTTTAAACTCCAGGAAAAAGCTATCAGCATCTGGGAGTCCAAAGGTTTCTTCATAGACTTGGACCCGCTACCAGGAGGAGTGGAGGCGGTCAAGGAGATGGCCGAGATGAATGAGTAGGTCTTGGAAGTTGCAGTGCATTTATCTCACATACACAAAAGAGACTGAGAGGAGTTCTTGTTGTATCACAAGTGGCTTAAATCACCATAATGGGAGAAGAATGTGCATGATTAGATATTTGCATGTAGCACTTTGATCAGAAGGGAGGTGGGGGAAATGGTGTTCTGAGTTAATATGTATTTAACTTTGCAAAATAATGCCAGGCTCTGTGGTTTGTTTATCATTTTCCACACAGTTTCACCCTGTTTAGTTCACTTTATCTGACTTCCTCCACAGTCTCTACATTTAGCTGGCTGCATTTTAAGGCTCTGTTTTCATACAAAAGCCCTGCAAAGCAGCAATGGCCTGCTCAGCCCAGTTTACAAGAAAAGCTGGGAGGCAGGAAGCCTGAAATGAGTGACTGTGCTCCTAAACACATCAGCAAAGTGTTTACCTGGGACAGGTCAGAGGGCTGTTTTCCCATAGACTTTTATAAGACCAGGTTTTCTTTACACCTGCACCTATCCCCCCCTGATGGTCATTAAAAAGAAAGCATGTTTAAGACACTTGGCATTGGCGTCCTTTTTAGGCCCAGAAGCGACAGTGTTATGTAAAAGCCATGCGCCACCATTTCTTCACACTCTCCTATGAAAATGGGAAATGGGTGCCGCAACAAAAGAACGGTGAAAATTGAGCTACTGGGCAGAAGGAAAAGGGGAACACACACAGAAGATTTATCAATGTAGTGAAGGAGGACATGTAGAGGGTTGGTGTGACAGAAAAGGATGCCACGGGTTGGGTTAGACAGGGAACGCTTAAAGAGAGCTGAGGGAAGAATCACAGTATATAACAGTATACAGTATATAATGAGCTTGAAAGTCAATATTTGGTATGACCGCCTTTGTTCTTCAATACAGCCAGTGTTGTGTGCTTTTTGTGTTCATAATTCCACCAATTTTGACAACATCCCCAACTTTACTGGTTAAAATAGAGCCCCAAACCATGACAGAGCCTCCACCATGTTTTATAGGCAGCTGTAGAGACTGACGATCTGAACAAAAAAAAAAAGAAATTTGGATTCATCACTCCATCAGACCTGTCGCCACTGATTTTCAGTCTACTTCTTATGTAGTTTGGGATACGTCAGCCTTTTCTCTCTGTTTCCCTTTCTTAAGCACAGGTTCTTGACAGTCATCCTTCCACTGACACAATTTCTGACAAGGCTTTATCGAACAGTAGATCAACTCAAGATACGTCTCTCTGATCTGTTTTCAGCTCTTTGCTTGATTCTTTTTTTCCCTAGTTCTTAAAGATATGATTTTCAGATACTGTTCATCTCCTGTTCTTCTTTTTTCATTCACCTGTTCAATTTCCTCAAATTCTTAAGAACACACTCCACACCATGCTGAAATAAGGCAAGTTTTTGGCTAATAGCTCTTTGTCAATCACCTTTTGGTGACAAAAAATAATGTTTTATGCTTGTTAAGCTGAGCAATCTTTGACATTTTTCTAAGATTGAACTGACTTTACTGCACTTTTTTTAGCTTCCACGGAACCAAATACAAATTAGGATTGGCTCAAGACTTTTGCACAATACTGTACATCCATCTTTTATTCTGTCTATGATTTTTGAGACAGATTGTGAACGCCTCCTTTTGATGGAGGTTTTTTCTGTTTTGTCTGAACCTGACCAAATGAATCAAGTCAGAAAGCCCCTGTTGCTCATTCCAGTCACTCACAAAAGCCAGCAAGACTAGATTCTATAACATACACGTAAATTTGATATTTATGTTTGGAGCACATTTTATATATTTTTTACACACATTAAAACAGTGATTGTGTTTTGGATCCTCAACGCTGCCAAAACAGAGACAACTTGCCACTCAGGGCTGTGCCTGAAGGCATCAAGCGTCGAGGCTGCCGTACAGCCTCCTAGGCCTGGCATCAGTAGTGAATGTGATGGTCTGTTTGTCTGTCTTCTCTGTATGATCTATTTGTGCTCTGCAGTCAGTGACAGCAGCAGGCCATAGGGACAATTACAGACACCTGGCCTCCATGTTGTGTCACCACACAGCCTGTCTTTGTGCGCGCCAGCACCACGCTGTTCTCCCGTTCACTCAGCCTCACGACTCAGATGGCCCCATGCTGTGATATTTTCAGTATTTTTTTTTCCCCTTTTTCTAATAAATGATTTAAAACACATCACCCCAAGTCTTACTCGGGGACGGTCGCGTGTAGTTTTTGATGATATTTTAATAAGTGTGATCTGAATCAGCGTGACACAGACTGTGACTACTTTTTTTTTTTTTTCTGGGATTATTCTCAGAGGAGAATGCACGTGAATAACATCTAAAAATACCAAAAGTTATGAACTTCGCTTACATTTCTTCTGCTGCTAAAAATGAATGGCTTTCTTTAGCCACCAGTGCCTGAATGTGCACGTTCTCCCATCAGGGTAATGCACCATACACATGATTTCATGTTTACTGGGAACCTTCCCCACATGAATTCCTGTCATAAAAGTTCAGGCCTAAGCAGCTGGAAGGTAAACATAATACTGTGTGTTTGTAACTTTTCCACTCTGGTCTGTTTGTTTCCCTTTGTTTCTGCAGCACAGATGTCTTTATTTGCACCAGCCCTATAAAACATTACAAACACTGCCCACATGAGAAGGTAGGCCTATTGCAAATCAATAACAAATATCCATTTCTCTGTGGAAATGATTGTGTTCCACTCTTTGCTGATGAGATCTCATCTGCTGTGTGTGTGTGTGTTTTTGTCTAGTATGCCTGGGTGGAGAAGCATCTGGGCCGTGACTTCCTGGAACAAGTCATTCTAACCCGAGACAAGACGTTAATCACCGGCGACCTCCTGATAGACGACAAACCCGACATTCTAGGTGAGGCCTCCGTGGAACTTTGTGTGGGTGCACTTTTGTGTTTATCATGATTCTTTTATTTTAATATTAATGCTCTAACAATCTTTTTAGGTTATTTTTGGTCTGTGAAGCGATCTGCTCCGGTTTAGCCTCTATGGCTTTCATGAAATAAAAACAACATTTTTGAACAATAAGTTTAGCTAAACAAAAACAAAAAGCATTCAAACTACTTATTTTTAGCTTGTTTCATTTCATTTTGCAAATTTCAGTAGAGCGCTGCAATCGCAGTGCATTCTGGGTAGTCAAGGCCATGTTGTCGTTCATAAAAATAAAGATAGATGCTAACAAATAATGAGGGGAAAACGCACTAATGCCCACTGAAAAAGCACCTAAATGACCTATGAGAAGATCAGCAGCACAATAGGATACAACAAGATGCTAAACAACAAGGTTAAGGAGTGTTATTTGATCCATCCATCCATCTTCCTCCACTTGTCCAGTTCAAGGTCTCAGGGAAGTCTTTCCCTGCTGCCATAGGAAAAGAAACACAGTACGCACTGGACAGGTCGCCAGTCCGATTCAGGGCTAACATAGAGAGACAACCATTTGTACTCACATTCATACCTATGGGCAACTAAGAATCCCCAATTAGTCTGAAGCTGAAGTACCTGTAGAGAATCCACGCAAGCATGAGTGATGGTGGATTTGGATCCAGGATAATCTTCCTGGACTTGAATATGGGAACACAAAGAATGGTAGTCTTGAGAGCTGAAAAGAAGCCAACTAGACTTCTTTAGGTTTTGAAGACATTTCACGTCTCATCCAAGCAGCTTCTTCAGTTCTAGAATAATTGGTAGCGAACTCTTCCAGTAAAGGTGGTCTTGAGGATTGTTAACCCACTCTTAGTTATGTGAGATATTATATGAGCCAACAGATGACAGAGGAAACCTCTGTTAGACGTTACCCCACCCCACCGTCATGTGAGCGATTGAGGTCACCTAAGGCAAGGTGTGAGTGGTTGAAACACATGGGAAAAGAACTCGGGAGCATATGTGGCTGATGGCTGGTGCCATAAGCCACCGCCTCTGTTCAATGACAGCTGTTTACAGCGGGTCTAGATGGCCTCCTTTATTCCTCTCTTAAACCCTTTCTTCGTCCAAAATGTGAACATTGATGTCCTCAAAAGACAGTCCTTCCTTGTTTTCCTAGTCCTAAAATCCTTTCCCAGGTGTTTTCATGCGCTGACTTTTACAGGTGAGCCGAGACTATACCACTGAAGGTCATTGATAATGCTAGCTGGGTTTCCACACAAAGCGCAGATCATAACTGACCTCCGAGCCGTGAAAGCAGTGCCTGCAGCTTACCTCACGCACTGCTCTCTCATCAGTTTACCATGAAAAAATTTGTACTTACCCATCTAGATTTTGTTGGGACTTAAAATCCGGGGCTAAGCCAAGTTGGTTGGCCAACATAGGCAGTTGTCTGTAGCCTTTTGGAGGATATTTCATAAAGGTGACAGATAATGATGGTTGTGTGCAACAGCCCATCCAAGAAGTTTGTATTCCAGATCTAGTAAAATTCAAGCATTTTATTAGTCTGTGATGTAGTGTTTAAATTAGCAGGTGTCGGAGGATGCAGCTTGGTAAAGAAACCAGTGTTAGCTGAGTCTAAATCTAAGCCAAAAACATGGCAACACTGGTGCTATAAAATGTAGACTCCAAAACAAAGTGATGAATGAACATTATGTTGCCATTGTTCATTGTCTATACACAGTTTATGCTTTGCCCCCTGTCATGCTAAAGGTAGCAGCAGTAATATTGCATTAGATTGCTAGAATGAAATGTTTTCACACCTGATTACATTTTTATTCAAATTGTAACCATCATGCTAAAGCAGCTGCAGCTTTCCAAATGTGCACATGCTTTGGTGTGACGGTCAGTTTTTCATTACTTTTTTTTTTTTTATCAAAAGAACACATTTGTACATTAGTCATTTTTTCAAACGGAGTTCCAGAGTGCAAAGATTTTTTTACGTAATAATGTGCAGATACACACTAATGTCTGATGCTGGCTGTGAGTGCACATTTGCCTGAATTAAAAAAAAACATCTTGAAATGCTGAGTATTTAACTTATGAGTAGATCTCAAAGTTAGTCGGCTTGAGTCGTGTAAATTATTGCTGCCGCAGTTAATTCAGTAGGAAAGTACAGTAGTTCACTGATCTGAGCAGATCAGGGATGATAACTATTATTTTTAAATCACTGAAAGAACAAGAACAAATGAAGAACAAAGCAAAATCTTCAAAGAGGACTTTTGCATAATAATGTTTGTGAAACTTGGTGTGGGTGTTATAATTATTTGCATCCATTTTCAGTGCTTTGATTGCCTCATGAGGCAGCTGCTGCAGTGTTCCTATGGTCTGTCAGGACAATTTATATCCTTCACACACTTAAATACAGGGAGCTGCTACTTAAATAATGTTTATATTTCTGTGACTTGGACAGGTGTGGAGCCAAATCCAGCGTGGGAGCACATCCTGTTCACTGCCTGCCACAACAAGCACCTGCCCCTCAGCCTCCCCCAGAGAAGACTCCTGTCATGGTCAGATGATTGGAGGGCCATCCTGGACAGCAAAAGGCAGTGAGGAGCTCCTGCACGGCTCAGCCCCACAGCAGCCTGGCATCAGGGTTAGTGGAAGTTCTGGGGTTCGCTGCTGTTGCCTTGGCATCCTTGTTCTCCACTAAGTAGGGTGTGGAGGCTTAAGCGGGATGAGCAGTTTACGTTTCAGGTTGAATGGAAGTGCTGTACAAGAAGACTGTTGATCCAGTCTGTTGGAAGAGGATGTTCACTTGCTCGACCACAAGGGGGCACTCTGACACTTTGTATGAATTTGTGTTGGCGACCAGATTTTGAACAATCTCACTGAATGAGAACAACAAAAGGAGTTCATAAAACGATACATGGTAAGTGGAAAGGACAGATTGTGTTGAGTGACCTCGGCGGTTATGGACTCAGTTTGCATTCTGGATGTTTCTCAGATTCAGACAAAATGGATTTCTGAGCCACTGCGTGGTCTATCTGTGGCCTTCATCGCAAAAGGCTTATCAATATTTAACTGCACCGTGTTGCACTCGTGAGTCAGTGTGATGTGATTCACAACAGGGCACTCCGCTGCACCCAAAAAAGCTCAAAAATACACCCTGAGTCGTGGGCACTGGCGAACACAGAAACACAGGACAGTGACTTGGAGTCAAAATTACTGTTCTATTAGGTTGTCATTATTTTGCATGTATTGTGTAGGTATGTGCCATGTCACTGTTATGTAAATGCAAAAGTACTGTGAAATCCACTCTGGTTTTTAAAAAGCTTAAAAGCCTACATGGGTGCTCTTTTTTTACAATATGTAATTGTTCAATATTTCACTGATACACAAATGAGAAAAGTAGCTGCACACGTGCATCTTGCCAAACATTGCTAGTGTAGATTGTTGTAGGCACTGAAGACTGAGTAACATTGGTTCAGTGTTGGTTAATAATGAACCATTATTCAATATTAATATATCACTGACAAGTCCATATGTTATTCAAAATTGTGGTAGGGTAGCTTTGCATGATTCAGTTCATAATAATCATTATTTCATTTACATTGGACCCTTCTGCCACCTCGCAAGTTCAACGTTGGTCATAGACAAGCCATACCCCCCCCTTCCCTCCCAAAGCTAACTTTGTTCTGATTGGCTATCCCTCACAAACAGGAGTTTGCATCAGGTGTATGGAGAATTCTGTAGGGGCTATTTGTGCACACATTGGCCTCATTATTTGAAACTTTGCCCATGTTTAATATAAATATCCACAATTGCAACAGCATGGATATGACAGAATGCAGAATAAGGAAAAGTGGAAATCTATAGGAGCGGCAACAGTAATCACTATGTTTTATAAGTGGTATGTCACCATTCTGTTCATATTTTTAGAGCCGGGGTGTCCAACTCCAGTCCTTCAGAGCTACTGTCCTGCAGCTTTTACATGCAACCCTACTCAAAGACAGCTGAATCAAATGACTGGATTACCTCTTCAGCACACTATCAAGTTTGGCAAAGGCCTGATAACAAGCCATTCATTTGATTCAGGTGTGTCAGAACAAGGATGCATCTAAAAGCTGCAGGACAGTACCTTTTGAGGACTGGCGTTGGACACCCCTGTTTTAGAGCTTGTTTTCAGAAGCATGTCGCGCAAGATTTAAGTTGTAGAAAATGTTTTAATAATCCAAAAATAAAGTTTTTATTTCAGCTTGTCATTAATTACTTGAAAACTTAACTTGTATTAATTTTTAGAAACTATATTTTTATTATATTTTTTAGCATTTATAAAATGTATAAAATCACCACTTTCTCAGTGTCACTGTCCTGCTTCACTCATTTAAAGGGGACCTTTGTATACTCGTTTACAGTTTTATTCACCAACTCTACTAGAGTATGTCTGAATATGATTCACAGTTAAAAATACCTAACCTTGGTGCGGCACCTAATTTCATACGTTCTCTGAGGGAAACGTGCCAATTTCCTGTGTGCCTGCAATATTTGCACTCTCTGACATCATACAGAGCAAAGAGTTGGGAAAAAAGTACCTGAAATGGAGTGTTTAGTGCATTCTCGCTTTTTCTTACTTGCACCGATGCTAACCTCATTGGAAACTTGATGCTTTTAACATGAACACCCATCAGAGTAACAGCACCTGTAGCTAGCAAAGCAGTAATAGGTCCCCTTTAGGATACACAGACGATATGTAGATGCTGGGATAAAATGCTTTTTAATTTCTGGTATATTTTTCAGGGAACTACGCAGTAGATGCTAATTATGTGTAATGAAAGATGTATGTAATGCTGAGTGCTTGTTTTTTTGTGACTAGCTTATACATATTCAAATGTCAGTTCAATCCAAATGCAAATGTTTGTTTCTGCCAGTGAAATGTTTAGATCCACCTCTATTAAAACCCATGCAAAAAAACAATAACTTGATGACTTGGACATCTTCTTTCATTTAACAGTGCCATTAAAAGTTTCATTGGCTTTGGTTGTTTTTATATTTTTTTTCATTAAAATGCATGCTGCTTAGTCACATGAAATCATAGATAACTTCCTGCCAAAGTCTGGAAACATGCCCACACTCGTGGTTTGACATTCTGGCACTTTTGGGGGGAGGTTTAACTAAACATGAAGAACGCTCCT
Organism: Rhamphochromis longiceps; assembly: GCF_057381845.1. Classification (NCBI taxonomy): domain Eukaryota; kingdom Metazoa; phylum Chordata; class Actinopteri; order Cichliformes; family Cichlidae; genus Rhamphochromis; species Rhamphochromis longiceps. Next base: position 11,842,339 of record NC_140564.1, on the reverse strand, counting down.
CTTTGTGGTCTTTGTTGTAGTTGCTCTCTGCACTGATCATATCAGTTGAGGAAAAAACCTCAAGAAGCTGATGAAATGATTTGTACAGCTGGAAGTGTTTAATTTTCTTGAGCTCAAAAAGAAGGCAGCTGGACTTCTTTACATTTTTGAAGATGTTACTGTTGCATCTAAGAGGTTTCTGCAGTTCTTGCCCAGACTGTCATGACCTGGATGACAAAGAACCTACACAGACAGCTGTTAATTTGATTAAACTCACTGCTACGAAGCCCAACAATTCATTTAACTTTTGTTCACATAGCACCAATTCAGTCGCCTCACTTTATATTGAAAGGTAAAGACTCTTCAAAATTAGAGAGAAAACACCCACAATAAGATGATCTCACATGAGTGAGCACTTGGTGACAGTGGAAAGGAAGAACTCTCTTTTAACAGGAAGAGCTTTGGACATCTCTGTTGGCATCTCAGATGTTGGGATCACATTTCACTAAAGAAAGCATGTGTAATGACATTCTGTTCACAGATTTAGATGTGAACAGGTTATGTAAATCTATTGCCCTGAAGCCAGTGTGCAGACTAGAAGGGAGCTTGGGCGAGCGTTGCTGCTCAAGAGCATAATTTGCAATGGTTTTTGTTTTCATGCATCATGCTCAAATCATCAGTAAAGCATTCTGAAAAAGTGGCTGCCTCACCGTCTCTGTTCAGTGCATACTTTATATCAGATTTCTCATTATGATTTTTCATGTTCTTCCAATAAATCCACAGCGAATGGAGCACATTAGGGTCAGCAGATGACATAAGCGTCATGAGCAGCTGGCTTTTCCACAAAACGTCACGGTTAGAAGAAGATTATCAACAAAAGCAGCTTTTATGTCAGAATTGTACTCATTGTGGTCCTCAATAAACATTGCCTGCTTTCAAAACGTATCTTCTCTGATTGATGTGAGATCAACGGAAACGAAAAAGACACTTGAGTAAGAAAATCAAGCTAAGAAAGAAGTGTTTTGGTCAGAAAATGGTACAAAGAAACGGTGTAAAAGCCTTGTGAGCAAAGAGAAGAAAGACTTCTTTAAAAAAACTGGGCTTGATGGCATGAGTCCTCTGTTCTTGTATAATATTATTGATATAGGTTGTTTCTATTCCTGCATCAACTTATTTTATTCAACTTAACTTTTAATTTTGCTTCTGTTATTCATGGGTTAAGAGGAAACTGATTTATTATTTATATTGGGCCTCAAAATGAGGGCTGGGATTGCTTTAAAGGTTATTTTTCCAAGTCTATATTTTTGGGGGGAAATAGCAGTGTCAGCATAAAATTATTGACCCCAGCCTGTTTGTGTTTCCTGTCAATACTTCCGTCTACAGTCAAGTAGGTCAGCTGTCTCCCAGCTGCTGGAGGAACCTTTCTGTGCTTTTCGTTCCATGCGATTGCCTTCATGGCCAAGTTGCTGTTAAAACAAATGTGTGTGACAGCAAAAAGCCTTTGCATACATGCTTTGTGTGTGTTGGATCTGTGCCAGCGTCTTTTTTCTTAATTGTGAATGAATGTTTCATGTTTGTGGAGCTAAACATTTTTCCTCATTGGCAGGCTCATAATTTCATGGGAGTAGGAAAAAAAATCCCTGTGACTCCATTGACGTTTCTATAATTTTGTTGTTCTATATTATTATTTTGTTTTTATTTCTGGTTTTATTTTCAAGCACTTTTTTATCTGTCAAAAGTGCACTAGAAATAAATCTTCTATTTTACTTCTTCTGTTTCAGTTTTATCGTAGTTGGTCTCAAAGGTGATGTTTAACCACTTGTGTTGATGTTTCAATCAGACAGTGACTGGTGCTGTATTTTTCAGTTTTTTCAGTATAATATTTGATCATTTTTGTCACAATTCAATTTAATTTTCCACATTGCCTCTAAACAAATGTTTTCTTGTATTTCAGATATGGACTGGATGAATATATCCCTTTGCAAAGAACTGTTTTCGCAGCATTTTCCTACATCAGGGGACTGTTTTCATTGCCAGTATTTGATGAACATTTTGAGCTTTCCAAAACTAGAGCTTATGTAATATAATCGGATAATGATGGCAGTTCATTTTAAAATCTGGCTGGTGATTAACCATAATTTTGTTTTTGGCAGAGCTTGCAAACGTAGCTGTCTTTCTGGCCGAGGTATAAAATTTTTTTTAAAATCACACGCATTTCGGTGACTTTTTCCCCCTCAATTATCCAGTCTGTCTCACTGTGGTGTGTAAGGACACAAGGTCATAGATGACTCACAGAAACCAGAAATCCAAGGACATATTGCTATAAAGCTTCTGTCATTTCCTAACTTCATTTAATGCTTGTTGCATTAGCGCTGGGTCCACAGGAAACTCATCCTGTTGTGTGGATTTATGCTGCATAAAACCAAATTTCATTCCACTAAGGTGTCTCAGGCTTTTCATGTATACTCATTTTATAGCCACTCATCACTTTTTACTGTTATTATTATTTTTTACCTTTTCATTCAGTCAGATTGATGCTGTTTGTCCTTTGCTGAGTGAGGCTATAAATGTGAGTGCACTGTAAGTGTAGGACCTGTGGAGGTGTTTAGAGTGTTTGTGGAGGGGGTGGAAGTGAATTGGAAGTCTTTTGGGAACATTTCTGGTTTATTTCATGTCAGCAAGATGCTATAAAACAACAGAAAAAACAGCAAAATACAAAATACAAGGTGAACACATTGACTGGTGAAGCTTAGCGTTTTAGCATACTGTGTGTAAAATCATTGGCAATCTAAAATGTTATTGAGTGACATATCTGTGTGATTACAAAACAAGCGTGCGTCCGTTGGCGTCATCACACCAAAAATATATCAGGCCTCACATGTAACTTCTCACTCAGTAATGATATGGTAGGCCTTCAAATGCAATGAAACGTCAGTGAAAAAAGACAAACAACAGTGGAAATCAGTCACGATTAGATTCTCTGGATTTGGGTCTACATGGAAACTGAAAGGTTGTCAGTCAGAACACTTTCATCCATAATATCAGCTCACGGGACACCAGTGTTTGCTCTCTGGCGTAACAACAAGGTCCACTGACAGCCATATTTCTTCTGAATGTGTCATTTTACCTGGTGGCAAAACAGTGTGTTGATCTAGGTTTCATGACGATTGGCTTTGGCCCACATTTCCTTTGCAGTTACCACAATATTGTCTGTCTTTTTTTTTTTAATATCATAAAAAGTTTACGTACCTTGCACTCCAAGTATGACAGGGCATTTTTTTAAACATAGATGAGTTATTAAGGAGGGCAAAATTTGCCAGTGATGTCCAATGTGCTCTTTATCTTGGTAAATAATTAAAAAAAAACCTTGCTGACATTGCTCTACCTGATACTAAGTAGATGCATAAAGATACTCTGCAGGAGGCTGAATCGCGCTGTCATATAATCTGCTGGCTGCTGCTTTTTACAGCTGATTTCCCCACACTGCTTTATAATCACATTGCTTATGTTCTACACAAACAGTGTAATATGATCTACACTGGAATTGGTAATTTGTGATAATTTATGCAGGTGTTTTCACAACCTCTGCCATGTTGTAGTCACTGAGTTAGTGGGTTTAACAATGTTTTTTAATGTATGATTATTAAATAATGGTAATGCAATGTAAAATAAATGACACAGATTAGGCCCTTAGAGCTACAGTGAAAAGGAGGATCATTTGGGGAGGACTCAGACTACAGCTTGCTATTCCTCCACATTGAAATTGGAGCATCTGACTAGGATGCATTGGGCATGTCCCTGGGGCAGATCCAGGATACAATGAAGAGATTATGCCTCCTGGCTGGCTGTCTTCTCAGAATAGCTGGAAGAGGTGGCCAAAGTGTGGGAGGGAATCTCTGATGTCAATGCTGCTTCTGCAACCTGGACCTGAATGCTCAGAGGATGGATGGATAGACGGATGGGATGTGGTGTCTTTGAAGTTTAATGAACAGGAGCTGGAATAATGTTATTAGAGTGAAGTTGTGTTACATTTATTTTCCTAAGGAGGATTAAAAAAAGAATAATTTTGAAAAGAGAACTTAAAACAATGCTGGTGTGGTTTACCTCCTAACTGGTTTGACGACTCTTCATCCTTATGACATATTTTTGTTTAAAATCCAATTAATTAATGTAGAATTCAGTCATTCACAATAATTAGAAATTTAAGAGAAATTAAAGTTACAAATGGGAGCGAAATGCTGCCAAAAGTATTCGCTCCTCTGCCATCCCACTTATGAACTTGAGTGACATCCCATTCTTAATCCATAGGGTTTAATATGATGTCGGCCCACCCTTTCCTGATATAACAGCTTCAACTCTTCTGAAAAGTCTTTCCACAAGGTTTGGGATTGTGTTAATGGGAATTTTTTATCCTTCTTCCAGCAGTAAATTTGTGAGGTTAGACACTGATGTTGGACAAGAAGGCCTGGCTCACAGTTTCTGTTCTAATTCATCCACAGGGTTTCTGTCAGGTTGAAGTCAGGAGTCTGTGCAGGCCAGTCAAGTTCTTCCAGACCAAACTCACTCATCCATGTTTTAATGGAGCTTGCTTTGTGCACTGCTGTCAAGTTGGAACAGGAAGGAGCCATCCCCAAACTGTTCCTACAAAGTTGGGAACATGAAATTGTCCAAAATGTCTTGGTATGCTGAAGCTTTAAGGGTTCCTTTCACTGGAACTAAGGGGCCCAGTCCAACTCTTGAAAAACAACCCCACACCATAATCCCCTCTCCACCAAACTTTACACATGGCACAATGCAGTCAGACAAGTACTGTTCTTTTGGCAACAACCAAACATAGACTGATCCATCAGACTGCCAGATAGAGAAGCTATCTTTATTGCTGCACCTGATGCTTTGCATTGCACTCAATGATGTAAGACTTGCAGCTGCATGCAGCTGCATGCAGCTGCCCAGGAATGAAATCCCATGTCATGAAAATCTCTACACACTGTTCTTGTTCTAATCTGAAGGCCAGATGAAGTTTTGAGGTCTGTAGGGATTGACTCTGCAGAAAGTTTGCGACCTCTGCACACTATGCAGCTCAGCATAACCCCGCTTTGTGATTTTCCGTGGGCTACCACTTTGTGGCTGTGTTGCTGTCATTCCCAGTTGCTTATAGTTTGTTATAATGCTACTAACAGCTGACTATAGAATATTTAGTAGCAAGGAAATTTCACAAGGGTACTGGTTGCACAGGTGACATCCTATCTTATCACCATGCTGGAATTCACTGAGCTGCTGAGAGGAACCCATTCTTTCTGCATGCCAAGGTACTTCCATCCATCCATCCATCCATTCGCTTCCGCTTATCCTTTTCAGGGTCGCGGGGGGCGCTGGAGCCTATCCCAGCTGTCATAGGGCAAGAGGCAGGGTACACCCTGGACAGGTCGCCAGTCTGTCGCAGGCCAAGGTACTTGATTTTATAAATCTGTTGCCATGGAAGTGATTGAAACAATGAGTTAAATTATTTGGAGGGGAGCTTGAATACTTTTGGCGATGTATTTGTATCATGGTTCTCAAAGTCAGGATCACTTGATGATGTGGACAGATTCAAATATTTCTCCATAGCTTGGCAGGAATGGTTTGCCGCACCTTGACTTAAGTGAATGATTTTATGATATATAAGAAAATAAGAATCTACAGGATGAAGGTAATGACGGTGAATTTCTGATGGTAGCCTCTTCCATAGCTTTAGACTTCAGCTTTCAGTTCCTACTCTTGTCACAGCATTAAAAGCGGGTGTACTTTCTTTGTCACATGACTGTACATCAACTTATATGATAAAAAAATAACTGAGTCTGAAAGACTGAAAATCATTCTGCTGTTACCACTACATTGTTCTACCTAATCAAGAACACAATAAAAAATTATTTTTTTTTTAAACCCATATGATCACTTATCAGAAGCAGCAATAAAAAGAAAATCCAATGAATCTCTATGTCTGGGCTGTCCTACACTGTACAGACGTTTGTCCTTATTGGGCAAATGTGTCACAGTTCCAAAGAAATCCCAACAGAGTCATAACGCTGGGGCATATCAAGAATTTCTCTTTAACATTAAGACAGGAACTTTATGAGCGTACACTCATATTGGACATCCCAAGGAAATGCCCTTTATGGTGCTGTTTGTGCAGAGGAGATATAGTACAAACATGTTTTTGCCACAACTCTACTCAGCGTAGAGTTATGGTCAACCACGTGATGCTGTATGTGAAAGTTATTGTTGGTGCGGTGACATATGATCTGTGGAAGCGTCCATGGTGGCCAAAAGGAACATGTATCTGAACTATGTATGTATGTTTGTTTATGTGCCAGTGATTTATACAATGTACACTCTGAGAGGCACGGCAAGAATGTGGGACCGGGAAAAACTGTGAGAACAAGTGATAAAGCTCATAGATCACAATAGGTGAGGCGGAGCTTTCATTTGCTGATGCGTTTCTTTTTCTGTTTCTTTCATCACAGCTCCAGGACCACCTCCCCCTCAAGTCCTCACACATTTACTGCCTGCTACTTCCCTTTTTTTTAACAGTACAGTACAGCGCTCTCATAATAATCTTTCCCTTTGTTTACTAAAATGACCATTAAAGTGATGCATTAGTAGTTGTGCAAGAACCCATCATGTTACCTTTAACATGATGACATAACTTACTTCAAGAAATATGACAATATTCTAAGAGGTTAATTTAAAGGTACAAACAGTTGTTTTTGAGATTGTATAATAGAAATGAAGAATATTGTGCTCACAAATATACTCTAATTAGTGTGTATTTACATCTTCCAATAAATTGATGTATTCTGATACATTTATAATTAATCCATTGAAAATACATAGATGCATGCCCCAATTTGTGAAAGTCACCATGTTACCCCACCACCTTGAATACATTGGCTGCCCAGTTGGCTTTTAAGTAGGTGGTGAGATACCTTTAGCCTTATCTCCTAGTCATGGCTCTAACACACAGTCATGGCTCTAACTAGGGATGGGTACCGGTGTCCGGTGCCATGATGGCACCGGTTCTGACATAAACGGTAGTAACCAGACCGAAAAGCAGCGCACATTTCGGTGCTTTATTTCGGTGCTTTTTTTTTTCCTGAGCTGTGATACACTTCTAGCCAATCATTTTACGTTTCCGAGGATAGTAGGCGGGGCCAGGTACGTACGTTCAGTTAGAGCAGAGCTACAGATTAAAAATGTCCAAGGCGAAGTGGTCAGAAGTCTGGCTGTACTTCACAGCAAAATATGCAAACTCCGCAGCCTGCAACAAGTGCTTTAAGCTGATACTGTGATACTGTCAAAGGAGGTAACACCTCAAATCCGATGAAACACCTGGCGACGCATAGCGTTTTTTTTAAAAGCCGAGAAATGCGCCGTATTTGATAGCTTGCTGCGAGACCTCACACTGTGCACGTTGGGTGGGTTGCCAGTTATCGGACCGGAGCAACATCCCCCAAAAACCCGAAGAATAGAGTCCTGGCCCCTAGCCCTGCCAGTGTAGCAGAAATGATGAGGATGATGATGGCAGCAGAAGCCGTTCTTCTCTGCGTGAGTCGCTTAATGTTGTCCGTGTGTAATTTACGTTGAGTAGGCTAACCACGTTATTACATTAATGCATGTAAGGTGAACTAGCAAATATCATCATAGCTACATGCGGCTGTCCTCTTGTTTGATGGCAGATACTCCCTTCACCCTGGACAAAAAGGCTAAAATGACCAAAGAAAAAGTGGAAAACAGCTGAACATGAGAGGATTTTGGACAAAGTTTGTGTTTTTTTCCCATTGTTTAAGCACTGCTTCCAGCCAAGAGTGATACCATATATGCCCCATAGCTGCAGAAAAGGCTAACATTGTTATTTTTTTACAAAAAAAAAAAAAAAACAGCTGAACATGAGAGGTTTTTGGACAAAGTTTGTGTTCTCCATTCTTTAAGCACCGGTTTGAGCACCGTTTAAGCACCGGCACCGTTTCAAAAGTACCGATTTGGCACCGGTATCGGATAAAACCTAAACGATACCCATCCCTAGCTCTAACACACAGAAACAGCAGCGCTTATCAACAGAAAAGTTCAGGATACCGTCAACAACTCACAGTCGTGAGCTTCACTGACTCATCGGCTTGTATCTGAGTCCTTTTAAGAAGTTATACAGCCTGACTTTGTGACAGGGTTGCCGCAATACTAAAATGTCCAAATCCATACCAATAACCAGGAAAATACACAATATTTGATACCATTTCTCATACCACAGAGAAGATTTTAACCTCATCTTGCAACAAGAGAAGTAAGGGTTCAATACTTGCAGTCTGCTAGCTACTATGCTAATGATAACAGGTGGCTAATGCTAGTGATTGGTAATTGCTACTAGCAAAACAGCTAATGTCAGCTAATGTTAACATGTGTGCATGTTAACATTAGCTGCATTTAGGATAGCTGTTGTTGAAACAGGAGCTTTAGATGACCTCTTTGACTTCCTCCTAAAGTTTTCAGTGTTATGAACGTTAACCATACTTTAGTTGTTAGTAAGGAGATGAGGTGTGCCTTTCTGTCTGCAGTGAAATTATGTGAAATTCGATCCAGCTGGAGGAGGCAAAGACAGCAATGTTTGTTTTGATGTTGTTGCAAATGAATATTGTAATTAAATATTAAATTTAGTACTGATTAAAATCTAAGGATTGTTTTTTTATTTTATTTTTTTGGAAACCCTAGTTGTGAAAGAAGTCGACTATGTAACAGTTGGTCCCCTGTTTCTACTAAGTTCCTTTATGAGTACGTTGAGGCCAAAATCAAAGATAAAAGTGTGGATTGTATGGTTTGTAAACATGATTGTATATGCAGCATTTACTGGTTCTGTAAAGTGAAATCAGTGCTCTTGGTCGTCCTATTTAGAGTAAAATGTATAGTAAAGCAGGGTATGCATGTTTGCATATTTAAATGATACCTCTGTGTGTTCTCTGGTTATGTACTGGTATGTGTGTTTCACGTGCTAAAGAGCCTCGTGCATGTGGTTTTGCTAGAGTCAAACTAAGTGATTCATCCACAGGCAGCATTTGGTCAGTTTGTTGTTGTTGGCCTATTGTCATCTGTTTTTCTGTTTGTCTGTCTATCTGTGTGGCTGAAGGAACGGTACACTGTGTTTTGCTGAGCTGGTGTTATGGGTGGAAGTCAAACACAGCAGTAATTACTGAAACACACACACCTCCACTCACTCACAATACAGTAACAGTGATAAGCTCACTTGATGATTATGTCTCAGTTTTTGCTGTGGTGAAACACAAAGATTTGGGAACAATAGCTTAATGTATTCAAACTCATAAACCCATATTTAGCCTAAAAGCTATTTTTCCATGTGTGATGAAGTTAACCCTGAGGGTAAAAGCCTGCCCCTGGGTTTATGTAAGCCCACTCCTGTTTGAAGAGGACGAGGGTGAGATCTGAGGCACAGATGTTTCATCTGTCATCAGATAAACAAAGTGTGGGTGTTTGAGTTGCAGCTTTCATGCAGCCTGCAGAGACACACAGCTGAATAGATGGTGATTTATGACCAGTGCTAAAACAGCATTATGAGGTTGTATATAATACTTTCAATGCATAAAATATTTAGGAGATTGAGTCATATTTTACAAGCAATACAAATAAGAAATGTGACAACTTTGTTCTTCATTCACTGATGTTTTGGGGTCAGTGCAAACAAACTATGAATACAAATCATCAAATGTGTTGCCCAACCTTAACAATATAAAAATACCAGTTTCTGCTAGAGCCTGACTGATACATGGTATTTTATAACTGAAAAATCTGATACCCCCATATATTGCCTGATATTTCATATTATATTATAACAATATAATCAGTGCTGTTCACTTGTTGGTAATTTTAACAATGTGGCTAATTAGTTTATGTTTAATACTTCTAAACGGAGAGACACAAATCTCCTTTGGGGCTTGTGTGAGGAAGGACATCCGGCATAAAACCTGCCAAATGGAGTAACCCGGTGTGGCGATCCCAGTTTTTAAGCTTTTCAAGGATATAAGGCTTCTTAGCTGCACATGTCTGACTGCTTTTACCAGCTAACTGCTAACTGTGTTTGTATCAGAGTAATACTGATGAGAGCGGAGAGTGTGAAACCAATCAGCACAAAACTTCACTTTAAATAAAAACAGGGTTTAAAAATATTCATATTAAAAATACATTATTTTACCTGGAATAGGCTCCACTACACTCAACAACACGCCAAGAAAATTAAGAAAATGAATAAATTCTAGGATAGCACATTAAATTCTGTGGATAATGAACAGCATATCATTCTAACTTGTTTCCAGATTGCACTAATTGAAAGCAAATTTACAGGTGATCACTAAGGTTAATGGGATCTTCAAGCCAAATCAGTGACAACATGCTTCTCCTCCTGCAAGTGTCTCTCTCGCTCAGCCCTGGCTCATAAGATTTTTTGTGAAAAGCTGCTGGTAAGGAACTGTTAATGTATGTCAGGCTTTAGAAAAAGTGGGACTTGACGTTATTTGAGAGAAAGACAATGAAACTGCCATTAATCTCTAAGTGGAACATGCTGTTAAATAAGTACAAAACTGGATTCGAAGCACTTCGTTCCATACTCCTCACACGTCACTAATTGCGAATAAGACGTGTTCCAGGGTGCATCACTTGAAATGTAATTCACTTCCAAGGAAGCCTTGACGAGTTCTGCAGAAAGAAGAAAAATCATTTAAGGGAAATAGATTGGTATGTGGGTGAGAAGCAAGTTCAGTAAAGTACAGTTGGAATTTTTCTTTCGTGCACGCTGCCAATTAAAAGAGAAAGTTGAATTTCTTCTGGAGTGGATCAGGTTTGTGTGGTGTTCTGATTATCATTTGTTCCCTACATGCCTCTGGGTAGAACACTGGCATGCTTGCTGTTTACGCCTTCGTGTACTATGAATGAATTATGGGAAATGGAAATAAAAAACAGGTACATTTCCACAGCAGTGCTGGACCACGCCACCACTTTGCTCTGCCACCTGTCTTCGCCAAGGAACACAGATTGCGCTTGCTGACTGTGGGGGCAACCTTTCTTTATAGAGTGTCTTCATTTCCAGGCACAGGACTGAGTTGGAAACATTTCACATTAGTCTGCTGACGTCACATGTGGACACAAGCTCGTGTTCATTTCATTTCCCATTCCCATTGTTAATTAAGTTTTGGCACTAAATGGCGTCTCTGTGGTAACATGTTAATCTTATTAAAGCTGACACTTACAACCAGTATGCACGTATTTGCATAACCACAAAGCAAATCAAAAACACCAGTTTATGTACTACTGTGTTTCCCATGAAAGCCCCAGCTTCCTGTCATAACAACACAGTCTACATGAGTATTTCTCTCAAATAAGAGAGGAGCTTTTAAAAATAGCACACACGCTGCTTACTGGGAAAAACGATTGGCCAGACTCGTACTTGTATATATTGAATAAACAGCTGTAATATCTTACTGTGTAACAGCAACTTTAGAAGCTTCATTGGAAAGCTGTAATACAGAAGCAGAGGACAATAGCTCTTTAGCAGAGAAATGCCTAAACTTACAATGAATAAATGTTTATAAATGTACAACTGCTTTCAAGATCTTAATCTCATGACATCACATGGGCATGCAAGGTGCTATAAGGTGTTCTACACTTCATTACATACTCCATGTGCACGCAGTGGTGCAGTGTCTGAGCCTTTGGGCGGGATCCATTCCCCCATCTGCTGAAAGGCCCATGCTTCAGGAGCCCCTCCGATGCCCCTGCCCACAGGCAGGATGTTATACAGGGAGTGCAGAATTATTAGGCAAATGAGTATTTTGTCCACATCATCCTCTTCATGCATGTTGTCTTACTCCAAGCTGTATAGGCTCGAAAGCCTACTACCAATTAAGCATATTAGGTGATGTGCATCTCTGTAACTGATTAAATGAGAGTGAGTCTTGATGGGCCAGATGGATGGGCCCGTGGCTGGATTGGTAAAGGGCAGAGAGCTCCAGTCCGACTCAGACGCCAGCAAGGTGGAGGTGGAGTACTGGTTTGGGCTGGTATCATCAAAGATGAGCTTGTGGGGCCTTTTCGGGTTGAGGATGGAGTCAAGCTCAATTCCCAGTCCTACTGCCAGTTTCTGGAAGACACCTTCTTCAAGCAGTGGTACAGGAAGAAGTCTGCATCCTTCAAGAAAAACATGATTTTCATGCAGGACAATGCTCCATCACACGCGTCCAAGTACTCCACAGCGTGGCTGGCAAGAAAGGGTATAAAAGAAGAAAAACTAATGACATGGCCTCCTTGTTCACCTGATCTGAACCCCATTGAGAACCTGTGGTCCATCATCAAATGTGAGATTTACAAGGAGGGAAAACAGTACACCTCTCTGAACAGTGTCTGGGAGGCTGTGGTTGCTGCTGCACGCAATGTTGATGGTGAACAGATCAAAACACTGACAGAATCCATGGATGGCAGGCTTTTGAGTGTCCTTGCAAAGAAAGGTGGCTATATTGGTCGCTGATTTGTTTTTGTTTTGTTTTTGAATGTCAGAAATGTATATTTGTGAATGTGGAGATGTTATATTGGTTTCACTGGTAAAAATCAATAATTGAAATGGGTATATATTTGTTTTTTGTTAAGTTGCCTAATAATTATGCACAGTAATAGTCACCTGCACACACAGATATCCCCCTAAAATAGCTCAAACTAAAAACAAACTAAAAACTACTTCCAAAAACATTCAGCTTTGATATTAATGAGTTTTTTGGGTTCATTGAGAACATGGTTGTTGTTCAATAATAAAATTATTCCTCAAAAATACAACTTGCCTAATAATTCTGTAGTCCAGGTGAGTGGCTGTGTTTTTCCATTGAACTGGAGTTTTCACCTCTGGGCAGAGCTACCTCTTTCTACCCACGATCTGCACCTGCTGGTAATTTGGGCTGCCAGTATTTAAGACCAGCGCTGTCAACGAGTTTTTGCCAGCTCTTCTGCTAACCTGCGTTAGTGTGAGGCCACCAAGTCTTTAGCGTTTATTCATGGTTTCTGCTTATGCTTATCTAGTATTTTCTCCCTGTGGTTCCCAGGAATCCTCTGGCACGGCAATACTCACCCACTTCAGGACGCTGGTCTTCAGGATCTACTCTATCATTTACTGCAAGGCCAGGCACATCCTTCAGCAGCCCCTCCCTCAGCTATCAGCTATGTTTTTTATTTAATAAATTATTCTTTTATCTTTTATGGCGATGCCTATGATGTAGAAGTTATCCTTACCTTACCTATCTTTACATTTTTTGCAGCTTTTCTTTGTTTTTTCCTCCCATTCTGTTGTGATCTGGCGATGTGTTTCAGTAAATGCCTATTGGGATTGTGTCAGATGGAATTATAAGCACAGAAAAGTACAATTAGGTCTTAATCCACCATGCAATACCATCTGCAATCATATGATTGGCAGTGGCTTAATTTGTCAACATGACAATGGTGCCAAATACATTTCCAGTGCTATAATCTATCCAGGCAAAGCAAACCTGGACAGCAAAACACACTGTCAACCTCAATATCATTTAAGCAGCAGATAGCAGCTCTCTTGACAGAACAAAAGACAGCCAGTATCCCAAGAAAGAGCTTTGAATGTCCTTCAAGAAGCCTGAGGAAGTATTCCTGAAGACTACTTAAAAGGATCTACAAGAAAGCTTGCTCAGGAGAGTTCAGGCTGCAACTGTTTTCTTTCTTCATATATTATATTTTTATGTATGTTTGCACATGTTTCACAAAGTCAATTTTCCTTTTTCTCATTTTCCCGCATATATTAAAAAGTAGATATATAATGAGTGTTTTAAGACTTTTGCACAGTATATTGTTTATTGTGCATCGATTCTGTTAAAATAACAGTAGGGAGTAGAGATTTAAATTTCAAAGGCCAAGTAAAAAGCCAGCATCGCCTTGTCCAGTTTAAACTGCAGTATGGTGTGGAATAGAAATATGAATGGATACTGCTTTTCAATTATTAAAGCATATTCTGAAATAATAAAAAAGCAGATTTTCAGTCTATCCCCCTTGGTTGTACAATATACAATGCAGATTTGTTTCATTGATGGAGTTTACCATATGCATTCTGAAAGCTAGTCATGTGGATGCATACACATTTAACTTTGTGATCCTCCTATGGGGAGGCCAGGTTCCATTTACAAAATAATTTGTATGTATATTTTAAATTTTGGAAGTAAGGCTTGATGATTGTGCTGTCGAGCGCTTGATTCATCTCATATGTTACTGACTTACTGACTTGTGCATTTTTAATATTAGTTTGTTTCCCTCATCTGGTCATTTTCCCAAAGCCGGGTTCAAGGCAGTGAACTTCTGCACTGAATACAAGCGAACAAATAATTCAGTGCGCTCAGAGGCAAAAGGAGACTGAGCGTACATCAGAGCGGGAGCAGTGGAAAATAGAAGATGACGCAAACAACACAGCGCGCATCTATAGCTCAGTGTATGTGTGTGTGTCCTGAGAGCTGCAAGGATAAAGAAGGAACACTCGATGCTCGCACAGATTGACTCACAACGTCTCTCTCCAGTGTGATGTGTGTGTGTTTGTGTGAGGGAGGAAAAGCTGCCACCACTTATCGTGACTCATCAGCCCTGAAGTGAGGAAAAAAGTGCTAAAATTAGAGTGAGAGAGGAAAAAAGTAATTAAGAAAAAAACCAAAGGCTTGATTACAAAAATAGCTTTATCTTTTCCTTTTGAGGAAGATGATTCAACTTTGGTGTGAAAATATGAAAGGATGCGGAAGAAGCTGGTAATGAGGGGATTGATTTTCACAGGGGTGTCCTGTGGATTTTGAATCCCAGGACAGGAGGTGTGAGACCGAAATAGCAGCTTTTGCTAATTGCTGGTTAGCAGTGTTTGTGTTGGTTTAGTTTGTAAGTTGTCTACTGCTGTTGTGGTTTGACAGCGTCTGTGGGACCATTTCACCGGGTCAATATTACACTACACTGCTACGAGTTCACATTGTATTTTCATGTTTATGTCATATGATGGCTTTAAAGTCTATGATGTACCTTTATTTTTTTTTATATTACGCAGTAGTTCCTTATTATAATGAGGAAATGTTAGTTTAAATAAATACTTTGACATATATGTAAATGTATTTATTATCATTAAAATGATGAAATCTAATAAAAATAGAAATAAAGGGTATATAACACCCCTTCCATTCCATTATCTGTCTGCATTTTCCATATTAGTGTACTGTGATGTCGTGTGTGTGTGAGAGAGTGATGAGCATCCTCAGTGCTGGCGCGATCTTCAGTGCCAGGAAACTTCACACATTGACGTCTTTGCTTAACAGATTGAGGCTGCTACGCTGAGGAGAGCTCACATGCTGGCAGACGATGCCAAGTTGTCACTCACAAATGCACGTGGATGTGTGTGTGTGTTTGTGTGTATGAGCGTCTCATCGGAGCCATTATGTTAATCCTTACATAGCCATCCTAGGTGCTTTGTTGTTTTTAGATGCAGACTGACGCTGTGTGTCGTCATCAGGCTGTGGGAAATGGGTGAAGCCACAACAAAAGTGTGTGGATGTGGATGAATTACATACATACCAGAAAGGGAGCCTTTACTTACTAACTAGCTGGCATTCGTTTTATAAAGACATTTGTAGCATTTGTTGATGTGCCGGAGTTAATTTCAAGCCTAAACTAACAGACATTTGAAAAGTACATTTTGACTGTGTGGCCAACAAGAAGGTTAAAAAATAGTTCTGTGAACTATGCAATACATATCTGACTTGACTTCACTACATTCACAATTTCTCTGGAGACTCCGCATTGACCTTTCTGTCTGCTGGACATTGCCTTATCTCTCTTGAGGTTTAAATGTTGCCTGGAAATATCTTCAAGTATCGTAATTCAACATTTCCAGTTATTTATCAGCTTTGTACTGATTGGCATGGAAACAAATTATCTTTTAAATTAAATCAGGGTCTGGGGAGGGCTGGAGCCCATCCCAGCTCCCATAGGGTTAGAGGGTACACCCTGGACAGGTCACTAGCTAGGCTGACACAGAGAAGCAGATAGCCATTCACATCTGTGGACAATTTAGAATCGCCAACTAACCGAAGTCCACTAACTGCATGTCTTTGATCTGTGAGAGCAAGTTGGAGTACCCATGGAGGACATGCAGACTCCACACAGAAAGGCCCCAGCCAGATGGTGGATTCAAACCCCAGGACCTTCTGGCTGTGAGGTAGCAGTGCTTTCCACTGTTCCACCATGCGGTCCAAGAAACAAACAAACAGAAACGAATCCATTGTGCTTTATTGTGTTTGTCTTACAGTTGCAGGAAAAAGTTTGCTAACAATTTATAAGCCACCTGTCATTTCCTTAGAGAGACAGATTTTCTAGTATATTTTTTAAAGCTTTCTCAGGAAATTGTTTTCCAGCTTTTGTGGCAGTTTTTCAATATTGGCTGATTTTTCACACATTTTCAGTCCATTCCTGGTCCCTGACAATTTTCAGTTTGTTTGTTAAGCCACATAACACTGATCTATGAATCAGTGATTTATAATCAATCATAGGCACCTAACTCAAAGGATGAACCAATGTCTACACATAATGGACAGCGTGGCGAGGACATGCTGGAGAGAGTATATTTTTTGGGCAGAACTGGGGACACCATTGGTGTCCTCCTGGATGAGCTGGTGGAAGTGGATATCAGGTCTATGTTTTATTTATTATCAAAATAAGAACGAACATGGTTCCCTGCACAAACACAGGTAAGGTTCATCGTGGACTTTGCAAACTAGGACAAATTGGGTTTCTGGTATGGATCAGGCAGTGACCGAACTGGTAGCATGACTGTAGATGCTTAATGCAGCTATTACATGCACTACTTTGAAAGTTACTTTAATCAGCTTTCTGATTTTTAGCATTTGTCTTGTAATCTTTAAACATTTGTGTTTAATAGTTTTTCTTTCTCCTACAATCCCTTGTCTGTGTATCCCTTGACCTGGATTGGTAGCTGGTTAAAAAGGCCTTTAAAGCTGTATTGAATTAAATTACCATTTAGATGAACACTTGGGACATCAAATTCATGTTAGCACTGCCAAGCCTCCCACCCAACTGCTGTCTTTAGATAAGAAACACAACATGCAGAGGAAATAGCAGTAATACATGGAAATCATACTGTTAGTCATCAGGGCTTCACCATATTATTCCTTTATGTTATTTCTTGGGTTAAATGTTTGTGGAGAATTTATACCAAACCCTTCTTTGCAAGATTTCTTCCATTTATTAAGGTTTACAGGAATTTGTTTATGCATAGCTCTCTTATTACCTCATTGCAGCATTTCAGTCAGGTTGAGATCAGGACTTTAAATGAGCCAGTGCACCATCTATAAGGGAATCAGAGAATTGTCTTCTAGTGATCATTTTCCTCTTGCATGATTCAATATAGGTCAGGCTTAAGAGTTTGGACAGATATATCCTCAAACTTAACTGTAGCACACTTCTATTGATGACTCAGTGATTGCAAGGTGCACAGGTTCTGTGGCTGAAGCAGTGCATCACCTGAGAATATCAGTGAACTTGACCTCAAGACCTCAAGTTTTCTGAAGTTTAAAGCAATAATCTAAGAAGGAGCACACCTTGGATTTTCAGATTTAGTATTTTTTTTGTAAATGTGAAACCTTAGAATTGAAAGAGAGCGTATTTTCACATGTGTTGTATTTCAGCTTCTTGATTGCTGCAAAAATTCATATTTTTATATTAACAGATTTGCAGCCCATTTAGTTCAGATTAGTCTGTCTGCTCTGATTAAATATGTTTCTTGCACTCGTGTCTCTAAGAAATAAACTACATCCTACCTAGCTCTTACATGTTCTTGCAAATCCTCCCAAGTAGCCCCCCCCCCCCCCCCCCCCCCCAAAAAAAAAATTCCCAAATAATTCCAAGTAACTGTAACTCCATTAAATTGGCTCCATTTACAAGACAGAGGACACAACAAAGAGTTAAGAGACACAGGAAATGCGTAATGAATATCTGTTTAGTTTTTTGCGTGGTTATAATGTCGTATAGGCCGTTGTGAATGTTGTGAAGACACAATTATCTTACCTCATCTTATCTGTCTGCTGGGTGGACCTTAGGACAGCATAAAAAGACACGAATTTAGGATCTAGGAAAGCAAGAGCAAACAACAATCACATACTTTGATTTATATACTTATGAGAATTGCGTTAGCCTTTGACAAACTAAAGCCAAACATCTTGTGAAAGATCTTTATCCAACCAGTAACATCAAATCAAATGTTCTTTGACTGAAATTTAATTAAGTTCAAAGAGCAATAATCAGATGCATGAGGTTTTCCATTTCATTGACTTTTTGTTTATGTTTAAACAACATTTGGATGACATTCAAAAGCAAGCCTCACAAACAAGGCCTTTATTGTTTGGTGCTTAATCTCCAGATGCATTATAAAACCAGTGTTTGTTTCCTTTTGAGTAAGGTATGAAAACCGCCTTGATATCAGTGTGATGTTTGTGTGACTGCATTGCTTCGCACTGTGCTGACGTAAGGCCTGTCTTCTCAAACAACGCAGTGGCAGTAGGTGCTCTAGTCAAATGGATGGCTGAATCTAGGTTGCCACTGCGTCTGGCATCTCAATCACTCACCTCCGTGCTCGACTAACAAGGGAAATTTCCTCAAGTGTTAATGCTACTTCAAACACTAGCCTGATTTTTCATCGCTTGTAAACGATGTGTTTGGCTTACTCTGTGGCAGATGTATGACGAGTTTCATACTTTTATTCTTTTTAACTCCTAAACACACAAACAGAAAAAATAACTACTGTTAGTCATCTAGGAATGAACACTAATAGCTGAAAGTCAGTTAACAGCTGTTATATAAAATCATGCATGAGCTGCAGGACCACTGCTGAATAAATGTTACTGCACTGTTGCACTGTTAAAGGAAGCACTAGGCACCTTTAAGTCCATGTTGGATATCTCTATTAACCAAGTTACCCAAGCTCCAATCAAACAAAATCACCAATAAACAACGACTCATGTTTAGATTCTGTTTAAGACATTTGCACTGAAAGTCTGGATCTAAGTTCGATACCTGTTTGACAATTAATATAAGTGGACTTTTCTAGTTTGACCATCCACACACACACACACACACACACACACATTCATGCAGCCCATATTTTATGCATAGAGCACCTCTATCTATCACACATCGATGGATGCATCAGTGAAAATTTGGGTTTCAGTGTTTTGTCCAACAACACTTTGACATGTGAACTTCGAGGGCTCGAGATCGAATCATCATCGAAGTCCTATTGAGAATCCCTGAGTCAAGGATGCTACTTTGAAATATAACACTGACCTATTGCATATCAGTGACATTTCCATAGCAATGGCATTGTCAGATGGAAATAGCCTGGATGTAATATTTGAAATAGGCAGATTTCCTAAAATCACCTACAGATTTTTTTCTCCCTATAGTCTCAGTTTCAGTGCTGTACCCACCTAAGAGATTCAGCACTGACTGAAAATAGCAAAATCCTTATAACACTTCCTGCTATCTGATCATTAAAATATGCAACTGCCACTGAAGCTTTCTGTTTTTATATAGTTTAAACACCTAACAATAGTGTATGTACAGTTAACGTTTTCCCTGCTTTATGCTAAGCTAAGCTAAGCTAATTGCTTGTTGACACTAACTGCAGACATGACACATGAAAATCTATTGTCATTTAATGCTATGGAAATAAACAAACAAATTAAATCTAGGACTACCTTAAAGATATCAACCTGAATATTTTATACCCATTCTGAGGCTTTTGGTGCATAAAATCACATCGGCAATCATGAAAAATAACTCCTAATGCTACACAGTCACTGTCCATGTTTACTTCCTGCCACCTGCCTCTGTTGTGAACTAACACTTGGTTTTACAAGAAAAGGGAAATGCATAGACATTATTTCTTATTGCATATTGACTGCTACAATTAACTGATTCTGTGGGAAATCATGAGGATTTCTCCTACACTATAGTAAGCTGTCTAAATCCCAATTCCCTGAGGCACATTCCATTGCTCTGACCGGTTTAATGTCACATTTATGGCTGTAACCAGCTTAGTAATTTTATATATACAAGTTGCTTCTGCAAAAGAGGAAGAAAATAAAGTCCTTTACAGTTTTCAAAATTTATGTTTTTGATTGTATTTCAACTCTCGTGGTTTTTTTAAAGGTCACTGGAGCACAAGCACATCTTTATTATCAAACATTAAGAGGAAAAAATTCTGGACCTCACTGATTTCTAAACCCCGGTCATGTCCCTGGCCAGACTCCTTTATAATCAAAGACAGGACAAATACATGCTGGTGAAAAGACGTTGAGATTAATAATAACAAATAACTAAATGCAAAGAGGTGTATAAGCACTTAGTGAGTGAAAAGGGTGACTGAAGAAGCACTCAGTGCATCATGGGAATCCCCCAGCAGTCTAAACCTTTTGCTGCATGACTAAGGGAGCATTCAAGGTAATCTAATCCAATCCTAACTATATGCTTCATCAAAAAGGAAAGTTTTAAGCCTAATCTTAAAAGTAGAGATAGTGTCTGTCTCCTGAATCCAAACTGGAAGCTGGTTCCATAGAAGAGGGGCCTGAAAACTGAAGGCCCCTCTTCACTGCAAGTAAGCCTGCAGTGCAAGAGCGAAGTGCTCTAATGAGGTGATATGGTACTATAATGGTCATTAAGATAAGATGGAGTCTGATTATTGTATGTGAGGAGCAGGATTTTGAATTTAATTCTGGATTTAACAGGAAGCCAATGAAGAGAAGCCAATATAGGAGAGATATGCTCTCTCTTTCTAGTCACTGTCAGGACTCTTGCTGCAGAAATTTGGATTAACTGAAGGCTTTTCAGGGAGGACAGCCTCATAATAACAAACTATAGTAGTCCAGCCTAGAAGTAATAAATGCATTAACTAGTTTTTCAGCATCATTCTCAGACAGGGTGCTTCTAATTTTGGACATATTAGTTTAATATGTGTATTGAAGAACAAATTCTAGTCACAAACAACTCCAAGTTTCCCCACAGCGTTACTGGAGGCCAAGATAATGCCATCCAGAGTAAGCATCTAGATACCATATTTCTAAGATTTTCAGGGCCGAGTACAATAACCACAGTTTCATCAGAATTTAGTAGCAGAAAATTAGAGGTCATTCAGGTCTTTATATCTTTAAGACATTCCTGCAGTTAAGCTAATTGGTGTGTGTTATCTGACTTGATGGATAGATAAAGTTGGGTGTCATCTGCATAGCAGTAAAATGTATGCAAGGCCTTCTAATGATAGGGAAGCATGTATAATGTAAACAGAATTGGTCCCAGCACGGAACCCTGTGGAACTCCATAATTAACCTCAGTGTGTGAATTTACATTAACAAATTGGAGTCTTTAAGATAGATATGATTCAAACTACTGCAGCGTAGGACCTGTAATACATTTTATTACAGCATGCTCTAATTGCTGTAACAAAATGTTATGGTCAACAGAATTGAAGACTGCCCTGAGGCAGCAAGACAAACACAGAAATGAGTCCACTGTCAGAGGCCATAAGAAGATCCTTTGTAACCTTACCTAAAGCTGTTTCTGTACCATGATAAGCTCTGAAACCTACTGAAAAGGATCATATTTAATTTTGACATATTAATTAAAGGTAGGACTTATTTGAGCAGTCTTGTAGGAATGGGGTCTAAAAGACAGACTGATGATTTGGAGGAGGTAAGTACTGAAGGTAACTGAGAAGGTGCAACTGGAGAAAAAAAGAGTCTAAATAAATATCAATAGTACTGAAAGTAGCTGTGCATAATAATTTTAAAGTAAACTTCTGTGGCTCCATTTTAGGTCATGGAGTGAGCAGGTGACCACATGCCGCATGTCTAGAAAGCTGTGGACTGGGTTCAAGTCTGACCCGTGGCCCATCTCCCCTCTCTCGTCACTTTGGCAAAATGCCCCAAAAAATAATGTTAAAAAAAGAAAAAGAAATATTGAACTGATCAGTTAACTGTCACCAAACCAGTCTTTGCTATATCATCCTTGCAGTGTTAAAATTCTCCTTCTGATATCTGTTGTTTTCAGATGAAATGCCAGCTATTTACAATGCAAAATAGGAAAGAACATCCAAATTCCAGTTGTTATTGCACTTGCATCATTGGTTTATTCACTGTGTCCATTGAGATTGCCCTTTTCAATGAAAGTAGGAATAAATGACGACACAAAACCCAGTGTCTATGTCCCTACCCATGAAAAGGGTCATAAGCTAAGCGTGTAAAAGGACAATCATTACCTCTTGTCTCTGTTCATGAGTTTACACAGTGGCTGTGAATACAAATACTGTGTGTTTAGGATGTTGTGAGCTGTAATATAATTGATCTTGCCATATGGGATGCAGCAAAAAAACAAAACAAAACAAAGATTTGTCATGTTAGAATTAGGTTATAGTAAAGATTGAGGTGCAGATAGGAAATCCATTTTGCCCATTACTGTCCTCACAAGCATACAATTGCAAATGTGTGTGAGAAGCACAGCTGTGAGAAGCTGAGACGCTGAACACTGTGGGAAGGTCACAGTGATGAGAGAGAATGTTGGGAGGGATCATCCTGTGCTTGGATGAGCAAGGTTACACAGATAAAGACTGTGACCTTTAATCACTAATGTACCGTCATTCACATGCACGCACTCATGAGCGTGCATGCACATGCATAAACGATTAATTACTTAAGCACACACACAGCTCTAAGTTACTTCAGCACAATGATAATTCTTCTGTGTTGCTTAGCAAAGATTGTTTATTTTGTTGAATGCAATGACCTGCAAATCTCATAGACCCACATTTTATACACAATAGAGCATAGAAAACATATCGAATGTTTAAACTCGGGCATGTTAATATCACATGAAAAATATCAGTTAATGTTGAATTTGATGGCAGCACATCCCAAAAATAAGTTGGAAAAGTAACTGGTACTAAAAAGAAACAGCTGGAGGAACGTTGTGCAACTAATAAAGTTGACTGACAATAGGTCAGTAATCTGATTGGGTATAAAAAAAACTTCTCAGAAGATGAGCAGAGGTACGCCAATCTGCAAAAAAACTGCATCTACAAATTGTTCAGAATAATATTCCCAAGACTTTGAAAATCTTATATATATTATCAAATGATTGTGAGAATTTGGAGAAATCCAATCAGGGACAAAGCTAAAAATCTATATTGGTTGCTTGTCTTCAGCCCTTGAGATAACACTGCATTAAAAACAGGAATGCTAGGCATCAGTTTAGCACCAGTGGGTGAGTAGGTGGCCCATGGCCAGAAGGCAGCAGCTGGGTTTGAATCTGACCTGTGGCCCAATGCTGCCTGTCTTACCCATTCTTTCTTTCTCCGCCTTCCTCTCTGTCTCTACTATCACTATTAAATAAAGGCAAATGCCAAAAAATAATATTGAAAAAAACAAAACAAACAGGAATGGGTTTTTTTTCAGGCTGGCTGCAGCTCAGGAGGTAGAGCAGGTCTACTGATCAGAAGGTCGGTGGTTCGATCCCTGGCTCCCGCTATTCTGCATGCCGAACATCCCTGGGCTAGATATTAACCCTAAGTTGCTCTCCGATGCAACCATCGGATTATGAATGTTAGTTAGTAAGCACTTAAAATCATAGAAGAAAGTGAATGTGGCATGTTGTAGAGCTTGGAGTACTCTGGGAGAGTAGAAAAGCGCTATATAAAAAATTACTTTTTTCAAGTAACGAGTAAAGTAAGGCATTACTATTGCAAAAAAGGTAATTAGATTACTGTTACTTTCCCGTAAGCACGCTGCGTTACTGCGTTACTAAAACCGTGATTTTTTTGCGAGAGTGTCTCATGACAATGACGTAAGCGAGTGCGACGTTCGTGGCAACAGCTGTGTGCAGATAAATGGATGGATCACATGTAGGGTGCGGGAGAGAGTATGAGCGTGCAGCGTTTAAAGCGTGGAAGTACTGACCTTACTTTGAGTTAGATTCCGCAAAAAGTGACAAAAACATTAGCGTCCGCTGTTCACCGCGTGGGAAGAAAACTTCTTTTTACAGCGAAAAAAACCTCTAAACTTCTGAGCAAGCACCGAGTGCGCTGCCGCTGGAATGTGAAATTCACAGAGAAACTCACGGATTCTTCAACAACCGCTGCTGCACACCTGCACCAGGGCAAACATCCGTCTACCCCACTCCTGCTAAACAGGTGAAAATAGAGCAACAGGACCGCTAGTCTTTGATTTTATTTATTTTCTGCTGTGTTTTACTTGCATCTATTTGAAAAAGTCAGTGTAAACACAAATACCTATTTTATTTCATGTGCTGGAATGTGCAGAAAATAGGTTTAAATGTTAAACAAATGTCTTCTAGTCAGAGAATGTTGCATATAGTTTGATGTTTGCTTGATGCATGAAGTTAAAAGATTAAAAGTAATAAAACAAGTTTTAAAAAGAGACTTTTTCATTTGATTACATTTTATGTGATGGAAAAAGTAGAATTGGGCTGAAAGATCTATTGCTTTATTACCTATTCAGGGTGTAAATCATGCTATAAAAAGTAACCAAGTAACTAATTACTTTTGAAAATAAGTAATCAGTAAAGTAACAAGATTACTTCCTTCGGGAAGTAATCAGTAATTAGTTACTGATTACTTTTTCAGGTAACCTGACTAACACTGGAAATGACTGCATGGCCTCAGGAACACTTTCAGAAATCACTGCATGTGAACACAGTTCAATCTGCCATCCACAAATGCAGGTATATACGGGTGTTAGGGCAACATGTAATGTCATCCAGATGATGTCATTTTCAGGGAAGGTTTTGCATATTTCAGCAAGACAATGCAAAACCACATACTGCAACTATGCACGCCTCCATGATGGACTATCGGAGCACATGCAGCAAAAGAAATCCTTTGTGCCGCTGGCAATAAGACTGTACAACTCTTCCTCACTCTGTAGGTGATTTTCCTGAGGATTAATAACAAAGCTATTCTGTTTCCATTCAGACCGTGCAATATCACCAAACAGTTTTTCATCGAATGTTTGTTTCATCTCCACATCATAATGCTGCTACTCTCTTTTATTCATTTTCACAGTACTATGCCACTTTTAGAATCACCTGCACTGATAGCTAAGCTATTTATTTTTCAGGATATAGTTATATTGTTACTTGTTAGAGTTATTTGATATTATATTTTGCACCATCCTACTGGATATTACTGTATACTAGTATTCTATTGCATATATTGTATATCTTATTCCTCTGTTCCTCCGTCTCTCTCGCTGCATTGAGCATGTGTATGACAAAAGAATTTCCCTCGGGATAAATAAAGTTCTTCTCTTCTTATCTTATCTTATCTTATTAGATAAGTTAAGATAATCGATCGTGGCTCAAGAGTTGGGAGTTCACCTTGTAATCGGACAGTTGTCGGTTTGTGCCCCGGCTTGGACAGACTCGTTTGTGTCTTTGGGCAAGACACTTCACCCGTTGCCTGCTGATGGTGGTCAGAGGGCCCGGTGGCCATTTACCATTTATTACAACAGCACAGTTTTGTAGCAGAAGAGTCCAGGTGCTAAAATGTCCTGCCGTAGTCCAGACCTTTCACTAACTGAAAACATTTTAAGGATCATGAAATCAAAATAAAATGACAAGGAAGAACCAAGACTATTAGTCTTCTTTGTCTTCTTTTTCAGGATCATATGACTCTATAGACTTTTCTATCAGACAATAAAGAAACATGTAACATTCCTTTGGCTAAAGTTCAGTAACTGTAACTCTTCACTTCTCTTATGTTTGAAGACTAGACTGAAAGTAGAGGGGTGGCTACCTGTCCCAACTTTTCTGACACATGTTGCTGCCATGAGATTGATTACAGATTGCATTTTTTCTATAAACTACACAGAATCACAACATTTTTAGATTTGGATTTGATGTATGTAAATATATTGTGGCAAGCTGCGAAACCTTAGCAACAAAGGACTCACACAAAGATTGAGAATGCTGTTATAGCCCAAGCAGACATGGTGCACTCTTTGTTAATCAGTTCAATGTACTACACTGTGCTTCAGAGGGTCAATAACCCCACACATAAACTCACTCATGGTATAACATCTCTTTCCATCAAACAACAATTGTCAAAGAACTTAACAATATCTTCCAAAACACCATGAAATACAGTTTCTGAACCACAGAATTCTGCTGTTAGCATTGTTATAGCTACTTTTTTTTTAACCCATTCAATGTTTTCTATATCACGGATTCTTAATTTGATATGGTGAAATGATCGTGGGACAGACATACTTAGAATTGGAACAAATTTAGTAACTGTTGAGTAAAAGACTCTCATGGAAATAAATAAATAAATTGAGCTTGTTGCTGACCCTCTGACTGGGACGGCTGCTTTACTGTGACAAATGTTAATTAGATCTGCTGATGAAGTCGTCCTTAGATCCTCGCTTCTTAGAAATTTGGAATTTTTGAAGAAGTAATACAATCAAAGTCATTATTGAAACAGTCTTGCTACTTGGGGGCCATCATATTACATAAACCTGCATATGTAGAATCACCAGAAACACATGTTTTTGACATTGTCCCAAAGGTTTAAAATTGTTTTAAATGTCACAGATTTCCTTCTACTATGTAACATTACATCTCCTATGGCTTTAATCCAGACATGATCAAGGGTTTTGGCTCATTACACCAGAACACTGGACAAATTCGTGTTATAGATATATAAAAAAAAACCCTACCTGCAGGAACTACACTACAATTCTTAGAGGAGCAATAGTATACTGTGGCAGTTAAATAACTAAACAGATAAAAATGAGACAGTTCTGTGGGACATGTGTTAGAAAAGGAAAAGGAAAATATAATTTCCTTCCAGGCAAATGGCAAATAAACTTCCTTTCTTACAATACATACAGAGAAGGGCTCCACAAAGCTCCAACTGAGCATTAAAATAACAGTTGGCAGTTTGTTTTGAGCATAGCATTGGCTTTTGTAACAAACCGATGAAATGACACATGATGTTCAGGCAACCTTTCGATAATAACACACTTGTTGGAAAATCTTGTGTTGTTCTCCTATAAACACATGACACCAACGGCTTCAGAAGCTGTTGTGAAAATTTGCTTTAAAGCCAGTTTCGTTTTCTGTTTTTCTTACATTTTTTTCCTAAATCTTTCTTAAATTTCTTTATATTGTGATCAGTTCCTACCCTGTAAAAGAATACTTAAAACAACAAAACTAATAGTAATAAACTATTGTTATGGTTATTATCGTTGTGGCACATTTCGATTGAAAGCATTCTTCAAAGACTTTGTTTCATATTGGTGCAGTTGCTCCACATCCATGATATGAATCTCCCACTCCATCACATCCCCAAGGTGCTTTTATTGAATTAGGATCTGGAGACTGTGGAGACCATTTGAACAGCTCACACAGCAGCATAGTGTCACCAATATCTGATCTAGCTTTTTGTGTCATGATAACTGATCAAGTATTAGAGTGGTCCATCCCTAGTTCCCAACATGCAACAACCAATAACCAGTGTTGATGAAGAGACTGTCGATGTAACATTCTGCCTTTCTTGGTCAGGCAGCCTCTGAGGAGCCCAGTGGTGTGTTTGTTGGCTCATCGTCCTGTTGTTGTTGCTCTACGCACAAACAAGATAAGATGGGATGTTGGGATAGACGTGATGACCCCTTTCCTCTCCTCTACAAAAAACAAACCTCACACACACACACATACACAGTCACAGGAAATCACACATGCCTTCACCTTTTCTGAGTCTCCCAAACACAAAGCGAGCAGATGAAGAATGTGGTTATGAAACCAGAGTTCAGGTTTCTATTTGTCTGATTTCTTCTGATTCACAGCCTGAGCCACTCTCTTCTTACTGATCTGCCAGCAGTTGTGATTATGAAGCCGTGATTCCTACACTTTCTTCACAATAGCTGATGTTGATATACAGGGAGTGCAGAATTATTGGGCAAGTTGTATTTTTGAGGAATAATGTTATTATTATTATGTTATTATTGAACAACAACCATGTTCTCAATGAACCCAAAAAACTGAATCAAAGCTGAATGTTTTTGGAAGTAGTTTTTAGTTTGTTTTTAGTTTGAGCTATTTTAGGGGGATATCTGTGTGTGCAGGTGACTATTACTGTGCATAAT
Source organism: Rhamphochromis longiceps (assembly GCF_057381845.1). Classification (NCBI taxonomy): domain Eukaryota; kingdom Metazoa; phylum Chordata; class Actinopteri; order Cichliformes; family Cichlidae; genus Rhamphochromis; species Rhamphochromis longiceps. Next base: position 11,814,068 of record NC_140564.1, on the reverse strand, counting down.
TATTAGGCAACTTAACAAAAAACAAATATATACCCATTTCAATTATTGATTTTTACCAGTGAAACCAATATAACATCTCCACATTCACAAATATACATTTCTGACATTCAAAAACAAAACAAAAACAAATCAGCGACCAATATAGCCACCTTTCTTTGCAAGGACACTCAAAAGCCTGCCATCCATGGATTCTGTCAGTGTTTTGATCTGTTCACCATCAACATTGCGTGCAGCAGCAACCACAGCCTCCCAGACACTGTTCAGAGAGGTGTACTGTTTTCCCTCCTTGTAAATCTCACATTTGATGATGGACCACAGGTTCTCAATGGGGTTCAGATCAGGTGAACAAGGAGGCCATGTCATTAGTTTTTCTTCTTTTATACCCTTTCTTGCCAGCCACGCTGTGGAGTACTTGGACGCGTGTGATGGAGCATTGTCCTGCATGAAAATCATGTTTTTCTTGAAGGATGCAGACTTCTTCCTGTACCACTGCTTGAAGAAGGTGTCTTCCAGAAACTGGCAGTAGGACTGGGAGTTGAGCTTGACTCCATCCTCAACCCGAAAAGGCCCCACAAGCTCATCTTTGATGATACCAGCCCAAACCAGTACTCCACCTCCACCTTGCTGAGTCGGACTGGAGCTCTCTGCCCTTTACCAATCCAGCCACGGGCCCATCCATCTGGCCCATCAAGACTCACTCTCATTTCATCAGTCCATAAAACCTTAGAAAAATCAGTCTTGAGATATTTCTTGGCCCAGTCTTGACGTTTCAGCTTGTGTGTCTTGTTCAGTGGTGGTCGTCTTTCAGCCTTTCTTACCTTGGCCATGTCTCTGAGTATTGCACACCTTGTGCTTTTGGGCACTCCAGTGATGTTGCAGCTCTGAAATATGGCCAAACTGGTGGCAAGTGGCATCTTGGCAGCTGCACGCTTGACTTTTCTCAGTTCATGGGCAGTTATTTTGCGCCTTGGTTTTTCCACACGCTTCTTGTGACCCTGTTGACTATTTTGAATGAAACGCTTGATTGTTCGATGATCACGCTTCAGAAGCTTTGCAATTTTGAGACTGCTGCATCCCTCTGCAAGATATCTCACTATTTTTGACTTTTCTGAGCCTGTCAAGTCCTTCTTTTGACCCATTTTGCCAAAGGGAAGGAAGTTGCCTAATAATTATGCACACCTGATATAGGGTGTTGATGTCATTAGACCACACCCCTTTTCATTACAGAGATGCACATCACCTAATATGCTTAATTGGTAGTAGACTTTCAAGCCTATACAGCTTGGAGTAAGACAACATGCATGAAGAGGATGATGTGGACAAAATACTCATTTGCCTAATAATTCTGCACTCCCTGTATATAAAATGAAAAAACAAACAAACTCAAAACATTACATTGGCTTTAATCTGAGGTGGTGTCACTTTATGATTTCAGAAGCTGGTAAAGCTAATGAACATAAACTGGTGCCATCTTAATTCAGCCCAGTCTCAGATGCTCGATAGGCTTAAAGAAACATATGACATGGTAAACATGCTCTTCCATTACCCTCCAACCTGTCACAGCAGATGGCTTCACCTCCCGCATTCATGTTCTGTCTCTTCCTGTTAAAAGTGAGTTCTTCTTCCCCACTGTTGCCAAGTGCTTGCTCATAGAAGTCCTCTCAAATATTTTAGGGCCTCTGACTTGCAATGATTGTTGCTGTCAGCTGACACTGTATAAAAAAAATTAAATAGAGAAAACAACAAAAAGAAACAAGTGTTCTGCTGTTGAAATGTGCATAACTATGGCAACTGTGGTAACAAAATTTTTTGAATAAGTTAGTTGAAGACATTAGTCATCTAACTTCAAGTTAACAGGACTTTGCTTCTTTACCTAGAATGTGACTGTGCACTAAACCCAAACAAATAGTTTCAGTCTCTAATCCTAAGCAAACAAATGACAGTAAAACAAATGGAGAAGTTCCCAGATGGCACTCAGACTTCTGCCTTTTCAGTGGAAGCAGTATAATTCTGCCACCTCCCAAAACACTCCCTACTTCTCATGAAGAATTCACAACTCCCAGGCTATGTTTTGTAGTCTGTCACAGTGGTACAGACTCTAAAGTAGGAAAGCTTTTCCCCCCTCATCATATCATTTTATTTCTGTTGTGTTAAGTGTTCAGTTCATATACAGAAAGAAAATAGTAACAGTAACAAGGTAGATATGTCCACAACACTAGTAAACTGGTGCTGTAGTGTGTTATTTGACCAGTTACTGTAGAACCTGCCAGAGTCATCGTGACGTATAGTGTAAAGCATCTCGGCTTATGCTGTCAATTTCTAAACTGAAAGCTGAGAACACGATGTGAAACATGTCACGTCAAGGCTGATGACTGTTGATGTGAGAGACTGTCGACAGTAAACAGTAACCAAGAAGAGAAACACATCTTGGTGGCAAACTGTGGAAATATTTCTAGCACTTTTGGCAACCAGCTTTTAATATCTGACCGTTTGATCAGTCAGATATCAGTTCACGACAGAAAAAAAACACATTATGCAGTTTCCTATATACTCAAAACTGTAGGTAATTTATAGGTTTGATTAAGACTTCACAAACTGTTCTGTTGTTACTTATTCCCTGCCTGGTGACATTAACAATTAAACAGACTTTTAAATCAAAGGGCCACTTTAAGCATTCCAGGCCCAGAAAGGGTATGTTTTTCATGCTGTGAATAAAAAAGACTCTTATAGGAGATATATACCACAATTACAGTAATCCATGACATAAATAGATTAGAGAAAAGCTATTAAAACAGTCTCAAGTTCTTAAAGCCAAATTATAGAGAATAACATTATGACGTTATACTGTTCCTGTGTATTTACTCTGTTTGTACAGTACACTAATGACCTCAGTTTGGATTATAAACCACACAAATATCTGTTTATGACACATCAACACAACAGTCCTTACTACAACACAACAACAAGGAAGGATATTGGAGTTAATGAAAGTTAACTTTGCTTTCAAAAATGCGTTTTTATTGTAATACCTGCACTGATTTACTGAACTCTGTCCACTTAGATATATGCCCTCCATACAATCGTAAGTAAAAAAGGCTGAAGCTAACACTGAAACAATATTTGATGCTTTTTAAGGCATACATATTTTTGACTTTATAATAAAAAGGTATGTTGTGTATACTATTTCCAGTTGAGTAATGGATAATTTGCTTGTTTGTTTGGTGACCTCACTCTGTTTTCATAATAACAAGACAGTATGCTGGACGTGCTAACATGCAGGTCTGCACCGATGAGCAGCAACATCAACCGAGGTAAGCCAGCATTTTAAATGTCGTGCTGACTAAAACTGAAACTGTTATGGAAATTAGGTGATTTCAACTATAATTTTAATCCAAAAGCAGAAAAATCCGATCCAAAAATGAACCTGTATTTCAGTGTTTTCTTTTCATTGCTTGTTATGTAGCTATGTAGATAAATACTGCATTAATAATTTAAGAAATCTCTGTCCATGTGTTGCCTACAGCCTACCTGTTCTGCACAGCTATGTTTTAAAGAGGCTCAATCCCACACAAAGAAACAGATCGTGTGTCTTTACAGCTGTCCTCTTTTCCACATATCCTCTTGAAAGCCTGCATGTGATGCATTTAAGGCACATTGTTGGGTAAGTTTTTAGTAACAAAAAAAGATATTTCAAATTATTTTAACTATTCCAAAATAACTAAAATTAAAATTTGCATGGATTTAACAGCATTAATTATGTTTACATAATAGATGAAAAAAAATGTAGTGATCATCTTGTGTTTTGACCTCTTGGAGTTTCACAAAATGTACCAAACCAGACCAAACCAGGTCTGACCAGCGAGGTTCAACACTGGTCTGATTGTACAGCACTTCTAAGAAACCTGTCATAAACACTGCCCTTTCAGCAGAGCTGCAATCCTCCGTTGTCCAGTCTCAAAGCTGATTTCTTTGAAAATACAAGGCTCTCATAAGAGATTGTTTCAATCTTAACTCTACTTGCATACATTTCTCAATCTGTTTTGCAGTGTGTAAGTCACGATAATAACTTGTACGTGATAACGATGGATGCTGGCGTCACAGCTCCAGATGCACACGATAAAATCATTCAACACATGGTACATGTTTGTCATGCTTAAGGACAAAGCAATAGATAATGAACACTCCTATGCAATTAGGCAAAGACCAAACATGAACACACCCACATGCTGGACTGGCCTCGTGCTTGCTGCATCACATTCTCAGGCAGCTCCCTTTATTGCTGTAGAAGTGATAATGATGTGCAGCTGTTTTACAACAGCTTATTGCAGCAATGATGGCTGTAAGGCTGAAATGCACGTTCACACAAATGAACAAAAATATAGCCTCCTACATTCTCCATGCAAGCAGTTCTTTTTTGTAGTTTTCAAATTTTTGTCATATTTTGTTATTTGCCACAGTGTAACACAACCCTGCCTGTGTTCAGCACATAAATGCTCAGATTTTTACCCAGTAATTGCATCACTTGCGCAATTTATGACAATTTAAAATGAATCTGTGATACACTGTGCTCCATCAAAAGGCTTTCATAACCTTAAATTGAAATAAACAAAATGAGTGCAATCCAAGTCTAAAAAGAACAATAACCACAACAAAAGACCTTTAGGGAAAAAAAGAATAAGAGCATTAATATTAATAAAGCAGTTTTATCGCACTGTAGTCACCAATGATTTGTTCAATTTTGTTTTCGATTTGATGTCATAACTTTTGCTTCTATTCTATGACAATGGCTCCTTTGGAACTATTTCCTCTTCTTCACATCTCTTTCATTCTCTTTCATTTCTGTGTTGCTCTCCTCATCTCGTGCTCTCTTTTCCTGATTGCATCTTCTGTCTCTTGATCTGCTCATGAAAAGTTGAATTTCAATTGTTTTTCAGCTGATCAGTAACCATATTCACATTATTTATTGATTTTTTTATTTCCGCAGACTAAAAGTGACCATATTATTCCCATACTGCTGTAATGTTCAGGGAGCAAAAGGCCACAGTTACAATGCTATTTAACTGTCTGAAAGGTCTTCTTCTTGGTCAAAGCTTTGCTTCCATCTAGGTTGATGGATCAATCCAAATATTGATACTGGTAGTGGTATTTGATCAATACTAGAGCAATATGTTTGATCCCATGTAGCCCACAGAATTGTGTTAAATTAATATTTATTAATTTTTTTAGAAATGAAAAAATACACCCCAAACATGCACTATAAAAAATGTCTGAACCTTTTTATGTTGACTGTCATGTCTGTTGTAATTATAGTAAATAAAAGCTGAACAAAAGCCCTTTAGAGACAGGCATATTTCTCCGAAATAAATAAAATAGTTAAAAAACAGTTTCAAAATGCATGAGCTGTAAATTGTGTTTGTTGTGTTAACGAATTGTATTGCAAAGTAAAAAATCACAGTCATTTAGTGGTCATCAAAATCTGTTCAGAATTCAGAATTTACAAAGTGATGATGATTAATCTCATAAGTCATATAACCAAACATATCGGTATCGTGAACTTGTGATCTCCTTGCCTTTGAAATCATTGCTTCAAAGATGTGAACCAGGTCTGCGACCACTCAGGGTCAGTAGGTCTCATAGTGACTTTGGTAAATCAAGACAGCAATAAAACGGCAATAAGAAGGCATCAGCCAATTATCGGTCTGAGTGGAGTCAAGTTGGCTATTACAAGCAATCTCTTTGTGATAATATAGTGATTAGCTGAGATAAACTGGCAAAAATCCCAAGCCTGTTACCATCTAAAAGCACAGAAATGTACAAAAAACAAAACAAAATTACAAATATCTGCATTCAGAATCCAACTAGAACCTCATGGATCTGAAACAAAAACACTTCCACAAATGAGGACTTAGTTGCTGCAGAATGATGACTTTACTTTTATATAAACATTTAACTACAGTACAACAACATGACAACCCAGTCAACAACCAGTTTGCAACTAAGTGACTTGAGTTCCCTACTGAAAATATCTTTTAAGTAGTTTTAAGTAACAAATTAATAAAGTAACAGAATTTCACTCGCTGAAACTAAACCACAAAATTATTGGATAGTCTTGATCTCACAACAAGCCCTAAAAGGAATCACATGATCTATTAACAATGCTCCAAAAGGCACCAATCCAGTCATTAAGTCTGACGTCACTAGCCGTGTCTGGGTCTAAACTCCGCTGCAGGTCCATATATCAAACGATCACTGTGGCATTACTGAGAGTTGAAAACTGTCTAAAGTCTTTCATCTTTAATTAAATGATCAGCGTTCTGCTCTACCAGGTGTAACAATTGAGTTTAACATCCAGGCATCCATGAAAACAGAATTTATGACATTTAACGAAGTTAGAAGTTAGCAGGAAGTTAGCTCGCTAGCTTCTATCTAAATACAATATAGCATGTCCTGACTGCGGGGTTTTGGAAACAAATTAAAACGTACAGCTCTGTTATCACTTCCAGCATAAATGAAGACAGAAAACTAAACAGCAGTGACGTTTGTAGGGTTACTGAAGTTTGGCTAGCTGGTATATAATAATGTGTTATGTCAGCGGTCCCCAACCTTTTTTGCGCCACGGACCGGTTTGTGCCCGACAATATTTTCACGGACCGGCCTTTAAGGTGTCACAGATAAATACAACAAAATAAAACTAGTACTGGTACCGAAAAAAAGAAGATTTATTCATAACACACGTGAAAAGACCCAGGAAAACCGAGTTAACGTAAAAAAAAACGATAACAAAATAATGCTAAAAACTGATAAAAACCTTGAAAACCATGCATTTCACACCCGAGTCTCACTCTCGCGGCCCGGTACCAAATGACTCCGGTCCGTGGCCTGGGGGTTGGGGACCGCTGTGTTACGTGACCGCTAGCGACACAGCTATGTTAGCATAATATAAACAGGCTAACTTGTTTTATAATGGATAATGGATTGGATTTATATAGCGCTTTTCAAGGCACCCAAAGCGCTTTACAATGCCACTATTCATTCACTCTCGCATTCACACACTGGTGGAGGCAAGCTACGGTTTTAGCCACAGCTGCCCTGGGGCAGACTGACAGAAGCGAGGCTGCCATATCGCGCCACTGTTTTCCACTCGATAAAAGTTAACGTGAGTGTTCTCGGTGGTCAGGAACAAATGTAATCGCATCCAGGATGCTGTAAAAGGACCAAACTTCAGCCAGGAGAACAACTGAGATAATCCATCCACAATACGAGGTTAGTCATTCATATACTGCTGCATGGGCTGTGCTGTAGTTACATTCTAAGGTTTTAAAAACTGAGCTTAAATAAATGATTAGCGGTAATAAAAGCTGAGGGAGGTCAACAGTGATCACTGACTGTTTTAGGAGCTTTTTGAGATTAAATAGAAGAAAATACAAAACATTAAACATGTTAACAACACAAAAGCCATATTAAACGCAGACTACTTTAGGCCCGGAAGTAGGATTCGTCACGTCATCACTTAACGACCGGATAACTAAAATCTAGTAATGACGTTCAGTTTAATAACTTGAAGTAGCAAAGTCGAGGCCCAGCACGTGCCACTTGGCTCCAGCTTCCTGTATCTGGACACCTGTCAGTCAACATTACAACAAGTCATTGATTCAATTACTGTATATGAGATGGGTTGCAAAGTGACTTGTAGACATGCAGCAACTACAGGCAGGTTATAGTAACTCAGATTGACAATTACATGCTAGCTTGTATTTTGTGGCACTCCCCAAAGTCAGGTTTGTTGCCACAACTACTGATTAATTAATGGTTAAAAAGTTGTCAAAAACGGATCTTTTGGCAGCTCTAAGTGTTATAAAATGGATATTAATATAGATGCAAAAGGACCCATTAAAACTTGTTTAAGGATACTGGGGAAGGCTATATTTCTTCCACTCAGTTCACACTGTTATTTCATTCTCATTAACAGTTAAAGTCCAAAGGAACAAACATGAATGTCAGAAATGTATCATTTAAATCCATAAAAAACAAAATAACTAAAACTAAGCTTTTTAGCTTTTCAGATATTTTGAGGAAAATGCTTTTAACATGTTTGTTTTGAAAGTAGATGCAGAGTAAGCTTGGCGTCATTTACATCTTCATAAATTATTTCATAATTATTTCAGAGAAATCAAAGTAATTTTGACTTTTTATTATTTTCCTTTCTAGTATAAATCTTTTATATATGTTGTATAAATAATTGCTGTGCCCCAGATGTTCTCCAGATGTCAAATAAAAGCCACAAGGATTCTTATTTTCTTTTTGTGTCATATCCTGGTCAGTCCATCCCGTCTCCAGGTTTTCCATCTGCAAGGGAGGAGATTTGTTTGCCAGTTGGCTGTTTTTATTGATGATTCACAGGTTAAACCTGAACTCTGTCAACAAAGAAATCATAGCACCTCAGCGATTCCATTGTATGTAGTTAAGCTGGATATTTTATTAGCCTCTAAATCAGGGATGTCAGACTCATTTTATGTTGTGGGCCACATACAGCCCACTTTGATCTTGAGTGGGCCTGACATGTGAAACTGCCCTCATTGAACTAAATGTGTATATTTTAATATGAAACAAACAAGTTCAGTTTCGTGAGTTTGTCTCAGTTTCTTTACATGATTAATGTGTAAAAAGACAGAAAAGCATCTGGTAGTACAAACTGTCCTCCATTTATGAAAGATAAGGTTTTTTTTAAACAAAGAAACTGTACACCCACTATTATAAAAACACGAATTTCTAGTGTAAAACAGGAACTTTTCTGTCATTTAATTGTTTATCTATTGCTTAACTACTTTGGTGTAGTGTGAATGGCAATGCAGATGGACTCTTTATCAACAGAAAAAGCTGAAAAACACATGAAACAGGAGTTAAAAGTTCAGAAAGTACAAAATCTAGGTACATTTTCCAAAGCCTTCCAGCAGGTTGGTCTTTGTCCGGCCAGATCTGGTCTTAACTGCATTCAGGATATTATTTTCCAAGAACTTTTCTCCCTATTTTACTTCACAGAATTCAGCGTGCCTCCATTTCTCTGCAGCCTGTTTCAGTGCACCATTAAAGTGGACTGCTGACGAGGTCGCTGATGCATGCAGTGACAGGAGCAGGTAGAACCGAAGCATTAGCACGAACACGTTAATGTGAAATGCTGAACATTTGATTAATTTCACACATTTCTCCGTACTCACACTCTCAGAACTGCTGTGAAACATCATTAAACTTGCACCTGAAAGACACACTTCTGTACAACTTTATTGGTTTGCCACTGAGAATGATAAAGATTAGCTTAGAGAAAACTTTGCTGAAAAAAACTTGCTTTCAGTTTATAGTGGCTACAGAGCTGATGCTTGTTATTGGTCTATTCAGTGTTATCTCTGCATTGTGGGTGAAAACATTGCATTCAGATACAGATTTCAATATCACAAGAAATCCTTATAAGATATATCTCCTTATATATATCTAATCTGTACTTGATGCATATTAATGTGAGTATCTGCACTAAATCTCTAAGTTAGTTTCATTGCAGAAGAAGGCAGTGCAGCATTAGTCAAACCGCAAAGCATTGTAAAATTATGTGGACCATCCTTAAAATTCAGACACTTAAAAATTTCCTTTTTCACAGACCACTCCTTCCTGTTAAGCAGGCAACATTATTTCATTGGTATCTTGTGACTTGCATAAGTGAACGGAGCATATGATGGGAAGTAGATGCATAGAGATTAGAGAAACAGGCTTGAGGTCTGATTTGAAGGGTCAATCAAAGGCCCGGCTGAAGTACTGTTTCTAATAAGAAAAGGAACAGTTTGTTAACTTGTTAGCTGTATTTTATCAGATGATATGGACATGTAACATAAACTCACAACACAATACAACTCACCTGATAGGGATTCAAAATGCACAATACAAAATAAGCAAAAGAATAATGCAAAAAAAAAAAAAAACCTAACAGAAGAAGTACACTAATTACCAATACTCAACTTTAAAAGACCCTCAGAAAACTCGAAGACATAATCCACAAGATCAAGAAAGTCTGGCTCAAGAAGTGAGGGGTGGCTCAAGATGAGGTAGCAAACTGGAGTAAAGCAATGATAGATTATGGGGAAGGAAAATAATTAAACGTTTAATGATCTGCATGGTGTAAAACTGCCGTCGGCAAAAGGACGCCATTTTCAAAATAGCAATCTTGTTACAGTTTCAATTTCAGGATCAAAAACCAGAGACAAGTTAAAGTAAAGAGCACTTTAGAGAGTCTATATTATAATACCCAAGTGTAACAGGGAGCACTCGAGCTATTATAATACAGTACTTCAAATAATACCTATGCAACACAAAGCCTGCCTTGCAAAGTATAATCACTGAACTCAAGCTTATGTAAGTTCTGTAGTGTCTCTTTTCTGGTTGCCCCTGGCAGCAGCAAGCAGAGGAGTTAACAGCGTGTGTGTGTCTATTCAAGGACAGCAGCTTTTATAGTTAATAACTGTCAAGTCACTAACAACAGCTGAGAGTAGATACTGAAGAGACGCTCAGTCATCGTGAAAGCCAGCGCGCTGAAAGAAGACAAGGCTGGAGCTGTCAGGAGGAGAGGTGACACTTCAAGACCACGTGTCGGTGTCAGCCTGACCTGTAGTAAACTTCAATGATTGTGCATTTTTACTACCAGTGATGCACAGCATGGTAATATGCTGATTTACACAAGAATGTGCTACAACAGTCACGGTCAACCTTTCTCTGCACATGTAAACATGCAGCATGTGGGTAGCAGGATATCCTGGCCCCGCCTGCAAAACACTCCGTCTGCAGTTATTTACTGATGGCTGAGTGCCAAACTAAAAGTTACTGATTAATCACAAACAATCATTTAGATGGAATATTCAAGAATTACCAAAACATGCAGAGAGAACCAGAAAAACAAACAGGTGGAGACTTGACCTAGTGAACTGAATACTTGTTGTTTTTTAAGCTGTTACACGTGCTGCCAGCGAATCCCATAACATTGCAGATATTGCATTTAAGAAGAATGCATTTATATGTATCATTCAGTTTTTTATTATTATTTAGAAACAGGTAATATGAAAATGTGAGCATTCTCCATTATAAGTAAAACTACTTTTCTAACAAGAATTAAACTCCTCCCGGAGGTTAAGGGCGATACTGAAACGTCATGTTTAGCACGATGACATGAGCAGTTTTCATAGGTCATGTGAGCTGATGTTATCCTGATGAAATCAGCAGTCAGCTAACGTCGGCAATGATAGTATGGAAATCCCCAACAATGACATTGGCATTGTTTTCATAGATAATTTTTGCTGATGTCAGCATTAACTATGTTAAGTTTAACTATGTAAAGCACTTTGTGCTACATTTTTTGTATGAAAAGTGCTTTATAAATAAAGATTGATTGATTGATTGATTGATTGATTGATTGATTGATTGATTGATTGATTGATTGATTATATCTGTAAAGGTTCTCAGTCATCCAGGTCATCGTAGTCAAAGGAGCTTGGAAAGAAAAGCGTCTGAACTTCTTTAAGTTTCCTTGAAGAAGTTGCACCTCTCATCAGAGAAGCCTCTTCTTCCATCAAGGTGGCTCTTCTATGTTGAGTCATGCGTTTATAAAGTGGTTGTTTGGTCTCTCAAGACAAGACTCGGCTGTCTATCTGCATCTAAAGGACAAAGGTCACTCTTTCGAGGATGCCAATGTTCACATTTTGGAGAGTGAAGACAGATGGTTTGAAAGAGGAGTGAAAGAAGCCATTTATGTCCACTGTGAGTGACCATCTTTGAACAGAGGCGGTGGGTGACGACACCAACTCTCTGCCATCTATAATCCAGTTTTGAGATCCCTTCCCAGAAGCCTTAACGCCCACTCACATCCTGGGCCTTCTGAGCTCAGGAAATCACATGATAGGGTGGGGCCAGGTTTCACAATGAGCTCACCCGAAACCTTGGCTGGTTGTGACCTACACCCGTTTTCACACCTTGGCTCTTGTGATCAATAAGGGGTCCATGACCGTCTTGGGGACACTCCAATAGGGCTTAAAACCTGGGGCTCTTCACTAGTTGCTCTTAGAGCTGAAGAAGCTTCTTGGATGGTGAAACATCTTCAAGAAACCTAAAGAAGACAAGAAGCTTTTCTTTTACTTTTAATAATTACAATTCATTTTAGTGTTATAATTCCCTCGAAGCACAGGCAGAGTGGTTTTCAGTCACTGGTTTATTTGAAGACTTCTCTCTCAAAGCCACGACAGCATTAACACAGCACCAAAAATAACACTGTACAACAAAACACGATAAATCGATAAATACCTCGTTGGCTGCATGCTGCAAAAAGGGAATTAGCTGCCGTTCTTCTAAGGTTTCCTTTAACCGTGTGTAGTTAAAGTCCATCCCACTTAACATGACATTCAATAAAGACCATTCTTGCTGCGGGCTTACAGGTGTTTTCCCCTTTTTTCTCCTTTTCTTTTTCCCAAAAAGGAAACTAGTGTGACTTGTAAGCATGCTTGACTTTCAAAATAAAAGCACCAAAACTTTAACTACATAAAATAACATAACATAAAATAATGTACAGCTTAAACAATTTACAATGATGACATGGACCTTGGACAAGATAAAGAAATAATCCAAATTATATAAACAATGTCATCATGCCAACAGCTACAAGTGTTTATAGTCTAACTGTTAGAGCACAGCCTAAATAAACATATAAAGATTAGAAACTAAGTACTGAGTCTTTTACTGTTCAAGCTAATTTTCATAGTTAAGCTAAGACTAACGTTTAGCATTGTGACACAGGGTAAGTAATGCCAGCAGAATTATTAAAAGATGAAGTTGCACTCGCTCACAGCACTAATGATATCAGTGGGTTTTCTGGAAAAAAAAACACATGTGCTGTTAAAGTAAACCATGGCTGTTCCAAACATGACCTTCGAGGTTGGGCTGCATAACTAATGGCATGCTAAACAAAATGACAGCTCTTCCATTTAGTGGGTTTTTCCATTACAACTAAGCGAAATACCCGTTTAAACCCAACAGTGCTTAGGCATATACTATATTTTATATAGGCTGCTTAACTGAATTAAAATACCGCTTTACTGGCATTACACCCTTATCTTGAATTTTGGTATGTCACAAATGTAACAGTGCTTCATTGTGCTTTGAACTCGTGAACCTTTTATATCCCATGAATTTAGCAGAAAATGATATCATATTGTGGTAGCGCATGATGTCAAGCTTATCAAAGCATCTTTAGCATTACATAACTGTGTTGCAGTTGCAATTAATCAGGAATCAACCAAACAAGCAGATATTTGTTTTTGTCTGTATTAATAGCTAAAGGGTTGGTTTGTCCCAGATAACAGGTACATAGGGGACATTAAACACGGAGGTGACCACATTGGTATGCAACATGTGACTTAAACATCTGTTTTAGGTCAAAGCTAATTTATCATGCAATGCATGTTTATTTTCTGGCAGAAAAGTGCTAGCTGCATCATTCTTTACAACTTTAGCATCACCTTATCTATCTGTTGTTAATCTGCACAATCCTTTATATTGACCTCCTTCCAACCAGCATGTAAAACAGACTTTGACCTAATCATAGATATGACCAGAGGGTAAAAAATATAACAGGTCAACAACTGTCCACCACCACCACAACACCAGGTCGTCACCTCAAGAGTAACATAAGTAAACTTGTGACTCTGATTGTAGCTAATGTGACCTAGTTTTTTTAACTGCAACTGACTGCAAGCTATTGTAAAAATGCAATTCTGCAGAGGAAAAAAGGTCTCTTAAGTTTAATTACAGTACAATTGCTCATGTATTTGGTTTATAATACAGTAAATCAGCCTGGATTTTAAATACAAAAGAAAAAAAGCATTTTGCAAAAAAAAAGAAAAAACAAACAAACAAAATATTGCGCAGGAAATAATTACCAAAGCTGTCCCAGCTCATCAAAGTCAAAGACTACATTTCTAATCTGCTCACACAAGCTCTATATTTGCTTTATCGTCATATTGTCAAAGCGGCTCTCTAAAAAATAGACAAATCAGTCTCATTGTGAAGTAAAGCTCCTTATTATTGAACTGACGATTGTAAAAAGCTGCGAGCATTAGCAGAGCTGCAGATTGAATAACCACTGCAACATGCAGTCAGCACATGCACCACCACCGAGGTAATTAAGTCCTCCAAACCCTTGAGTCATCGCCCACCTGTGGTACAACTGATCCATCATCAGACTTGTGCGATTTAGGCGGCCACAAGATGCCTGTTATATTGTTTCTGTTTGAATTATGTGCGTCACAGGATCTGTTACCACCCCATCTAAAGACACACATACACACTCACATCAGAAGGACCTTTGATGAAAGCGCCTTATGTCTTTGGTAATTCAATACTCACTCCTGTGTCTCATCTTCTTCAATCCAAAGCCTTTGTAGAAGGCAAGACACACAAATAATCAGTTTCTTCTTACTAGATTCATTTTGTCATCCCTGCTGTTCTGCTGCTATTTATCCAAGAAGTTCTGAAGAGAAATTTACCCCGTCAGGGTCCTTGCAGCACTTAACAGTCATTAGCATGGCATGAAGCCAGGCAGCTATTAGGAATAAAGCTAACCACTTGGTAATTGCTCCAATTTACATAATATGTGTAAATTGTTGTCGTTAAAAGAGCATTAGCGATTAACGCTGACTACTCAAACTACAGGGGGACCACTGAGTCTTTACAGCAGGTTGGCAGGGCAGGAGATGAATCCTGAAATCATTATAAGTCATCACATTTGAGCAAGCTTTTGTTGCATGCAGGTAAACTGTCTGAGTTGAGAGCAAAGAGGAACTACATGTGTTGAAGTGCTCTCTTAACACCACTGGCTGTCTTTTAATTATGTCTTGGGTACTTTACTCTCATTTCACAACGTATATGTATCATAGGCTGGATGTATAAGATGGATGTAGCCACCCTGGTGTCACCATATGGTTTTGAACTCATCATTTGTTGCCTTAGCATTCATGTCTTGGCCGTCAACACTTTTCTTTCTTTATCTTTTGATTTTTTTTTTCTGAGCTAGAAGTGACCATCTTTGGATGTTTAGTAATCTGCATTCATAAACTGTATGCAAAGACAAATCTGTTTCTGTTAGCCAGTATGAATAACTGTACAACTGTCATTATGGTCACAGTGACCAACTAACTGACACTCAGTTGGTCACTCTGGTGCACATCATTGTTGTTATCAGGCTGTCAGACAGAATACCACTAAAAAACATTGTGGTCATAGTAGAGGAAGTGGAGGAGGTAAAAAAGCTCAACTATATGTCTGGGAAAGCTGCGGGAACAACAGAACCTGTTACCAGACGTGATGGATCAGAACAGAACATGGAATAACACCCCATACGAGTTCTGTGGGTTAAAAAAAGAGACCCTCCAACAACACACAAAATTAACCCCCTGAACCCCCCTCCCTCGCCCTGACCAAAGGACAGCTACTGGAGAACGCAGCAGCAAGCTCCCCCATACAACATGCATTCCTCCAAAAGGAAACAGCTTCCAGATCAGAACTACTAACTCGGCTCTCACTCAAGTCTGGAAAATATACTTGAAACCTTAATCAAGAATGAAGAGTGACTTCCCTCTAGACAAAAAGAGAAGAAAAACAAAGGGTAAGACTGACAGTGCGCTCTGTTAGTGTAAACAGCACAGCAGAAAGGTATGGAAAATGTATGGAAGAGAAACCCCAAAGCAAAAACAAACAAAGATACTAACAAACACACACCCAGAAAAAAACAGAGGGAAAAAGGGGGGATATAGTTACATAGACAGTGGTAATGAAGGCAACGCAAGTGAATGAATTAAATAAAAATAAAATAAATATATAAACGCTTCTACATCTGAGTTACGATGAAACAGGAGGGTATAGAATTAAAACACTACGTCACCTGACCGTATCTCAGTGAGTCCAGGCCCTTTGAAGAGGTAAGAAAAAAGAAAAGGGGTTTATCGTCTGAGTAAAGGTGCTGTGTTGATCAGAAAGGCAGCCTGTCTCAGTTACTCTGCGGGCGGCACAGTGGGGTGGTTGTCGATGTACCAGACGTAATAAATCAGATCAAAAACTACAGCAAGAAAATACTGATAAGGAGGGAAAGACAACCACAGTGGAGTGGAAATAAAAAATGTGCGTGATATACCAGGACAAACAGATAACCCCATTAAAAAATAATTAGACAAAAAAGACTAAATGCAATTTCTTGTCATTTGGTCAAAATTATATAAATTATGGAGTGCCTTCAAAATAACACTGGTGAGTAAAACAATAATAATATGCCTTTGCTGGGAGTCAAGTTTGTATTTATAGTTCTTGATTCCTGGTCTGTTCATGTCTGTCCTTGTCTCATCATTGTGTTTTGTTATTCCTTCAGTCTCCCTGCTCATGTCTCCATGTCTGTTTCTTCCTGGTCCCAGTGTTGTGTGTTACTTCCTGTTTTACTTTGATAGTCTCTAGCTTGCTTCCTTTGTCTCATTTGTCTGATTAGTGTCAGCTGTGGCCAGTTCTCTCGCTATCCTCTGTGTCTATATTGTATGTGTTCATTATTATCAGCAAATTTAAGGAAACCCCAATACACGATATTTAGAAATCGTTCAACATACACCATAAGAACGTTTTGATAAATAATATTGAATTTAAATTTGTTGAGGTGAAAATAAACAATAAACCGTACTGGGATACTGTAAAAAATTAAATGTGTTGCAATACACACTGTCATGTCCTATCATATAGATAATATATGAAATATTATGTAGTATTATGGGGAAGCACACACAAAACAATTATTTAAACAATATATGTACTGCAAAAAATAAGAATAATTAAAAACAGTAACTTCAATCAATCATCTAATTCACTCTTCATCAAATCAAAAACACAAAAAATACAAATTGTTTACTGAGTGAGACAACCTGCAGTACCCACAAATATTCATAACTTAAAGTCAGAAAAAAACATCATGCACTACATGGCCAACAAACCAGCTTTAAGAACCAATAATAAATATAACCACATCATCAGCATTACAGTCAAGGAAGCAACACTGTGGAGTAACTGCACAGTGTCACTACATAAGTTCACACAATTATATAAAATCAAAAATTGTACAGTTTTATTTTATTCATTTAACTCACCATCAGTTAAAAAGGTAACTCTCCTCTAACAAGGGCTGCTGAGAGGCCTCTTTACGAGGCCCTGTGAAGATGTTAAATGTTCAGAGCCTAGACACAGTTTTCTCTTGTTTTCTTAAATCGAAGCTGCCAGCTTAGATGACAGTCATTGACTCAAGTACAATACAGAAAGAGAGGGGAGTAGTCATCTGGACACAGACAGCGCAGCTGCAGATGGCACCAAAATTAGATGTCTGAGCAATTTTCACGTGTGTGTTTGGGTGTTGGCATACATCTGCTGCTTCTGCTCTGTGTTTGTCTGCTTTGCACTATTGTGTGTCTTCAATTGTCTAGATTTTCTCTGTGCAAGTGAGAGAGACTTAAAACAGGGGAAAAAACATAAATCAGAGTTCACATTGTTTTTTTACTTAGCTTAGACATACCCCAAGCATTTTTCGATTCATTCTTTATGCTGTTCACTAAAACATTTTCCCCTTGAAAGCAAGTTTTTCAGCCTACTAGAACCTCGCTGAGCTGGAGCTGTGGCTGCTGTTTTAGCTTAAAAAGAAAAGCACAATAACAAGAAAAGTCGCTGAACAGGAGCCAAGAACAGCAGCGGCTTCACCCTTTAATCTGAGCTCTTTAATTATCTTCGAGCAACGAAAGGTCAGTTTCTCAAGAGTATGATTTAATAAATGGATTATCTTGACAAAATGACTTTATTGTTTGGAAAGCAATCCGCTCCATTTATATATAAAAAACCAAAACACAGTAACGAGATGATGAACTTAATTAACTAAAACCCAGTTATGGCTTTAAATGTGACAGTCAAATGAAATCATCTCTGAGTGTGATTTCAAGTGCTTTGATCCAAGAATTGGATGAAATGTGAAAGAAAAGTCATTTCTATTGGAATGAGCTGTGTATTATTATCCCTGTGGAGGTGTTTTATTAAGAGCAAACAAATGGCAGGTAGCTTTTTCTGAAGGAAAAAGAAGCTGATACTGTCAACTCTACTATTCCATTAGTGATTGTGTAATTCACAGTATAAAAAAAAAAACCATGAAGCACGTATGAAAGGCAGACCTCTGTTACTGTATAACTGCAGATGACTTCCTGTGGGTTAGCCATAATTAGTCGACCGTGTACTGCTGATGTGGATGTGGACGGCTGCTTTTGGAAGCCGACCAACCAAAAAATCAATCAGTGCACGTTCAGCAGACGCAAATCAACAGTCACGCAGCGCTCCGGTAAAAACTCACACGCAGAAAAGTGTTAAACCTGATTTATTAAGTAACCGGGCCTGTATTACTCATAGAGTGCATTGTTTCTGCATGCATTCAGTTCTTGCACACCCTCTTCCTGTTTACACTTTAACCAAAATCTGAGCCAGTGAGGAAATTGCTGTTTCAGAGGTTCAAAGTTTATTCGTGGTCCAGAGAGCACGTTTGAGACACTGAGCCACAGGAAATTGATGCAAAGTTGCAAAAATGTTAATGAAATTTTTAGAGAGAAGGTATGTTCGATATTAGACGTAGCTGCTGAGTGTGATTGCAAAATCCGGTCGCACTGCCTCAAGAGAATAGCAAGGGACGAAACAGGAGCAAAATCACATAATATGCAGATCTTAGTTTTGTGCTTCCACTAAACATTCTGCACTGTATTCTTCATAAATTGGTGTTCATAGTTTTTCTCATTGCATGGTAGAGTTTGAGTTATGTAAGAGTTGGAAGCATTGTGATAATTGAGGAACAGGACTTGAGTTCTGTTGGGCGTCCAGCCCAATCCAGCCCTGATCCGGTTACTTTGTAATCAAGACTTACACTGTCAGTTTGATCTCGGCATGTCTGAGCTGCAGTGCTCTGCTGAAACATAAATACATTACAGATTAAGACAGCTCACCCAGAGCCCGGGCTACTCATCATCCCTGCATCAGTCAATCATTTCGTGCAAGTGGACAGTCTGGTGTCTCAACAACTGGTCCACTCAGTCTGGTATTATATGATAACAGTCCACGGGCCTGTTGTCTTAGGCTGCAAATAAAACATCTCTCCTTCCTCTGCTACAAAATCTCTAAATTTTAAAAGGACATAATGAGCTTATTTCTCACTAAATGTTCTGTGCCAACTCAGTCTGTCGAGCAGTGCATTTATGTACAGTTACATAAGGTGGCTCATAACTCAGAGGGGCTCTAAGGTTACTAAAGAATCCAGACGAGCTTTGATTTAATTATGCCCAAATGACAAATTACAGTCGCACAGTTTTCCAGTTGACCAGCCTTTTATTAGAAGACTTAATTTGGTGATGTTGCCAGTGAACACAAGGGAGCAAAGTTCCCCTCTGCTAGATAGTGATATTGTTATTTGTACAGCAAATTAAATTTGTGTGGCAACGTTGTAAGAAGGCTCCATGAAACAATGTATCTATTCACTTAATCAGGACAGCATCTAAGTGATCTGAAAATAAGTATTCACTTCATTAGTGCAGAAGCCCGTTGTTTACACAAATATCTAATAAGCCAAAAACTCTACATTCAGGCGTGTAGATGTGGTTTAGGATGAAGGACAGAAATTTCAGAAATTTTATAGACACTGCCGATCTAGTCGCATTTCCACACAGAACTGCTAAATGAGGGTATGCATAAAAGCCTCTCTGAATGCAACACATGGACCCTTGAAGCAGATGGGATACAGACAACACCTTAACTGACGCACTCTGTCAGGAAACCGACCTACAACTTTGGGATGTGGTGGAACAGAATATTTGCAATATGATGGATGTGAAAAATCTGCAGCAGCCGTGTGATGCAATCACATGTTGAATCTATTCAATGAAAAAAACCCAGACAGGTCTGAAGGCAAATGGAGGTCCAACATGGTATTAGCAAGGTGTACTTAAGAAAGTGGCTGGTGAGTCTATCTACAGGGAGTGCAGAATTATTAGGCAAGTTGTATTTTTGAGGAATAATGTTATTATTGAACAACAACCATGTTCTCAATGAACCCAAAAAACTCATTAATATCAAAGCTGAATGTTTTTGGAAGTAGTTTTTAGTTTGTTTTTAGTTTGAGCTATTTTAGGGGGATATCTGTGTGTGCAGGTGACTATTACTGTGCAGAATTATTAGGCAACTTAACAAAAAACAAATATATACCCATTTCAATTATTTATTTTCACCAGTGAAACCAATATAACATCTCCACATTCACAAATATACATTTCTGACATTCAAAAACAAAACAAAAACAAATCAGCGACCAATATAGCCACCTTTCTTTGCAAGGACACTCAAAAGCCTGCCATCCATGGATTCTGTCAGTGTTTTGATCTGTTCACCATCAACATTGCGTGCAGCAGCAACCACAGCCTCCCAGACACTGTTCAGAGAGGTGTACTGTTTTCCCTCCTTGTAAATCTCACATTTGATGATGGACCACAGGTTCTCAATGGGGTTCAGATCAGGTGAACAAGGAGGCCATGTCATTAGTTTTTCTTCTTTTATACCCTTTCTTGCCAGCCACGCTGTGGAGTACTTGGACGCGTGTGATGGAGCATTGTCCTGCATGAAAATCATGTTTTTCTTGAAGGATGCAGACTTCTTCCTGTACCACTGCTTGAAGAAGGTGTCTTCCAGAAACTGGCAGTAGGACTGGGAGTTGAGCTTGACTCCATCCTCAACCCGAAAAGGCCCCACAAGCTCATCTTTGATGATACCAGCCCAAACCAGTACTCCACCTCCACCTTGCTGGCGTCTGAGTCGGACTGGAGCTCTCTGCCCTTTACCAATCCAGCCACGGGCCCATCCATCTGGCCCATCAAGACTCACTCTCATTTCATCAGTCCATAAAACCTTAGAAAAACCAGTCTTGAGATATTTCTTGGCCCAGTCTTGACGTTTCAGCTTGTGTGTCTTGTTCAGTGGTGGTCGTCTTTCAGCCTTTCTTACCTTGGCCATGTCTCTGAGTATTGCACACCTTGTGCTTTTGGGCACTCCAGTGATGTTGCAGCTCTGAAATATGGCCAAACTGGTGGCAAGTGGCATCTTGGCAGCTGCACACTTGACTTTTCTCAGTTCATGGGCAGTTATTTTGCACCTTGGTTTTTCCACACGCTTCTTGCGACCCTGTTGACTATTTTGAATGAAACGCTTGATTGTTCGATGATCACGCTTCAGAAGCTTTGCAATTTTGAGACTGCTGCATCCCTCTGCAAGATATCTCACTATTTTTGACTTTTCTGTGCCTGTCAAGTCCTTCTTTTGACCCATTTTGCCAAAGGAAAGGATGTTGCCTAATAATTATGCACACCTGATATAGGGTGTTGATGTCATTAGACCACACCCCTTCTCATTACAGAGATGCACATCACCTAATATGCTTAATTGGTAGTAGGCTTTCGAGCCTATACAGCTTGGAGTAAGACAACATGCATGAAGAGGATGATGTGGACAAAATACTCATTTGCCTAATAATTCTGCACTCCCTGTATGTTGTTTGTGCCTGAATAAAGGAGTACATTGCATGATAGCGCAATACTTTAGGGGAATAGATGTAACTTAGAGTAGACTTTTTAGCTTCCAGAGGTATATTTTTGGGAAGTAAAGTGAGACATTCAGCAGTAATAAATTATACCAACTGTTAGCATGGTGGTCATAGCATCGTGTTGGCAGAACTGCTAAATTAAATGAAGAGAATACCAGAGATGGGCAGTAATGTGTTACTGTAATCCGATTACTTTTTCAAGTAACAAGTAAAGTAAGGGATTACTGTTGCAAAAAAGTAATTGATTACTGTTA
This sequence comes from Rhamphochromis longiceps, assembly GCF_057381845.1. Lineage (NCBI taxonomy): Eukaryota > Metazoa > Chordata > Actinopteri > Cichliformes > Cichlidae > Rhamphochromis > Rhamphochromis longiceps. The sequence continues at coordinate 11,792,093 of NC_140564.1, read as the reverse complement.
CTTTCCTGTAAGCATGCTGTGTTACTGCGTTACTAAGTGAGAGTGTCTCATGACGATGACGTACGGTCGTGTGACGTCATACACAGACACACAGACGTGTGCAGATCAACAATGGATACTATGGAGTGGGGAAGAGAGTACGACCATGCAGCATTTAAAGCGTGGACGTACTTACATTACTTTGAGTTTGATTCCGTAAAAAGTGACAAAAACATTAGCGTCCGCTGTTCACTGCGTGGGAAGAAAACTTGTTTTTACAGCAAAAAAATTAACTTCAAATCTGAGCAAGCAACGAGCACACTGCCACAGGAATGTGACATTCACAGAGAAACCCCCGGATCCCCCCCACTGACATGACCACTGCTGCACCGGGCAAACCTCCACCTGCTCCACTCCTGCTAAACAGGTGACAGTAGATTTAAGAGCGACAAAACATCCAGTGCAGCTGGATGTTTGATTTGATTTATTCTTTGCTGTGTTTTACTTGTATCTATTTGAAAGAGTGAGTGTAAAGACAAAACATTTTATTTTATATGCTGGAATATGCAGAAAACAGGTAGGTTTAAATGACAGTTGTGTATAATTTATTTTTGCTTGATACAATGTGCATGAAGTTAAAAGATTAAAACTAATAAAACAAGTTTTAAAAAGAGACTTTTTCATTTGATTCAATTGTACGTGATGGATTATGCAGAAAAAATAGAATTGGGCTGAAAGGTCTGTTGCTTTATAAAGTATTCAGGTTGTGTATCATGTTTTTTAAAAGTAACTAAGTAATAAAGTAACTAATTACTTTTGAAAAGACGTAATCAGTAAAGAAACAGGATCACTTTCTTAGAGAAGTAATCAGTAATTAGTAACTAATTACTGTTTTCAAGTAACTTGACCAACACTGGTGAATACTATAACAAAAGAGATAGACCACCCTATAATTCTTTGCATAACCTCAAACTATTGGTTGAGAAGTCTGGACAAGAACAAGTCAGGAGTCGATAACAATCCTGGCACATCCTCAGAAAGTCCAGCAGTAACTTCACCAGCCAGGACTTGGCCTGGAAACCACAGTGAAAGAGGAAGAGGAGGAGGCCCAGGAACACATGGCGCATTAACAGAGACACTTGGAGGAGTTTTGGAGAATATTATCCAGAGTCAAGGCCTGGCAGTAGGTCATCGGTGGATTATGGGGTAAAGGGACTTAAAGAGCTAAGACGGGTAGAAACTTGTGAACAGGGGTATTTATTTAGGAAAGTGACCCCAAACACACATTTAAGCCGATTGTGGAATGAATTAAGTAGGCAGTAAGCTGGCCATTCTTAAATATGTCATACTTCTTGACCTCTTGCAACCATAGTTATAAAAGAAGCTAGTTGATGGCTAGTGTCTAGTTAAGGTGCAACTTACTAATGGAATGTTTAACTGAACATAAAATTTGGACAGCAAAATATTGTTTTAATGTCAAGAATATCTACATATCTATATATTGTATGCTAATTCTGCCTCTGAAAGAGAATGGTGCAAAGAAATCATAGACAGTCATTCATGTCCACGATATGTGTAAGTAAAAATCCAAACTCCACTCTATCTAATAAAGTGTTTTTATGTTCAGCACTTGGTTAGATGTATTTGTTTACATTCCAACACTGCTCTTCTTGCTTATCTCCCAGAACACCTGTGACAACATCCCTCCACGCATAAAGTCACCTCTTCACCCCCACTAACTACCTAATGTTCTCAAGCTCTCTGTAAATACGGCATGGTGTTGCATAAGCAGGATCCCACAGACCTCCACTGTGTCATTAATCATCAAGAAAGTAATTACAGCCCCATCTCTCTCATCGTGTCTGCCTTTGATGACGCATGTCAGGCCTGATTGTTACATCACATCATGACAGCTCTCGCTTCTGCAATAAACTTCTAAGAAGCCTAAGAAACTCAAGGATTCTTTCAATTTTGGAATGTGCGCAGACTTTATGCAGGCCTTGTACTGTGTGTGTGCCTGTGAGTGTATTCCTATTTTGTATTTGATGTAAATACTTACTATTTCTTTCAAAACAGTTTGGACATGATTCTGTGTATTAAGGATAACACTGTGAATGACAGTTAAAAGGATTTATGGTTTTGCATTTTGTTTTGAAAGAATCAACATTTCTTGAAGGTAAAAATGTTTTGGTTGGTTCTTACTTTTTGGACATCCCTCTAAGGTTGAGATTAGTCCAAACAAACCATTTGCAGATTTGCATTTACATTATGCACAATAAACTGAGAAACGTATACACATATTCCATTTTGCAGAAGTTCAAGGACTGCTTATACCTCGTAAACAGGGATTCAATACAATGTCTTATTTGCAGCAATTTAATTATTATTACTATGATCGGTGACTTAGACGACCTTTTGCAAAACTGATCACACACATAGGTGGCAACACCTGTGTGAAAGTATACCCTTAGGTCTGACTTTGTCCTGTGAGGAGCACTTTAGAGTTTTAGAACTTGTTTTGTGCTAAAGAAATGATGCGCTGTGTGCAGCAGTAAATATCAATCATGCTGAAAATAGACTTAATTGGTAGACAACGTAGTGAGTATGTTTAAACTACTGTTTATTTTCCATACCTGGGCTCCCTAAGATCTCTAGTTTGATTATACAGGGCAGGCCTCTGGCGTTTTTCAAATTCTTTATTCCATATTTAGTGGTGAGTCAAACAAAACAGATTTGGTGACAGTTAAGTTAGATACAGGCAATGTACGTTGAGCGTGAAACAAAGGCAAACGGAGAATGTGTCATCACATTCAAAGAGGATGAAATGACCATAATATAAAAATGAAAATCCAAAGAATTGGGAGTTATAATGAAGTTAATAATCACCGTATGTGTGATGATGTCCGTGCAAAGTTTCGTTGAGATTGCATCTACCTGGCAAAAATAGAGTACATACAGACAAATATCACTATAGCATGTATATCATACATCATTATAGCAGTAACGTAGATCATTATAGTAAGATTTATATGTACATAAATATGAAGGATGTGTCAACACTTGGAAGTAAAGCCAAAATATGGCAGAAACATGCAGGACTGAAATCTTCTACTGGGGAGACCTGCTGCCCGGCCCAAATGTGAGCACATACCTTGAACTTCGTAAATGGTAAATGGTAAATGGCCTGTATTTATATAGCGCCTTACTAGTCCCTAAGGACCCCAAAGCGCTTTACATATCCAGTCATCCACCTGCTAAAGTCCAACTGCTGCAGTCTTCGCTGTACTTTTATGTTGCTCACTGAACACTCATCACTGCTTTTTATAGATGAAGAAAAATAACAATCGGCTTATTAGCTAGCATAAACATCTAGTTAGCTGGCTACACATCAGCTAGCTGCTTTTAGCTGATGTATAGCTATGCCATTAACAGCTATTATGTTAGCATTGACTTTATCGTGTATTGAGCTTCCTAAAAACAAAACTTTAAAAAAGGATGATTTTCACTAACAAACATTTCACTTTGTTGTTTGACCAACAACAATTGACACATTCAAGGCACAAAGATACTTAAAACTATACTTAAACAAAGTTAGTGGAAAAAGAGAGAAATTAAACTTAAAAAAAAAGTACTTAAGATACTTGGAAACCTGAGGAGAAGGGGTTTATCACCTATGCTGAAACCAGCTGATCATTTGCTGTTACCTCTGGGGAGCTGTTCAGTAATTCATTTTTATGAACAATTTATGATTTTTTTTAATGCTTTGGAGCATCACTTCTTATGCTTTCTTGATGTACAAGAAAGCATCACTTTCTTGTACATTGCATTATGAAACAGCACAAATAGATGTGAACACAGACTGCTGGTAGCCAATTGTCTGAGGCCAACCGACCATCAGGGGTGTTAGAGACTAGATGAGTGTCTGAGCATAAATGCACTCATCACAAAGACATGTAGCGTCCTGATTTGATAGAGAGTAATTACTGATTAAATGGAGCAAAGATGCTTGAGACTAAATACCTGCTCTCAGCATGATAAGAAACACCAAACCACTCTTTATTCACTGGAATGTCTGCAATACCTGAGAGTCTGTGATTAAAATACTTCCAGCTAACAGCATTTGTAGAGACATTCTGAGATGAAAAAAAGAAAGAAACAGAATTCCTGCGCACTTCCTCGTTGTGCAGCTGCTGCTGGCCTGTGTGGCACATTCTGTCCTTATTTACAATGTGTCACTGGCCTTCCTCCCCATTCTGATGCTAGTGCGCGTGTTGACGCCTTTGGCATATGTGATGGTGCTTGTTGATAATAATGAAAAATGTGTGTTCACGGGGATTTGCTGTGTGCAAACGTACATTGTGATCTTAGGTTTTTTTCACTCGAGCGTCACACCAGGCCAATTAGTGTTGCCGTCGTCTTATCAGTGTGGAGATAATAAGATCATTAGCCTGCTGATCTTCACAATGAATGCAGTTGGGAGCACATAGTGTAACTGAACAGTTAGAGGGCAGTGTTATAGTACAGCCCTCTGACCTTGGCCTTTGAGAGACTTTTCCTCTTTCTCAGGTTAACGCAAGATGTTCTCTGTCTCTTTGCCAAGATACAGTATACAGAATTATTGCTGATAGCGAGCACTTAAAACATCACACACAGAGAATGTACCAAACATTAAGTCTCTGCCTTGTCTCGGGGGACGGAGGCTGGAACTTCTAAATGCAGGTGACAAGGTAGAAAAACATAATAAGAACAAATTATTACTGTTTTTGTCCTGAATTTTACTATTACGTTTTTAAACTTGTCACGATCTGGTACAGGGATTCAAACGCAGAGCGGTAAGGTATCTCCAAGGTGTAGTTTATTTACAGTGCCAGTGCAATATATGTACAGTGAAGGGATCCAAAACTCCGGGGGAATCACAGGGTAACTCGCTCACGTCTTCTTCGCTCACACTCACACACGTTCCCGCAGCAGGGAGGTCGCAGGTCCCGGGGGGGGGGGAGATCTGAGGCAGACGAGAAGGCAGGTCACCAACTAATCACAAATCACGAATATGAAGCACAAGAGCTGTGAGAACACTAACGTTAGGGGTACAATCATCCAGCGACGAGAGGATCTGTGTTCCAGCCTCAAATAGTGCTCCCGGTGATGATGGGTGAGTGTTGTCAGGTGTGTGTGTGGGCCAAGGGCAGGAGCCCACAGTGAGCTCCGCCCAGGCAGAGAGGGAGAGAACAGAAACAGCAATTGTAGCCTTGTGGGGCCAACCGGGCAGGCACGGAGACCATGACAAAAATGTTCGAGAGCACTCAAGGACAGAAGAATCTGGACATTAAAGGGACATGATTTGCATATTTGTACCACAAGCGTCCACCTTGTGACGCAAAACAGCTCACTAAAATGCTTTTGAAGCATGTTTTTAATAGTATTTACAATTCCTGGATAGACCTCAAATTATTTTGCAGGTGGGGTAGAGTGATTTTCACATTTTAGATCCCCTTAATTTGGTCTGTTTCAGTCTTCCTGCAGTTAGTGAGGTGCTAACACATGACTTGTCCCCAGTTTAAATAAACATGAAAGCATTGATTTCCTCTGGGTAATAAAGCCTGTTTTTCTGCACTATATTGTCTTTATTTGATTGGAATTAGGGGCACAAGTAACAGATCCTGCTTGGTTCTGCAGGATAAGTGCAAAATGTAGATATTTGCATCAGTTATACTGAAGCGTCCCAGTCCTAGAGAGCATGACATCTCAGAATGACAAGATCAAATGGGAGATGTGAAGGATATTATTTTGGGCTGTGCTTTTTATCCCCCTTGTTTGAATACATCTATTTATAAGGTGCCTACAGAAATATTAACATTATAAAATAGAAGAAACAGAGATAAATATTTGTGTTGATTTGTGTTTTATTACATTTTATATTTTTCACTGCAAAAGAGAAAAATGACAGTGACAATAAATATACATTCACAATAAAAAATACTCTAGATTGCAACGAAACATTCAAGTGTACTTAGCCTTTAGAAAATCTAGAAGATGTAAACATGACCTCCCCGAAACACTGCACCTCCTCACCCAAAGAGTCTCTCTCTCTCTTTCTCCCGTCTGTAAAGGTATAACGTCAACAAAACACATTTACGCATCTATGCGCGAGTCTCACAGAGTATGAAGCCACGTCACACATCGGGCTCTGATTGACGGAGCAAGCTAACATTCTCGAATGTCTGGTGGGAAACCTTTTTTTTCTTTTTTTGGTAGTTTTAGCGGACTCGTGTCCAGTCTGTGTCCTTTACAAACGGAGCTTCACCGGAGCGCGCGGCGGTCTCGGCGTCTCCAAAACCTCCGGAGTCAGTTTGAGCGCTGCCGGCTGCTCTGACCAAAGGCCGGGCTCTTCTCCTTCAAACGTGTCATTAGAGTCTGAGCTTCAGTGTCCGCTTAACTGATCACGCACCTCTCTTTGTCTTTGCCGTGGCCGCCTCCGATGGCCTTTTCTTTAATGTACATGAGGTCGCTGTGCACGCTGGGTCTCCGGGCGCACGGGGTCACCACGCCGTACGCTTCCCCGATGTCCTTCAGCTTCTTGTTTTTCAGAGACTTTCTGTGCAGCATGTCACAGTACTGCACCGACACTTTCCTGTGAAGGTCGGGGCTCATTTCGTGAGGTAGCTTGGCCAGGGTAAACAGAGTCTGAAACATCTTATCCACGTTCTCGTTGCGCTTTGCGGAGATCTCGAAGTACGCGCACTTCTCGTCCCCGGCCACCAGCTGCTCGATTTCCTCCTGCTGAACCTCCCGGTGAAACTCTCTGTCACCCTTGTTCCCGCAGATCACGAGAGGGACGTCGATGTTCTCTTTGATCTTGTTTTTCAGGCACATTTTGGTCTCGTAGATCTGCCGCTTGAGCCGCTGCACCTCCTGGAAGGAGTCTCGGTTGTCCAAGCTGAAGACGAGGAGGAACACGTCACCTGAAAGCAGAGAATATTATTTTGTTTAACCGCCTTTGCTTTTGTTTAAAGTGTTTTCATTTTCTCCCTGTGTGTATGCACAGTTACAATAAAGCACAGGAGGCTCTGCTGCACCCTGCAGCCACGCGCTAAAGCGCACGATGTGCGCTCTGACCGAGTCCGTGCAGAATTTAGAAAGCCCGCATTTGCTTTCTTAGTTTACATAAGGATTCTCTGGTATAAAAAAGGAGACTGATAGGAATGTGGATAAGTACCTGTCAGTATTGAAAGCCTCCTCATAGCAGGGAAAGGATGGTTTCCGGACGTATCCAGTATGTCCAGCTGGTAAACGTCCCCCTTGATGCTGTACACTTTCCTGTGAAAGTCCTCGATAGTCGGCGTGTACTGCTCGTCGAATCTCCCGTTCAGGAATCGGGACACGATTGCACTTTTGCCAACTTTGGTGGATCCAAGAATCACCATCCTGTAGCAGTTCTTTGCTGGGATGTCAAAATCGCTTTCGGAGGGCGACATTTTTTTGATCATGTTTAAACCCGGGGTTGGATGTGCACCGTTCGTCTGTGCGTAAAAGGCAGGTGAGCAGCCTTCTGTATCTCGGTGCTCTCACTTGCGCTCTAGTGTGTTTCTGTCTAGAGGCTGAGCCATATTTATGCGCGAGGCTGACCCCGCCTCTTGTCCGCGTCACAGCTCGGTGAGTACTCGGTGCCCAGTTGAGTGCAACGAAAAGCGGAGCAAACTCCCACCGGTGCGTCAGTCTGTCACTTCTAATTAAGATGGGGAGAGAGCGCCGGGAAACAGAACCAAACAGACCGTCCGAAAAACAGAACATTTGTAACAGTGCGGGGCAGGGCGGCGGGGTCTGTGCGTAACAGCCAAACTAAAAAAAAAACTTCCAGCACTATTACCGAGTTAATAATTGACGCTTTTTTCCGGCGTTTAAAACCCACTTTGGCACACTGTGTTAATAAACAGGCTGGACCTTAGACACCATTAAAGCAGACAGCGGATACAGGTTCCTCTAGACTGAGCAGAGCAGGTCATGTTGACTGGAACATCATCATCTAAGGAGAAAAGGGAAAAAAGAAAAACATGCTGAGCAATAATCTAAAGTCTCCACAGCTGTTTACCCACCGCTGTCATTTACAAACAAGGTCACATTCATTGATTTATTCATTCACATCTTCAGCAAGTCCAGCAGCTGCTGATTCATAATCACCATGCAGCAGCAGCTTGAACGGCTGATCGAGATGCTGCAGTTACTATGGAGACCGAAAGGGGGCACTCAGGGCACGACTTTCATCAAGGCGTCTGCCACGACTTACCTAAAAGGGAGAAGGGGGACAAAACTCAGCGTGGAGTGACTTTGCGTGTCTGTGCGCATGTGTCAGCGTAAACGCAGTCTCCGTTTAGTTTCACAGCAAATGCAAAAAAAGGAATTCATCAAACCTTCGATGACCACACTCACTCACCTGTCACTGTGAAAGTGTGCAGTCGAGGTGGCAACAAAGATTTCTTCAGCGGTTCATAAAATTAGTAGTAAATAGTCGCAAAGTGGAAAGTGTGTATCTATGTTGGGAGGTGGGGTTTTATTGGGCAAAACAGGAGACAGCAGTTGATTTTAATATTAGCTCACTGCTTCATTGTGTCTCATCCCTTCAGGTGTGGGGAGTAACGCCCTGACTCGGTGACACAGATGTGGAAATGTGAGAACATCTGCTTGCACAGATATGAGATTCTTCTTCTTTTTCAGCTGCTCCGTTTGGGGGTCACAACAACAGATGATCTTGCCTGCGCCTAAGTCTGTCCCTCTGCGTGTCCATGAACCTCCTCTTTGTGCAGCAGCTCCATCTCCAACGTCATCTGTCCACTATATCCACTATCCCTCCTCTGCACATGTCCAACATGTTCAAATCTCAGTCTTGCCTCTTTAAAAAAATGTTTTAAAAATGAAGCAGTGCATCCTCAGCTAATGTCAAAATGAGCAGCAGGGTTCCATCAGGAGTAGTGTGCTCCATCAAAGTAAGTCAGTGCACCACTGATGAACAGTGATTTCCCAACTTCATCCTCGATGGAAGGAAATAACAGCTGACTCATCACAGGCGTGAGGGATGTCCGGCTGGAAGCAGAGGGAGCCTGGACTTTTAGTTCCAGGGACAAGTATCTGTGAACTTTCCAACTAAGTAAAAGCTCATCCACCCCTTTTAGTTTTAGCTAATTTTGTGGTCAGATTTACGAAACAGTGACGGTGCAACCGAAGTAGATCTTTCCACCAAATGCTTTTCTCTACATAATAACAAATGCTGGATTTTGCTGTCAGATTTTTCCTGTGCACGGTGAAGAAAACTGGCTCAGCGTCTGCAGTTATGTTGTGCAGAGCCATTCTGTTGTGGTGAAGGAGAAGGCAAAGCTGTTGATTTACTGATCTGTGTGTGCTTTCACCCTCATCTATGGCCAGAGGCTGTATAGACTTAAAGAATGAGATTATGGGTATAAGGAGTGGAAATGGGCCTCCTTTGATGGGATGTCTGGCCTCAGTCTTAGAGACGGAGTGAGGAAGTGGGTCATTAGGCAGCACGTCTGACTGTTTGCTCCGCCACAGTTAAAGGCATCTGACCAGCAGGCACATCACCAGTGTGTGGGCACAGGGGGGCCCGCCTCATTAATGAATTGATAATTACGATCAAGTAATGTAATGCAGCTGATTCTGAAAGGGCCAATCTAAATAATGACTTCTATGATTGAGCTTCTGCTTACATGTATGGGAGTCTGATAACACATATGTGACACAGAGGAATTTAATTGGTCCAAGGGTAGATGATGAATGACTGAGAAAGAGTGGGATCCTCCTGCTGCTGGATGTGTAAAGGAGGAACGCTCAGGAGTGCACTCCTGTGGTAACGTCTGCTACAAAGACCGTAATCGAGGAACCGAAAGGTCAGTGTTATAGGCTCATGTGACTAACATTAAGTGGCTCCTGTCTATCTGCTTTGTGGAAAACAAACAGATATGCAATACATTTAAAGAAAAGAGGGCTAACAAGGCCAGTTAAACTGGAAAATCTGTGCAATCAAAATAGAAAAGTGGGAAAAGTACCATGGAAACAGATGCCCACGGACTGCGATCTGCTTCTCAAGCTTCCACATCGCTGGGAAGACAAACAACAGCACACAGGCACACAAGAGGAGCAGCAAAAAGAGGAAAAACATGCAGCTTACACACTAAACAAACACAATTATGGTATTTGGTTCCATCACAGCTGCATTAACATCAAAGCAGAAAATTAACCAAAATAATTTCTTTCTCTCCTACATGTGCGCTCCGGTAATGATAAGAGGTGGCACGTGAGAGCAGTGAACGGCAGACAGATAATGCCACTCCGAGGACGACCAGCCGTGGGAAGGGAAACGCAGAGAGGCAGTGGAAAAAAAACGGGGCAGGCGGCGAGTAAAAGACAGCGAAAGATGCACGCTGCGTGGAAAGATTTTAGCTGATGATGGTAACAACAAATCATAGACCACATTTCCATTTTTCATCTGAGAGAGAAAAAAAAGCCTCAAAGCAACACTCACACAGGTGTTGCTTTCAAAATGCAGAAAGTCACCTGTACACGTGGTCACACACACACACACACACAGACACGCACACAAACACACTACAGAAATGTGCCTCTGCCTCACATAATCAGATATAATGGAAATGCACTTTGTGATGTAAGCTGCAAACAAATGCTTGAAGCATCTTAATATGTTCGTCATGCCTGTTTTTGTTGTTAAAGCTCTAAAATCTGCAGTGGGTGCTTTTGTATTTTCTTTCAGCTGCTGATAAAAATTAGGAAATAAGAATTCATTCTCCAGCCTTTTGGGGAAAATGTGATTGTGATTTTTTATTATTGTTAGAGCATTCTGTTAAGAGCTTGAAATAAGGAGCTTACAGGCTGGAGAAAACGAGAAAGACTACAGAGAGGGTTCATGGAGTGAAGGCATACAGAGGGTTGGTGTTATAATGAGGAGAAGGTTTTCCATAATGTTTAGGAGTGTTTATGGTAGGGCTGGGCGATATGGCCTAAAATTCATATCGCGATATAATTTGAAGCATGTGCGGTAACGATATATATCACGATATATTCTTTTCTTCTGTATAACGTATTTTCCACACTATAAGGCACACTTAAAATCCTTTAATTTTCTCAAAAATCGAGAGTGTGCCTTATGTATGAATTCTGGTTGTGCTTACTGACCTCGAACCGATTTGGGTGTGCAGAAATCTGTTAAAAAATGTTTTAGTACAACTTTGGTAAGCGGCACTGCTTGATGGATTGTCAGAGCATTACGGCTGCCGTAGTGAGGAGCTTCGTGGGGTAATCTGGGTCCAAAACTCCGTCTCTTCAGGTCCCAAAGTCAAACGAATACTGAGAGTTAAAAACTGTCTAAATTCTTTCATCTTTAATTAAATCATCAGCGTTGTTGCTTTACCAGATGTAACAATTAAGTTTAACATCCATGAAAACAGAATTTATTACATTTAACGGAGTTAGAAGTTAACAGGAAGTTAGCTCGTTAGCTCGCTAAATTCCACCTAAACATGTTGTACTACGTGATTGCTAGCGACACAGGTATGTTAGCATATCATTAGCACAGTGAAGCTGGAGGATGAACGCCAACTTTTTTCCACTCATTAATAGTTAACTTGAGGGATTCTGGTGGTTAGGGACAAATGCAATCGCATAGCAGGATGCTATACAAGGGCCAAACTTCAGTCAGGAGAACAACTGAGATTATTCATCCACAATACGAGGTTAGTTATTAATATACTGCAACAACATGGGAATAGAACAGCTGCAAGAGAATTCAATATTAATGAATCAATGTTATGGAAGAGGAGGAAGCGCAGTTTTTGGCTTTCCCCTTATTTCAAAAGTGCTTCATCTCTTTACTATGACTGTCGACCGGCATAATTTGCAGATGATATTGGTTGTAGCCGCTGCGATGCTTTCGACCAAAACAGGCGCAGCTTGATGACATCATCAACATGCGCTATCGCGATAGAGCGGTATAGTCAAAATCTCTATCATTGACCAAATCTATATCGTTTCTATCGTATATCGTTTACTGTATCACCCACCCCTAGTTTATGGGAATTTTTAATCATTCTTCCAGAAGCACATTTGTGAGGTCAGACACTCATGTTGGATAAGAAGTCCTGGCTCACAGTCTCCTCTCCAATTCATCCCAAATTGGTTCTGTCAGGTTGGGGTCAGGACTCTGTGCAGGCCAGTCAAGTTCTTCCACACCAAACTTGCTCATCCATATCTTTATAGGCCTTGCTTTGTGCACTGGTGCAGTCATGTGGGAACAGGACGCCCAAACTGTTCCCACAAAGTTAGGAGCATAAAATTGACTAAAATGTCTTTATATGCTGCTGTCGTTCCCAATCGGTTTCACAGGTGGCATGTTGTCATGGTACTATGCTGGAATTCACTCCTGAGAGCGACTGACTCTTTCACAAATGGTCACAGAAGCACTGTGCATGGCAAGGTGCTTGATTTTATACACCTGAGGCCATGTAAGTGACTGGAATGATGAATTCAAATGTTCCAGTTGACTTAAGTCATTGAAATCATGATTAAAAAGATTTCGGCACAATAGTGTATTTGGAAAATAGAAAATGGAATGGAAGACATTTGACCTTGAGGAGGGCAACAGCAGAACAGTTGGAGAATGTTTTTTTTTTTACCCTGAAGACATTGCATAAGAAAAACACCAAACAATAGACATAAGTCTCAAGTTGTTTGGGAAAAAAAGAGGGCTTTTTCTTTCAGGCAGGTACAAGGACAGACCACCAAGCAGTCCAGATGTTTTCTGAAGAACAAAACAAATTGATGTGATAATGGCTGCCTAAATGTAAAGCAAGGATAATAAAATGTAATTACATTTGAGTTTTACCATCATTCTGACCTACTTGGGGCAGGGATAGCTCAGTAGGTAAAGTGGTCACCCCATGATCGGAAGGTCGGCGGTTCGAATCCACTTAACGGCTACCCTGAGGTACCCCTGAGCAAGGTACCGTCCCTACACACTGCTCCCCGGGCGCCTGCTTAGTGGGCTGCCCACTGCTTCACTGAGTGAATGGGTCAAATGCAGAGAAAAAAAACAAGTAATTTCCCCATGGGGATCAATAAAGTATCCATTATTATTATTACCAGGATGCAGACTGTAAGCACATTTGTGTATAGTTATTCAGAGTTTTGAAGCACTGAAAGAAACTTTTATTGTTGTGATGCACTTGAATATTAGAATCACAACCAAAACGAGCTAAAGTCCCATGATTTTATGTTGAGTGTTAAAGTGCATGCATGTGTTCTCCATTTAATCTCAATCTTAATGAATACTACAGTTTGTTGTTCATATTGCATTCATACTCACTAGATCCTGGTGGTCCTTCATTATTATTCTCTTATTTTGATGTAGCAAACTCCTTTCTGCAAGAAAAATACATAAATCTAATTTTCACATCCAGATGAAAAACATGTAAACAGCTTCTATATCGACACCTTAAAACTGCTACTCTTCTTGCTTAGTTCATGAAATGCAAAGAAAGATTTAGACTCCTCAGCCGCCTTGTTAGGTACACCTTGCTACTACTGGGTTGAACCCCTTTTGTGCCTTTCTTAACTCTTTGTGGCACAGATTCCTTTTGAAATTTTGGTCCATATTGACATGACAGCATCACACATGATGCAAATCTCTCCTTCCATCACATCTTAAAAGTGATCTGTTGGACTGACGTGATGACTGTGGGATCTATCTAAGTACACAGGTGATCTGGTGTTATCCTGATGGAAGCATCCATCAGTAGATGACAACGCTGTGGTCATAAAGGGATGAATATGGTCAGCAGAAATACTCAGGTATGCTGTGGGATTTAAATGATCCTCAGTTGGGTCCAAAATGGGCTGAGAAAATATCCCCCACACCATCACTCAGGGTGGATCCATGCTTTCATGCTGACTGTGCCATCTAAATGTTGCAGCAGATACTGAGAGTCATCAAACCAAACAATAGTTTTTTAAACTGTAGCCTTCGTTTCTTCGTCTTAGCTGACAGGAGTGAAACCCAGTGTGGTCTTCAGGTGCTTTAGCTTCTCTGATTCAGAGATGCTCTTCTGCAGCCCTTGATTGTAACTTGTAATTAGTCACTTGACTTACTCCTGTCATATTCTCAGCTTAAAACAGTCTGGTCATACTCTACTCATTTCTGGCATTTAACGATTTTTCACCCAGAGAACTGACGTTCACTGGATGTTTTCTCTTTTTCAAACCCTCATCTGTATATTGTAGAGACGGCTGTGTGGGAAAGTCCCAGCAGATCAGCAGTTTCTGCACATTCACTTAGATCACCTTTCTTCTTCATTCTGATGCTCAGTTTGAACTTAAGCAGGTCATCTTGACCATATCTACATACAAGAAAAACTGTGATGCGTCTTAATTCATTAAATAAAATTGTGACATCTAGTTTATGATCATTTGATTATTTGTACTACGTAGCTTAGCCAAAACCCAGCACCATAATGGTGACCTGGTGGATAGTAAGAGGATAAATGCTCACAATACTTGTCACAAGTTAAAATAATGGATTATAAAAGAATGAAACTGTCCATTTAAATAGTCGTAGGATTTGGATGAAAACACATTTTTAATGTGGCAGAAAGTAAATGATGAAAATATTTTTCTTTTTCTCTGTCATTGGGGCTGCTGCTGAGCGCACCCTCAAGGTGCCGATTGTTTGGCAGTGACATCTCTTAGCCTTAAAAAAGAAAAACTGTGTTGCATAGCGGCTATGAGATTTTTTTTTTATTAGTATTTTCTTTGATAATGCCCACGATATTTCTCTCTTCCTTCAGTACAGTCACATTAGGCCAGTGTCCAACAAAGCTGCACTCCACAGTACTGACTGCAAAATGATGTCACCGTCCTGATGTAAGAAATAAAGAAAAGGAAAGATGCTAATTTGTTCAACACTTTAATAGGTTTCCAAATTTATTTGTAGCACAGATTTCAGCTTAAGTGAATAGAAGTGAAATTGAGTGTATTGTACCTACATTATCACCAGTCTGTTTGGCTTTTCTTTCCACACGTGCTCATTAGTGATTTTTCAACTTTTTAAAAATTCACTTTTTTTTTTGTCTGTGGTCAAAATGAGTGTTTCAGGGTAACCTGATCAAACCCTAACTATATGCTTTGTCAGGAAGTAAAGTTTGAAGCCTACTCTTAAAAGTAATCAGGCTTGCTGTCTGTCTAGAGCAGGGGTCCCCAACTCCAGGCCTTGAGGGCCGGTGTTCTGCAGGTTTTGCATCTCACCCTGGGTCTACACACCTGAATCAAATGATTAGTTCATTACCAGGCCTCTTGAGAACTGCAAGACATGTTGAAGAGGTAATGTAGCCAATTTAAATCAGCTGTGTTGGATCACGGACACATCTAAAAGCTGCAGGACACCAGCCCTTGAGGCCTGGAGTTGGGGACCCCTGGTCTAGAGCTTTAGGTCACCCATGTTTTGGAATAGCACAGAGTCCAAAACTCAGTAAGTGCAGAAACTTCCATCCTTTCAAATTCTTCTGCTTATTCAATTCAGGTTTGCTGTGTGGCTGGAGACTATACCATCTGTCATTGTCTGAGAGGTGGAGTACACCCAGGAATGGATGCCAGCCTGTCACAGGGATAACTCATTCGCAGTTAACTGAATCCCATGCATGTACATGGGGAGAACATGAGAACCACATCACTGAATGTTCAATCTTCAAGATCTGAGCAGTGAAAGCAGACTTGGATTGGACACTTTTCCCTGTAGTTTGCAGCTGTATACCAGCACAGTGAATTTTAAATCCAGTAATCTTCAGCCAATCTAATTCTTGGGGTTTAGTAAAATCATTGCATTGTTTAGGAGCTAAACATTTTAAGGCATTGTTATACATATTCCCACATTCTCATCTGCCCTGTTGGAGACAGATATGCAAAGTCTTGCCTTAAGTGCTTCCATTAGTAGTCTGTATTTCTTTTTTTTTTTTTGGCCTGTCCCGTTTGGCTCTTTTGCCATCAGAATTGTTGTCTAAAGGCAAAGAAAGGTGCCCAACGGATTTACTTTACCAAACTGACCATCCCAGCCTTGCCGTAATGGTCCATTTGATTCACCTTTTATTGTTTATTTTATTTTCACTTACTGAATACGGGACAGACTTGACTGGGGGAAAGAAGGGGAGAAAGAAAGAGGGAAAGAGAAA
This sequence comes from Rhamphochromis longiceps, assembly GCF_057381845.1. Classification (NCBI taxonomy): domain Eukaryota; kingdom Metazoa; phylum Chordata; class Actinopteri; order Cichliformes; family Cichlidae; genus Rhamphochromis; species Rhamphochromis longiceps. Next base: position 11,775,876 of record NC_140564.1, on the reverse strand, counting down.
CAGCTGAGAAGAGGGACGGGGGAGAAGGGCAAAAGACAAAAACCAACAGAACGGGCAGAGAAAAAAAATGCATATATCAATCACCTGGATCACCTGCTGAGAAAGAAAAAAGAAAGCAAGCAGAAGAGAACAAGAGTAATAGAATAAACAACATCACAATGATATATGGGAATATGACAGTAAATACTAAATGTTAAACATTATTGTGCAGCACATAAGATCAACAGAACACAGTGTGCTTTGAGGTAGGAGCCAAAAAGGGTGTAGTTTGTGGGTGTGATCACCCGTGTGTACACCTGTGAGCATGGACGCGCTTGTTTTTTGTTTTTTTAAAAGGTTCCTTCATGTAATAATCTGCTAGAGGGTGTGGGGGGGCCACAGCCCCGTCCTCCAGGGCGTGAAGCAGGTGTGGAGGAGATCAAGGCTCCAGACATCCAGAGGCCCCCAGAACACAAGAGACCAAGGAAGACCAACAGAGGGGCAGCCGCGCCACTGTCCCAGAAAGAGCTGAGGAGAGTCCCAGATGAGGGCTCACTCAGCAGCCGCGGAGCAGAAGCCAGGGGGAGTTGCAGTGACGCGCCCGTGAGCTCCGCCGGCAGCCAGCTGATCCTGAGTGACCGAGCCCCAGGCCGAGAGGCCGGGGGCACCCCACCTCCGAAGTGGCCCGAGCGAGCCCCAGGCTCCAGGCCCCGATAAGCGGCCGCCAAGGAGTGAGCCGGTGTGTACCTGGACGCCCATCCCCGGACACAAAGAACCACCAACGCACCGATGTCTGAGGGGGTCCGCCACTGGCAGGGGAAGTGGTGGTAGGGGGAGATAGGCCTCCAAACCTTGGAGGGCCTGAGATGTCCCCAGAGAGGTGGCGCCTGACACCCAACCTGACATATAGACACAGACATACAGGCACACACAGACACAAACATCCATTCCCACCCTCATGCTCTCATATGCACTTACTCCACACTCAACCAACGTGGAGACAGACATAAAGAGACGTTGTACACACGATCACACTCCCCAAGCGTACTCTACAAACCGGGACTAGGTGCCCCCGCCCCTGGAGGGGGGAACTGCACCCAGACCCAGGTGGTGTTTCCCTTTTCCCTGCGGTGGGGGGAGGCAGACCGCCCCGACTCCGCAGCAGCAGGAAGGCTCCACACTCCAGACCGCAGTCGGACGGCCAACTCCTCCTCCTAGTCCTAGCCCCCCCGCTCCAGCAGGTCGCAGAGAACGGGGGTGAGAGAAGACTCCGAACCTCCCTCCACCCGCTCATTGTAATGTTGATGCATGTGTGTTCTAAGGTGCATTTAAAACCCAGGAGGGCTTGGAGCTACCAGACTTGGAGTAGTCTGTATTTCTTGAAACACAAGGAGACCAATGCTTTGCACCCTGACTCATTCCTTTATTACATAAATCACTTCATTAGCATAAAGTAGCAGGCAGTGTGCATTGTTCACTTTGGAATGATTTGCATAGTTGCACTGTTAAGCCAGCAGTGAAACAGCTTCTCTGAAATTTGAAATGATTAACATAATAGAGTAAATACAGTACCATGCATCTTAACACTGAAACCGTCACAGTGTGTGAAGCCACAGCAAATGCATATACATGTATATTTTTACTATAAAGTACGGATCAGTGGCCTTAAAATTTCTGTTTTACTTTAACAGACATTGAAAATGTTCGTCTCAGTAGCGGTTTCAGAAATATTTTTTTTAAAAACAAGGTAGTTATCATGTTGGCTTTTGAGTGAACTCGGATTAAACTGGGACCTTGTTACACTGTGGTTTCAGTCTTGGCTAACACTTTAAAAATAAGCAATTTACATCATGTAATATCTAGAACAGTAAACTTCCTACAGGTAAAATTCAGTCATTCAGCCAGGAAAGCGCACAGACACACCTCTGAAGGACGATACACTTGGAGAGTTATAAAACAACAGGGGTCACTGGGACTTTTAATAATAATATACAGTTGGAGATCTTAAACACAGATATAATTAAAAAGGTTATTCATGAATTTCTCCAGTCACTTCAAATGCATTTGAATTATACATTCTGACTCACCTGCATAATTCACTAGCACATCTCAACTGAGCAAAGCCCTCTGATATCCCTGCAGGACTGCCCCCTCTGTTTGCTGTTTTGATAGATGTAGATTATAAAAAAACATTGAATTCTTTGTCAGGCAGTTATGCATGTTGCAAGTTTGCATGTTTGTCCGGCACTATGCATCTGTAACATCTTATCTGTGAAAAGATTTCTGCGCTCCACCTGCCTTGAAGAATATTATGGCCTGTTTTCTGCTGCTGATCTTTAATACACATACAGATAAATATGATACAGCTGAGTGTTAAACATGTTGATAGGTCAAGCAGATTTGCCCTCTGGCAGTGCTGTGCAATACTGCAAGGTTTAGTATTGATCTGATTCCAAGTAAATACAGAGCCAGTATTGCTTATACCGATACCTTTAACTTATAAAGGCAGCTTATGTAGGGTGGAGCAGTGCGTCATGACTTAGGAGATGAATAATCATCATTTTGCAAATTCTGAACACATTTTAATGACCACTAAAGTCACTGTGATTTTTACTTTCCACAGTAACACAACAAAAGACACCTTTCAGATTTTCATGTATTTTCAGACTGAGTTTTTTTGGAGAGCTGGAAGGTAAACGTGTCGTCTCTGAACCACTTCTGTTGTTTAAATGCGCTGTAGGTCCTAAATTAAACAGACATGACAGTCAACACAAAAAGGTTCAGACATGTTTCACAGTGCATGTTTGAGGTATATTTTTAATTTACAAAAAAAATAATTATTTAACACAATTAAGTGGGTTACACACTGAACTGTGGGGATAGAAGCAAATTATTAATCCGATACTAAACCAGCGTTTGAATCGATACTATCGATATTTGGATTCTCGATCTCAAAAGGACTGACATGTGACAGGATCAGAAAAAAGCCTGCATGTAGATTCCCCTTTCACAAAATCACTTTGAACTAACAGAAAAACACACGGATCAGTAGTGGGGATGTTTCCTTCGTATCCATGGAGGAGGTCAAATAATGACCAAGGCTCTCAGTCTGTTCACACCGGAGGGAATCCTCATCTGAACCCGAAATAGGACGTGTCCGGGGGAAATTATTCATGCTTGTGGCGCAGACTCCTCTCTCGATAGATCTGTTCGGTGAATGGTCTGCAAATACAGAAAAACAAACATGTAATGGGACAATAAATGAGCTTGGAAGGCTGTACCACTCTGTGCCAGGAGCGCGCCTGTGTGTTGAACCGTGAGGGAGCTTGAGTATATGAGTGAACGATAGCAAGATGCCCTCGTCTCTCCACGTGCTCCACCACTCTGCTGCAGATGGATGCAGATCAAAACTTTGGAGTCCAAGAGCAAAACAGAGTTTGAAGCTTTTCTGTGGTACTAATGGCTAACACAAGAATCAGAATCAGTGGACACGCTTAAAGAATTTATGTATCGTGAAAATTTTACAACATGATGTAACATATTGGGACACTGCCTCTTGGTCTCAATGTATCGTTGCAATCAAGTTTACTGCCAAAAGGAATCATATCCATCCCATTAATTAGGCACACCTTGCTAGTACTGGGTTAGACCTGTTTTACCTTCATTCTTCATTGTATAGCTCCTACAAGGACTGCACACCAATGATGCAAATCTCCCAATGCACCAACTGTTTATGCAAGGCAGGATGGATCCATGCTTACATATAGTTTACCCTAAACCCTGGCCCTTTGGTGAAGTCATGCAATGCAGACTTACTTTCCTGCTCTGAGCTAACCGGAGTGTCATCCAACATGCTCCTATAGCCCATCTCCTTCATGGTTCAACACGCTGTCCATTCAGAGATGTTCTTCTGTATCTCTTGGTAGTAACAGGTGGTTATTTGAGCATACGCAAAGCAGTCTGGCCATTCTCCTCTGACCTCTGGCATCAACAGGTCAGAGAACTGCTGCTCACTGGATATTTTCTGTGCTCTTCTAGACCATTCTCTGTAAACCCTACTGATGGTTGTGTGGGAAAACCCCAGCAGATCAGTGGTTCGTGCTAATCTACTAGCACCAACAACCATGGCAGAGTCAGCACCATTGAAATCACATTTCATCCCCGTTATGAACCTCGGGACGCATTTGGAACCATGCTGTCATGTGACTGGCTGAGATATTAGTTAATGGTTAGTTAAACTGTGTCTCTAACATGGTGACTACTGAGTATATCATTAAAGCAAGGAAATAAGGAACTGAAGTATGATAAAAGTGAAAAAACTAAATGCACAGCGCAGCTTTTTAGGAGTACTCTACAGAGCTCCTGCAGTACTGGATGTCACAGCATCTTTATTAAACATTTAAATGCTTACACTTCACACTGTTAAGTAATTTTTTGTTATCCTGCTGACTCTCAGAGCACCCAGCCTGTGGATCTACCACCATGGCCAGTCATCAGTTTCTCGCTTTTCAGGAAAGTCATAGTAATCTAATAAACTGTGCGTAAGAATAGATGAAACAGTGCCGTTTCATCCTGGTGTGAGCTTTCATCGCTGCACTATTTGTATCATGAAGATGGCGATTACGAGCTAAAACAAATCCAAGACGCTCTCTGAACTCACTTGACACCAGTTTCTATTCCCTGCATGGCTCCCGCATCAATCCCACCGCCACTTTTACCAATTCCAGTCACCGTGTGAGGTAGAATCCAAGCAGACACCCTACTCTCCACGTATAGTTTAAACAAATGAGATCATCCTGAATCTCTTCCAGCAGCGAAACACAAATATAGCACATGAATCCCAGTGGCAGTGTGTGGTAAAATCTGGCACCTGCCTATCCTTCAATTCACAGGTTCAAGCTAAGTGAGACAACGATGGATCAGTGTTGCCGGATTTAAATCTGTGCGCTCATGCACAGCTTGTGTTTAATGCCTGACACTTTCGGAAAAGCATGCCTCCGACTCAGCCAGGGTTAAAAATCTCTTTTTAGACTTTCATTTTACTCGGGTGGAGATTTATTTGGTCTATTGAGGCTACTCAGAAACACTCAGCTAGACAAGGATAGCAGAATCATTTCTTGCAATCGCTGGGTGAGTCGTGCTGCAGAAGAAATTGTCCATGAGAAGCAGTGAAGGAAAAAAGTTATAAACCAAGCCAAGTTTTGTTGGACTGGTGAGATAGAGCAGGGATGTCAAACTCTTTTCACATCATGGGCCACATACATACATTAAGTGGGCCGGCCAGTGAAAAATCTCCTTTCTGTTTAATGTAAATAAGTTTAACTGCATATTTAATCCCAGGGATATATTAATATTTCAATAATACATTAAAATTATTTATTTATAAAACTATTGATACATTGTAAAAAAACAGACATTTCTATAGTATACTGATAAATAAACAGGAACTCTGTAATTAATACTTCTGTGTGGATTTAACTGTATGGATTGAACAGCTACATGGAATATTCTGATATTCCAGAATTTCTGATGCCAGAAAAAGTAACACTGTTACCATCTACATCCTCAGAACATGATTGCATTTTTTGTAAGTGGAGGCTTTCCAGTTATGTTGCTGTATCCCATACAGAGATGGGCAGTAACGCGTTACTTGTAACGCGTTAGATTACAGTAACGTACTCGTTACTTTTTTCAAGTAACGAGTAAAGTAAGGGATTACTATTGCAAAAACAGTAATTAGATTACCGTTACTTTCCCGTAGGAACGCTGCGTTACTGCGTTACTAAAACCGTGATTTTTTTGCGAGAATGTCTCATGACAGTGACGTAAGCGAGTGCGCCGTTAGTGACAACAGCTGTGTGCAGATCAATAATGGATCACATATCGATTGTGGGAGAGAGTATGAGCGTGCAGCGTTTAAAGCGTGGAAGTACTGACCTTACTTTAAGTTTGATTCCATAAAAAGTGACAAAAACATTAGCGTCCATCGTGCGTGGGAAGAAAACTTCTTTTTACAGCGAAAAAAACCCTAAACTTCCAAGCAAGCACCGAGTGCGCAACGACGTAATGGGAAACTCACAGAGAAACTCGCGGATTCTTGAACTGACCGCGGCACACCTGCACCAGGGTAAACCTCCGCCTGCCCTACTCCTGCTTTACAGGTGAAAATAGAGCAACAGGACCGCTAGTCTTTGCCTTTATTTATTTTCTGCTGTGTTTTACTTGCATCTATTTGAAAGAGTGAGTGTAAACACAAAAAATATTTTATTTTATGTGCTGGAATGTGCAGAAAATAGGTTTAAATGTTAAACTAATTTATTCAAGTCAGAGAATGTTGCATATAATAAAATTTTTGCTTGATGCATAAAGTTAAAAGATTAAAACTGATAAAACAAGTTAAAAAAAGAGACTTTTCCATTTGATTACATTTTGTATGATGGATTATGCAGAAAAAGTAGAATTGGGCTGAAAGATCTATCGCTTTATCACCTCTTCAGGTTGTAAATCGTGTTTTTAAAAAGTAACTAAGTAACTAAGTAATTAATTACTTTTGAAAATAAGTAATCAGTAAAGTAACAGGATTACTTTTTTGGGGAAGTAATCAGTAATTAGTTACTGATTACTTTTTTCAAGTAACTTGACCAACACTGATCCCATATGTTGCTGATTCTTGTTTTTAATCAACAAATGTAATTTTCAGTCTTTTCTAAAAGCTGCTGATGTGACACGTGTCATGAGTAATAACACCAGACCTTCAGGATCCTGTGTTATAATCTGTGTGACTCAGCAGATGCAGGTTGACTGCTGAATAAGTCTGTGCTGAAACAATACTTAAGTTTATTTGCATATTTTTCACATTATCATTCAGCCTTCATTTTTTGACCAGAAAGGTTTTTTGATCCATGTCCTCTCCTCCTTCTGGTTATCTGCATATTAAAGTCTAGGGCCCATGACTCATAAGTCTCTGCTTTTTTCCTCCAGGTGTCTCTAGTTTGGTTTAATGAGCTGGAAACCAATAAAAAAAGGGAGCAGGAAGTTGTTTTCTTCCCTCCTCCACCTTCTAGCCACTACAGCTGCAGTTTTTGTTTTTGTTTTATAACTGATGAATCAAGTCAGTGTATTTGCACATCTTTATTTTCTTATTTCTTTTGTATGGTCAGTAAATTACTGTTACAGGTTTTTTAGATGTTGCTAAATGTTAGGGCTCTTGGATCTCTTTGACTCTTGTTGGTTTTTTTGATTTTATAAGACCGCATTTGTAGCGAGCATTTCTGGGGGCTGTAACCTACAGTTATTATTTAAGGTTATTTTCAGTTGTCACATGTTGCCCTCACTAAACCCATATATAAAGGATTTTAACAACAAATGTGATTTAATGACAAATGAGAGATTTAGAAAGACTTACCCTTCAAAGCTTATTGCCACCTTGTATGCCAAGGCCACTATGGCAGTAAGAACTAGACCGACAGGACTGGCACCACTGCAGACAGAGGGGGAAAATGACTTAGTTAGAAGGGTCTAGTTACATATGCTATATACACTAGACCATTTCTCAGCAAAGTATCCATTACATGTAATGTAATGTCATTCGTTACCCAACCCCCCCCCAAAAAAAAAACATTCATTCTCTTCCACTTATCCTTGTCAGGGTCGTGATGGGGGTCTGAAGCCTATCCAAGTTGTCTTAGTAGGTACAACCTGGACAGGTTGCCAGTCTATCATAGGACCAACATACAGAGACAGACAACCAGAATCAGAATCAGAAAGGGGTTTATTGCCAAATGTTGAGCAGGTTTACAACATTAGGAAATTGCTGCGGTGCTTCAGTGCAAACATAGTGTCATAAATAGCACTTAAATAGACATGAAAAAAATAAAAGTAGGGATAAGAATTAAAAGTGCTACGTAGAAAGATATGTGCATGAGCTATACATGAGATATATACATGAGAATAAGAATTAAGAGTGCTACGTAGAAAGATATATACATGAGTGCAGGTGGTGATCAGTGCCAATCATGGAATGATGCAGTGAACACAGCGTAGGGTCATGTGTTAGTAGCGGGAACAGTCATATGGTTATTGTTCATGTGTCCAACAGCAGAGGGGAAGAAACTGTTCTTATGGCGAGAGGTTCTGGTGCGAATGGACCGGAGCCTCCTGCCTGAGGGGAGCAGGTCAAACAGACTGTGTCCAGGGTGAGAAGGGTCAGCTGAGATCCGAGCTGCACGCCGCAATGTCCTGGAGGTGTACAGGTCCTGCAGAGATGGGAGTCTGCAGCCAATCACCTTCTCAGCAGAGCGCACAACACGCTGCAGTCTCTGTTTGTCCCTGATAGTGGCTCCAGCGTACCACACGGTGATGGAGGAGGTGAGGATGGACTCGATGATTGCAGTGTAGAACTGCATCATCGTCCGTGTTGGCAGGTTGAATTTCTTCAGCTGCCTCAGGAAGTACATCCTCTGCTGGGCTTTCTTGATGACGGAGGTGATGGTGGGCTCCCACTTCAGGTCCTGGGTGATGGTGGTACCCAGGAGGCGGAATGAGTCCACAGAGGTGATGGGGGTGTCAGTCAGGATGATGGGGGGGAGTGGGGCTGTGTGCTTCCTGAAGTCCACAATAATCTCCACTGTCTTCTGGGCATTCAGCACCAGGTTGTTGTGGCTGCACCAGGACACCAGACGTTCAACCTCCCTCCTGTAGGCAGACTCATCCCCGTCCGAGATGAGTCCAATAACGGTGGTGTCATCTGCAAACTTGATTAGCTTGACAGACTGGTGGGTGGAGGTGCAGCAGTTGGTGTACAGGGAGAAGAGCAGAGGAGAAAGAACACAGCCCTGAGGGGAGCCGGTGCTGATGGTCCGGGAGTCCGAGACATTCTTTCCCAGCCTCACATGCTGCTTCCTATCCGTCAGGAAGTCAGTGATCCACCGGCAGATGGGGTCAGGCACATTCATCTGGGAAAGCTTGTCTCGGAGATGGTCTGGAAGGATGGTGTTGAAGGCAGAGCTGAAGTCCACAAACAGGATCCTGGCGTAGGTTCCTGGGGAGTCCAGATGCTGCAGGATGAAGTGTAGGGCCATGTTGATGGCATCGTCTACAGACCATGGACCATGGACCATTTTGAGTTACCAATTAACCTATCCCCACTACCTGCATGTCTTTGGACTGTGGGAGGAAGCAGGAGTACCCGGAGAGAACCCATGCAAACACGGGGAGAACATGCAAACTCCATGCATGGCCCTGGCCTGATGGTGGAAGTGGAAACTCAGGACCTTCTTGCTGTGAGGCAACAGTTCTAACCACTATGCTATCCTTATGCTTTAAAAAAAGAAAGAAAGAAAGAGCCACACAGGTCGAGGCACTGGTTGGGGACTATCTGGAAACCACTGATTGCCAGAGAAACATGTATTCCACAACTGGATGGTAAGTGGTAGGTTGCTGGCAGTCACTGTGAACTCAGTTACTAAAGGCCCATGGATTAATCTATGCAAATTACAGTGACAGCAGCAATATGCTAGCTACCCAAGCAATTACAAAGAGGTTTTTGGTGTCACATAAACACTAACGTTCAACAAACTCCAGCAACCACTTGCAAACTAGTTGGGGAATACTGGTCACCAGGTAAATACTAGGTTAGCAGACTGCTCTCTAGGCATATATGACTGATTTCACCAAATAAAAATTTCCCACAAAAAAGATGTACAGGGTGGGCCATTTATATGGATACAACGTAATAAAATGGGAATGGTTGGTGATATTAAAGTCCTGTTTGTGGCACATTAGTATATGTGAGGGGGCAAACTCCTCAAGATGGGTGGTGACCATGGTGGCCATTTAGCAGTCGGCCATCTTGGATACAACTTTTGTTTTTTCAATAGGAAGAGGGCCATGTGACACATCAAACTTATTGGTAATGTCACAAGAAAAACAATGGTGTGCTTGGTTTCAACATAACTTTATTCTTTCATGAGTTATTTACAAGTTTCTGACCACTTATTAAATGTGTTCAGTGTGCTGCCCATTGTGTTGGATTGTCAATGCAACCCTCTTCTCCCACTCTTCACACACTGATAGCAACACCGCAGGAGAAATGCCAGCACAGGCATCCAGTATCCGTAGTTTCAGGTGCTGCACATCTCATATCTTCACACCATAGACAATTGCCTTCAGATGACCCCAAAGATAAAAGTCTAAGGGGGTCAGATCGGGAGACTTTGGGGGCCATTCAACTGGCCCACGACGACCAATCCACTTTCCAGGAAACTGTTCATCTTGGAATGCTCGGTCCTGGCACCCATAATGTGGTGGTGCACCATCTTGCTGGAAAAACTCAGGGAACGTGCCAGCTTCAGTGCATAAAGAGGGAAACACATCATCATGTAGCAATTTCAAATATCCAGTGGCCTTGAGGTTTCCATTGATGAAGAATGGACCCACTATCGTTGTACCCCATATACCACACCAAACCATCACTTTTGTTGTGCCAACAGTCTTGGAGGGATCCATCCAATGTGGGTTAGTGTCAGACCAATAGCAGTGGTTTTGTTTGTTAACTTCACCATTCACATAAAAGTTTGCCTCATCACTGAACAAAATCTTCTGCGTGAACTGAGGGTCCTGTTCCAATTTTTGTTTTGCCCATTCTGCAAATTCTGTGCGCCGATCTGGGTCATCCTCGTTGAGATGCTGCAGTAGCTGGAGTTTGTAAGGGTGCCATTTGTGAGTAGCTAATATCCGCCGAAGGGATGTTCGACTAAGTCCACTCTCCAGTGACATGCGGCGAGTGCTACGCTGTGGGCTCTTGCTGAATGAAGCTAGGACAGCCACTGATGTTTCTTCATTAGTGACAGTTTTCTTGCGTCCACATTTTGGCAAATCCAACACTGAACCAGTTTCACGAAACTTGGCAAGCAGTTTGCTAACTGTAGCATGGGAGATGGGTGGTCTCGTAGGGTGTCTTGCATTGACTCCACATTACACTGTGGAGCTGGAAAAACGCCAACCATCGTATCCTATTTATACAGGTGGAAAACAAGAGTGGAGGAATTAAAATATAGACAACTTAAATTAATGAGTGACATGTATTTTACTTTTTATTGTAGCACTCTACTTTCTATTAGTCTTTTTTACGCTAATAACTCAGAAAGCACCTGTATGTGTCTCAGGAGCTACACCTTACTCACAAGCCATCTGTGGGTGGGCATCAGAAACAGCAATCTTACACTCACTCGACACACTGACCTACATATATCTGATCAGGAAGTGGCACAGTGACACACATTCATTGTATGTTAAAGTGTGCTTTTGCACAGTAGCACATGCAGTCTTGCATAAGAGGAGGAAAAGCAGCGGGCATATTTAAGCAAAAACCTGAGTGCTGATGTAAAACACCTCTCATGAGGCACAGCAATCTGAATAAGAAAAAGCTAGTGACAAGCTAGAGCGCTGCCATTATATTCACTGTTAGTGTGTGTTGCAGAGCATTTTTGTTCTTTGAATTTGACACTTCACACAATTGATTTACATTTTTGCCACACCGTCTATTGAAGCTTACCATTCAAAGACTTGTTTGCCATTAGGATAAAGAAAAAAGGTTAATCAGAATCAATCAGAGCAGGACACGGGGGGAGCTGAACTTGACTTGCTGAACAGGCTTATGAAACTATCCACCCTGACCTAGATAAATGGGCAGTAATAAATTCAGTGCTTTTCCAGACTTATTCAAATGCAAGACCATGACAAAGGACACTGCACTGGCTCTGTAGCTCTATCTAAAAAACTCAAAATGAAAGAAGAGGAAATTTGTCCTTCAGCTTCAATATGCCACATTTGAACTTTAACTCATTTTAAATCATACAGCCATTCAGTACTCAGTAACCTGTCGCCTTTTTAATGTCAGTATTGTAAGCTTTTTACATTTTGCAGGTAATAACACTTATACAAGTTATCTAAGGGGGGACATTACTGTTTTACATATACCAGTTTGAGACACACTTAATCTATCACATCTGGGAACCGTGTGAATGTGTTTGACGTGGTGAGGAGGATGAGGTGAGGTGCCACAATGAGGAGACATGACGTTGACAAGATATCTGAATAGGTTTGTGTCTGTGGTACTTGGGGGGGGGGGGGGGGGGGGGGGGGGGGGTTGTAACTTGGATTACAAGTTAATCAGAATCAGAATCAGAATACTTTATTGATCCCTGGGGGAAATTATTTTTTGTTACAGTGCTCCATTATAAACCAACATTAAGACAAGACAGACAATACACTAACTAAGAATAGTACAATATATACATATATATGCATACATACATACATAAGTCACTCATAAATAAATAGCTGAACAAGAAACATGTGTAGTTATAGCAGCAAACAGTGTGTTAAGTGGATGCGTTGTACAGGGAGATGGCCACAGGCAGGAAAGATTTCCTGTGTCGTTCAGTGGTGCTTTTCGGTAATCTCAGTCTCTCACTGAACGAGCTCCTGTGACTGACCAGCATGTCATGGAGTGGGTGGGAGGTGTTATTCAACATTGTCTTTATCTTGGACAGCATCCGCCTCTCCGACACCACCTTGAGGGAGTCCAGCTCCATCCCCACAACATTGCTGGCCTTACGGATTAGTTTATTAAGTCTGTTGGCATCTGCGACCCTCAGCCTGCTCCCCCAGCATGCAACAGCATAGAGGATCGCACTGGCCACAACAGACTCATAGAAAATCCTGAGCATTTTCTGGCAGATGTTGAAGGACCTCAGTCGCCTCAAAAAATAGAGACGACTCTGGCCCTTCCTGTAAAGTGCTGTGGTGTTTTTAGCCCAGTCCAGTTTGTTGTCAATGTGTACTCCAAGGTATTTATAGTCCTCCACAATGTCAACACTGACCCCCTGGATTGAAACAGGGGTCAAGTGTTTCCTGGTCTTCCTGAAGTCCACGATCAGTTCCTTGGTCTTTGCCACGTTGAGCTGCAGAGACCAAGGAACAGGGTGGAACTAACACCCTGAGCCTCTGAAGTTTAGAGTCTCAGTCACACAAACCTAGACCGGTTTGTGACCTCTGGCAATCTCCAGCTACTAAGGTAAAATGTTTATTTCCCAAATGTTTTTTTAGTAGTTGCTGGCAGTCCAAATGTGAGATCGGTGAGAAGGTACACACCAAAAAGCTCCCTGTAATTGCTTTGATTGCTAAAAGATTAGTTTGGTCGCCCATAGTTTGCATGGAAGATGCCAACTTGTCTGCAAACACTCACCACTTGCTATCTGAGCTGTAGTGAAACTTGAAAAAGTGCAACCCAAACAGAAAATGAAGAATGTTCATGTAAAATGATTTTTGAGTAAAAGTTGTGCCTTACTTCTGTAGCCAACATTTTAAAATGCACAACTTTTACTTTGAAGGTGAAAGGTTTCTTGAATGTGTTGCACTTTTTACAATTCCCCCACCGCTTGGTGAGAAGTTTGTACTTGAAGACAAGTTGGCATCTTTCTTGCAAACTTCTGACAAACAGAGATGGGCAGTAACGAGTTACTTGTAACGCGTTAGTGTAATCTGGTTACTTTTTTCAAGTAACGAGTAAAGTAAGGGATTACTATTGCAAAAACGGTAAATAGATTACCGTTACTTTCCCGTAGGAACGCTGCGTTACTGCGTTACTAAAACCGTGATTTTTTTGCGAGAATGTCTCATGACAGTGACGTAAGCGAGTGCGCCGTTGGTGACAACAGCTGTGTGCAGATCAACAATGAATCATATATCGATTGTGAGAGAGAGTATGAGCGTGCAGCGTTTAAAGCATGGAAGTACTGACCTTATCTTGAGTTTGATTCCATAAAAAGTGACAAAAACATTAGCGTCCGTTGTGCGTGGGAAGAAAACTTTTTACAGCGAAAAAACCCCCCCTAAACTTCCAAGCAAGCACCGAGTGCGCCATGACGTAATGGGAAACTCACAGAGAAACTCGCGGATTCTTCAACTGACCGCGGCACACCTGCACCAGGGTAAACCTCCGCCTGCCCTACTCCTGCTTTACAGGTGAAAATAGAGCAACAGGACTACTGAGTCTTTGACTTTACTTTACTTGCATCTATTTGAAAGAGTGAGTGTAAACACAAAAAATATTTTATTTTATGTGCTGGAATGTGTCGAAAATAGGTTTAAATGTTAAACTAATTTCTTCAAGTCAGAGAATGTTGCATATAATTAAATTTTTGCTTGATGCATAAAGTTAAAAGATTAAAACTGATAAAACAAGTTAAAAAAAGAGACTTTTCCATTTGATTACATTTTGTATGATGGATTATGCAGAAAAAGTAGAATTGGGCTGAAAGATCTATCACTTTATCACCTCTTCAGGTTGTAAATCGTGTTTTTAAAAAGTAACTAAGTAACTAAGTAATTAATTACTTTTGAAAATAAGTAATCAGTAAAGTAACGGGATTACTTTTTTGGGGAAGTAATCAGTAATTAGTTACTGATTACTTTTTTCAAGTAACTTGACCAACACTGCTGACAAATGCTGAAAACTGCTAGCTATCGGCAGGGAAGGTTTTGATGCAGCACGATTAAAATCTCTGTAACCAACTTTACACTCGTGACACTTCCAGCAACCTCAGAGTCCACAGAAGACACACTTTTCCCTCAGGGTGGTAGGGTCAATAACCAGTCTTTAGGTCTACTTGACAAAGGTTTTAGTAATCAGTTTGACAGCAACTGCCAGCAACCTCCAGCAACCACTAACCTAGTTGGGAGACACACATGTTTCACTAGTGAGTTGCTGGGTGCAGTCTTGGCTGTCAGTGTCAATATAACCTTAACCCCAATTCTAACCCTGTGCAATCAGAATATGTAATTTCTGTTGCTATTAAATTGATTTCAAGTCTTGGCAATCAGAAACAGTAATCAGACATCAAACATGCAGCAAAAATTATTAAAATTTTTCCCAAAAAAGCTGTTTTGCCTTTCTCCAAAATATAAGCGTAGGTAAATGGTAAATGGCCTGTATTTGTATAGCGCTTTATTAGTCCCTAAGGACCCCAAAGCGCTTTACACAACCAGTCATCCACCCATTCAAACACACATTCACACACTAGTGATGGCAAGCTACATTGTAGCCACAGCCACCCTGGGGCGCACTGACAGAGGCGAGGTTGCCGGACACTGGCGCCACCGGGCCCTCTGACCACCACCAGTAGGGCAACAGGTGAAGTGTCTTGCCCAAGGACACAACGACCAAGACTGTCGGAGCCGGGGCCGAACCGGCAACCTTCCGATTACAAGGCGAACTCCGAACTCTTGAGCCACGATCGCCCCAGGTAGAGTCGGTTATTCACTAATCATTAAGTCAGCCAGATTCCTAGCATCTCCAGTCTGCATATCAAAGTGTGGTCTAATAGCAAACCCCAATTAATACTGGGACTGGAGAAGCACGTCTGAAGTGATAAGACTGCTGAAAGAGGCCAACACCATCAGAAAACATGTTTATCACAAAAAGATGAAGATGAAGGCAGAAAAATTGTTTAGTTAGGTTGGCAGCACAAACAGACACTTTAGTGATCCAGTAATGTGCAAATCATGAACGAATCACTCACAATATATATTTGACACATTTGAGGAAAATACTAATAACATAAAATAAAATAAAATAAATGTTCCCTTTAGAAATCTTAATTTTTTTGCTCTATAAAAATAGTTGTTTTTCTTTTTCAATCACTCATCTTAGCAGTAGGATTTACATGAAAAGAGAAACAAATTAAGTTTGAGTGAAAATGTAAATTTTTTGCACTCTCTGGGCAAATGACTCAGTGACTCAAATGACTCAAAAAAACGATTCACTTTGGTGAGTGACTCATTCAAACTCGATTCAGTAAAAAGAATCGAATTTACCATCACTACTCTGATCCAGTTTTCTAGGCATCACATTTTAGTCCTTCTCAAAACCCGAAACAAGCAGGAGTTGAAAATACAAATTTAAGTCATAAAGTCCTATAAGGGAAAATATGGATGTGGGGCATAGCCACATTACTTGTGTTGTATGTTAGTCATTAATAGTAGTAACCCAGTAAGGTTTATGTTGTATGCTTAATGCAAGAAGATGAGAGCAACAACAGCTCTCCCGTGACTTTAAATTTCTGTGTCAGTTTAGTAATAACTGGGATTACATTTGATTCACATCTTTCCCCAGCTTCAAATTTGACACACGACACTGGCTTCTGTGAGGCCCACTGATTGCGACAGACCAATCTGACAGGGTGAGTCAGTAGACCTTGTGTAAATTTCTATTTAACACTGACCCATATAACAAACTGTCATAATTACAAACAACCCCCCCCCCTCAAAATTCCTTATGCCACACCGGAACATCATCGCCATTTATTGGTATGACGCAGTGTTATATTCATCCCATTTTTGTGATTGAAACTGCTCTAGAAAAAGAAGCAGGATATTTCTTATTAGTAGTTCATGACCTTTTAGCTGTCTGGCTTCCTATTCTGAGACAGAATGTTAGATGATTTATATGAAACAATGGTGATCTCTGAAGCATACGATTCAATGAGACAGCAGTTGTCAGTTTGCTGTGAGTTAAATGTCTGAATAAATGAATGCTATATTTGAATAATCGCAGCATATTATATTCAGTCCATCTGTAAGTCTCGCTCGACATGCTGTTAGCTAAATCTCATTGGAAGTATTGTTTATGAATATGAATGTGCACAGTCTGTGTGAGCGATTCCATATGTGCTCTGTGTATGAAGCAGGCTGCAGATGTGCTAATCCTTCTTTGGCATAAGTTTGGACAACCCTGCGTCGTCCTAAAAGTTAGCGTTTCTTTTAAAAAAAGAATAAATTTAAATGTAAAAGAAAAACAACAACTTGCTCCTCAGCTCACAGTTGAGGAAGAAGTAAAAGTATTAGTACTTTGCGATAAAAATTGTAACATGAATAAGATGTAACTGACAGACTGCATGTGTATTATACAGTTTGCACACTGAACATGAAACCTTTAGTCTGCAGGAATATTTAGGTCACACACTCATCTCTCTGGCTCTCATTGATTTTCATTGGCAGACACTGTTCCTGGATAGACCTCAGCCTGGGAAAATATGGGTTAATGAGTATTTATCTAGGAATAGGCTACTTAGCTAGTCCCTGAGTGATGTGGCTGCAATCGACGTCAAGATGTCAAGTCAACAAAGGCTGATTTTATTTTGAAATATGGGTTACTATAACAAATAAACTATATTACATTCAGGTTAGCAGCTTTGTGAAGCTCCTTCATAGTCAAGTTATACAAAGAGAACATTTCATAACTTGATTTTTTTGCTGACCACTGTTAAACAACAGAAAAAGAATGTGCTAACTAACAGGCATATGACTGAAAAAAGATTTGTAATGTGGTGATATTTGGTGGTCCCATACAAACACGAGAGTCTTACAAAGCCAGTGATGACTGTCAAAAAACCTTGGGTTGGACTCCTCTAAATAGAAATCTGAAATGGGATCCAGTACTCTACAGTACCTCCATCATGTCACAACAGATGTACGAGAGCAGTTTATTGTGGTGGTGACCTTTGAAGAACAGGTGTTCTAACATGCTGTGAATGACGAAGCTATCATGTTTACTTTCAGCACATTGCTACCTTAGCTTAAGTATGTAGCACGATAATATTTGCTAATTAGCATTGTTTTGCTATCTGGCTTTAAATCAAGATTTCAAGTATTAACAAGAATATTAATATTAACATTTCATCCTATTTCATCCTGATGAAGGCAGACTGCTGGGACGTCTGTGGCATCGTGCTTGTGTGCACATGAACACTCCAGTTAGCAAACATGCTAAAATCTCTGCATTCAAGTGTGGTCACTACTGGGTAATATATTACACATTACTAATTACTTACTTAATTACTCTCTGGAGAAAGTAAATTTACTCGTTACATTACTTTCTTGTCACTCTGTAAAATTACATGAAACCTACTGTCACACAATTACCAGTTAAATCTATAAACCAGAGGCTACAGTTCCAAACTCCAGTCTGTGGATGGACTCGGCAAACTAAGCTAAATCAGCTTAACTGATATCTTAGCATTATAACCTCTCAGCCAAATCAGGTCTCTGAAAACAAACAAACAAATGAACTAAAAAAAACAATGGTAAACATGAGTTTTAACAATTCACAGCATATTTGAGCAACTCATAGAATTAAAAATACACTTTAGATGTCTGAGCAAAAATTTCGAGATGAGGAGAAAAAAGTGAATGTCAGAGTCTGTGTGTCTCTCTGGGTCCAATTTATACTATAATCTGACCTAAAATAGCCATTTAAAAAAAGCTTAGCACTGACCATCCACTTATATACTTCATAGCCTTATTACAGATCACCGGAGGACATCAAAATCAAGTACCATGTTGGGCTGGAATTCTGTAAAATACACCCAAGCAGTAATTGGTATAACCTTTGAAGAAATGAGGAGAACAGAAAACATTCTCCGGTCTCAGGTTAGCCGGTTGATGACGATATGTGGGTTTAAAGGAAAGATTCACAGAGGTTACAGCCTAAGCAAAAATCTAGTGAGTCAGACAGTCACACAATATCACCATTTTAATTGAACAGCACTTTAAAATAGTGCAATTATCTTACCTATGATTGACAGCTCATGTGGAGGTGGGAGATAACAGAAATGTTTATTTGGCACATTCTCCTCTCTACATAATAAGAAAGAGAAGCATTCTTAATGGGATATTGCACTTGCATGAGTATCATCTCTGATAAGTCTTTATCAGGTCATTTCTTTGAAGCAGATATGACGCATATGTAGATGAAAAATTTATTAAAGCAAATGAAAGTGACAAAGGTGTCACTTCACATCATAAATTCTTCAAGAATTTTATATCATGTGGAAATGGCTTTTAGTGGATCAACAATACCTTTAGAAATATAATACAGTGCTTCTGGACAGTATTCACAGTGCTTCATTTGTTCCACATTTTGTTATGTTACAGTCTTCTTCCAAAATGGATTACCGTATTTCCCGGACTACAAAGCGCACCTGAATATTAGCCGCACAAGCTAAAATCAGGGGAAAATCCTGTTTTGTACATACATTAGCCGCACCTGACTAAAAGCCGCAGGTGTTTCAATGTTGACTTATCATATGTAAGAGAATATGCACAAAGGGAATTGTCAGGAAAGAGATGGCTGTTTGGAGACACACCCCTTTTATTAATATTTTGAAAAACAAGTTATGGGTACATATTTGCACATGTAGTACATAACAGTAACCTACAGCACACCAGAAAAATAGATTCGGACTACCTTTTAGGCTCAGGTGCAGTGACACGGCTTTAACAAGAAGAAAAGTCAGTCATTCACCATCTTTCTCTTCTTCCTGCGCTCTAAAACCACCAAAGTCCTCTTCTCCAATGTCGGAAACGAACAGGCTCAGGATGGCTTCGTTATCCACTCTCCGCTTCTCTCCTTCGTTGTCACTTTCAAAACCAAAGAAATCCTCGTTGTCAGTGTCAGAGTCGAACACCCTCAGAAGGGCCGTGGCGGTGTCCTCCTCTCCATCATGCAGCAGTCCAGCCCTTCAAAATCCGTTGGTGATCGTGGATGTTTTCGCACTTTTCCACGCTGTCAGAATCCACCGGTGGAGTTGGGCATAACTTGCTTTTCGCAAGTTTATCGCCGCTCGTCATCCACGCCTCCCGCTGAATGCGTAGCGTTAATTTGAAGTTTGTTTTTCGCGCTACTTCGTACGGCACTACGTTGCCTGGCGGACGGACATGTGACTAACATACCACTCTTGAACCCCGATCCTTCCGCCAGGCAACGTAGTGCCGTACAACAGCGGAACAAACAAAACAAATCGTCTTACGATATCACAAAAATCATGGAAAATCCATAGAAAAGCCGCAGGGTTCAAAGCTTGTGCAAAAAGTAGCGGCTTATAGCCCGACAATTACGGTAAATTCATTTTTCACCTTAAATTCTATGCCCAATACCCCATCACCAAAGTGAAAAAAGCTAGTATTGGTTTCCTTACAAATTTATCAAAAATAAAAAACAACAATATAACAAGTAGATAGCCATTGACAGTCTTTATAACATGACACTCAAAACTGAGCTCAAGTGCTTGATGTGCATGTGAGTCCGTCTGTGGCAAATTCAGTTGATTGGACATGATTTGAAAATGCTCAATTCAATTCAATTCAATTCAATTTTATTTATATAGCGCCAAATCACAACAAAAGTCGCCTCAAGGCGCTTCATAGATACAGAGAAAAACCCAACAATCATATGACCCCCTATGAGCAAGCACTTTGGCGACAGTGGGAAGGAAAAACTCCCTTTTAACAGGAAGAAACCTCCGGCAGAACCAGGCTCAGGGAGGGGCGGCCATCTGCTGCGACCGGTTGGGGTGAGAGAAGGAAGACAGGATAAAAGACATGCTGTGGAAGAGAGACAGAGGTTAATAACAGATATGATTCAATGCAGAGAGGTCTATTAATACATAGTGAGTGAGAAAGGTGACTGGAAAGGAAAAACTCAATGCATCATGGGAATCCCCTGGCAGCCTAAGTCTATTGCAGCATAACTAAGGGAGGATTCAGGATCACCTGGTCCAGCCCTAACTATATGCTTTAGCAAAAAAAGACTCGTCTATATAAGGTGCCATAGCTGACAGAGCATGTCAAAGTGCAAACCAAGCCATCAAATCCAAGGAATGGACTGTTGACCCCTGAAAGATTATATCGAGGCACAGGTGTGGGTAAGGGTATAGAAAACTTAATACAGCACTGAAGGTCCCCCAGTGGTCAAAGTGGCCTCTATCATCTGTAGAAGGAAGAAGTTTGGAATCATCAGAACTTTTCCCAAAGCTGGCTGCTCAGCCAATCTGAGTGATCAGGAGCCACAGGCAGAGATGTGACCAAGAACCTGATGGTCACTCTGACAAAGCTCCAGAATTGCTCTGTGTAGAGAGGACCACCTTTCAAAGGGACAACCATTTCTGCAGAACTCTACTGATCAGACAATGGCAAAGTGGCCAGATGGAAGCAATTCCTCAGTAAAAGGCACATGGAAGCTCACCTGGATTTTGCCAGAAGATACCTAAAGGACTCCAAGACCATGAGAAACAAATTTCTCTGCTCTGATGAAACAAACATCTTTGGCCTGAATGCCAAGTGGCATGTCTGGAGGAAACCAGACACCACTCGTCACCTGTTCCTACAGTGAAGCATGGTGGTGGAAGTATCATGCTGTGGGGATGTTTTTAGGCAGTACAAACTGGGAGACTAGTCACAGCTGCAGGAAAGAGGAATTCAGCAATGTACAGAGACATCCTTGATGACAACCTGGCCCAGAGCACTCTGAACCACAAACCCTAAGCACACAGCCAAGATAACAAAGGAGTGGATTTGGGACCACTCTGCTGAAGACCCTTGAGTAATCCAGGCAGAGTCCAGAGTGGAAACCCAATTAAATATCTTGTGAGAAATCTAAAAATGGCTGCACACAAATGTTGCCCATCTAATCTAATGGAGCTTAAAGCAGTTCAAAGAAAAATGAGAGAAAATACCTAGAAACGGGTGCACCAAGCATCATACTCATAGAGGCTGTAATTGCTGCCAAAGGTGCTTCAAAAAACGATTGTTCAATTCTGTCAATACTTATTAATGTGTTATATTTTTGTTTTTATTTTTTTTATAAATTTGCAAGAATTTAAAGCAAAAGTATTTCACTTCATGGAGTATGGAGTGTGCAGAATTTTTAGGTGAAAATAAATGTAATCCATTGTGGAATAAGATTCTGTGATAGTGCTGTGAATACTGTCTGGATGCACTGTACATTATCACTGAGATAGAAAGATAAAACCATCAGCCATCTGCGTATTTTATCTCCCTTTCTTTATCTTCACATTGTAACTTGATAAATCAGCTGCAATAACCCTTTCCAACACTATTTGAGTAGTCTGAGGAATACAAGCATAGATCTAGGCTGTTCCATTGTATTGATTTATGCTGGATAGTCTTCTGTACTGAGTGCCCCACTTGTTGAATGCTGCTCAGCACCCTAATTTTTAGATGAAAGTCTGTATGTCTGATCGAGCCATTTGTTGAACCACCTGCACTCTCTGTTCACATTTATTGATCTTTCTTTTTGTCAAACAGTGGATGATTCACAAATTATTGCCAATAGATTCCGTTCTTTCTTTCTAAGCCTCATTTTTATATTCTTCACCAATGCTTCAATGCTCAGTTTATGTCTCATATTTTAAAAACAAAAAAAACCCAACTCCCTCTTATTCTGAATGGCATGAACTATGATTGAAATGACACACAGTGGTAGCTAACAACTGGTTGGAAAAAATGTCTTTTGTCCAAACTGCAGGAGGTTGCAGGCTGTCCTGGGATGAAATGGGTCACAAAGAAAGTGCAAACTGACAATGTCCTGATCGCTGTGGTTGCTAACAGATTGCCAGTTACCTGTAGTCTACATGGAAGTTGCCGAAAGGTCTACGAGCGCTCACTATCTTACCACGGAGCAGAAAATGGAAATGGAAACCATTTGCTTTCCAAGTAAAACTTGTGCTTCACTACTGAAGCCAACTTATTTCAAAAAGTGTTACATTTACTTTTGTGTCACAGTCTTCACAGTTTCACAACTACCTGATCAAAAGCTCGCAAGTATTTGCAGACAAGCCAGTGTTTTCCAAAGAAACTATGTGCAATCACGGCGATCTGCTAGCAAGCAAACCAATCACGAGAAGGTTTTTGGTGCGACCCCATACACCTTTTTGTAACCAATATCACCTGGCGACAGGCAACAATCTCCAGTAAACACTCTCAAGCGATCAGTGAATAATTATTTAATAATTATCATCAACTCAGCCACAAAGTAAAGCTACAGATCGGGGTCGCACAGTGCTGAGGCAGATAATGTGGAAAAGTTGCTAATGCTCTCCAGACTCAGACCTTTGCTGATATTACCTTCAACAGAAACACTGTGGGATGGGAGCTTCATGACCTTGGTTTCCATAGACTAGCAGCTCCTGTAGGTCTAGTCTGTTAGTGGCCTGGTATTTTTGTCCATATAGGGTATATATATTTGAGGGCTTATTGACAAACAGGTGGGCAGCACATATGAAAGTACTTAACAACAGGTGAAAACAATATGGAGAATCTGAGAAAGACAAAGAGAGGAAGCAAAACTATCAGGGCACAAAATACATCAGATATTCTAAGTAAAACAATAAATAACCAAAACAGACTGACACAGACATGGTTAACAATGTCAAGAGGACCAATGTGACAACAAAACACAAGGAGGCACAGGCAGACAAACTGCTACTAAAAATAGTCAAGGTGTTAAACAGAACACAAGAGATCACAAAACGTTAAATGGTAGAATAACCATTATAATCAATATCATAAGAACTAAAACTTCCAATATACTAGAATATGAAACAAGAAATCAATTCAACAAGTACCAGACTAATATGACAAAACTAAAAACTATTAACCAAAGATCAAAAATATAATGAAGACAAAACGAGAAAACAAACGTAGGAGCAGTGAAACTGCTTCACGCTGCATTTCAGAGATTTATGATTACACACTGCCTCTGCTGGGACACTCTCCACATACACACCAAAGTAGGCACCACAGCTGTATAAAGCAACAGGCTAGTGCACAGTTGTGTGATTTTGCCAGAAGCAGAGAGTGACCTTCTGAAAGTCAGTGTTGTTGTTCTCTCTTAGTAAGAAATAATAATCCATCTCACAAGCATAACACATGACTGCAGTTAGAGCTGGGCGATATGAGATTTTTTCATATCACGATATGTTTTTTTCATTTCAGGCGATAACGATATCTATCACGATATAAGCCAAATAACTATATTTGTAAGATTTAAATGTGCCGTTGCTCACAAGTAAAATGTGAAATAATCAGCAGCTTGTTTTGATTTAAATATTTATTTCCCATAATAAGTTCAACAGGGTAGATGTACTTAAGGAACATGAGACTTTTTCAGATAAATAAAGGCAAATATTGCAAACTACACAAAAGGCAGCCGCTAAAGCGTTTAAGTTTCAAAATAGAACAAACGAAACAGACTACTAAATTGTCAATTCCACTTAGAAACAAAATATTAATTCTAAAAATAAATCTTAGTTTGTTTTACAGAAGAACAGACAAAACTAACTTTTGTCAGTATCAAATAAACTGAGAACTAAAAGGAAATTCTCAATCTCTCCTTGTTGTATAGCTGAGCTTTTCAAACAGTTTTAACAGTTACTTTAGTCTGACAAAAGCCGAATGATGAATTAGCGCTTCCAGTCAGAGACCGAGGCTACGTCCACACGTACACGGGTATTTTTGAAAACGGAGATTTTCCGTTTTCGTTTTAAAAAATAATCCCATCCACACATAAAGGCAGAAATGAAGGAAAACGCTGCTATGAACATGCCAAAGCAGCAGGTGGCACTAGATTCCTAACCGTGCAGAAATGTTGGCCAATCAGAAGTCTAGAAGCCTTGGTGGGAAAAAGTAAACAAAGCTGGGGCATAGAAGCAGACCCGAGTCGTATGTGTGGACGGACAGTAACTGTGTGTATATGTAAGCATTTAAACACTGCAGAGTAGAATTAACAGTAACAGTATTGTAGAAATTCATTTCACCGAAACAATAACGTGGCGCACAGTGTGACGCATGCACCAGTTTATTGTATTTCCAGACTTGCTTTCGTGCCGAGTAGCGTGCAATTTACAGTGCACGCTACTCGGTTTTTTGTCAGACTTGAAATAGCCGAAATACCTTCACACTACGGAACTTCTATGGCTCTTCCGTTCGACAATCTCTCCGGCATTGGAACCGTCATCTGTTTTCTCTTCGGTCACGCTCGGTTGATTTTTCTAGTCGGCACACTCATTTCCTCCATTATGCGCTGGCTCCATTACCCACTGCCTGCTTCCCAAACAAACACACGTGCGGCTTGGCACTTGTGCTGTACGTAACAAGTCACGCGACGTGACGCTGTGGCTGTGATTGGTTCGGCTCTGCGCTACTTAGTTTGGATTGGCTGACCTTTTTTTAAAAATGTTTTTTATTTTA
Organism: Rhamphochromis longiceps; assembly: GCF_057381845.1. Taxonomy (NCBI): domain Eukaryota; kingdom Metazoa; phylum Chordata; class Actinopteri; order Cichliformes; family Cichlidae; genus Rhamphochromis; species Rhamphochromis longiceps. Next base: position 11,750,787 of record NC_140564.1, on the reverse strand, counting down.
AGAGGACAAGAGCGGCGAAGTCTATCGCGATAGCTTAATTTCTCTATCGAGTAAAAGTTATATCGCGATACATATCGTTATCGTTCTATCGCCCAGCTCTAACTGCAGTCAATGATGCAGCTAAAGAGCAGCATTCACCACACTTTTTAATCAGCTGGATTTTACAATTGTAATAAAACAAATTATATTTACTTAGTTCTTATAAAATGTGAGGAAAAAGAGGGAGTCACAGAGGGGTACTATCTGATATTCAGTGCTCTTTAAGCAGCTGGTGTTCTGTGTACGGTGAACTAATGTGGACTAAGTCGTGACAGATGATGATGATGATGATACAGACTGCAACTCCAACGCTATGCCATCAGAATGTAACAACTTTTGAAAATTGTTCTTCCAAGTCATGAGGGCAATCAGGACACCAACCCCCTACCAAATAATTAAAACTTATAAACATTAGTAACTTTTTTACTAAATACACTGTAGCTGCACTTTAGCTGTTTTTGGAAAAACCCATGCCATGACCGCATAAATGTAATTACATGTGTTGTGAACACAGCCCACACAGATACAAATGCTGGCAATGGAGTAAGAAAGTAGCGTGGACTTGTAGGTTCTAAATACAGTCATCACGCATGTCTAAATTAAGCTGAACTGTATGATTAGAAATGTAAAAATTCAACTGCATTTCACTTGAAAATCAAATTTCTGTTACTGTAACATTCCATTGCAAACCTCTGGTACCAGTGCTGTAGCAGCATCATCATTGCAGACAGTCACGGTCATAAACCTGAAGGAAAACACGAGGGCAATCCCAAAAGTAAGGTCTCCTATCATTTTAGAAATACAAACAACCATTTATTTTCCATAATATTGACATCATTTTAAGACTTGAAGACTTATTTATTTTTCTAAATAATCGCCATTTCGGTTGACGCATTTTTGTAGACACTGTAGCAGTTTTACAATACCTTTGTCATATCCGCTCGCCGCCAAAGTTAGCAGATCATTCTCTAGGGCTTATTACTACAAATGATCCCTTCACATGAAAACAAAAATAACTTATTTTGGATGAGAAGTCTTGAAGAACATGACTGCTAAAGATAGCTTCCTGCTGACCATCGACAGGCAATGTGATATTGGGTATTCTGAACAGAACAGAGCAGGCTGAGGCAGAGCATGCTATGATATTTCGGCATATATAATAAAGTTGCATCAAAGATAGAGTTAAAGCAACTGTATGAACACAAGTGAGAGAGATATAGAGAAAAGAGGTGGGAGTGAGACGAGAGCTGAGAATAGAGGATAGAGTGCAAATTAAATCCAAAGCAAAGAGAAAATGGGGCTAAAATTTGTCATAACAGAAAATGGAGTGAAGATGAGGCAACACTCGGAAGATGAGGCAACACTCGGAATGGAGTCCGTATAGCTCCATGAGAGGAAGAATGGGAGGCTAATAGCTTTTCGGCAGCTGGGTCTTCAATAAGAGAGTGCCTGCCTAGCAACTGCACACGCTGAGCTCGTAGCAGCAGCCTGGTCACAGTTGTCATAGAAACAAGCACACGTAAAAGTTTTTACTGTATTTACAAAGAGCAGTTTGCAACTTGAGAAACATTTACAATTTTTAGGTTCCAGGTTATTATCTGCTCTCGCTTTATTTAGAACGACTTTTGACGTACATCAGGGGACTCATTTATTAACACGCTACAAACTCCTCTGGTTATATTTGAAACAAAGATATTGCTAACTTATTAAGCAAAATCTCTTCCTTTCTCCATCTTGTGCTAATCACTTCCATAAAAGTGACCTCTACTGTCACACACAGAGTCTCCAACACACACACACACACACACACACACACACACACACACACACACACACACACACACACACACACACACACACACACACACACACACTTACATGAGTGCCAAGCCGAGGTAGTTAGCTGTGCTGCCCCAGTACATTGGGTTCTCTGTGATGTTGAAAGGAAAGCCTGTTACCTTCTCATCCATCAGAATGCCAAAGTAGTCACCTGGAAAATACATAAAAGGACAAAACCTGTGTTTCATAACTTCAGTCTGACAGTTTCTTTTTCTTTTCAGTGATTCAGGAAACTGGAGTGCATCCCAGTAGCACTTGGCAAGAAGCAGAAAACATTTCTAAACTGTCCAAATTTCAGTTCTACATCATCTTATCAACTAGTCCCTAGTAGACATGGATTCAGTCAGCAAAGCCCTTTGGACTTGCACAGCGCTACCATGGTTTCTGCTATGCCATCAACTGATGTCTTGTTTTCACAATCCTACCAGACAGATTTTGGACCTGCTTATCAAGTCTACGATGATTTTTGACATGTACCTGACAAAACAACACAACACTAAAGTCAGACTGAGGATACACTGCCGGGAACATGACACAGCTGTGTTAATGCTGCAGTGTCTGGGTGCTGTGCGTCACCTGGCTGTTACTGGTGTCACAATACAACTCTATGGGCATGACTTCATGTGTAATCTTTGGACTTTGTTTCATAGCAAAATATTACAAAAGAAACTTTTTAGAACCTCTGACAACCTCTTTTGGTGACCTGTTTTAGCAGAAATATGTCCTTAACTTTTAGTAATGGGACTTTTTCTGACAACCCCACTCTTAGGAATGGCAAAGTGTATGGCAGCATAGTGCCTTAGTCAGAGATGAGACCCACTGATGGGCACTCAGTGATTTTGTTTTTTTTCTTCCCTCCTAGTACACTAGTGCCTAAAAGCTGGCCTCACAAAGATGTGTTACTGCAAATGGGACTATTTTCTGGTTGGCGCCACTGCTTTGTATTTACTGGTGCAACATGAGTCGATGACTCATATATATATATATATATATATATATATATATATATATAATATATATATATATATATATATATATATATATATATATATATATATTAGGGGTGCAACGATATTCGTATCGATATTGAACCGTTCGATACAGTGCTTTCGGTTCGGTACGCATATGTATCGAACAATACAACATTTGTAATTTATTTTATCAACTTTCCTTCCGACGATGCTGTCTGTGTTGAGCGCTCAGTGAATCTGCGTTCGACTACTCCGCCTAGGCTGCACTGTCGAGCGCAGATCCACTGAGCGCTCAACACAGACAGCATAGTCAGAAGGAAGAGCGCAGGGCAAGCTAGCAAGACACATGGACCTCCCCCACCCTCATTCAGATCTGGCGTTTGGAATTATTTTGGTTTTCATGTGACGTATGACCCTGAAGGTAAGCGAGTCATGGACTAAAGTAAAACAGCATGTTGGATGTGCCATGCAATGCTCAATTACATGGGTGGGAGCTAGTGTGTTAGTGCAGTTAGCTCGTTAACGTGTTGGCTGTCTAGCCCCACACACGGGGCGATCGGCGGTAGCTCGTTAACGGAGATTTGCAGTGTTGTGGCGTTAAGGTCATTTCAACGAGATTAACCTGAAAGCACTAGTGGGAACACAACGAATATGACTGCACATTTACGCCGACATCATCCTAGTGCAAAGACCAAAACAACAAGCATGCTACTAACTTTAGCCGAGTCATTTAGACAGCTGTTAGCACATGATTCTCCTTATGCTGCTGAGAATATAGCCCAGAAGAAGCGGATAGTATAGCTTTTATTTTGGAAAGAGACATTTCTCTGTAATAAACTCTCTTTTCCAAAGATGAGTGATTCCTCAATCAGATACAGGGCTTGCAATATCGCTAGCCCGACGTCCTGGAGCTAGCGATTTTTTTCAGTCGGGCTACCAAAATCTATCTCTGCCCTGCCCGTCGGGCTATTGTAGGAAGGAAAAATATATGTCAATGCTTTTGCATTCTTTCAGAAATGTAGCTGGGTAATTATGTCATTGGCATCTGTGAGCCACTGTCAATATATGACATATTGAAATCGCGTTTGAATTTGCGCTTGTTTTTTTTGCTTTCACTTTGCAATCGTGCGAACTGTGTATAGAGAGCGACAGCACTGATCTGTGAGTGATGATAATTTGCCCACCAATTCCTCTGACATCGTCTTATTAATCGTTAGCTTACTATGCAAACATGACAAGTGAAATCTCCTGCAGCAAGCTTAAACATGTGAGAGGTTGATTGCGCAGAGAATCGCTGAGCTTATGTGAGTGCGTGTGTAAAAGCAGCAGGATATATATATTTTAGTTCTGCTGAGCCAAATAAGACAGGTCAGGGTGAAGAAGTGACAGCCAAAGAAAAGCTTACCACAAAACGGAGAAGTTATGACAAATCAGACTATAAGGCAAAAAGAAAGTGCAGCTTTATGGTTTCATGGACAAAATAATTTCTGTTGCTGCAATATGACGAACTATATAACCAGGGCTGCACATAAGTGGTCCGCAGGTGCGCATTCGCTGTCAAAATAAAAAACACGCACAAGGGTTAGGGTTAAATTTAAAAACTGTACTTTTGAGTTAAAATATAAATTTATAATTTTAATAAATGAAAAATTAAAAAGGCATGAACATTTTTTTTGTATCGAAAAAATATCGAACCGTGACACCAAAGTATCGAACCGAACCGAACCGTGAATTTTGTGTATCGTTGCACCCCTAATATATATATATATATATATATATATATATATATATATATATTAGGGGTGCAACGATATTCATATCGATATTGAACCGTTCGATACAGTGCTTTCGGTTCGGTACGCATATGTATCGAACAATACAACATTTGTAATTTATTTTATCAACTTTCCTTCTGACGATGCTGTCTGTGTTGAGCGCTCAGTGAATCTGCGTTCGACTACTCCGCCTAGGCTGCACTGTCGAGCGCAGATCCACTGAGCGCTCAACACAGACAGCATCGTCAGAAGGAAGAGTGCAGGGCAAGCTAGCGAGACAGAAGTTAAGCTCTCCTTGCAACATGGCAAATTGAACCTCCCCCACCCTCATTCACATCTAGTGTTTGGAATTATTTTGGTTTTCATGTGACGTATGACCCTGAAGGTAAGCGCTTCATGGACTAAAGTAAAACAGTATGTTGGATGTGCCACGCAATGCTCAATTACATGGGTGGGAGCTAGTGTGTTAGCGCAGTTAGCTCGTTAACATGTTGGCTGTCTAGCCCCACACACGGGGCGATCGGCGGTAGCTCGTTAACGGAGATTTGCCGTGTTATGGCGTTAACGTCATTTCAACGAGATTTACGCTGACAGCACTAGCGGGAACACAACGAATATGACTGCACATTTACGCGGACATCATCCTAGTGCAAAAACAAGTGGAAGCAGACAAAAACAACAAGCACGCATGCTACAAACTTTAGCCGAGTCATTTAGACAGCTGTTAGCACATGATTCTCCTTATGGGGACCTGATATGTTTAATATGCTGCTGAGAATATAGCCCAGAAGAAGCGTATAGTATAGCTTTTATTTTGGAAAGAGCCATTTCTCTGTAATAAACTCTCTTTTTCCAACGATGAGTGATTTCTCGATCAGATAGATTTATTTTATTTATTTTGTTGTTTCAGCAACATTAAATTTAAAAACTGTACTTTTGAGTTAAAATATATATTATCATTTTAATAAATGACAAATTAAAAAGGCATGAACATTTTTTTGTATCGAAAAAATATCGAACTGTGACACCAAAGTATCGAACCAAACCGTAAATTTTGTGTATCGTTGCACCCCTAATATATATGTATATATGTACATTTAAGAGTGGCTATCAAACTTAGAACTTGTAATACTATTATATTGTACACAGTATTGTAAATATGGCAACATATATTGTTCGTACTTTATGCAAGTATTAGGAAAATATCCTGTCAAGTCTGTTTCTAACAAAAATCTGACAGCTAGTGTAACATGTCATCCTTATGTTGAGTTAGATGTTAATTTTCTGTGAGACCACTTTACCAGTAAAGACACTCTGGAGCCTTTTCACACAGGGCTCACGCTGGCTGTCCACGAGAATTAGCCATCCCACTTTGTTGCCCTTTGTCATAAATGCAGATGCTGAATAAAAGGAGTTGTTGCTATAAAATTGACCCGATCCTGTTTGTTCATTTAAAGAAACTGAGAAGACATTACACAGAGAAACCTGTCCCTATCCCGGAGTGGGCACTCTGCCTATTCTGAGAGACATGGCCTCAGACTTTGTGTCCTTTACAAGCTAGAAGTCATTGTCAACCAAATCTGACACCTACCGCCCCTCAGCTTGAAGTCCAAGACTTATTGCTTAAAATGTGAATCAAGATCTCACTACATTTGTACTGCATAGCTCCAACAACAGGCCCAATACATCTTATTCACAAAGGCATTTGTGAATAAGACTGTATAAAGAAGACTGTTGAATGCCCTCTCCAGGTCCTCAAGACACATCTAGGCTGGTTGAGTAAACTCCCTCGCACGCTTAAATCTCATAAGAGGATAAGAAGCTGGTTTAGTGTTTCATGACCAGGAGAAACTGAAAATCACTTAGACCTCAGAGGTTTAAATGTCAAAGCCATTTTGACATGTCTTTCTGATACTTTTGCCATAAAATAGAGGTGTCTGTTAAACAAATGCATGTCTGCGAGTAAAATGTTAGTGAGAGCAGCTAAACTAGGTCACCACTCAAAGTAGCGTTAGCCCTTTAAGGTCTACTACGTAAGAAGTACTGCACACACATGAACTTTTTCTGACCCATTTTGGGAATTAAATGTAACAGGGCATGAAAATTCTAATATTTCCCTTATACCCTCCTCATACACCCACACACACAAATATTTACACATACACTTACATGCAGACTCCAGTAGGTAACACTGACCTGCTGAATTGTGTCCAAGTGTCCAAGTTATATAACGATTTTCATAATGTATGCTCATTTAAACGCCACAGGTAGAGTTGGATAAAAAAAAAAATTATATAAATTTGATTATATAAACAAATTTCTTGGTTTTGAATAGAAAACCAGCTGTAACTGGCTGACGGAACAATATGCTAACCTCAATTTTTGACTTTCAAAGTGACTACTGTTAACCCGTTTAGATTTAAGAGCTCCTGCGTCACTGTCGTTTCAATACGGTTATGAAATTAGGCAATTTGGATTTGGTGGACAAGCAGCTGCAATAACTGTGGTAGTCTAGAGGTTAAAGATGTGGGTCTGTGATCAGAATCAACAGGTTAACACCGAGCGTAATTTGATTTTGTTTGGATCTTTGTTTCTAACCTTGTGCCATCAATTTGAATCATCAGGTCACCGTGACTCAAGGGGATTAATATAGAGCATATAAGACATTGAAACACAACATACACCCACAGGCTATGTCCTTCAGTATGTGTTTGTTTATGTGGGTGGAAGGGCAAAGGGAACATGGTGGAACATAGAGATCATACCGACACAATTAAAATCATCTCAAGAGTGAAACACATATATGTAAACTTACACAGACAGAAATTTTCAAATTAATCAGTTGGGAAACAGTTGGGAGGAATACAAAGATCTTTATTATTTGATTAACATTTAAAACTCCTCATAGTTTTTGCCCTGTATATCTCATGCTGCAGTCACACTAGACAAATGGTGGTTTGAGACCACTCCGTGACCAAAATTATTGAGACAGTGTGCAATGAACCTGCAATCTTGTTGCCTTGGAAATGGTTGATTAAAAGATGGGAACTAGGTCTGAGACTACTTGCAGTCAGCTGCTGTCTTCAAAGTATTCTACCAACCAAAGCAAGGAGGTTTTTGCCAACCAGTTGCAAACCACATGTTTTTCACTAATGACAGGTGGTTGTCAGGGTGTCACTGACTGGACTGTAGACCTGTGTGCAATCATTTGATTTTCCCAGCAAGTGCCATCAATTACCATTACCCACTCAGAATTGGTCAGGGCGTATACATTTTACCCTCATGCCCCAGTGGTTGTCAGATGGATGCAGACTTGTTTGTAGGCCTCTGTGTCTGGGGCCTTATTTATCTGATTCTACATTGTCATCGTAATTATCACACATGCAAAATGGTGGACAAGTTAGCATCATGTGGGTAGTGGCTGTAAAGCCTCAATAGGAACAGAACCAGCATACAGTTAGTTTGTGCTGATGAATGCAACTTGTGTAAAATGGGCCCCCAAATCGACTGAGGTTGACTGCAAAATGTTGTCAATCTGTCGGCACTTATGAAGTAGACAGCAATTATTTGAAAACCTTCACCTCTCTGTTTGACAGTGCTTACAAAGCAAATGGAAAGTGGTCATTCAAAGTTTGAGGATGTTGCAAGCATAACCTCCTGGTGAACCGTTGGTCACTGCAACTAACCTGCAACTAGTCTCTGAACGCGAAAAACATCAAGGCAATCATAGAGTAGCCACCACATTTTCCTTGTCACTCTTGTCTTGCACTTCGATTTTTTGTAATCATCGAGTATAAATTGCGAATATTAAGCTGTCTGCATGTAATCCCCCCTTCCCACCCGGAAAAGTTTCTACCTGGCGCACTGCGCTGAGCATGTGTGTTGATTTCACAAGGAGGATGCAGAACAAATTGCAGAAATTTGCAAAACATGCCGTAAAACTATTGCTGCTAAGGGTAGCAATACCACATATTTATTCCACCAGCTGAAAGGTCATCCACTGCCATAATAACACTGTTTAAAATTCTGCATGTCAACGTCTCCCCACACACCAAAGAAAATGTTAAATAAACCAGTAGTGACTCCTATGACTGGTCAGTAGCTTTTGTTTTTTGTTTTTTTAATTGTCACCATCTACACTTTTGTTTCTGTAATTTGAGGTCATCACATTTTTTTATTTTACAATTTTTATACATTATAAACACAAAAAGCACCTTTTTAATTTTTAGTTGTTTTATTTTATCTCATTAATTCTTGCTTGATGTCCTATTTTGTTGCTGCGATCTTTTGTTTTCTAAAGGTCTAGTGTTGACCACAGAAAGAGACTTACTGTGACGCTATTGTCATTTGTCGAAAACTTCTCAGTTTTGTGCAACCGATCGTTAAAAAAATGGTTAAAACATTTCAGTTCATTCAGATTTTTTGTATTCAAAGTAGAAAAAAAATTGAATGTTCGATTAAACATACAATTTAAAAAGAGTTTTCACAGCTCTCTATGCAGTCTTGTGAAAAAATGAATTACATCCCATGATTCAAGAGCTTCAAGTAATTGTTTCTCTTTATGACTTTATCAGTCTATGACATGGTTACGGAGGAACAGATAAATATTCTATTCAATTCACTTTATTGTTACTAGACAAGCAGACAGGCAGTACAATGAAAGTGCAGAGAACACAGTAACACGCAAGATGAGATAAAATTGTTAAATTTAGGGAAAAGAAAAACATTTCTACACATCACCAAACTGCCAAAACCTCTGATTTTATAGACATTTTGGCATATCATCAATCAATTTTCCCTGCTAATTAATTGCATTTGATTAACTGGTTATCAACAGGGAGTTTACACTTATTATTATTTATTCATGTGCATTTGATTAGTAATGCCTGGCTGCTACTTACCCCCTATCCCAGGGGTCACCAACCTTTTTGAAAGTGAGAGCTACTTCTTGGGTACCGATTAATGTGAAGGGCTACCAGTTTGACACACACTTCTCAAATAACAAATTTCCTCAGTTTAACTTAATTATGTGTTATCATTAATAATTAATGATATTCATCTATGTACGGACACTAATTATGTTAATTATTTTTCACCATAATTATAAAGAATGCAATTAGGAAACAAGGTAGGAAACATAAATATCAATATGCAACGCTTTATTTCTATATATCTCTGCAAGTATTTACATTTTGAAGTGATCACTTCTACAACATTTTCACTTACCACTAACAAATTTTAACAAATCATGCACTGTTACATACATTATTTTTGTATGTATGTAACATACAAAAAATCAACTTTCAAATTTTACAGAACTTTTCACCAAATTGGCAGCATTTTAAAGCAAATTGTCACATGTTACACTTAACAAACACATTTGTTTTTCAATAATTAAATTCAACTTTGACATGACACTGTAATGTTGCCACTGAGAACATCTAATATGGCTTTCTTTGTCTGTTAGTGGGAAACCTGGCATTGCATGCTGTTCACCAGTGTGTTGTAATCTGGGGTATAACTTGACACTGCAACTCTGAGTGAGTCTTGCAGATGTGCATCGGAGAGGCGTGTTCTGTGTTTGTTCTTGATGAAGTTCATGTCAGAAAAGGCTGATTCACAAAGATAGGTTGAACCAAACAGGCTGGCAACCTTCATAGCTGCTGTGCACACACCACTGTACTTTTCTGTGTCAACAAGGCACCAAAAGTTTGGTGCACCCAGATAGGCTTTGAGGTGGACATCATTTTGCAATGTTACAATTTCGATTTCCACCTGTCCAGCATCCAAGCTGAACATTGAACTTAGTTGCTCAGCAATGCATGTTGTGTCCACATTCATGAAAGGATTGGAAACAAATGAGACCCATGGCTCAAGCTGATCAAGGTCACAAAACCTGTTCTCAAACTCTTGACCAAGTCGGTTTATGACTTGAGTGTACTTTTCTGCAACTTTGTCAAAAGTCTCAGATGCAGAAGCATTGTCTTTCAGCACCATCTGCACAGAGGGAAAGTGCAGCACCTTTTTTCTCTGTAAATGCACAGAGAAAATGTTCATCTGGGCTTTAAATCCATTTAAAGCACTTATCATGTCAGCAACAGTCTTACCTTTGCCTTGCAGCTCACAGTTCAAATGGTTCAGTTTCCCAGTAATGTCTGTTAAAAACGCAAGGTCAAGTGTCCACTCAGTGTCCTCCAGCAGAGATGTGTCTTCCCCTTTGGATTGCATGAACTCCTTGATTTCACCCAAAAGTGACAAAAAACGAAGCAAAATCCGTCCCCTGCTGAGCCATCGGATTTCCGTATGTAGTAGCAGGTCACCATATTCAGCTGACAGCTCCTCCAATAGCACCTTGAATGTTCTGTGCTGTTTAGCTCTGGAGCGGATGCTGTTTATGATCTTCACGACGGGAGTCATGACGTGCTCGAAGCCGATCACCTTTGCGCATAACGCCTGCTGGTGAATGATGCAGTGGTAATGCATGAAGTTTGGGAACTCTGTGTCACCTTTACAGTGAGCGATGAATCCCGTATGTCGGCCGATCATAGCAGGAGCCCCGTCGGTAGTCACTGATACCAGCTTTTCCAACGGTACCTTTTTCTTCGCGAAAAACTCCTTCACCGCGTTATAGATGTCAACTCCCTTCGTTGTTGTCTTTAGCGGCAGTAGTGTCAGAAGTTCTTCTTTTGTGGAGAAACCATCAAATACCATCCGGATAAAGACCATCAGCTGTGCTGTACTGCTGCTGTCGACGGACTCGTCACACTGGATGCTAAACCAACTGCACTTTGCCAGATCCTGATCCAACTGATCGGCCAAGTTCCCGGACATAGCCGACACTCTTCTAACAATTGTAGTTGCCCCCAGCTGGACATCAGAGAGAGTGGAGATTACATCGTTTCAATATTTCTCGTCTTTAAGCACAGTTTTTGCAATTATCATCATTGCTTCTTTGAAATACTCCCCGTCTAAAAATGCCTTCTTTTTCTTAATCATGAAATGTGTAGCTCTAAATGAGGCTTCGGTTGCTTTTTGAGAGTTTTTCACCGGTCTCGTGAAAAAAGACTGCTGTTTGCTCAAACCTGCCTTTAATTCGCGGGCCTTTTCCGCTCGCAGTGTGCTGCCCTTTGGGTAGTTAGCATGGTAGCTTGTGTGACACGTTCGGAAATGTCTCTCCACGTTGTGCCGCTTTGCCGTTGCCACAGTTGCCCCGCAAATGAGACACACGCATGAATCTTTCACAGTGGTAAAAAAGAACTCTTCCTCCCATTCACTGTGAAAATTATATGTTTTCTTCCTTTTTTCCGCCATGTTTTCCTCATCTCCTCACCTTTGCCTTTGCTGGTCTTCACGGCAACTGTTTCCGTGGAGACCAGCTAGCACTAAATATTAGATCATGATCTAATATTTAATAATAAACATTTTTTTAATATATTATCTCTAACAAATTAACGCCAATGCAATTGTGATTAAAAAAAAATAGCAAGAAAAAATAAAAATAGATGCAGCTTACTGGTAAGTTGTTATGGTGAGCTATTTTTAGAACAGGCCCGCGGGCGACTCATGTGGTCCTTGCGGGCGACCTGGTGCCCGCGGGCACCGTGTTGGTGACCCCTGCCCTATCCTATGGAAGGAGCCAGCATGTCCATAGTTTTTCAGAGGACTGTATGCACAAACATCAAATGTAACAGCAGCCAGACATGTGGCTTTTACTACTGCTTTTTATTTGAAGGTATACTGAAAGTTGAATTGTTCCTGTTTTATAACTGCAAAATTTATTGTTCCAAATGGTTGGAGAGTGAAACCTGCAAACAGCGTTTTGCGACCGGCTTGTCCACTCCGAATACAAAGTAGACTCCTGTTATCACACATGCAAATTCCTGGCACGTCCTGCTGTTCCTCCTGCCTCCCTTCTGTTGTCACAGATAGTGATTAGTTTGAAGCGGAGTGATGGACTGAGGGCATTTCAGTGCACCGATGGACAAATATGCTGAAGAAGCTCAGACAATCTGCCTGGTTCTTGAAGATGACTCATTTAGTCGACTGACCTAAAAAAACAGAAGCTACTGCATGCCAAATGGTCCTGGCAATCTTGAGCTCATGTTCATTTGAAACAATGCCTGCATGTGTTCAGGAGTACATTGAACAAAAGAAAAGGTGTTTGTCTCAGAAGGAAACAAGAAGATATTGGGACACGCCATATCATGATTATGAAAACGACTATATTCAGAGAAATATGTTGGGGCGCATGAATTGTTCAAATGTGTCAGAGTTCATGTGTCTTTACTTATGTAGAGACATGAACTACATGTCCTCTTTTGCATTTTCCTGTGTCTCATGTGATCCCTTAATGTTACTAAAGGCTGTTTTATTGTAGCTTTCATGTACAAGAGCACAATGTGGTGCTTTGTTTGCTCATAGTTTGTAAAGTTTATAGTTTTATAGTTTGTAAAAAAATATGATTTTATTATAATTAATGCAGTTAAGTGAACACAAAACAAGTGTTTAAGGCCATGCTTGGGGTTTTGTAATGCTTAACCCTGAGCAAAATTATAATTTATGGTAAATGCTAATATCTACATGCTATTGTAGCCACAATCTCACTGATGCTGCAAACCGGTTCTGAGAAAGGTGAGGTGCCATCTCTGTTTTGAGCACACTGACTGGGACATGTTCAGGGAGGCTGCAACAAATGGCAACCGCACCAACTTGGAGGAGTAAACATCATCTATGATCAGTTACATCAGCAAGTGCATCAATGATGTCACTGTGTCCAAGACTATCACAATACGCTCCAACCAGAAACTGTGGATGACTGCAGAGGTGTGTGAGCTGCTAAAGACTTGAGAGTCCGCCTTCAGAGCAGGCGAAAAGGCAGCCCTCAGAACAGCGAGGGCCAAACTGCATTCAACACAATCATTCCTGAGCAACTGGATCCCAGACATTCTGATGGAGAGACATCAGTCAGTCCGGATCGGTAATAGCATCTCCAACAGCACCACACTGAGCACTGGAGCCCCTCAGGGCTGTGTGCTCAGCCCACTGCTGTTCACTCTGCTGACTGTGCAGCAATGCACAGTTCGAACCACATCATCAAGTTTGCCGATGACACGGCTGTGGTGGGTCTCATCAGCAAGAGCGATGAGTCAGCATACAGACGGGAGGTGCAACAGCTAATGCTTGGTGTAGAGTCAACAACCTGCCTCTGAACACGGACAAAACAAAAGAGATAATTTTGACTTCAGGAGAGCACGGAGAGATCACTGTCCACCTAACATCAATGGATCCTCTGTGGAGGTCGTCAAGAGCACCAGATTCCTTGGCGTTGACTTGACGGAGAACCTTTCCTGGTCCCTCAGCACCTGCTCCTTAACTAAGAAGGCCCAACAGTGTCTCTACGTCCTTCCTTGCACTTGTACTATGTAGTCATGTGTTGATTGTCTGTTATATGTAGCACCATGGTCTTGGAGGAACGCTGTCTCGTGTCACTGTGTACTGTATCACTGCACATGCACAATAAAGCCACCTGGCTTGATTTGATAAAATTCTGATCGTTAGCATCTGAAGGTTGGGTTAGTGTGTTAACAGCCTGCAAGAATCTATTCAGTACCTGTTAAAGAATTGTATTAAAAACTACATATGTAAACCATTTAGTGTCACAAGAGGAATCACCACAACATGGGATTCACCCTCTGGGAACAATGGCAATCAAGCGTCTGCTGATATATGCCAGTCTGGATAGATGCTTACAGTTTAAATCTTTGTTCTTCAGTGATGTGTACAGTATTCTTTAATAGGAAGTTATATTTAGACTAAAATTATTTTGTGTCCATTTAATATCTGACACTGTGTCTGGGACTCACCTAGGAAGGTTCCGGTGAATCCCAGAGCGAGGAAGCTGCTCACTACGAGAAGGGTACCAAACACCATAAGACCTATCCCAGCGTAGAAAACCTCCATCCTCTCCATCACCTCCCACCTGGCCTGGGCCTTCATTGCCACTGTCATACTACAGGAAAAAAAAAAGAAATCACAAGTGACCAGGTCCCATTATGGTGAATATAGTGGTTATATACACAGTACAGCAAAAGCAGAAAAGTAGAGCAATTGCTTTATTTAAGGCCTGTATAATACTACCATAATATCCTAAACTTACATCCTGAATATACAGTGGTACTATACTGTATGAAACAACAGGGAGATTAGCATGCTGCTGCAATTGCAAAACAGAAAAGTTTTGGAGTGGAAAGGTTTGAAGCTTATCTCCTAACAATGCACCACTTCAAGAACACAGACACAGCCAGTACAATAAAGGCCAGCGTAAGGGCAGCACAAATTGGAGGGTTGGAAGCATGCAGTTGTAACACAGGTGCAGCTGTCACCTGTAATGTCACAAAAATAGAGTATAAGGACAGGTTTAGATACAGCTGCCACCCCCCCACTTGTCGTGACTTTGTTCATAACAAATTTGTTGTTATCTTATACAACAAGTGTGTAACATCCATGCAGCACACATCATACTGGATGTGGCATGCTGTGTGATGCTCCAGGTATTGTAACTGAACACATAATAATGGAGAACTAATGTCTTGCAGCATTTTTTCATGCTAAAAAATAAGATTTTGCTCTTGTACATAACATTAGCATATCTGGCTTCAAATTTAGTAGCACATGTAAAGTACCTTAGCCATACAGCAGCTTAGTAAGCTGCTGAAGTGGGTAGAATCTGTTTCCTCTTTCCACTCTTTTCTATCTCCAGTGGCCCAGCCTTAATCTGCATCTGTCCGAACAATCTAACGGTTCAAAGCTGTTGTCATCAAGTGTTTTCTCGAGTGGAAACTAGGTTTCTCAGAATTATACTGTAAAGCTTTGACCTGACTTTATAAGATAGCCTGACAGTACAACGGTGGCTAGATAGTGGTTTCAAACCCAGGATCCAGTGAGGCAAAAGTGCTGACCAACACGCCATCATGCTGTCCTTACTCTGATATCTTTGAACAGAAATACATCCAGAACAAGAGTAATCCATTAAAGGTCTATGATTTGCAAACTGTTCTACCTAATTATCTCTAATAATACTTGAAAACACATTTTCATTTTGCTTCTTAATGTCCCCAAAATAAATTTGATCATTTATCGAGCTAGTCACCAACTGCAGGACTGGCAGATGATGTGAGGGTTGTGTGTCGGGCAAGTGTGCTCGTTGAAAAAAAAAATTATTTTGCATTTTGTGCTTTCATACAATGTTTGAATGAAGAGTTTCTAAAAGGATGAAAGGGTCTCTAAAAGATGCTCCACTGGGTTTTTGTGTTGCCTTTATGAAAAGATGATACTAGCAGAGTTCTGACTACGAATGCAATTATCGATTTCAATTGTAAAGCATTCACAGTGAGACTTTGTCCACAGACCATTACCACTTTAAGTGCCACCTGAATAACTGTTCAGACACTGCTTGCTCTATGATTTATTAGAAGCACAACTTCCATAAACATATGTGGACAATTCATATTTATATATGAACACCATTCTAAAGGGTAAAGGCAAGTTCATGAGACTAAGGTAGGGATACTGACTAAACCACTCCTTACTTAATTCACTGAGAATCACTAATGCAACATTTATACATCATGTAACAAAGTATCAAATACTTATAGCGGAGCTGTTATTCTCATTTTAAGCTGTCTGGTTTTATTCTTGGAACATACAAGGGCTGTAGGGTCGCATGATTCACAGTTTTGTCTGAAACCAAGCATTTGGCTCATATAGTCATAAAAAAGAAGGTAAACCTGTTTTATTAGGTAAATACAACCTCAGTTGAACAACAACACATGGCGTCGTTTAACATATTACCCTGTCTGATTAGTCATTTAACAACACCAAGCCACCATGTGTGAAAACCTAATTAGATCCTTAATGTTTAAGTGAATTAAATTGGTAAGTACCAGGCAGGTGCTGCTACTGAAAGGAAAGACAACAAAATGATCTTTAATAACTAATATTTGCTGTAAGACCATTTTGAAACAATTTTAGTCCATTTTAAGACATGTTAAAGTTCACGATGGGACAATCCGAAAAAGACTATACAATTATGGCTCGTTTCTCCAAAAGGAAATGTTCTGCAAACCCTCTTCTTTCTAAAAAGAACAAGTCATGGATTAGGTTTGTAAAGTCTACATTACAGCAACCTGGGAGAAGTGACTGCCGATTTATTATCTGACTTTTATGTTTTGGGATCTTTTTACATTCTACAGTTCTCTGAATTTTATGAGGACTCTCACAGCCAGCTGATCTGAATTGTTACCTGGCCACGGGATTCAAAAGTAATATCTTTCCAGAATTTCAAAGGCAACATCTACACAGGTGTTGGGGCTGATGACATACATGTACATGTGTGCGTTTGAGTGTGTCTATATGTGCGTAAGCTTTAACACACCTGTAGCTTTTGGTCTGAATGTAGTGTGCTTCTTGCCGAGGAAAATGGCTCCCAAATCAAACTAGGTTTGCGGTTAATAAGAAAAAAACTAGGTTACGGGGTCCGTGCTGTGAATCTTATGCCGTTCCTCCTTTTGCAAAAGGAAGCAGGAAGTGTAATGTGATGTGGCATTTTGCCACGTCAGACACAAAGAGCAACTGCTGGGATGTCTGTTAAGTAAGGTTGTCTGGCAGAGCATACTGCTGAGATTTGGATTGGAAAGGAGGCAGGAAAAGGGGTCAGGGGGACGGGCATGTGAGCAGGGGGTTAGTGGGTCTCAGGGACTGACCACTGAATGTTTTGTAATGAATGGTGACGAATCACCGCTGGTCCAAGAAATACAGAAAAACTCTCATTAAAATCAAGTTTTCCTGTACCATTTTATGCTATAGCACAGCAAAGTGTCTATTCATGGTAATATAATTGTTTCATCACAATAACGTAAATTAGCCTTACGGGTCAAAGCCATACAGCATCTCCATTAAAGCCTTCAAAATGTGAAACAGAATGTTTGACAAGACAGAAACACCACAGAATGAAGAGGAAATATTTGGAGGTCAGATAAGAAGCTTCTGTGTGGGAGTCACATAAAGGGTCTTTCAAAGTGAGCTGCTTAGTTTAAAAGTTTAGAAGTAAATGAAACACAAAAAACAAGGCTGGTTATTTCACATCAATTTAAGATTTAAACCTTGGAGTTTGACCTATAGTCTAATTGAAAATGCTTGAAATCCTCTCTGATCACTCAGTGATCATATATTTTAGGTAGCTCATGCTTCCATTAGGATCCTCAGTTACAGCAACAATGGGTGCACCATCTTCCCCTTATTTCCTAGATTTCCCCTTCACACTGCAGCACAACTACCTCCAGAGTGATTTTTTCTTGCTTTTTTTCCTTTCCTGCTCCTGCAGTGATGAGATGTTTGCTAGTTTTGCTTACTATTGGCAGGACTACAAGCCAGTAGCAAATAGAAATACTGCACAGATCAGTTCACAACTTTCACGAGGAAATGCTGCTGTCTGGTCTACTCTGGTCAACTAGTTGTTGACTTCATTTAGCCAGAAAACAGCAACTAGTCTTTTTTAATCTGTCTAAGATGAAGATCTCTTTGGATCTCCAAATACATCCTTGAAAATGTGCCAGACAACTTAAGAACTTTGAGACTGTGAAAAGTAAATGTTGTCTTTTAAGATGATTAATAAGAACTTCAGATAGAGATGTCCATTTAGACAAGAGAACTAAATTGACAAAAAGAAAAGAAAAAGATACCTTGTGCATAATACGAACTCTTACTTTTGGCTCCTACATGTATCATATATGTACCACATTTAGTTCAAGTCAGAAAAAATTGATAGACTTAGTTACAGATGGGGGCCAACATATTGTATTCAGTGGAGGCCACCTCTTGCAGATTAGCAGTCTTGACTGACAGACACCTCTGGTCCATCGGTTATGGGCTTAAATGAGTTCTTCTTTCGAGCCTGGAGGCCTACTCTGACTCTTTAAGGAATGTGTCAACAAGCCTGAAATGCTCTGCAGGATCCTGTTTGCTCTGTGCACATTGCTTTAATTGTGCATCTTCCCTTAGGGATACTTAACAGAGCTCCAATGTTTTTACAGAAAAAGCAGGATTATTGAAGCTGATGTTTTCTGTGGCAAATGTCTCTACAAACATTTTCCATCAAGGCTGTTCCTTTTATGTGTTTTTACTTTAACACTCACATTCTGTTAAAGCAACATATATTACCTTGTTCTACCAAAATTGTAAACACTGATAACTGTCTACTAAGTTTGAAGCTGATGATCCTCTAGCCCAGGAGGGGGGCAATCTCAGTCCACGAGGGCCGGTGTCCCTGCAGGTTTTAGATCTCACCTTGGGTCAACACACCTGAATCACATGATTAGTTCGTTACCAGGCCTCTGGAGAACTTCAGGACATGTTGAGGAGCTAATTTAGCCATTTAAATCAGCTGTGTTGGTTCGAGGACACATCTAAAACCTGCAGGGACACCGGCCCTCGTGGACTGAGATTGCCCATCCCTGCTCTATCCCCCTTCATCTATCTGTTCTCTGCTGTGTGTCCACTGCATGCATCACAGATAAAATCTGCTTGTGTAGCATTTCTCTCGCTTTGATTTCTGTTGTTGCCATGATCACACAGGCAGCTGTTGCAGCAACTTGTATTACTCTCAACTGTAAATGCAACAGAAAAGAGGAGCTACTGCCCTCCATCTTTTTACTACTCCTGCTAGTCTCAGCTGCTCTGTGTTTACACTGAAACAGTCAAAAATGTGGACAGCAACTCTGTGACGCTCTGCGGAGATACTTATGCATCTTGATTCAGAGTTCAGGATGATGTTGGGCAAATAATTGTCCAACATTTAAAAGAGTTCTTTGCAGACAACTTTAAGGAACAACTTTGGTAACTTGCATTGTGTAATGATGATCAATGTAGACTGTTAATGCCTGGTTTTAATATTGCATCACCCAAAAATAATCACATTACAATGCCTAAATTAAAAACAAAAAGATTCTTTACCCCCACCCAAGAAAAAACAACAACTCTCAAATGGGTAAGTGTCTGTGGATTTTCTCCCTTACAAAACTACCCATTCAACTCGAGGCACAGGGAGCAACAGTGCTTTTAACACAAGCCTCTGTAGCCAGTTTGTACTTGCAGAAGTAAAACCGAAGGTACATGTACACTTACTAAAAGTATGTCATTTAGTAAAAGACAAAATTTTGAAAGCTTTAGTAACATGACTCAGGGCTGCTCCTAGGAACCCTGACTCACAGCTCAAGGTAGCTCATGTTTGGCCACTCCAAAGTTTGTCTTCTCAGGCATGTTCAGTACAGGCTGTCTCTCATTCATCAGCAAACGGAGCTGTACAGACAACCAATTCAATACCTGCTGCCAACCTTTTCCAAACATTAATCATATTTATATACATGGATTTTTGATATATTCATGTTACAAATTCAGAGCAATTTGTACGACTGAATGTGTAACCCTTTTATATTTAGTACTTCTAAATCTGTCATTTGCTCTCGACTCTGTGTTAATAGCAGGAAAGATAAACATAGACAGTTAATTACAAAATTGACTTATTAAAGCTCAGAGAGCTTTCCCTAAAGGTTTATCATTAAGCCTAATCAGTGGAGAGCATCAGTGCTGTATGGTTGGCAGATAAAAATAAACTCCCTTGATATCCTGCATGCCTGTCAAATAGTTATATTTTGGTCTGACAGAGCTATAAAAAGGCGTAGCTGGCAATCAGGTCATTAGCACTGTAAGCAAGTCATTTAGGCGGACAATTTAGCAGCACAACAAAGAGGCTTTAAGGTCAATTGGTCAGTGTGTCTGTTAGCTGGGACTGAAAACAGTAATAATGTTTTAGGTGGGTTTTTTGTTGTTTTTCCACAGAGGACCATTGTATCTGCTGTGGTGAGCAGAGCAGAATTGCATGTTTCTATTTGCGCTTTCCTGCAGAGGACAAATCTGCTGAACTGGCCGAGCAGCAGATCAGAACACAGCCATGGTAGTCTCATAAACCAGCGGTCCCCAGCCTTTTTTGCCCTACAGACCGGTTTATGTCCGACAATATTGTCACGGACTGGCCTCACGGATAAATACAACAAAATAAAACCAGTACTAGTACCAAAAAAAGAAGATTTATTCATAACACACAGGAAAACACCCAGGGAAACCAAGTTAACGCTAAAAATTATAAAAAAACCCAAAAACAATAAAAAACAAGTAAAACCAAGAAAACCATAACTTTCACACCCAAGCCTCAACTCTTGCGGCCCGCTACCAAACAACTCACGGACAAGTACCGGTCTGTGGCCTGGGGGTTTGGGACCGCTGTCATAAACAACCAATAAGCACAGTGATTCTGCTGAAAACTAAAAAAATGTGTACTACTATACTGAGTATGATCATTATTTCTGAGGCCTCAAAACAGCTGATCATGCTGGAACTCACAGTGCCCTGGGAGGAGCGGATCGAGGAGGCCAATGAAAGGAAACGTGCAAAGTACCAGGAACTAGTGCAGGAGTGCAGGGGAAGGGGCTGAGAGACTTTCTATGAGCCCATAGAAGTGGGTTGTAGGGGCTTTGCAGGACGATCACTCTGCAGAGTCCTAGGCCGGCTGGGTGTGGCTGGGGCAGCCAAGAAGAGGGCCATCGAGGCTGTGAGCCTGGGTGAGGGTGTATGATGTTGTGAGACCCGAAACACCTGATGACCACAGGATACATCACTGAAGATGCGTACCAGTGCATCCAGGAGATGTGTCTTGTATAGTACTTTGACTTCATCACTCTTCATGGCATGCTGAGAGACAATATGATTACAAATGTTTTTTGGTAAGATAAAGTTTTTATATGAACAGCAGCAGAACTAGCAAATGTAAGCTTTTAGTTGAGAAATGAGGCTGTAGCATTGGTAGAAAAAGCAAGCAGGGCACTGATGTCTTCAACTCTAAAAATAGAAACGGTGCATTCAAGGTGAACAAATGGATGCATGGTTAGAACACATACCACAAAGATTAAAATGTCCTGTTTCAACTACCAGGCAGCTAGACCTTTTCTACAGGTCATGCCATCGTGCTCTCACTCAAGGAAAGATTATTTTGTCATAAACAATGAATAGTATATTATCTGACTTAGTGGGCTTGAATTGACCAGAACAATGCCCACGTGCCAAATACGTGGGTAATGAGTCACTTTGATTGATAAACAAAAAAACCCAAACCCAACATTCATTAATGTTCATGTCTGCTCACTAACAGCTTTACTCTGTCTTTGTTACTATGGTAATTAGCGCTAAATCAAGTTTTTCACTGGGTGAATACGTCATTCAACCTCATCTATTTTACTTGTGGTGTTTTGCTATTCTACACATTTCTGCAGCAATTTTGTTAAATTAAAGTCCCACTGATTTCCCTTACAAAGTTCATTTTGGAGCACCGGCGTGACACTGTTGTGGTTTCATCATCGGTCAAATAATAAACTCTTCTACAAAACAGATGGTTTTTAATGATTTTTAAAATGATTTTACTGGTTTAACTGCCATTATATAAATACCAGAATAGGTCTTTATTTTTGTGTTTAATAATATTAAAGAGTCCTGACTAGAAAAAGAAAAAACAGAACAGCAAAAAACCCCAGATGTAACAAACAACACCTTTATTTAACTGAGGACCTTAATACTACATTCACACTACGAAAGTAATGGTTAGAGACTTTGCTATGGCCAAAATTAATGAAACTGTGCAGTTAACTTGGACTCCACTGTTGTTGCGACTGAAGTGGTTGGTTTGAAGATGGGAACAAGGTCAGTGATCACTCAAAGTCAAACCACCTTTAGTGGATCATCAGTTTGTTAAGAAATTCCACCAAGTTGGCAATTACATGCAATCTGTTTATGATAATACAGCGATTAACTGTGACAAATCCACAAAGTCTGTTACTGTCTGCATGCATAGACATTCATAATTTAACAGAAGCACATATTAACTACTTACACTCAGAGTCCGGCCAGAAGCTTAAAGATTTTTAATCAGAAATTCATCTACATCTAGTGACATAGACACAAAATGAGATTGGTGCTTGGGAACCTTTGCCACCTGGTTGTACTTTGGTTATACTCCAATATAAAAGCAAAGGTTGACTCAAGTCCCATATTGCAGAGAGACACATCACAGACCTACAGACTGACTTGGACTGATTGCAATGTGTTCACAATCCGTCTGGGTTTATAGATTAGACAGTAATTAAATGCAAACCTTTGCCAATCTGTCTGAGAATGAGAGTGTCTAACGGAGACCGTTAATGTGAGGGAGATTACGACTGTTTGGAGACAGGTTGCCTCCAAGAAGGCTACCTGTGCAATCGCCATGCAATTGAAAGTGGTCCAGTTGGTTGGCACAGCTATTTGTAATAAGTAGAGCAGCTAAACTTGTTTGCCTCATTTTTATAATCAGGTTACACTGATTAAAAGTTAAAGACTTTTATGCTGGTAGCTGCAACCATGCAGTTTCAATAAAAAGTGCAATAATTTGTATGGGGCTATGCAAGTTGACTCCCTAACTGTTATATCCCCCAGATCTGCTGCATGTTGTCTAGAGATTTGTAATTCCCAAATCCAACCTAGCATAAGACTCTAAAAGGTTTTTGTTGAAACTGCAGAAAACATTATGCAATAGACTGTATATACCCAATTATTAGAAATGTGACCTTCAAGGAAGGTTTATTTCAATAATCAAGAAAACCGTGCTTCAGAATTTGCAAGCAAGTACAAAAAGAGGATAAATAATTTGTCAGCAAAAAATACTAAATAAAAAAAACATTTTCCACTTTCCAAGGATTCAGTGTTTCACTTAGTCATTACCTTACAGGACAGACACTAAAAGCATTCCTGCTCAAATATATTTTGTTGACTTTCACATGTGCAGCGCTCATCATAAGTGCTGCCTGCAAGCCCAACAACTGACTCACTTAAGTCCAACCAGCGACTTCATCAAATTAATTTTTGAATTGAACAAATTTGTTTTGATAAATAGTTCTGGTTCAGGATGCATACAGTGGGGCAAAAAAGTATTTAGTCAGCCACCGATTGTGCAAGTTCCCCCACCTAAAATGATGACAGAGGTCAGTAATTTGCACCAGAGGTACACTTCAACTGTGAGAGACAGAATGTGAAAAAAAAATCCATGAATTCACATGGTAGGATTTGTAAAGAATTTATTCGTAAATCAGGGTGGAAAATAAGTATTTGGTCAATAACAAAAATACAACTCAATACTTTGTAACATAACCTTTGTTGGCAATAACAGAGGTCAAACGTTTACTATAGGTCTTTACCAGGTTTGCACACACAGTAGCTGGTATTTTGGCCCATTCCTCCATGCAGATCTTCTCGAGAGCAGTGATGTTTTGGGGCTGTCGCCGAGCAACACGGACTTTCAACTCCCGCCACAGATTTTCTATGGGGTTGAGGTCTGGAGACTGGCTAGGCCACTCCAGGACTTTCAAATGCTTCTTACGGAGCCACTCCTTTGTTGCCCGGGCGGTGTGTTTTGGATCATTGTCATGTTGGAAGACCCAGCCTCGTTTCATCTTCAAAGTTCTCACTGATGGAAGGAGGTTTTGGCTCAAAATCTCACGATACATGGCCCCATTCATTCTGTCCTTAACACGGATCAGTCGTCCTGTCCCTTTGGCAGAAAAACAGCCCCATAGCATGATGTTTCCACCCCCATGCTTCACAGTAGGTATGGTGTTCTTGGGATGCAACTCAGTATTCTTCTTCCTCCAAACACGACGAGTTGAGTTTATACCAAAAAGTTCTACTTTGGTTTCATCTGACCACATGACATTCTCCCAATCCTCTGCTGTATCATCCATGTGCTCTCTGGCAAACTTCAGACGGGCCCGGACATGCACTGGCTTCAGCAGCGGAACACGTCTGGCACTGCGGGATTTGATTCCCTGCCGTTGTAGTGTGTTACTGATGGTGACCTTTGTTACTTTGGTCCCAGCTCTCTGCAGGTCATTCACCAGGTCCCCCCGTGTGGTTCTGGGATCTTTGCTCACCGTTCTCATGATCATTTTGACCCCACGGGATGAGATCTTGCGTGGAGCCCCAGATCGAGGGAGATTATCAGTGGTCTTGTATGTCTTCCATTTTCTGATGATTGCTCCCACAGTTGATTTTTTCACACCAAGCTGCTTGCCTATTGTAGATTCACTCTTCCCAGTCTGGTGCAGGTCTACAATACTTTTCCTGGTGTCCTTCGAAAGCTCTTTGGTCTTGGCCATGGCGGAGTTTGGAGTCTGACTGTTTGAGGCTGTGGACAGGTGTCTTTTATACAGATGATGGGTTCAAACAGGTGCCATTCATACAGGTAACGAGTGGGGGACAGAAAAGCGTCTTACAGAAGACGTTACAGGTCTGTGAGAGCCAGAGATTTTCCATGTTTGAGGTGACCAAATACTTATTTTCCACCCTGATTTACGAATAAATTCTTTACAAATCCTACCATGTGGATTCATGGATTTTTTTTTCACATTCTGTCTCTCACAGTTGAAGTGTACCTCTGGTGCAAATTACTGACCTCTGTCATCATTTTAAGTGGGGGAACTTGCACAATCGGTGGCTGACTAAATACTTTTTTGCCCCACTGTATATAAAGCTACCACTTCACCTTTATTTATTTTCAAATGTTTACAGCAGAGCCCTCTGTGTGCTGCCCTCTAAACGCGCACAAAAATCTATTTTTTTGAATATCTGTCAAACTGTTTCGGATCATCAAAGAAATTTGATATTATACAGAGATAACCTGAGTAAATACAAAATGCAGTTTTAAAATCATTTATTAAGGGAATGGAAAAGGTTGTCCAAACCTACCAACGTTCTATATGAAAAACCGATTGCCCTTCAACCTAATAACTGGTTGTGCCACCCTTGGCGAAAAAATTGCAATCAAGTGTTTGAGATAACTGGCACTTCAGCTACATTGGAGATTTTTGCAATTATGAACGGCCTGTTTAAGGTAATTCTAAAGAATCTTAATTGCATTTAAAAGTTCACACTTTGTGCTTCAGCTTCTGTGCAGAAACTACTGGACAGACTTTCACCAGGATTTTCTGGTGGAGAGCAGAATTCATAGTTCCATCAATTATGGCAGGTCGTCCCAAAACAGCAAAGCAGTTCCAGATCATCACACTACCAGTACTATGCTGGTGCCACAATTGTTGGTATGATGCTTTTTTTTTTTTTTAAATGAAACGATGTGTTCATATTTATGATAAATGTAACGGAACTCAAACGTTCCAAAAAGTTCAACTTTGCTCTCGTCAGTCCATAGAATATTTTCCTAAAGGTTTTGGGGATCATCAAGATGTTTGGGGAGCTTTTTTGGCAAATGTGTACTCTTTTTGATCACCAGTGGTTTTCTCCTTGGACTCTCCCACGGATCCCACTTTTGCCCAGCCTCCGTCTTATTGGTGAATCATGAACTCTGACCTTAATGGAGGCAAGTGAGGTCTGGAGTTCTTTAGATGTTTTTCGGGGTTATTCTGAGACCTCCTGGATAGGGATGGGTACAGGTGTCCGGTGCCATGATGGTACCGGTTCTGACATAAACGGTAGTAACCAGACCGAAAAGCAGCGCACATTTCGGTGCTTTATTTCGGTGCTTTTTTTTCCTGAGCTGTGATACACTTCTAGCCAATAATTTTACGTTTCCGAGGATAGTAGGCGGGGCCAGGTACGTACGTTCTTTTAGAGCAGAGCTACAGATTAAAATGCCCAAGGCGAAAAGTCTGGCTGTACTTCACAGCAAAATATGCAAACTCAGCAGCCTGCAACAAGTGCTTTAAGCTGATACTGTGATACTGTCAAAGGAGGTAACACCTCAAATCCGATGAAACACCTGGCGATGCATAGCGGTTTTTTTTAAAAGCCCAGAAATGCGCCGTATGATAGCTTGCTGCGAGACCTCACACCGAGCGCATCTACTGTGCGTGGGTTGCCTGTTATCTGACCCGGAGTTAGCAATATCCCCCAAAAACCCCGAAGAGGAGAGTCCTGGCCCCTAGCCCTGCCAGTGTATCAGAAATGATGAGGATGATGATGCAGCAGCAGCCGTTCTTCTCTGCGTGAGTAGCTTAATGTTCGTGTGTAATTTACGTTGAGTAGGCTAACCACGTTATTACATTAATGCATGTAAGGTTTGATGGCAGATACTCCCTTCACCCTGGCCAAAAAGGCTAAAATGACCAAAGAAAAAGTGGAAAACAGTTAAACATGAGAGGTTTTGGATAAAGTTTGTGTTTTTTCCATTGATTAAGCACTGCTTCCAGCCAAGAGTGATACCATATATGCCCTATAGCTGCAGAAAAGGCTAACATTGTTATCTTTTTACAAAAAACCAGCTGAACATGAGAGGTTTTTGGACCAATTTTGTGTTCTCCATTCTTTAAGCACCGGTTTGAGCACCGTTTGAGCACCGGCACCGTTTCAAAAGTACCGATTTGGCACCGGTATCGGATAAAACCTAAACGATACCCATCCCTACTCCTGGATGAGTGATTGATGCGCTATTTGTGTAATGTTGGTAGGTCGGCCATTTCTGGGAAGGTGTTTGAAGGTTTCTCTGTTTGTTGATAATGGCAATCACTGTGATTCACTGGAGTCAGAAAATCTTAGTGATAGCTTTGTAACTCTGCACTGATAGATGTAAAAGACTTTGTTTCTTGGCTATGTCTTTATATCACAGTGTAATGTGTTACTTTTTTAGATCTATTAGCCCAATTCACTTTGTCAGACAGTTTCTATGCAAGCGATTTCTTGATTCATGTTTAGCAGTAATCAGGCACGGGTGTGACTAGTGAAACTGAACTTAGCTTTCCAAAGAATCTGGCCAATCCCCTTTAATTCATGATACATGAATGATGCATTTTGTACACAGGATCAGGTAGATTTGGATAGCTTGTTTCCCTTACAATGTCAAGTTTATTCCTAACAAAGAAAATAGTTGATGAGTAATTATCCATTCAGATAACAGGTGGATGTTGGGGCGTGTAGGAGTTGAAGCAAGCAGCAGCAGTGACACATGGAGGGATATGAAACCTGCACCTTTACACAGCTACATGTACATGATGCAGTGAAGTTCAAGGTGTTTGACTGAAAAAGCTGACAGGCTTTGTTGTATCTAGGTTTGCTGCACGAATTTACACGAACCTCACGATAAAGATTTCTAAATAAATGCGCTCTAATAATTGCTTTGTCAGGGATACATTTGGTTTTAAATATAATTAGCTAAATTTACAGACTGTGTGGGCTAAACCCAAGGGTCCTTTCTAATTATACTATTAAGAAGTGAACATGCTAACATTTAACTTCATGGCCCGCAAACTTACGGTACTATCAGTGTATATAGTTGTGAAGAGAAAAGTATTCATAGGATTCTATATTTCTTCATTATGTGTTGCTTCAGTTAATTGCAGTTTGCAAGTGTTTATTTAAGCACAACCCTCTTAAAGTGGACATGAAACAGTACATGTATTAAGGCCAATTTACACCATGGAGCCCTATGCTGAAACTGTCACAGCTGTCTGTGAAGCAGGATCTAAGATATAAGTCTTTAAAGTTAGAGTCACTGGCTGGCTCGTCGGTTGCTGCTAATAGACTTAAGTTATGTTAGCTAAGCAGTGACAGATCTGCTGACTCAGTGAAAAACAAGGTCACTAAAACTAAAACACTGTTGGCTAGCTGCACTGAAATGAGAAAATTTACCCATTAGCCATAATGTTTGGGTTTGCTTTGTTTGGTTTTCATCAAACATGGATTTTCCCAAACATTTTCACTTTAACTCGTCTCTCCAAAGGACATCCAGAAGTCTTGCCTTTTTTCCTCTGACAAGACATGGAACCACAGCTTCCTATTCAGTATCCTTGTTTGCAGCCTTATATGACTACATCCAAGTTTATTACAGCATTTAATCACCTAATTCACATTTTCAGTTCTTGTGAATGAATGAGTGAGTGAATAAATCGCTTTGTCCCACAGCTATATTTAGCTACTCAGAATGCATGGTGAGTTGATAAAAATTCTCTTCCTGAGCACAAGAGAAAACTGGCAAGACAATTTATCTCTTTGGACCAGCCTGTTCCCAAAATGTTTGTTGCCCAGCAACAGACATCACACAGATCCTTTGAGAGAGGGGAAAAAAGGCTTGTTGTTGCATTGACATACAGTCTGTGTGTGGCTTTGTTGAGAATCCTTTGTCATCATTTTGACCCACAGGGGGAGGTGTGGGTGTATGGACACCATATAGGAAGTGGTAAAGCGTGGGGTGATACTGCCACATACAGAACCGTGGGCACAGATAAAGAGCAAGGAGGAAGGAAAAAGGAGCTGTGGAGAAAGCAGAAAAAGAAGGCACAGAGGTGGGACGAAACAGAAGAAGAAACAGAAACAAAGAGTGTAAAAGGGGACAAATTCATACAGGCTTATATGTCCAATGATGTCCAAGTGACCACTGGACTGGTGAAGGCCTGCCATCCAATGTTATGAGAACCAAGGCTTTCTTTCAATCAAAGGTGACGTACAAATTTAAAATTGTTGGACTGGATGAGGGGGATAACAAACCATATTTTGTTATGGTTAAAAGTGTGTTCCTCACCTGTGGCTGCGGTAAATGTTTAGCAGTATAATGACGAAGCCCAAGCAGCAACAGGCCAGGTAGGGGCTACCAAAGAGCCCCGAGAGTCTTCGTGTACGATGCTCCCATCTCGCCACCTGACAACAGGAAGACAATGACAACGGTGTTTACCATAAATATCCAATTAAACTGCATTAAAAAACTGAAAGTTAATGATTGTTTGTCACACTATGTCAGTCTAAAAAACCCTCAAAGCTCAACTTTTTAAACTCAAGTTTGGCAGAGCTCCAGCATTGCTATGTGGAGCAAGGACAACCTTACAGAAAGAAAATCATTTCTGCAGCACTCCACCAATCAGGCCTGTATGGTAGAGTGGCCAGAGAGAAGCTATTCCTCAATAAAAGACACATGACAGCCCATTTGGAGTTTACTAAAAGCCACCTGAAGGATTCATCTGTATTCATGAGTAGATCGAACAGGAGGTCCTGAAGCCACTGAAGCCAGTTTTTTGCAGTCCCAGGTCAGTGAGGGAATGGGTTACACCAGTTTTACCAAGCAAGCATACTTTATAGTCCATCTACAAGCAACATTCAACCAAGAAAATAAGCTCCATGCAAAATCCTGTTCATTATATGCCCGAAACATCTAGGTCATTATCACAACAGTTTTTTTTTGTTTGTTTGTTTTTTTACAGTATTATGTATGCAACAACAATACGTGCACATGAAAACATTGGCTTTACTGGCCATGAAAAATCAGAATGCTCTTGACAAAATACTGAAAATGGTCTCCTGGTCAATTTGCATATACTTTTGTGAAGTCTCAAAAGTGCTGCCTTTATCTGCATTTTAATGAAGTTTTCAAAAATGAATACGATTTTCACTGGAAGTGTCAAGGATGGACAGGATAAGAATATCAGACGGACAGTTCAGGTTGAGCTGTTTGGAGACAAAGTTAGAGAGGTGAAGCTGAGACGGTCTGGACATGTAGAGAGGAAGAATAGCGGCTATACTAGACAAAGGATGCTGGAGATGGAGCAGTCAGGCAGGAGGAAAAGAAGGCCACAGAGAGGGTTCATTGATGTTGTGAAAGAGGACATGTAGACGGTTGGTGTGACATAAGAGGATGCAAGGGATGGACGAGACAGAGGCAGATACACTGCTGTGTCAATCGCTAAAGAGCAGCCAAAAGAAGGCAAAAGAAAAAGAATAAAACAGGATTCTTTGGCTACCACAGCAGTTTCTCGTATAGAGACAGAGAGATCTTGTTTGCTTTTGGTATCTGGCTTTGAGCCTTAAATAGCTAAATATCATGACTTTTGTCTACAGTTTTGAAATATTGTGCCCATGATAGAGACAGAAGAGTGCTGTTTGTTTGCATATGTTGTTCTGCCCTGAAGCGATTATTTGTTCAAGTTTATTTGTTCACCTCTGAAACAGCTGGTGCATTTCCACACAGCTGTATTCTCTTGCTGGCTATTGATAAGTGTTTATTTTTTTTAAGCTCTTTATATAGTACCGTGCATATCCAGCAGGGAGTGACGCCATAGAATCTTATCTAACTGGTCACAGTTGCATTTTCCAAAACACACTTCTCTCCCAAAAAAAGAGAATGGAAAATAGTCACATCATGCCCATTTATGCAGCACAAAAGGCATTTAACCCATCTGTCCATACGGTGAACCTTTCAGTGGCATTAGCAACTCAAAGTGCTGTTTGTGAAATGACTGAAAAACTTAAAATTACCACCTGACAGTGGGCTAAGGAAATGCATAGATGACTGTAAAAAAAACAAAACAAACCAAAAACAACAAAAATGAATCCCACAGGCACAAATGTTACCATGGCAACAGCTTTTCTATGTTCAGCAGCGGCAAGGTAGGAAAAAAGAGGATGCAAGGGATGGACGAAATATATAAATATAAAGGTGAGGTGAAACAAATGTTAAGAAGTGGTAAAGAGTCCTTTATGGAGTGCAGCAATCCCCAGGTATAAATTGCATTGTTAATGGGTTAGCGCTACCTGCTCAAGACCGATCAGAAGCAGCTGAGAAAGCATGCTTAAGCATGCTGAGAAAACTTGGCAGCTCTCTTTGCATTTTTAGAATAGATGAAAAGCTTAAATCAAGAATTAATCCCCTTCTCCTTTCTCTGAAGCTCATGTCGTCTGTTTTGTTTTTTAAATCCCAGCCTTCAGCAAGCCGTATGCTGACATTTCCTTTTCCTTTCTTTCGTTTTTCTTCTGCCTCCTAACAGAGTTCAACTGCTATGTAATTAAGGGCCAGCAGCTGATGTACTTTGACTAAGATGTATGGTTACATCCACAGTTTGCATTGCAGTCTGCTCCACATGGACATTAGCACACAGCGAGCTGGAATGAAACTGAACAATCATAGCAACAGTGGGGGAATAAATAATGATTAGGTCTGCAGATAGCAGGTTTGTGTTGAAATGATGACACAATGCATTTTACAAACACATCAACATATTATTTTACCAATTCACAATGGTTCTTTTTGAGACTCAAAGTAAGTGGCACTGATCTAAAAACATAAAAAATAAAGACAGGATGTGTGCTCAATACAAAAATAAGAAAACATTCTTTTATATGCTGGTGAGAGCGCCCCATCAGCTTCACAATTCCTTGTATCACATAATAAACTGACTCATTCTAGCACCTCAATTTTGGGATGAATAACCTATAAAAGAGGTCAACTTCTGCTTTACTGCCAGTGTCATATACTTGCTCAAATGTCATCCTGATTTGGTCACTGGAGAAAAAATTTCCTGACCAGTTGGCAAAAAACACCTACTTGCAAATTTTCTAGGGTCACTCATGGGCTGCATGAACATACAGCACTTATTTACACTATGCCCAGCTTTCTGTGCATTGTGCTTCTGGCATGCCAGAGGGTCTCTTATTTGTTAGTTGTTGGCAACCCCACCTACACCACTACACCAGACTACAGCCCCTGCTAGACTGTGCTAAACTATCAATGGAAACACAAACAGAAAATGCTGCGCTATATGGACAGATCCTAAAAGATTCCAGCTAAATGTAGCTAACTAATAAAGCTTAACATGATGTTGCTCCAACTTTGGATGTTGAAAATGCATTTAACAATGTGTGTATGCCAAAAAAGTCGAATATACAGATATAAACGAGAAGTAATTACACCTGTTGATAAAATTGCTAATAACTATTTGGTCAATTAATAATAAATTAGCTTCTGTGCTAGCATGTACATCTAATGTTACGTAAGCACATCTGCCTCCCTACATGTGTCCATTATATCTCTATCATAGGTTTTTCCAGAGTTGACAGAAAATCATAGGAAAAAATCATGACAACCTGGTAATGTCAAAAATAAGAGAGGAAACATTATGTAACCATTCAAGTGTCCCTGATAAAACTACAGTTTAAGCTCCAACTGAATATAAATAAAATGCATAAGTACAGAGATGGGTTCAAAAGAGGTAGAGAGTGTACTCACCTAAGAGAGGAGGACATTTTGTGACCAATGAAATTCTTAGTCATTGATATTAAGAGTTTTATTACTTTCTGCTAAATATACCAGATGACTCAGGCTAATCCATGTTATTATACTTTATACATTAATGTGAAAAAGAATGGATACCCTCTTTAAATATTGAGGTTTTATATACTAGGGCATCACTTTTTTAAAAAAATGATCAAAAGCTTATTCAATAGGAAAGATTAAATTCATGACAGTACAATTAGAAAAAGACTGAACAAGTATGGCTTGTTTGTCAGGAGGACAAAAAAACTTCACAAACAATGTCTTTTGGACAGATAAGACCAAAGTGGTCATGACTGCCCATAATACACATAATACACAATACAGCATATCAGCACAAACACCTCAAACCAACTGTCAAGCACGTTGGTGGAGGTATAATAATTTGGACTTATTTTGCAGCCACAGTAACATGAACTCCTTTGTATACCTAAAAACACTGTGCAGTCCAATGTGAAGCCATCTGTCCAATAGGTAAAGCAACAATGATCCATGCACATTATCAAAGAAAGGTCTAAATAGCTCACAAAAAGAACGATGTGTTGCAAAACCCAAATCAGATGGTGTGGCATAAACAAATGCCTGCGAACCTCAATGAACTGAAGCAACTTTATACAGAAGAGTGACCAGTGCTCTACATGGGCCTGATATCCACTTACGAGGACATTATACTGCTGCTGTTCTATCAAAACTTTAAACGAATATCCTCATATATGGCTCTTATTTTTCTTAAAAACAAAAATAAGGTAAGAAGAAAAAAAAAATCTGGCAATTCTTTATTTTTACATTCATCGGGCCCCAATATGCCCAAATATCAAAGAGAAATTAAAAATGCATGTCGTGGAAGAGTTCGGGTCGAGGTTAAACCATCTTATAAAGACATGTTGGGTTTTTTGGGGTTGAGTTCTACTGTGTCTTTCCCTCTACATTGACCTAAAAAATCCAAAGTAAACTTTAACAAGGAAAAAGTAACTACTGGCACAAGGACGATAAAACACTATAGATGAAATTGCACTGAATGCACTGCTGTTTGGATGTTACAATGCACCAACTACACATGCTCCCCAGGGAGCAGACTTCAAACAAGTAACAGCAGTAACTAATTGACCACGGTTTCTCTCGCTGTCCATGTCCATGCCAAAAGAGAATAATCATGACTTTCACTGGAAAAAAATTTAAATGACGACTTTGTATAAAGAAAAAAAAAAAAAAAAAACCCCACAAAAAACCCACAGTCTCATGGCAGTTTGTGCAAGTTTTCATTGATACGATTCACGTCGATGTACATAAAAATCTATCACTATAAAGGGCTAAAATTTCTACATTTGTGGCTTAGAGGGATTGACAGTAGAGCAAATCCTTTTGCTAGACACACGGATTATATACTTCATATGTATTATTTAAGTTTTAGTAATTTAATTTAATAAATATTAGGTCTTTATTTAAAATTATTTGGTTATTTTAGATTTAGGTTAGGACTATAAATTATTCTATCTACTGTAACTATCATGAAAAAAAAAAGATTAGCTTAGCTAGTCTTAGTAATCTCAAACCCAACAAACATACCTCCATCAGCCATATTAGCAGGCCATTTATGTTAGTATACTCTCTTCTGATCAGGCAGTGGGCCTCTAAGCCTCGTTCAGCCTGATTTGCAACCATTCACTGGGTGATGGCGTATGCTAAAAATATTCAGGTGTTCTGTATGCAGACTACTGATGTTGCTATCAAATCATCAATCAAGCGCTGAAACTAACAGCAGGCACAGATGAGGAGAGTACAGGCAGTGGCGCCACATTGGGAGAACTAGCAGCTCTTCAGCACAAATTCAATCAAGGCTTAGGTAACAGGCTACACCTGCATCCCCATCAGCCCACTTAAATCTGAGATACAGGCACTTGATTGGACTTCAAGTCAGGACAACAGATAGATGGAACCATGTCTAAGGAGCTGAAATGGGAAAACATAGTTAAAAGTAGCCCCAACTGAATATTACCTCAAGACACCCTCTGCAACATACTAGCAACAGAACTCCAAGCAGAATCTACGGCATGCATGGAGGTTATAATGACAGAATGTCACCTTGAACTTTAGCCTCATAAGAAGCTGAAAGTTTTTTGCATTTGTGTGTCTGTGTGTGTTGTACACTGTATTAAAAGACATGTAATGGAGAACAACCTGCACACAGACTCAGCCAAGTACATTAATGCGTGGATGTGTGCCGTCCTGGAGTAATGAGGAGAAAGAGAACAAGAACATGGACAGGACACATGGATACACACAAACTGGTGAATATTTGATTAATTGTCTGCCAGGACAGAACACATGGAGCAAACTAAACTTACACATACGGATAGATTTCTGGAGTCCTGTAAGATTGAGATAAGACTGAACATAGTTTGAATCACTTATAATGTTATTGTGTGTGATCATTTATTGCCCCCAGCAGATGAATAACAAAAAAAACAATGCAAACAAATGATGCCTTTTTGCAGGCTGCTAGCAACAAATTGATCAAAGATACACTTTAAAAACCCAGTCTCTGATTAGTGGTTAGATACAATGCTACTTTGGTTAAGTATGAACAGAGATGGGCAGTAACGCGTTACGCGTTACTTGAAAAAAGTAATCAGATTACAGTAACGAGTAAAGTAAGGGATTACTATTGGATGCAAATTGCATTTCGTTGCCCTGTACCTGTGCATGTGCAATGACAATAAAGTTGAATTCTATTCTATTCTATTCTATTCAATTCAGTGTGTGATTTTGGAAACGTTATGTCTTTAATGTGACATCACAGGATGATGGATTAAAAAAATAACAAGTGTGGCATACAGCTAAGCCCATGCCTTTTTACATTATATTTTACCCGATATGGTTTCCTTCAAATTTATGTTAAGGTCAACTTTTACCTTGGGCCCTAACAATGAAGATCAACTTCAAAGGATTAGCCAACCTAGGTAGTCTTAAAGGCCTAGTATATTTTTGTGAAGTTTAAAGACCTTGCAGACAATATAAAGTTTTAACTGATTGTCACATTTGGTGTGACTTTGACCCGATTTTCACTAAAATGATTTTCACCTCGAGCTCGAGGAAACTGCTAATAAACAGACAGACAGACAAATGGTACTGATTAAATACTCCTGGTCTTCTGTGGGAGAAAAATCCCATAATGACAAAAATTTAACTCTAAGCAGGAAACTTCGCTCCAGTCCTTCTGTGTAAAAAACTAAGTATATGGACGCCCGTGATTCAGTGACTTGTTGAACCACATTTAGCACCATTAACTTAACAAACACCATTTGTGACAAGCCTTAGCCGTTGGACAGATTACCGTGCATTTTACTCTGAAATAATTTGGTATACAGAGAAATTCATGGTCAACTAAGTAACTGCAAGTTGTCCAAGCCCTGTCAGTTGGTATGAGATGTTTATGCTGATATGCTGTGATTGTTTTTTGCCAAACATGGCACTATGCATTATGGCCAAACATCTCCACTTTGGACTTGCTGTCCAGTGGACATCAAATTCCAGAATTTGTGTAATTTGTTTAAATGCAACTTTGCAAACTCAGACACTGTGCCATGCTTTTTCTGTTTGTTTGTCCCCCCCCACCCCTCTTAATTCCAGCAAGTTTGTACTTATTTGAAAAAGAAAGTTGTCAAATTTCTGTGAAAACAAAACATGACTATATCTTAAAGACTTTGTTCAAAAACTATGATGCTTGGGGCTGATTTTTTAGGCCTATTTGAAATGCCAGCATCAGTTTCTTTTAACTATAGCAAATCAAACAGCATATCAGACTTTTAATGTGACAACCAGAAGAAAACATCAACAATCTCGAAACTGTTTCCATTGTGCCCACTGGTGTGACTCACCAAAACATGCAGACATTAGCCTACGCTGTGTAGGTACATCTGAGGTCACGTCAACCTTGCAATCAGTGTAATTGATTGCAAGTAAAAAAAAAAAAGTCTAGTGAATAAAATCGTAAAAGCAATGAACTGTAACTTCAGTTCTTCACTCTAGCGATAAATACACGAGTATCTCTTGCATCGCTGAAACAAATGCATCTGCTGTTATTGACTTCAGTCACTTGAGGTCAAAATGCCCATGTGAACTTTCTGACTAGAAGACAAAGATGATGATTGTCAAATCTCTGGTTACGCTCATGGATCCAGCCATCTCTTTTAGCAGTAACACTCTACTAAGTCATTGCTATAATATCAGAGAGTACCAAACCCAAGTTGGTCTAAGCGAATTCACAGAATATTGCTGAAAAGGGTGTGGTCCTAAACTCGAGAGTCTCTAGTTGTCATCATTTTTGTTTCCCCCCCGACCTCTGCTGACAGCATTAGCTGATAAGCCCTTTGTTTCCTCAAATGTAGGTCACTGGGTCATCTTAATATGTAGAGAGAAGCTCACATGACTATTAATATGCTGTTTGCTCTAGCAGTTTTATCTTCACATACAGTGGGATTAATAATGCATGTGCTAGTGGCATAATTATTTTTTCCACTAAGACCAACCTCTATTTTTGAGGGGAGAACTGTACTCGATATGTTTGTGCCATTACTTTTTTAAAATACAAAACAATACATATTTATTCATCAAAATCAACATTTACTAAAACTAAACCAAAAGTTATTTACTTTATAACTTTATTATATTTACTGATTTCTTATCCAATAATCTGCTAAATAGTGCCATAGGTGGCCAAATAAGTTTTAGATTTCCCCATTTATTGTGATGGGGTGTACAGTCCTGCCATAAAGAGTCATAAATTACATTTGAACTGTTGTTCAAGAACTACCATTCCATTTCAATTACCTTAAAAAAACATTACTTGTAACATATTTTTACCATATTACACCATACTAATGCTTAGTACCCATATTTAAAACCTATTTTGAATTTATTACTACTATAACTACTATGGTGTCCTTTCAGAATGGAACAATTGTGCACTGGCTTTGACATAACTAATGACGGGACAAAACTGATATGGTATCAGTTCAGGGTTTTATACTAGTGATAGTATATAGTTACTAAAGATAGCAAAGAGTTTGAGATTAGCTAAACAAAATGTCAATCCTACCAATGTCATCTTTAAACAAGCTGATATGAATGCTGTTACTTTTGTTGGTGAGCGTGAGTTTATCTGGGAAATGTCTGAGGTTTGTTTCGGCCTCCTCAACTTGACTGTTAATAAAATAGCAAGAACCTCTCAAAATCCGCACAACAGCAACTCTCTTGGTCCCACTTTGGACTTCATGTCCTAGCAGACTCTTGTCACAGTTCAGTGCACTGACGTATGGGTATGAACTCCTAAAACACACGTACATGTCTGTATCCGTTTCTCTGCTGATAATATTCAAGGACCTTAGAAACGAAGAAGAAAAGGTCAGGTGCAGGAGGACTAAAGAGGGAAAGGCTCAAAGATGTAGCTTAATACAGAAAAATAAGTGGCAGCCACAGAGTGGGGCAGTCAAAACTGGAGGCTGAAACACCATGTAATAGCTTCTATCTTAGGATCACTTTCAGTGACTGGCTTTGAAATAAACAAAACTGTATGTACTATACTTGATGTATTCGTCCCAGGATTTTGCTACTACATCCACATTACTTCAAATCTCAGCTTTCAGATTCAGATTCTTGGTCAGTCTCAAATGTCATTTGTAATCGAAATTTTTCTCTCAGATAAATGCCCACTCACGTGAAGTCTGTAATATTCTTGAGATTTATGATTGCGTGATTTTTATATATTAGTGCTATTTCTTACATTTGTAAACTCTAACATATTGTATTATTTAATTAGTTTAGTCTGTTACTGTTACTGTCTTGGAGCAACTGTAACCCACATAACTTCTTTAAGGATTAATAAAGTATTCTGATTCTGAAAAAGAAAATATCCATATTCACGCTGATAACACTCAGTGCAGTCAGGTGATTGATTACAAACAGGGGGGTATTCCTTTTTCTTTGTCCTTGTTTCATTGAACTAAATGGTGAGTTGTATCGGACGTGTTCATTTCATTTTATCGTAGAAAAATTAGCAACAATAATGTAAAGGGTACTAATGGAGATATAATTATTAATGCCTGATAAGTGATTAATTATTAATCACTTACCAGTCTCTCACATTGTTGCATAGAAATTATAGCCCATTTGTTTATACACAGCTCTCCTAAGGTCATGACACAAAATTCAACCAGGTGGATGTCTGAAGGTTTCAGTTATGTCAGCCAGGCTTTAGCCATCATCCAGATGGCCTCACATTTGACTCTCTGGTGTACAGAGGAGTTAATGGTTGACTCGAAGCCCAAATTATCACCCCTCCACCACCATGCTTCACAGTTGGTATGAGGCGTTTGTGTTGACATGCCATGTTCTTTTTGAGAGAAGAGACATTCGCCCAGAA
The DNA here is from genome assembly GCF_057381845.1 of Rhamphochromis longiceps. Classification (NCBI taxonomy): domain Eukaryota; kingdom Metazoa; phylum Chordata; class Actinopteri; order Cichliformes; family Cichlidae; genus Rhamphochromis; species Rhamphochromis longiceps. The sequence continues at coordinate 11,711,565 of NC_140564.1, read as the reverse complement.
ACTCTTCCAACATGCCATACCTACTCAGTCTTTTCCTAATTGTACTGTCACAAACTTCAGCATTTAACACATTGACTGAAGCTTGTAGAGTCTGATATGTAGTTAAATCTAGATTCTATCAATTATGTCTAATCTCTAAGGCCAAGCCCTATATACCACTTATGGATCTTAAAAAAACGTATCCATGCCTTTGTTACATCCAGATTTGATTACTGTAATTCTAACTAACTAACTGCAGCTAGTTCAAAATGCTGCTGCGCATCTCTTAACTGGGAGTGGTAGGTTTGAGTCTATTACTCAAGTTCTTTCCGACCTGCACTGGCTCCCCATTAAATATCGCATTGATTTTAAAATCGTATTGCTCACTTTTAAAATCATAAATAGGGATGGGTAACGGTATCGGTTCTGACATAAACGGTAGTAACCAGACCGAAAAGCAGCGCACATTTCGGTGCTTTATTTCAGTGCTTTTTTTTCCTGAGATGTCATACACTTTAGATTCTAGCCAATCATTTTACGTTTCCGAGGATAGTAGGCGGGGCCAGGTACGTACGTTCTTTTAGAGCAGAGCTACAGATTAAAAATGACCAAGGCGAAGCGGTCAAAAGTCTGGCTGTACTTCACAGCAAAATATGCAAACTCAGCAGCCTGCAACAAGTGCTTTAAGCTGATACTGTGATACTGTCAAAGGAGGTAACACCTCAAATCCGATGAAACACCTGGCGACGCATAGCGTTTTTTTTAAAAGCTGAGAAATGTGCCGTATTTGATAGCTTGCTGCGAGACCTCACACCGAGCATATCTACTGTGCGTGGGTTGCCTGTTATCAGACCCGGAGTTAGCAACATCCCCAAAAACACGAAGAGTAGAGTCCTGGCCCGTAGCCCTGCCAGTGTAGCAGAAATGATGAGGATGATGATGCAGCAGCAGCCGTTCTTCTCTGCGTGAGTAGCTTAATGTTGTTCGTATGTAATTTACGTTGAGTAGGCTAACCACGTTATTAAATTAATGCATGTAAGGTGAACTAGCAAATATCATCATAGCTACATGCGGCTGTCTTCTTGTTTGCAGTTAAACAGCTAAACATGAGAGGTTTTTGGACAAAGTTTGTGTTTTTTCCATTGTTTAAGCACTGCTTCCAGCCAAGAGTGATGCCATAAATCCCCTATAGCTGCAGAAAAGGCTAAGCTTGTTATCTTTTTACAAAAAAACAGCTGAACATGAGAGGTTTTTGGACCAATTTTGTGTTCTCCATTCTTTAAGCACCGTTTCAAAAGTACCGGTTTGGCACCAGTATCGGATAAAACCTAAACGATACCCATCCCTAATCATAAATAATACCGCGCTCATCTATCTTACTGTTCTCAGCTTTTATACCCCCAGGAGAGCGCTTATATCAGCAGGTCAAATGCTCCTGGTGTGACCTAGATCTCGGCTTAAGACCAGAGGTGACCGCGCATTCGCCTTCATTGCACCCTAACTGTGGAATAGTCTGCCTCAAGCTATTTGCACATCTGATTCAATTCAATCTTTTAAATCTTGATTAAAAACTTGTTTATTTAGCCTAGCCTTCCCTGCTTCCTAGAGCCTGCATTTGTAAGTGTACTGTAATTGATCTTTTTGCTCTGATTAATGTTTATAATGATTTAACCTTAAGCCTTTTGGCTTGTGCCTACTGTACCTGGTGTATTACTGGTTAGTTATGTCTCCCACCTGTCACTATATTTGTATCTATTTGTATCTGTTATTGCTCTTAATTACTTCTTTGGTATACCTTTGGTTTTTAAATGTGCTATATAAAGAAAATTGTATTGTATGTAGTTCTTGGGTTTTTTGCAAATTGTCTGAACATTGGTATGACCTTTTGGTGTTATTGTTCATTCTGCTATGGACCAGAAATTATTTTATTATGTTCTGATTTATAAAACCTTAGAACTAAAAGAGGATTTACTTTCTTTTAAGGTCTCTCAATAGGGCACGTGTATCTGCTCCTCTTTTGATATCATTCAAGTGCCAAAGGAAATGGAAAGTGAGAACAAAAGGACAGATGGAGGACTAAAAAATATGTGGTAGTCATAGAGCAGGTCAGTCACAAATAGAAGCTAAAACACTGGTAGGTAGGTAGAATCAGTACAGCAGGTACTTGTGGTGACAATAACAATAAACGAATAATAATAATAATAATAATAATAATAATAATAATAATAATAATAATGCTAAGTGTGAGCACTCACTGCATTTGGTACAGGTCATTACTCCCATAATGTCGGGAGCACAGAATTCTCTAATGGTGAAGGACTAAGCTTTATCTTCATTGGCTCTGCGGGGCCACCCCAGTAAAACAATCCCATAGCATTACCTGTCCTCCAGCAAATGTTACAGTGGAGTCAGGCAGGTAAGGAAGCAGGATTCATCACTCTACAGAACACAGTTCTCCTGCTCCAGAGTCCAGCAGTGGTCTGTTTTGAATTCTGTAGTTATTGAGTCTGTAGAACATTACACTGCATTACCTTGGCACTTGATGACTCCACACTGTAAGTTTACATAGTCTGCTGTTTCATCACTGAATTGCTCTTAAATGCTTCCATTTGCAACAATTAAACTTAGAGTTAATCCTGGATTATCTCGGAGGGAAGAGGTTTCACACACTGGTGTGCAATGGTGGCATCCTATTACAGTACTGCACTATTTTGAGCTTTTTGGAGTGAACCATTCTTTCCCAACTGTTTGCGGTACGTGTCACAAACAGTTGTGAAGGTGGGTCAAGGTAGGTACTTAAGTTTTGTGGGAGTCTCATGGCAATGGGACCGATACCTGACTGTAGAGATTGTGAGGTGTTGACCAAAACCTTTGTCCGTATAATGTAATTTAATAATAAGAGCTTTTTTATTCTGTTACCTCATTATCTATATTTCCTTTTCCAAACTTCAGAATCTTACAGTCTATCTCCTGGCAATCAGTCATTTACAGCAAAGACAATGTGTTACATCATTTATATGAGCCCTGTCCAGGTTCAAGTAGACTTTGTCAGGCCGTTTTCCACTAAATATAAGCAAACTGTTTTGCAGACAAACATTTTTAAGGTCATCAGAACATGCTTTGCATAAAAACCTTCTTTACCTAGAGCCTGAAGTCAAGTGTGAATTCTAGCTGGAATGTGAGCTCAAGGTAGATAAACCAAGAAAAGACAAGCTGACCACTTTCCTACCAATGAATTAGATACATAGCTCGAAAACATGCATGTAACGCTACCTAAAAAAGATTTCTATGAAAACAAAATGCGAATGAAGCATTTGTTTTACAATATGAGCAGAAATGTCATCTACACAAACACATGGTATAATGTACATGGCTGTTGCCATGGAAACTCATTCAAGGGTTTCAGTGATGATAGATGCAAATGTAAATGGCACAAAAATAATGCTTTAAAGATATCCGTGTCAACAACCCTTTTCTTTCACCTAGGTGCTAGTTTTAGAAAGAGAGGATGTAAGCAGAGAACAGAAAGAGGAGTGTGGCACACAAACCTGTCCATGACTGCATAACCGTGACTTGACTGCTTTGCCTGCGATTCTTTTGAAATAATAAAGTTTGTATAAGGTTTCAGCTAGAGATGGACCGATCCGATATTACGTATCGGTATCGGTCCGATACTGACCTAAATTACTGGATGGGATATCGGAGAGGGAAAAAAAATGTAATCCGATCCATTAAATATTAAAAAAAAAAAAGCACCTCACAAAACTTGTGACATGGCTTAACTCTGCTCATAACCGCTCATAGCACATCGGAGCAGTATGCATCACGTGATAGAGCGGCTGTAGAGTGCAAGGCCTGTTGTCTGGTTGAGCATTCGGAGCCTCGCTACCATTTCATCTCCGAGGAAGTTATCCCAGAGAGAAGTAAAGCAAGTGTGTAAGTTCATCTCTGAATGTTTGTAAAGCATTCCAGCGTTAAGCTTAACAACCGATATATGGAGCGACTGCCTCTTCTCTCTCTCTCCCTCTCCTGCTGCTACTTCAATCATGAAACTGATTAATGATCAGCTGTTCGGCTTTTCCGTCGCAAGTCCGTCTCTCTTGTTTGTTTATCGCCCACTTTGCGCCAGAAAGAGGAAACCAGCGGGTGAACAACAGCAGCATGTTTAAGCTTGATAAGCTGTTGTTAGAATTAATTTATTATTACTTTCTACACCAGGATCCTTTTCTAGCTGACGGCTGGTAACTGTGCAGGGGCGGATGTAGCAAAATTTAGCCAGGGGGGCCGATAGGGCATTAACAGGGAAAAGAGGCACAGAGACATACTTTTCTTTCTTATTCTCATTTAAAATGTCTAGCTTTTAATAAATAATTATCTGAATCTTACACCCAAAGTTTTAATCTGATGTAAAATGTATAGAAGTCCATTACTGTATATAGTAACTATTAAGTCTAATATACCCTAGTAAGCTATAGTACTTTTTCCTTTGGGAAGGTACCATCTGTGCAGTCTGCAGTTCTGTTGAAGAAAGATGTTGAATCTATTTAATTATTCTTGAAAAATAATTTATTTCTGTGCATTTTTTTCACACTGCATCAAATTAAAGTTGATTACGTCGATAAGACATCATGAGGTGGAGGGTGGTTCCCTTTTTTTTTTTTTGCTGGGAGTTTGCAACCCTATTAGTTAGGTTGCTTACTCTTTAAAATACCAGAATAGGGAGGATAGAGTAGGTTTAAGTTTATTAGATTGATCAGTATTGCTGAACTATGAAATATTTTGGGTGTAGTGTATTTTTTGCATACAGGTATAACAGAATAGCTTTAGTGGGTTTTTTTTTTGCTTGAATTTGAGTATGAACTTATACAAAATGCAGCAAGATATTAAAAAACAGTTTTATTGATTAAAAAAACACTATATCGGATTCATATCGGTATCGGCCGATATCCAAATTTATGATATCAGTATTGGACATAAAAAAGTGGTATCGTGCCATCTCTAGTTTCAACTAAAAACTTTGAGGTACAGGAATGACAGGCTAATATGAATTACTTGAGTCTTTCCGTCATCAATGCCTTAGTGGTTATGCAGATGGGGCAGTGTGGATGAGAGAGCAAAAAGTAAGAGTAGAGCAGAAAAGCAGAGATATAACACTATGTGGAATGGTGGTTGATGACGAATCTACTGAGAGATGTAAGAGAACAAAAACAAATCATCTGATCTGGATCTCTCTTAAAAAAAAAAAGTAAAAATCTAGTACTTTAAGTGGTGCTACCCAACACAAAACAATTACTATTTTTTGTACAAATTTCTTCAAACCAGTGTAATTTTGAAAGTTAATTTTGATTTAGTTTTATTCATAGTCTTTTGACTGAAATGTCATTTAGTTTCAGTTATAATTCAAGAATCTGAATTCTTTCAGTTTTAGTCGGCTAATCATCATCAGATTATAGTAGTCTGGCTTTACTGCACAAAGAGATTGATGAAAGTGTCAATACATTTCATCATACTCCTCGTGCATTAGGTTTTATTTAGTTTTCATCTTGTTTTCATCAAAAAAAAAAAACTATGATGAAAATTATTGGTCAACAAAATTAACACTTTTTGAAACACTGTTTGATTGAAGTGGTATGACTGTAAAAATGTCACAGATTATAAAGCTTACACACAGGACAATTAGTTCGCAGATGACACCACCGTTATTGGGCTCATCTCTGACGGGGATGAGTCTGCCTACAGGAGGGAGGTTGAACGTCTGGTGTCTTGGTGCAGCCACAACAACCTGGTGCTGAATGCCCAGAAGACAGTGGAGATTATTGTGGACTTCAGGAAGCACACAGCCCCACTCCCCCCCATCATCCTGACTGACACCCCCATCACCTCTGTGGACTCATTCCGCTTCCTGGGTACCACCATCACCCAGGACCTGAAGTGGGAGCCCACCATCACCTCCGTCATCAAGAAAGCCCAGCAGAGGATGTACTTCCTGAGGCAGCTGAAGAAATTCAACCTGCCAACACGGACGATGATGCAATTCTACACTGCAATCATCGAGTCCATCCTCACCTCCTCCATCACCGTGTGGTACGCTGGAGCCACTATCAGGGACAAACAGAGACTGCAGCGTGTTGTGCGCTCTGCTGAGAAGGTGATTGGCTGCAGACTCCCATCTCTGCAGGACCTGTACACCTCCAGGACACTGCGGCGTGCAGCCCGGATCTCAGCTGACCCTTCTCACCCTGTACACAGTCTGTTTGACCTGCTCCCCTCAGGCAGGAGGCTCCGGTCCATTCGCACCAGAACCTCTCGCCACAAGAACAGTTTCTTCCCCTCTGCTGTTGGACACATGAACAATAACCACATGACTGTCCCCGCCACTAACACATGACCCTACGCTGTGTTACTGCATCATTTCATGTCTGGCACTGATCACCACCTGCACTCATGTATATATCTTTCTACGTAGCACTCATAATTCTTATTCTCATGTATATATGTTTGGCACTGATCACCACCTGCACTCATGTATATATCTTTCTACGTAGCACTCATAATTCTTATTCTCATGTATATATCTCATGTATATCTCATGCACATATCTTTCTTTCTACATAGCACTTTAATTCTTATTGTCTGCACTGAAGCACCGCAGCAATTTCCTAATGTTGTAAACCTCAACATCTGGCAATAAACCCATTCTGATTCTGATTCTGATTCTGATTAAGCACATTCTAGCTCCTAAAAAGCACACCCATCATTTAACACTACATCCAAGGCTTTCAGAAATTACACCATGCATGTCTATGCAATCAATACAACTTGATTATAAGAGATGATTCACATGTAAAAATCATGAGTAATTAAAAAATTCCAATGTAATGCTAATTAGCAATCATCACAGTCAGTGTTGCACTGCAGTTAAGAGCATATTCAAGTTTTCTATACAAACTGCAGGTGCAATATCTGGACTGGCAGAGATATATTGCCGTCTTCCGGCTCTCAGACAGGGTACCTGAGTCAGTATATAGACCACCTACATACACACACAGGCTCAAAGCCCACACTGTGCAGGTGTTGCTGAGGTCAGTAATGCCTGCAGAGATTCATTCCTTACACACAAAGTGTACCATGCCCAGAATCGGTGCAACCACAGGCTGATTTCTGGGGCCTAAAGCTCAGGATTATCCTCCTTTCATAACAAGGTCAATGTGTCACAGCCTCACTCTGGCACACTGCCCTCCTGGCCCTGCTGAGTTCTTTCTTTAAGTCAATTTCCTGGCACTGGATGTGTCATGAATTAAACACACGGGACTAAAGAAAGAGAAAACATGGCTGCAGCGGGGTCTGTTTTAGAGACAGATAAAATTGTTAACATTTGGGCATGATCCTGAATATTTCAATGCTTCAAAGTGGTTGCTGAAGCAACATTCATTACAGCAATTTCAACTCTGGAAAAACTCTGTTTTGATTGGGTTTCTTCAATCAAAACATTAAATGTCTTAAAAAGATGATGTCTGACCGTGGCTGCAGCATTCTCGAGGGAGGAATCGGTTGTGATCGGCAGAGTATTTCAAGTTCAACTATCACGTGAGCGTCATGATCCTTTTTATGGATTTAATGCTCTATTACTTTACAGGTTATATAATAGACATTATGAAGAATTACTTTAAGAAGTAGGAGGATTGTTTTTGCTGCTTTACCAGTATTTTTTTTCTCCTTTCATTTGCACCCCTTCTTTTGTGATTTCACCTCAAGTATGAGTCATCCTGGTAGAATTACTCACAGCACTCTGACACACGCACTTGTTCAGGTGAAACTTTACACTGTCATTCCTGCAGTCGCAGACTTACTGATTATGGTTTACAGCAAGGATAGCAACCTTTACCATGAAAAGAGATATGTGGTACTTCGTTTTAGCATTCAGTACAATAATATAGTACTGTGAAAAAGTAATCTGTTCGCATTTTGCTTCCAAGGATCCAGAAAATTTTTGTAATTTTTAAAAGTGGCTTTGAACAGCAATCCTCCAGGCTTTCCGGGGGTCTTTTATAGGTTTTCTTTGGATACTGGTTGCTTTTTCATTCATTTTTAGTACAGCTCTTGTACTTGACCATTTTCAAAGACATCCTCTAGTTTTTCAAGCCACTTAACACTGACTTATTAACCCTTTAAGACCTACCACAGAACCAAGTCCGCCAGAGCTTATATTACATTTTTACATGCTGTGGTGCCATTTTTGGGAGTATTTCAAGTTGCTATACATCAATACAACCATTATAGCCCAAATTTTAATAATATATCTGCATTAGGTGCATAGTAATTACATAAATTGCAAAAAAGTGCAATAAACTACAAAAAAAATTGAAAATCGTTTTTGTTTTTTTTAACATATATTTCGAGTTAGAGAAATTTAAGAGGCTTATCCCTCAAAACTGTAAATACAAAAAAGTTGCACAAACTAGTTTCCCACCACAGGAAATTTATTTTGAGTGTCTTCATAGTTTTATTTTTGAAATACACCAATTTTCATATACTGCAGGAAAAACAAAAATAAATATTATAATGCAAATTTGCAAAATAACAGCATATGCATCAAAATAAACTATTTCCAGCAGTGCAATATGAGTCCTAAGCATCCCAGAAACGACACAGAAAGTCATAAACTCAAACATAACTTTTAAAAACACAAGTATGGGCTCATAAGGCCCCGATCGTAAAAAACTACATTTCCGCAAAATGACGTCACTTCCGGTTTCGGGCAGCTCATGGTGGACATGCGACAGTTCACGCTGATGGACGTAGGAAGTGTTATGAACAGCTGATCGGATCGGCGAAGCGTGTTTCTGGAATATTGTGTTTTTGTTGCTGCAAGTGCTTTTTATGCAGTTTTTGCAAAGCTATATGTGGAAGGAAACTGTGACCTAGGACAAGCTGATGGCATAAGATGTAAGTACAACTCCTCCGGTTTCATATGCAAAAAAAAATTATTGCGCTAGCTTACGTGGTTGCAGAGCTACCGGGATTTAAAAATAGTTACGCAAAACAGAGCGTGCCCGCTCCGACCGGCTCTAAAGGGTTAATCATTCAAGGTTATAAACCTGCACCTAACTGACAACCCATTTTAGATTGTATCTTTGGGTACTTTGTTAGTAACAGCCTATCACAAAAACACTATCTGAATCTATGAAAAATGCCAAAGATAATGAGATAACAATTCAACAAGCCTAAAATAGTGTTGTTATTTTTTTTTTTAGCTAGTAAGGTTAATGCTATAGAGCAATTAGCCAAAAACTTGGCGTATGTCAGCATGGTATGCAGTGTGATTTTAAAAATGTGAGAAAACTGGACAAGTGGAGGCATAAAAAGAAAAAGTATCAGGTGAACAGTATCTGAAAGTCATGTCTTAGGAAATGAGAAAGAAAAAAATCCATCTACTGTTCGCTGAAGCATCAGCAGAGACGGTTCAGGGGAAAGGTTGTTACAGCAAAGGTACTTGGGAGAAAAGGCTGAAGTATGTCAAATTACACCCAATCAGTGGCAACGGGTCTAATAGACTGATGAATACAAATGTGACATTTTTGGTTCAAATGTTGAGAGTTATAACAGTCAGTTTCTACAGCTATCTTCACGGTTTGGTTTAGATTGATGATCATTTTTTTTGATCATATGATTATTGATTGTTACAGAGTTGTAAAATATCATAGTTTTATGATATTTATCATGGTTATAAATCACTGGTTTGACATACGGTAGGGGGGTTTCTCTCTGACATGCGTGGGACAACTTCTACATTCCAATATGAAGTTTTATCAATAGTAGCCATTAGAAGATGGCAACTCTAGTATTATTTGCTGGTTTCTGCAAAAATCAAGTCTGTTTTTATCATGTTTGTTGAGCATGTGTTAGCAACAGCCTCCGATTTGTGTTTGACCAAAGGTAGAAGGTTGGACATCCTGATATGTTTGTGTTTTTCCTCCTGATGTAGAGCAGTTAACCAACCTTGCATTTTAAACACCATTACGATGTTTAATTTGAAGATTAACTGAAGCGCGCCTCGACTTCACGTTGTAACAGGGCAGCTGCTCTGTGCTTCATCTCATTTTAGTTACATCATCCGATTCAGTATAAACGTTGGAACAGTTCAGGGATATTTTGTTGCATAAGAAACACGATTTGGAAACACTAGCATAGCGTGGCCTCATATGGTGATAAAAAACAGCTTTTCTTTATTTGTGTAAAGTTTGAGTGCAAATGGGATAAAGCTTCCTGACTGGTACCTGCCAAGCTGCGATTGCTTTTTTACAGGTCGAACCACGTGTGGGTGCACGTATTCAGTAGTACCTCACTGCAGACTTATACCTCTATGCTGAGACTTTTAATAGGTACCTGGAGTTTTCTAATAAAAAGCTGTGTGACCAGGAAATACTGATTTTTTTAGCACTCTATAACAACTTCTACAGAATGTCTCTCACCTCCTGATAGAACATTTCAGTTACATGTTGCTTTATATATAGAAAGGTGATTTTCTCCCAGTTCATTTAACTATTTATGATACCTTTCCCTAAGACAAATCTAAAAATATGGCAGTACTTTTTAAATAAAGTTATTTATAACTTAGTTCAGATTAGTTTATATCTTCACATGCTGAAAAAGAAGGACACCCACATTGTTGGACCAGCGTTTAATTGTGTGTCTGAGGTAAAATGCTACTATTGTATTTCCTGTACTGGTGCACACTTTGAGCACTTGCTGTCAGACACAGTGATCTGTTAATTTACATGTGAAGAAAAAAGAATAAAATTAGCCGTGCAAATTTTTCCTGTGAAATTAAGTGGTTGATATGAATGATATTTGTGCATTTGGTGCTTTTCAGAAGTGAAAATAAAACCAGATAATGGAAGGAAATACTTTACACAATTTTCACACTTGAATATGAAAAACAGGTAAATAGTTGGGGTTCACCTAAAAGGTTTTCATACCTTTAAGCATTGATGATTCCTTTCTAGATGAGCAATCTGGTTATTCTATAAGCATTTATGCACCATCAGAGATGTAGTCTGTAAACAAATTACTGATAACAAGCGGACTAGCCGCTCCCCTCTTTCATGTTTCCCAAAAGACAATTTCAATTAATCTGACCAAAGAACAGTTTTCCACTTTGCCTCAGTCCGTCTTAAATGAGCTTCAGCCCAGAGAAGATGGCAGGTTTCTAGATCATGTTATCTGCATAAACTGTGTTCACAGACAGTGATTTCTGAAGTATTTTGAAATGTCTGGTCCAAACTAGACTTATTAAAAAAACCTACACATAAAAAATGAAATTTTAAATAACCATCAGCATTTTTGTCAGTCAGTTTGGTAATAAAATGTAAGTGTGCAGAAAGAAGGACTGTCCTTATTTTCCTGACATACTCAAACAGAATAGAAATGTCTTCTTAGGAGATCACATCTAAAGAATTTGGTCCCAAAGCCAAAAGAGGGCTGGGAATGTCTTCCAAACTGTTCTTCAGTTGCCTTTAGTCTTACCCGGACATTTAGGCTCCCTCTGAATGTGCAGCAGGAAACAATTTGCGTTCTTATAAGTATTTCTTTTGTCACAATGCAGTGTGACTGTGACCTACTGTAAATTCTGTCACCTAAAAAAATCTGCAGACAGTAGACAGACCACAGGATAATTACTGGGTCGTTCCAAACTGCAAAACATCTTCAGCTCAGACGCTTTTGCTTTTACAGACTCTCCTGTCAATTCAACCATCTCCTGTTGTGTTAAACAACTAACAGGGCACCGTGTACCTCACACTGCAGCTGTTAAAGCAAAAGTAGCTTCATGTCCTTGCTCACTAATAATAAAGTAGACTGGCAACTTTGAAGTATGAGAGTGTTGGAAGCTTTCCAATTAAATGCTCATCCTTCTTAGAGATAATTCAGGCTACAACATCTCTAGGGTACATTTTTACTTTGACTGTGTTAAAATAAATTAAGTAGTCTAAAAATATTATATGCTAATAGCATATAAATAATATCACACGTGCCAGATTGCAACTTTGGTTAAAGGTTGGTTAAAGTTATTGGACTGTATGTAGTGCTGGTGTTTACAACACAGAAGGCCATTATGTTGTCAGAGAATCTATTTAAAATGCCCCCAAAGGCACCAACGGCACAAAAACTAACCATTGAGGTCTAGCTTGATAATTTGAAGTAATAGATGCTGTCTAGGCTATGTCAGTCAAAGTGGCCACGCTCCTTATCAAGGGTTAGGGTGCAATGCTGATGCACTGGTGCCTTTGTTAACCAGCCTTAGGTTGCCACTAGTGGATGACGCTTTCATCAGGTAGCCTGCTTTAATAAAACTTGTCAGAAACTGAATTAAACGTGTAGATGCAAATACACTTAAAAAAAAAATGGCAGCTACCAAAACAACACAAAAAATAAATTCTGGCATGTTTATATGTATAATATTACTTCACTGTATCATTATACATATTTGTGTCTTTATACATTCATAAGACGGCTAACCCAAAGCAGAAACATCCCATCTAGAAATGGCCACTTCTGGCACATAGATTATAATGGATAAAATACAATAAACTACCTTCAAAGTAGAAATTCTCAAACTGGTGTTACATCACATTTCACCTCTTTAATTATTATTCATGCTGTTCTCATTGTAGCAAACTTTTTCCTAACAGCTAAATTAAATTCAAAGTTAGCAGCTAGTTGGTAACAAAAACAAAACAAGAAAAAAAACCTGTAAAATTGTCAATCAATTTAACAGTCAAATATTTCTTGGAAATGCATCTATTGGATCAGTTAGCAAGAGGAAACTTATCTAATCCAAACATCCTCTAGCATTATTAGCTGCAAAATACCTCCATAACTCATCTATTATATTAATTCACAAAAAGAAAAAGTGAACTGGGAGTGTAACATTTACTTTTCCACTACCTTCTATCAAATCAGTCTGTACAATCATCTTCCTTATTCTTTAGGTGACAACAAAGGGATTGTCATTTCTTCTTAAAATCCCACTGGCAGTTCCTTTAGCCTGATGTTGGGGTAGAGAATAACACCATCCATCCCAAATGTGTTGAGTCACTCTTTAACAAGATAATATTCCAATAAAATCTAATTAAACCTCCATCCAGAGTAGTCACAACTTTGACAATTACCGCGCTGTAGCTCAAACAGAGGAGATAATAAAAAAGTGAAAAGTTTGATAACCTTTCTATATGAGCAAATCCTAACGCTGTTTGTCTCACATTATAGCCACTTAAAGCTTCTATTGCATCATAACGCTGAAACAGGATGATTTGAAATGAGTACCTCAGTGACATTTACTTAAATGCAGATAATTGGCTTCTCCTTGCATAAGACAAACATGCTGGGGCTTCTTGCTGGGCTGTGCAGGTGTTATGGTGGATAGATTAAATGGCCAAGTGAGTCATCATTAAAAGGTTAATTAAATGAATTTCGAAACCCGACACATGAACCAGTTGGAGCAGTGAAACTCTAGTTAAATTAGGCCAATTTCAGAGAATAATTCCACTGCAGAGTAATTTATTATTATTATTGTTATTATGAAAGTTAAGCAGCAGCATCATAGAGTAAATGAAGGCTGCTGGAGCCAATGAGACATATGAAAATGCAATATATCTGTTTGACCTCTTGTGAAGTTTTAATTAAAGATGTATAGATATATATGCATGTTTTTTAATCTAACTAATGCTTACGTACTTTAGATATTAATATGTTGAGTTGGCTTTATGTAACATAATGTTGTATTTACAGTATTATGTAGACTTGCAGATATAATTAGACCACAGTGTTGACTTAATTGTCTCAATAACTACCATCAGTGGGAAAGACGTGCGCACTTATGCCTGCACTTGATACCTGGAGCATCTGTGGAGCGTCACGTAAAAGTTTATGTAATGAGTCTTTACCCTCTGATGATGTAAAGGACTAAAAATATGAATGCAGACTCTTCCTTAGTTACTAATCTCCAACACGTTGACTCCCATACTGCTATTAGCCAAAAACATGACATATCTCAGCATGCTGTGCAGTTAGTCCTTAAAAACGTGAAGAAAGTGGACATGTGGAGGGCAAAGGAAGAACAGGGAGGGCAAAAGAAAACCATTTACAGCAGATTAATAATACATAAAAGTCCTATCATTAACAAATAGGAAAATAAACAGCAAAGATATGACACAAGACCTGAGGGCTGCATCTGCCCCTCCACCTACTGTTCACTAAAGGCTCATCAGAAATGGTCATCAGAGTGGCTGTTAAGGAACCATTTTTAAGAAAGGGAAACATGGAGAAAAGGCTGAAGTACGCCAAATTACAAAACAAAATCTGTGGCTTCTTTTGACTTGGAAGAAGACAAAAAAGAGAGACAACAGTGAGTGTCTAAAGGCATCTGTAAAACAATGGAGGCTGTGTCATGGTTTGAGGCAGTGTTAATGACCCTGTTAAAGTTCAGATCTCAACCTGATAACTCGTATGCTGATGACCTACATTTGTTATGCTAAAAAATGCAGAATTAACACTGAAGCCATCTTGGAAGCTACAAATCCTATTTGCAATAACAGGCCTCCAATCCAACTGTTTGGTTCGATTTTTATTTTATTTTTTTTAAGTATTGACTTTTGCTGTTTGAAGGTAACCGTCACAGGTTTCAAATCGAAAAGTCTAACAAAAATTTATTGGAAAACAATTGCTCTTTTTGGCAATGGAAGAATAAGGTTTTGATTGCACAGGATGAGAAGTACACACATTAAAACTAATATACACTCTTTTTTAGTAGCTAAAAAAAAAAGCTCTAATACAATCTAGAGCAGCACTTACCACATTCCAAAATAAAGGGTTAAAAAGGATGGCAATCACAGCAATACACAAGCGGGAGTCGTAAACATGAATGTGTTTTAGGAAGGCTTCCAACAGCGTCAAGTCCATCTGAAAGAAATAACCACGGGAAAATAAGAGAAACAAAAAATTGACTTGTCAATTAAGGTCACATCCATTCCATATAACATGACAATAAATAGCAGATGCACCTTGTTAACCAAGCTAACTAGCCAGAACTAGCATTAGATGACAAGGCCCTGGCTCTACCGGCCAATTCCAAGCAAAGTCTACAAAACAATTTTCAGCTCATCTTTCATATACAGTCTATTACACATTATACAACCATCTTCCCTAATCTGACCAAAGTGTCCTTGACTTATGGTTTGAACTGGCCAGTTACCGCGTAGTCATGCTATATCAAAAGCTTTCGTACAGCGCTTTGATATTGAATAAGCAGGAGCAAAATAATCACAGATCACACAGTGAAACACGCTGAAGGGTGTAAAGATTACTTAATTAATTAATTTTTATGAAGTGCAGCAACAGCGATAAGATTTCTTTCAAAAACAGTAGGCTCCTCTGTGTGGTTTTCCACTTTATATCCACTGCCGCCAGTGATGGAAAGCAATAAAATCCGTCCTTAGGCTAATGCCCTCTGTTTACTTTGGGTGTCTTCCGTGTTCTTCACAGTGTCAGCACCAAAAGGGAATTATAGCCAAAAGTACTGTGAGCCATTTTGCAGTTAGTCAACAGGAAAGATCTGCAGACTTCATGACAGCATCGTGACTACATAAAATTTACTTCTTTTCAGCCTGAAGGCTTTGCTAAAGGAATGGTCTGGATTACAAGAGCTTGGAGGGGTTTGCAAACCCCTCTCCTGAAGAGGGGTTCTTACATTACAGGGGTAAAACTGAATAAAACTGGCAAATGGTAAGTAAATATCTGCCAAGATTTAATGGAGCAGGACAAAAGGGTGGCAAAAACACTTCACACTACCGTGTGTTTTAATTAAAAAGGCTAATCACAGCTAATCTTTTATCTGGAAGGATAAGAAAAGTGAAAAGGGAAATTGAACAGGTTAGCATTACTTTGTTGAGATATATGCAGCAGATAAGATATTACATGCTCACAAGATTCTGTAGGCTAACAGCTTACACAATTACATTTTTGCATTTTTCGTCTTTACATATATTTATATTTGTCATGTGTGGAAATGAAGCTAAACGTCTGCACAAAGTTGCCAGCCATCAACAGATACATACACAAATTAAAATATGAAAATAAATTTTAAAAAAAATTACATTTAAAAATGTAAATAAAAATATGATGGGCTGAGTTAGATAAATATAATATATAAATAAATAACACCTAACCTTTAATCATTTTTTTTAATTTACTAAGACATATTTCGTTTATGGATATGGAAAATGTAATGTTAAAATGTTCTGCTTGGTATTTGTATTATTACTTCAATAATAATGAACTTATCTTTGAAATGCACAATTTAATAGCTAGCAAACATGGCACTTTCCCTGCTCCATTTTTCAACCTGCGCCGGTTACATAACCTCTTCTGTTTTAATCAAAATAAGAGCATAACAATACCCTGCATGTCACAAAATATACATGTTATGGCTCAATTAAACAGACAAGAATTGTTACGTCTGTGTTTTATGCTGAAACTGCATTGTACTGGTCATAGTAAACACGTGTTCTCCGAATGAAGAAAGTCGTGCATTTATTTTGAAATTACCAACTGTACCGACTGTGTTTTCCGGCGGTCAGCGCTCAATAGTTCAGTCGGTCTGTCAAGAGACAAATGTAGCTTCTCAGGGAAGCGGAGCTACGTTACGCGGAACAACTTCCTGTGACACGGCTTCACTTTTACCTTGGAATAATCGACGTTGTTGAGCCCTCCGCAGCAGTCGAGCAGCGCGGGGTGGTTGTCTGTAGCAGGACTGTCGTTCCGCTCAGCGTCTGCGTTGCTGTCACTCATATACACGCAGAGTGGACGCTAACGGACACGCAGCACTCACACACCGGCGCGGAAGATAAGTGTTGCACAATAAACAGAGCAAAGTTCTAATTTATCACTAAAAAGAGGCGGCAGTTGTGGGTATCTACACATGTCCAGATAACCTCCAACCTTGCAGTGCATTGTGGGAAATGCGGTTCAATTTATTTATTTTATTTTATTTTAATTTTGCAGATGAAGAAAATAATAACAAAATAATGTTTTAATATTTATTTGAATATGTTCTGTAAAATACACCTGAACATTTAATATTTGATTTTTTTATGTCCTTTTTTTTCCTCTTCTGTAGTAAAAAGGATCGCCTGTCGCTCTAGAGTGACATCTGCTGGCTTGAAAAAAATAACCTGTAGGACTCCCTCCCAGCTATAACCTCTATAAACCGTTCAGTTGTAAAACATATCAGTTTAAATGCAAGATGAAGATTGAAACAGATTTTTTTGTAAGTGTTTTTTCCTTTTTTTAGAAGTCTAAATTAAAGGGTAATAACAACTGAAGCAGACCTATTCAGCTTTGTTTCCCAGTTGGCTGAAGTTAATAATTCCTCTTTCGTTTCTTCCCTCACTTCTCTTGTTGTCTTTTTCTTCTTTAACTTTTATGTCCTTTCTTGCACTGAGTTTCGTTCTGCTTTTGCCTCATTTCTGTAAGCATCTTCTCTCCTTCTATCATTTTTTCCTCTTCCACTGTTTCCAACTCCTTTGTGTATTTACAGTTCTCTTTTCCTGACTCACTGTCTTTTCATTGACCTCTTCCTCCCGACCTACTTCCACCCCTGATTCCTTTTAACCTCGTCATTTTCTAATCTTTTTAAAAAAAAGTTCCTACAGCACTTCTTCTTTCCTTTCTGCTTTCTTCTTACTCATCCTTCCACCTTGCTTTCATCATCCTATTCTCTGCTTTTTGTCCCCTTACATTTTACATACTTCCTTGTTGTATTGTCTTCCCATGACCTCTTCATTTGCATCCCTTTATCATCTTTTTTCCTGTTCCTGTTCAACATCACAATCTTATTTCCCTTCCTTCCTCATTCTCATTTATTCTCATTTAATCTATGTCCATACTTTGTCCTCTCTATTTTTCTGCACCTTTTCCTTTACTCTTCCTCCTCTCCTCCTCCAACTGCCAGTGTTTGTTTGGAGTCAGTCATTAAGCAGAAGACACCCCATGTAGAGGGAGAAATAGAGGAAGTGCATTGAAAGCCTTACAGCTCCCTGACAGAGCATACCATCCATTCATCACCGCATGTAAGCCGACAACTTTGCCACATAAAATGAAATGAGCGCGAAATCGGTGAAGATTATGGCCGTAATTAAGATTCTCTTCCCTCTGTCTCATTCAGCTCTGCTTGTTTCTCTTCCTTGCTTCCTTGCTTACAACCTCCATAAAACACGTGTAATCACAACATTACAACCATTGTTGTGTTTGTATGGCTAATATTCTGAAGCCTTGATGTTAGTAACAGCAGTGGTACAGTAACAGGTACTTCCAAGGAAATGCACTTAATATTTGATCATCAACAAGTGTGGCCACTTCAATAAAAGCTGAAGTTTTCAGTATGCAGGTCTGGAACATCAAAGTGTGTGTTAACAAGAGTGGACATCCCACCAAATTTACCCCAAGGTCAGACCATATAGTGGTTAGAGAAACTGATAACAAAGTGCTACATCTTCGACTCTGCAGCCCTCCATTAGCGGGTTAAATGTTAAAGTTCATGACAGTACAAAAAGACAGGAGGTAGTAGTAAAAGACTGAAAAAGTATGCCTGGGTTGCCAGGAAAAAGCCTTTTCTCTCTAAAAGAACATGGCAACATGGCTTAGGTTTGCAAAGGTGCATCTGAAAAAAATCACAAGAAAGTAACACTCGATAATACAGCTGTAATTAAATTGAATATCAGTGTATTCTATTTGAAATTACAATGTAATTATAGTTACAACTGTAAGTAAGGTTATAATGATACTAGAATTTCAAACTACTACAAAAAGAACCCAGGAAAATACTCCATACCCAATAACATTTTTGATACCATTGGGACGATTTTGACCTCATCCTGCAACAACAGAAGGAATGACTCAATATTCTATCCTTGATTTGCAGTCTGCTAGCCGCTAAGTTAATGATAACAGGTGGTTAATGTGGCTATCGGGTAGCTGCTAACAGTTGAACGCCTAACGTTAACGTGTGCGACTTCAAGGTGACATTTATAATGACTGTCTAATACTTCAGTGTCATTGAAATGAGAGCCGTGGTGACCTCTTTAAAATTATTTTAAAGTTTTCTTCAGTGTTATGAATGTTAATTTCTTCAAGTGTTAGCGGGGAGAAGAGCTGTGTGCCTGTTTGTATGCAATGGTGCACTCTGAAGTACTGTGCCAGGTGGAGGAGGTGACAAGGACACTGTTTATATTGATATTCTTGCAAATTAATATCAAATTCGAAAATAACTTTAGTGTCAAACAATATCTGAGTATCGGTTTTCTTTGACATCCCTAAATGTAAGTAAATTTAAGTAGTGCGTAATTAATTTTAAAGTAACCTACTGCATAATGTCCTGGTAATTTAGCAGAAAAACAGACAATATTTCCCCATCTTAGATACAGGGGCTTTTCAGGCTTTTACAGTATACTTAAAGTATAGCTGGAAATTAGACAAGATGGAGCCACTCCATAATACAGCCCACGCCCCAAAAAGTACAGCATACGTACAATGTGAAAGAGAATTTCAGCTAAAATACAGTTAAATTCCATTTAATTACACCCTTAGGGCCAGGCCATTCTGGGACAATGTCCTTCAGATAGAGATGATTGCCCATAGTGCACGTTTGGCACAGCATATTAACAGAAACACCTCATGTCAAATATCAAACACTGACATGAAGAAGTGATGAAGCCACAGGATCTGGGCACCCTGCAGCCATTAAGCTGACCGTGAGCTCTTCTGTATTCTAGATTCAAATATGAGGCCATCTGTCCAACAGCTAAAGCTTGGTCCAGACTGAGTTTTCCAGTGGGACAAATATTCCAAGTAAAACAGCAAATCTACAACAGAATGGCCGAAGAAGAAAAGAACTGAGGTGCAACAATGACCCAGTCACATTCAAGACCTCAGTTGGATTAAGATGCTGTGCTGGGACTTTAAGATAGCTGTGCATAAAGGTATGCCTGCAAATTTCAATGAACTGAAGTAACACTGTAAGTAAGAGTGGGAGATGATCAAATTAATCAGCCATTCACACTGACATTAACTGAAATATTTTACCTGGTGCAAAATATGCTCAAGTGCGTAAATATGGCTCTATGAATAGTCTTTTATTGCAAGCATCTGTGAATAAGCAATATGTGGAACTGATTGAGAGACACTAAAGTGACTAAAGATAACAACACTATTCCTAAGCGACTTGTCAATCGTAGGATAATAATACATTTTCTTCGTCACTTTAATACCCTGCTTTATCTTTTATGCTCTAAGTAGCAACATCATTTACAAAATAAACATCATGCTGTGTTGAAGATACTTTATAGCAATTGAGATGATAAAATGATGATAAACTCATTCAGTTCATAAAATAAATAATTAATTATTCATTCCAATAACAAATCTTACATTTTGCAGCTGAATTTCCTACACGACTAAACTGTCTTTTTCAATAATATAATCTGTTACCTTATTTACTCATTCTTATTGGACAAAATTGCTGCTGTGGTTATTGAAATTGAGTATGCAGGACCAGCAGAGATTTAAGTCATGTGTTCTTAAGCAATGGCAGTAGCTGCTTGCATCACTGTGACTGTACAAATGATGGTTTTTTTCCCCAAAGAGAGTGACTTGCATAGCAAATGTTTGATTCTAACTTTCCTCCTTCATTGCTAAGGATCATGAAAAAGTAACAATATCACATGTCTCTATTTCTCTGCTCACGAACATGATGTATGTTTTAATATAGTTCTTCTCAGAACCATATTTCGGTGTGTGCTTCAAAACAAAATTAGGACAATTCCTCCACCATATTTACTGTTTTACATTTGGCTTTGACACTTTAACACCTCTCTCCTTAGCACACATCGACAACAATTTGATCCAAAGATTTCAAATTTTGATCTATGGATTCATTGGACTCAATTTGGCCCTGCGACAGACTGGCAACCTGTCCAAGGTGTACCCCGCCTCTCACCCTAAGACAGCTGGGATAGGCTCCAGCGCCCCCCTCGACCCTGAAAATAATAAGTGGAAGCGAATGGATGGATGGATAGATGGATTCAATTTGGCATACCTTTTCTCCCTCTTTCATAAGAATGGCTTCTTGATAGCCACCTTTCAGCTGAGACTTTCTGATGAGGGTTTGGCAAACAATAGATCGATCAGCTGAATGGCTAGATGCATCTATCAGGTCCTGTCAGGTCTTGTATTTCTATTTCTTATGGACCTGACTTCCAGATACTTCTTATTTGCTGTGGACAGTTTTATGACTGTTGTATTGTTTTATTTCCTCTTGTCCAGTTACATTTTGCCAAGATAGGCCACTTTTTTCAGTTAATAGCTCTATGCCAATCACCTTATTGCTGCAAAAATACGACATTATGATTATCAAACTGTGATATCTAAAGAAATGCAAAATGTAAATGTTTTCTAAGTTGTCTGTTACAGGTAGATTTAGGTGACTTTAATATGTTTGAATAAGCCTTAGGTCATTGTTAAATGGCTTAACATATTCCCCTGCAAATGGTTGTATACAAGCACTCTACTGAAAATGAGTGAAAAAGCAACAATACCATAAGAAAAGATCTTGGTCCTCGGAAGCAAAATGAAAAGAAATGAGGGATTGCTCATAAAATTTGTGCAGTACTTTTTGCTTATGTAAATGCACAAAAACAATTTTGGGGGGTTTAGCTTGAGAAAAAATAGATGACTTCAATGAGTATGGTAACAGGCCGTTACGCCATCCCCCCTGTGTTTTTTGACCCATTTATCCACCACGAGGTCCTCACTGCAAAGCTGAGGAGAGTTTGTTGGCTTTATTTCGGCTGCATTTATTACACACACCTGTCAAAAAACGACGGTGCACCTTTGATTACATAGCTGGCTGAATAATGGCATAGACACATCTGGTCAAAGTTTTGAAAGGCCTGTTCGGTTTGCAGGACAAATAATTGTAGCTATTTCCATGTATAGTTAAACATTAATCCAGCTATTCACATAAAAACCACTTCTTGTAAATTCACATGCAATATACATACACATACAAGAGGGTCAAGTACCACTGAAATATCACTAAAAGAAAAAAAAACACATTTTGCGGGTCTTCCCTTCTTATGCTGTTTCTCTATCTCATGCTTCAGTCTTACAGCCTGCAGGAACTCTTTATTTCCTTCACCTTCTTCTCTCACTGATATATCTATTAACACATGTTGCTATGAGGTTTAATTGACTGCATTCATTGCTCAAGACCCAGGTCCCTCAGGCAGAAGGTGCATACAGAGTAAAGCTGTCAAAATGCTATGTCAACATCAGTTACTCAGTGGAACATGTTTGTATTATATATTTGTTTCCACATGAAAGGATCTGCAAATCATTGGATAACTGTATCAGTGAGATGTGGTTCTTCCTGCTTGCAGTGTTACTGTTCGTGCGCATTAATCAGTCGTAGCTTTTATCCTACGCTAAGGAGATACACCACCATTCAAATTCACTGAAGTATGTATGTAGGTGAGTGAATCAGTATTCAAGTGCATTTATACAGTCTATACAAGAGTAAGTGCAGGTAAAACCATGCATATATTAACTGTTCCTTTCATAGCTGAAGGGGCCGTGGAAAGTTGTTGGACCTTTGATGCATTTAGACAAGTGAACATTTGAAAGAGTACCTACAGAAAAAAAGGTAAGATAGTCAGTCTTTTCTTGAAATATCCACAAATATAAAAACTAGCTACAACTTTGGTATCAAAGGGCAGTCTTTCTCACTACAGCAATACATACATATAAATATATATATATGTATATATATGTATATATATATACATATATATATATATATATATATATATATATATGAAGGTAACAGTGGTCCCCGTGGTAATCGGAGCACTAGGTGCGGTGACACCCAAGCTAGGCGAGTGGCTCCAGCAGATCCCGGGAACAACATCGGAGATCTCTGTCCAGAAGAGCGCAGTCCTGGGAACAGCTAAGATACTGCACAGGACCCTCAAGCTCCCAGGCCTCTGGTGGAGGACCCGAGCTTGAAGGATAAACCGCTCGCAGGGGCGTGCTGGGTGTATGTGTATATATATATATATATATAGATATCCAAGAAAGGGTCTCCAGTATGAAGAGTTGGACAGCACCAGGGCCCGACATGGTTCACGCCTACTGGCTGAAGAAGCTGACTGCACTCCACGAGCGTCTAGCAGCACAAATGAACCAGCTGCTAGTTAACGAGAGACACCCGGAATGGCTAACTGAAGGCCGGACGGTCCTGATCCCCAAGGACCCCAAGAAGGGACCGGTCCCCTCCAACTACCGACCAATAACCTGCCTCAGTACTACATGGAAGCTCCTGTCAGGCATCATATCGGCTAAGATGAACAGGCACATGGGTCAATACATGAGCGGGACACAGAAAGGAATTGGCAAGAATACCAGAGGCGCAAAACACCAGCTACTGGTAGACAGAACAATCAGCCGAGACTGCAAGACCAGACTGACCAACCTGTGCACTGCCTGGATTGATTACAAGAAGGCCTATGACTCAATGCCCCACAGCTGGATACTGGAATGCCTAGAATTGTACAAGATCAATGGGACCCTAAGAGCCTTCATCAGGAACTCAATGGGGATGTGGCGTACAACACTAGAGGCCAACTCCAAGCCCATAGCACAAGTCACCATCAAGTGCGGGATCTACCAAGGAGATGCTCTGTCCCCACTGCTGTTCTGCATAGGCCTGAACCCCCTCAGTGAGATCATTAACAAGACTGGCTACGGATACCGACTACGGAACGGAGCAGTTGTCAGCCACCTCCTGTACATGGATGACATCAAGCTGTATGCCAAGAGTGAACGAGACATCGATTCACTGATCCACACTACCAGGCTATACAGCAATGACATTGGAATGTCGTTCGGACTGGAGAAGTGTAGTCGGATGGTAACAAAGAGAGGGAAGGTAGTCAGAACTGAGGGGATTGAACTACCAGAAGGCAACATTGCAGACGTAGAGGACAGTTACAAGTACTTGGGGATCCCACAGGCGAATGGGAACCATGAAGAGGCCGCTAGAAAGGCTGCAACCACCAAGTACCTGCAGAGGGTCAGGCAAGTCCTGAGGAGTCAGCTGAATGGTAAGAACAAGATCCGGGCCATCAACACGTACGCCCTGCCCGTGATCAGGTACCCTGCTGGGGTAATAGGCTGGCCAAAGGAGGAGATAGAAGCCACTGACATAAAGACAAGAAAGCTCCTTACCATGCATGGAGGGTTTCACCCCAAGTCCAGCACCCTGAGGCTGTACGCTAAGCGGAAGGAAGGGGGCCGGGGACTGGTGAGTGTCAGCACCACAGTCCAGGATGAGACAACGAACATCCAAGAATACATTGGGAAGATGGCCCCAACTGACCGAGTGCTCAGTGAATACCTCAGGCAGCAGAAACCCAAGAAAGAGGAGGGAGACGAGGAACCATCATGGAAGGACAGGCCCCTGCACGGTATGTACCACCGGCAGATAGAGGAGGTGGCTGATATCCAGAAATCCTACCAGTGGCTGGACAAAGCTGGACTGAAAGACAGCACAGAGGCACTAATCATGGTAGCACAAGAACAAGCTCTGAGCACAAGATCCATAGAGGCTGGGGTCTATCACACCAGGCAAGACCCCAGGTGCAGGCTGTGTAAAGATGCCCCAGAGACAATCCAGCACATAACAGCAGGGTGCAAGATGCTAGCAGGCAAGGCATACATGGAACGCCATAACCAAGTGGCCGGCATAGTGTACAGGAACATCTGTGCCGAGTATAACCTGGAAGTCCCGAGGTCAAAATGGGAGATGCCCCCAAGGGTGGTGGAGAATGACCGAGCTAAGATCCTGTGGGACTTCCAGATACAGACGGACAAAATGGTGGTGGCTAACCAACCGGACATAGTGGTGGTAGACAAACAGAAGAAGACGGCCGTAGTGATCGATGTAGCGGTTCCGAATGACAGCAATATCAGGAAGAAGGAACACGAGAAGCTGGAGAAATACCAAGGGCTCAGAGAAGAGCTCGAGAGGATGTGGAGGGTGAAGGTAACGGTGGTCCCCGTGGTAATCGGAGCACTAGGTGCGGTGACTCCCAAGCTAGGCGAGTGGCTCCAGCAGATCCCGGGAACAACATCGGAGATCTCTGTCCAGAAGAGCGCAGTCCTGGGAACAGCTAAGATACTGCGCAGGACCCTCAAGCTCCCAGGCCTCTGGTAGAGGACCTGAGCTTGAAGGATAAACCGCCCACAGGGGTGTGCTGGGTGTTTTTTATATATATATATATATATATATATATATATATATATATATATATATATATATATATTGCCCACCTGTTTCTGGCATCAGCTTGCTCATTTTTTTCACTCCCATACATATAAAATTGCTTCCATTTTAAAGTTTCCTTGCATTCACTGGTTTCTCTTCCTTGTACTGCCCAATATAAAACTCCAGCATTCAATCTAGACCTTCCACAGGTCATTCAATAACAGTCTGAGCAGTTTGCACTATGAAAATAAATAAAATAAGCAATTAAACTGACACTTTTATCGCCCGAGTTAACAAATGAATGTTGTTAATTCATATTATTAATGATTATTTATATTTTGTAATTGTATTTAATTATATTTTTTGAAAGTTACAAATCATTTTACGGCACCCGTGAGATTAATCAACCACATTATGTATTATATAGTTAATTGGTAAATGTTTACAAATGGTGAAGCATCCATTTATGACACATATTAGCCTATTAGATATCTTTAAAATAAAAATTCAGCACCGTGACTACACAGTGGATCTACAAAGGTACAAAACTTTCACAACGTTACACTTTTCAGTTCATATTTTACGATTCCAGCACTACAAATACTGTTGCTTTCCACAGCAAGATATTATTTTATTTTTCAAATTTGACACTTGCAAAGTCATCCAGTGGAGAGATTGGACCGTTTGAGCCAGTTCTGGCCCTTAGGTCATGGCATTAACCCAATTTATTGGCTACATTATATTCATGAATAGAATACTAGGTAATGATAACAACACCTTTCCCTTTATTTGTTCCTTTTCATATTTCTACTACCTATTCATTCATTCATTGAAGAATATATATGTTTGACACACACCCTCCCATTAAAGCAGTAAAAATCATGCAGTTAATTTGTTTAATCTTTGTTTAACTCAGGCTCAGTTTTAGGCCCTCTTCTCTTTATAATATACATCCTCCCTCTAGGTACCATCTTCCGCAAATTTGATCTTCAGTTTCACTGTTTTGCTGATGACACCCAGTTATATCTCTCTTGCAAACCTGATTCCTCCCTCCCACCTTCTTCCCTTACAGAATGTCTATCCGAGTTAAAATCCTGGTTTACCTCTAATTTTCTAAAGCTCAATGAGGATAAAACTGAGATCCTCCTTATTGGCACCAAATCCAACCTTTTGAAGGCAAACCATTTCTCACTTACCATCGATAACTCCACAGTTTTCCCTTCTCCTCAGGTTAAGAGCCTTGGTGTCATCCTAGACAGTACACTTTCTTATAAATCACACATCAATAACCTCACCCGTTCTGCCTACTTCCATCTACGTAACATTAACAGATTGCTTCCTTCTCTTTCCACCCAGTCTACGTCCATTCTTGTACATAGTCTTGTTACCTCCCGTATTGACTACTGCAATTCTCTTCTGCATGGTCTCCCCCAAAAATCCCTCCATAAGCTTCAACTGGTTCAGAACTCTGCTGCTCGCATTATCACCAGAACCCCCTCCTACCAGCACATCACCCCTGTTCTTCAGGAACTTCACTGGCTCCCTGTGAAATTCCGGATAATTTTCAAACTTCTTCTGCTCACCTTCAAGGCCCTTCATAACCTCGCTCCTTCTTACCTTTCTGACCTGTTAACCACCACTTGTTCTGCCCGTTCACTTCGTTCTTCTTCTTCTGTCCAGCTTACTGTACCTTCCTTCTGCCTCACCACCATGGGAAGCAGAGCTTTCAGCTGCTCTGCTCCCAGGCTGTGGAACTCTCTGCCCCCTGAAATAAGAAATATTGGTTCTCTCCCCCAGTTTAAATCCCAACTCAAAACTCATCTGTTCAAATCTGCATATTCACTGTGAATCCACTGTTTGTTCATTTTATCTTGTGCTTTATTTTATTGTTCTTATTCTGCCATTGTTTTACTAAGTGTTTTATCCTATTGTAAAGTGTCCTTTGGTGACTTGTAAGGCGCTCATAAATAAAATTTATTATTATTATTATTATTAACTATTGCTGAGGTGAATGGCTGCATGGGCCGACATGCTTTACCTGATTAATTATTTCCTTTTTATGATATTGTTGTTAGTTTTTTCACTGGCCCACTAACGTGTTGTATATGTAAATGATTGCTTTGTTGTCATGACTCTCCTGGAAATGTCCTGCGCTAGTTTCCATATGTATTTGCTCTTTGTTTTATGGGAAGAGGTGCGTCTTAGAGCTGATTAATCACTGTATAAATAAATAAATTAATAAATTGTCACCGCACAGCAGCGGGTAGCAACTTGAGTCTAATAAAACTTTCTCTGTTTGTTTGCTTGCCAACAGGAAAGAGGAAAAGTGTGTAGAGAATGAATACACCTCCTGCACTCAAACAACAACATCCGTTACTATACACGATGAGTCTGATATCCTTAAATGGAAGATGCACTTCCTTCTGGATTACAAGAAACTGCTGAACCCTCGTGCTATCAGTACATCTTGTTTGCGAATGTTACTGTAAGTTGCATTTCATAGGGATCGATATGTTCTTTGCATAAGTGAGCTCTTTTGCGTAAGTCGAAATTAGCGTAATAACTCATGGTTGTTACAAATCAGAGATGAGGTGTTCGGTACTAAACTGAACTGCTGATGAGTTTCAGCATTACGTACTCTATTAATTCAGTAAAGCTGCTAAAAGCATTAGGAGGAGAGCCCGAAACATAAACAGCAGGATGGACTGCCACTGTTTCCTTTAGCAGATTTGTAATTCTTATCAATTTCCTGTCTTGTGCTATCTGATCCCTTACTATTGACATCTATTATTCTGGTGATCTAACACTGTGCAATGGACTGCTGGCTAAAACTCAGCAGGCTAAAGCTTGTAATAGCCATGGGGGAAAAAATCATTACATTAGAACCATTAAGGAGATTATTCATTAATGAACAGGATTCAACAGGAGATTCTACTGAAATTACACCAACATTAAACCAAATAAAGTATATAACTGTCACTGACAATTTGCATGTAAAAAATTACATTCGGTGCTAAATGTGTGTCTGGAAACGCTCTAAAGGAGTGTGTTGTAACCACTTTCTGTTGCCTCCATTTGTGATTTGGAATAACGTCAGATTTACTTATTTTTCTTTGGTGTTTCAGTGCTTTCACTTTGGGTGAGGGAATTGTGGGAAAATAAATGCAGAGCCTTCCGCTTGTTGTCGTTCCGTCGACCTTTGACCGTAAACACGAGAGAAAGCTGGAAGAAAATGATGTCACCCAGCGGCTGTTTTGATAAATAGTGTTTACCTGCACTGAATCATTCGCTTTCCTGTGGGAAGCTGTCCATGTGTACTGTATGCTGTCCATGTATAAATAGGCCATGTACTGTATCTAATGTGGGTTTGTGCTTGGACAAGTTCTCGTACAGTAACAAGAACCACCTGAAATTCCTGCAAAATTGCCTGACACACAGGAAAGTGGTGTACATGTTTGCAGTTAAATTCTCTCTATGTCAACTAGGCACAAAGGAGCTACTGTACGCCTGAGTGCCCTGCTCTCTCTCAGTAGACATGCCAAGTGATAATTGGGAATTTGATGGGCTGTGCTGTGTCCTTCACACATTGCAAAAATCTTTAAAGAGTGAAGTCCCTTAGTGGAAGACAGAAAATCCTCCAACTCCCACAAAAATGGTTTGACTGTGCACCTGCAGTAAGAGTGATAATAATAAGTCTGATGGTCAGTGATCAAGTACGATGAATTTTTTCTACTGCTTTGTAGGAATCATGATGATAGTGTTTATCTGGGGTCTTGAAGTGGGGAGGGTGAGCAGCTTTAGGTACCTGGGCGACATCACTGAAGACCTCACCTGCACACTGAACCCCGGCTGTAATACAGCTGAGCGGCTGTATTTCCTGAGGAGGCTGAGGAAATTATGTATACAGCAGATTCTGCAGCTACATTGTGGTAAGCACACTGACCAGCTGCATCGCTGCATGGTACGGCAGCGCTACAGCTATGAACCGCAAACGCCTGCAGAGAGTGATAACAACCGCAGAGAAGATCACCAGGACCCGCTGCCCTCTCTGCAGAGCATCTACCATCACAGAGTCCAGAGGAGAGCTGCGTCCACACACCCCCAACATAGACTGTTCACACTTCTGTCCTCAGGACGAAGGTTTACAAGTGTGAAGTCCAGAACATCCCAACTCACCAACTCCTTCTTCCCCACTGCTTTCAGACTCTTCAACAGCTGACCTACTTTAACATAAATCAGAATTTTTGCACATCAGGTTATCTTACATATCAAACCAGCATATTAAGCTCATAGCTCTTTTACACACAAATCTATTTAATCCTTCAATTTCTTGTCTCCATTTATTTATCCTCTTAGTATTTTATCTGTTCTAGTTCTATTGTACATATTAACCGGCATCTGTGTGTGGACAGCAGAGAAAGAATTTCATTGCACAGAGAAATGCTTTTCTTTATACCGCTTTGAATCTTGAATCATTGGCTTGAAGTGATGAAGTTTGCCCTTTGTTTTCCAAGTCCAGGAAGTCCAAGAGTCCAAGCAGCACCTCACTACTGGTCTAAATAAAACACGACTGCAGAAGGCTGGGTAAAGGGCTTTATGCTGTTAAATGTATACCATAGGTACGTCAAAACCACAAAACCTGCTAAAATTCTGTAGGTCATAACCTGACGTGCACCTCTCCGGAAGCGTAACTAGTCCAATAACGTATTGTCATTGGCATGTTCAGTACCACTGATTCTTCCTATGTTGGTCCTGCTACTTTATGTTTACTTTTACTTTATGTTTAGTTTTCATGAGAGAATATTAAGTATCACCCCAATGTCAGGAATAAGAATCATAGCCTGAATATACAGTACAGAATCACACATGTCAGCAAATTCCTGAATGGAGACTGCCAAAGCTTTCAGAATGGATATGAGGGAATATACAAAGAAATCGAAAAACTGTTGGCTTCCAAAAGTCCCAACACTATTTGATTCTATAATGGCTTACTCTACATAAAACATTTGAACCACAAGTGTTTTGTATGCAGAGCCAGGGTTAGGGTTAGCCTAACCTTAACCCTAACCCTAAGGTAATTAACACCATACAATTCCTGTTATTGGTAGTCTTTTGCTCTTTGTGTCTCCATACATTATTCCACATGTATTTCCAGCTGTCCCCTACCCTCCAAATGAGGCCTTTGTGTATTTATACCTTCAGAGCCCTTTAGTCTTTCTTCCAATGTCTACTTATCTCCATGTTTCTTTCCACCAATGTGCACCAAACTCTTCGAACTCCCCTCTGTCCTGAGCAAGTCCACATTTACGTGTTTTTCATTCCTATGTGTTCACTCAATTTGGAGTCTGTTGTGTATTCTGTTTCTCTGAATATTTAGGGTGTTGTTTTTTTCCATCATTAAAAGTGAGTTTTATGCTAAAACCGCCTCCCTGTAGGGTCTGGAAACCATGACACAGTTACTGTGAAATTGGAAAGAAGCATAATATACTCCAGGGCAAAGCTTTCATTTAGATTGTCACATTCCATCCATCTTCTATATCGCTTTATGAAGCGAGAAGTACTCGATGTTTCCTCTGCAAATATCATCATACTTGGTTTATTCTAAGAAAAACCTTTGCTTTAGCCCTGAGCAAGTCCACATTTACACAGAAACTTAGCAACTCAGTACTCTAATGTTTTTAATCAAAGAGCAATCGATAAATGAATGTGTTGTGTCTGATACTGTATAATGAACTGACAGACAGGACGCTTATATGCTTTTGTTGGGGAACTTCAAGTAGTCCCTGTGGTAGAAGCGAGCATGATGTTTTACAGCTGAGTCAGGTGAGACGGTCAGAATGATCCGGCAATGACATGTCAGAACATTCAGTTGCACATGGTGTGCAGGGAGCCCTGGAAAATGAATGGCCTCTACCAGAAAGTTGCGCAGCACAAAGCAATTTGTCAAGTGCAGTTAAAATGGGCAATATGTACTTCAAGCATAAAAAGAGAGCACTGATAACAAATTTGTCTCCTGTATAGCAAATATTTGTGCAGATGCTGTAATTCTAAGACCAAAACTGATAGACATGCAAAATAGTTTCTTCCAAACCAAAGATGCCAAATAGAGGGTTAGGATTGATTAGAAGATCTGTTTTGGTGTGTGTAAGAGCCAATTAAAGGTTAATTTTATTGGTACTGGTAAAATGATTAGAGGAGAAATATACATGTTTGATGTTAAGGATATAATTTCTAGTTGATTTCAAAATACTGTTTTATTAAAGGTATAGAATATAGAAGTCCGACATTCTAATGCGCTTTTTAGTATTTTGGGCTTCCGGCACACTGTAATTACGTAGTTGGGGAGTCGGATAAGCTGGAAGCAACACAGTTTTTTGACCGAGTATTGCCATGTAAATTAAAAGTTTCAATAAACATCTTTTTTGCAAGAAAAGTACCTGGACTTGCTCGCGTTTCAAATACATGTTGCCGGACTGACTCCTAAAGGTGGTACAGAAGAGTGAAATAGAGACGGAGTGCCGCCACTACAGTGTGTGTGTGCACACGCTTGTGTTTTCAGGTAAGCAGAATTTGGGACCATGCTTTATTTGATTTGATGCAGGGTAATTTGCTCACAAGAAACAAACAGTCGTCGAATATCTTAAGTGGTAGAATCTTTTCTCTTATTTTTTCATGTCATATTTCACACTTCAAAAAAACAGAATCCCCTTTAGTTTGGTCCCCTCCCCAACTCCTTTACTTTGTGTATGTGAAAATACAGTAAAAGGATATCTCAGACTTTGTCTTTGTTTGTTTTTATTTCTACCCATGAGAATAAAACATATGTACGATTTTTAAGCTTAATCTTGCTGCTTGAATGTAGCTGGACAACACTGGAGAGTTCTATGGGAGAGCCATGGCAGTACCACTGAAAAAAGAGCTACTGAATCCCTTTGCAGCTACACGCAACAGGTACATATAGCTTGGCTTGCATCAAAAACCAAAGACTAAAACTAGTACGACATCTGTGACACTGACAGTCAGAAGTGAAAAGCAGTTGTGCAAATTTACTTAAGTAGTAGATTCGTTAGTGGAAATCAAACTGAATATTTCATCAAGGGCTTGCATTAGCCAGCAGTTTTATAAAACAACATTTAAATTTAAGACCTTCTAGAACATTAAGGATGCGTAGATCCCCCTTTTTTGGGCACAGTTTTTATGTACTGCAACACTGTTTAGGAGTTAGGGGAGAAAGGAGCAGGAGACTGGTGCAGTGTCTGCAGTGATGCCAGCACTATACTGGTCAGTCATCACAATGAAAGGGCTTATCAAAGCCATCTATTCAACAGTTAAGCTGCCTTATATGCTCACAAACACTGAGTAAAAAGCTAAATGTACTGGAATGAGGTCTTGATGTATGCTCAATCATCCAGGTAAGTAAATCTCCAAAAGTACTTTGTACACATATGACTGTGTGGCCACTACCAGCTCCACCACCATCATCAAGTTTGCTGACGACACCGTCGTGGTGGGCCTGATCTCTGATAACAACGAGACGGCCTACGTGAAGGAGATTAGGAATCTGGAGAACTGGTGCCAGAGGAACAACCTCCTTCTAAACGTCAGTAAGACAAAGGAGCTGATAGTGGACTTCAGCACTAAGCAGGAGAGGAACTACCAGACCCCCGTCATCAACGAGTGCCCAGTGGAGAGAGTGGACAGCTTCAAATACCTCGGAGTTCACATCACGCAGGACCTGTCATGGTCCTGTCACATCAACACCGTGGTGAAAAAGGCCCGACAGCGTCTCTACCACCTCAGACGCTTGAGAGACTTCCAACTGCCCTCCAAGGTGCTCAGGAACTTTTACTCGTGCACCATAGAGAGCATCCTGGCGGGAAACATCTTAACCTGGTTCGGGAACAGCACCATGCAGGACAGACGAGCTCTACAGAGGGTTGTGCGGTCAGCTGAGCGCACCATCCGCTCCGAGCTCCCTGACCTGCACTCAATCTACAGCAGGCGGTGCTGGACCAAGGCCAGGAAGATCGTGAAGGACCTCAGCCATCCCAACAACAGACTGTTCTCTCTGTTGAGGTCAGGAAAGCGATTCCGCTCCCTGAAGACCAACACAGAGAGACTGAGGAGGAGCTTCTTCCCGCAGGCGATACGGTCTCTCAATCACACCACCACACAGTACTGACCCACACATATGGTTCTTACACACACACTGGACTTTCTGGACTTTGTTTTTGCACAACACTGGTCACTATATTCTTCATTTCCAGTTAATACTTGTACAGCTGCTGTTATTGTGTATATATTTATTTATATTTAGATTTCTTCATACATTCTTATATAGTTCTATATTGTGTATTGTGTATTTTGTTGTACAGTTATTTTATTTTCAACTTTAATTTATATATTTTATCTTATTCTCCCAGTTAAATTTACCCTTCATTCTAATTTGTGTTGTACAGTTATTTCATTTTTAACCTTAATTTATATTTTATTCCTTCCTAGTTAAATTTACCCTTTTTAATTTTTCATATTTATTTCCTATCTTATTCATAGCCTTTCCTTTTTTGTTTTCTTTAGGTCACGAGCAGTTGTCCAAGCATTTCACTACATATCGTACTGTGTATGACTGTGTACGTGACAAATAAAATTTGAATTTGAATTTGAAAGTTGATTCTGTTCATCTGGACGTAGCGTTTTGTGGGAGAAACGTTTCGTCACTCGTCCAAGCGACTTCTTCAGTCTCACCTGACTGCAGGTTTCCACAAACTTATAAACAGCACATTTGCATAATGACTGAAACTGGAATGAGCCTCAAAGAGCAAGTAGAGGTAGTTCTGCCATCTGACCAGGATGTTTTATGGGCACATCCTAGATGAGGTGGTTCCATCATTTTCTACTGGGAGGAGGCTCCAGGGCAGAACCAAGACCAGTTTACACCTCAAAGATGGATTGATGGATGGTTAAGTTATATTATTAGTTATTATTAATCACTAGCTCTCTTCCACAGTGTGTCCTTTGTCCTGTCTTCCTCCTCTCACCCCCAACTGGTTTGTGGCAGATGGCTGCCCCTCCCTCACCCTCGTTCCACTGGAGGTTTCTTCCTGTTAAAAGGGAGTTTTTCCTTCCCACTGCTCAATCCAATTCAATTCAATTCAATTCAATTTTATTTATATAGCACCAAATAACAACACAAGTCGCCTCTCGGCGCTTCATAGATACAGAGAAAAACCCAACAATCATATGACCCCCTATGAGCAAGCACTTTGGCAACAGTGGGAAGGAAAAACTCCCTTTTAACAGGAAGAAACCTCCGGCAGAACCAGGCTCAGGGAGGGGCGGGGCCATCTGCTGCGACCGGTTGGGGTGAGAGAAGGAAGACAGGATAAAGACATACTGTGGAAGAGAGACAGAGGTTAATAACAGATATGATTCAATGCAGAGAGGTCTGTTAATACATATTGAGTGAGAAAGGTGACTGAAAAGGAAAAACTCAATGCATCATGGGAATCACCCGGCAGCCTACGTCTATTGCAGCATAACTAAGGGAGGATTCAGGGTCACCTGGTCCAGCCCTAACTATGTGCTTTAGCAAAAAGGAAAGTTTTAAGCCTTTTGCTAAGTGCTTGTTCACAGGGGTTGTTTGATTCTTGGGGGTTTCTCTGTAAAATTGTAGGGTCTTTACTTTACAATATAAAGTGCCTTGAAGCATTTATTGTTGTGATTTGGTGCTATTTATAAAATGGAACTGAATATGACATTAATGCACGGACAGTTATAATCCCATAGTACATCATGCGATATTGTTAAAGAGGTTACTATTCTTAAGTTGTTAATTATTGTAGTATTGGTTCTTCCTTCCCTGCCCTTCCTTCCCTCTATAAACATTACAGTTTCCCGCCATCCTTACTTTCTATCATGTCATTAGAGTTTAAATGAGGCGAGCCAAAATGTAACTATGTATGTAAACAAGTCATCCTTGTCACTGGATCGATAGAGACGGCTGCCGCGTGACTACAGCAGTAGATTGATTGGAAATGACAATGTGGCTCGTGGGACTGTTAATTGATGCACAAATACGTCACCTACAGACTGAGGCTGAAGGGCCCATTTCCATCATATATGAGCAGAAAGTCAGTGCAGTAGTCTTCCTACGTTTTCGCCTGTATTCTTACTAGGAAACATGCGTCACCTCTCTGTGGGAAGCGCTCTTCAGTCTCCAAGGGAAACAGATTAACGCAGTTTTCTAATTCGATCATAGTAATTTTATGAGTCTGTCAACGAGAGGCCTCTGTAGCAATGACAGAAGATGGCTGCAAAGTGGCCTTTAATTCTGGCTCATATAGTCTGAGAATGAGTCATAAGAGCACAGAGTGGAAGCTACATCATGCTTTAATTTCTTTGCTTTAAGGCTGACTTTTTCACTCTCTAGGTTACTTATGTGGTCATTTACAATGTCAGTCAAGCCCCCACTTATTAATTCAGTTGCTGACCTCTTCACCAATTTACTGATTTATTGACACAAATATTCCACCACTGACAGCGGCATTTCTACGTAATATGCTGACATCTGAGCAGTGTGAGGTGCATGTGACAGTACTTTGAAAAGTAAACTGATACACTTCAATACTGGGGGGTTGAGCATTTAAATGATGTGCAGAGGGTGTATAAAGCATTGTACACTTCCCTGTGAGTGAATTCACTCACATTTCATAGTGAGCCGATATCTCCTCCAGCATTTAACCAGCAGAAAGCGTGTTGATTTCTGACAGTACGTTAAATGTTAAAGTTTATGACAATACAAATATAAAAAACACTTATGGCTTCTTTAAACTGGTTGCAAGGATAAAGCCTTTTTTCTCTATAAAGAACATGGCAGCAGAGCTAAGGTTTGCAAAGTTCCTTCTAAAAAACAAACAAACAATGTGTTTTGGACAAAGGGGGTATCACAAATGTAACAGTGTTCATGGCGTTTTTCATACCCATGGTGTACTGAGATTGATTTGGGGGATTTAAGGAGATGAGGGGGTAAAAATTAGAAATGTGAGAAAAGGCTAAATGCACATATACCCATGCAGAGAGAGAGAGAAAGAGAAGATGAATAAAAGGGAAGAGCTGAAGGGGAGCACAGGGAGAACAAAAAGAGACCAAACAAAGGACCAGCACTAAAGACATCGGTGATCGTAGGGGTTTTGCCCCACAGCAAGAAATCCTGAATAAGGCCATTCTGTGTGAAGTTTCTATGTTTTTGTACAAGCTCTCTATGGCTACTCTGGTTTCACCCCACAGTCCAAAAGACATGCATGGGTTAAGTTAACTGGTGATTTCAAATTTGCCTTAGCTGACTGTAAGTATCAATGGTTGCCTGTCTCTTTGTGTTAGCCTTGTGACAGACTGGCATCCTGCCCGTGCTTGTGTGCACCCTTCACAAGCTGGGATAGCTGGGATAGGCTCTTATTCTGTGAATTTATCTACCAAATAAGGCCAATTTGTGTAATAAATTTTCTTAGATGTATTAATTTCTTAGTTTAAGTTGAGATAAAGGAATTACGCACAGTCTCCCTCTCAAAATGAGAAAGACACCAGTGATATCAGATCAATACTTGATATGGAGAAAATCCCAAACCTAAAATTTTATTTTCCTATCAGAACTGGAAAATTCAATCAGTGCTTTCTCTAGTGATAAAGGGGTCAGTGTGATCATGTCTATTTTCCGGCATCTACAAGCTTATTTGTTTCATGGACTATAAAATAACTGGCACAAATTACCAGACACATAATACTCATTTTTGCCCATTTCGTCCCTTTTGATTTTCTGCTTTGATGGGTGCTACTTGAAATCGGCATCTGTTGAAACCTGTGGCGGAGCCTTTGGCACAATTTGGCTTGCATTTCTGAAGACTTTTTCAGCTTCTCAGTATGAAGACCTTTTCAAGAATGGAGGTAAGAGGAACAAGCTGAAATCCATCCCAAAGCGCAAACTCTCAAAGGATCAATTACACATTTGTTACGAATATCTAAACCAGTGGTTTTCAAATCAGTTTTGTGCCCATAAATAATCCAAAGGTCAGTTTTAGTTCACATCTGTGTTCACATCTGCAGACAATAGCCTCTTGCCATTTGACATATCATTAGTTCATTTCATTTAATGTATTATCATCAATTCACTTAACTAACGCAAACTAATGTAAGTCTGTTAGCCAACCAACAAATAACCCAGTATTGTCATGTTCTGAACTGCCACAAGATCCGCTACACATGCTCTAAGAACTTTAGCTTTAACAACTTATTTTTAAATCCAATTTCAAGAGAGTGCTAACTCTATGACAGTTTTTTTTGAGTAGGGCCCCATTTTGCAAATTAGCCTTTAGTCAATGTAATGCTAGATAGCTAAATGTTGCTACTCTAGCATTAATTGTATGGAAGATGCTTAGATAATGTAATATTCTCCTTAGGTTGTTCCAGTTTTAGGTTATTTGGAGTTTCAGCCTACCTTATAGTTCCTGTTTTCTTTTCTTTTCCACAATTTTATTCTCCGTTTGGCTGACTTTTCCTTTGTAATTTGTAATCATAGTTATTGTTTTTAGTTAATTCCCTGAGTTGTCATTATTCCTCCATGTTGTGTTCAGTGTGTATTTTAAGCTTGCATTTATGTGTTAGATGTTCCCATGTTTAGTTACTTCCTGTTTTATTTTGGAAGGCCACACACATCATCTCTTGTGTACTGTGTTTAGTTTTGCTTCCCTTGTCTCAGCCTGCAATGACTAGTTTCAGCTGATTTCCCTGGTGTTTCCATTTCTCTTGTTAACTTGTGTTTTTATAGCCTTTGCCTCTCTTTAGTTTTTTGTTTTGGTTTTTTTTGTTATACTGACTGTGGACCTCCCTGTGAGTGTTCACCGCTAAAGCGTTTCTTCAGCTTGGATTTTCAGACGTTGTTTTTTAGTTGCCACTTGAGCTCCATTGCCTATGTCTGCATCAGCCTTGGGTTAATAACCTAAGGCTGATGAATGTTGGTTGACTGTCCCTTGGGAACTTTTGCCCAGTGCCCCAAAAGACTCTGAAATGCCCACTGCATCCATCCATTCCATCCTGGAGGACTGGGGCTTAACCTGGCTGTCATAGGGTGGGAGACGGGTCCACCAGTCTGTCATAGGGCTAACTTCCTGTTTCATTTCACTGCTTCTGTTTCTTTCCTTTACTTTCCCAGTTGTATGTCTTGCTCGATGTTTCCATCAGTCTCCTGAGTATATGTCATGTACTCTTGTCTCTCCTTTGTGGAATGTCTGTTTACGCAGTTTGTCAACTTGCCTTTGTGCTTAGTTCCACATAGATTTTCTGTTTTATTTTGTTTTCATTGCTTGCTTTATTTTTTTGAGTACTTGGCATACTCCCTGCAGCACCTTTATCTGTCTCACAACTTGTACAACTGGACCTTTTGGACTGAGCTTATATTTATATATATATTACTTTTAACTGCAGATTATAATATAAACGTAGCAAATAAATACTTAAATGTTCACTTAAATCACTTAAATGTTTTATGTTATGTATGATAATAAGATTTTAAGTATTGCTATACATATGCCAGTTCCAGATCATTGCTACCAGAGCTTTCCCAGGGAAAAAGTAAATACTGTAGAAGGCAACGGACTACAAAAGAACTTTGAAATTATTTGGCTGGATTGGCACTTAACTCATTCACTGCCAGCCATTGGCAGTGAATATGTTAAACCCATTGACTCATGCACTGCAATTGACGGCTATAGACGTCAATGGCAGTGAATGAGTTAAATAAATACCAAACAATTTTCCTCTTTACATATAAAAAAAGGCCTTAGAATATCCTGATACATCTAAAATGAACATATTACTGTTTCTGCTGTTTTTATCTTCAAATAATATGTGGTTAACACAAAATCCTGGATCTGGGAATTATACATCGACCAACTGGAAAATCCAGTAAAAATGTGCGGCTGTTTTTTTTTTTTTTTAAAACACCTTTTAAATTTCTTGCAGCAGTGTGAGCTGCTTTTACAGAGAAAACGGTAAAGATTCTAATTATTTAAGATTATTAGGATTATTCTTTCTCCATTCTCAAAGCTGGAGCTGCAGTTTGCCATTTCAGAAAAGTGGAGATCTGAAATGCATTTATTTTATTACAATCAAGAATACTCAACTATTTGTCCTTTTATCAGTCTTTCTCTTGTGGTTTGATTGGACACAGAATAACTTGATTGGCAATCAGGACCACAGTGTGGTCAAGTCTGAGTGAACAAAAGCCACAAAAGTTAGGTTTGTGGATCAATACGATGTCAGTGAAAGAGAAAAGAGAAGAAACGAGGAAAAAGTGTTTTTATGTAACCTGTCATGAGACAATATCCATCATGTTGAGTGCTTAAAAGCTGTCTGAAAGGCAAGAAAAACCTTACGGCATTAGACCTTGAAGAGATGTGCTCATGTCATGACAATTGGGGGCATAAGTTGTTGCACAAGAACAGGTGTATGGCAGCAATTGTGCTCTCATATGGTCAATGTGTTATGAAAACAAAGAAAGAAAGATTAGTTACAAAGTTTTAAAAGTGCAGTAAAGTTTTTTTTTTTTCAATTCAAATGCTACTATACTGGATTTGTTGGGCCAGTAGTTTAGTCAACTCTGCTTAGAACAATGAGAAAGTCCAAGTAAGTAAGTGAAGATCTAAGAAGGATATTTACACAAGTTGGGAAGGTCTACTGATTTCAGGATTATCAGTGTAACATGTTACTTGGATATTACCAAGGAACTAATAAGTGCTATTTGATGTTTACTTGAACTTGAAAGTGCTGGAACAACAGTATTACTGTCGACAGTGAAGTGAGTTTTCGATTGTGATGGACTGAATCGCCAGCCCCAAAATCAACACCTTCAAGCTGAACTAAAATTTGCAGCTGGCCACATGGACAAACCAAATTCCTCCTGGAGAAAAGTTTTATAGTCAGATGAGCTTTAAAGTGCTTTGTGTGCTCTACATAAGTACCAGTCCATTTACCACTTAAAAGACGAAGATTGAGCAATTTGGCCACAATGACGACGTATGTTGGGAGGACTACAGTTGACGCTTTCAAGCCCGCAAAACTGTAACAACTGTCAAGCATGGCGGTGGTAGCGTCATGCTCTGCAGTTGTTTTGTTGCAATTGATCCTGGTACACTGCACAAAGTGGATGTCAAAGGACAGCTTCCAAACTCAAACTTCACCTCAGATCAACAGCTAGATGGTGGAAACCTGGACACGACTTGGGTGTTCCACCAACAGGACAGTGACCCCAAACACACATTAAAACTGGTTTTGCAATGTTAAAGCAGGCTAACATTAAGCTTCTTCCCAAATCCCTGACCCCAAACTTGGGCTGTATGCTTAAAAGCCGGGTCTGCACATAAATGCCGGGTTCAGGAAACCAACTAATTTATATTAACTCTACCAATTCTGCCAATGCCATGTTCAGTGTAAGATTTGACAGATGGTTGTGTAAAAAGGTATCAGCTGTTATCTAACAGGGCTGCATACGAGCTTTATGTTCTGGTCCTTTTTTGCCTATATTGAAAACTAAAATAGAATTGTTTTTACCCAGTGTAAAGATGAGAAGTAAATCCATCTTTCTATCTAAACCATTTACCATCTGTTTGATACCACTCCTTTGTTTTTCATTAACTGCTCCATGTTTAATTAAAGGAGGTTAGGACCAAAACGGACCCTTATTGTGGCTCATTTGCAAATGTGAAAAGGTGATACTGTAATTAATAGTAAACCAGAAGTTGCTGAGAAAAATATCTAATTCTTAATCATGAATTATTAGGCCTAAAAATAGTGTTTCCTCTCCATCTGTTGATCTTTTAGCATATCGGTTAATGCAAACATACAGTACTAACTTATTGCTTTTTCAAATACTATAAATGAATGACTTTGTATCATTATTACACATTTTTAAACTGTGTTGTATTTGCATTTTATGGTTAATTGAACCGGGAAATGACGCATTTAAATCTTATTGAAATTCTGATGCATAGCAGTAACAAGGCCATTTCCTGTTGCTTACAACTAATGAAACACATCTCTGCAAGTAAATCAGATTTTATGTTTTGATAACCGCTAACGGCAGAAAATCTCTGCTGTAATTTAAACGCTGGTGTTCATGCATGCAATATTTGGTATGCTGTGTCATCTGCTGAATTTATTTAGCTTCTCCCTCTTCATTATTTTAGTAATTCGGGAAAACATTTTTAATAATCAGGCCCTGTAATCTCTCATTTCCTCTGCAGCAGGAATCTCATTTTTCTGTGGTGGGTTGAGAGTATTTTTCTTTTCTCTTTTTCTTTTTTTTATACAGCTCAAAAACAGACAAGCAATTAGTAGGTTCTGCAAATAAATAACTGGGCTGTATGTCGGTTATTGAGGGCAATACATGTTTCTCTTTAATAAAGCTGTACTTCAGATAACAGCCACTAATTACTGATGTCTTCAGTAATCAACTGAGCCGACAGTTTGGCATTCAGCCTGCTGTGAACACCATGGATGGGGTAAAACAAGTGAATTCATTTGTTTATAATCTGTAAGACTAAGAAAAAAAGGGTAAACACTGTGCAATGATACTTTTTTTTTTTATCAGGCAGAACAACAGAACAGAAATACATAACAATCTAGCATATTAAATGGTAAATGGACTGGTTCTTATATAGCGCTTTTCTACTCTTCTTTATGTTAAACTAAGAAAACTTTAAAGTTATCATTTTTTTGTATTTAATAAAAATTCTAAGCATTCATGTAGAAATTTTGCTCTTTTTTTTTCGTTTTGTGTCACGTTCATTTGCAGATGGTATTTGCATCTCTCAGCACTTGCAGGCCCCGTTATTAGGTACACACTGGCCTTTCAGAACTATCTTAATTCTTTGTGGCGCATTGACTGAAAGTTAGAAATATCCTGTCTTAGAGTGACGCTGAAAAGCTAGTTCATGAATTTATTACTTCCAGGCTGGACGACTGCAATTCATTATTATCAGGATGTCCAAAAAACTCACTGAAAAGCCTTCAGCTAATCCAAAATGCTGCAGCAAGAGTCCTGACAGGGACAAGAAAGAGAGAGCAGATTTCTCCTGTTTTGGCTTCCCTTCATTGGCTTCCTGTTAAATCCAGAATTGAATTCAAAATCCTGCTCCTCACATACAAGGTCTTAAATAATCAGGCCCCATCTTATCTTAATGACCTTGTAGTACCAGATCACCCTATTAGAGCACTTCGCTCTCGCTCTGCAGGCCTACTTGTTGTTCCTAGAGTATTTAAAAGTAGAATGGGAGGCAGAGCCTTCAGTTTTCAGGCCCCTCTTCTGTGGAACCAGCTTCCAGTTTGGATTCAGGAGACAGACACTATCTCTACTTTCAAGATTAGGCTTAAAACTTTCCTTTTTACTAAAGCATATAGTTAGGGCTGGACCAGGTGACCCTGAATCCTCCCTTAGTTATGCTGCAATAGACGTAGGCTGCCGGGGGATTCCCATGATGCATTGAGTTTTTCCTTTCCAGTCACCTTTCTCACTCACTATGTGTTAATAGACCTCTCTGCATCGAATCATATCTGTTATTAGTCTCTGTCTCTCTTCCACAGCAGGTCTTTTATCCTGTCCTCCTTCTCTCACCCCAACCGGTCGCAGCAGATGGCCGCCCCTCCCTGAGCCTGGTTCTGCCGGAGGTTTCTTCCTGTTAAAAGGGAGTTTTTCCTTCCCACTGTCGCCAAAGTGCTTGCTCATAGGGGGTCATATGATCGTTGGGCTATTCTCTGTATCTACTGTATAATATAAAGCGCCTTGAGGCGACTTTTGTTGTGATTTGGCGCTATATAAATAAAATTGAATTGAATTGACATGAATCATGCATCTGCTGCAGTTTTGTTAGCAGTAAATCTCTGCTCCACCACATCCTGAAGGTGCTATATTGGAATGAGGGTGTGGCATTAAAAGGAAGCTCAGTGACAACCTTGTCACCTTCAAAATCATTTTAAGGTGACAGTGAATTAACTCGTACTCCTTGTGATGCTTAGTTTAAACTAATGAAGTATACTGAGACAGAATATTTTCTGAATCTTTGGATCTTTAACATCCTGTTGTTCCTAATTACAATCCCCATCGCATTAGACCCTATTGCATCAATTTTTCTTTATGTCCTAGCCGGTTTAACATCCACATGTAAATCATATCCTCTCCTGACTGTAGTTCTCTCTTATACACCAGTATTAATGTCATTCCTTTTCAGTGGTTTGCAGTTGGCTTATCTTCCCAGATCCACTCTCTGGCCTTATCAGCCCAGAGAGCTGTTATTATTATTATTTGCATTAACAAGCAGGGGAACAGGTTTACTTAATAAATTGACCAGTGAATGTGTATACCTATGTATATAGATGGACAACTAGCAGTTGCTAAGCATTTTTTTTTTTTTACTACTGCAAAGGCATCAGAGGTCAAGATAGACCCACTAATCAGAAGATTAGTGGGTCTATCTTAGCTCTTTCTTTAGTGAGGTCCTGAACGCTCCTTGGTGTTTGTGTCTATATGTGAGAGTCTTCGATACTTGAAGTTCCAAACTATGTATACAATAACAATCCAGTCTAGATGTGGCTTTTATTGTGAAGTGCTTTGATCAATAAGACTAGAAACGTGCTTTAAAAATTGAGTTCAAATGACAATAAGACTACAGCAAAATAGCAGTGTTTTTATTACAGCATTACTTTTGTAAAGCTGGAAGAGATGGTGGTGTGAAGTCTGTCTTTGGAGCTCTATGAATGCTGACTAGAGCTCAACAGCCTCTTGAAACATATCACATATAGTGTCATGGGCCGTGGTGCGCGGGCACGAAAGGATCCAGGCGCAGACTCCGAGCTAACAGAAAGACACTTTATTGAAACAACGAAAGGCGACCCGGGGAATTTAGAGAGCAAAACAGAAACTAAAAACCCGGGGAAACAATGACACGAGGAAGCCGGGATCGGGACGGCGGGGGGCTGCAATAGAAAGGGGAGATGATTACTAGGGAGCCAGGAAGCGGGGAAAACATATCAGGACTGAGTTAGAGTAGGGGCTTACGATAGAACGGGACCGTGGGAGCTCGGGAGGGAAGTGTGGCAGTCCGTGGGGGGCAGGAAGTCCGTGGGAATGGCGAGTGGGCCAGGTGAGCACCGCGAGATCCAGTTGAGCCGGAGGACAGGCAGGTAGCAGACGCCGAGTAGAAACCTGGACAGAAGTAGGCAGGTTAAACAAAGTTCCAAGCAGAAGAGAATGCACACTTTTCGT
Organism: Rhamphochromis longiceps; assembly: GCF_057381845.1. Taxonomy (NCBI): domain Eukaryota; kingdom Metazoa; phylum Chordata; class Actinopteri; order Cichliformes; family Cichlidae; genus Rhamphochromis; species Rhamphochromis longiceps. The sequence goes on along the minus strand of NC_140564.1, from coordinate 11,666,902 downwards.
GGAAGTCTGGTTACCACTGTGGGGATGACTAACGGACTGGCGTGGAGCATCCGTCAGCGCCGGATTAAGTGGATCTCCGTGTAATCACCATGATGGAGAGCAGGTGTGCTGGTGATGGCCCAGCCCGGGGGTGTGGCTACCCGAGCATCACGCATTCCACAGACACAGGACCACGGACCATGACATATAGATATAGCGCCTTAAAAGCTTCTTTGTTGTGCCCATTTGTATGTTTCTGTACATCTAAGAACACTGAACAGATGGATGTGAAGCTTGCATATACCAAAGATAGAAAATCCCAGAGCAAATAGTGGTCTGCACCATTCTCAGCACAGGGGCCAAATTGTCTTATAACAACTTCTTCCAAGTAGAACAACAGTTACACATGGGCTCAGCTAAACTCATGATCCGTGGCTCAAGGTAATACTTTTGATTTCCGATTTTTCTGAATCAATCCAGGCAATAAAATATCAGCTTTATTTTTAACCTGTTGTCTTCAGTTTGCTGATAGTTAAACATGATTATGAACAGAGTATGAGTTAGTGGACTATTAGGAACAAAGAAGGACAACATTGTAGGAAAACCTTAGCATTTTACTCTGCATTTATCCTCAGTGGCATAATGGTTATGCGAGTTTGCAGTACAGCTTTAGAATCGAAGGAGGCCATGGTCACCTTCTATTACCAAAAAGAAAAGGAGAAGAAAAAGGACCATGAAAAATACAGGTTATGCTCACATCATTGTTTCAGTGGCTCATAAGCAGTGTTGGTCAAGTTACTTGAAAAAAGTAATCAGTAACTAATTACTGATTACTTCCCCAAAAAAGTAATCCCGTTACTTTACTGATTATTTATTTTCAAAAGTAATTAACTACTTAGTTACTTAGTTACTTTTTAAAACCACGATTTACAACCTGAAGAGGTTATAAAGCGATAGGTCTTTCAGCCCAATTCTACTTTTTCTACATAATCCATCATACAAAATGTAATCAAATGGAAAAGTCTCTTTTTTTAACTTGTTTTATCAGTTTTAATCTTTTAACTTTATGCATCAAGCAAAAATTTAATTATATGCAACATTCTCTGACTTGAATAAATTAGTTTAACATTTAAACCTATTTTCTGCACATTCCAGCTCATAAAATAAAATATTTTTTGTGTTTACACTCAGTCTTTCAAATAGATGCAAGTAAAACACAGCAGAAAATAAATAAAGTCAAAGACTCAGCGGTCCTGTTGCTCTATTTTCACCTGTAAAGCAGGACTGCGGTAGGCGGAGGTTTACCCTGGTGCAGGTGTGCCGCGGTCAGTTGAAGAATCCGCTAGTGTCTCTGTGAATTTCCCATTACGTCGTTGCGCACTCGGTGCTTGCTTGGAAGTTTAGGGGTTTTTTTCGCTGTAAAAAGAAGTTTTCTTCCCACGCACGATGGACACTAATGTTTTTGTCACTTTTTATGGAATCAAACTCAAAGTAAGGTCAGTACTTCCACGCTTTAAACGCTGCACACTCATACTCTCTCCCACAATCGATATGTGATTCATTGTTGATCTGCACACAGCTGTTGTCATTAACGGCGCACTCGCTTACGTCACTGTCGTGAGACATTCTCGCAAAAAATCACGGTTTTAGTAACGCAGTAACGCAGCGTTCCTACGGGAAAGTAATGGTAATCTAATTACCGTTTTTGCAATAGTAATCCCTTACGTTACTCGTTACTTGAAAAAAGCAATCAGATTACAGTAACGCGTTACAAGTAACGCGTTACTGCCCATCTCTGCTCATAAGTGATGGTGATGCAACTTTTACAGCCTTCATAAACATTTCGCAAGACCCTCCAAGGTCTCATATAATTATGACAGAACTTCCGTATAGTTGAGTAGGTATTATATAATAGGCGATCACTAACTTGACGCTTAATTTGTGCTTTTCAGAAATATGTTTGTCCTGATGAAATTGTCTGACAAAACAGGAACTGATCAAAGTTTATTCAGAGAAAAGTGGTTTACATCCAATCACCCATCATCAATGTTTAACTCTTAGAGATGGGAGGTGATGTACACAACATATTCAATAATACGTGTCCATTAGAACAATCACGATTATCTTGATAAGCTCGAGCTGCGTAAGACCTTAAATTGGACAAACGGTTAAGAAAACAGATGCTGGACTGATGGAGAGATGACCTGCTATCAGGTCTTTTATCAGTTCCCAGAGTCAGAACCAGACACGGAGAAGCTGCATTCAGCTTTTATGCTCCTTATATCTGGAACAAACTCCCAGAAAGCCTCAGATCAGCTGAAACACTCAGTTTATTTAAATCCAGGTTGAAGACTCACCTGTTCTCAGCTGCATTTGAATAAAGCACCAAATCCACACTTTAAGCTTAAATTTCAAAACTTACATTTAACTACTGATTTTATCTACTGTTCTGATTTTATCTGTTTTGATTTTATATACTGTTGTTTGTTTGTTTGTTTGTTAATTAGTTAGTTAGTTTATTTGCTTGTTTTATTCAATTTTAAATCATGCTTTTTATTTGTTCTTGTTTCTAATGTCTCTGTAAAGCACTTTGAATCACCTTGTTGTTGAATTGTGCTGTACAAATAAACTTGCCTTGCCTTGCCTTGCCTTGCTAGTCAAATAAAGAAAGGATAGAATTAATGAATGTCCTTTATTAGATTAGATTAGATAGAACTTTATTAATCCCTCGGGTGGGTTCCTCTGGGAAATTCGATTTCCAAAAAAAGCACAGCACCGACAGAAGTTACAGAGTTACAGAATATTATATATACACACACACACACACACACACACACACACACACACACACACACACATATATAAATACAGAGACAATATAAATAAAATATACGAAGGGGATAAATAGAATAAATAGGAATAAAAAATAAAAATACAAGTGAATTGCACATTTCAAGTATTTAAGTATTTATAGTATTTAATAGGTTATATAATCCAAATTTTACAGGAGTTTTTCTTCAGGAATTACCTAACCAAAAGCATGTGCTTCAACAGTAAGACAAAGGCAAAAATATTTATTGTTTATATACACTTTGAAAACACATCAGAAAAAAAAATATTCATGCCAATATGGACATATGACCAACTCTGTAACACTATTCAGCATGACCGGTTTGGTGATTGGTCAGTGATAGTTTAGGGAGGCATATCCACTAGGCAACCACACCGTGACTGCCATTAGGTATCTGGACAAAATTCTTGGACCCACTGTCAGACCCAACACTGGTGCTTTGGGTTCTGGGTTCCTCCTGGTGCATGATAATGCCTGGCCTCATATGGTGAGAGTACACAGGCAGTTTCTAACCCATTATCCCATCCATAACAGTATAGATATCCAGCATCATTTTTTTCCTATTGAGATCTGAAGTGTTCCTTTCAGATCTGCAGAGTTTAAAGCCAGACATTGTTGTCTTACAACAAAAACCAGAAAACCGTAGATGAGAACTGGTTTAGCAGGAATTTAGGTGCATTGAAATGCTGTATATGTGAATCCTGAGCACAGGAGCAAAGCAAACGATGATCAATTAAGGAATTAGTTCCTCAGATACTCTGGGGGGGGATGTTAAGGAGAGCTCATTTGGAAGAATTGAATGTAATTTACTGAGACAGAGAAATTAATTATTGCATTTGCTGATTAGACACCGATGCCCCGTCATGACAGAATCCCAGCAGTGACAGGACCCCCATTAACACCATCACCCAGTGAACCAATGAGCCACCAGGTGGCTATCATGCTAATATGTTACATAGTGATGAACAGAAGGCCAGTGTGGTATGTAAAGCCTGGACTACAGTCACAGCCTAATGCTTTGGCTACAGCTGTGCACACATATATAAGAAAGTGAAGCTGCATTGTTTATGAAACACAGAAATTTGTGCCATTTCCAAAACGTATGGCCCTGACTGTCCATGAATGATGCGGCGTAGCAGCTTTATTTTCTGAGAGGGAACATTTTTGCAACTTACAAAGGATAAAATAGGTGCATAAATAATAAACAGCAGTGGAGGCTTCCAGCAGCTCAGTGGTTAAGTAACACGTAACCATTAATGTACATAATGTTACTGTTCCAGGTCACTGAGGTCTACAGAGTTTCAAAAGTAAACCAGGTCTACTGTCAGGTACCGTGAACCCGCTGGGTTCATATTCATTACGTTTTAAAGTGCAGCTTATGTAAAGAGACAACAGCCACAGAAAAGGTACAGTTTCTTTATTGAGTGCTTTGAACTTACTGATCTTTCAGAATGAGACGTTGCCATGATGCAGTATCTGACAGCTGGAAACATGTGCTTAATAGTCAGCAGATTAATGGCTACTTGAATTACTAGTGTTATGTTCTAGGTTAGCGGGTTTACCCTGGTGCAGGTGTGCCGCGGTCAGTTGAAGAATCCGCTAGTGTCTCTGTGAATTTCCCATTACGTCGTTGCGCACTCGGTGCTTGCTTGGAAGTTTAGGGGTTTTTTTCGCTGTAAAAAGAAGTTTTCTTCCCACGCACGATGGACACTAATGTTTTTGTCACTTTTTATGGAATCAAACTCAAAGTAAGGTCAGTACTTCCACGCTTTAAACGCTGCACGCTCATACTCTCTCCCACAATCGATATGTGATTCATTGTTGATCTGCACACAGCTGTTGTCATTAACGGCGCACTCGCTTACGTCACTGTCGTGAGACATTCTCGCAAAAAATCACGGTTTTAGTAACGCAGTAACGCAGCGTTCCTACGGGAAAGTAATGGTAATCTAATTACCGTTTTTGCAATAGTAATCCCTTACGTTACTCGTTACTTGAAAAAAGCAATCAGATTACAGTAACGCGTTACAAGTAACGCGTTACTGCCCATCTCTGCTCATAAGTGATGGTGATGCAACTTTTACAGCCTTCATAAACATTTCGCAAGACCCTCCAAGGTCTCATATAATTATGACAGAACTTCCGTATAGTTGAGTAGGTATTATATAATAGGCGATCACTAACTTGACGCTTAATTTGTGCTTTTCAGAAATATGTTTGTCCTGATGAAATTGTCTGACAAAACAGGAACTGATCAAAGTTTATTCAGAGAAAAGTGGTTTACATCCAATCACCCATCATCAATGTTTAACTCTTAGAGATGGGAGGTGATGTACACAACATATTCAATAATACGTGTACATTAGAACAATCACGATTATCTTTCTTTGAAAGCAACATATTTACCATGGGGAAAGAATGGATTCTTTGTCAGCTAGAACATGCTATGACGCTATCTGAGGTGCCGGACAGTGTGAATGGCTCTTGAAAGCAAATGAGTGACATAGAGGAATACATGGTGACATCTGGCCAATGACGTCCTCTTGTGTGGTGTGAATGTAACCTCTTGAAGCTCTGAAGCATGTCAAGCATGTCAGTTAAAGACCACTAACTGGAAGAATTCCAGTAAACTTGAAAAGAGGCAAAAGATGTTCTAAGAATCTTTCCAAGAAACAGGACAAATGTGAAATTTGTCCTCCTGAGCCCACATGGTGAGGACATAGAGGGGGCGACACACTGTCTTACAGACTACCTCAACTTTTGTGTGGACACAGTCGCCCCTGCTAAGACGGTACGGTGTTATCCTAATAACAAACCGTGGGTAACACAGGAAGTAAAAGCTGTCCTCAACATGAAGAAGAAGGCTTTCAGGAGCAAAGTGAAGGAGGAGATGAAAGCAGCACAGCGGGAGGTGAAACGCTGCCTGAGGGAAGCAAAGGACACCTACAGGAGGAAGGTGGAGCAGAAGTTGGAGAGGAACAATATGAGGGAGGTCTGGAATGATGTGAAAACCATCACAGGCCACAACACCAAGAAAAGCACAGTGGGGGGGACTGTGGAGAAGGCAAACAAACTCAACAACTTCTTCAACAGGTTTGACCAGCCCACAACCCCCCCACCCTCACCTTCACTACAGAGTCCTCTCCCCACTCTCCTACCTCCCTCGCTTCCCCCCCTTCCTGACACCATGACACCCCCTTCCTCCAATCCCTCTCTCAGCAGCAAGACATCTCCCCCCCTCCCCTCCTCCCAAACATCTCCCAGTGTCACAGTGGATCAGGTCAGGAGACAACTGAGGAAGCTTCGCCCCAGAAAGGCAGCAGGCCCAGACAAGGTGTGTCCTAGGATGCTAAAGGCGTGTGCTGCTGAACTTGGGGAGCTGCTACAACGAGTCTTCAATCTCAGTCTGCGACATCCTGCATCGTCCCGGTCCCCAAAAGGAACCGGCCCAATGAGCTGAATGACTTCCGACCGGTGGCACTGACGTCACATCTTATGAAGACTCTAGAGCGGCTCTTCCTCAACCTCCTCCGACCACAGGTACAACATGCCCAGGACCCACTACAGTTTGCATACAAGGTGGGTGTCGGAGTGGAGGATGCCATCCTGTACCTCCTACACAGAGCCCACTCACACCTGGATGGGGGAAAAGGCACGGTCAGGATCCTGTTTCTTGACTTTTCCAGTGCCTTTAATACCATCCGGCCATGTATGCTTCAGGAAAAACTGAACAGGATGGAGGTGGACCCCTGCCTGGTGGCTTGGATCTCCGACTACCTCACCGACAGGCCACAGTACGTCAGGCTGAAGGACATCACGTCTGACACTGTGGTCAGCAGCACAGGAGCACCACAAGATGTTTTTTTGGCAAATGTGAAATGAAAAATTTTTTGTGTCAACCAACTTTTTGAAATTGAGATTGAGCATACAATCCTCTCAGCCTCTGGACAGGCACTTTGACTGAAGGTGAATCCACAGGTGACTTCGTGGGAGGCAACCTGTCTCTAAATAAGTTGTTGAAGTTGAGCTGATCTCCATCACTGAAGCAACTGTTTTAACAGCAACAAGATCTCAAGTTCATTGATAGGAACTTTTGTCCTGTGGCGTGTCCAGCGGGGTGGCCTGGGGGGGCACAGGCCACCCCCCCAAACCAGACTGGCCACCCCAGGTGCCACCCCGAAGCTAAAACAATAAAATTCAATTAAATATCAAATGTACGATTACGTTTTCGTAGTGAAGCTCAGATATCCGAGTGTAAGTGAATGCAGCATCGGCAAAGGAAGGAGAAAGACGGCACCACAGAAAGCTATTTTCCGGCAAAAGAAAATGATGAGAGAATAAATGTCCTGGTAAGTAATATTAAGTTTGTTGAGTTTAGTAAACTTCGGTGAAATTAGAATACCAAGGAAAAAATAACACTTAAAGAATTATTGCAACCGCCGAATATTTCAGTAGGCTACTGGGCGGCCGCGGAGCTAGCATAAGAGTTATTAGTTATAAGATATAATCCAAGTTGCAGGTTAATACTGGCAGTGTCGCCATGCCAGCTGACTGTACTTCATCATCAGCCAGTGTTGTTCTTTATACATCAATATTACCAAAGTTTGTGCCATGTTCAATGCAGGGATGTGCAGTTCTGGTCCTCCTGGTTTCAGATGTTTCCATACTTCAACACAGCTGATTTAAAGAATCATTTACAGACTTGTGCACAACTAGGTGTTTGGGGATTATTTGATTTGAATTGGCTATGTTGGTATAGGTAACATCTAAAACATGCATGATAGGGGTCCATAAGGGCAAGAATTTGACATCCCTGACTTCCAGTCAAGGTCATACATCAAGAAAGTTGTTGTTTGTGACATAAGTTTTTGCTTTATTACTTCAGGGCCAACCAGTATAGATAGAAGAATAGGAGTGGAGAATGAAAAGATCTCAAAATATTGAGAATTTCTTCCTTAAGAAGGCTAAAATAACGCCAGAAGCAGAGAGCAATGTCAGGGAAAGGTGGACTGAGCAGCAGTCATCATTGTCACCTGTGATTTCTACAAATGAAGGTATGTGAGAATGAATAAGGAAAATGCAAGGAAGGGATGTTTATATTGTCAAGTGTTCAACCGATCCATAGGGGACAAATCCTAATATTTGGGAATAAATAATTAAATAAGTGAATATATGTATTGTGGTACATAATTGGAAATGAAAACAAAATCCTGCTTTAAATAACATGTTTTTTTTATTTAATGAAATGTAATATTTTTATAGTATCCCAGGCACTTTTTCACCTGTTCATGATCCACCAGATAACCAGGATGTGGTGCCCTTTGAAACATCTTCTCCTTCAACATCATGTACGACACTGGGCCATCCACATGGTATTTAACCTCCAATCTTACTTCATAGATTAATATTGAAAGCCTTTAATTGTGCATTAAATATTTTATAATATTGATACTGTCACTTTTGCAAGAGATGTTGTTCTAGATCAAAAACAATTCTTCATTGATTTTTAAATTGAATCCTCCCACACTTAGATATATCTCAAAATCCAGCGGAGGGACCTAGACAGCCACACTTGAAGATATTTCCTCGAACAGTACATGGTGAAAAGAGGAGGGCCTTCAGCAAGACATGGTATTCACAACACAAATGGCTGGAATATTCTCAAAGTCGGGACTCTGTCTATTGTTTTGCATGTAGATACTTTTCCATTCCAAATGCTTCTGAAACTCCTTTTACATCACATGAAGGGTACTCAAACTGGAAGAAGGCAATGTATAAAGATGGAGGTTTTAAGGGGCATGAGAAATCTGAAGGTCATACGAATGCCATGTATGCTTGGAGTGAACATCAGAAAAACATTTTGACAGATTCATCTGTGCGTGATGCTTTGGACAAGGCATATAAAAAAAAAGTAGAGGAAAATCGCATATATATCAAAACTGTTGCTGAAGTAGTTCTCCTTACAGCTATGCAAAACCTCTCCCAAAGGGGGCATCTTGAGACAGATACATCACAAAACAAGGGGAACTTTTTAGAGTTAATGGAACTTCTTTCTAAGCATAATCCACTGATTGCAAAAAAATGAAAGCTGCAGGAAATGCAAAATATACCAGTAACACCATTCAGAATGAAGTAATCGAATGTCTGTCAGAGATGGTACGTGAAGACATTATCAGAGAAGTAAAGGAGAGTGAGTACTTCTCTGTGATTGCAGATGAAACAAAAGACCTAAAGAAAACAGAGCAACTGTCATTAGTACTAAGGTATTACTACAATGGGGCTGTTCAAGAGAGTTTTTTAGAGTTCCAGAGAGCAAGTCAGCTAGATGCAGCAGGGCTCACTCAAAATATCATACAGTGTCTGGAAAGGTATGGCCTTGAATATAGATCCAATCTTGTAGGCCAAGGATATGATGGGGCGTCAGTAATGGCAGGGAAATGCAGGGGTGTTGCAGCCAGGATCAAAACAGAGGCAAAACATGCATTTTATGTACATTGCAATGCACATTGCCTTAACCTTGTTATCGTTGATGCAGTGAAATCAGTCCCTGAAGCACACTGCTTTTTTTCATTGTTGCAGAAATTGTATGTCTACATGTCAGGTTCATATGTTCACCAAAAATGGATCACAGTTCAAAAAGACATGTATCCAGAGGCTCCTAGAGAGCTTCAGAGACTCAGTGATACCAGGTGGGCATGTCGTTACAGTGCATGCAAAACTGTAATGGACAGATTACCAGCTATATTAAGAGTGCTACATGAGATAGATTTAGAGAACAGCGGTGACAGATCAGTGGAGGCACGGGGTCTGTTGGCACAAATTGACCTCACATTTATTGGCAATTTATCCACATTTAGAAAAATTCTAGGGGAAATTAAGTTGCTTTCTGATGTACTTCAGTCTCCATCTCTTGATCTAGCAAAGGCTGTAGACCTAATTCATGCACTTCAAGACACCTTGGACCAATATAGAAGTGAATCCTGTTTTGATGAGCTGTGGCAAGACGCAATGGATATTGCAGAACAGTGTACTGTTGCCTCTGAGACAGTTAAGAGAAGGGTGCAGAGAGAGAGCCTCAGGCTAAAGGGTTATTTTGTAGATTCTCCAATCGGGCAACACAGGTGTAAGGAGGATGACAAGGACAAGTTTAAGAGGGAAGTATTTTACCCCATTCTTGACCATGTACATGCAGAGATGGAGAAGCGCTTCAACAAGACCAATTGTGATATTATGAGGGGTATACAGGCACTAAACCCCAAGAGTAAGAGCTTTTTGTCAGAGGAAATAGTTGTAAGCTTGGCTGGTCTGTATGACTGTGATATTGAAGACCTCAAACATGAGCTGTATCAAGCTAGAAAGGTTGTTCAAAGGAGAGCAGGGTGTGGGAATGAACTCTCCAGTATTTTGGGGTTTACTACCTTCCTAGAGTCTTACAAAGAGGTGTTTCATCAGCTTTTTCGTTTATGTCGAATAGCTTTAGCTTTACCTGTCAGCAGTGCTACTTGTGAACGTAGCTTTTCAGTGCTAAAGCTTATAAAAAATCATCTACGAACAACTATGACTGATGAGAGGCTTAGCAATATTGGAGTTTTGAGTATTGAGAGGAAAAGGGCAAGATCATTAAGCCTGGATGACTTTGTAACACGTTTCGCCACCCGTCACTGTAACAGGCGGATCTACCTATTCTAAGTCATTGATAATATTTAATGAAGCATAGAGTAGGTACTTGAGTAAATGTTCTCTATCAAAAAATAAATATTTTGCAACTACAAGTGCTGCTGTTCACAAATGTTTTTGTACTTCTTGTCTTCTTAACATGTAACAGAGTCTTATCAAAAGTTCAGTATATTTTAATAAGTTTAAATAAGTTTTGCATTGCATTGGCTAATTTGCCAATTGTATGTTAAAAATGTTTGTAGTTTAATGTTCAAAAATGTTTTAGCCCAAAACATATGTGCACTATTTGTCAGTAAAAATACTTGTCCTTGAATGCTGAATAAACTGACAAAGCACTGATTGTATCTCTTGTACTTTATCAACACAGTATCTAAACACTTTTCACTATAGTGGTGAAAATCTCATTCTAATAAAAGTTAAAAGCGCATCCGGTTATTAGGTTTATAGGATTATTGAATTATGGTTAACGGTTGGTAGAATTTTTTTTTAACATTATCTGCCAATTACATGTGCCACCCTTCTACAAATCTGTGCCCCTACCTGGCCCCCCCCAAAAAAAATTTCTAGACATGCCACTGCTTTTGTCATGCTGCAGTCTTTGGTGTGACTGTAGTATTAATGTGTTAGCAAAGTATGCTTGAACTTACCATTTCACTAAATGATGTGCTGCAATACAAGCTCTAATTTCTTCATTTTCATACTGCAGATTGTTCGGACAGTTCTATTTAAAAAGAGAAACAACGCTGTCTGCACAGGCTGCACATGCTGCACATGCTGCAAAGCAAAGACAAGTAGGATTTTTTGTGCAGCATCCATTTCATTCTAGTTATAGCAACTTCCTGCTACTACTCCAGTTTAAAAAGTTCCAGAATATGCTAATGTTTGTATATAGTCACTGACGGGTCCGTAGACCTGTGTGACTCGTATCTTTTTTCACATTTCTTGAGACTAGACATATGCGAATTCACAAACGTGAACAGAATGAAAAGTCAAACAGACAGACATTGTCATGGGGGATGATGTTGGCATCATGATTAAAAACAACCCATTAAGCTCTGCAAAATGCCACTGAAACCTTTTATACAAGAATAATTATTTTTTATGCCTTAAGTACTGCATTTGGTCAGCAGTAGGTCTCCATTACTGTGGACCCCAGAGTTTAACTACAGCGCAAGTACTTTTTACTTTGATGTTTGCCTAGGAGAGAAGAATGAACATATTTTCTGTGTGTATTTTTATGTTTCCGTACACGTGTTGTGTGTGGGATGCAGCAGTACTTCTGAGGATCTGTGTGTATTTCAGTCTCTTGGCAGCTGACTGTTTTTAGCATGTGCACTCTTCTGTCATTTTTATTTTGACATTTGACGATTGTTATGGGGTTTTTTTTGGGGGGGGGGGGCGCTAAACCTGTCCTTTTTGTTGTTGACCAGGATGCCAAATGCTTGCTTACTGTGCAGTACACTAATAAATAAATAATTGAACAGAGCAAATTTGAAAGAAATCACTTCATGTTTTATGTGTTGGAAAGAAAAAAATATCGACTGGATTGGAATATTATATTGGAATACAGGATTTAAAAATGACCAAATATTGGTATTAGGTATCTGTCTTAAAATTACCCACAAATTGAAAAAACCTGGAACAATGGTGAATCTTCCCAGGAAAAGTGAACATACCAAAAAGTACTCCAAGAGCACACAGACAATGGATCCAGGAGATCACAAAAGAATGCAGAACAGCATTTAAAAAACTGCAGGCCTCACTTGTCTCAGTAAGGTCAGAGTTCATGATTCAACAGTAAGAAAGATACCAGGCAAAAATGTCTTCCTTCTCTTTCCCCAACTGGTCGCAGCAGATGGCTCCGCCCCTCCCTGAGACTGATTCTGCCAGAGGTTTCTTCCTGTTAAAAGGGAGTATTTCCTTCCAACTGTCGCCAAAGTGCTGCTCATAGGAAGTCATATCATTGTTGGGATTGTCTCTGTATGTATTATTGTAGGGTCTACCTTACAATATAAAGCACCTTGAGGCGACTGTTGTTGTGATTTGATGCTGTACATCCACCCATCCATCTTCATCCGCTTTGTCCGGGGCCGGGTCGCGGGGGCAGCAGCCTAAGCAAAGAGGATGCTGTACAAATACAATTTAATTGAATGAATTAAAAAATGGCATCCATGGGAGAGATCCAAGGAGAAAACCACTGTTGACCAAAAGCAACACAAAGGCTTGTCCAAAGACAAAAATTAAACTTTCTTGTCAATCTGCGTCTCGTTAGATGTGTTGTAAAACTCACACGGGACTTTGTATTTACTCAGGTTATTTTTTCTATCTGCATTTAATCATTACTTAATATTAATCTCTGGCTTTCAAACATCTTTGACAAAGTTGGCAGAACCACGCTGTTAAGACCACACCTAAAATCTCAGCCTTGGAAAAGCTTTACGTTAAACTCAGAGCTAAAGTATGTTCAGTCTGAGCACAAATCTTTTGGAGGATTTCCTCTGAAGAGAAAAATCTGTATTTTACAGGAAATAGTGGAGCCTTTGTTTAAGGAAATTCAGAATACTGCTTGTTACTAGTGGAAGCGTCTAACAGATGTAGTTCAAACTGGGCTGAACAGCTTGTGAAAACAGAGTCACAGACTACAGTATTACAGACAGAAGGAAACTGCTACACTGGTTAAACAGAGAAAGAACAGTTAAGTAGTCTTACTCTGGGAATCACATATCTGGTTAAGCTGAGGCTGAAAAGGTCAGTGACTCTTGGCTTTAGATAATTCAGCCTAATTAATTTTAAAGGGAAAAAACCCCAATCTGTAAACCAATGACAGTATCTGGATGACAAAATGCACATTTTAAAATAAAGAGCAAGGTTACAGACAATTAAAAGTGAAACAAACTCTATGAGCACAGGCACTGCAGTACTACTCAGTCTGCCCAGTTTTGTTGCAGGAAGCCAAACACAGAAAAATGTATTTAACCTTGCAAATGTACGAGCCCTTCAGGCTTTAAATCACGGTGGTTCTGTCTTGGTCACTAAAATCTATTAAGAAATTCTTTTAAGGCCATAAAAGCTCTTGATAAGCTCGAGCTGCGTAAGACCTTAAATTGGACAAACGGTTAAGAAAACAGATGCTGGACTGATGGAGAGATGACCTGCTATCAGGTCTTTTATCAGTTCCCAGAGTCAGAACCAGACACGGAGAAGCTGCATTCAGCTTTTATGCTCCTTATATCTGGAACAAACTCCCAGAAAGCCTCAGATCAGCTGAAACACTCAGTTTATTTAAATCCAGGTTGAAGACTCACCTGTTCTCAGCTGCATTTGAATAAAGCACCAAATCCACACTTTAAGCTTAAATTTCAAAACTTACATTTAACTACTGATTTTATCTACTGTTCTGATTTTATCTGTTTTGATTTTATATACTGTTGTTTGTTTGTTTGTTTGTTTGTTAATTAGTTAGTTAGTTTATTTGCTTGTTTTATTCAATTTTAAATCATGCTTTTTATTTGTTCTTGTTTCTAATGTCTCTGTAAAGCACTTTGAATCACCTTGTTGTTGAATTGTGCTGTACAAATAAACTTGCCTTGCCTTGCTAGTCAAATAAAGAAAGGATAGAATTAATGAATGTCCTTTATTAGATTAGATTAGATAGAACTTTATTAATCCCTCGGGTGGGTTCCTCTGGGAAATTCGATTTCCAAAAAAAGCACAGCACCGACAGAAGTTACAGAGTTACAGAATATTATATATATATATACACACACACACACACACACACACACACACACACACACACACACACACACATATATATAAATACAGAGACAATATAAATAAAATATACGAAGGGGATAAATAGAATAAATAGGAATAAAAAATAAAAATACAAGTGAATTGCACATTTCAAGTATTTAAGTATTTATAGTATTTAATAGGTTATATAATCCAAATTTTACAGGAGTTTTTCTTCAGGAATTACCTAACCAAAAGCATGTGCTTCAACAGTAAGATAAAGGCAAAAATATTTATTGTTTATATACACTTTGAAAACACATCAGAAAAAAAAATATTCATGCCAATATGGACATATGACCAACTCTGTAACACTATTCAGCATGACCGGTTTGGTGATTGGTCAGTGATAGTTTAGGGAGGCATATCCACTAGGCAACCACACCGTGACTGCCATTAGGTATCTGGACAAAATTCTTGGACCCACTGTCAGACCCAACACTGGTGCTTTGGGTTCTGGGTTCCTCCTGGTGCATGATAATGCCTGGCCTCATATGGTGAGAGTACACAGGCAGTTTCTAACCCATTATCCCATCCATAACAGTATAGATATCCAGCATCATTTTTTTCCTATTGAGATCTGAAGTGTTCCTTTCAGATCTGCAGAGTTTAAAGCCAGACATTGTTGTCTTACAACAAAAACCAGAAAACCGTAGATGAGAACTGGTTTAGCAGGAATTTAGGTGCATTGAAATGCTGTATATGTGAATCCTGAGCACAGGAGCAAAGCAAACGATGATCAATTAAGGAATTAGTTCCTCAGATACTCTGGGGGGGGGATGTTAAGGAGAGCTCATTTGGAAGAATTGAATGTAATTTACTGAGACAGAGAAATTAATTATTGCATTTGCTGATTAGACACTGATGCCCCGTCATGACAGAATCCCAGCAGTGACAGGACCCCCATTAACACCATCACCCAGTGAACCAATGAGCCACCAGGTGGCTATCATGCTAATATGTTACATAGTGATGAACAGAAGGCCAGTGTGGTATGTAAAGCCTGGACTACAGTCACAGCCTAATGCTTTGGCTACAGCTGTGCACACATATATAAGAAAGTGAAGCTGCATTGTTTATGAAACACAGAAATTTGTGCCATTTCCAAAACGTATGGCCCTGACTGTCCATGAATGATGCAGCGTAGCAGCTTTATTTTCTGAGAGGGAACATTTTTGCAACTTACAAAGGATAAAATAGGTGCATAAATAATAAACAGCAGTGGAGGCTTCCAGCAGCTCAGTGGTTAAGTAACACGTAACCATTAATGTACATAATGTTACTGTTCCAGGTCACTGAGGTCTACAGAGTTTCAAAAGTAAACCAGGTCTACTGTCAGGTACCGTGAACCCGCTGGGTTCATATTCATTACGTTTTAAAGTGCAGCTTATGTAAAGAGACAACAGCCACAGAAAAGGTACAGTTTCTTTATTGAGTGCTTTGAACTTACTGATCTTTCAGAATGAGACGTTGCCATGATGCAGTATCTGACAGCTGGAAACATGTGCTTAATAGTCAGCAGATTAATGGCTACTTGAATTACTAGTGTTATGTTCTAGGTTAGCGGGTTTACTGTGTTCTCACAGGTTAATCCCTCTCTGACTCAGGTTACCAGCGAATAAAGTCACTTTAAACCCTTGAACCACGATGCTGCTGTCATAATGCAGCTCACTCGAGATGTCAGGAATAAATAACTCTTTATGTTCTTTTTGTGACTGCCATGACAGCGTTGGGACAGGAATACTAGAAACTACATTTTTCTGGAAAAGAAGCCATCCATCAACCCTTTAGAACATCATCCCCGACGCCTCGGCTAACATAGAATGACCAGTTGGGTTTGTAACAATTCAAGACACTGACGTGGTAACTGCATTCATGGCTCATGGATCCTCAAAGAAGCTGCAGAGGAAAAGGATTTAGGGAAGAAGACAGATATTATCAGGAGAGACAGTGAAGTTCAAAGTATATGAGAAAAGCTTTCTGATGCTTAAGAAATCCAACCATAAACTTGCAGTTTCATAATGCCACATCCCCATTTGTCAGATTGCCATTGATTGACAGACCTGGACATTGCCAGCCACCTGTGCAGATGTTGCCATGACGACCGTCTATATTTACACCTGAGGCTGGATCCAGGCAGGAGGTTTGGAGAAGAGCATTGACACTGTATCAGTAGCAGACACCTGCAGCCATGTTATCTGTCAGAGGTGATTCACAGCCTCTGTCAGACCAACCCAGTCACCAGAACAAAGTGCTTTCATTGTATGCTTGTGCAAACCACAGACACTTACTTGTCTTGTCTCTAGGCTAAAAATACTTTCCATATGTGTATATTGGTTTAAGTAATTTCTTGTGACAATGCATTGGTTGTAATCTATAAAATATGTGCTTAATGTAAAAATAACTCACTTCATTTTGACTCAGGGCAGAAAATCTCAAGTGTGCCACTAATTAGATTTTCACACACCACTGTGACATGTCAAAATGTCACCTGCTTTTCAAAGAGTTATGTGTCTTATTTAAAAAAAATTCTATTTTGGACACTGAAAGCATATTTCTTACATTTTACAAAACATGAATGCAGCAGATACTCGGGTGCTGCGATGAGGCGAATAATGTTTAGGATTTTATAAACTCACAATGCAAACTGCATCAAACGAGTTCAGTAGCTAAGGCTGAGGGTGAATAGTCTCTTTTGCACGTTACTTGATGTTTGTTTCAACTTCAGTTGAATAAAAATTAAGATGATGTTGGTTTAAAAAATAAATGTCAAAAAACTAAAGACTAGAATAAAGCTGGGGAAGGGACTTTGGGATAGCCCTTTGAAGCACTTTGAATCACTTTGTTGTTGAATTGTGCTATACAAATAAACTTGCTTTGCCTTGCCTAACCAGAGGGAAATCTTGTTAAGTACTGGTGTTATAGGGATCATGGACACTGGAGCATAACTTCAAGCTTTTATAGGAGTCTGCCCTCAAAGGAAAGCACTGAGGGAACTATCTGATGCAATGCTGAGTTAAAAGAGCTTATTAAAGTCAGTTTGAAAGTATAGAACAAAGTCAGTAAAATTAAAGGCATTTAGGGTACTTCAAGGTCAACAGCTTGGATTATTAAAGGGAATTTTAATGCTAACTTATTTCTTGCATTCTTGCGCTTGTTAATAATGTTACAGTACACAAAAGCATTGCTCTTATAACCTAGTTCGGCTGTAGCATCTTATTTTTTTCCTATTCTTTTGTTTTTTTTTAGTTTTCAACATATGCGAGGACATGTGGTGAGGTGACAAATTAAACCTTATAAGAGAAGTCATGAGATTTTTCAATCGAAATAGCTTTGTTTGCATAGTGCTCCAAGTTTAAGGTCCCTGAATGAACTGGTGAGCCCCATCCAAGAAACTGCCTGACAAGTCTGTTTCCCTACTGCACCTAATCATAGGGCGATCGTGGCTCAAGAGTTGGGAGTTCGCCTTGTAATCGGAAGGTTGCCGGTTCGAGCCCCGGCTTGGACAGTCTCGGTCGTTGTGTCCTTGGGCAAGACACTTCACCCGTTGCCTACTGGTGGTGGTCAGAGGGCCCGGTGGCGCCAGTGTCCGGCAGCCTGGCCTCTGTCAGTGCGCCCCAGGGTGGCTGTGGCTACAATGTAGCTTACCATCATCAGTGTGTGAATGTGTGTGTGAATGGGTGGATGACTGGATATGTAAAGTGCTTTGGGGTCCTTAGGGACTAGTAAGGCGCTATATAAAATACAGCCCATGTCATGGTCTGGGTGAGAGTGGTGTTTTTCCACAGAGCTGGGCTCCACCTTTGGGCGGAGTCTCCAATCAGCCTGCACACCTGTCTGCAATCAAGCTACCGGACTTCTTGGACGGTATCCCTCTCACGTTGTTCTCTACCTGCAACGCATAAGCCATTCAGCAACACTGTCTAATCAACCTGTCATAATTTACTGGAACCCCGCTGACTCCCAGTCTCTTCTTCATTATAGTGACTCTGTATTTCTCCACCCAGGCCACTGCCCCTCCTTTCACACCTGGACCTGTTCATGGACTTTTGAATTGAATCACAGCTCATAGTTTTGGTTACATGTCTCAGGTTTAGCTCATAGTTCATAGTAAACTTTGTCAGGATTGTCTAGTTTCCCAATTTGATGCTGCCTTTCTGCACTATTGTAAATAAAACTCTATTTTCACATCAGTTTTGCCTCCGTCTGTTTCTGCACTTGAGTCCACACACCCAGTTTGGCCTCTTGGCCTTAACAGGCATCTGTTTGGGCTGCTTCAATGGGCAATTGGCATCATAGATGTGCAGCAACAGCTGCACATCTATGATGCCAGTGCTGAAAAATCTCAGAGGAATGTTTCCACCACCTTGTTACGTTTATGCCAAAAAGAATTCAGCTAAATTTAAATTAACATAATAAAAAAATTACCAGTGACTGGATGTATTGTCATTGCCTGATCTGGGTTGTTTTTGTTTTTTTTACTATAAAGGATGTTTTGATGATGCCTGGCTTTTTTCAGATATTTTTGGGGGACTGTTTTTTTTAGCCTTCAGTACTTTTTTTTAGTCTTCAGTACTGTCAGCTCAGTGTGTTTTTAGTTGTACTGATTATTTTTGGTCATCTGCACCTTCCTGTCATGAACAGTATGCCCAGACCTGGCGAGAGGAAACACACCATGAATCAAGTCTACAAAAACAAATCCAAAGTAAGCAGACTGTTGGGTACATCTGTCTGATGGGACTCAGAATAAGGATACTTGTTACTTGTTACCATTTAATATTATTACAAAGAAGAAGAATCAAGCACACAACATGAGTAGTGTTTTTCCTTAAGGAAATGTGACATATTGTTTTTATAGCACAATTATAACTCCGCCTTTCTCCAAGTTTTATTTCTTGGCTGTGGAATGTTAGTTAACAAGCCAAGCGTACAGCAGTAGTGGGATCTAAAAAGCCACATGCTAGCTAGCCAGGCTACAGTAATAATTCCAGATGTTGTTGGGTTGGAATGACTAGTAGTGCTTGGGGGAGGTGAGTCATGGCTTTCCCCCCCAATCCGTGTGACACATCAAAAGATTAAATAAACCTCATAACACCAGTTAACATTCCAAAGTGCACTTAAAATAGTAGTGACAACAATAACAAGCAAACCATTGTACTCTTTAACTCAGGAGCGCTAATAAGACAGTGTTTGAAATCTGTTTATTTTTGGTATCAAAGTTGTTGAAAACATGAATATTCTGGCACCCTTCCATTTACCAAACACTCTTTATCAACTAAATAATTCAGGATTTTTAAAACTTGTGAATACTGTTTATACTGATGGAAAACAAGTTCCCAAATGCTCCCTTAGGATTTCACCCAGAGTTTATTACTGACCCCGGGGGAGGTTGTATAATCCAGGCTGATGAGAGTCTTCATGTGGTGCATGTCTGGAACCTACAGCTCATTCCAGTCTGTGACTCATTTTCCAACACAGTCCCCAGGCAGTGTCTGAAACTATCTTGAGAAGCATTGTGACTGATGCCACTAACTTATCTGTGCATGACTTGAAGGCTTCTGGACCACTTGAGTATTTGGGTTTAATATTAGCTGCTGAGTTGTGAAACTGACAGTGAGAGTCTTTAACCACAGTATCAGCTCATTGAGGCTATATTTAGTAGTGCTTTGAGGTGCTAAGGTCCCTGTGCCCCCGTACTAATAATAATTACTAATATTTGGCACGTTTAAGGAGTTAAAATGAAAACAGATTTTTGGTTTCTGCACTCAAAAAAAATATTCTCCTTCCCCAATAAACATGAAACAATAATTTATACAATATAAGGTTAATTTAGTCATATCATTAACCATTAAGAAAAATGTGCTTGGTATAAACTAAATGTAAACCAATCAAGTAATATTAA
Organism: Rhamphochromis longiceps; assembly: GCF_057381845.1. Classification (NCBI taxonomy): domain Eukaryota; kingdom Metazoa; phylum Chordata; class Actinopteri; order Cichliformes; family Cichlidae; genus Rhamphochromis; species Rhamphochromis longiceps. The sequence goes on along the minus strand of NC_140564.1, from coordinate 11,646,698 downwards.
TTTGACTATATTCCACTGAATAACATTTTGCATGGAGAGTTTAAAAACAGTTAAAGTAGTTAAAATCAGGAATTTAGTCCTTTTTTGTGTTGTTGTTGTGTAAGTAACAAAATTCATTCATACATTGAACAGACACTAACGCTGGTAACTGTGGGTAAAAACTCTTCAAATAAAGCTCTAATTAACAAGCTCATATGATATATTTAGATGAAGAGAGTATGTTTTATAAAAGATAATCTATTATTGAGGTTAATGTTATATTCTGTCATGGTTCTCAAGATCTGGAGAGGTCGTGGTGTGTGTATTGTTTGTCTTAACCTCTCCCACCAGGGCGGAACTGGACCTTGGTTCCCCGCCTCTGAACCCACCCTGAACACACACCTGTGGCTCATTCACACTGATCCTGGCAGACTACTTAAGATGGCAAGAGAGGCTACTTCCTCGCTGGATCGTCACATTACCAAGTGTCAGTGTAGTGTAACCTATGAAAATGTTCCTTTGATCCCCTAGAGTTTCCTCCTGACTTTGTTTTTTCCTCTGTGTACAGGCCTTCTAGACTCCCTGCCCGTCTTCCCTGCCGTCTGGATTTCTGTGGATGTGTGTGAGTGAGCGTGAGCTTCTTAGTGTGGACATTTTTGAGTTACGGATCGAGTGGAAGAAGAGCGTGTGTGTACCCCCGTCTTGGACCTTCCCTTCGGACCCCGCCCTACTCCCTGGAGCCCCGTGTTATCTGTTCCACTGTATATATGTATATATTCTCACTTGGTGTCACATTTCAAATAAACCCTCACCCTCTCTCTAAACTTCAGAGTCCTGCGAGTGAGTCCTCTGCCTACTAATCTGTGACAATATTCAGTCACTAACCAAAGTGCAACCCAGGATCAAGGCAAAATGTGTAATAGACACGCCAGCCCACTGTGTCCATTTCACGCTTTGCCTCTCTAAAATGTGAAATGGACATGCATGCATAAATTGTATTACCCCCGGGGGAGGTAATATATTTAAAGTCACAAAGTACATTCCAGGGTCTTTTATCATCAGAATCAACTAACCTAGGTGGCTAATGTGTGTATATATATGTAAATATGTTAATAATGTGTGTTTAAACGCTTTCCCGTGATTATTTTCACGTTGGCTTGAAATAAAATATCTCCCTCTGTTGTTACTGCAGCATACTACAACTTACTGCAAATTCTGCATTTCACATTTCAGATAGGTAAAACGTGAAATGGACACGGTGGACCGTGTTTCTATTACACGTTTTGTTGTGGAAGACATGCTGTTCTTATCCTGTCTTTCTTCTCTCACCCCAACTGGCCACAGCAGATGGCCCCGCCCCTCCCTGAGCCTGGTTCTGCTGGAGGTTTCTTCCTGTTAAAAGGGAGTTTTTCCTTCCCACTGTAGCCAAAGTGCTTGCTCATAGGGGGTCATATGATTGTTGGGTTTTCCTCTGTATTTATTATTGTAGGGTCTGCCTGACAATATAAAGCACCTTGAGGCGACTGTTGTTGTGGTTTGGCGATGTATAAATACAATTGAATCGAATTGAACTGTGATATCAGGTTGGACGGTGTAAATGTTGGAAGTGTTTGTTTTAATCCTGGCAAAATCACACAAAATGGGCAGTGTACCTCTATCGATAGCATTCCTGTTGTTCGTTATGAATGTAATGTGAAAATAATTGCTAACTAACATTAAACAGAAAACACTGCTGACATCAAAGAGTATGTTTTATCAACTGTGTCGTAGAGGACGCTCATGCCACCTCATAAAGATCCCTGACATAGTGTGAACACCATTTCAAAGATAATTAAATGGAGTATGTTGGAGTAATACTTGAGATCAACAAAGGCAAAAGACATAATCCTCTGTAAAATGTCATGGCACAGCCATATGACCAAATAACACAAAATGTCAATCTCATGGTTTTTTAATGTTTTAAAATGAGGAGATTTCCGTGCCTCTCCTGTCCTGTATCTGTTGAGTTATTTCAGTCTCCACCAGTGATATTGAGAAGAAGTATTGTTAACGTAACTGTGAGTATAATGTGAAGCAACAGAAAAAGACAACAATGATGTATGAATGGAGAATTTTCTGAGTTACTTTTATTTCAATAGCTTTATTAACCCCATGATTTACTCATATACCTGCCCATTCATCATCCACATACTACATGACTTCACAACCATCAATGGACCAAATCAGTGTACAAATGCACGTAGAGTTTTAAGGTCCTTATCAAACACAGGGCTAAAATACTGTCGGTGAAATCATGACCCTGTGGCATGGCACTGAGAGAATGTGCTTTTCTCTTTGGAATCAATATGATTGAGGCCCCATGGTGACAGAGACACTCCACGGCCCCACAGTCATGCTGCCATCATTTTAGAGCAGCAGGTCTTCTGGACTTGATAAAAATAAATCCGACTGGACCAAGTTGATCTGGATACAACAGGCCAGCTAAATATGTCTCAACTACAGGAGGGAAGTGCAGCCAAAGTCAAAAGGGTCATTCCTCCAGTATCAGAAAACATTTATAAGAGTAATATAGAAATGAAACCACATAGTAAAGATGCACAGCATAAACTCATGAACTCACAATTCCTAAGTGATCATTTCATTCCTGCAAGGGTCAATGGCTTGGGAAATGCTAACACAGCAAAATAAGATTTAAATATGCTCTATGTACATCTAATTAAGTCATAATCAAACAAATAATAATCTGATCCTTAGCTGATCTTAAAATTAGGTAAATACAACCTCAGGAAAACAACAACACACGCGTGCCATGTCATTATTTATTTAACAAAAATTAAGACAAAATGCAGAACAGCCTTACTGCTTCCATATGAATTAAGAAGCATCATCTAAGTAGCAGGCAGGTGCTGGTAATCAAATAAGAATAATAATAATGGATACTTTATTGATCCCCATGGGGAAATTACTTGTTTTTCTCTGCATTTGACCCATTCACTCAGTGAAGCAGTGGGCAGCCCACTAAGCAGGCGCCCGGGGAGCAGTGTGTAGGGACGGTACCTTGCTCAGGGGTACCTCAGGGTAGCCGTTAAGTGGATTCGAACCGCCGACCTTCCGATCATGGGGCGACCACTTTACCTACTGAGCTATCCCTGCCCCCCCACAAATGCACTTGATTAACTGATCATCAGCAAGTCTGAGCATCTCTATAAAAAAGCCTCTATGCTTTGGTAGTTTGCTGGGCTGGAACATTCTGGAACATTGGAACACAGTCTGTCCCAGCAAATTTCCCCCAGGGTCAAACAATGCAATGCACAGAGAAATTGGACAAAACCCAAGAGCTACATCTCAGAATCTACAGACCTTAATAAGCATATTAAATGTTAAAGTATGAAAAAAAACTGAACAAACATGGTTTGTTTGGAAGGGTTATCAGGATATTAGCACAAACACTCTATACCCATGCTTCTATAAGCATGGGGTGGTGGTGGAGGGGTTGGGATTTGGGCTTGTTATGTAACCACAAGTTCCTCCAGACCAATGTAAAAATGAATGAAGTAAACATTTTCTGTATGACTTTAAGTTGTTGCTGCTAAAGTTGCTTCCTTTAATAAGCCGTTGAATCCTGAGTTTTTCACCCACAACTTAGGTTTTGTTAAATAAATAAATGACACAGTGTGTTTTTGGCACTGTTGGGTGTAACGTGTTCCAAAGTAGCATTTTACTGCATTACTGCATTAAATTCAGTAATTATATTACAGATACAGTTATGTCACTGCATGCATTACAACAGTTCTTGAAAAGAAAAAATCCATCAAACAGTTTTTTCCTTCTGTAGTTGGATTACCTGATATAGACCCGATTACATTTCTGATACTTTCAGTTTATTATAAAGTATGAAGCCTTGAGATGACTGTGAGTGTGCATACTGCTAAATATTGTCCACTGTTACCATCATCTTTTATGGAATTCCTATTATACAAAATATGTTCTTTTAATTCTTTTCTTTTGAAGTTTTTCCTCTTGAATGGTTTGTGTAATTCAATGTCACATGGCTCGAGAGCGAGGTTGCGAGGACTGTTTTGTTTATCTCGTATTTTTCGTTTGCCACGTGTCTCTCGTCTCTCCTGCCATTCCATTTGCTATCCATGTGTGCCTTTGTCCCTATCTGGGTTGTGAATGTATTAGCAAATAACAAATAATTCACTACATAAATACAGGATAATACAACCGCCATACCTATTCATATCATTATGCTTGTGAGTCATTGCAAGCATCCCTCTCTTATTGCTTCATTGCATTCATTATGTCAGCGAGGGGGGATTCTGTGGCTGAAAACACACAGTACAGTAGATACACGTGGCCCATCCTGAGTACTCGACAGAAAAGTAAACAATAATCTAAAATAAAAAATAAAGCTCTAATAAAACACAACTATTGAATTATAGTGAATGCTGTAATGCTTTTCTTGTAACAGTAAATGTGTTTGGGTTTATTTGGCCTTCAGACAACAATTCTGATGGCTACACTGCTGGACAGGACAGAGAAAATAATAATAATAACAATAATAATAATAATTTTGGGATTGACATGATTTATTCATAAATCATCATAAAAAGTCAATTCTGCTAATGATATATGGCACATCTTTAATTCTGAAGCCTGTAAAGTGTTTTCGAAATAGCTCCAGAGGTCATAGGTTATCCTGCGGAATGTGTAACATCTTTGAAATAAAAAGATAAAACAAATCCTTTTTATATAGTAAAAAAAGTAAACAAACCAAAGCAGAGTCTGTGTGTGTGTGTGTGTGTGTGTGTGTGTGCGTGCGTGCGTGCGTGCGTGCGTGTGTGTGTGTGTGTGTGTGTCACAGCAAAAGGTTTACCTTGCTGTTTGTTGATGTTCTTCCGGCTGAGTGGGGACAGGAGCCTTATCTTAATGGGACTGTCTGGGTGGAAAGCTGGTTGTCTCCATAACAGTCACGCACAAGCACGTGCACATACATGTGCACACACACAGAGAGCTAGCAGTGCTCCATGTGCTGTAATGAATGATAGCTTAATCACCCACATTACTGTCACATGCTGGTAACGATTAAGGAAGTGTGTATTTCCAGTATTGATATATCGAATGTAAATTGTTTCAATGACCCTGGTAGTTTCCTAGAAGGAGAAAGTGCGTTCAATACTGTGAGACACTTATCACATCAGCAACATTATGAATTTTTTTTTCAGAAGGTCAGAGTCACTGTCACAACAGAAGGGCCAGAAAAATCCTGCACTGAAGTAATGACAAAAGAATTTGGTATCTCCATCCTCTCCATCACTGACATTTCAGGCTATTGTCAGAGCTGCTAGCACGTTTTAGTTACGTACAAAGTTACCTTTGGCAGCACGAGTTGGACAAAGCTTGCAGCTATGAAGGGGAATAATTTAACCTAAGCCACCATCATTTCCTAATGTTAACATGTAGTTATTGCTTAAACATAAACAAGTGCCTTTATTAAATGGCTGCAACCAAACAGACTTTTTATAGCACCTAAACCTGAGGAGCAGGTGAAAGCGAAAGTGACCACGCGCTGTGTGTGTGTGTGTGTGTGTGTGGGGGGGGGGGGGGGGGGGGGGGGGGGGGGATCAATACAGCATTGTATTGTGATATTTTACATGGATTACATTATTGATACAGATAACATTATTTGAGCAAACTTTAATTAAATTGGCTCAACTGACAAATGATCCAACACTGGACACAGTCAGCTTTTCAAAGCTACCTCCTAATTCAGAGGAAGGTAATGGGTCAGTAGTCAAGTGAAAATCAGACATCAACCCTTCACACACACACACACACACACACACACACACACACACACACACACACACACACACACACACACACACACACTGTTGAATGATTGTAACTCCTGGTGACTAAATAGTTGTCAGGAGCTTGAGCTTGAGTCACAGTCTGACTTAAGACCGACTGCAGTCACTCTCAGAGAGGTTGCTGAAGATTTGCAAAAATGTTGTCTGATTCATAAACGCAGACAGATCACCAGCATGTTGCCATCAGTCTAAATGGTCTTTGTCAATGAGCACAACTTAACAGGGACTCGACTCAACTGGCTGCCAGTTGGTAGTAATGGTTATATACTTATAGCACAGGAAGGTTGCTGAGTGCAAATTTAAAAGCCACATTTGAATTTCTGTTAAATTACAATTTTTAGAATTTTTAGACAGCAAAGGACATGTGATTTTCATTATCAGTTAATTGCTGTACTATCAGAAACAGATTGCATGTAATTGCCAACTTGACCCCATTCAGTTGCAGACTGGCATCAGACTGACTTCATCTTATGCTGACATTTATGGCAGGTTTTAATGACAGTGTTGGTGTGCTTGCAAAATCTCATTTTACACAAAAACAAAATCTTATGGCATAAAACAGGTACTGACAAAGTTTAATTTTGAGGATACAATCAGTAAAAAATTGCAATAATATCGTATTGTGGGGTGTCTGGTGATTTCTACCTCTAAAAGATACATTGTGGGTTATGAACAGACACAAGTGGAAATGGCTGATAACAACTGGACATTCTCATTTTACATCATATTGTGACTCCTCAGCCTCCCTGGGAAAGTCTATGCCAGGGTGCTGGAAAGGAGAGTTCGTCCGTTAGTCGAACCTCGGATACAGGAGGAACAATGCGGTTTTCGTCCTGGTCGTGGAACACTGGACCAGCTCTTTATCCTCTCCAGGATACTTGAGGGTGCATGGGAGTTTGCCCAACCAGTCTACATGTGTTTTGTGGACTTGGAGAAGGCATTCGACCGTGTCCCTCGGGGTGTCCTGTGGGAGGTGTTGCGGGAATATGGGGTGTCTGGCCCATTGCTACGGGCCATTCGATCCCTATACAACCGTTGCAAGAGCTTGGTTCGCATTGCCGGCAATAAGTCGGACTCGTTCCCGGTGGGTGATGGGCTCCGCCAGGGCTGCCCTTGATCTCCGGTTCTGTTCATAATTTTTATGGACAGAATTTCTAGGCGCAGCCAAGTGGCGGAGGGCTTTCGCTTTGGTGGCCTCAGAATCTCATCTCTGATTTTTACAGATGATGTGGTTCTGTTGGCTTCATCGGGTGAAGGCCTCCAGCTCGCACTGGAACGGTTCGCAGCCGAGTGTGAAGCAGCGGGAATGAGGACCAGCACCTCCAAATCTGAGGCCATGGTTCTCAGCCGGAAAAGGGTGGAGTGCCCACTCCGGGTCGTGGATGAGTTCCTGCCCCAAGTGGAGGAGTTCAAGTATCTCGGGGTCTTGTTCGCGAGTGATGGGAGAAGGGAGCCGGAGATCGACAGACGGATTGGGGCTGCAGCTGCAGTAATGCGGACGCTGCACCGGTCCGTCGTGGTGAAGAGGGAGCTGAGTGTAAAAGCGAAGCTCTCAATTTACCGGTCAATCTACGTCCCTACCCTCACCTATGGCCACGAGCTGTGGGTAGTGACCGAAAGAACGAGATCGCGGATACAAGCGGCAGAAATGAGCTTCCTCTGAAGGGTGGCTGGCCTCTCCCTTAGAGATAGGGTGAGAAGTTCGGCCATCCGGGAGGGGCTCAGAGTAGAGCAGCTGCTGCTCCACATCGAAAGGAGCCAGCTGAGGTGGTTCGGGCATCTGACAAGGATGCCCCCTGGGCGCCTCCTGGGTGAGGTGTTCCAGGCATGTCCTACCGGGAGGAGGCCCCGGGGCAGACCCAGGACACGCTGGAGAGATTATATCTCTCGGCTGGCCTGGGAACGCCTTGGTATTCCCCCGGATAAGCTGGAGGAGGTGGCTGGGGAGAGGGAGGTCTGGGCCTCTTTGCTTAGGCTGCTGCCCCCGCGACCCGGCCCCGGATAAAGCGGATGAAGATGGATGGATGGATTGTGAATATAGTTGAAAACCATATATTTCCACTTTTTTTCATTAGGTGTTATAAGGTGGATATTGAAATCTGAGATTTGCCAACATTAACCATCCAACAGTTTCTAACTTAAAATAATAATAATAATAATGATAATGGATACTTTATTGATCCCCATGGGGAAATTACTTGTTTTTCTCTGCATTTGACCCATTCACTCAGTGAAGCAGTGGGCAGCCCACTAAGCAGGCGCCCGGGGAGCAGTGTGTAGGGACGGTACCTTGCTCAGGGGTACCTCAGGGTAGCCGTTAAGTGGATTCGAACCGCCGACCTTCCGATCATGGGGCGACCACTTTACCTACTGAGCTATCCCTGCCCTTAAAAGTTTGGATAAATGGGATTTGGACCTTGTCTAAGTGTTCTGCAATAATTTTTTACTGGTGTTTTTATCTTATTCCAATAGCTAACTGCATTTGTATTATTATAATTTTGATTATTGCTTATTTTGCTTGCGCTTTGTTATTCGAAGGACTAGCAGACGGAAACTGGCTATCAGCTAAATCTGGTGCAATGCATCCTTTCTCTGAGGAGATGAGTATTTTTTGTTTGATTGTACAAATAAAGAAGCAAAAAATTCAAAAACAATGTTCCTGAAAAGTAAATTTAAACTAATCTAAACTCAGACTATTTCAGAATAATCTAAACCAAAGTGATTCTAGTACCAGAACTACAAAGTCCAGTATGCAGATGGGGTTGGTTAATGTGAAAATTACAACACTCAGGAGATCATGATTTGTTTCCCGCTTGCGAATTCTTTTGATTTCTGCCTTTTTGTGAACATTGTGACTGGGGTTCAAATAAACAAGCCAACTGAAAAAATGACATGTAAGGATGTCCAGTGTGCTACGGGCACCTAGGAAGTGTTGACAATATGTCGACACTCTGTACTCCGTACAGCACTGTTTGATTGCTCCACTCCAATCAGTAAATCCCATTCAAATTCAGTCCACTCCAGTTAAACTGATATATACCTGATCCAAGGTTAACAGGACTGTAACAGATGTTAAAAATAATTCACTCACGGTACAGTGATTACAGCCATAAGCTAATTAAAAATGCACCTTTAAATATCTAAAGATTTTTGTTACTTTTAAGGTTTAGATCAACCTAGTGACTTAAGGTTCACAAAAAAATGTCAGCAGAAGGAGGATAAAAATGGAGACGAATCCGGGTTTGAGTGCATTTAATCTTCATTATTAGTATTATTAAAATTTCTGTAACTCTGGTGAGTTCAGAGAGTTTATTCCAAGGAGACAGACCGAAGCATCAAAATCCAGACAATAAGAACAAAAACCCCTCCCCCACACACTGTCTCATCCTAAATGTATCTCAGACTTTGTCTGGTGGTTTAACAGATGCAGCGTTATTGCTCCAAACTATCACGGCCTCTCTGAGAAGGTATAATTCAGAAAAGCACACCGTAGTGTACTCAGTAGTCTTTCTTTCTTCCTCTCTTTTTTTCCAGCATTTCTACACATATATACACACGCCACATGGCTTTGTTTGGGGATCCTGGTCACTTTAGCACAGTAGAATGAACTGCTTGGCAACTAGTGGAGGATGAGAGCGCACACACTGAGGCACTGACCACTACAGAAGAGCCATCGGGGTTATGATGCCCTCAGCTAAGGCTAATGATACAGGGAGCAACCGGTGTAACAGATGGCCTTCACTAAGTCATATGAGGCGCTCTGTTAGCAAGTGGGTAGACTATGACTCTCTATTGTTTACTTATTCACACCATTGCACATATTTACACACATTCAGACAGCATGACCTCCTCTGGAAACATCCTTTGGCTTGTGATTGCTACTCTTTTTTTTTCCATGTATGGAAATAAAAATGGTGAATCAATTTAAGCTGGAAGAAATGGAAAAAATCTTTAGAAACGTAAAGCATTGTTAGAGTGGTAGACTATAAGAGACTTTGATGTGACACATGTGAGCATCCTAGAAGCCCATAACCTGAGAAATCAACAACTATTCATATTCTTATCTACTTTTAAGCTAAAAATGAATAAACAAAAACACTTCAGGTATTAGTTTCACGTTTGCACGGCCATTACTGGAGCTGTTTTTAAATTTAACACTTTACAGCAGAAATGAACATTTACAGCCTGTAACAGTTTGCCAGTACAACTTATTGCAGTTGTACATATATTATAGTTTAAAGTGACCATTTTAACATTTTTTCAAAGGTTTAAAGCAGGTATGCTGAACTCGTTTTATATTGTGGGCCTAATATAAGAAAAAGAAATGCATTTTTTAACAGTAAGTCTCTGTTTTTCTACAAGATAAAGTACGTGATGTAGTGAATGAAAGAAATATGTCAGCACAAATAAATAATGTACTACTATAGCTTATTTACACTATACTTACTTATACTACTTATAGTATATAACTTATATACCATCTCTCACCCCAGCCGGTCGCAGCAGATGGCCCCGCCCCTCTCTGAGCCTGGTTCTGCTGGAGGTTTCTTCCTGTTAAAAGGGAGTTTTTCCTTCCCGCTGTCGCCGAAGTGCTTGCTCATGTATGCATTATTGTAGGGCCTTCCTTATAATATAAAGCACCTTGAGGCAACTATTGTTCTGATATGGTGCTGTATAAATAAAATTGAACTGAACTGAATTACTTAGCACTTATATAGGACTAATTAGCAAATACCTATATCCATGTTATGTAACCACAGTTTTTTGCTTCCCCTTGCTTACCAAGCTTGTTAGCCTTAGATAAAAAGACTAATGCAGAACTCTATCACTAAAAAAGCTTCTGGCTGTAGCTGTAGATTTGCTCAAATTACTACAGAAGTGGCACTGGTCTTAAATTCCAGTCAAAACAAACAGAAAAAGGTGATTGCATCAGAAAATAATGCAGGTCACATTTTAGTTGTTGTTGTTCTAAAATGCTGGTCTTCATTACGATCATCAAATGACAGAAACAGAGTGACTTGGTGCAGGGTTGGTCAGAGTGACTGCCAGCTAAAAAACGTGCACATACAGGCTGTGAGATGTAATATACAAGATGATTGTGTCTACTGAGCAAATCTGTGGTACAAGTGCGACCCCTGCTGACCAAAACATGCATTGCAACGTGCTCCACCTTGTTAAAAGATATTTCCTTTTTTTTTTTTTTTTTAGAGTTTTGAAGGTTTTGACCAAGAAAACACCTTAACACTTTAATTCCTAATGTCCTTTGAGTTCTACTTGTTTATTACATGAAATGTTGTATACGTGAACTAATCAGTTTGTATCCAAAAGTTGATTCTGTCCATCTGGACGTAGCGTTTTGTGGGAGAAACGTTTCGTCACTCATCCAAGTGACTTCTTCAGTCTCAGCTGACTGCAGGTTTCCCCGATCTTATAAACAGTATGTTTGCATAATGACTGAAACCAGCCCACTGAAGGAACAATGGGCTGGGAGGTCAGTTCCTTAATCTTAATTATGAGAATGCATCAAGACGTAATCAGTTTGTAATTATTGAACACTTGTTCATGTTGTTGGGTGTCAAGATGTGTAGATGTTCTGTTTTATCCTTTTGTTAAATAGAGGTTCCATTTTAGATAATAACCACATTATTATGATTATGAGATAAGCCTGCCAGTCAGATTATCTTGTTAAGGTCATTTCAACTTGACATAGTATGAGGCAAAACTTTTTTAGGTCATATTGTCAGGGCAACACGCTTCAAGTGGCTCATCTTCAAGCACCTCCGCATCTAGTAAAGAAGAGCGAAGGGGGGAAAATATTTCTGTGTGTCCTTGTCATAGTGTTCCAGACTTGGATGCTTTAAAGAAATTGGAATAACTATTAGCCAGAGTGTGAGTCACAGCCTGTCTGACCAAACAGTGCCGATCACGTATGCATGGAAACCTATTTTCCACCTGCGACTAAGGACACTGTAACAGCAGGAGAGAACACTTGATTTAGGCAAAAGTAAACAGAACACAATGTATATTAATATTGTCTCCATCATCAGTGTCGACAGCAGCATCAGAGATTAACCAGAACGAAGTGCAAGGCATCTTTAACCCTTTACTGGGTGAGGAACTACATATGGTAAGCTATGTATTCACAGCTTGAAATACATGCCAGACATTCCTACAAAGTTATTCAAACAAAAAGAAGTATTCAAAGCCTTTGCCCTTACACTCAAATTGAGCTCATGTGCATCTTGTTTTCATTGATCATCTGTCAGATGTTTCTACAAGGTGAAGTCCACCTGTGGTAAATTCAGTTGATTGGATATGATTTGGAAAGGCCAACACATGGCGGGGCGATTGTGGCTCAAGAGTTGGAAGTTGGCTTTGTAATCGGAAGATTGGCGGTTCGAGCCCCAGCTCCGACAGTCTCGGTCGTTGAGTCCTTGGGCAAGACACTCCACCCGTTGCCTACTGGTGGTGGTCAGAGGGCCCGGTGGCGCCAGTGTCCGGCAGCCTCGCCTCTGTCAGTGCGCCCCAGGGTGGCTGTGGCTACAATATAGCTTGTGTGTGTGAATGGGTGGATGACTGGATGTGTAAAGTGCTTTGGGGTCCTTAGGGACTAGTGAAGCACTTTACAAATACAGGTCTCAAGCTCTCATAGTTGGCACAACCCAAGTCATGAAGATCAAGGAAATGTCTGTAGCCATCCAAAGCAGGATTGTTTCGAGGCACAGGTCTGGAGAAGGGTACAGAAAAATTTCTGCAGCATTGAAGGTCCCAGTGGGCACAGTGGCCTCCATCAACCGAGGTTTTTGTGATCTTGTAATGATGGATCCAAGTCTCCCTTTTTTCCCCCTTTCCTGTAAAATATTCAGACAGTAGGCAAGGGTTAAGACTTAAACCTGACTGAACATCACTGAAGAGATGGCAGTTTGATAGCTTAAGAGGTTCTGCAAAGAAGATGGGAGAAACTGCTGAAAAATGGGTGTGCTAAGCTTGTGACATTATACTCAAAATTATACTCAAAATGACTTGACTGTACTTGCTGCCAAAGGTTTTTCAAGAAAGTATTGAGCAAAGGGTGTAAATACTTAGGCAAATGTTCTATTTTTGTTTTTTATTTTTCATCAATTTGCAAGAATTTCAAGAAAACCTTTTTATATTTTCATTATGGGGTGGTGTTTGTAGAATTTTGAGTAAAAAAAGAAAAGATTTTGTCTCGCACCATTGACATAAATAAAGTAGGCCCCAGGACAGAACCCTGTGGCACTCCATTAGTGAGATTTAAAAAACTGGAAGAGAGACCACTGAGCTGCATGCACTGCTGACAGTCCGAAAGTTAATTATAGAACCAGTCAACTGCTTGGTCTGAAAGGCCTATTTCCATGAATCTCTGACATAAAATACCATGGTCAACAGTGCCAAAGGCTTTTGATAGGTCAATAACAAGAGCTGCACAGCAGTTCTTTGCGTCCCGGGCTTCATAGACGTAATTGAGAACTTTTAGGGAAGCAGTTACAGCACTGTGCAATATCCTAAAACCAGACTGGAAAGGAGATAAAATAATATTTTCATCCAGATTTCTTCAATGGTGTTCTTTCTTACGTAAAATCTTTATTTTTTTGGTTTATGTAGTTGGAAAAAATAATGCAAATAAAATGCAGCCAAATAGCCTGTCCAGTCACTCTCGTGCTTCCTCTGCTCTTCTTTCCTCCATTTCCCTCCGAATCCCTCTTCTCTAATCAAGTCACGTACTTCATCTCCCCTGTCCCCTTTTCTCTTACTTTTGATTTTTTCAGCTGGTCCTCATCCTCCTGCTTTTCCTCATCGTGCTTTTGGTTTCCCACTGCGGAACTGATCCCTGGGAACCTCATTGATGGAGCCAATCAGGACTGGAGTCCTGGTAAAAGCCCTCTGTCCTAACATCCAGGGCTATGTAGCAGCAATGAGCTGCCTGACCCTGGATACTTGCAATCCTAAAGGCACAGGTGTCATTGTGTGGAGATTAAAGAGCAGTAGACCCAAAACGCAGACAATAGAGATGGATGTAGATGTCTTTATTTGAAGTTGCAAATAAACAGTGGGGACAACTAGAAAAGAACAAACAAAACCTAAAATGGGAGAACTAATCTGTAACTAGGAAACCTGTGACACAGAGGGAATGACACCATACATGCCAACCCTCCAAAATTTTCTGTCATTTTTTTGAATCCCGAATTTTAGTGCCCCTGCCGAAAATCTCCCGGAGCTACCATTCTCCCAAACTTTTCCCGCTTTTCCACCGGGACAACAAAACTGAAAAACCATATCGCAGAATTCATAGCGCAACCGAGCCAATTCCAGTTTTCCAACTATGGCGGCAGCTACTTGGTTTATTACTTATTACTTTCTGGGTCGCAAAATAAACTTTTAACATATTTTCAGGCGAGAATGTAGCTGTGTACACTTCAAAAAGCTGAGCTGACGAGAACAGCAAACTCCCAGGACATCGTTTTCAAGCCCCCGCGGTCTTTCACTACTCAGGTTAAACATGATATATAAAGCCATACACATGTTTAAGTTATCAAAGTGACTTCTTTGATAACTTAAACATGTGTTTGGCTTTTTTCAGTGCTTTATTTGTTCGTGAGTAAATCGGTTTGGCTGAGATTACAGTTATTAGATTAGATTAAATTTTACTTTATTAATCCCTCGGGTGGGTTCCTCCAGGGTTTTCACACAGCTGAAAAAACGTCAAACAGAAAACTGATTAAACAGAAGAGTGAGACGGTCCAGAATTTACACCAGCTTCTGGTTATATTTTAGATAGCAAGGAGCCGACGGCAGTTTCATTCCACCGAGAGGGCTCGTGACGTAATTCTGAAGGCTAGACCGTCCAATTTCACAGTCGCTCACTTCCGGCCTACCCAGCTTTCGGAGGACCCGGCCCACTTAGACAGCGAAGGCCTTCACTCATGTACAGAGCAGTTTGTGCCGGTGGATGCAGCCTCTGAATTTGGACACCCCCACTGTTTCTGGCCAGCCAATAATAACAGTGACATTTAACTTATTTTATCTGATAAATAAACATTGTAAAATTCAAGTTTTTTTGTATATATATATATATATATATGTATATGTATACCACTCCCCCCCAACAGCCCCTTTGACTCCCTAATTCTGAGGTCTCAAGGTTGGCAAGTATGAATGACACATGGAGAAATGCCAAAGTAATGCAGACTACCTAAGGGAAGCACACCATATAAATACACACGCGAGGAAATGGCTGACACTAATCAAACACGACGAGGCAGAGAGGAAGCAAAACAGAACACACTGACCTGAGACACGGACCTTCAAAGTAAAACAGGAAATTTATGGTTTAAAACGTAAGGCTTTTTTTAGCCTTATTTTTTAATTGTTTTTATCGACAACTCGGTTTCCCTGGGTCTTTTCCCCTGTGTTATGGACCTTAAAGGCCTTGCAAATATTGTTGGACATAAACCGGTCCGTTGTGCAAAAAAGGCTGGGGACCGCTGTTCTAGTTGACCTTTGCACCACATTTAATATTCAACTGTGTGAATTCTAAAAAAGCTAATCTAAAAAAGAATGGGACTGTGCTTACATGCTTACTTTAAGTGAAATGAACATGAACGTACATGAACATTTAAATCTCACTATCGCGAAAATAACTTAAAAATGTTGGTATCATTTGCCAAAGTTTCTACCGCTGCTTTGTCGGGATTGCTGGGGCTCTGTTTTCCCGTTTTCTTTCATTTCTTGGAATAGGTGGGCATGGCACACCTGCGGATCATTTAGTGTCATCAGTCAGGGTACTTAAGGAATGAGTAATTCATCGTTGAATTATTGTCTCAGCCGTAGTGATTACAGTAATTAAATAGATTCAACATCTTTATTTAACAGAATTGCAGACTGCACAGATGGTACCTTCCCAAAGGAAAGAATAATATAAGTTACACTAGACTTAATATTTACTGAATACAGTAATGGATTTCTATACATTTTACATCAGATAAAAACTTTGGTTGTCGGATTCAGATAATTATTTGTTAAAAGCGAGACATTTTAAATAAGAATAAGAAAGAAAAGTATTTCTTTGTGCCCCCTTTCCCTGTTAATGCCCTACCTGGCCCCCTGACAAAACTTTGCTAGACTTTGCTGCACAGTTACCAGCTGTCAGCTGCTTAGAAAAGGATCCTGGTGTTATTTGTCTCTCAGAAACAGTTCATAACTTCCCTTCAACTCATTCATGTCACCTCAAAGGTAAACCTGTTTCTCCATCACCTGTTCAGCTCTGATGATCCAGTAAGGCCATCTCCTGGTTTCATCTTCATGTTTCCCTCTCACCACATATCCAAACCGACATCATGACCAGCAGCTTTTACAGCTGTGGCTCCAGCAAACATCAGCTGATACTAGAAATTCATATTAAATAAATTCTAACAACAGCTGATCAAGCTTAAACGTGCTGCTGTTGTTTAGTGCGACATCCGCTGGTTTCCTCTTTCTGGTGCAGAGAGAAAAGCCGATCAGCTGATCATTGATCAATTTCATGATTGAACTAGCAACTTTCTAGCTGAAGAGGAACAGGACAAATCGCGTTTTCATCTCAACTTTAAAGTTCGACCTCGGCTGTAATTGGTCCAGCCCAGAGTTACTCATGACCAACTGGCCAATCCACCACCATTCATTTATACCGTTAAAAAAAGAAAAGAAATAAAACCCCATCGGCCCATAAAAACAAAAAATCACGAGCGACCCAGCGAGCAAATGCCCGATGGCCAGTCCAGCCCTGCCTGGAGTTGGACACCCCTACCTTAAATGTATTCACAACCTTGTTTGTGAAATATTTAATCACTTCTGTTGTGTAACCTCAATATAAAAAAGATAACTCTTTAAATGAGGACCTTCACTGACCTTCATTCTAGCCTGAAAAATTTGCAGGCAAATTATGAGATGGGAGATGGGAAATGTAACAGTGAGGTCAGAGGTCAAATATGACATGATATTTGGATGTAAACTGTAATCCTTATTTTTTGTCATTTTTTTTTAACCAATAAATCAATAAGTTTACCTTAAAGACTTTGGTGGATGTAAGCCAATTTTTAATGGATGGTTAACACCCTCACTACACCCCTACAACGTTTTACCAGAATTAATTCAAAACAAAACCCGCACAAATACACAAAATGCTACCAAAAACACAACCTCCTTGGTGTAGGTAAAAAGAGTTGGTTACAGCAAATGTAATCACAGGTTAGTACCAGATGATGGAGCTAAAGATCCACAAAAATGCATTCATTTTTATGATAGATTCTTTATTAGTCAACACAAAAGATCGATACAATACAAATAACCTCAGTTAAGATACAGTATACAGATTACAAGTTAACAATAAATTTATGAGAACTGATTCATTCTAAAAATGTGTACTTCACTGTAAAATCCTTACTTATGCTTTATAGTACTAGTTGATAGAGTTTACAACGTTGGCAGAAATCTGTATGAAACCATCTTTGATAAAACACCTGGAAAAATAATGGCTTTCTACCAATAACTGCAGAGAAAATAGAAAAAAAACGTAAGCAAGCTGTCCTCGAAGATTTAAACGCTCCCCTGCGGTTCACTGTTCTAGATTATACGACTCTGCTTAAGTTCATTTTGCTTTGAAAATTTTGCGCAGTGTGGTAAAATGAAACCAGGGGCTGGATGTATAAACAGAATGTGTGCATTAAAAAACACGTATACGGTTTTCGCCACACATAAAGTGGTATGGTTTGTATTAGAGCGGAGCCCCACGTGATAGTGTGGGAAAAAGGTCAGGGAAACTTAACACATAACACAACAGTTCGCTACTCATAGACTTCAGTGACAATAATTTGATGTGCACTAAATTTTACCAAGCCTTTTTTTATTACTTATGGTAATTGTCGGAGCTATAAAAAGATGTGGCTCTGCATATAAATGTGTTTTTCTTGCAAGAACTGATGCCCTTGTAGTACAGCATTTCTGCCATGGTGTTTTTCTTTGAATTTATATAGTTAGTAGCCTCCACTGCTTCTTTCCTTACTAGTTTTTCTCCTGATCATGAACCTGAGATCAACAATTACACATTTCCCTTTCTCCCGCTCTCCAATAACCTTCCCAGTTATATACTGAGTGAAGCTGTGGTTCTTGTTTGCTCATGTTGTAATGATACCATAACAAGGGAGTGTGTACTTCCACTAATTGGTAAGAATAGGAATGGCAAAAATTGAGCTTTAATAAACCAAAAAAAGAGAAAGAAAAACAACAACACAGTTTTATATATTTGACAAAAAAAAGAATGCGCACATTTTCCCTAACCTTCCTTTGTGCATACAAACAGCTTTAGTCATGAGTATTCAGTTTTATATATCTGGCCCCATGATGTTGTGTTTTTGTGGAAAAAAATACGCGCAATGAAAACCTTTTCTCTCAACAGCGATATGTATCTTCTAATCAGAAAGGCTCACTAAAGAAAATCTCTGTTTAAAACTTTCAACCACACATTAAGTTTTTCATAAATAAATAGAATGAAACATCAAAATCTATATATTGTTTTTAAGTTGGGTCAATCGCTGTGATCATTTCCTTTGCCTGATGAAGACCTGGACATATGATACAAAGATACATAAAACTCCATGAGAGGAGTCTGAGTTACACGGGACCAATTCCAGATCTCTACATTTTAATTCATAGATGTTCTTACAGTAGCTTTACAAAACACTCCTCATTTCTTTATATTTTGTTTCCACGTCTTTAAGTGTTCTTGAGCAACCGGGTTTCAAAATGTATTTCCAATTTTTTTCTGGACATTGGCTGCTTGTTCACTCATTTTCAGTCCCATCCTTGTAATTGGCAATTTTCTGACAAATTCTGTTTTTTGGTTTGTTAAGCCACCCAACACTGACCTATGAATCAGAGATAAAGAAACAAAAAGGCACCAAAACTCAAGGGATCAATTAGTGTTTTGTCTACACATAACAGACATTGCTTAGCAAATAACTCATTTTAAATTGTATCTTCAGGCACTTACTTACACTCACTAGTAGAAACAGGGTGGCTGTAAAGAAGTCGATTTAAAGGACTGGCAATGGGTTTTAAGGAGACATAATCCAAAATTGAAACTTCATTATCAATACTTAATGGAGGTCAGGATAGATGTACAATTGCATTGCTTGATGCTGTCCTTGTTAAAACTGGTGGAATTATGAGTTAAGAATAAAGAAAAGTACTACAATCATGTACTACTTCATCTGGAAAGTGTCTGATTGGCAACAGCTTCGTTTTTGAGCAGTAAAGGCATACTGGGACAGAACAACACACAGTTGAATGCTATCAGTCATGGACAGGCCTCCCTAGATCCCGGATCTCAACATCACTGAAGCAATATGGGATCATCAATGTGGGAACAAAAGGCAGCCAACATTTGTCCTTCAAAAAAAACCTGAAGAACTATTAGAGAAGATTATTTAAAGAAATTACAAGAAAGAGAGTCATATCAAATATGCTGCTGGGAATTTCAAAAACTGTTTTTGCCTTATGTGTTGATATTTCCATGTATCTTTGCACACATTTCAATAAATCACTGCAGCTGTTTCACATTTTCCTAACAAAATGTAAAGAATTGAGTGGTGCATCACGGCTTTTGCACAAAACTATATGTGTAAGGTCCCGTTCAAGGTTTGGGGAAGAAATATGCGATGGCAAATACGCTTTTCACACCCAATATTCAACTGTTTTTGTAATGTTTTCTTTTTGCTATGCAGGTTAACAGCAACACTTCACACAAATGCAGTTGTTTTTTGTTGCAAAAAGCATTTGTCCTTTTCTTTAATTTCCTGAAAACAGAGCAACATCTAGAAAATGATTTTTCTGGAACAACTCCATCATTTCTCAGGAAGATATATTTCCCATTGTAGGTCTGCTGTCCTTTGCTGATTGTGTTGTTGTATACATTGATCACTGCTGGAGATTTATTCATGTTAGAAATATATCACACAGTTCTAACATCAAACTTAAATTGTGTACAAAAGGTCGCTAGCTCGAATGGGTCACAGACACATCAGTGTTATTAAAACCATTATTATATGGTATCCTGTACATAAACAGCATGTACTGTAGTGCAGAATGACAGCTTACATTATGTGCAATGGTGGTTTGTACAAATTGGTTTCTGTTATTCTAGTCAGACTGATGTAATATTCAGCCTTGTTACGTCTGTAGAGTTTCTTTTAATAAGACAGGCATCTATAAACAACAAAGCTTCCAGAGCACAAAATTAAAATTACATTTAAAATATTTACATCACTCATGGAAACTGGCACAGAATGGATTAAACGGGATTACAAACATAGCGTCTGCGCGCAGACATGCATGTGTATGTGCAAGCTTGGAGACAGGAATTATATTACATTCACAGTCGCAGAGGGAAGGTGGGTCGGGAGAGAGAGCGTATTGGCCGCAGAGAAATATAAACATTGAGAATTTCAGGCCATTTCCAGGTACACCAACTCAGACTTATTACATAGTGTAAGAGAGTGCACCTGCTGTCTTTCTCTCTCTCTTGCACAAATACACACACACACACACGCACACACACACACAAGTAGGATGTGGTCTATGAGCGGCAGCAGCCAGCGGTCCTCATTTCTTTGTCGACGTACTCCTGCAGCTGAAACTTTGGCTCATCGGGTTCCTTCATGGTCCTGTGCTTCAGTTCCCTGACACAGAGAGACATAAAGACTCATATAGAACTAAACAGGCACTGAAAGTGGTTAAAGTGCAGTAAACCTAATTTTCATATATATATAAATTCATTTTGTTCTCTTTTCTTTTCTTCTTCACCCCTGAATAATGCTCTACCCTGACTCCCACAGAGCCCATGTTCCTGCTTTGGAGCACTGCACTCATGTTTTAGGGATTACACAGAGGTGGTTTCACTCTGTTCAAGTATCTGGCCAACAACACCTCATCCAGAAAAAATATCTGGTGAACCTCTTCACGACTAGTTCTAGCAACAGGAGCCTCCTGTGATTGCAAGGGCTTGTTAGTAGTTGTTGCTGGTACTACTGTTGGCTGTGCTGGTTAATTTGAAGACATTAGGCTGCATCTATTTCTAGTTTCTTTGCTATTCTCTCTCAGCTTTTCAGCTCCATCATTTCACTTTTATTTGTCCATCTTTATCAACCGCTTCTTCCTCACTAAGCTCTGCTCCACAAGGTGCAGAGTTTCTGCCACACACACAAAATAAAGTATCCATAACTCGAAATTTCGAGTTAATAAGTCGAAATTTTGAGTTAGCTCTGCCAATCAGTAATCTATGTGAATGATGTCATTTTCTTATTACCCGGAAGGATACGGCGCAGAGGAATGGACACTCAAAACCGGATCGCAACAAATTGGGGCTTTCGAGAGTACGTTTGCTGATAGTAACGCCATGTGATTCAGCTAATAACACAGGGATTTCATCATTTGTGAAGCCACGCTGAACATTTGTGCATTCATGACTGGCTGTAATACTGGTAGCTTAGCTGTAGCATTTGTAGCTGAGGGCTCCAGTTTCTGGGTAACAAGGAAGTGACATCATTCATGTAGATGACTGATTGGCAGAGCTAACTCAAAATTCGAGTTACTTTTCTCAAAATTTTGAGTTAATAAGTCGAAATTTCGAGTTAGGGATACTTTTTTTGTGTGGCGGAAACGGGCTTCCATAGTTAAGTGAGGCAAATTGCATTAAAAGTTTTGATTGGACAATCCAGCGCCAGTAAAAAAACATGAACCAATGGGCTGCTGTCTGTGCGGGTAGGCCCAGTGCGCAGCGGCACTTCAAGCGGGCCTGTATAATCGGCAAAGCATAAAATAAGAATTATATTGACCCATCGACCTACAAGCACATTGACCCACTGGGAAATGCCCAGATTAGCAGTCCAGCTCCCTGAGGCAACTGTTATTGTGATTTGACCCTATATAAATACAACTGTTTTCTTATTAAATGCCATGCCATAAACACTGAATTACAGATGACCACCAAGTGTCATTTCTCTACCATTTTTTGACTTTCCAAAGAAACAAAACCAACAAAAAAATATAGATCAGATTAGTGACTTGAGGAGCCCCTCTAGGTAATACTAATAAAAAGAGCTGAAGGAGCCTTTGCCATAAATAACAAAAACAAAAAATGTTATATGAAAACCTATAGATCACTTCTGTCAGTGGGTCATTTGTCGATGTCACTCCTGCACTCTGTCTCAATGCCAAACATGTACTGTTTGGTTACCTGGTTTCATTGCCTTTTGAATTTGTGTTTTGTGCAAGTAAAGGCTCACTGGAGTGGAACAAATAAAAACATAGGGCAGAGATGAGAGATGAGGTGAGTCAGCGATGACGGAGGGGTTCGGAGAGAGACGAGAGAAGCAGAGGGATGAAAAAACCGAGAAGGTGTTCACATGAGCTGGAAGACAACAACGAGAAAATATTTAATTTCATATTCTGTTTGCAGTGTGATTGTGTGCCAGACTGTGCTACTCTATTCTTGGCATCAGCCCTCTCTGCCAGTCTGTTACCATAACAAGACTATAAGTGTGAAACAGCTCCCACACACTGTCCGACACCACACATTTGTCAGAAACACAATCAAAATACTATTGCCAACGTTTTTATTTCTATTAAAGTTCATGTTAAGAGAAAAGACACTCATGTTATATCTGATCTTATAGATGAATATGTCATTTGTATCTGTGTCTAAACGCTTTATCTTAGATATTTCTTTTTTTAGCTTTCTAGTTCCAAATATAGCATGAAAATGTGTTCATAAAACAAATGAGCAACATTTGTCCGGCAGTGCTTCTCGTGGATACATCTGTCCAGATGTACACTGCATGACAGCAATTCTTTTTGAATCTTCCATTGATATTATCCCAAATAGTACTAATTATACAAATTCACTCACCATACATTCCCTGCCTGTTTCATTAGTTACATCATACTGGGCTGGACCCCCCTTTAACTTAAGAACTGCGTTCTTTTTGGGATGCAGTGCATCCAGAAAGCATTATCAGCCTTACACCCTCTGCATCCCTATTCTCTTTGCAGTGGCAGTGCAAGAGCGTTCAGCTGTTTGCAGGCTTTTGAGGAGGCGCACCAGTCTTTGTCTAAGTGGAACCAACTATGTTAGCTAACATATTATATAATTTAAAATAAAACCTAATCTTTGTAAAATGTGTTAGTCTCCATATTTACGTTGCAGATTTGGAGCCAGGCTGTAACAACAGTGTTTCACTTGTTCCATATTTTCTAACATTAATGCCCTATATGAAACTTCCAAACTTCTTCCATTTACGAAAAATAGAGGCCATTGTGCTCATTGGGACCTTTAGCGTTGCAGAAATGTTTTGATACCATTCCCAAAATCGACGCCTCGATGCAATCCTGTCTCAGGTTTGTACAGAGAATTCCTCGGACTTGATGACTTCAAAGCTGGAACCCAACAAAATACTGATCAAGTAAAGCCCTGTGGATTGTTAAATGGACTGATTCTTATATAGCACTTTTCTACTCCAACCACTAACCTTCTGACCAGTAGATGACCTGCTCTACCTCCTGAGCTACAGCCACCCCAGGGACAGTATATGTGCTTACACTCTGGGGATGACGATAGATTATGCTGACCTGTAATTTGGAAACCTCTGAATTACAGCTGCTAATCATAAATTAGTTAGCTAACTAGTCCCACGATCCAACTTTAAGCAATTCATTTTGATACTTTACAGGTGCAAATTTATCTTACCCTAATTTGTAGGGACGGCCTTTAACACTAAAGACTGTAACACTGTATCTGATTGGCCAAAAAACATGATCGTGTTTAATTTCAATCAGTCAGTTTGAAAAACTGATCATGATTGCTCAATAAGAGTAGAAGGAGTGCCCTTTTATTTCAGTCGTTTTACCAATTTAGTTATACTGTGATCAATCTTAGCAGTAGCTTGTATTGCATTTACTTTACGTTTAGTATTTCAGTAAATGCAAATAAAATTTTGAATCAATTTTGCTGATACTGCTCACGTCTTTTCAACCATAGTCTCAATTGCCCAATTTCTAACGTATGACTTAAATCATGTTCCTTTCTTTACATGAAAAAGCTGTTTGCTTTTAAGAATAAATGGCACTTGGCAGACTGTAGTATTTTCTTGTATGGTCAAACACTGACATGTGATGTTAAAAAGGTGTCTCCTTTTCATAAATAAATCATTTTTGTCCATCTTTAGAATCAGGTGGGAAGTGATACAACAAAAGGCCTTACTCGCTTGCATTAAAAAAATCCTGGGTCTAAAAGGTCTAAGTGCTTTGGGTAGAATTGGAGCTAAACTTGGTGCTATTAAGAGCAGTCTGGAAAAAGTCAAACTCAGTAACATCAGTTACACAGCAAATGCTTTCTAAATCAGCCAAAATTTGGGTAAAACTTATAATGGAAAACCACTTAGTGTAGTCAAATGAGCAAACGTTACTCCTTAAGTTGCATATGCTTGCTTTATGATCACATCTAATCTCCCTCTGGGGTCTAATATTTGTGCTGTTGTGCTGAGACTCACCTGGCCACAGCAGTGAACGCCAGCTCGACATTCAGTCCAGATTTTGCACTTGTCTCCATAAACGGCACTCCAAATTCCTGCATACAGAAAAATATCTTTTCAGGTGTGTGTGTGTGTGTGTGTGTGTGTGGCCATGCCACTTGTCTGTCTTTTACTGTGAGGACATAACGACCTAAATTGCAGAAAAATTAGACTTATGATTAATTTAAGATTGGAAGTATATTCGTGCCGAGGGGTTTATGACACCTGGGGAGGGATGAGAGGGTTGATGATCAATACTAATATTTCAAAAATACTTGTGATGGCTACTGAGGTTCCTGGCTTTCAAAACTAATTTTCTTGTCATTTTGTTGTAATTTGGAAAAAGAGCGAGAACGCAGAATGTGGTCGATGAGAGATGCTCCCAGGTGAAGCAATCTCATTCCGTGTACGTGTGAATATCTCAATATTCCTGCTGAGTTTGTTACCTTGACAGCTGCTGTGCGTCTGCCACACTACTCCATACCACTTCATATTTAGCCTTCTCTAACATGCCTCTCAGAGCTTATCTGAGCGAAACGGCCTGGAAAATTATGTTAGCAATCCCCCGTCATTTATTCCAAACAATAACAACATTATGTGCCTGTATGAATACATAAGGAGGGGGAGAGAATTTCAGGGTCAACTTTGCTGCATGAGCGGATTAAGTATAGTAAGTATTTTTTTATTCTTGTTACATGTGTCAAACGTTATGTGTGCTGTGTATAGGCACAAGTTTGTGTTATAGAAAGCTCACCTTTGCCAGTTTCTCCCCCTCTTCTCGCTTCACCACCCTGTCATGTGTCACGTCAGCCTAGAACATATGGGACAGACAGCACAGAATCAGAAACAATCACTTATATTCTTCTTACAGTGTCTTTAGTGTAGTTGGTCCTAATGACAAAATATGTTTTTTAATAAGCATAAAAAAATAAAGAGACTGTGACCCTCCTCGTTTTAGATGCTTGAGCTAGCAACTCTATAACAAGCACAATTTTTTTAGGACTGTTGCTATTTCATTTGCTCTGCTAATCTAGTTACCATATTAGCAAGTCGGTATGAGAACACAATGACCTAACTGGAAGAAAAATTAGGTTTATTATTTGTGTGAATACACGTCTTTGAACATAAAGCTTTTATTTACATTATATTCTTTTATTTTTTAGCAACTTCATGGCTATTTAATATATAATATTCGACTTTCAGTATTGGCTAGTAGCTAGCTTTCTGCTAGCTTAATTATTCTAGGGTTTACAGAAAATGCTATTACTGTAAATACAGCTGATAAAAGTGGAATTTACAGTCTAAAAACTAAGTCTACAGCAAGTATGTTACTGAGCAATTAGATACTGAACAGAAAAAGATACTTGGCATTAATTTAGGATTGTGACTAATGTAAGCCTTAGTCACGCTACAGTAAAAACAGGACAATAAGCTTGCAATTTAGCAAAAAATTGGTAGTTGTTTGGGTGTTTTTGCTTTTGGAGGCTCACTGCAAGTCCTTGCAGCTAATAACTGGTTGCCCAGATGTTGATGATGCAACCATCAACCTCAGAGTGATCACTTTTAAATACGAGGCAGGAGTGGGAGGCAACCTGTCTAACTCAGATTGACTGAAATCCCTCTAAAACAGATTAGCCAAGGTTTGCAAATAACTGCCATATCATTTATACGTTGCAATCTGAGTCAGTCTGCGCTGATAAGCACAACCCATCTGTAATGCATGTCTTTGCAATAAGGTTGATTAAACAGGTTGTGTTCTGGTTATATCACTTTATAATCACAAGGTTGCTGTGCGCATATTGCAGTTAAATTGCTACCCTGCAGCAACTACATTACTATTTGTGGAAGAATTTATGAATTCTTGTTTTAAATCTATGAGGTTCTGTCTAGACTCTAAATGTAAGTAGTTAATGTGAATTTCTGTTTAATGGGATTTTTTGTGCATTTAGTTGGTAAGAGATTTGCAATTCTTGTCAGTTTATCAAAGTTAATGGTTTAAACAGATTGAGGGTAACTGCCAACATGACCCCATTCAATGATAAACTTATTGCAGACTGACTCCATCCTATTGCCATTTTATTGCTGCTTTGACACACCAAAGTCAGTTTGAAGCCTGCAACAGATTGTGCATTGTTTCTTCAGAGCAACCATTTCAAACCAGTGAGGTCACAAGTTAACTGCACGTAGTTAGAATTATTTTGGTCATGTTACAGGATGCAACTACTGTTTTCTCTTGTGTGACTGCAGAAGAAAGAATATGAATATATTAACTAACTCTTCTTGAAGCTTCCACTGTTGCCACTAACTCCTGAGCAAAACATTTGTCTGGCTGGTTATGTTAAATGTCTAGCTTTGCTAGTTGTTAAGTGTTCCACTGTGTACAGCAGCTCCATAAAACCATAAATTTGAAGGCTAAAATCAAACAATGCTAAAAAGCTCATTAAAGCTGTAAACCTTTCCATTCATCAATATGAGCAACCACTTAATGTCACGCTCAAAGCGACTTGATTAGTTGCTAGTATTAATGTGAACTATTGATTAGTTAAGCTTTAATAATGTGCATTGTTTTGCTTTGTTCTGATATAATGATGTAACTACTGAAAACTTTTTGACATTGGAAAATCATTTGTATAAAAAAAAAATTTCCCCTGCTTTTGTGCATATCCATTACACTCTGGCTCAAGGCCCTACTATACCGCCTGTGATCCCTTCTTCCCACCCTCTATGAGTCCATCTGTCCATCTATCTCCCAGTGTTGGCAACAAGGTCTCACCTTGTTGCCCAGCAGCATGACGACCACATCCTGCTGGGCGTATTCATGAATCTCTGTCAGCCATGCCTGGAGATGGAAATAGAGCAAAGAGTGGTGAAGAAATTCAGAACAGGAGAGGATGAGCAGGAAAAACGGGTCGTTCAGAGGAGATAGGACTGATCGAGGGGTGGGATAGGAGATAAAGACTACTGACAAAGGAGACGAATGAATCCACTGAGAAGGAGAAAAAGGGAAAGAAAAGATTAATTTGTTGGTTGCTGCTCTTACTTCATCTTGTTCTCCCCTTCTCCCTCCTCCAGATCGTCCCCTCTTTGCCCCTTTTCTCTTTTCTTTTATGTCTATCCATCCATCTCCTTCCAATTACAGGTCAGTGGTCACTTCCCTTTTTGCTGGCTTGGTTAAAAAGCCCTTAATGTTTCTCACTCCTGCACACTAGCGTCTAATTTCCTACATCTTCCTACATACTTAACTGTTGCCATTTGTATACCAAAGAAAAAGCATGTTTCTATCCCACATTATTTCAGGTTTTTTGTGCAAATGGAAAATGTAAGTGAGCAAGTAGAACTGACTGAAATAAGATGACTGCAGCTAGAAGACAGAGAGAGATGTGATTAGTATAGGCAAATCCTTCTTTATTGTGAGCCACCAAGGAGAAGAACTTTAAATTTCAGTAAGCTGAGCGTATCAAGGCATTCCCAAACCAGCCGAGAGACATAATCTAACACATCCTTGTTTCACATGATCCAAAACACCCTGAAAAAAAAGGGCACCTAGCCCCTATCCAAATCAAACAGCAGAACCATCCCAACTACTAGCTCTTTTCCAGGTTGAGGAACAACAGCTGAGCCCAGACTCACTTTGAAAGAATCTTCTTTCCGTTTCTGGATCTGCAGCCTTATTTTTTTCTGCATGCAGTTTCTGCCCATAGCTTAGGATAAGAATGTAGATCCACCAGGACATCACAAAGGACAAAAAGACAAAAACTAGATCGTTTGATTAGTGAAGGTGATTCATCAAATTCATCTGCCAATTTCCTGCTTCCTCTCCCAAACTTGTGACCACACAGATAAACAGCTTGAAGTAGCAGTTTATCCTCAACCAGGAACGGGCAAACCTTTTCTGACTGAGAACCACAATCTAGGACTAGGAGGAGCCAATTCTCAGCCAGCCACTTCAAGAAAGACAACAAGACCACATTATTCTTAAAAAGCAGAGACTTTGTTTGAGACCACCAAACTAGATCGCCTCTGATGCTTGCCTCTGGCTACAAATCCTGTCCGATATAATTGGAAATACTGACAGTAACAGTACATTGTAATGATTATCCAGTACACTGGACAACCACTGGGCCTTTATGTGAAACTGATGTGCGCTTCAGTGGACAGGTGTTATGAATATATAACTCCTGGTGCACATCCTTTTTAAAGCAATCACTGCAACCTCATAGATATGCTGTGTATGTTGTGACACCTACAAGTTAGTTCACACCATTATCAAATGTAACTAATTTGATAGGTGGCTATGGCATTCGGTGTCTCTCATATATCAAAGATGTGATGTGTCTATTATAATGTGCATGAACTGGCCATTTGTTCAGTACAAATACTGCAATTTTGTTAAAATGTACACTTTAATTTTCATTTTAAATACTGACAAATTCGGAAAGAGTTCCACTCTTCTCCCATACGCCTGCTGTCCCTTATCTTTCAAGGTGCACTTGTTGAATTTTTATAATGATAATGATATTTCCTTGTTGGAATATCTTCTGTCCATGATTTATGACAGCAATCTGATGGCAGTGAGCCTCACACCATATAGCAAACACTCTCCCTATTTGTTGGTCTATTTAAGATTTGAACCTTCCCATTTCCCCCTTTAAAATGCCAATGCTGCTGCTGCAATTTTGCCTGCTCTTTCAGTCTGTCCATCACCCTTAAACATAGAAAAACTGCTGTGGTGTAACTTATTTGCAGGGATTGATGATTTTGGAGCCTTGATGACAGCAATAACTAGCTATATTCTGCATCTTAACTAAAGGAAACATCTAATTAACACATCTGAACTTTGTAACAAGCCAAAGAGCTGGAAAATCAATTGAATATTCAAGTCAGTGATTTCTTTAAATGTTCTTTCTTTAAATCTTCTGCCATGTTTGCATTAGGAGACATGAAACCTTCCACCAATAACATTGATGCAATAATTAGCAACTCATGAAGTACCTACATACAAATATATAAAGATAAGATACATTAAGTATTGTGGGTGATTTTGAAACCGAAGGAGCAATGCAATCCAAGCTCTTTATTGGGATCCATATGAATATAAACCTTTCGTCAGCCAAAGATAAAAAAGCAGCAGGTTTGTTAACAGGTGGTCTCTGCCAGAAACAGGATGTATATTTTATTTATTACTTTTATTTGATTTTATCTAAAGTCCCATCCACTTCAAAAGTTTATGAATACCTTTTGGAGATAGGAAAACAGGATTATTAACACAGGCAATAATGATTTACAGTAATGCAGTTAGCTGGCCTACTTTCATGTTTCCAATTAGCCCAGGTGATTATGAAAACCATTTCAGTCGTGGTAATTACTAACCCCTAGTCTACGGGCTTTTGTGTGATTAAATCTAAATCCAGTCTGTTTTTTCCAACTTACAGATTTTCTTAGGTTGTGAATTTTTAAGAGGGTGTAGATACTTAATAATGAGCCGCAGAGGATAACAAGATTTGTATTAGCTTTTCTTATTTTCTGTTCACAGACAATCCTAAAGGACTGCAAGATACTGTGAGAGTCTTCTATTAAGCCTAAGGATAACTATGAGCAGAATCTGAGAGCTTGTGCAACATTTAAAAGTATCTGTGCTGTCTGAAAGAGGAGAACATGAAGGTTACACTGTTGTCACATAAAAAGGGAATTAATTTCATCAGCACAATGGTGACATGCGGTACGTCCTTCATGGCAGCATCCACAAAAAAGATGCATGCTGTCTTTCCTCAACACACTATGAAGAGAACATTCTTCATGAAGGACAGTGTTACCTTAAAAAACCTGATAAACTAATTTGCAAAAACAAAGAAGAGAACTGTGCTGGTGATGCAAATAAAAAGCAATCAAAAAGGTCTTTGGTTACATGCACATGTTTCCCTATTCAGATTAAAAGATTTTCAAATCAACTGGCGCCTTTAATTGGAGCAGTGTGACCTGGCATAAAAGTGATGAATATGTCATGCATTTGTCTTCTGCTTTGGCACAGCATTAATCAGCACCCAGAAGATGGATATCTATCATCTGCTGAGTGCACTAGTTGTCATTAATGTGTTCCTCTTGATTTATTAGCATACATACAATGTATGCCATCAAAGAGAAAAGGGTTAATACAGACGTTTATGAGAGTCACAATAAATTTGGCATAAAGGAGGGTAGCTTTAAAGGTACAGTGTGTAAAATCTCTCGACCAGAGGTCAGTAGATATCAGATTGCAGTCAAATGAATTCTGTTTTCTTACCCCTCCCACCATTCAGCTGTAGTGAGTGCAGGATGTCAGTCCACTGTTGACCTCATGTGTCATTCCATAATTTTCACATGACGTCAGTACTGCAGTCCTTTGCCCTCCAGCCACCCTTTGAACCTTAACCTCTCCTAACCTGGCCTTACAGGCCAAATCATACCAATCCCTGCTTCTCCACTGCATTCAGTAGTGGCCCATACTTTGAAAGCTTTCATCCTGACAGCATCGTAAGGTGAGCAATTCTCTGTAACATACACCTAGTGTCATCAAACTGGAGCTCTGGCAGAGACGTCGCCATTTTCATGGATTTAAACAAAGCTGCCGGGGCAGAATATGGAACACCCAACCTAAAATTTGTAGTTTCTTTTCATATCTTCATTTTTTCTCCATTGATAGATATTTTATGTAGTCTTAAAATACCTACTGTCCTAAAACACTTTTGTCCTAAAATACTACAGACTGTATGGGCTGACCTCTGGCTGAAAGTGGCAATTTAATCTGTATTAGCTGGCATAGCATTAGCTTATAACTACCTCATGTTGTTTAGTCAGCTCTTTGTCAGCTGTCTGTAGACAGCAGGGTCACATAACTCATCTGCTGGCAATTAGAAATTGCAATATTGAGAATAAATGAGCATTTTATGCACATTTCTGTCTGTTAGAGCCCTGACTACTGTTCAGGAGGTGAGGCTTGAGGCGAGGAGGAAGAGGATGACATTTTATCCAGATGCCGGTCATGCTGTCTCTCGCTTTCTTAGATGATAAAACACAGGTATGGTCCCTCATATCTTTAACCTGAAGGTGCAGACACAAATTAAAAGTTGCCTACAAAGCACACGAACGCCTATCAGTTCTTTCCTCCTCCACCTCTAGTATACTATATATGTGGGCGATCTCTAGCCGCATATATAGAACATAATTAGATTATGGAGCAGCGATGTCCGTCTCGGCCCATGTATGGTGGCTACATAATTACAAAGTAATCAATGTATATTTATGAGTACATTCAGGTACAGTCAGTCACTGTACAAAGGGGCAAAAGAGTGATATTAGTGACAGAGGCTGAAATGAGAGGCCGTACCAAGGCCCAGTATAAGAGTAATTTTAAACTGTAAACAAATATCAGAATCAGAATAATTTCCCCTAGGGATCAATAAAGTATTTTTCGTTACAGTGCTCCATTATAAACAAACATTAACAGAGACAGACAACACACTAACTAAGAATAGCACAATATATACATAAAAGTCACTTATTAATAAATATGGAGCTTGAGCTGAGTATAATAGGTGTGCTTTAGGAGTTTGCCTTTAAAACAAACTAATCCGCTCTTCAGCTTTGAAGCTGCCACTTTTAGAAATGTATGTCCCAACACATTTACATTAAAAAAAAAGCTATCTGCATATTTTCTGGAGTGACGTAAAACAATTTCTTCTTGCTGACATTAAAATCAGGAAATGATGTATCCCACGGCATTTTTTAATGTTAGCAATAATATCTCAAATACACTTCCAAGAACTCCTCCAAAAACCCTGCCGACGTGTCCCTGGCTGTCATGCTCACATTACGGTTTCCTCGAAAAATCCGAGGAGTTCCTTTAATCATTTTGCCAGCAAACCTGAGGGGATCAAACTGCCAAATCTCTCAATTTTCTGCAGCGCAATGCTGTGCACACCTCTGTTGATCCTGTTTCTGTGCTCAGCTGTTGTGAACAAACCTCTCTTGTCAACTTCAAGACAAACATCTTCAGTTTTCCCACATTATTTATGAATGCTGTATTTTACAGTACTGGACCTTACATTGTTTGGCAGTTTTCTTATTGTTTTGAAAAATTCTCCGCAAGAGTGTTACCAGTGATGTGTGACACAGAAAGTGATATAACCCCAAACATAACACAAATAGAAAGAGCCAGCTGGGCACAGAGATACCGTTAACATTTCAAGCATCAATAAGCACACATTGACTGAGCAGGAAGCGAGGCAAATATTTTTCATTGCTACTGGATGAAACAGGAAGGAAAAAAAGGTTAGGTGTCTCGCACATGCATTTCCTTCCCCCCCCTTGTGTGTATCATCGAGAAACGACTACTCCGAGAAGCAGTAATCCTCGCTCTCGTCTGTAGATTTACAGTGTCCTGTGAGGTTTACATCGCTTCATTACGCCAAGATTAATGTACTGAGCTCTGACCTAGCAGACCCAGCTCCCAATAACACGCGAACCTGCCAATTACTCACACAGCCTTGAAAGATCCCGGCAGTCTGTGGGTGGATTATGGGGAAGTGAGGGAAGGAACGCTGCTTCTGAAGTGAAGGGATCAAACTTCAAAGGAATCGCTGTCGATGCTGAGTGTTAAGAGTTCCTGCAGTACGTGCGAACATGTGTGAAAACACATGTAGTGTACATGTGACGGCTTGTAACACGTGGGCAAGATTTACAGCCTTGATAAAGATTTCAGTTTGACACTTTGTGTACAACTGCAGAGTCTGTACAAAGAGTCATGGGAGACTGGCACTCCCTGGACGCTCTGTTTGAGGGTTATACTGAATGTCCTGACTGTGGTTTTCACTTTGTGGGCTGCTTAGCATTGGTGTTCAAAAAAAAAAAAAAAGAGGTAAACAACTTCAAAATGTTACTGCACACCATGCTAAGAAAAAAGGGCAGCAGTCGCTAGAAGTCAGCGGATCATGCCAGGGTGTAATTTGAATATTGCTACAGCTTCCTTGAACCTTGTAAATCTCTTCCAAATACAAAACTGTCATCTGGTGTTTCCAAAATTCACCTCGCTCATGACAGACTCATCAAAATACGATGTCACTGTGATTAGCAATTCTGATATTCACAGAAAAGCAGGTATAGATAATTCTCCACAAACATGCCCTATAAACAGTACAGTCTCAGCGGTATGTGAAATACTTATGAACTGCTATCTATAGATTTGTGGTCTTGGACACAAATTTCCGTTGTTTTCATTTACTCTTACTGGGCGGTTTAATATCTACTGGTTTGTTTCTGATGTCAGACAAAAAAGTTTCGACAGGACAAGAGAGTCTGAATCTGGGGGTTGTGAGAGATTTATGAAGGCTTTGGTCATTTCACCCCTCAAAGCAACAACTACACAGTGTGTTAGAATAGAAAAGGCCTTTATTGTCATTATATATTTACCATTATGTATATAGTTTGAGTTTTACTTGCATTTTAATTTATTTTCTTTGCTTTTTCTTTACATTTGTTTTTGGTTAGGGTTAGGCAGTGAAACTTACGAGGAAGCACTTGGTGACACTGGGAAGGAAAAACTTCCTTTTGACTAGGGATGGGTATCGTTTAGGTTTTATCCGATACCAGTACCAAACCGGTACTTTTGAAACGGTGCCGGTGCTTAAACGGTGCTCAAACCAGAATGGAGAACACAAACTTTGTCCAAAAACCTCTCATGTTTAGCTGTTTTTTTGTAAAACGATAACAATGTTAGCCTTTTCTGCAGCTATGGGGCATATATGGTATCACTCTTGGCTGGAAGCAGTGCTTAAACAATGGAAAACACACAAACTTTGTCCAAAAACCTCTCATGTTTAGCTGTTTTCCACTTTTTCTTTGGTAATTTTAGCCTTTTTGGCCAGGGTGAAGGGAGTATCTGCCATCAAACAAGAAGACAGCCGCATGTAACTACGACGGTGTTTGCTAGCACTTAGAGTCCCCCGAGAGCAGCAGTGCCCAGCCTTCTACCCTTCTACCTTTAAAACCCGCCTTCCAGCCAAATGGCTGGTAGGCTTTTAGCTAGGCTTTAGCTTCAGCCAAGTGGAAGCTAAATTGTCTAGTCATTCATATGTAAATTAGGTTGTTATCTGGGAATTCTGGAGGGAGGGGAGTGGGGGTGTGTGAATGAGGGGGTGGGGGAGCTGCTAAAAGCTGTGCACTTCCTTTTGTGTTCGTCTTGATGCATTCTCAATCATCCAGGGAAATAAATCTCCAAAAGTCACCAACTTGGAGTGTTTCAGTTTGCCATCTTAGGGAGAAATCAACACACATGGGTGTATGTCCTTTGTTGCTGAGATTTATTGATAAAAACAGTACAAAAAACCAACCATTTGTACACATATTTACAAATAATAATAAAAAGTGAGTGAGTACATTTCAACATTTTCAGCAATCACTCACAATCCTGGCACTGCCATGGTATCTGTAGTCTGCATTTACCACATGTGTATCTGTAGCAGTGAACACATCGCACAGTGGCATGATTGTTCTTGCATTTGTGTTTGACCTGACACATGGCTCTTTTTCCAGGGCTAGGTGTGGAGGGTTGTGTCCAAAGCAACTGTTCTTTTCTTGCCTTCTTCCCAGCTACATGAGAGTGAGCCAACTCTCTTGCAAGCTCCACCAGGAAGTCCACCCGTCTTTCCTTCCGGGACGAAGGAAAGACGGGTGCACATGTGCATTCAGTGCTGCCATGTCAATCATGTTGTAAAACACGGCAACTGGCCAGCGCCGTGTTCCTCTGCAGACAGTGTACTCCCGAA
Organism: Rhamphochromis longiceps; assembly: GCF_057381845.1. Lineage (NCBI taxonomy): Eukaryota > Metazoa > Chordata > Actinopteri > Cichliformes > Cichlidae > Rhamphochromis > Rhamphochromis longiceps. Next base: position 11,611,421 of record NC_140564.1, on the reverse strand, counting down.
CCATCTGGTCCATCACATCCACGCCACACTTTGTATTGTTGTAAAGGGTGACAGTGTTTGGCTTCCTTTTGGTAGTGTTGGGAAGCTGGGAAGAAGGCAAGAAAAGAACAGTTGCTTTGGACACAACCCTCCACACCTAGCCCTGGAAAAAGAGCCATGTGTCAGGTCAAACACAAATGCAAGAACAATCATGCCACTGTGCGATGTGTTCAGTGCTACAGATACACGTGTGGTAAATGCAGACTACAGATACCATGGCAGTGCCAGGATTGTGAGTGATTGCTGAAAATGTTGAAATGTACTCACTCACTTTTTATTATTATTTGTAAATATGTGTGCAAATGGTTGGTTTTTTGTACTGTTTTTATCAATAAATCTCAGCAACAAAGGACATACACCCATGTGTGTTGATTTCTCCCTAAGATGGCAAACTGAAACACTCCAAGTTGGTGACTTTTGGAGATTTATTTCCCTGGATGATTGAGAATGCATCAAGATGAAACACAAAAGGAAGTTCACAGCTTTTAGCAGCTCCCCCACCCCCTCATTCACACACCCCCACTCCCCTCCAGAATTCTCATGTAACAACCTAATTTACATATGAATGACTAGACAATTTAGCTTCCACTTGGCTGAAGCTAAAGCCTAGCTAAACACCTACCAGCCATTTGGCTGGAAGGCGGGTTTTAAAGGTAGAAAAGCCAAATGGCTGCTCTCGGGAGACTCTAAGTGCTAGTTCACCTTACATGCATTAATGTAATAACGTGGTTAGCCTACTCAGCGTAAATTACACACGAACAACATTAAGCTACTCACGCAGAGAAGAACGGCTGCTGCTGCATCATCATCCGTCATCATTTCTGCTACACTGGCAGGGCTAGGGGCCAGGACTCTCCTCTTCGTGTTTTTGGGGGATGTTGCTAACTCCAGGTCCGATAACAGGCACCACACCCGCAGTAGATGTGCTCGGTGTGAGGTCTTGCAGCAAGCTATGAAATACGGTGCATTTCTCGGCTTTTAACAAAATGCTATACGTCGCCAGGTGTTTCATCAGATTCGAGGTGTTACCTCCTTTGCACAGTATCATCTTAAAGCACTTGTTGCAGGCTGCTGAGTTTGCATCTTTTGCTGTGAAGTACAGCCAGACCTTTGACCCTTCGCCTTGGGCATTTTTAATCTGTAGCTCTACTCTAAAAGAACGTACGTACCTGGGCCCGCCTACTACGCTTGCAAAGGTAAAATGATTGGCTAGAATCCAAAGTGTATGACATCTCAGGAAAAAAAAAGCACCGAAACCGAAATGTGCGCTGCTTTTCGGTCTGGTTACTGCCATAATGCCACCGGATACCGGTACCCATCCCTACTTTTGACAGGAAGTAAGCCCTGACAAAACCAGGCTCAGGGAGGAGTAGCCATCTGGGCAGATGGCCTGCCTACTACAGATACCTTACTGACAACTTAAGGACCCAGCACACAATATATTCCTCCACGCATGACTTTTCAATTTTATTTTGGTAGTCTGAACATTTGATTTGGGACATGCAAAAGTAACGCATCTTCCTTTGTTATTTAGCACTTTTAGCAAGTAGAGTGTTGTCATGTGCTCTCTCTTCACTATTGTGACTGGTAAACGGTCAAAAATGTGGCTCTTCCATGGCAAACAAAAAATGCCATCTGAATTCTCATGGGACTTCATTATGCTATTTTCAGCTGTTTCCTTTCTAGACTAAGGCAGGGGTGGGCAATTCCAGGCCTCGAGGGCTGGTGTCCTGCAGGTTTTAGATCTTGGGTCAACACACCTGAATCACATGATTAGTTCATTACCAGGCCTCTGGAGAACTTCAGGACATGTTGAGGAGCTAATTTAGCCATTTAAATCAGCTGTGTTGGTTCAAGGACACATCTAAAACCTGCAGGGACACCGGCCCTCGAGGCCTGGAGTTGCCCACCCCTGGACTAAGGTGTTACTTAGTAAAGCTATACTGATGTAATCCCAGTAGATGATATGTTGCTATTCCTGTGTTCAATTCTAAACACTCAAATCTGATCTTGGACCTGCTGCTTCTAATGTCTGACAAGAATTCATTTTTAACTGTGACAAATCTGTCGATCTAATGCACTCCCATCCTTCACCTCTACTGCAGCTCTTTTAGTGTTTCATCTATGTGTCACACTCCTCATTCTCACTTCTTTACTTCTTCTCCACTCCTGTGCTGTTCATAAAAAGCAGGCAATGAAATTTGTCAGTGTGTAATGATCAGATGCTACGCAGATTATATGTCAACATCAGCTTATTTGAACACATCGACCTATCAGTGACGTACTGATCCACCCCATAAGGGATAAATGTGCCATGTGCCATCTTACAGATGATTTACATTAATATAATGATCAGGTGTAACTTGGAAGTCCCTGCTTTGTTGTAATAAGAATATTTCCAAACCAATCACACAGCCATCTTCACCACCCTCACTATCTCCTGTTGCTGTGGCAGCAACAGGAGATAGTGAGGGTGGTGAAGATTGCTCCACCTTCTCGTGGCCTCTGGTGCACCTTATGCTATCTGAAGCCTAGTTAACCATTTGTTAACTATTGTTTTTTTGTGTTTGCATGCCAAAAACCATAACTCTGATGACTTGTTTGGTAGCTTTCTCCAGCACTGTGTAGGCAGAAGAATATATAAAATATTTAATATTAAGAAAAAAACTTTTTTCTTAATTCATTATTTTTTATTAAAATAATTAGTCATGTAATAAAATAAATTCTGCATATTCATGAAATAATATCGGAAAGATTAGTAAGCAACATTAAAAGTAACATTAATATAAGTAAGTAACATTACCTAATGTTATCAACTGTATAGGAAGTAAGTCTGTCTTACTTATATAAGACAGACGTGCATTAACTAAAGTTGAGATGTGATTCAATGCATCTTTAATGAGGCATAGTAAAACTAATGGCAATTGTCAGGATACTCACAAATGTCACAAATGTCAAAAAGTAACAATGTTTCCTCTTTGGTATTTTGTGGTCTGGAACAAAGAGAGAGACGAGCTAACTGAGTAATATTACCAGGATTTGAGCATCCACCGCTTGAGTGGTTAAAAATGTCCTTGGCAGCAGCTCCAGGGTTTATGAAGCAGAGATGATTTAAACTCTTGAAAACAAACACCAAAAATCATTGAGAGTGCTTATTTTTGAATATGGTACTCTATATGGGGCACTATGAGGGAGGCTTTCAAAATGGAAAAGCATCAGTGTTCGCCAAAGACTGTGTATTCTTTTTACACATCTTATATATATTCCACACACACACAGTGGAAAAACTCTTTGGTTAAAGATGCTGTAATTATGAAAATAACAGTAAGTCGTTTAATTACGATTTCTAGTCTAGTCTCTAGTATACTGCCATGGTTAGCTTCTTAGCTTAAATACCTTTCATGTAAACAACTAGACACTGAGAGATGTTGCTCTTACTCCATGCTATTATGAAAGCAGCTGCTCATCAAGCCTGACTGGAGTGTGTGTTTGAGTGCACATGTGTTATTGTGTGTGAAATGAGGACCTGTGTGTGAAATGTGGGTTTCTGGGCGTTAGTTTGGGGAAGCTGTGGTCAGATTTAGGGGAGGAAACACCCATTGAGCTTTATAAAGACAGGAGAGTGAAATAGATTAGCCCAGGCTGAAAGACAACAGCGATCTAAGCAACACCGGAGGTAAACAACATCTTACATTTCATGCTTTGCATTGGATCTCTTTTACTTAAGCTGTAAGTACATTGTAAACATACCGTTGTCATTCATTTCCCAAGAGCTGCACTACGTTAAACGTAACTTCATTTACTAACTTAAGCAATCAGCTTTTATCAGTGAATGTGATGTTTAGTATACTCATGTGGAAAGAAGTAGTTGTTTTGTTTTGTTTTTCAAAGTAGAGGCTAAAGAAACCAATGGTGAAACTCATAAGTAATAAGGTTTGGGTTTAACTGAAGCCAGTTGGTGAACTGAAGGAACACATCTGAGACATTTCATTTTCTATGTGATTGCAGTGTTGAGGCCAATAAAACAGAAGTGTTTCAGCAATTAACTGTCAACAGGAAGATTCACACAGCATATGAGTGTTGACATAGTAGCCACAGTGTCTGTTGTGAAAAGAAAGCTGTTGTGAAACACAAATTTGAGAAGTCAAGACGGGCATCTGCTCTTCCTCTTTTTAACCTTGAAACATCCTAAGTGCCCCCACCCTCTCTCTATATATATGTGTTTTTCTTCACAGGCTTATCTGCACACTAATGTCCCAAGATGAACAAGACAAAATACCCCAATGCTTGTAACGGCACTGCTACTCCAGCACTTGCCAATGGTATTGATGAGTGGGGCCAGATGAGTCAAAATGTGGTTATAGGGAATCAGGTGATCCTCAGAAAGAAAAACAGAGGGCTCAAAGAGAGGTCACCACACAGCCTGGAGCCCAGCAGAGCGCGTCCTTTGTCAGCAGTGTCCACCTCTAATGTGACAACAAACAAGATCAAGAAGGAACCACAGCCTTCTGAGCGTAGCGCATCGCTCCCGCAAACCCCTGTAGCATCCTGTGATCCAGTGAAACGCTACTCCTGCCCCCCCATGGGGATCTCACCATCACCAAGTCACTCCTCATCTTCCTCCACCTCTTCCACCACCTCATCCTGCTCCTCCCCTTCTCCAGTTAAGACATCGTTTATCATCGGCCACGACCCTCTAGGCTGGAAGTTGCATCCCAAGTCCAGCTCGCTCAACCCCCGAGCTCGTGCTAACAGGCTCTCCCTGCAGATTCCCCTCCCCACAATCCCTGATGTTAACCCTCTGAAACCAGAGCCATTACCTAAAACCAAACCCGCCCTTAAACCCAAACCCTCACGACGACGCCACTCTGACTCAGAAGCTTTCCTCCAATCTCAGAGGATCCAAATGCCCGCGGTGACGCTGGATGAACTCTGCGCTGTGCATCTTCACCCGCTTGCCCTTTCAGATGAGTCTGACGATGTGTTCAGTGAGGGGAATGAAAAAGACCCCAGGGTGACCCCTCGCAAAATACCGCCACCCGTTCTGGAAAAAACAGCCATGGCTAAACAAATAGCACAACTTATTGCTTATTCACGCCTGGGCTGTAAAAGCGACAAAGATGAAAACATTTATACCAGGATCATAAAGCCAAAACTTAAACATTCACATCACAGTGTGGACCACAACAGAATACATGCAACAAAAAATGGTAAGTGCTCAAAGAAAATCTCACAATAATCATGCTTATTATGTGTTAAAGGGACAACTCATTAACTTTATAGTAGACTGTCACTGACTTGTGACAGTGACAGAGCAACAATTCTAATATTCTGGTACAGGCATAACTTTACATCCAGACTAAACTTATTCCTTCTGCGTGTCATATGCATGAATAGCAACTTCATCAATATAGAGTTTACATATTAATTGTATGAACCAGTGGGAAATAATTTGGTGCTATGGGTCGTAATGACGACTGGAACAGTGTTGGTAGCAGTTTGCTTTTCTTCACCTGCACTGGAACGTTTAATTCCAGCTAATAATTTTAAAAAATGGTATTAGTGTAGTGGAAATACAGTGATTACTTGCGCAATAACATTATATCAAAATCTAGAAACGTTGATCCAACATTGCAAAAGCATATGTTTTAGAGAAACTAATGAAAAGTATAGATACGCAGAGATAGCAACAAAGTTACCTTTGGTGTTGGAGCCTTGACGCAGTAGCTTTGTTTTACAGTGGGGTTAATCCTATCCCTACCCCCATTTAAAGTTTCACTTTTGTTTACTGAATAGTTTTGGGATTTGTTTGGCTTTTTGCCTGATTAAGGTCTAGAGCCAAAAACGTATGCACGTTCATGAAAGTGAATTTGTTACCTCTGAACACGACACATGGCATTGCCCTTGCAGAAGTTCTAAGTGCAGATGTCTGAGTATCTTGATTTACTTTTGATTGATTTCCTTTATGAGGTGCTGAGATGACATGCAAGCATTTAAGTGGAAATCGATAGTAACATCATCCCCTGTTTTTCAGGCATGCAGCAACTTCACATCAGCTGCGACAGTGAGAGGTCCACCCCACGCTTCCCGGGCTGAGAGATCTAAGAGATAGGAACTGAAAAGACCTCTAATCATTGACTCCACGTCCCATCTATTCTGAATAGAGTAGAATAATTCTTCTTCTCTGTTGAGGAGACTTTTAATTTGTTCTTTTTATCAATTTATGGGGATGAAGTAATAGCTGTATTGGAAAAAACAAGGTGTGCAGATGATGAAATTACTGCAGCTTATAATTACATAAGCATTACTTACGGTGTAATACTCTGTGGTAAAATCTGAATATATCTATGTAGGCAAGGTGCAATGACAAAGGATAGGGCTAGGTAAACAGGAAATGAGCTGTTCTAGCTGGAGATGCACATACAATTGTATTGCTCATTTTAGCTTCTCAAGTGATGACTTATTAATTGAGCTTTTAAGTATACCTGTATCCTACATGCAATATCTTTATAAATTAAAAAAATCAAATATGATTGAAATTATTGGCTGATCATATGGTCTGATGTTTTTGACACTAAACATGAATTTCACCTGCTATCCTCCCCTTCAGCCTCAGCATATCTTTAATAATATAAAGCACACAAACCCCAGTCTGTTTACCAGCAGACACACTCACAATGTGAATGTGATGCAGCTAAGAATCGGTCTTCCCTTTCACTGTGCTTTAGCTGGCTGATGTGTATTTAATGCAAGTCCAGCATGCAGCAGCTTACTGAGAAGTTTCAGGAAAGTAGAAGTGAAAAGTAGCGATAAATGCACTCTGTTTAAATGAGAGTATCTAAAAGAAAATTCATTATTGACATTTCTGCTAAACTCCTTGAAATACAGCTGAAAGACTGCATTTTGACCACATCTTGATTGATTTAAAATCCACTGTGGTGGTGTACAGAGGCAAAATTACAAAATATGACTCACTGTTGAGTCACTAAATGAGGTGCATTGTTGTAGGTGGAGGAGGGTACAGACTAAGAATAAGACTGGTAGCAAATAGCGTCTATGGCATTTGAAACAGCTGACTACGTAAAATGACAACTGAACGCCTGAACCTGCTCACCTTTTGTTACCACGGCTTGTTTGAAACCTAATTAGTGTTTACAGTATTCACGTCATCAAATCATGACAGACTGTATATAATAGATGGATGCAGGTGCAGTCAAATGGTAAGTGGCCTGTATTTGTATAGCGCTTTACTTCGTCCCTAAGGACCCCCAAAGCGCTTTACACTACATTCAGTCATCCACCCATTCACACACACATTCACACACTGGGATTAACTCTATAGCCCAACCAACATATTAGCAACATAATAGTAATTATCTATTTCCTGACATATTGGTAACACCTGCAATTGAGTGAAATAGTGGAATTACTAAATAGTGAAAAGCAGATACACCCCAGGAGAACGAGGGTGTACTTCTAGTGGCTGGGAACTGGCTGACAACCAGTTGGGAGTAGGAAATCTAAGTGGTTGTATCTGTATAATTGCACATAAATGAATATTTAAGAAGTAAAGAAGAGACAGAGGAGCCACCCTTCAACTGTGTTGTAAGTGTTGATGTTGCATAGTTTGTTTACTATGAGGGCACACTGCAATTTCTGTGTAGGCAACTTCTGCTTGGAACACCACAAATACAAAAACCAGCTGATCCAGGCAGAGTTGGCCTGTTGTGACAGTAAAAATGTCAGTAATTTTAAAATTCCACTTATATATATTAAACTACATATAGCAAATGTTGTTTATGTTTTGTGTGCCTGAAAAAAATATTGGCTGATATATTGGATTTTTTAATCACACACCCCCAGCATGGCTCCATCTATCCATTTATCTTCTACCTCCCCCAGCTTATCCGGGGGAACACCAAGGTGTTCCCAGGCCATAAACCCAGGACCTCCTCCTGGTGGGACATGCCCGGAACACCTCACACAGGAGGCGCCCAGGAAGCATCCTTATGAGAACCACCTCAACTGGCTCTTTTTGATGTGGAGGAGCAGCGACTCTACTCTGAGACCCTGCTGGATGGCTGAACTTCTCAGCCTATCTCTACGGGAGAGGCCAGCCACCATTCAGAGGAACCACATTTATGCTTCTTGTATCCACAATCTCGTTCTTTTGGTCACTACCTACTGCTCGTGACCATAGGTGAGGGTAGGGACGTAGATCAACCGGTAAACTGAGAGCTTTGCTTTTACACTTAGCTCTCTCTTCACCACGACGGACTGGTACAGCGTCTGTATTACTGCAGCCACAGTGTCTGTCGATCTGCTCCCTTCTCCCGTCACTTGTGAACAAGTACCCGAGATACTTAAACTCCTCGATTTGGGAGGAGGCCATCACCCGATGAAGCCAACATAACTACATCATCTGTGAAAAGCAGAGATGAGATTCTGAGACCATCCAAGTGAAAGCTTGGAAAGCACTTGGCTATGCCTAGAAATTCTCTCCATAACAATTATGAAGAGAATCGGCGTCAACCACCGGGAACAAGTCTGACTTATTGCGGACCAAGCTCTTACAACGGTTGTATAAAGATCAGTATGGGCATCAATCTTAAAACCCTTATATCTGTTGGGCTCTAATTAACTCACTTTGGAAGTGGTCATTTACAAGAACTGCTCAAACATGTTGGTATGGTTTTTTTAATGTGAAAGTTGGTGATCATAGCCAGAATCAACACTTTTCTGAAACTTTATTAAAATTAAGCTCTTTTTAAAAATGCTAAAAAATGAAGACACCAGTAGCAAGCTTTAAAACAGACTGATGCTATTAATGATAACACAGAAACTGCTTTTCACATGAAATATCTGTTACTACTTCAGCAAAATCCACGGCAAAGAAATCTTTAAGTTTACTTTTGTAAGCGAAATATTTTTTTAAAAACGCAGACAGAGTTTAGATGGAGTCTAATAGAATTGCGTGAATCTGGGTTTGGTCCACTGAGATGAGCTGCTGGGTCTGGAGCAAAGAGGAGAGAAAACTCCAGTGCAGGCTGGAAGCAACGCTGCAGGCAGGTGAGCAATGAGACTGCAGAATACCACACACAGCACACACAGCATATGCATGCAAATCTGAACCTGCTGCAAGTTTTTTCTCAGGAGTTTGTAGTTTTTCAGAAACTCCACATTTTTCTCCTGGATACAGTTCAAAGTAAACCTGTTTCTGAGAAAATGGTCCACGGCACTATGCAGACCACGATCACTTGAATTGACTCACAGTGATTCCAATTCCATTTACTAAAGTCTCAGTTACAGCAGAGTAATAATAGAAGGGCAGCCTGCTTTTTTTATAATACAGTAAATTAAATAAATAAAACAATTTTGATAATTACCAATAACTTAGGGCAGCTTTGGCATAAACTTCACACTAGGTGGTGGTCTAATAAATTTGTTAAGCAGTTTTCCATAGTGTGACTGTAGCCTTACACGGGCACAGCCGTAAGAACAAAGTCTGCCACTGACATATTTAATGGAAAAGGTTTTTTACACATTTCTGTTTGTGAATGAGGCTCAGTGTTCTTACCCTGCTAAATAAAGTGAACTGAAAGTCTTGAGGTGGAATGAACCTCTGACTTAAGGTTTCACTTAAACTGAGTGAAAAATAACTGAAACTTTAAGAGTAACAAATAACAAAAGTCCCAGGAGCCTAAATGAGATGGCAAGGAGAAACTGAAAAAAAAGGGACTAGGCAGAGAGGAAGCAATCTTTTCATCCCTTCAGAGTAAAGAGAGCTGTAGAAGCATAGCACACTGACACTTATTAGCTGTTAGTGTGTGTGTGTGTGTGTGTGTGTGTGTGTGTGTGTGTGTGTGTGTGTGTGTGTGTGTGTGTGTGTGTGTGTGTGTGTGTGTGTGTGTTTGGGGCATCCGTGTGTTAAAGTGTACATGTTTGCTTGGATTTAGCTCATGTGTCAGTGGTACAAAACCTATTGTTGGTTCCAAAGCAGTACGAATGAAATCATGAAAACTACAATGTTAGAAGTAATAAAAACAGCTGTTCAGTATCTCGTCCAGGTTGCATCTTGTTATGGAATTTAAATTAAGCACTCAACACAAGATTTTTGTGTAAATTGATGTCTATTAAAGCCCATTATGACACGTCACTGCATTAAATGTCCATTAAGCCCAGCTGTTTCACAGGATACAGACATACTTGCCAAATCAGAGATTTCTCCTTCAAACTTCATTCAAGTCAAATTTATCGCTGCTAATCCATTTTATTGTGACAACATTTCACATAATTTTTCTTTTTACTATTAAATGTGTGGGCATAATTATGTATGCAATTTTATAACATTTATACAATGTTGTGGTGGCAGAAATCTACATTATCTATTGTAAAAGTTGCCCATCTTGATGGACAGGTATGCCAAAACAAAGAAGCAACATCAGGGCTGAAAAATTAAACCCACACTGAAGTGTAGTCCCTGGAGTGGCAATGTTCCCGTGTATCCCCCAAATTAAAATGCCGAGTTTCACAGCAGAAAAAATCCTGTTTACAGCCTGCTGTCAAAAAGAAGGTAAACTATACAGCTGTTACAGGCGTCAGTATGTTAAAGTTTACAGTTCATGAAAGTGAAAAATGAAAAATTAGAAAATGAGAAAAAGACTGAACAAACAAGGTTGCCAAGAGAAAGACGGTTCTCCTGGCAACCGTACTCGGTTGCTATACTTGGTGGTTTAAACCCTTTCAAAACTAACTCCTGCTATTAACAGTATGCAAGCAAACAACCAGTATGTTGTTTCCAAATTATTTATGTATTGTTTTGTTATTAAATAATTAAATATTAAATAAGATGTAGAATATAAAATAGTGTCGGGGCATTCACAGGAGAACTGTCCAAATAAAATAAAATAACATGCTGATGGAAAGGCAGATGAGGAGGGACAGGTTTTAAGTAATAAGATCACCTGAAAAAAAATAACCATAAGAAGAGACACATACACTCTTTCTTAAACGCTGTTAATGGGAATGTTTATTCTATGTACTAATTGTCTAAGGATACAGAGAGAGCAGTTTCTCCCAGAAAATCCAGTGATGGACACAGGGTAGAAGGAAAACTGGGGTTAAAGTGTCCCAGAACAATCGGAAGTTATGACACCTTCAGTTAATGAGCAATTAACCCTGAACAGGCCAATGAATCCATAACATTACTGAGGCAAAGTAGAAAACTGTTATTTAGATAAAGAAATTAAAACCTGAATTTATTTTAGGAAACATGGATTGCATTCACTAAAGAGGAGCAGAGCCATACAAGTTGTCGGCAGTCAATTGAAAGCCTGGTATTGGGATGGAATTACCAATTTATACATGCGTAAAGACACAGTCAGTGCTGAACAGTATATATAGGTTTTCCTCCATCCAGACGACGATGGAAAAAAACGGGAACAAGACAATTCTCAACCATATACTGCAGCCACAGCAAGATGGTTTTGTAGTAGAAGTGGGCACCGAGCCGGTCCAGATATTTCATGAAAACATGTGGCACATCATTGAACCAAGTATCACGAAGAACTGGGGAACAGTTCTCTCCCAGAAGTCCAGCAACTGGCCTCGCAATTCAAACATTGAACTGTGGCAGAGCAGGTTAGGCCTACATGGACTGCGTGGGTTGCTGGCTGTGCAGAGCAGCAGGGGAACCGTAATAGAACTGGGAAAAGAGTCCAGAGTGTGGAGAACTAATTGGAGAAAATAAAGGGAAGCAGAACAGCAAAATCAGATGGATGAATGTCAGGCCTGAAGAGCAAAGCTGAGGCTGTAAAGAGCTGCAGACTGAGGCAGAGCAGTATGAACGGTAGATGAGAGAGATGATAAACTTTTCAACTTTTTTATATGTGTTTGTTGTTTCCAGCTGCTCAGGTCAGATTTAAAATGGTTTAATCCTTCATAGTGAAAGATATTGCTTTTTATATCTTATATATTTTAGCATAACTAACACCGAGCTTTATCTTAACTTTTAACCAGAATGCTTTTCTTCTACAGTAATTAAATTATTTTGATGTCAGGTATTTGTCATATCCTTTGTTTATTAGTAGGTCCTAAAATACATTTTACACTCATGTTCTGTTATTACATTTATTTAATTGTAAAACAAAGAAAACATCTAAACTTAGGTAAAAAGAAAGTGTGTAAGATTAACTCATAACTGGGAAAATTAGTTAAAGTTACATTTTCAAGATATGACGTCTGCACAATTGCTTCTGTTGTGTTGCAGCATGGGGTTGAAATGTATTTATTTTTCTGGGTATTGGTATCGAATTTAAATTCTAGTATTGTGACCACCCTAATGCTCACTTTGATATCATCTATGTACAAAGCACACAAAGCCAGGAAAAGCCGTACACCTGCTCAGCAGCATCTGAACCTGCTGCTTTAAACTGTGGTGTAAATTCAAGCTTCTGAAGCACAACATGTCATTTAAAGTTGGCTGCCAGAAAACTGGTTGGGTGAATATTTTGCCACCTACTATGGTGCCAAATGGTCCTCCTGAGTGTTGCTTCACATTTCATTTAATCGTATGTCTTGTTAGCATGGTGCTGCATCTTGAAAATTAATTTAATCTTAATAAACAGAAAACACCCTTTGCACAGTTGGGTTGCTCTACATATGCAAACAGCATTGTTGTTGGGTTTGTACAGATTCTGCGTGTGTGTTTTTTAATACAGCATGTGTATGTGTAAATGCCACTGTGTATGGCTGCGAGGCAACAGCACATGCAGGGGCATTAGTGTGAATGTGTGTGCTCCTCTTCCAGCTCCATCACACGCTGCAATGAGCCAAATACAGAAGGAGCCATTAAAGTTTCTGTCAAATTCCCCTGAAAAGCGGAGTAACCAATTAGTGGCCAACTACCACAAGGATGTCACATCTTAATCGCCCATTTCTTGTCTTTTACATATTTATAGGACACACACTGGCCTATTTCAAGCTGTTTTCTAACTGCTGTCTGATAAACTGCGCTGACGGCGGGAATGTTTTCAGCCAAAGACAGAAAAGAGAAGAAAAGAAAATCCACTGCTATCGTGGGAGAAGAGTGCGAAAAGATAACTTGGTTTGAGGAAGCTGCAGCTTCGACAGAAGGGAGCGAGCAAATAAGCAGAGGAGAAACAGAGAAGAGAACGTGTCGACGCTCGAGAGGGGAGATGGAGGAAATCAACAAATTTGCTTGTGTGTCAAAGAGAGAGAAGGAAAGGGAGAGGGACAAACATTTATTTGATTTGGTGCCGTAAACTGGCAGAGTGCTGGAGAGTGTGCCTGCATTGTTAATGTTCTACTTGGCAAAGGAGAGGACCTTGAACAGCAAAGCACTGCCACCCCAGTCTGCCAGTCAAAATGATTTTTTTCTCTATTTCAGCAGCATTCGAGACATTTGAGGCAGATTTGCAGCTCAATTAGGCAAATTGGGCAGATTATCAACCTTTATAAGTTGAGGTTGTGATGGAAAAGAAAACAATTATCTGGTGTATTTTTATTTTACTTACTAGACTGTCCTTTACACCGATACTCATAAACACACAGGGCCCTTCAATCATTGTCATTATGGTTATTTTATAGTATTGCTTCAGATTCCATACATATTCCCTACAATATCCCTACATAGTATTTTTTTTATTGCAGATGTCCAAACTGGTAATGAACCGATTATTTGCTACAAGGTAACTTCAGACTAAAAACAATCTGCCCTCTGTATAAAGATCTGAAACTAATGTGAGGTTTCTGCAGACTGAGGTAGATAAAAACAGTGCCTCTGTAAAGTATTCACAAAGCTGCTGTTCCACATTTTGTCATGTTACAGCCTTATTTTAAAACGAATTGCACTAATTTTTGACCTTAAAATTCTGCACAGAACATCTGTGACTGACAAAGGGAAAAAAAGTTCTTCCAAATTTATAAAAATGTTAGAGCACAAAACAAGCCATGAAGTCAGTGGGATTGTCTACAGACTTCCGAGACAGGATTGTGCAAAAAAAAAAAAAAAGAATATCTGCAGCACTGAAGGTCCAACGAGCACAGTGGCCTCCATCATCATTAAAGAAGTTTGGCACCTTCAGGACACTTCCTGTTGGTGTCTGGGTGGAAGGGTCAGGGAGGTGAGCAAGAACCTGAACATCACTCTGACAGAGTTCCAGCATTGCTCTGTGGAGAGAGATGTTATTGGTAGCAGAAACCGGGAGACTAGACAGGGATGAAGGAAAAAGGAATGCAGCAAAGTACAAGCATCATTGATGACAGCCCACTCCAACGCGCTGTGGAGCACAGAATTAGGCAAAAAGTTCATCTTCCAACAGGACAACGACCATGAACACACTGCCAAGATAACAAAGGAGTGGCTCCAGGACCAGTCTATGAATGTCCTTCAGTGGCAAAGAGCCTGACTGAACATATGTGGAGAGATCTGAAAATGTTTGCTCACTGACGCTCCCCATCCAACCTAATGGAGCTTAAGAGGTTCTGCAAAGAAGAATGGGTGTGGCTCCTGTGCTCACAGCCAGAACTTTGTAGCTGAGATGATGGTGTTAAGTATGATATTTTGTGCTGAGATCATGCAGAGCCAAGAATAAAACAATAAATAAATTAGAATAAGTGCAAATACATTTGTACGATTGTACAAACAACAAGGTCATTTAAAACTTTGACGCGTTGTTTAATATTAGCAATGACCAAAATAACAGCATATTGATATGTGACAAAAATGAAGGAAAAGATGAGAAAAAGATGAGAACTTAGACTAAACTTCTTTGGAGTCATCACACTGAGAAAGGACGCTTCAGGGCCAGCATACATGGGCGAAATCATTAAGCATTCAGTAAATTAACAGATATTGTATTAAGGTTGTACCATACGGCATATGCAAAAAGATTGCAATAAACCTCCACTTCTTCTATTTGCACAGAGTTTTTCTGCTGTCTATAGTCTTGCCCTCTTCTTTCTCTCTGAACGTTTAGCTGGCAGCATGCCCGCTGACACTGAGTGTACATCGCATCGATTTTTACTCTACTGTCGAGGTAATCGTTTAAACAACAGAGCCTCCGCTCCACACAAAGGCCTTCAGTGATTTAATGATTTAAAGATTTTTCTTTCTGTGACCTCTGTGTCCAAGCGTGTTGGTCGATACCAATAAAATTTGCTTGTGCATGCGTGCTTGCATGCTTGCTTGCATGCTGTGGCCTTTGTATGCATGCACTCAAGTGTGCTACTTGCATGTCAGCGTAAATCTTTAGCCAGCAGAGTGTATGGTTCCACAGTAGCAGCTGTATAGCCCCGATATGAGGTTGTAAAGCATTCAAGGCTTCAAGGAAAAATTACAACTATATTTACAGGACATGTAATAATGGAGCTAGTATGAATAATGCAGCCTGAAAAGCTTTTATCCAAACAGTACTCCTGTCCTTCTACGATTCTGGTCATTCTTTTTTGATTATTCAAGAGACATTTCAGTTTTATAATAAAAATCACCACACAAACAGCGCCTGCACTATAATAATGCGCCTAAGATGGGTACAAAGAGACATAATCAAGGTCCAGGCAAATATATTTGCAATGGTGGTGGAAAAGAAAATATCTTAAGAGCAGTTATGCACCTGTTGGCATGACAACCACCAAAACACATGATCATCAACATGTCCTTGATCATTCGGCTTATGGTTACCCATTGTGTAGATTGCAGTAGGGACACAACAATTTGAACATAAGTTCAGGTCATCGGTCGATCACAAAGGAAAAGCTACACCCTCTCTAATCTACACCTACAGCCCTTTATGAATTACCAATTAACCTGACACGAATGGCTTTTGGAGGAAGCTGGAGTAATCTCTATTAACAGGCTACAAGTGCTCTGGGAGAATGTGCAAATCCCACATAGAAAGACCACAGCCGATGAGGGCCAATCAGAAGGCCGGAACCTTCTTGCTTTGGGGTCACAGTGCAACATGCTTAACAAAGCAAAGGTGCAGTCATCACTACTAATCTGATGTGAGAATCTCTTCAACTCATGCATCTGTGGGCTGGACAGCACCTTGGCATCCAAGCTAGCAAGCATTAGCTTATGATGCCACCCTTTCTTCCAAATACTGGAAAAAAATAAATAAATAAACAATCTAAATTGCGGGTTTTAAATTCTCTACAGCAGGCACATTGTACTGGCAGTAAAACAGAGACATAAAAATGGCAGAATAGAGGAAAAAGAGACCGGTCAAACAGCAATAACAATAGTTGTAGTTGCGATTACAGATTGAAAAGAGTCTCAAAAGGAGAGAGAATGATAGATGGACAGCACTGGGGACTGTGTCTCCAGTGCTTATCTTAAAGTTGCTCTCCAGCCTTCACTCTGAAGCACTGCTGCTAATAGATTCACACCATGGGTGGCATACAGGGCAGTGAAGTAGCTTTGCAGAGCAGCATGCGCCACATGACTACATTTATCTCAGTTAAAGCTTGAATAGATGATCTTCAAACTTCTTGTCTCACTTGTAATTCCATCCCAACAATAAATGGTTTTAACCAGTTATTAAATATGTAGCTTTAAACGGCTTGTTTGAAGAACCCATGGAAAACTCTTTTGCTTCACTAACAGAAGTACTGCTAGTATAAAAACAAATTCACCGTTCACTGCAACTACATTTTTAGACAACTAAATGTAAAATTCTCAAAATGCATACAGTGTTAATTGGAACATTATATTTAGTACAGAGCTGTTTAAGTCCTATATTTGTACACACTGTTGCATAGACTGCAGTTATAATAACTTACGTGCTTTAACGTGTCACTATGGCAGTTAAATAGCATCTTGACGATTTGGTCTGGCTTATGCCGATAAAGTCCCTCATTAAAAAAGGCCAACTTTAGAGTAGAAATACATAAGTCTACAGCCTGTTACAAAAACATTTCTCATTTTAACTACATAATGTTCTTATTTATGACAAATATGGGGTAGTGGTGGTCGTGGAGGGACCACAGGTAACTTGAGTTGTGTGAATCAAGCTTGGTTAGCAATCCCATTATATCAGCTGATAGCAGATGAAGGTAATGACAGCCTACATCAGTTGATAGTCCAGCTGCTATAAGCCACTTTACAACTCCTCCTTAAACAGTGTAATGGCAAGCAGGTGTTCCACGCACATATGAAAGGTGTGGAAAATACAAATGACTGCAAATAGAAATAAATCCTCTTTTCGCTATATTGCTCCTCAATGAAATGCAAATGTGACAAGTAAAAATTGCTCTCATTTACACAAACAGATGTGCACTGTTTAGGAGAACCTGTGGGGTGATCGTGGCTCAAGAGTTGGCAGTTCGCCTTGTAATCGGAAGGTTGCCGGTTCGAGCCCCGGCTCGGACAGTCTCGGTCGTTGTGTCCTTGGGCAGGAC
Organism: Rhamphochromis longiceps; assembly: GCF_057381845.1. Taxonomy (NCBI): domain Eukaryota; kingdom Metazoa; phylum Chordata; class Actinopteri; order Cichliformes; family Cichlidae; genus Rhamphochromis; species Rhamphochromis longiceps. The sequence continues at coordinate 11,593,961 of NC_140564.1, read as the reverse complement.
ACTTCACCTATCGCCTACTGGTGTTGGCCAGAAGGGCCGACGGCGCGATATGGCAGCCTCGCTTCTGTCAGTCTGCCCCAGTGGCTACAACTGTAGCTTGCCTCCACCTGTGTGTGAATGGGTGGATGACTGGGTGTGTAAAGTGCTTTGGGGTCCCTAGGGGACTGTACAAATACAGGCCATTTACCATTTGCACCTTGCTTACCAGGGTAGCTACTATTAGCTGACATTGCTTGCTAATGATGGCACAACTCCCAGGGAGATTTCTTGCTCCCACAACAGCCAAATACTACAAATCCTGCAGGTAAGAGCGAAGCATACAGTGCCCCATGAACCTTATACAATACATAGTACAAATAAAAACAAGGGAGTGTGGGTGTCTGCACCTCGATTATTGTAATTAGAACTAATGAACACTAATGAACCCAAATTACCTTTGCGTGGGTGCCTATTTCTCAGATTGTCGTGGCTCACTGTACTGAGCAGGTGTGCTCTCTTTGAAGGGATTAGGGCTCGCAGTATATTCGTGACACACACATATACACACACTCCAACTGTCCACTAGCATCCTACTGTGTCTGCATCTGCTCTGAAGCATTAAAGCTGGTTTTTTGTTTTTGTCTTTTTGAACTGATGCTGATAACTACAAAAACACTCAAACACTCAGAAACAACGACGCTCCATTTAGAGGAGGCTGGATGCGTTATACAAGTAACACCGCACATGACAAATTGCTCTGTATAATCTGGAGTAAAATCATGTCAGGATAATGAGGATTTATCTTCTGATGTGAAACGATAACAGTGCTACGGCTTCATAAAGTTAAATTAAGCAAGAAATAATTCAACAAATCAGGCCAGTCATGCCTGATGCTTCAGCGTATAGCTTAATACTGTTTGTATTTCTCCTCTTATAGTTCAATCTCCAGTTCTAATTTTTAAAGTTTTCTGGTGGCTCTTCCCTGTTTCTCTGGCTTTGATAGCAACATAACATAACATAACAACAACCCGGCAGACCGATCTGAGTTGCTCCCATGGCTCTCTGCACAACTGGGAAGTGAAACAAGACCCACGAGCATTTCATGTAGCTGTGGGCCTTTCTGAAGAAGACAGCACAAACTGATAACAAAACAGACTTTCTAATGTACCTACTGCTGACTCTATGATAAAGAGGCACACAAATAATGTCACTTTTCACTCATTAAAAATAAATTACGTACCTTCTTGTAGCTTCTGAGAGGATAATGTCATAGTTAGCTATAATATGTAATTTTGCTGTGGGAAACATTATTTGTGTCTGCTCTGGTACAGACACAGAAAACATCTCATTTTCAGTCTTGTCCTTATACTTGATCATTTCATTGGATTTTTGTCTGTTAAGTCTCTTAAAACTAAACTACGGACTGTTCAAGCATAAAAAAGGTATCTAATTCAAGGTATGACTCAGTGTTGTATCTATATATAGCAGACAACTTAGCAAGTCCTTAAGAAATAGCAAACAAATTGAGTAAAGACCACACACAGGACCTGAGAGATGTATTTTTCAGTTCATCCACTGTTCGCCAAGGCCAAAGCCTTCAGTAATAGTAATAAATCACACAGCAATAGTACATTCATGTAGTTGTAAAAAACATGACAATATATTAAGTAATCCAAAGTATTCAGAATACGTTACTCTCATTGAGTAGCTTAACGGAATACGTTACAAAATACATTTAGCACCATGTATTCTGTAATCTGTAGTGGAATACATTTTAAACGTAACCTTTCCAACACTGACCTCCTCAGAGCCTAGACTTCAATACTTTGTAACAGGCTGCAAGAAGAACAGAACAAAAGTCAGCAAACATCCAAACAAAAGCTTTGAATCTCAATCAAGCAGACTGGAGAACTATTCCTGAAGACTGCTTCGAGAAATTACAAGAAAGTTTGCCTAAGAGAGTCCAGAAGAATAAAGGCGATCATTCCAAATATTTTCTTTCAAGTGCATTAGAATCAAGAATTTTGCAGAATACTGTATAACCAAACAACTCAACAGATTTTCAAGTTCTAAACGTTAAAAGAGAGAAATCTATTAAATAAAATGAATAATATTGACAATATTACAGATTAAATGAATTTAACTCCATTGGTTTAAGTGTAAAATTACAGCTAGATGTTTACCTCGATGACAATCTGGCTTTAATTTGAAGAACAAGGATCTAAGTGAGGATAATGTTCACAAACACATGCTGGGGCAAATTAATCATGACAGGAACAAATTAAATTTCTGAGGACTCCAAAAAGAGAAAAAAAAAGAAAGAGATACAATTGTGGATGTTCATCAGGTTTGAGCTGTACCGACCAACACACTGTGAACACATGAAGGAAACCATCTCCAGACTCCTAACAGAGTGACGAATAGTCTGAGGGATCACAAAAAAACATGGACTACAGCAAAGCAGCTAAGCTCCTCTCTCCTAATGGCTAATGTGAATATTTAGTGAATTTAACAATCATGCTGTGTATGTGTGGGGTGGTGCAAGGAGCTGCCCTTCACATGAACAAGCCTGCAGGCTGTTGGAGCAATGTTTTGTGTGTATGCTGCACTCAGCTCTCTGACTGACAGTAAACTCGTGGCACTCAAGTAGAAAGAAAAGAAAGGGTTAGTGCCTTGGGTATTCATTATGATTTTCCTATTGAGCCTTCTCCCCCTTTATTTACCATAAAGTCTCACTGAGATAAAAATATATATATATTTTTTTTTTCAAGAGAGACCTGACCAAGGTATCACTCATATAAACTTGCATTTTAAAAGAAGACATATACGGCATGATGAAAATATATCCACAGCAAAAATTAACACAGAGACCACTAAAGAGAAAAAACATCCACTAGCTCCCTTCACCAAATTCTGTGAGCCCCTTAAATTCCTCACTGGATGTGCAGACCTGTGAAACACTAAACAAACGAGAAAAACCTTTAGCAGCAACAACTTGGAGTGATACTTTCTTTATAACTTCATCAGCTTTGCACATCGTTTGGGAGAGATTTTGGTGCACTCTTCTTTACAGCATAACTTTGGTTCACTGATGTTTGGGGTTATTTGTTTATGAGCAGCTCTCTGAAGGTTTCAACCACAGTATTTCAATCAATGTAAGATCTTTGGCCAGGCAATTGAAACACCTTTAATCTTTTCTTTTTAAGCCCTTTTGTTGTAGATTTGCTGTAGATTGTGTTGTTGCGTACAATAAATAAAACATACATGGTCAACTTAATGACAGCAATGTACCCAGGCAGGTGCTGTGGTTGCAAAAAAAAAAGCCCAAATCATCATCCCTCCACCGCCATGCTTGATAGTTGATATGAGGTGTTTGTATCGATATGCTGTGATTGGTTTACAGCAAACGTGTACGCATTATGATCAAACATCACTTTGGTCTCATATTCTTAAACGACATTGTTCGAGAAGTCTTGTGGTTTGTTCAGATGCATCTTTGCAAGTCTAACCCATGATGTCATTTTCTTTTCAGAGAGAAGAGCCTTTCCCCTGGGAACCTTTTTTAAAAAGCCATACTCGTCTTTTTGTCTTTTTACTGTCATGAACTGTAACATTGAACATTTTTATGCTAACTCAGGCCTGTATAGCCTGTGAATCTTATCCTAATCTAGTGCTCAGAACATTAAATTCTGTATCGTTCATGGACAATCGACAAGATTTCTGTTGGAAGAATCTTTGACATTTTGACATTTGACAGTCCAAACCTTTGTTCTTCTTCAACAGAGCGTCTTGTGAACTTTGCATAGATACAACACCCACTTCCCCTTGAGATTCATTTCACAGATAAATGGTACGATGGGGCCTAGATGTCAGGACATCTCCTGTACCAGAGATGTCCTGACATTTTCCTTTAGAATTTACTGGTATCATTTGGAGTTAATTCGTCTATTACTGATAACACAGGAACATTACTTCCAAACCAAATTTTCTGCTGCATTTAGAGCTCCCACTTGTTACTGTAATCTAATCATCAATTGATTCTAGAGGCTGATAAACCTCAAAAGAACAGGCTGACCGCTTTCCTAACAGTACGTGTCAGGGTGACATCAGGGTGATGTAGCCCCAAAATTTAGCTCGAAAACCTGATGCAGCAAATAGAAGCTGATGGCTGAGACCAGTAACAACCAGCTGGCTAAAAGTGAATGTGACAGACGAGACAGGGGATCCCTGAAAGTTAGGGTTATCCATGGTTGGTTTGGGCATTTGTTGTTAGTATCCAAGGTTTCATATCCCCAACCGAGAGCTATTTAAATGCAGGCATAATGACGGTGAGCGGCTGTTTGGACAGAAGCTAAGCTCTGTGTCTCTTTCTCTCTAGGGACTCCTCTTCCTTCCGCTGCTAATGAAGCCATTTGCACACCTACACAGACACACACCTGTATGAGTGCGAGTGCATGCTGAGGTCACACCGGTAGCCCCGCACATCCATCCACACACACACACACACACACACACACACATCAGGTGTAAGTGGATCAGACCTGCCAGATGGCTGTGGAACCATTCCTCTGCCTGATGTGAAAGACACTCGCTTTTTTAAATGGCCATCTCCTGCTTTTAACTCTACCCCGTGTTAATCAAAGGAAAATCATGCACCTACAAGGCACGGTGGGGAGTGGCACCAAATGGGGCAAGAAATGGCTGGAAAATCACAGTGGGAACTGAGTTTGGGTGACAGACAGGCTGCCACTTCAAAGGGAGAGATAAAGGTTTTGTAATCTGCACCCCTATGCTCTTCAACTTTGTCCCCTCCCTTCATTTGGTGTTACATTGGTCATCCTCAGCTCTCCTATCATCATCACCGTCGCCTTCATCTGATCCCCGGTCTGAGCATGAGCAAGTATCGGAGATTTTATGGCGTAACTTTGAAGACGGCTTTGAAAACTAATGTAATCAAATGCAATTTTTTTACCAGACACAAATGATATCTTTGTGCTTTTCTGCTTTGTTTACATGAAAAGAAACAATTTAGAAGTAGACAGGAGCTGATGTTCAGAGATACAGCCGACTGCCAGTACGTGGGAGGAAAGTCAATGAATAATGAAACGACCTCCTAAGTCTCAGTAACATATAATAAAGCTATTTATCATGTCTCGTACCCGCCGGCTGGTCACGAAGGCAGCATGTCATTAAAAATGAGCAGATGTCCCTACCTCAGGAGGAGCTTATGTTTGCAAGGCAGAGATAATCCAGCTAAGCATCCTGTGGAATTCTGTTTTTATGTGTGAGAGCACATGCTTACACATACATCTGAGTGCTAGACCAACCCAAATGTAACACAGGGTGCCAAATATAAGGCCTGGGGGGGCAGAATTAGGACAACCAAAGAGTCCAGTCCGGCCCACTTGATGCTTTGAAAAATGTGAAAGAAGGCATCAATTTTTGGACCTTTAACTGTGTTTTACAACCTTTCTTAATGTTTTAGACATTGCCCACAGTCAATCACACCAATTTTACTACCGGTAATTGATAAATAAGCAATTAAACAGAAATCTTTGCATTGTTGCACTTACTGTAGAAATATCTAGAAATATACATAGAAATAAAAAAAGAAATGAAAAAAGAAAAAAGAAACAACCTTTATCATGTAGAAAAAACTGAGACCTACTGCTGAAACTATACGTCTTTTTCTTTTATCCAGACAGCTCTCATTAAATGTGTAATTAAAATTTGTTACACTAACAAAAGGGGAGTTTCACTGGTCTGGCCAACTTGAGCTCAAAGTGGGCTATATGTGACCCACATTGTTAATAACTTAGCTCTAACATCTCCATTTCTCCAAGCTCCTTGCAGATGTTTGGCCGTCACTCTTGGAGTAAAAGTCCCTCTGACTGCTCTGACTCCTGGTGAGGAGCTTCCCTCCACCTGAGGGTTAGGGTAATTTGACAGCAAGCCTAGCCACTGTATCATCCATATATCCATCCCTCCATTCTCTTCCACTTATCCTTGTCATTGCCTCATGGGGGGGGGGGGGGGGGGGGGGCTATCCCAGGTACAATAGGGCGAGAGACATTGCCCATATCATCCTTGCTTGTGAATGAGATGATACACAGACCACTTTGCGTAGCATAAATGAAACAACATTCTTTCAGAACCTGAATAGAAATGAGGTGCAACTGACAAGCAGGCGAGTTTGATCTTACCCTGATGTTATCGAAGGATGCTTTGTTGGTGACGTCGTACAGAAGCAGCAGAGCTGAGGAGAGAAAATAAAAACGTCACATTTGAAATTGGATCGAACTTCATGTCACAAAATTACAAGTGATCAGATTATTTAGCGTGTTTCGTGGCAACAAACAGTTCACGACATCCAGAAAGTATTTTCTTACACCTCTTTCCCACCACTGTGGCGCCAATTCATTGACACTTTCATGATCTACCTCACACTTTGAGAACTCAGCATGATGCAGGCCTTGTTTTTCATGGACATAAATGCAGTTTCTAGATTAAGTGCTGCCACAGTGCGGGTGAAAAAGAGGTGATCGGGACAGTTTACTGGCAGTGGTGCCAATTTTTGTCTGCTGATTCAGAATCAGACTGATTCACCACAATAATCAATACAGACACTGTAATCACCATTAGTGCTGCTTGGAGTGATCACTGAGCATTTTCATATTAACTGTGGCTCACAGTGATGAGGTATTTCATGATCAACAAGAGCACTCAGTGTTAGGGTGCCTGGGTCGTCAGCCCCGTGTTGTGTTTTTGGTTCTTTGATTTTGTTTATTTCATTATATTCTAGCTTTGTCTTATGGGTTATAGGATTATTCTTAGTTTAGGTTCTCTGTGTGGGTTTTGTTTGAGTTTTAGTGTTCTGGTTTTCTGTCTGTGATCCATAGTTGCTGTCTCCCCTGTCTGCTGTATCCCTGTGTCAAGTCTGCGTCTCTGTGTTATGTTTCCTGTTTTACTTTGAAAGTCTGTGTCTCATGTTATTGTATCAGTTTTTGCTTCCTTTGTCTCTTTAGCACTGATTTGTCCCAGCTGTGTTTCCCTCCTGTTTCCCATTCCCCGATTGCTCCCTCTGTGTATTTAAGTTTCTCTGTGTCACTGTCGCGATCTACCCTCATTCATGCTGTGTGTTCTGTCTGCCTGACTGCCCAAGTTTATTCTTTGTATTTCGGAAGGTTGTTATTTTGAGTTTAGCATTAAAGCTGTTTTTGGAGTTCACGTTTTATCTGTACTTTGGATCTTCCATTTTACCATTTCTGCCTGCACACAGCCTAAACATGACACTCAGAACTCCCTCTGAAGGGCAAGGGTTACACTACAATTCAGAGGTTTTTATGAAGTTTTTATAAAACATGCTGACTTATACTTTTTTTATAGATCATTTATGCTGATGTCAGAAAATTGTGTATTTTATCATCGTTGCCTATGTGATTGGAGCAGAATCGGCTTCTATGAGACATTAAATCTTGAAAACTTATATAGTCATGCATCTATTTGATGGCAATGATGACGAGGTTTCACCGACACGCAGCTGTTTGTTTTTTTTAATATATCCTCTTCTAAATGTCAAGGCAGACTACAGATTACAGATGGCTGTACAGAAAATGAGCATTGCTTTAGCCATGCATGCTTTCCAGAACTTTGCAAAGTCTAATTAGATTTTACTCACAAAAGGTCAACGTAGATGCATGTGGGAAATTTTGCACCATAATTACATAGGAGAATACACCATAAATATTATACATCTCATATCCCCCAACAAATTGAACCTAACTGTATTACAAGACACGTGAACTTGTGGTGTTCAGTGAAGTATTTTTCCATCTAACTAAAAAGTGATTTTTCTGGTATTTTAATGCTCCATAAAACTCTCTGGATTTCGCTGGATGAAAAACGTAAAATAAAATGCCCCCCACTGTTACGTGATCAAAGTGCTGATCTCTTTCATTTACCACGGTATTAGCATTATATCTGACAACATAATTGCGCGCGTGAATTCTAATTACCTCCAACTGCATTGTTCGGCTGTGGAGCATAATATCACCTCAGGTGTTACTGGAGGGTGTGCATTATAAAGCTCGAGACAGAAAGAAAAACTCATTACACCTGCGAGGGCAATTCTAACTCATTTTCACAGCTTGAACAACCTTCTCTTTTAAGAATTAGTGTAAGCTATTTACCTCCCCAGCACCTCCTCTCCTCCTACTGCATGTAATCCCTCCAGCCATCTTCTCCACTACTTACATCTCACTCCATCCTCATTCTGCCACTTTATTCCATGCACACCTTAAAGTATGTCTCCTGTTTACTCTCCTTACTCATCCCCCGATCCCGGCACGCCAGAGTCAAGGCTGCATTTTTGCCTATTTTGGATTAAATCCTTTGTTTGTTCATTTCAGCCAGACAAGTGCGTGAAGGGTGTTTAATGAGTTGTAATCACCGTCAGCTCCAGCCAAACTGAAAAAGCACAGTGAGGGGGAGAGGGAAGCATGAAGAAAAAAGATAGGAAGGACAGAGCGAGAGAGCGAGAGATGATCTGCCACCACAAGTTAATTTCCTCTCCCGTTGCTCCTGTTGTTTATAAGATACTAGAAGAAGACGAGAGTAAACCACAAGGAGTTGCTTTCCTTCACCCTCCCTAATCCAATTACATCTTGCCAAAAGCAAGACAGATGAAGTTGGAGAACTTTCTCACAGAAGCTGAGAAGCAGAGTTTAGTTATCACAGGTTGCAAAATAATAGGCAGAAGAATGAACTCTGCAAAAAAAAAAAAGAGAGAAATACTGCTGGTTTTAGGTGTTGGTGTATGATTATGGCATATTAATGTGTGCAAAACGTTTGAAAGTGTGCCTCAGTCTCTATGTGGGTACTCAGATTTATCTGCAATCACAGAGTGAATCACAGATTCAAATGCTCAAGTGTACTGAGGTTTGCACAGGGTCAAAAACGCAAGTACAATTTGCACATGTGTGACAGAATATGCAAATATAATCAGTCAGAAAAATGATTGTGAATAGCCTCAGTGCCCTCAGGCAGCCCTTCCGTCGGCTGTCTTTGGGTCTGACAATGCATAAGCAGTGGATTACACCAGCGGTCCCCAACCTTTTTTTTTTTTCACGGACCGGCCTTTAAGGTGTCGCGGATAAATACAACAAAATAAAACTAGTACCGCTACTGAAAAATAGAAGAGTTATTCATAACACAGGTGGAAAGACCCAGGAAAACCGAGTAAATGATAAAAACGATAACAAAATAACGCTGAAAACCGATAAAAACCCTGAAAACCACACATTTCACACCTGAGCCTCATCTCTCGCGGCCCGGTACCAAACGACTCACGGACCGGTACCGGTCCGAGGCCCGGGAGTTGGGGACCGCTGGATTACACTATTCACTATAGCTGCAAGTCAGGATTGCTAACGTACAACTACTGGTACAAGTAAGAAGATGTTGTGGGGTGGTATAGATTAGGGTAAAGCGTTGCCTGTTTCTCTTTGAGAAAATAATCAGTTTTAAAGTTAGTGTGTAAAATATTGGCCACTACATGACAATAGATTACAGTCAACTGAGTTCTGCTTTCTTACCCCTCCCAGTTCAAGAGCATATGTTGGCTGCTGTAAGACAAAATATTTAAGTCAGTCAAGGAAGATCAAAACCATCAAATGTACCCATAATTGCTGTTGTGTTTCTGCTACTGTCTGGACAGCAGTTTTTCCCTATGTGTCGAAGTCCACTGTTGACTGTTTACCTCAGTTGTCAATGCTGTGTGAGAAGTGTCCACATCTCTTTGCTCTGAAAGAAGACGTAAAATTGCTCTCCCCCTGTTTAAATGTGTAGCATACATTTATTTTCTATCTCCATTTCAACTACTTTTTCTTGTAATGGTGTAAATGTGCATGTTTTTCATGGTTTAGAAAAGTACATTAGCGACTGTCATTTATAACCTCTCACCGGTCTATGTGTGTGTCCAGTAGTTAAAGTACATGAAACGTCTTTTGAGCTCTCTGATGTGTGGCACTAAAATGTGAGAAAAAAAGCCCTCATGTTCAGACTTTGTACTGAAAGCAGAAAAAGGCATTTTGTCACAAATGAGGGAGTTTGAGACTTCCCCTTAATTGCTGTGACATTTGTTTGGGCAGAAAGCTGAAGGTAAAAGTGTGTTTTATATGCAGGCAACACACCGTGGCATCACTCATTCCACAGCTCAGTGAAAACAAGGATCCTCACTCATATCATATCAGTTTCAGACAGCCAATCCACCAAGACACCTTTCATCTTTGGATATGACCCCAGCACAAACTACTATCAGTATTACACACAACATGAATGACTTTGTGAGCCACTACCACCTTGACAATCCAAGTGCGTGCATGAAAGTTTGAGCATGAAGAGATGGATAGTGAAGTGATCCATAAAGAGTACTGCCATCCATCATCTCTCAGATGATCATCTGTGCCTGCTCTCCTTCCTTTGAATATACAGATCGTATGCATATAAATGCAAATAGGAGCAGGTCAGAAATGTGCTGTTGAGCATCGTGACTGCTGAATGTTAAATTTGCAAAATACACCTTAATATCTTACTTTACCTGAAACTGTAACATTTTATAATCATGATTATTTAATTAAACTTTGGTCTTTTTAAACAGTTAAACAATGAGATTATAATAAAGGATAATTAACATGTGCATGTGACATTTTTTTTTAGCTAAGCTATAATACATATCATATTATTATGATATTGTCTTTTTTCGTGTGTTTTTCCCACTAACATCTTCGGTATGATCAGACGTAACCAAACTTGCCCATTCTTGGCCCTTGAAAGCGTATGATATCATCATGCTGTCAAGCAACTACATACGAATGTGCTAAAATGACCCTTTTATGCACCTATAGTAACCACCACAGTAATTTAGCCAATTTTAAACATACCGTATTTTCCGCATTATAAGGCGCACTTAAAATCCTTTAATTTTCTCAAATATTGACAGTGCGCTTTATAATCCGGTGCACCTTATGTATGAATTCTGGTTGTGCTTACTGACTTCGAACCGATTTTATGTAGTACACGGCGCTCAAAAATCTGTCAAAAAATGCTTTAGTACGACTTTGGTAAGCTACAAAGCCGCACCGTTTGATGGATTGTCGGAGCATTACGGCTACCATAGTCAGGAGCCTCGCGGAGTAATCTGGGTCCAAAACTCCGTCTGCTTCAGGTCCCAAAGTCAAACGAACAGTGCGGGATCACTGACAGTTAAAAACTGTCTAAACTCTTTCATCTTTAATAAAATGATCAGCGCTGATGCTTTACCAGTTATAACAATTAGGTTTAACATCCAGGCATCCATGAAAACAGAATTTATTAAATTTAACGGAAGTTAGCAGGAAGTTAGCTCGCTAGTTTCCACTTAAACATGACATAGCATGTTCTGACTGAGAGATTTGTGGAAAAATTCAAATGTACAGCTCTGCTATCACTTCCGACATAAATGAAGACAGAAAACTAAACAGCAGTGACGTTTGTAGGGTTACTGACGTTGGGCTAGCTGGTATATAATGATGTGCTACGTGATCGCTAACATAAACATAGTGAAACTGGAGGATGAACGATAACTTTTTCCACTCAATAAAAGTTAACGTGAGGGTTCCTGATGGTTAGGGACAAATGCAATCGCATGGCAGGATGCGGCAAACGGACCAAACTTCAGTCAGGAGAACAACTGAGATAATCCATCCACAATACGAGGTTAGTCATTAATATACTGCAACAACACGGGAATAGAGCAGCTGGGAGAGAATACAGCATTAATGAATCAATGGTACAGAAGTGGAGGAAGCAAGAAGAATGAGTTGATTAAAGTTTGACTTATCTGACTGTTCTGTTTCGCTTAATGCACCTTATAATCCGGTGCGCCTTATGGTCTAAAATATACGGTAGTCATTTTTGAGCACTTCATACTGTGATGTTTGCAGCATGTTTGTGAGGTATTGAGCAAAACATAACGCAAGTAAATATTCAACCATAATGAAAGTTAAATTATGAATAACTAACGAGCTATTCCCTTATTCACGAGGGTTCACACGAGCAGGTTATTCCATGTTTTGATTCGTTAGATTTGTGCACCAGATGCCCTTCCTGAAGAAACCCCAAAGACTGAAATGGACATATTTAACTGATTATTTCAGTTCCTGTCCATACTTCTGAGAACAGGATAACACAGCACCACAACAAATGACATTAAATTGGCTTCACTATGTGCTTTACTGCCTTTTTACTGTTATGGTTTATATTTGCAATGAAAAAAACACATAGTACACCAAATTATCTGCTGTGCCTATACGCTCAGTTATCCAGTAAAAGGCCCATTAATGTGAAATTATTCTGAAAGGTCAAAAACACTAGACTGATGTGGAAGGAGGTGGTAAAGAGCTCTACACCTGTATATTAAATTAAAGGTAACTGATTAATCATCAGACTGTCTGTTTTCAAAAACACTAGGAATTCATACACAGCTTCTTTTTTTTATAGTAGACTTCTAAAACGCATAACAGACAGCTGGTGTTTAGAGTACAGTTGAATCAATAATATCTACAAACAGCATTAAAATGCTGATCCATATGTTTATGTACCCAGTGAAAAAGCGCTCACTTTCCATGCTGTATTAAAATACTTATATTGTTTATTGTTGGTTTTAATTCATTTATTTAAACAGTTAAGTTTAACATGTCTGATCAGGAAAAAAAAACCCTGTGAATGATTTACTTCAAGCGGCCCACGCTCAGTGTTCTGTGGTGAGGATGTTCTCAGCAGGTATCACGAATGGCGGCAACCAGTCAGCTGACAGTTAATGAAAACATCAGAGCACTTGTGCAGATCAGCGCTATCTTGACACATCGACCAGACATGTGAAGAGTAACCCCCTACATTCTTCCCTAAAATATTGTGCATTTGGTGACACAGAAACCGTATTATTTCAAAACTCTACTCATAGCTCAGGGCACTTTTCTCTGTCATTACCACAGTTAGAAATGTATTCTGGGATACCTGATTGCCCGGACACTGTTGACACTGTGTCAGTCTACTATCTGGGATTGATCTGTCTTGGCTTGCTGTTTGCAGTAAAAAACTGTCTGGGCAGTGACAGTTTTACAGTTACTTTTGCTGTTGTTAAATACTGTTAAGCTATTGCTTAGCTTTTTGCAGGGAAAAAACTGCCTTGGCTTTTAAGTTGTGCTGTGTCACTGAATAGTATGCTGTGTCAGTTCAATTGTGTTTATATAGTGCCAAATCACAACAACAGTTTTCTCAAGGTGGTGTATAGTTTATGGTCAAGACTCTATAATAATAGAGACGAAACCCCAACAATAAAAACATTCCCTGTGACCAAGCCCTTAGCAACAGAGGGAATGATAAACTCCCCTTTAACAGGAAGAAACCTTTCTAGAACCAGGCTCAGAGAGGGGTGGCCATCTGCATCAATACTATTGAACTATGACGTTGTTTTGTCCAAAATATCGTTATCGCAAAATCGCAAGATTTTTTGAGGCTATATCGCCCACTTCTACTAATAAATATCCCTACATTTAATGTATATGAGTACCTGAACAATACTCAAAAAAATCAAAAAGTGTGGAATGTAGTTCTGGTCGCCATCTTAGAAGACTACATACTGAAGCATGTTTATTTTTATATTTAGTGTACAAATCTGTGGATCTGGTAAACATACAGTATATACAGGCATGAGAATTACAACTCAAATCAGGCCTTAAAAGTTTCAAAGGTGACTTTACAAATTGCACTAATTTATGTGCCATAACATTTTCATGAGCTTACAAAGTAGAGTCACAATCCATCAGAACCTCTACACCATGCAAAGGACCCCTGCTAATAAAAAGCCTTTGTCTATATGACATTTCTCACCGATGAGAAATATTTTCATTTCATCCCTTCAGGCAAGTTTTTGTCCTGCCATTGATGTTACTGTATGTCAAAATGAAAGGGAGAATGTGACATTGCTACACAGTCCCCTCCTTCCATGACTTTCACTATTCCTCCGACAGCTATAGCACCACTTACCATCTCTACCTCTTTGCCTGCCTAAGCACAGAATAGTCCTCATTCTATGGCATCCATTATAAAAAGAAGTGGCTCTATCACCATGAAGAGCGATTAATGATTCCTCTCTAGGAAGCACCCACAAATAGCTGACACCTGTCTTTTCAGGAGACTGTAAAAATATAAGCAGGTAGAGTAAGAAGTAATGACACTAGCTCAATAATGAATTCAGTGGAGAGTACAAGCAGATTTTGAGCTTCATCATAACTCTCTACAAACCCCCCCAAAAAAGCCAAAAAAATAAATTTTATGGTGACCTTGCATATAAATTATAATATTTAAAATACACAAGTAGATATAAGATATGTGCTTATGAGAAAGAAATATATAGATTTTGATGATGAATTGCACAGCTTGCTGCTTTCCCAGAACAGAGCAATGTCATTAATGTTTTGCTTCCAATCACCCTTTCCTGCTTTTTCATGCAAACCCTTTTCATCCCCTTTCTTTGTTCCTGCCCATCTTTCTCACTCCATCTTTTCTTTTCTACCTTTCTCCTCATTGCCACAGATGTTGTCTTGATCAGCGTTCTCCCTGCTGCTGTCCCTCCTTCCGATCTTAGTTGGGTTATGTGTCGCCCCCACAAGCTGCTGCAGCAGACTGAGGTCTATGGTTGCTCATTAGTGACAAGAATAGTGGCCCAGTAAGATGGAATAGAAGGAATAAAAAATGATGCGGGCAAGACCGGATGAGGCCGAGCAGAGCAGCAACATTATTGGGTAATGAGACTGATTTAATCTGAAATAGATGTAGCCTCTATAGGTTCTACAACTGTTCTTTGTCACTAATATTATCTTGCAGATGCTTGTAGCAAAGTTGATGACATTCTGATGAAGAGGCAGGTGAAACAAACAGCCAAACATTATCTATTGTTATTCTTCTTATTAATGCTTTCCGCATAGCAGTAAAATAGCACCTTTTGAGAAACTAGCTAATCAGTTTGGCTATGGAGTGTGGCTTTTTGGAAACAGGTACCTGTTAGTGTGAAGAAGAAAGTTTTCACAGGTCTGCATAAAAAACCACAGGGAGTGCAGAATTATTAGGCAAATGAGTATTTTGTCCACATCATCCTCTTCATGCATGTTGTCTTACTCCAAGCTGTATAGGCTCGAAAGCCTACTACCAATTAAGCATATTAGGTGATGTGCATCTCTGTAATGAGAAGGGGTGTGGTCTAATGACATCAACACCCTATATCAGGTGTGCATAATTATTAGGCAACGTCCTTTCCTTTGGCAAAATGGGTCAAAAGAAGGACTTGACAGGCTCAGAAAAGTCAAAAATAGTGAGATATCTTGCAGAGGGATGCAGCAGTCTCAAAATTGCAAAGCTTCTGAAGCGTGATCATCGAACAATCAAGCGTTTCATTCAAAATAGTCAACAGACCCTGTTGACTATTTTGAATGAAACGCTTGATTGCGACCCGCAAGAAGCGTGTGGAAAAACCAAGGTGCAAAATAACTGCCCATGAACTGAGAAAAGTCAAGCGTGCAGCTGCCAAGATGCCACTTGCCACCAGTTTGGCCATATTTCAGAGCTGCAACATCACTGGAGTGCCCAAAAGCACAAGGTGTGCAATACTCAGAGACATGGCCAAGGTAAGAAAGGCTGAAAGACGACCACCACTGAACAAGACACACAAGCTGAAACGTCAAGACTGGGCCAAGAAATATCTCAAGACTGGTTTTTCTAAGGTTTTATGGACTGATGAAATGAGAGTGAGTCTTGATGGGCCAGATGGATGGGCCCGTGGCTGGATTGGTAAAGGGCAGAGAGCTCCAGTCCGACTCAGACGCCAGCAAGGTGGAGGTGGAGTACTGGTTTGGGCTGGTATCATCAAAGATGAGCTTGTGGGGCCTTTTCGGGTTGAGGATGGAGTCAAGCTCAACTCCCAGTCCTACTGCCAGTTTCTGGAAGACACCTTCTTCAAGCAGTGGTACAGGAAGAAGTCTGCATCCTTCAAGAAAAACATGATTTTCATGCAGGACAATGCTCCATCACACGCGTCCAAGTACTCCACAGCGTGGCTGGCAAGAAAGGGTATAAAAGAAGAAAAACTAATGACATGGCCACCTTGTTCACCTGATCTGAACCCCATTGAGAACCTGTGGTCCATCATCAAATGTGAGATTTACAAGGAGGGAAAACAGTACACCTCTCTGAACAGTGTCTGGGAGGCTGTGGTTGCTGCTGCACGCAATGTTGATGGTGAACAGATCAAAACACTGACAGAATCCATGGATGGCAGGCTTTTGAGTGTCCTTGCAAAGAAAGGTGGCTATATTGGTCGCTGATTTGTTTTTGTTTTGTTTTTGAATGTCAGAAATGTATATTTGTGAATGTGGAGATGTTATATTGGTTTCACTGGTAAAAATCAATAATTGAAATGGGTATATATTTGTTTTTTGTTAAGTTGCCTAATAATTATGCACAGTAATAGTCACCTGCACACACAGATATCCCCCTAAAATAGATAAAACTAAAAACAAACTAAAAACTACTTCCAAAAACATTCAGCTTTGATATTAATGAGTTTTTTGGGTTCATTGAGAACATGGTTGTTGTTCAATAATAAAATTATTCCTCAAAAATACAAGTTGCCTAATAATTCTGCACTCCCTGTAGGTACTCCATGATTCTAATGTTAGAACCACATTTAGCAGCAGTAACTAATGTTTTTTATTCATCACCAGGAAAGAATACTGGCCAACTCTTCTTTACATAATTAGTTTGTACACATTCGTTTGTGCACAGCTCTTAGGATACCACCCCAATTGTCAGAAACTCATATCACATCGACGCCTGGACTTTGACTAGACCATTGCAGCTCCAGATAGGAACTGGTACAAATTTAGCAATTCCGATTCCACCATCGATTAGATTCCTAATCGATTCTCATTGGCTCTGCTTGGGGAGTCACCACCATCGCTAAACAGCATACCAATGGCATTGCATTCATGCAAAAAAAGTAATGTATTGCACATACTACACAGAAGACTTTTCTTAACAGTAATGCATTATGTCACTTAATTACTCCTAGGAGAAAGTAATCAATTCTACTTGTTGCATTACTTTCACATATCTCCATAAAATAATCTGAAACACATTGTCTCATAATTACCATTTAAAAATATAAATCTGAGGCTACAATCCCACACACCAACACAAATCCCTAACTCGGACGTCGGCAACCTTTAACATCAAGAGTCATTTTACTTCCTTCAAGCAAAAAGAGAAAAAGACAGACGGGCTGATGTAATTGTGAGAGAACAGACTAATAATTATTGTATTCACAGAATTAAATAGGGCTACGGTTAACCCTAATTCTAACCAGTAACTCAGGAGCCACATGCAGCTATTTAGCAGCTGAAGAGCCAAATGCTCTGCGCTATGCTAATGAGGATACACATATGATTTTTCTCTTAGTATTTAGGTATGAACATAAAGCACAGCACAGATATAAAAAACCAGCACAAAGAGACTTTAAAGCTATCCCCACAGTGATTCTACTTTAGAAACATGGACAGGCAGAAATGCAGATTGCGGCCTAACTGCTCAGTCATTTGTTATTGGTTGAAGTTCAGGATCTGCCTACTGGGTTGTAGTCAGCATTCACTTAGCTAACATCACTCTGGCTTCTTGGCTAGCGCTAGCATGCTATCTGTGCAGGTGCTTGCAAAGAGCCAAAGTTGTGTTAGCAGTATAATGCAGTTGTTTCTGTCCTGGATGGAGTTTGTACTCTACCATCACACTATAAAAATGTCCATAGCCAAGCTGCAGACTGCACCACTATTTACCTCCTCCGGCACATGAACAGAAATCAGCTGATTATACTGCTAGTGGAAGTGGTACTGATAAGCAGAATCATTAAGCTAGCAGACTAACAGTTCAAGGAATTGAACTACTGGGATTCAGGTCTCTAATTGCAGCACCTTCATTCTTTTCTTCTCAGTCATTCTGCTGTAGATTTGCTCCTGTGATCTAGTGACCCATCTACGCTTAGGATTGGGTTGTGTTATAGCCACGTGCTAAAAAAAAAAAAAAAAAAAAGGCTGATTTTCAAAAAAACCAAAAGATATTACACTTCAAATGTCATGGTTCGTTGTGTGGCAGGCAGGAGAAGGACCCAAGATGCAGACTCACAGACACGGGGATAAACTTAAACACAGCTTTAATGCTGGCACGGCAGAACGTAGGAAATACAAAACTAAACTGGGAAAACTAAATACAAAGCTCGCCAAGAAACACAGGGAGGAACACACACAACATGAGGGAGAACGCGACGCCGAACAGAGGGAGACTCAGACAGAAATACACAGAGGGTAAACGAGGAAAGTGGGCACACACGGGGAACACAGGTGACACTGATAATCATAATGAGACAGGGCAGGGTGAACTGAACATGACATGTACAGGCACAGAGGTTCAGACAGGAGGAGAGAGAGCACGGGGAAACACAGACGTAACAGGCTGGGGAAACATGAAACAACCACAAAGGGAGACGAGGGCTCATAAATACATAGAGGGCACACAGGGGGGAGAGAGCCATGAAGGGAAAACACTTAGGGAACAACACAACAGGGCAACTCAGAAAACATGGCCTAAATAAGGAACAAAATACAAAAATACATGAAAACTAAGAATACTGGGCCCACATGGCCCAGGACCATGACATCAAAGGCAAATACATTTTGAGGTTACATTTTTTCTGTTCAAATATTTTCATTTCGTGGGTCATAAATAGAGAAAATTTACTTTAAAAGGGGTGAATATTAAACCCCGAACACAAAATGTCTTGCCAATGACCTAGTGGATATTAGGAGCTTAATTTTCTCCATGAGTACCAGTCATGATGTTGACAAGCAAGCCAGACATTGGTTTTTCCACCTCCTGCAGTATGTGCATATCACGCCTCTCCTTTTTGCATCCCACTTGGGAGTTAAGTCTCAAAACCCTCTAAAGTAGACCAATTAACTGAGACACTTATGCATTAAACAGCGATTTGCCTGTCACTTTTATGACTCCATTCAATTAATTATCACAGCATCCCTTTAAAGAATAATTAGTTCATCTCAAATAAGACCTCTGCTAGAAATACCAACAGCCTTTTGGGGCATCAGAATTCGAGAATAATCTGTTGAATAGCTGAAAATATATAGAAAAGGGAGAGGGGGGAGTTCCCAAACATTTGTATTTACAGTCATATCGGGGGAAAAAACAAAACAAAACTGGCACACGTGATATGCACATTGGGTTGATAAATGTAATAAAAGCAATTTACTTATTGATTGAGCTCAGTCAACAGAGACTTTAATAATACAATTTGAGTAACTGTAATGATGAGGGGTGACAGTGGCCCATAAGGTTTTGTGCCACTTAGAATGTTCTAGCATTGATTTTCTCTTTTTCAATATAAGTGAAATGCCTATGAGCTTTTTGAATGATTTTGTTCAGTGGATTGTGCTGGGTGATGTTCCACACAGCAATACTGAGTGATAGCAGGTCCTTGCTGGTCACTGGTATCAGTTGTTTTATGTTTGTTGACTTCCTGTCCAACTTAAATACTTGAGTTATTAAGCATACTCAAACTTCTACAAAGTGCAACTGACTTTGAATGCCTTACTTTTTCAGTTTTAAAAAAAACTGGTTGTACCTCCACTTCTTCGTATTATAAGTAGTAACATCAACAGACCCCAACGTTAACACCATCTACATTTACTTCCATAGTGTTGTCTTTTTTCTGTCATATTACGATGCATGTTGATTTTGTTTTATACCTCTGTTAACACAAAAATCAATTCACATTGTCTCCAAAAACACACAAGACTGAAGTTTATGCAACTTAGAGGACAATAGTAATGTTAATGGTAATGATTTAATCATTTTCAAGACTTGTGACATTGGATTTAAGACCTTGGATGACACTGAAAGACTGAAAAGATTATTGCATTTTAGACAGAAACCTATGTGAATAGCAGCAATAATGATGGAGTGGAGCATTTCACTGAGATGTGCCATAACCCCGCTTCCTTACACCATGGGTAACAAAAGCAATGAAGGCCATTATAAGGAAATGAAGCAGCCAAAGCACCTCATTCAAAACAATACTGCCTGAACAACCCTTTCAATCATAAAGCACCCATTGGAGGCATCATCTCTAATGCAGCCATTACCTGTTCCTCTAAATCTATTAACTCAATTATTCTGTTTCACTGAGTTCATCGTGTTACTTCTATATGTGAGATATAAAAATCGGAAAGACTTTGGAAGAGTTTCATTTCGGGCTGAAAGGTCTCCCATTTGCTGACGTGGTATTTTGTTACAAAGTGACTGAGTACACCCAGTTAAAGGTAGTGATGGTGTTGTGTTTTAGTTGTGTTCGCTAAAGATGCCAGTTGCATTCAGTAACAGCATGCTAAGTGGCTAAAATGAAACCAGTCACTTCAAAATCGTGAGCTCCACTCTTCTTTTATTCTACTGTTTTAATTGTTTTGCGCCTGTGTTCAGATGCAATGAGGCGTTTTGTCATGCAGGAAATCTTCTGAGGAAAGTGCTACAGTGTTTCATTATAGTCTTTTACTCACACTGCTTTCTGCTTTGACGTTAATTGATTTTTGTCAGCTGCCTTTTGTGATGAAAGCTGGTTGTTTGCAATGTTAAATGGTTTTGACCGCTTTGCTCCTCTAGACATCTTGGTTTCCATTCTTGATTTGAGAAATTAATTTGTCTTTCCAAGCATCTTTCAATATATCACCCTGTCATGCTTGCATCAGCCCCCCCACACCACCCTGGTAGTATTTTATGTCTCAATACCTCCCTTTCCTTGCCTTCCTCCTCTTGTTTCTTGTCTCAACCACCAAGTCTGCTTTTCTTCTTTTTTTTTCTTTTTTAGTACCCTGTGGTTTCGCTCCATGCTGCGGAAATGACAAACTGTCAGTTCCACTGGGGGAGAAGGGGGTGAAAAAAAAGAGTCTGCGGCTGGTTTCTGGACCCAGCTGGACCTTCACGTCACCCTCTACACCAGATGGGCCTGGCAGATTGCACTGGGCTCACTCCAACCACCAGCTCATTTGTACTGATTGTCTGAATTTCTTTGCTCTCTGTTCATGGACACAATAAAAAGTGAGAGTGGGGCCAGAATTAAATAAGACAAACATCAATAGTTGTCTAGAGGGCATAGTAGTACTCTGAGACATGCTTCATTCCCCTCCAACAACTACTGAGCTGTCTTGGGCAAGTCATTGGTCACATTTAAAAACTAAAAAACTTTAAACTGTCTCCCAAAAAAATGTACAAAACTTTTCGCTGCTTCTTCTAAAGGTCCTCACAAACACTGAGTCCAAATAGCATTTAGGTAAAGTCATTAGCAAAGGGGCAACTTCTCCCAACTGTGAGTTATTGCTTAAATTAAACCAAAAATGAGTTAACGCAAATTAATCCGCATTGAAATTAAAACTTTTAATGCAGTTAACGCAGTTAGCGCATGCAGTTAAAATCAAGTAATCAGGATCAAGTAATTGCGATTAATCGCGATTAATTACAGACAACTGTGAATTTAATTAGTTTTGTTTTGTTTTTCATTTATTGACAGCACTATTAAATACAAATATAAAGTGCAACTGCCTGCTTTGTATGACTGGTTTCCATCTTTGCAGTCAAGTTTTCGTTGTTATCTTATTATACCAAGTGTGCCTTGTAAAGTATCACAAGGTTGGTTATGTGTCAGTCACCAACAAATACAAGCAGGAGGGGAGATGAGTTATGACTCATTGTGTGTTGTGTAGCGACACAACCAGCAGTGTGAAGTCTGTTGTCTGATCTGGCAAGCCGTGACATTTTCATGTAGACACTTTTCAGCATACTACCTTATGTGCACAATACAGCAGATGGCGGTGGAGCAGATCAGTGACAGAGAGCACGGGCTATAGTGAAGAGCTCCAAAGACATCGAATCAGTAACCAGTAATGAGCTTGACAGAGAGCATATGCACTCAGCTAATCATCCATGTAGAGATAAAAGAAAATAATAAAGAAGTATAAGCAGTGAAACTTTATCTTCCTTGACAGGACTGTGAGACTTTAACTGTAATTAAAATTGCAGATTTTAAACTACTGACTTAAATCTGTTTACTATTTCCACACTTTGGACTTCCTCACTTTTACCTGGCGGTGCTCAGAAATGGAAACGAGACCCCTGACTGTGGGATCTCTACATTTCAAAGTCTGAGTCACGAAAAACTGTCCATTAGTTCACAGTAGTAGACAGCTTTCGTGACGGCTGCATTTGGGCTGGATTCCCTCCCCTGGTCCTGTCTGTCAGAGCGAATGAGCTTTATTTAAAAGTCAGCAACAGACGGACAACTCAGAGGAGCTGGTTTGAGGTTCCCTTGGTGCCTTGTTAAAGATCAGTGAGGCTAAACTGTTGCACTGACAGATCAGAATGATGCTGGGCAACTGGCCATCATACACACACACACACACACACGTACTTATGTATAACACATGCAAACCTCATCAAAGCCAAGCGCACACCCATACATAACGGACACAATCGGGTACACGTTTTCAGCCACGTCCCATCATTTTGCTATTTTATATGCTGCTGAGCAGATTTCGCGTTTCAGTTAATGCCAGCAAGTAAGTGTGTGTGTGTGTGTGTGTGTGTGTGTGTGTGTGTGTGTGTGTGTGTGTGTGTGTGTGTGTGTGTGTGTGTGTTCGACTACACCTGCTCATTCAGGTTGGCCTGAGGCAAACTGTTATCAGTACTCAGCGGGGCTGTTCGAGATATAACTACTACACACACATACACCCTCACAAGCACATGTGGGAATAGCTCAGAGCTCCCCAATACCCCCCCCTCCGATTCCCCACTGTGTGAGAGGCAGGCTCATTTTCCCACCCAGTGGTTAGCCTCTCGCTTAAAAGAACCTGCACACAGCATTGAGCCTCTGGCAAATGCGTGTGCCCACACACACACACATGCACAAACTAAGAGTATTGTGATTCCATCACTTACCAATACTCAGCCAATACTTACAGAACCAAGACTCAGTGGCAAAGTGTATTAATTGTGTTAAAATGGCTTGCTTTTTGTACCAAGAAGTAAGGAAGTTCATGTCCCGGCAACGTGAGAAATACAGGTGGAAATGCACACACACACACACACACACACACACACACACACACACACACACACACACACACACACACACACAAAGCAACATGCATGTTTTTGCAATCTCAACAGGTATGAGGGAACAACAGGGAGCAGCGTGCCTGCTGGTGCCAGTAACACATTTGAAGAAAACAAAGGCAATGAAATGTCTGTCAGAACAGTCTGGCTGTGTCAGGAGAAAATAGAGAGTGGAGAGAAGGCATGTCAGTCACAACCAAAGAGGTTCTCACAAACACAAATTGAGGAATCCTACCGTGAGCATCACGATAGTAAGCATGAGTGACACTCCGAAAACGCTCCTGACCAGCAGTGTCCCATATCTGAGAGAGAAGGGAGGAAGGAAGAGCAGGATGAACAGAACATCGGTTGGCATAGTGAACAACTAAATAGATAGATTAATAGCTTAGCAGTTTAGCAACTAAATTTAAAACAGCATCTTTATGTTAAGACAAATTCTGCATTGAGTCTGGAGGTTGGAATTTGTAGAACACCAAGCCAAAAGGCTAACTAAGCGATTACAAGCATGTGTATATATATATATATATATATATATATATATATCCTCATCCCCAGACTCTGCGTCCTCCTCAGAAGACGTGTCAGTGGGATTAAGGAGGTCCTCGAAGTATTCCTTCCACCGCCTGACAATTTTCTCAGTCGAAGTCAGCAGCGCTCCGCCAGCACTATACACAGTGCAGGTAGAGCACCGCTTTCCCCTCCTGAGATGCCTGATGGTTTGCCAGAATCTCTTCGGGGCAGTCCGAAAGTCTTTTTCCATGGCCTCTCCGAACTACTCCCACACCCGAGTTTTTGCTTCAGCCACTGCCCGAGCCACATTCCGCTTGGCCTGTCGGTACCTATCAGCTGCCTCCGAAGTCCCACAGGCTAACCAAGCCCGATAGGACTCCCTCTTCAGCCTGGTGGCTCCCTTCACCTCTGATGTCCACCATTTGGTTCGGGGATTACCACCACGACAGTCACCAACCGGCTTGCGGCTGCAGCTCAATGCAGCAGCTTCGGCAATGGAGATGCTGAACATGGTCCATTCAGACTCAATGTCCCCAGTCTCCCTTGGAATGCTGTTGAAACTCTGCCGGAGGTGTGTGTTGAAGATCTCATGGACTAGGGCCTCCGCTAGGCATTCCCAGCACACCCTCACTATGCATTTAGGTGCACCAGGTCTGTCCAGCGTCCTCCCCCGCCACCTGATCCAACTCACTACCAGGTGGTGATCAGGTGACAGCTCAGCCCCTCTCTTTACCCGAGTGTCCAGAACATATGGTCGCAGGTCTGGTGATATGATTACAAAATCGATCATCGACCTGCGGCCTAGAGCATCCTCGTGCCACGTGCACTTATGGACACTCTTATGTTCGAACAAGGTGTTCGTTATGGCCAAATTGTGATTTGCACAGAAGTCCAATAACAAAGCACCGCTCAGGTTCAGATCAGGGGGGCCGTTCTTCCCAATCACGCCCCTCCAGGTCTCGCTGTCGTAAAACAATAAACAGGATCTTATATACACATTACATTTTTGGTTTTTATTTTTAATACATTTGTAAGAATTTAAAATGAATGTAATCTATTTTGGACTAAGGCTGTAACAAAACAGAATGTGGAACAAGTAAAGATGCAGATGCCCTGTATATTCAGGTTTCTACTGAACGTAACATAGTCACAGTCCACTGACTCAAGTTTTATAGAGGATGCTGTTTATCAAATTTAACTCCTCTGAACATTACCATTCTTGCCTTGTACTGAAGAAATCATTAACGGCCTTCACTCTTTAATGTTATCCCATATTTCTCCTTTTCTGGTACCTGCTGTTGTAACTTGTGTTATCACTCACCAAAACAGCTTGGACTTTCTTGAATGAATCTCCAGCATGTGATTAATTGGTTTTGCTCTCACCTTTATACTTCTTTAATTTTCCTCTCCCTTCATTTTAATCTTTTCAATTCCATTTACTCCATTCAGTCAATTTTAACTAATGAGAAAAACCAACTAATATAGATCAAACATTTTAGATATGTCTCTACAGGTGATCCAGTCATCATCGGAGACATGTCAAATCAAGAACATGAGCCAAAGTAGAACCGAATATGCTAAAATGACTCCTATGATAAAACATCCTAGTGCAGATAAGGATGTTTTATCATAGGTGAGTGCGTTATAATGAAAGTAGTCTACAGCGAGTCAGAAGTGGATGTTTTACTGCTTTCTGCTATACACGTGTAAGGATAATTGAGTTCTTGTACCTACAAGACCCAATATTAATATTAAATGAGCTTGAAAGTTGTACAGTTATTGCTTATCAGCACAGACTGACTCAGACTAATTGCAACATGCTGTCAATCTGTCTGCATTTATAAATCAAACATTAGTTGCAAATCTTTGTAAGTCTGTCTGAGAGCGATTGCAGTCAGTCCCAGTTAGGCAACCTGTGCAATCATCTTACAATCAAAAACACTTTTCCCGAGGTTTGTGGTCTTACACATTAAACCTGTGGGCGACCAGTTGGTGCAACTACCAAGCTACCAATGCAAAAACATTCAGAGCAGTTAATGGATAACCAGCAACTTTTCTTAGTTTCATGGAGGCTATCATCCTGTTTTTACCCGTGTGTGACTCAACCATAAAACAATATTACAGGATTTTTGAAAAGTTTTAAAGATTTGACTGAATGACTTGATTTTTTTTTACTGCCATAAACATTTTGGTAATAGTGCAGCTTAAACTCAGCAGTCACATTTCCACTTATGCTATAATGTAATTAGTCTAAAGATACGTAAAGTTTCATTAAACTAATTCATGAAGTATCACCTGAAATATGCCATCTGACAGACAGACAGATGGATGGACGTGGATGGATTAAAGATGAGAAAGATAAAGAGAGAGAGCGTTAGCATTGTGTAATTGAGGTGCAAAAAACCATCAGACAGTAGCTAATGCGGTTTTGGAACGGCCAAGAGTCATTGGTCTCTCTGCCTGTCTGTGTCTTTTGTTGATAACTTCCAGGCTTGATAATCTGATGGAAAGTCTGCAATTCCCTCTTGTGTCTTCAGTCAGGCAGAACGGCAGGCTAATTGACTGATAGAGATTAACTAAGGCCCCATTAAGTCATCATTTGCACTTTTTGCCCCTCCCACAGCAGGAAATGAAGATGTATGGGAGACGTATTTTACACCATGGATAATAGTTGCTGGAGATTTATTATTAAAAAAATGACCCACACGTACGTTTGGACAGGAATGGGGGAAGAAAAAGAAGATTTTATCGTTTTAAAGACAGATATTGTGGATTAGGATTCTTACCTGCAGTTTGACCTTCACAGCATCAATGGTCATAACTTTATTCTGAAAGACAAAAGAGAAAAATGATAAATGCTAAAACACAGCTGTAGACAGAAAGCCAGAAAGCCAGGTAACAAGAGAAAGGGGAAAAAAGTCAAACAGTGATAAGAACTTTTGCTACAAGCGCATAGAAAAAGAATACAGAGGCATCAGAGTGAGACTAAATGATGCTTTCAGGTACTGCTGAAGGAATTTGTTTGATTCCCAGAAGAGGAGCTTAGAAAGTAAGACAAGCTATGCATGCAGAGGCTGATGTATTACAGTCGGCTTATTGTGACCACAGTTGTTGTAATAAGGGCTTGGCCTCTGCCGTAAGGCTCTCTTTTATCACTGTGATATTGCCAGCACACTGTACTATCTATAGCTCTATGCATGTACACCTTTTGTTATGATGAAGCCTTTTGTTTCAGGGAGTTGCATCATTTACCTGCATGACGACTGTCAAAGCACATACGCAAACACACATTCGAAGGCGTCTCAGTACTTCTGCCATGTCACGTTATGCGGAAAGTGTTAATGGTCAGTGATGACAGCCACTCCTGCATTATGTTCTGCAGTTCTTTTAGTGTAAACAGGGAACTTTTCCATCAATGCAGGGAGTGTGATAATACTGGCAATGCACACACCTCTTTGGTTGGGACACAACAGGAATCTCAGCAACCGTTTCCACTCTTTCAAGCAGATACAGGTAAAAAAAAAAAAAATACATCAGGGAAGCCAATTTCCACTTGGTTCAAACCCCTTAAAAACCTGTTTTGCTCTGCATTTTT
Organism: Rhamphochromis longiceps; assembly: GCF_057381845.1. Lineage (NCBI taxonomy): Eukaryota > Metazoa > Chordata > Actinopteri > Cichliformes > Cichlidae > Rhamphochromis > Rhamphochromis longiceps. Next base: position 11,566,561 of record NC_140564.1, on the reverse strand, counting down.
ATAATGTCTTGCCACCCCAGTGCAAATATGATCTTTGACACATCACCGTCCACTTTGTACTTGATGGGATGTCGCTGCAACACATGAGCTTTGATGTTGTTCTCCTTCGCTCTAGTCTTGGCAGTTGCTTGCCCTACACCCAAACGCTGAGGGTACAGGGACTCCATAAACTATTCCTTTGTTGATGAGCCCAAATAATTTGGTATTCTGTGGCATGCTTTGTGCTCTCTGTGGGGTGAAACCACCAAGAGTTCTGCAGCTGGATAAGCAGTATCAGTTGCTTTGTAGCAAAAACAAAAATCCAACAAAAACAAGTGCTTTCTGAAAGGAAAGATGATGGGTATAAAAACTTTGAGTTCTTTCTAGTTCGTAGAGTTGTCACAAGGGAAATAAACTCAGGAGCAAAAATGGGCTGAATTAATGATGTTTATTGGCTTGCTCAAGGTCAATATTGGAAACCAGACATGCCTGTAGAAACATATCCTGCCTACTAAAGTTCGTCTTTAAATAACACTACTAATATGTACCAGGAAATAAGTGGCAGTTTTGCTCAAATGAAAATATGACGAAGATGCTTCAGATACATCTAAATACATCCAATCTAAAACCTTGCTGGAGATGTGAATAAAACCAAAGCCTCCGGTCTAATTTTATGTTCCATAGGTCTGGCACTTATGGACTGATGTAAGACAATCAATATGTCTGAACAAGAAGTTTCAAATCTTTGCAAACGACCTATTTTTGGCTCAATGCCGAACTCTGGGATTCTAACTGTCTTCTTGAGAAAATAATTATTTTGGCTCTTGCGACGGCTTAATCTACACTGCTGAAACACTGGAAGAAGCAACGTCTGGACCTTTAAAAACAATCTACAAAACAGTGCAGTTGTACATTTCTTGAAAAAGCTTAGTCAATACATTGTTGTGTGAGGTCTTTCACAAACTCTTCTCTGTCTCTTCTATAACTTAGTCATTCTATATTTCAGTGTACAAAGGTGCCTATTCTTAGAGCAAATGTGTCCCTGCAAAAGTGCAACAACATTAAGCTTTCATATTTTGCATATTTATTTTTGATTGATTCATCTGTACCTTATCACATTTCATAATAAAAATAGCACCTTCTCAGAAACTGTTGTAAGTTGCAGGTCAAGTCATGGTTACCCACAGAAAGATGCCAATTTACTGCAGAAAGCAGGCTTACTAACACTTAAAGAATCAGCTGGAAGCTGTATACCAGTGGCTGTAAACAGATAAAAATTTCTATAGACCTTCTAGACCTTCTACAAAAATATGTTCAATGATTTTATAGTATGTATTGTATGTAGTAGTCTCCAGCAGTGAGTCCATGGTGAAACCTGCATTTTTAAAAATAACCATATATCTATTTAGTTTAAAGTCTTACGAAATATAGTATGATAATTTGTATTCAATTTCAATTTAGATTAATATAGATGATAGATTGGTGTGTGAATTAGGGTTTTGCTGAGTTATGAATGATAAATAAGTGTCTTCAGAGCCCCTCAAGTTCAGTTTCCAAAAACTCAACATTAAACAGTCAACAGAAGGAAAACAATGCAGTATTATAAAAAAAAAGGATACACAATGTAAAGATATAGTACATGATACACAGTTCTTAACCACAGCTGTTCATGTTTATCATTGCACAGATAATTTTTCTATTAAAGTTTTAAAACACGAAGAGGTGAACCTATACATGTTTTATAAGTCTTTGTCCAATTCCAAACTAGCTAGCCTATGTAGCAAGCTAGCTAGCTAGCCACTAGCAGCTAACTGAATAGCTCGCTTATCATAAACTGAATTTCTAACCACCTCGTGTTGCCTAGTTATGTACTTGTGGGTAGCTAAACTGTAGGTTGTTAACTAGTTAGCTATCTACAGCTGATAAACAGCAGATCTTATTTCAAACAAATGTTGATAGCAGAAAAAAATAAGAAGCCTGATTAACCCCAGTCTGAAATCAAAGACTTGTCAAAAATAATTAAGACTTTTTAAAAGGAAATGTCTCACTTTTTTACTGTATAATCGATATTTGCAAAAGGACATTAACAAAAACAACAACCACACAAAGAACTATGTCAAAAAATATGAGTATGATGCAAAAATTTAACTGAATATTTCTGCAAGCCTGCCCTTCAGCATAGAAATAGAAACTTTTTCTAAGGGTTCTGCAAACCCACAGGTTGTGGCATGTACTGTAAATCTGTTGACCTTTCCATTTCCATTTTGATGGATGGATGTGTGTGAATGTTTAAGAGCCAACACATGAGCAGGAGGCACAAAGGACAACCTAGCTTTTTGCTTTCAGCAGCCAGGACCACTCTAAGAAAAATGAAAAAATTGAACAGGTTAGTTTGACCAAAAGTGAAAAAAACAACATCAGAATCACAGTCAGAGACCTAAAGGGGAATCTTTTGAGTCACAAGTGAAACAAGAAAGGAACTGCTGAATTGTGTGATCTGCTGCTCCACTTTTAGCTGCTGAAAAATTGAAGTTATGATTGCTTTCCACCTGCGGATGAAAAAGCCCTTTTCACTGAGATGGCATCTCCTGACTCTCAATCACAACTAACAACTGTGGGCAGACTGCCACATCAGACAGCAAGGAAACTGATTTTTAAGGAAAGAAAGCTGCAAAATACAAGAGGGCCAGTGGTTTCATAAGTTAAAGCATATACCTAAGTAACACACACAAAATCAAGGCTCCTAATAGAACCTAATATTTTCTGAGTAGGTCAAAGCTGATTAGTGAATTTGTCTGAGAGCCACAAATCACAGGCTGGCATGTGTGTAGGCAGTCGCATCCACGGTGCATAAATGAATATAAGCTAATTACAAGAGCAAATAATGCATAAATATTTGGTCACTCTACTTAATGTTGCATAACTAACTTTTAATTTGCATACTGATCTCTGCTTTGCAGTTAAACTGTAGACACAGAAACTGTGTTTTGGGGTTTGAAGCCTTGAGCAATTGACCCATTCACTAACAGTATTCTTCCCCTCATTCTTAATGCATTTCATCCATATTACATGGGATATTGTGAGTTGGAGTTAGTTTACTTTACAAATGGAAACCACTTACTAGCTCCTACGCCTCATTTTGACTGCATTAAAGGGCATTTATGGCTGGAAAGAATAGTTGCTCAAGGGCAGCCTCTGGAAGCAAACAGTGAGGTTATGGAATGCAGAACTGTTTATGCACACAGAAGCTTCTTCCAGTGCTGAGTTGTTCTAGCAAAATATAGCAGCTTGTAACTAATAACTGATCTAATTCATTGTCAGTGGCTGCAAATAAGCACAATGATATTTGAGTGTTTTGTTACAAAGGTAACATCACTTCCTGTCCGAAATGTGGGTAGAGGTTTTTAGATCACTCAAAACTAAAACCAAAGCCATCAGAGTAGTATTGACATATGGGGCATAACCTGTTCAGTTTTTCTATAAGCCGAAATAGAGCTAGCATCTAGCAGGAATCACGTGTTCGTGCATATTCCTGGTGGATTATTTTGGGACATGAAAGCTGTATTACTACTGGTTACGTTGTCATGGTAAATTGTAAACGGACTGGTTCTACTTTACTTGAGCACTCAAGGTGCTTTCATACACATTCACATAAGCACTTTTTCACCTAAGTGCTTTCTATCGAATATTCACACGCATTCACACCCCAACACCAACTTGGGGTTTATATTCTGGCATGCAGAATGGAGAATCAAGGGATTGAACCACCAACATTCCAATTAGCAGATGGCCAGCTGAGCTATAGAAGAACCCAAAGAAAAGGACTGCACGAGATTTAAAAAAAAAAAAAATTGCTACATTAACTTTCCAGTTGTTAGACAAACTCACACCCATCTGTGTGGTGTTTTGCTTTAAAACCCTTCTTACAGTTCAGTTCATTTTTACTGAACTTACCACAACTTATTGCAAATCTGTTTTAGATCCCAACACTGACTTAGTGGTGCAAAGGCAGATGCTTAGATTCCCCACCACCAAAACACTATATGGTCATGACCAAAGGTCAAAAACTAGAACATGAATACTTTTTAGCAACAGGGCTGGGATACAGGAACTCACACTGCAATACTCAAAAAACAACTCAATATGTCCATGTCACTATCTGACAGGCTCAATATGTCCACTGTTGAGAACAGCTATCAATCACCAATGATAACAATCTGGTGCTGTCCATCACTGACTGACATTCAATGTCGAGTCTGGCCGACAATTAAAAGTGTAACACTCACCTTAGCACGTATCAAAGACTTTACGAGTCCTTCTGTGTTTATCCTAGCCCACAGACTCCAGATAAAAGACGAGTTAATAGCGACTGCAGTGTCACCAGGCAACGTTTCACCTCTGCTATCGTTTTTTTTGAAAAGCTGACGGGCCAAGAGTCGTTTACCAAACTTTATCATACCTTTAGACTCTAATGTCGATCATAATAAAATGAACATTATGCTTTAGCCAAAGAAAATATAAAACTTGGGGCTGACAATAATAATAAAGTCATTACGTTTATCAAGATGTCAAGTGGCAACATCTCCATTAATATATTTTCAGCTCAAATTCAATCCAGAATAGACATCACCTGTCACATATTTACAGAACAGAGGTTTTTCACTCTATCTGCCAAAATAGACACTGACCTCCAGAGACAGAACATTATCAAATATGGATTATGATGAGTAAACCAGAGGCTCAATTTGATAACAAATAATGCAAATGTAGAAAAACCGACTTTAACTTTAAAGAACAATTTGACCCAATTCAAAGCTAAGAAAACTCTAAGACTGCCCACCATGACTGGTACATACAACCCACCTTATCTCACTGTACTATTTCGGTTTCTTAGTTCCTGTGTTTAATATGAAATTGTTTTATTCTCAGATTAAAGAAGACAACAAAATGATCCCATAAATTTCTCTACACCCTGGTTTTGTTTTCAATAAACTAACAAATCTAATCTAAGTTTGCTATAAACATTATGTTTGTTGAACTACTTTTACACTTAATTCCACCACCTAGGTGAACAGATATCCACCCTGATAACTATTAGATTTTTAAAAATTAAGGTCTTAATTCTCAGTGCTGCCTCAGTGTTTGTAAGCTAGTCTGCCAGTTATAGATCCAGATCTTTAAGGAGCCTGATTCTGAAAGCATATTAACAGCTTTGAATTGGGACCTGAACTGGATCCAACCTGGATCTGAGCGCATGATGTGCACCATGGACCTAAACCAAGGAGTTCTTCAAAAGTAATGGGTACAATTTTAAAATATAACTAATCAACAACTTAAGAGACGCAGTAGTTAAAGGGTGACTTTATAGCTGAGCACCTATGGCTTCTACAAGCTGAAGGAGCAACACTGCTTTAAACTTATATCTATTTGCAATAGTCGATGTCTGTAAACGCACACATGAGCTTCCTGAGTACAGAAAGGAGGAAATACCCAACGCGAGGGTCTCTTGGTAAATAAGAGAGGGGAACTGAAAAGAAAAAAATTAGACCCAGTGGCACGGACCAATAAAACATATAAATAAATGCAAAAACACCTTTAAATTCAAGAGTTATGGTGCGGTTCAATGGGTTTCAGAATTTTCAGTGTTTAATTTTTAATCCATTACTAGTAGTAATAATCAATAACATTGCCACATTGCATTGCCAAACAGTACTTCAGTAAAAATGACAGATAGCAAAGACAAGTTCATTTGCTGCTTCTGCACCGCCAAGGGAAAGTTCACTATTCACCCGTCCAGGTGCAGATGTTACAGCGTTTTCAGCAATTATGAGTAACCAGTAAGCGCTATGTAGAGTTGTTTGTTTGTTTTTATTTTATACAAAAAGCCACGAATGAAATGTCTGTGTTACTCTCTGATCGCAGGGACTGAAGTAGGAATGTGACTCACAGTGTTACTAATGATTTTTTTTTTTTACTTTAAAGGAGTAAAGATGTTAGCAGCACTGTGTGTAGGCTGGGTGTTTATATAACTGTGAACCAGTCCGCAGAGCAAACCTGCAGAGTGCTTCTGATACAAAATCTGAAATCCAGGACATCCACCATTTAGAAGTAACTTGTAAATGTAGGCTTTTCACTACATACTTTAGTTCTCATAACACAAAATTAAAAGGATGCCATATTGTTTGATGGGAATTAAAATTATCACCCCACACAATGCTAAATTCAAAGACACCCCAAAAATCAAAATGAAAAAAAAAAATGCGGCTGGCTAGTGCATTTTGACAAAATTTCATTTCAGCAACTCAAAAAGGTACTTTTGAGTTTGTATGGCCCCACATGCATGTCTGACAATGACAAATTGTGTCCTGGGGGATCTCCCCTCAGATCTGGACCAGGGCATCACTAAGTTCCTGGACTATCTGAGGCTGAACCTGGTGGCATCAGGTGGATTGAAACATACTGTCCTAGAAGTGCTCTATTGAACTTAGGATAGGTAAAAGTAGGGGCAGTCAATAGCATCAATTCCTTTATCCTCCAGGAACTGCCTGCGTACTCTCGCCACATGTGGCCGGGCATTGTCGGCTACATGTGGTGGCTCATTGCCCTCAGTCACACAGGCTGGTTGCAAGGGAAAGATGTGTATCCCCTTAACAGGTTGCTGAAGGTTCCTGCAGTTGCTATGAAATCAGCTGGTAAAGCTCTATTCACGCATCAGTTACCCCTGATAACCACCAGGTGTTAGGGGAAAAGTGTGCATTTCATTTAATGAAGTAACTGATAATTGATCTCTGGGCCGGGTAGCTATGGAGCACGTTATGAGGCACTCTATCCTGGAAATATGGAAATGACCGATACCAACCACTGTTTCATACAAGAAAAGATCAGCAAACAGCATTGGATATTTAAGACAGAAGAAGAATTTGAGTTTGAAACAGTATTCCAACCGCAGCAAACCAGATACGTAACGCTTGCAATGACATAAAATTCAATTTCTTTATTGTCCCACAAGGGGAAATTAGTTGTGGGACAGAACTGGTCTCTCAGCAGCCTTCCTGTTACCATTAAAAAAGGCGCACAGCATTACGCAGTATCCAAAACCCAGATGTATACCTAAGTACTGCAATAAAGCACAGCAATGAGGAAGTCAACATTCCAGTCAACCAGCCTTCCACTGCTGGTTCTACTAAGCCAGGGGTGTCCAACTCCAGTCCTCAAGGGCCGGTGTCCTGCAGGTTTTAGATGTGTCCATGATCCAACACAGCTGATTTAAATGGCTGTGTTGGAAAACAACATGTCTTGAAGTTCTACAGAGGCCTGGAAATGAACTAATCATTTGATTCAGTTGTGTTGACCCACAGTGAGATCTAAAACCTGCAGGACAGCAGCTCTTGAGGCCTAAAGTTCGACACCACTGTACTAAGCTATCCATTTTCATCAAATTTGTTCAGAGTATTCACATTGTAAAACATAATGCTCAGCCAATTCTGGTTACAAGAGCTTAGTATTTTAATTAAAAATTAATTATTAATTTGTTCTAGGAAATATCACTCCAATCAGTCGCAGCAGATAGCTGCCCCTCCCTGAGCCTGGTTCTGCTGCAGGTTTCTTCATGTTAAAAGGGAGTTTTTCTGTCAAGTGCAGTTTGGGTGAATTAAGTAATCAACATGTATTCTAAGCGAAGCAGCAATTAAAATGGATTGTGAATTGTGAAAGAGGACAGACACCTTGCCATTGGGGAACTTAATAGGTCCTCCAGCCAGACCTTGCTACACCGTGTTAACAGAGACAATTTCAATATAAGGTTGTCTTTCAACTCATGTATGTACAGTGGCTTGCAAAAGTATTCGGCCCCCTTGAACTTTCCCACATTTTGTCACATTACAGCCACAAATATGAATCAATTTTATTGGAATTCCACGTGAAAGACCAACACAAAGTGGTGTAAACATAAGAAGTGGAACGAAAATCATACATGATTCCAAACATTTTTTACAAATAAATAACTGCAAAGAGTACACCTGTGTGTAATCTAATGTCAGTACAAATACAGCTGCCCTGTGACGGCCTCAGAGGTTGTCTAAGACAATATTGGGAGCAACAACACCATGAAGTCCAAAGAACACACCAGACAGGTCAGGGATAAAGTTATTGAGAAATTTAAAGCAGGCTTAGGCTACAAAAAGATTTCCCAAGCCTTGAACATCCCACGGAGCACTGTTCAAGCGATCATTCAGAAATGGAAGGAGTATGGCACAACTGTAAACCTACCAAGACAAGGCCGTCCACCTAAACTCACAGGCTGAACAAGGAGAGCGCTGATCAGAAATGCAGCCAAGAGGCCCATGGTGACTCAGGACGAGCTGCAGAGATCTACAGCTCAGGTGGGGGAATCTGTCCATAGGACAACTATTAGTGCACAAAGTTGGCCTTTATGGAAGAGTGGCAAGAAGAAAGCCATTGTTAACAGAAAACCAGAAGAAATCCCATTTGCAGTTTGCCACAAGCCATGTGGGGACACAGCAAACATGTGGAAGAAGGTGCTCTGGTCAGATGAGACCAAAATGGAACTTTTTGCCCAAAATGCAAAACGCTCTGTGTAGAAAACTAACACTGCACATCACTCTGAACACACCGTCCCCACTGTCAGATATGGTGGTGGCAGCATCATGCTCTGGGGGTGCTTCTCTTCAGCAGGGACAGGGAAGCTGGTCAGAGTTGATGGGAAGATGGATGGAGCCAAATACAGGGCGATCTTGGAAGAAAACCTCTTGGAGTCTGCAAAAGACTTGAGACTGGGGCGGAGGTTCACCTTCCAGCAGGACAACGACCCTAAACATAAAGCCAGGGCAACAATGGAATGGTTTAAAACAAAACATATCCATGTGTTAGAATGGCCCAGTCAAAGTCCAGATCTAAATCCAATCTAGAATCTGTGGCAAGATCTGAACACTGCTGTTCACAAACACTGTCCATCTAATCTGACTGAGCTGGAGCTGTTTTGCAAAGAAGAATGGGCAAAGATTTCAGTCTCTAGATGTGCAAAGCTGGTAGAGACATACTCTAAAAGACTGGCAGCTGTAATTGCAGCAAAAGGTGGTTCTACAAAGTTTTGACTCATGGGGCTGAATAATTACGCACACCCCACTTTTCAGTTATTTATTTGTAAAAAATGTTTGGAATCATGTATGATTTTCGTTCCACTTCTCACGTGTGCACCACTTTGTGTTGGTCTTTCACGTGGAATTCCAATAAAATTGATTCATGTTTGTGGCTGTAATGTGACAAAATGTGGAAAAGTTCAAGGCGGCCGAATACTTGTGCAACTGTATGTAGTTTTACTTAATATAAAACTATTCAACAATATAAGACACAATATATAATATATAATACGATTATATCACCGATTATCTTTATGACATCTTGCGAAGAGAAAATGAAGTGTAATAAAAAAAATTGAAAATTCCCTTTAGAGTGAAGATTTTAAGAAACTTCATTTCTCTCTTTAGAAAGCATTGGAGATTTTGTCTTTTGTGCCATCTTGGGTGCAGCGTGTAATGGTAAATACAATTATTGTTGTTGTCAAATGAATTTGCAAATGTACCATTTTACAAAAAATCTAAAGAATAAAATAAAATAAACAAATAAATTGGTGACTGTTTGGTGACTGCATTGCATTTTCTTCTATATTCTGCAACCTTTTGAAACTTGTGTTGAGTAAATTGTTGCTCAGCGTTTGAGGGTGTTGCACAGTTGCACAAGTCACCTGATATGAGGCAACCTTTCTGCAAACAGTTGCAGTTTGACTTGGACAGACTACAATCACAGATTGTTGAAGGTTTTCAAATAATTGCTGTCTAATTTGCTGTCTAAATACAGACTCTTGCAAGCAGTCTGAATAAGTCTTTATCAATCAGCACAACTGGCTGCTAGCTGGTGGTATTTGGGGTTATTACCCTATAGAACAGGCAGATTGCACATGTAAGTTGATTGCAAATTTCTCTCCATGTAGACGGCCACAGATACGTGATTTGTTAGAAGCTGACGCCAAAAAAGGTCTGAGGTGATACTTTCTAAGGTGTAACTGATATGTATGGCAGAAAGAAAGTGACACATTTTGGAATGAGCTTTGACAGGCTGACACATTTTCAGAGTACTCTGCAGTGTAGACACCCACATGGTGCCACACAAACTCATGCACAAAGAATATATGCATATTAAACAACAGCAAGTCTGAAAGACTGGCATGTATGTTAAACAGCAGCTACCTATACGGAACAGATATAAACATACAAAGACAAAAAACAGTTGACAGACACAAACACGAAACGACATTTCACACATGCATACGCAGACTAGGAATCAAACACCTACACACAATCCTGAGCTACTGACAAATAAGCATTAATATTCAACAGCACCCCTGAGCTACCTGTCAATCAACCTGTCTGCCTGACCAGTCCCTGTTTTGAATATATTTGAGTAATTAGAACTCCCATGAAGTCTCCCACTTGAAGAAAAGAAAAGCTCAAACCACTCATGGACTAATCAACACAAACACTTATTCCACGCCAAAAACACTCCGGCTACCAGCAAAGAGTTGCAGCACATTCAGTCTGTACCTTCATGTAAAACCAAATCAAAGCTATAATAAAAAATACAATTCATGCCCAGTGGTGCAAACTGTGTTCTTTTGTGCGTAAAATGACGAACTAAATAAAACAGCTCAGTGGTTCCTTTTATTTATTTCAACAATGTACTCCTTTGGTTTCCAAAAAAAAAAAAAAAACAGTAGTGAGATTTGAGTTTAAGATTAGAGAAAAACAATAACAAAAGCTGCAGGTTAAAAATATGTGATGCGTGTATACCCTGATGAAATCATTTAGCCCCGTGAATAGCGTTCACACCAAAATAAATGTACAACAATGTTAGCCCACATTGACTATAGTCTGTGTTACTCATACTTAACAGTTTTATCCAAACTCTTTTGTATCCGGTGCTTTCTAAAGACAATATGGCACAGGTGCAAGATTCCAAATTTTCCTTATGCGAATTGGATGTGTAACGTGTATATATATATATATATATATATATATATATATATATATATATATATATATATATATGCACCTTCTTTGTCGCACCTTTCTGCAACTCCGTTAGTTGGCTAACCTCCCTCCGTGCTACTTTGATCTTGCCCTCTAGCCTCCTTCTCCATGGAGGGTACTGCCCCTTGTGGCTGTTCAACTTGTAGCCAAGCATCTCACTGATCACTGCTGCCGTATTGTAGATCAGCTTGTTAGTGTCGGTAATCGTGGTTGTAGGTATCGTCCGTAGTGCTGCATTAACATCATCTAGCAGACCTTCTGAGGGTACTTCACGTAATCTTGGTAACCGGCTACGGGGGATCCAGGTTTCAAGCTTGGCCATGATCCTATCTTTCAGGTCAGTTCCTCTCGCACTTAACGATCCTTCTCCTATCGCACTTGGGGCTATGTACCCAATCTCGGGTGGGGGTGATGATATCGCCCCCCTGACCTGGCGTCCTGACTCCTCCTTGCCGTAGCATTTGTGTTGTACCTCGTCAATCTCTAGCTGTGAGAGCAAGCTGTCCATACCTGAGGCCTTAGAAACTGCCAAGCAAAGACTCACAGCCTTGGCCAGCCGCTTGAGAAGGTACACCAGAGAGATAGAAGGCAGGAGAATAAACCAGCTGTTCTCCACAGAACCAGCAAAGGTGTACTCTCAGTGGCAAGGGAACAATAAGAGAACAGCACCACCAAGGCTGGAGACCGAGCAATACTGGAAGAGCATATGGGAGAAGGACGCAACCCATAACGGCAATGCTCAGTGGCTAGTGGATCTGAGGGCAGACCACAGCAACCTCCCCGAACAGGATCCAGTAACCATCACAGTGGCAGATATCCAAGAAAGGGTCTCCAGTATGAAGAGTTGGACAGCACCAGGGCCCGACATGGTTCACGCCTACTGGCTAAAGAAGCTGACTGCACTCCACGAGCGTCTAGCAGCACAAATGAACCAGCTGCTAGTTAACGAGAGACACCCGGAATGGCTAACCGAAGGTCGGACGGTCCTGATCCCCAAGGACCCCAAGAAGGGACCGGTCCCCTCCAACTACCGACCAATAACCTGCCTCAGTACTACATGGAAGCTCCTGTCAGGCATCATATCGGCTAAGATGAACAGGCACATGGGTCAATACATGAGCGGGACACAGAAAGGAATTGGCAAGAATACCAGAGGCGCAAAACACCAGCTACTGGTAGACAGAACAGTCAGCCGAGACTGCAAGACCAGACTGACCAACCTGTGCACTGCCTGGATTGATTACAAGAAGGCCTATGACTCAATGCCCCACAGCTGGATACTGGAATGCCTAGAATTGTACAAGATCAATGGGACCCTAAGAGCCTTCATCAGGAACTCAATGGGGATGTGGCGTACAACACTAGAGGCCAACTCCAAGCCCATAGCACAAGTCACCATCAAGTGCGGGATCTACCAAGGAGATGCTCTGTCCCCACTGCTATTCTGCATAGGCCTGAACCCCCTCAGTGAGATCATTAACAAGACTGGCTACGGATACCGACTACGGAACGGAGCAGTTGTCAGCCACCTCCTGTACATGGATGACATCAAGCTGTATGCCAAGAGTGAACGAGACATCGATTCACTGATCCACACTACCAGGCTATACAGCAATGACATTGGAATGTCGTTCGGACTGGAGAAGTGTAGTCGGATGGTAACAAAGAGAGGGAAGGTAGTCAGAACTGAGGGGATTGAACTACCAGAAGGCAACATTGCAGACATAGAGGACAGTTACAAGTACTTGGGGATCCCGCAGGCGAATGGGAACCATGAAGAGGCCGCTAGAAAAGCTGCAACCACCAAGTACCTGCAGAGGGTCAGGCAAGTCCTGAGGAGTCAGCTGAATGGTAAGAACAAGATCCGGGCCATCAACACCTATGCCCTGCCCGTGATCAGGTACCCTGCTGGGGTAATAGGCTGGCCAAAGGAGGAGATAGAAGCCACTGACATAAAGACAAGAAAGCTCCTTACCATGCATGGAGGGTTTCACCCCAAGTCCAGCACCCTGAGGCTGTACGCTAAGCGGAAGGAAGGGGGCCGGGGACTGGTGAGTGTCAGCACCACAGTCCAGGATGAGACAACGAACATCCAAGAATACATTGGGAAGATGGCCCCAACTGACCGAGTGCTCAGTGAATACCTCAGGCAGCAGAAACCCAAGAAAGAGGAGGGAGATGAGGAACCATCATGGAAGGACAGGCCCCTGCACGGTATGTACCACCGGCAGATAGAGGGGGTGGCTGATATCCAGAAATCCTACCAGTGGCTGGACAAAGCTGGACTGAAAGACAGCACAGAGGCACTAATCATGGCAGCACAAGAACAAGCTCTGAGCACAAGATCCATAGAGGCTGGGGTCTATCACACCAGGCAAGACCCCAGGTGCAGGCTGTGTAAAGATGCCCCAGAGACAATCCAGCACATAACAGCAGGGTGCAAGATGCTAGCAGGCAAGGCATACATGGAACGCCATAACCAAGTGGCCGGCATAGTGTACAGGAACATCTGTGCCGAGTATAACCTGGAAGTCCCGAGGTCAAAATGGGAGATGCCCTCAAGGGTGGTGGAGAATGACCGAGCTAAGATCCTGTGGGACTTCCAGATACAGACGGACAAAATGGTGGTGGCTAACCAACCGGACATAGTGGTGGTAGACAAACAGAAGACGACGGCCGTAGTGATCGATGTAGCGGTTCCGAATGACAGCAATATCAGGAGGAAGGAACACGAGAAGCTGGAGAAATACCAAGGGCTCAGAGAAGAGCTCGAGAGGATGTGGAGGGTGAAGGTAACGGTGGTCCCCGTGGTAATCGGAGCCCTAGGTGCGGTGACTCCCAAGCTAGGCGAGTGGCTCCAGCAGATCCCGGGAACAACATCGGAGATCTCTGTCCAGAAGAGCGCAGTCCTGGGAACAGCTAAGATACTGCGCAGGACCCTCAAGCTCCCAGGCCTCTGGTAGAGGACCCGAGCTTGAAGGATAAACCGCCCGCAGGGGCGTGCTGGGTGTTTTATATATATATATATATATATATATATATATATATATATACATTAGTATATGTGAGGGGGCAAACTCCTCAAGATAGGTGGTGAGCATGGTGACCATTTAGAAGTCGGCCATCTTGGATACAACTTTTGTTTTTTTCAATAGGAGGAGGGCCATGTGACACATCAAACTTATTGGTAATGTCACAAGAAAAACAATCGTGTGCTTGGTTTCAACGTAACTTTATTCTTTCATGAGTTATTTACAAGTTTCTCTTTGTTCACAGCCATTGAAATGTCGAAGAGGTTAACACGTGCAGTCCTGCAAACCTGAAGCTGATTCTGGGTAATCAGGTTGAGGATTTAAGATCCATGCTGCCAGTTTGTCAATGAGCTCACGTCGGTATTAGCTCAAAGTTTCCACGCCACCCATGCCCTGCTCTAGTAACGCTGTGCTACGAATTATTCTGTTTTCTTAAATAAACCCTGTAAAACATACTTGCCGTCTCTGTTGTGGTTCTCTGCGTTTGAGTCCAGTTTTGCTATCGGCTTGCGGCTGCTGTGACGGTAGCGCTGCACAATGAGCCTAGGCGCATTTTTTGCCAAATTCAGTGATCTGATTGGACAGATGTTTATTTGCATGGGTGGAAAAAATCACAAAATCAAGCTTGATCCAAAAAAATTAATGCTGCAAAAATAACAGCAGTGACGTCTCCTGCTAAGACGTAGTGCTACAATTTTACAGTGAACCACATTATTCACACAACTTGATTTATTGAACATTTTCTTCATGCAAGTCCAGAAGATTGTAAAAAGTACATTAATGGGTTTCTAGTATAAAGAGATATTTGCTTCAATATAGCAAATCTTTACTCCCTGGAAACATCACTGAATACAGTATAAACATTGCACCAACACAAGCTAGCATGTTTCCATGACCTTCTCAACACTGTTCCCTAACATTCCTTACTAGGTTTACCCTCAAAATGAAGCAACATGATTGCTACATGTGTTAGCATATGTCATCTATAGCACTGAGACACTGAGAGTAACTTTATAAGACTGAGACTGAGTACCACAGTCTTCATGTAAAACATTTTTAAAATAAAAGCATGCGAGACAGTTAAAACTGTTTTACCACAGGATGTCTGTTTTCAGGATCATTCTGAGCAAGCTGGATATTCTGGGGGGCTATAAGTAGAGAATTGGAGAGGGTCAAATTGTTATTGTTGCCTGGAGTTAACGACAAACTGAATTTGGAATGCAAATTCCAGTTTCTGCTGTGAGACAGTGCTCCAGCTTTCTTCGCCCACCATCAACCCCAAGTACCTCCCACCAGCTGTAAGGCAATTCATTAATGTTTCTTTTCATTCTTTTAAAAAGCATTCATCTCAGAGTGCCACCCAGCAGTTTTGTTATCACAGCGTAAATGGAAAGATATTTTGTGGTAGCAGATGAAGCTTTCCTCAAAAGCTGTGAGGAGGAATACTAATGCCTCCATGCAACGTGGACTATAAAAATATCACTCACTATCCAATATAAAACAAATTACAGTTGCAACAGTTATTTCAAATTATAATCATTCATTAATTTATTATTTAATAAAAATATAATGAACATTTCTGTAAGATGAATTCAGTTAGCAGCAAAGTGATTATCAAAATGAATCCTGACCTTTAGAATCTGTAAACATGTTCAGCACAGATTGAATTCCTGAAGCATACAAATCCTCACTCATAATGGCAGAAAGTGTCAGCAAGGTATGACACAGCTAATAGACAGCTGTATTGACTCAACTCACTTTATAGCACTTTTTTGAAAGGCTTGAACATTGACCTGCCAAATTGATATTTAGAGTAGAAAAGCAGGTGCTTATCTGGCAAAAAGCAGCAGATCAGACAAACTTGACAGACGTAAACAAAACCGTCTGCATTTGGCTTTCAGCTGCCGTTCATTTTCTCAGCTTCTGCCTCGCTGTCAGGAGGTAAACTGCGAAAAAGCAGGTAAGCTCCCACGAGCTCCTAAAACAAACACACGTGTCTCAGCAGCCCACTGCCTAATTAGCGCAGACATAATGAGACTTAATTAGGCTCTTCAAGTTTTCAGGTAGGAAACAAGCGAAAGGTATGAAAAATTAGGGAAAAATAAAATCCAAAGTGCCTCTGCGAGAGATGAATACAGAAACTACTGTAGGCAGGTATTTGACAAAGACAGATGTAGTCTGTAGCAGTTACTGAAATCAAAAGTTCAGAAATAAAAGAAAGTCATTTCCTTTCACTGGCCTTGGGTTCAAATAAAGCACTGTAGCATGAACACCGACTTTGCTCTGCTGTCAGAGAAATTGGTCCTGACAAAGTCTGCAAAGAAAATATGCCTAATGAAGGACCTTTAACAGTGATGAGAGCAAAATGAAATCACTCGTCTCGCACACCTTAATCATCATAATATGCTCGGCTGATTTTGATTGGGAAGAGACTCCCATAGAGGAAACTGTTCTCTTAAACTGGATGCCTCTTTGTTATACCGGAATTCATAAAGAAATCTATCTTCCCTTTACCTTTTTTTCTCCCACCGCTTCTTTTCCAGCTTCAAAATGATTTGAAATGTTCACACATTCACTCTGGACTCGGTTAATGTTGCAAATACGACATAAAATCAGCCTGCTAATTGATTAGGAGAAGAAAGTCATACATTTCTCTCACTTTCTTCCAGTCGACTTCAGAAACGTCTAACATACCCTGCTGCTCTGCTGTGTTTCTAATCGCACTCCCTAACTCGGTCTAACTCTCACCATGTAGACAAATGCACATCCGAAGTTAGTGCCTAAAACACTTGGAGCGCCCTGCCACGAGCATTCAAACACAGATGCGTGCGTATTTGTTTTCTGGTTTATAATTAACTAGAACATTATGTATCACTGTGTGTAACAGCCGACAAGCCTTTTACACTTTGCTTCTGTGCTGCTGAGATATTTTTGGGTTGCTGGGATGTTTGTGCCTGGGGCATTATCTAGACTAAGTCTGAATCAAAAACCTCTGCAGCTCATGACAACCAAAAGACTCTCCAAACAGTGTCACCCTATTTAAAAGGACTGTTAGAGTGTGAGTCCTAAAACTGGACGGGATAAGTGTTGGTAACTAATGTTGCAGTGCAGCTTCTTTACTTATGTCAGCTACAATGCAGAAATGAGATGTCTCCATATTGGCTTTGCGCCATTTGGTTGTTAGTTTACAGAGAAATTAAACCCCTGTTGGGTGGGTTGCAGTGACATTTTGCCACCTTTGACAGGCAGAGATTTAAGACCACGTTTCTCCACACCAGTAGAGCACTTTGCTCTTAGACCGCTGGCTTATATATTTAACTCCTTAAGATCTACTGTCTCATATTTGATTCAGTACATACGTTTTTTGTGGTTTCTTTCTTTCTTTTTCTTTTCTTTTTTTTGTGGTTCTGAGAATTCACCACCAAAACTATGATTTTTTTTTTTTCCTTAAATGGATTTGCCAGGCAATTTGAATTTTCAAGTTTATTTTATGGTTCAGGGCAGACAGAGCTTTCAGCTTCTAGGCACCAGCTCTCAGGCTGGATTTAGGAGACACTATGCTTTTTAAAAAGTAAAGTTTTCAGCCTAACCTTAAAAGTAAAGATATAGTTAGAGCTGGTGACCACGAATTCCCCCTTGGTTTCACTGCAATAGCCTAACCCAGCGGTCCCAACCTTTTGTGCGCCATGGACCGGTTTATGTCCGACAATATTTTAAGGTGTCGCGGATAAATACAAAATAAAACCAGTACTACTACCAAAACAAAGAGAAGATTTATTCATAACACACGGGAAAAGACTCAGGGAAACCGAGTTAACGATAAAAAAAATAACGATAAAAATGGATAAAAATCCTGAAAACCATAAATTTCACACGGGGGTTGGGGACCGTTGGCCTAGGCTGCTGGGGGCTTCCATGAGTGTTTCTTTTTTACTCACCTCTTTTCATTCTCTGTGTGTTTATACACACATATTGCATTTTAGAATCAGGTATTATTCATCTATAACTCTTTTCTTCACAATGTGTTTTTTGTCCCTGCCCGAGCCTACGTCTGCTGGAGGTTTCTTCCTGTTAAAAGGGGCTTTTTCCTTCCCACTGTCACCAAGTGCTTGCTCATGATAATCTGATTGTTGGGGTTTCTCTTGTTTTCTCTGTATTATTGTAGGATCCTTACCTTACAATATAAAGCGCCCTGAGGCCGCTGATGTTGTGATTTGGCGCTGCTACGCCATGACAATAATTACAAATATCATAAGTCAATATAAGTCAAACAAGTCAAATTGGTTTATACTCATATAAACAAATAGCTGTTTTCTAGTGCAGACTGATGTACAACATACCATGTAAGAACTGGATAAAGATTGATTTACTGCACTAACTTTGGTCTGCTTGCAGTAATGATGCACTAATCTCAGGTAAATGCACATCAAGACTTGTAACAGTAGATCACAGTAAGTGGAGCTAAATTCGTTAGCTTGCTTTAGAAGACATATTCTCCACTTTCCCTCTTCCTTTTCACTTATGTTGCAGCAGTTTGGCACAGGATGGCTTCCACCCAGCACCTTGCAAAACCAGCTTATCCTGGATTTGTCATCCTCTGCGGCTCTGTCTCTCAACTTCCTCTTTTCTTCTCTATCCATCTCCTTCTTTCCCCAAGTGAAATTTTTAATACATCTTTTCGTAAAGCCTCCCAACCCACACTTTCCCTTTCCTTAATAGCAAATGTCCATGCTCAGGTTCCTTTCTTCCTTCTTCCCACTTCGTTTAGATTCCTGCTCCCCCAGGTACTGCTCTGTCATGACCTATGTGATTTCTGTGCAGCTTCACCTGACAATTACTGTTGAACCTTGTGCTCATTTTTGAAACAGCTATGTCTCAAGATGAGACTTTCCTTTTTTCTTTATCATTCTTTTACTGTAATCCATTCAGGATCTTCCCTGTGTAGGCTAGCCACAGCTAATATGAAATATATTTCTCTGCTTCTGAGAAGTCTGGCTTAGGTTTGGATAGCTTCGGGTCCATGGGAGCTCTATCTCGTTCTCCTTTCCTTCTTGTCACAAATCTCAGAAAAGATTTAGATTAGTGGGCAGCCAAGCACAGCAAGTCTGACTCGTCCACTTTAAGGCGAGGCCTGTGCCGGTCTTCTCTTTCATTCCCAGGAGATATCTTAAACATTGTCCTAACTCTGTTTTTCCAAAACTTTTAAAAAAGGACTCCCTCATCACTGCAGTAAAAACATCTAAACTGATACTACAGGTGTGTCTTAAAGGCCTCCATTGCATTGATTATGATAAACACAAAGTGGCAAAAACATTTTTTCCATGTCTTTGTTCTCACATAAATCAGTTCTCATAGATGCATTAGGAATTCATAATGTAAGTTTTTCTTATAATCAAGGACCTTTACGGCTTTACAGTTAGCTGTTACACTTTTTTAAATTGTTATCAAGCAGTGCCCTACGATTTTCATTCTATATATCATGACTATAGCAGGGGTGTCCAACTCCAGGCCTCAAGGGCCGCTGTCCTGCAGGGTTTTGATGTCACCCTGGGTCAGCACACCTGAATCAAATGATTAGTTCATTACCAGGCCTCTGGAGAACTTAAGACATGTTGAGGAGGTAATTTAGCCATTTAAGTCAAGTATTTAAATAAGCTGTGCTGGATCAAGGACACATGTAAAACCTGCAGGACACCGGCCCTTCGGGCTGGAGTTGGGCACCCCTGGCCTTTAGGAATCGCTGGTTTAGACTGGCCAGAACACACATGTTGTTGACTTGACTGAAATGCATCTACAAACATAATATTGTAGATGCATTTGAGCTAATACGATGATGAAACTTAGTGAACTGCATTAAAACTTTAATGTGAACTTCCTTAATTAACTCAATTAAACTTGTTCAATGTGAACCTTTGTAATTACAAATATAAATATTGTGCATTCAGTAATGAGATTTTTATTTATATATTTACAAAGACAGTATGGTATATAAATTACCTATGACAATGTGATATGCTATATAACACAGTCATAAAGAAACATGGCCCACCAATATTCATGGTTAATTTCAACAGCTAGTCACTACGTTTGCATTTATGTAGTTTACAGCTTGACTAAAGACTTGGATCTAACCATAGACTCCAAGATGAATACCTTCCAGGTCAGTTCCTTAAACCTGTATTGTTTTTCATCGCCACCATGATTTAAAAAAGCCTTTTGGGTAAAAAAAAAAAAAGTGATCTGTGGCTGCAATATCAAGTTCATTTTGTAAATTACGCTCCTTATTAGAGTCAAAAAGGAGGTTAGACCCCAGTATGCCTCCTGATTGGCAAGTAGTTATCCAATAATATAGAGCAGTGTCCCTCAGTTTCAAAGCCAGATTCG
Organism: Rhamphochromis longiceps; assembly: GCF_057381845.1. Lineage (NCBI taxonomy): Eukaryota > Metazoa > Chordata > Actinopteri > Cichliformes > Cichlidae > Rhamphochromis > Rhamphochromis longiceps. The sequence continues at coordinate 11,546,061 of NC_140564.1, read as the reverse complement.
CCCAGTGCTCATGACATCTGATTTCAGAAAGATAATATGGTGGTGGTAGCAACCCTAACCCCAACCTTAAATCTTTTGGGGACAAAAGAAAACATGACCTTTGTTAGGGAAAAAATATGAATAGTTTTTGACATTAGTTAGAGTGATTATTTCACACTGCTCCCGGGCACTGGATTGGCTGTCCACTACTTCACTGAGTGAATGATTAAATGCAGAGAGTAATTTCAGTTCAATTTTATTTATATAGCACAAAATCACAACAACAGTCGCCTCAAGGTGCTTTATATTGTAAGGCAGACCCTACAATAATTCATACAGAGGAAAAACCCAACAGTCAAATGACCCCCTATGAGCAACCACTTTGGCAACAGTGGGAAGGAAAAACTCCCTTTTAACAGGAAGAAACCTCCAGTGGAATCAGGCACAGGGAGGGGCGGGGCCATCTGCCATGACAAGTTGGGGTGAGAGAAGGAAGACAGGATAACAGACATGAAAGACAATCCTCCCCCTACAGGGGATTAATAAAGTATACAAAAACAATTAGATCGCCTTGATCCTTGGGAATAAGAATAAGGGTTGGTTGGTTCTGGACGTAGAAAATTTAGACCTCAGAGGGTTTAATGCAGAGCTGCCACTGAAATCTTCCACATTCCACATTGCCATTATAGTTGTTGCAAATGTAAAGATACTGATGCAGTCTAGTGGCTTAACATGCACTCAGTCGTGTTGTTCAATAGACTTCAAACATGAATTCATCCTCAAACAACTTACGTGAAATCCTTTCCTCCAGGGTATCCGTACGTGCTGTTCCAATCCTGTCTGTCTGAATATTAGAACAGCCTCGAAAGAAATTCTAATTTGAAAGTGTGCAGCATGTAATGCCCTAATAAACCATTCAATCCTCAGCCAAACATGATAGCTTTACCAAACAATAGGACTGAAATCCTGTTAGAGCATGTCGTGTTCTTCCAATAAGTCCCACTAGGCTCTAAAACTTCTGCTTAAGCCAAAGTGTTATCTTTCCTTATTCATAGGCCACTGTGCAAGCTCTTTTAAAGTTTTTTCTGAGCACTGTGTGATAATGCAGCAGCATTTTGTTGAGGCTCTGAAATTGTTAAGAAAGTAGAGGCTGACAGCTTGATGAATAGTCACTGTGTATCTCTGCGGTTTGGCCATGATGAGGGAGTTTTCTAAAGGCTGCTGTTTTTTAGATGCAGCCCACCTCAGCTCGTATGTTCAGGAGGAGAAAGTGTGCGTCTCATAATCAAAAGCTGGGGAGTAAATTAGATTCTCATCTTGGTAGCTGTAGCCTTACTTCATCCACTCCGCCTTTGTTTTGTCGGGAACTGGAGTTTGATTATTGTGATTACTGAGTAGTGCATTTGTCAGAGAATGGCACAAAGGGTGGAGAAGAGAGGAAAAAACGACGGATTAAAAAAGCAAACGTGTGCCCGTGTGTGTTGGTGCTTTCTTTCTTCCATCTGTGTGTGTGTGTGTGTTTCGCTGCATACATGAAAATGTGTGTAAAATTAGTGTGTGCGTATAATGCATTGCTACTCATCCTGTTCTGGTGTCATCCCTCACTCTCTGGGATTAGTAGCACTGTTACACTGTGATAAAGAAGTACAACAGCACTAGTCAACAAAATGAACTGAAAATTATGATAGTTTTTTTTTCAATGTGGACTTAACTGAGAGTTGAAATGATTAAATGAATTGTTTCCAAATTAGTTCAGAAAGTTCTCCTCTAACACTGAGACCTTTTTATTTTCTGCTCTCGTGTGTATAGCACTGTGTAAATGTGTTCTATGCAGTTTATATATATATATATATATATATATATATATATATATAGCACTAGCTAACCGCAGCTTTAAAGTATCTAACTATCAGCAAATGTCAACAAACAGGTGGCTCGAAACACAACACAAACTCCACAAAGGCAAAAAACAAAACTGAATGTGGCTTCAGAAAGCATTTGTAAAGTAGCTGCTGGCGTCAGGCAATTTCCCCACATTAGTAGGTAAACTAACATTACCTGACTTTAGCCATAAAAAGATGAATTTTATTAGTTAAAACTACGTCATCAAACCAGAACAGCCCCAACATAAGGTTGGTCATAAAATTACAGCCAAGCTACGTCCTGAGATTGAGTCAAGGAGGCCATATACGTGAGAAGGAAAAGAGGGCGGGACTAAGGGTACATCTTTCACCATCTTACAATGCTGTAATTGCAGCCATTCCCAAACTCTCTGTGAATGGTAATGATGGCCATTGATCAGTGGGCTTTGATCAGTGGTTGTTGATCAATGGTCATGACAATTTGCATATTAATGATCAATGAACTGACCTCCCAGCCCATTTTTCATTCAGTAGGCTGGTTTCAGTCATTGTACAAATGTACTGTTAATAAGATTGGGGAAACCTGCAGTCAGCTGAGACTGAAGAAGTCACTTGGATGAGCGTCGAAATGTTTCTCCTACTAAAAACGCTTCGTCCAGATGAACAGAATCAACCTTTTGAGAACATCTCAGATGTTTTTCTATAAGCTACTGTTAGCTAACACTAGCCTACTACTGCAAATTATCGTACATAGAAAACTGTCCATAGTATTTTGAGTGGATAGCCCAACTGGGGCTGGTCTTCTACCTTAGCCAGCCATAAATTTCCTGATCACAACCGCTTAGGCTGTTGCTCGCTTGTCCACAGAATGTAAGCAGGTGGAGATCTTGTGTTTAATTGTGAGCATCAGAAAGTTACTGCAGTTCACTTTACAGCTGTAGGTGACCATGATTTCATAGAAAATAGATTTAGCATCTATTTAATTCTGCAATATTATAAAAGTAATAGCAAATAACAGTATCATCCAAACATTAAGAAAACATTTTACAGTATGACACACACGGTGCAGTTTGCATTAATTGTACATGATCTGTTCTATTATTTATTTAAATAAAGCTGAACACGAATGACTGAATAAACGTTCTACATTAAGTGTAAATGATAACTTGGGGTGCAGTTAATCATTAGTATTTTATATATAACCTGGTAAAAACTCTCGAGATTTAAAAAACAGTGTCCTTATAAGAATAGTTTACTGATACTTTGAAGATTTTACAACCTTAACTTAGAATATTGCTGTCCAAAGTACTTCTTTTGTCAGTCAAAAATTCAACATTGAATGTACCATTTATTAAAATGCTGCAAATTTCATATTTATATTTTTGGAACCAGTAGAAGTTTTTATTTTCCTGACAGATTTAATTATTAAACAACTATTATCGATTTTTTTTTAATGTATAATATTTTATTTTATCTGCAGTTTTTCTGCCTGGACCAACAGATGATTTGTATTGCTTAGTTCTTCTTGGACCGAGTATTTTTGATACTACAGTTACTGCTCAGATCCACTGAAACTCAATTTGCCGTATGGCTGAGGATGGTGCAAGTGCCCTGTTGTTCATCAAGAAAATATAAATGGAAGGCTACATAGGATGCTGCCACAGAACTCAGAAGCAGTGATTGGTGGAGTGTCTGGAAATAGCTACAACACAGAGCAAACTATTTTCAGCCAGTAGGCTGATGCACTTGTCAGAGCTTTCAGCTTCAGTCCTTATTGTGCTGATCAAATACCTTTAGTTCTTTTTCCCGTGTCCTTGAATTGGACTCACCAATAGAAGCTATGAATACAGACATGCTGTTCCTGTCTGTCAGAGAATGTTTACAGGTTTGTAACCACTATTTACCAGAATGTCAGGGTGTAATCATAAAATTTAAGATGTTGTATATTCACGGATATATCAGAAATAACATTGTTTTCTCCTTCATGGCTAAATCATGACCATATAATTGGAAAAAAGGGGAAAAAGAAGACATCTTATTATCTGACAGAGAAAGAGGCACTGATATTTCATTTTCTTGTCATCCTTCAAGCTTGATGTTCGCTTCCTTATAATCAGTGTCTGCTGCTATTCAAACATCACACAAGTAGCCAATATCCTACTACTTGATACTGTTATTTTAGGGTCATAACCCTGAAAAACGTCATATTCTGGAGATTTTAAAAGCAATACTGAACGAATTATTCAGAAAGAAAAGGCTTAAAATTTAATTATAGAATGAAATTATATGATAATCAAAAAGGCTCAGATTGTTACAACAACAACGGTTCAGCCTGCTACTTGTGCAGTTTATGAAACCTTAAACACTGTAAAAACATTGCCTAGTTTTTTTCTGCTCAAGTCTTAGTGATTTATTTTAGCTAGAAAAAAGCTACACAGAATCATGGACTTCATCACGAAGTCACATAGGTCACATAAACAAGCTTCTTTAGCTCTCAAAGCTATGGTATTTTTCATCAGTGCACTTAAAAGGTACAAGTATTGTTTTGAGGTTATTTAATTGAAAAGAAAAAAGTAATCTTGTATAAATATACACTGATTAGTGTGAAATGATGTCTTCCAACAAACTGATGAGTTCTCATAAACTCAACACTAGTTTGTGGAAGCCGTCATGTTGTCCGGCTATCTTGAATACAATTGCCGAGGTGGACATTGTGTCATGTCTTAAGCAGGCGAGCAGGACTCAGCAAGACTCACATGTTATTAACGAGGTTAATATAGAGGGAGAGAAGGTGAAGGGGAGAAATCCACACAACTCTCTCTCACCACAGATAAATCACCAGGGTCGACCAGTTCACGGGGAAACACACAATTATCAGCTAGTCATGGAGAACACGGAAAGCTTCACTAACGAGGTAGGTCAATGATCCTGCAACGAATGACTGCCAGCCACCGCCCGAAGAGGGAGATGGTGACTGTTTATCAGGCCCAGGTGGGTGATGATCCACAGGTGAGCAGGGTGGGGACCCGGAGTCCAACACAGAGAGAGAAGGAGAGAGACCGGACAACATGCTGGGAGGGCAGGGACCAGAGATGGGCAGTAATGCGTTAATCCGATTACTTTTTTCAAGTAACGAGTAAAGTAAGGGATTACTATTGCAAAAAAGGTAATTAGATTACTGTTACTTTCCCATAAGCACGCTGCGTTACTGCGTTACTAAAACTTTTTTTGCGAGAGTGTCTCATGAAAATGATGTTAAGCGAATGCGACATTCGTGGCAACAGCTGTGTGCAGATCAACAATGGATAATATAACGAGTGCGGCAGAGAGTATGACCGTGCAGCTTTAAAGCATAGAAGTACTGATCTTACTTTGAGTTTGAACTAAAAACAAACCCTAAACTTCCGAGCAAGCACAGACAGTACACTGCCACAGGAATGTGAAACTCCCAGATCCTTCCACTGACCGCTACAACACACCTGCACCAGGGCAAACCTCCGCCTGCCCCACTCCTGCTATACAGGTAACAATAGAGCAACAGGACCGCTAGTCTTTGATTTTATGTATTTTCTGCTGTATTTTCTGAGTGAGTATAAAGACAAAAACCTATTTTATTTTATGTGCTGGAATATGCAGAAAATAGGTTTAAATGTTAAACAAATTTCTTGCAGTCAGAGAATGTTGCATATAATTTAAAGATGCTTCATGCGTAAAGTTAAAAGATTAAAACTAATAAAACTAGTTTCAAAAAGAGACTTTTTCATTTGATTACATTTTATATGATGGATTATGCAGAAAAAATAGAATTGTGCTGAAAGATCTATTGCTGTATCACCTATTCAGGTTGTAAATCGTGTTTTAAAAAGTAACTAAGTAACTAATTACTTTTGAAAATAAGTAATCGGTAAAGTAACGGGATTACTTTTGGGGGGAAGTAATCAGTAATTAGTTACTGATTACTTTTTTCAAGTAACTTGACCAACACTGGCAGGGACCATGACACATTGCTGTTCCAGCTAATCGTATTTTATGTATGTGGCTAGTGACAGGCCACATACACAGTACAACTTACTGTTAATTTAAGCTCAAAATCTATCTTTCAAATATATGATCATTTAATATTATAATAATATATTATAATATTTGTATTTGCCTCTGTTTCTCATTATGTCTTCCTTCTCCTTCACCACTGCTGTCTCTCCTTCCTCAGTTCCACCTTATCCTCTTCCTCCTCACCTTTAAGCATCATCTACTGAACTGAAGTCAGCTCTAACAATCCAAAACGTGCACGCACATGCCTTTTTTATTACGATGTCATCGCAATTACGATGCAACCCTCACGTCTCCGGATAGCTAACAATGATCAAACGAGCTGATTATAAGCAAACATTGTGCTAGCTAATGTTAAAGTCAAGTGTCTTAGTGACAAGTTTAGGAATCCTAATCAACTTACCTCAACATCACTGTCATTGGACATAAGTTAGCCTCCAGTCAACTTTTGAGCTAGGTCTTGTTTTTGTCCAGTCCCTTCAGGTTTCCATGTATGCACATGGAGGGGCAGGGAGGTGTCCTCTGTCTGCCTCACAGTTTCCATCAAGGTATTTTGAGAGCAGTCCCAGAAAAACTGCCTTGTAAGTAGTGTACATCACTCCAGATGAATGGAATCAATCTTCTTTTGACTACAGTGGTCTTGAAAAAGCTTTATATAATGTCATATGTTTACATTGTGAAATAGTCACCATGTACTGCAGATATGGATGTCAATTAGAGTTTTCTAGCTTCCACCAATACTCTATTTTCTCTGCTAATGGTCTATAAACTCAATGTTGGCTAATGTTTTAGCTTCTCAATACACATCATGTATGAATACTAAGGCAAAAACATATAGCCGTGGATGTATAAAGTGTGTTTAGAGGACCATCGCTGAGGCAGTAACCGCTCGTGCTGTTGTGTGATTGTTTATGGTGTGCCGCGGGAACTTGAGAATCACCTTTACGTTTAAAAAAGAAATACAACCCCGGTGCCGTCTTTCAGCACAGCAATGATTTGTAAACGTCACCGTATGGGATTAGGGTTGATTCACTGCAGATGGGACACACAGGCGGAGCTGTGGCTGTAATATTTCCAGAGAAGACGTCTTGCAGAAACATTAATTGATCACCTGGGTACAGTCTTCCCCTTCCAACACGTTAATAAGAATTTAATATGAGGCCGCTGAGCTATGACATGAAAAGGGCAGGCATGAAAAAAAGATGACACTTCACCTTCACTCATCACATTTAAATATGTGTTATTATACACTGGTTTTATTTAACATCCCATAGCAGTAACTCTAAATCCAACCATGGTATATTTTATGTGTTGTTATTCAGTGGATGTGAGTTTTTACAAATACCACCAGCTGCAAAAAAGCACTTCAATGGGAGTTTGCTATCTGATGATACTGCTTACTCGCTTTTCTCAAGTTTAAAACCAGAAATTTTGCTTTGAGAGTCTATGAATATGTATGAAAATGCAAATTCCAGCTTTTTAAATGCTTTTTAGGTAAGAAATGGTTCTAAAAACATAAAGTTTTGAAGGTTAAAGCATTCCCCCCAAAAATCTTCATTTATGAGTTTGTACACAAAGTGGTTCCTCTGACTTCATGATCAGAAGAACTAAAGGCTCTTTGAAGCTGCCGCTCCACTAAGCCAGCGAGCAAATGAAACGTTGCATGACTCTCGTAGTTATTCCTGCACTGGGATGAATTTCTAAGATGATCTCTCTCTCGTGGCCAGTAGGGTCTTCTTTCAACTTTGAGGACTTTCTAGATACTGACAAGATTTCCCACCGCTGTGCATCTGAGAACATTTTTAGTCAGTGCTTCTCTGAAGGAGAATATTATGCTGCGTCTAATTTGTGAGTAACAGTAGTTTTATTTTTGCAGGGGTAGCTGTGTACAGCAGGCCGTCTATCGGCTGGAAGGTCGGCAGCTCTATCTCCGACTCCTCCAGTCCGCCTCCTTCAGTATGATTATGAGAGTGTGATTTGGTGAATGAGACTTGTAATAGAGTGCTTCAAGTGCTCAACTAAGTAGAGAGGCGCTATATTATATATATATATCATTTTGCCATAAAATATAACTTATTTATTGTTAAAAATACAATAATACCAGGTAAGAATACTGATGTAACACGCAAAATGTTTAAAATGGAATACAACGTAACAGCTCAATTAACACTTGGGACAAAGTTTACATGAGCAGCTGCCTCAGAAGTTGTTTCAACCCTCTAAAAACTGACTACCACATTTAAAAAAAAAATGTATTATTTGATCATTTTGAGAATAAAGTTGAAATTTCAAGAAAAAAGTGGAAATGTGGGGATTACAGTTGTTTCAATGCAAACTGCCATGGCTGCTATACCCTCTGAAAAACTGCCCTGTCTAGATGAGTGAGTGAAACAACCTGATCAGCTGTCTCTTCAAGTGTTTTGTGATCATGTATCAACATCATGTATCCTCTGTGTTGCGCAAGGGCGTAACCATCAACATCATTGGCACCCATTTCATTTTGTACAAAGCCAGCCAACTCTTCCAAGTTTGTGTTTTTTCCTTTTGACCAGAAACAGCTTTCTGCACCAAAGCTTTGCTCAAACTACAATTTCAAGCTTAATCTTGAAATTTCAACATTGTTCCTAAAATGATTAATAACATTTTTCTTTCTTAAAGTTGCCCTAGTACCCCATTGTACATTTAAGTCACTAAAAGTGAAAACTGAAGGCACGTCGAAGTGTCTTAAACCTGCATTATTTTATTTGCCAGCAGGGGGCGACTAAAAAAAAGACTTAAAGTTCTGTAGAAATCTACGGGATGACGCCCATTTGTGACCATGTTAGACCCTCCTAAAGAATTTATGGCCTCAGTCGCTAGTTTTCAGTTCAATTTTATTTTATTTATATAGTGTCAAATTACAACAAAAGTTGCCTCAAGGCAATGCAAAGTTTCTGTCCACAAATATAGGATAAATTAAAAGTATAAATTGCAATTATGATTAGAGATAGGAGGATTATCCAGGATATGCTCATTGACTAACACCTAGTTAATACCAAACTGTTTCTGGTTTTAGAATTAGATGAACCACTCGCCTGTCACATCATGTTTTAACACACCAAGATAACAGCACTAAAACCGCTCACCCCGAGGGATGATTTTGGCAGTTTTTACACCACTTCATTTTTTAAAAATTGAACTTGCATGTAATTATGTTACTCTGAGGTGTGCTAATCTCCATAACAATGCAAAAAAAAATTTATTTGACTGAATGCCATTCGTCTCTAAGTGCCTTGGTATCCGTTTTCATAAATAAGCCGCAAGAGTAGTGTCTGTGTAAACCCAATGAAAGCAGTGCAGTGTGAAATTGTGCTCTGTGGACATGTAGCGATGCCTTCAGATGAGATAAATATCCATATGGAGGGAACAGAAGTGAATACAGCTGTGTTGTTACTTCTCATGACAAATTACACACACATTTTTCCTCAGAGTTTGAAATGGAGTTCGTTAGCAATTTGAGTCTAGCCGCCTAGCACTCATTCACTAACACACACACACACACACGAGCAAAACCAATTCCTCACTCAGAATCACTCTGTCATCTCAGAGCGCAGAAAGTGCCAGGTAATCCTATTCCACTCAGTGCTTTTATTAAATGGCAACACCACTGTTATGATTTATTTTCCACTCCCACCTCCTTACAATATAAGAAAAAAAATTCTAATTATAAATTTCATTCCCACCAGTGACAATAATAACCCGAGGGTCAGCCTTAGGCCTCGCAAAGTTATTCTCAGATTTATTTATAAAAACACGTTTGAACATCCATGCACCAAGGCTGTGCAAAGCCAATAAAAACAAAGACTCGCAGGGGCATCAAAGTTGCCAGTTTGGATCCCTGAAGTGGCAGAGAATAGGAGGATGGGGAAAAGTGAATGAGCAGTGTGTTTCAGCGCTTCAGCAATTATGAGTGCCTCCAGCCTCGCAGCCAAACTCCTCAGTACAATTCTGTGAGTCTGTTTAATTGAAGCGGGCAGTTTTGTTTATGGAAGGAAGGATAATTTCTTTCTTTCTTTCTTTCTTTCTTTCTTTTTAATTTCTGTGGCAACTTACAGAAATGTGATGTTTTAATAGAGCTGTACAAGAGTCAGAAAGCTGTGTGGTGGATGTTTTTGCAGAATAAAATTAAAACTATGATCATCTTTGTTTTTAGAAAGTGCACTAATCAGCATTTTAGCAAAATTAAAACAGCGTTTAATTTTGCCATATTGGAAATTTATTTTAATACAAATTAAATATCAATAAATAATTAGTTTCATTTTAAAAATGAATATATATATAAAAATGAATGAATGTATTCAGTTCAGTTCAATTTTATTTATATGGCACAAAATCACAGGAACAGTCACCTCAAGGTGCTTTGTACTGTAAGGTAGACCCTACAATAATACAACAGGGAAAATTCCAGCAATCATATGACCACGTATGAGCAAGCACTTTGGTGACAGTGGGAAAGAAAAACACCCTTTTAACAGGAAGAAAGCTCCAACGAATCAGGCTCAGGGAGGGGCGGGGCCATGAAAACTGAAGGCTCTCCCTCCCATTTTACTTTCATGTAAGCTCACAGTCTGAGAGCAAAGTGCTCTAATGATACAGTACTATAAGGTCTTTAAGATAGACCTGATTTTTCAAGACCTTGTATGTGAGGAAGAGGATGTAGTTTTAAAATATGTTTAAGTGCTTTTTAGGTAAGAAATGGTTAAAGCTTCCCCCCAAAAATCTTCATTTATGAGTTTGTACACAAAGTGTCCAGTGGTTCCTCTGACTTCATGATCAGAAGAACTAAAGGCTCTTTGAAGCTGCCGCTCCACTAAGCCAGCGAGCAAATGAAACGTTGCGTGACTCTCGTAGTTATTCCTGCACTGGGATGAATTTCTAAGATGATCTCTCTCTCGTGGCCAGTAGGGTCTTCTTTCAACTTTGAGGACTTTCTAGATACTGACAAGATTTCCCACCGCTGTGCATCTGAGAACATTTTTAGTCACGTGCTTAGCTTCACAAAGAAGTTAGATATCATAGAAGTCTACAGGAAAATGGCCTCCCAGTCAGTTCAACAACTGACAATATCAAAATGCACAAAACACTCAGCTTCAAGCTTCACAACTGGACTTCCACCAACTGCATTTTTAACACACAGTCTGTGGTTGTGCTTAGTCAGTGCCTGTCGTTTGCATATACGACAACATTTCATTGGTAAACCAACATAGCGGTACAGTGCCGTCGCACTGCCAAAGAAAAACAACATTATAAACAGAACATAAACCACTGAAAATTATCGATGTAGAAGGAAGTTGGTGGTGTTGCTCGTGATGCTGAGAAATGCTGCAGATGATTTTATTACAGGCAGTCGTGTTACTGATCAGGTGCTTTAAATTTATCAGGTTCTAACATGAAGGAGGGGATCAGAGTTGGCCTAGGAGCAAGAGAGTTAAGTTGCCAAGTCATTAAGTGTGTATTAATACAAAGCTTATGTTTACATAATTTTAATTTTATATTATTAAAAATAGTCCCAGACACAGAGTCAGTTATGACCCACGAGGTCTGAAAAAACGTACCTGGCTTAGATATAATGAGGAGGGCATGATATGTTACCTATGCCAAAAGCATTGTGCCTCCACGCTGTAAAAAGCTGCTGGATTATGAGAGCTGAGCACAAACTACCAGATGCATATGAGTTGGATGACAGTCAGCAGAAGAAGAGCAAAAACACCTTAGAGAAGAACACACTTTTGCAAATACTTTTAACTTTATAAAAGTTGAGAAAAATAAATATAAAGCAGCTGCTTTAGAAGTAATCTTTTATGTCTGTAGGAGGAAAGCTGCAGTGGACTCTCAAAGGCTTGAGAATAATGAATCAATGTCTCAAGTCAAAGTGGCCTCACCAGAGCAGCTGTGAACTCTTTATTTTCTTACTGCAACTGACTGAACTGTGCTTATTGTCACAGTTTCAAAGTAAATCCTGCAGCCATTCAATTAAATCACTGTACATGGGACATCTTTACATATTTACTGTCAAACAGGACAACAAAATAGCTTTTCTGCCCGAAGTCTGTTTCATCGCCAGTTATTCAAGATTCTGGATGACCAGCTGGTGGCAGAGCGGTTAAAATTCCCAGAGTGGGGATTAGCGTTGATGAGGCTACTCACTGAATATAGATGAAGATGACATAGTTTTCTGGAGACCTGACAAAGTGGAAAGCATTTGATTAAAAAAAGCAAAGAGCTCCTTCGTGAGTGACAGATCCCGAATGGCAGCTGGTGAGTCTCTTTTCCTTATCCTTCGGTATGAGCTGGTGTGATGTATGAGAGTGTCAGAGTGATCATGCCGAGAAGCTTAAGTGGGACAAAAAGCAGAGACACTAGAACTCATTTCCTGGCCTTACAACCGTGCACTGTGCACATTGCCTCAATCTGGCCCTGTCAGACTGCACTGAGGGACAGATGGGAGTACCATACCTCATCATATATGCCACAATTGTTGGAGCAGTATTCTGGTTTTCCCGGGCCTCCAGCAAGAAGACCGACAGGCTTGAGAAAGTCCCTTAAATCAAACTGCAGGTTAGCCGTATTCCTTTGTAAATAATGAGTTCTCTCCCGCTGCACTGTGCCTGGGACGATCGATGAGCGGCTTTAGGTTTTCACAAAGAGAAACCTTTATTTCAGTCAGGTGGAGCAGGAGATATGAGATCATTTGGACAAAAACAGAGCAAAATAATCATAATCAATAATAATCATTTACAACTGATTACAAATCTGCTCCATTACACTCCATGTTTGCATGAAAGCATCAAGAGGCAACTTTAGCTAGTCATACAATCATTGTAAAGGTCCATGATTGGTCATCTGTGATTATTCCCATGTGGCATTTTTAATTCTTCTACAACTCTTTTGTGTTTGGTTTGGTGTTATTGTGTGGTCAGCTCTGTTGTTGTTTTTAAAAGTCCTTTCTTTAAAAAAAAGAGTGGTATGCTAAGTGATAGGAAAACCTATTTACTATGATAAAGCTGCCACTGTTACACGGCAATAAAAGGCTGTAATGCGTCTGAAACACAGAAGGGATTTCCACAGTCTCTAGCCACGGCTCAAACCTTGACCGCAAGCTTTGTGGTAAAACGCACAGCTTAGCTGAGCGGTCTGTTTAACCGTTTTAAATTAAGAGCAGATTTTGTGTTGGTGGAAACAGCATGTGTGTCTGTGTGTAAATATAGCCAGAGAAATGTCTTTGGTAATGATTATTGTTAATTCCTGGTAGAAGCTGGACTGATGAAAGCTTTCATTTCTATAAAAAAAAGAAAAAGAAGATCCCATAAAGAGTAAATTTGAATACTATAGTTCATTTATTGTTTGTGATCCAATTACGACCACGTGATCTGTCATTCCCCTGAGTAAAGAGCCAAATGGTAGATGTAGAGAATCATTACATCCCTAATAAAACATGTCCTCGCTGAATATCAGGATGTGATTCATTTCCATGCTGCCTCAAAGGGTTTTTGGTCATTTACATTTTTTGATATTACAGGGCCATTGGCAGTATTTTGGAAATGTAATCTACTCGCTAACTTTTGTTTTATTAAAAAGAAAAAACCCACATTGTTTAAAAATTTGTCATGTGATTCAAAGTCACCTTGTTTAACTTGTGTTTAGTTGTAAAATATAACCTCCCAGTAATACTAAAGATAGGTCCCTTGTGGCTCTGAAATTGCTAACAATTCCATCATGATGTGTGCAGATAATAATTTGCTTCCCAGTGTAAGAAATCAGTTCTCTATGGGCAGTCCTGTGCCACACAGATTGACACTTGAACCCAGACTTGCTCCAGTGTTCGGCAGCCTTCACTGCAGCACTGTGATTGAATTGGAATGCTTCCAGTCTGAGATTAGTCAACTGTCAGAATGGGAAGTGAGGTTTTTCTTTTGAGCAAACCTGTCCTGATGGAATACTATGCTAATACCCCCATCTGTATATTTGTCACCACATGGAGATTATGGTTGTAGCGGCTGCAACATCAACAGTGACAACATCAACATGCCCCCGTCACCAGAGAAGGACCTCGGATAAACCTGAAGCTCAAAAAAAGCCTGAAAGCCATCTGCCAGCCGAACGAGCTGAATCTGGTGGAAGCAGTGCCAACATATTCATCGCATTGCATCGTTGTCACGGTTACTGGTCCATAACAACGGTCTCCTGGGAACTCAACAAGCACATGAAGAGTTGTCTGATGCAAAAGCAAATAAATAAATAAAGAGGTACAAGCAGACCAATACATTTGATTCTGTAAGCATCTCATTTTATTGTATATCTGTCCCCAAGGTGTCCAGGTCCCCTTTGTCAATTTACTAGTAATAATAACATAAATATTCTCACACTGCAGCTTATTATTTACCAAGGTTTAAAAAAAAAACACTGCCACATAAATGTAAATGAAAACCTACAGAAAGAATTTAAATAAAGAAAAAAACAGCAGGAATGATTGAGGTTATGTAAGAGTGGAGAAAATGTGGCTTTGTACTGTTCCTGATGTTGTTATCCTGTGGCAGCTTATTAGCATGAGTGTGTTTCATCATTTTGCTTATTCATGAATACTGAAGTGCATCTACATATGGCTTATTTTCAGCAGATACTGCAGGAGAGGAGGAGACCATGTGCTGCAGACTGAAAGGAGATTTCTGACAATGATCATTGCAATGTGGGCGATTCCAAGGTTTGATGGCTTTTGAACAGAATTTTTGATAACTGTGGATCAATGCTTCGAGTCACATGATGACACGTTTTGATATCATAGGTGTGCTATGATTCTGATTATGTTATGATTGTGCTTTTCACTTTCCACCCCACAGCCTGGTGCCATAGCCTTAAGAGCTATAATGTATCACATGTACTAAGTACATAATTCAAACACAAAACTTAAATAAATAATATTCAAAAGCTTTAAGTGCTAAAAATAAAATGGGTACAGCTGATTAATGCCATATGCAGCTGTAAAGCCTACTAAAACATGAAATAGTCACAAAAAAGCTTCTTTTTCTGTGTTCATGGCTACGAATGACAACCTTTTTGGTGACAGCAATTTTCAATGTTTATCATGTGTCTGTAGCACATGTGTTGTTCAGACAAAGTGAAATCAAGCCACTGTGCTAACCAAGAAAGAAGCTGGAAAAGAAATTGTAACCATTACAATTTAACCAACACCATCATCCATATCTGCTCGTTTTAATAGTTTTACCCGATGACGGTGAAATGATTCGCTCCATCAGCAACTATCTGAACCTCCAAATTTGTACCTTTCCATTTTTTAACCCTTACACACAGCTTAGGTCAATTTTGATCCATTTTTACATTTGAAAGCAGTACAAATCACCTTAGTGTAGTGCTTTTTATTTCATGATTTCTCCTAAAGTCATGAAATAAACTTTAGGAGAAGCTGCTCCCTCTCTCTGCTGTGGAGAGGGGGAGCAGCTTCCGGTTCCTTGGTGTACATCTGGTTGAGGATCTTACGTGGTCAGGACACATAAACAAAACAGTCAAGAAGGCGCAGCAGCGCCTCTTCTTTCTCAGGAGACTGAAAAGATTCGGCATGAGCCCCCACATCCTCAGGACCTTCTATCACTGTGCCATTGAGAGCATCCTCACTGGATGCATCACCACCTGGTATGGCAACAGCACCGCTTACAACTGCAAAGCTCTCCAGAGAGTAGTGCGGTGCTCTGAACGGATAATTGGAGGTGAGCTTCCCTCCCTCCAGGACATCTACAGGAAGCGGTGCCTGAGGAAAGCGGATCATCAAGGACTCCAGTCACCCCAGCCATAAACTGTTCAGACTACTTCCATCAGGAAGGAGGTTCTGCAGCATCCAGTCCCGAACCAGCAGACTGAGAGACAGCTTTTTCCACCAGGCCATCAGACTGCT
This sequence comes from Rhamphochromis longiceps, assembly GCF_057381845.1. Lineage (NCBI taxonomy): Eukaryota > Metazoa > Chordata > Actinopteri > Cichliformes > Cichlidae > Rhamphochromis > Rhamphochromis longiceps. The sequence continues at coordinate 11,530,224 of NC_140564.1, read as the reverse complement.
GAACACTTCATAGACACCTCAGCTTCACTTACCAGAACTTCAACATTATGCACTCTATACTGTATATAAATGCCACTTGTTTTGCGCATTTCCAACTGCCAAACTTTCTATATTTTATTTTATTGTCTATTCTATTTAATTTTTAAAATATGTATATATATATATATATATATATATACACACACACACACGCAGATATACATATTTACTATACACATTCAGTAATGCGCATACACTTTTATATTGTACATATATTGATTCATATAACTCCCAGATTTACCCATTCTTATATTTGCTTGTTCTTATGTTATTGTATTTTTGCACACCTCTGTTGCTTGTGAAGCTCGCACACAAGAATTTCACTCACATGTACTGTACCAGTGTACCTGCATGTGATGTGACAATAAAAGTAATTTGATTTGATTTTTGGTTTGATTTTAAAGTTAGCCAAAACACACCAAAGTGAAAATATTCTAATGTGCTACTAAAGTCTAATTTTACCTGTGGATTTTAAATCTACCATACCCTACACCTCATACGCATGGCTTCCTGTTATGCCTTTGAATGCAGACTAGTTTGCAGTGCACAGTTTTATCTGTTAGTTTGTGTTAAATTATTGTTAATAATTACAAATGGTGGTTATGAGGGCTAAAGGAACACTGCCTTCGACAGTGCAGAAAGATGATTCAGTGAAAAGGTGATGCGAAAACTCATTCAAAAGAAAGTTCTGCTTGGTTTTATCCAGAAAAACACAATTTATAAAAATGAATAGATATTTATTAACATGTTTTAAGATACTATAGTTAGATAATATTTCATTTTCCCTTTCTCCAATTGAGGAGGGGGGGGAAGGGGGGGGGCTTTTTTACCTCTGTTGGTTTTGTGTTTGTTTGTAGTTGGTTGTGTTGGTTTCTTAAAATTAATCATCTTTATTAATAATTACTTATTATATGCTTGAAAAGCAAAAACGAGGAGCTACAGTCTGCAAAGGACACATACATACAGGCTCCACTTTATAGCAGCCACGCTGTCTCACAGAGCCATCTCACTGTCCACAGCTGAGCCCACAGCTTACACAGTGTTACGCAACTGAAAATTATAAGTGCCTTTACGTCAGCATAAATAATGCATATCCTGGGTGCATCAGGTCACTGGCAAATCCCACCACATGTAATATAGATGCACTGGTAGGCTGCAAGGATCAAGTCTGTGATTCATTCTACAACTTGAAAGAAAACAATAAAACGACACCAAGCAAATGACAGAAGCATGTGTCCTAATTTGTGGATGTCTTTGCTGCTTCATGCATATTGAAGACTGCCTTCTAGCTTTTTGCAATGAAAATTGCCTTTGGTGTACCTGTGCATTGTTACCATGACAACCAACATTGTCCAGCGCGGTCAGCGGGAAATTACGAAGCAGAAAATGAAGCAGAAATATCACGTTTATTAAAACGTAAGACTGTGAAATCTGTTGAGTTTGCCAGTGTTCACTGGTACCGTTAAGATTAGCCGCCCCCAAAAAAGCCTCCCAGACTCGATGGACGTCTGGCTCAGGGAGTGCTATGTGTAGTAACACCCTATAGATATGTGTGTACAGAAAGTATACACATACACAGAGTTACTTGTGGAAGGGGACAAAAATACTAATACTGATTAGTAAGAACTGAGATCACTGAAATATTGAATTACTGAGATCACAGCCAGGAGCTTCTATCTCACTGCAGTATACTGCCAGTGTCTAAAATTAACACATTTTCCATGAACACTGTTGCTCCCCAGCCTTGTAAAGCAGGCTTAATCTCACAAGCTTAATATTCACGGCAACAATTTAGGCTTAACAACATTTGCTGAGAATCTCCTGAAACTAGCAGACAACCCATCCTGAAAGCTATGATGAAGATAAAAACAGCGCCTCTCAAACGTCACAAGAACTCTTGAACGGTGCTGAAACTGTGACCTTTTTGATCTTCAGCCTTTTCCGAAAAAGTTTAGGGGGAATGTTATGAAGAAATGTGACATTTTCTGATTATTACCAGAGCTGCCTATCAAGAGCTTCGTCTTTACTAAAGAGTAAACAATTTTGTGTTAGTTCTTCTCAAAAATCCACCATCTGCCTTCGCCACAGATTCATAGGATGTAAGCTTTTGTTTGTTTGAGCGCTTTCATTCACATTTGTGATTTAAACAAACCAAGATTGCTTTTTTAGCCACGTAGTAAAATGCAGAGTACAGGCTGACTTCAGTGCCACATATTTTTGCTCCGCCTGCAGTTTGACGAGCCCATACAGTAGCATCCATTCACAAATCCAGTCAAATCCAGTCATTCAGTCAGACATATACTGCTGCTGAAGTGTTTTCTTCCCCTCTTCATCTTCCACCACCAGCAACCTCATCAAATTTTAGCCCTGGGAGTTTGATCAGAACGAACAAGCTAATTTTAATACAGTCAACAAATAAAAGCATACATACGGTGGCCCCTAGAGACAAAGCACGTACAAACTCCAAAACACTTACAAAATCCAAAACACGTGCAAAATCCAAAACACATGCAAGCTCCAAAACACTTACAAAATAAAAAACACATGCAAAAGACAAAACACGTACAAAATACAAAAAACATGCAAAATCCAAAACACGTACAAAACACAAAACACGTGCAAACTCCAAAGCACTTACAAAATCCAAAACACGTGCAAACTCCAAAACACTTACAAAATAAAAAACACATGCAAAAGACAAAACACGTACAAAATACAAAACACATGCAAACTCCAAAGCACTTACAAAATCCAAAACACGTGCAAACTCCAAAACACATGCAAAATACAAAACACGTACAATATACAAAACACGTACAATATACAAAACACGTGCAAACTCCAAAACACTTACAAAATACAAAACACATGCAAAATACAAAACACGTACAAAATACAAAACACGTGCAAAATCCAAAACACGTACAAAATACAAAACGCGTGCAAAATCCAAAACACGTACAAAATACAAAACACGTGCAAAATACAAAACACATGCAAAATACAAAACACGTACAAAATACAAAACGCGTGCAAAATACAAAACACGTGCAAACCCCAAAACACGCGCAAACTCCAAAACACATGCAAAATACAAAACACGTACAAAATACAAAACACGTACAATATACAAAACACGTGCAAAATACAAAACACGTGCAAACTCCAAAACACTTACAAAATACAAAACACATGCAAAATACAAAACACGTGCAAAATCCAAAACACGTGCAAAATCCAAAACACGTACAAAATACAAAACGCGTGCAAAATCCAAAACACGTACAAAATACAAAACACGTGCAAAATACAAAACACATGCAAAATACAAAACACGTGCAAAATACAAAACACATGCAAAATACAAAACACGTGCAAAATACAAAACACGTGCAAAATCCAAAACACGTGCAAACCCCAAAACACGCGCAAACTCCAAAACACATGCAAAATCCAAAACACAACGGAAGTGCTCCAGGACGCTAGGGGCAGTGTTGAGCTTTTGTTACCTAGTAACTACACAAGCCAGGAAGTACCAATGACCGGATTTGGGGTCTGCAGCCTTAAAGGCCGCATTTTAAGGCCGATTATGTCACAGCGACACGACAAAGACTGTCCCAATTCAAAGGCTGCTCGAAATGCAGCCCTCAAATGCGTCCTTAATTTCCCTGAATTTTAAGGATGGGTCTGTGTAGCCTTCATGGCCCAACATATCCCAGACTTCATAGCGCGGCGGTGGTTTGGATAATTTTGCCGAAAAAAAACGGCGGAAGCGGAGCGGACGAAGAGTAAACTTCCAGAAGTAAGTACGGAATATTATGTCACTTATTTATGCGCAAATGTTTTTATAATGAAGAACATTAAAACATTACTGTTGGCAACATGTCGGGAAAGTTATGTGACATTAGCGACGTTTGTACTAACTTGGTTTTAAAGCCTTCACTTCAAAATATTCGCCGTTCAATAGCTGACTTTAATCTTACAGAGAATGTGATGATTTTATGCGTAATTAAAGTCAGTCATGTCAGTCAGCTGACGGTTCACTCCTTAAGCTAAAAGAAAGATGCTTTAATCACAGGAGTCACACATGTGTCCACTGTACCATCTGGGAACTCTTCTTGTTTAGCACTCGTAATGACACAAACACTAAATCCTCCTTCTCTGGTGCTGTTTTGTAGCAGTGTGTACACCTGAGACTGTCACCTGTCTGTCTGTCCTGCACTCTCTCTGTTTCTTTCTCTCTGATTGTGGAATAAAAGTATGAACATGTATTTATAAGTCACACTTGTGTTTGAATCCTGCAGCTTATCACACATTTGATTTCTATGTGTGACACCTGCAAGTGTCCAGAGTGAGGACAGACTGAGGGACCCACTGCATTACATCATCTGTGAGGCTTTGCACCCCTGATGATCCACCAGGACAATCTCAGCAGTATGTGAGGAAGAGGAGGAGGAAGAGCCAGCAGCAGCTGACAGATGGAGAGAATAGACAGACTGTTCCCTGTTTGTGAAGGACTGCTAGAAACGTTTAAAATAACTAATTGTCTGTCCTGAATCAGTCTTATTAGGTAATGTTCAAATAATTTTATCATTCCAGTGTTTCCAGTGTGGGAGAAAGTACTCAGGGCCTTCAAGTTACGCACTATGAAAGGCAGCAACAAGTTTAATGTTCAGAAACCTAAAGTCTGTATCAGCAGCAGAATGGAACTAAAAATAAATGTTTGTTTCAGTTCTATGAAGCTTTGAGTATTTTGGATCAGTAGCACTGCTGTGTTTGTTGCATCATATTGCTGTAATTGTTTATATGCTTTATATATTCTGAGGTAAGTTGATCTATAGTGTTACATCATATTCTATAAGGATGTTATGTGTTTGTATACTTTCTGCCCAGTTTGACCCATTTAGCAGACGTCAGCCTGTTTAAAGCTCTGATATCTATTCTGTATGACTTAAAGCAGTTATGACATGGTCTGATTTTCTCACCCAATAAAGGAATATTTAATACATCAGTCTACTCTTCATTTTATCAGAAACATATATATACTATTATATATTGTACATATATTTATTAGTTTCAGATGTAGCCATTCTTGTTTTTTGCTTGTTTACATTATTGTATTTTGCACATCTCTGTTGCTTGTGAAGCTCGCACACAAGAATTTCACTCACATGTGCTGTACCAATGTACCTGCACATGTGATGTGACAATAAAAGTGATTTGATTTGAAACAGCTCACAGCTTGTACATTTTCTTTTTACACATGTATGTAAGCATTTGAGCCAAATTTAGTAATGCCAACATACTGAAGGAACAACATTTGTCTCTTATATATGATACACCTATATATGCACTGTCAATATACATTTTGAACCAGCTGCAGATGTCAGAGTAACAACTGACTGACCCCCACATAAAGTGCGTTACAGTAGTCCACAGGGGAAGAAATAAAAGCATGGATCACGGTTTCAAAGTGCTGCCTAGAAAGAAACGATTTCACTCTTGCCAGTCGCCTTAAATGATAAAAATGGACTGGTCCAACTTAAAACCAAGGGCAGTAACAACAGGTTTAAAATAAACCTCCAGGGGTTCCAAATGAAAAGAAGAGGACTCACAGGGGCCACTGGGTCCAAACACCAACAAATCTGTTTTCTTTTCATTCAAATTTAAAAAGTTTAGAGCCAACCAAGCTTTAATGTCATCTAGGCATGTCAAGAGAGGTTTTATTCAGATGCCATCCTTCGGCTTCAGTGGCAAATAAATTTGGCAGTCATTCCTATATACTTGTCTTTGAGTGAAGATTTAAGGTGGTAAGTAACTAACTGCAACTTGAATCTGTACTGAAGCTCAGTATTTGACAAAGAGTTCATGTTCACTGCTGTAATACCTAATAATGACTAATATAATAACCATAATATTGGCCATATTATATTTACATTACCAAAGTGATATGACTTTAGTCTCATGAACAACATTAGCTAATTGTTATTTACTAGCTAATCTTAAATGACTGTTCAGTACAGAAATGAAGCCCAAAAATCATGTTTTACTGTCCTGTGGTCTCAGCCTCAGATACTTATCAAATCACACAAAGCTCTTGTAGAAACAAACAAACAAATGAAAAAAAATATGTTCTCCTTCATTTCTGTCAAAAAAAGTTGTATGACACGTTTCCAGCTGTTAGTATCATAGTTGCTAGGCAACCTGGGAAGCGCAACGGAGACTAGAGCCCATGTGTTTGCAACAAACTTGCCGTTTATTTTACAAATCGAGCTCAACACTGCCCCTAGCGTCCTGGAGCACTTCCGTTGTGATTTGGAGTTTGCATGTGTTTTGAATTTTGTACGTGTTTTGGATTTTGCACGTGTTTTGGAGTTTGCACGTGTTTTGAATTTTGTACGTGTTTTGGATTTTGCACGTGTTTTGGATTTTGCATGTGTTTTGGATTTTGTATGTGTTTTGGAGTTTGCATGTGTTTTGAATTTTGTACGTGTTTTGGATTTTGCACGTGTTTTGGAGTTTGCACGTGTTTTGAATTTTGTACGTGTTTTGGATTTTGCACGTGTTTTGGATTTTGCATGTGTTTTGGATTTTGTATGTGTTTTGGAGTTTGCATGTGTTTTGAATTTTGTACGTGTTTTGGATTTTGCACGTGTTTTGGATTTTGTATGTGTTTTGGAGTTTGTACGTGTTTTGAATTTTGTACGTGTTTTGGATTTTGCATGTGTTTTGGATTTTGTACGTGTTTTGGATTTTGCATGTGTTTTGAATTTTGTACGTGTTTTGGATTTTGTATGTGTTTTGAATTTTGTACGTGTTTTGAATTTTGTACGTGTTTTGGAGTTTGCACGTGTTTTGGATTTTGCACGTGTTTTGGATTTTGCACGTGTTTTGTATTTTGTACGTGTTTTGGAGCTTGTACGTGTCTTGGATTTTGTACGTGTTTTGGATTTTGCATGTGTTTTGGAGTTTGCATGTGTTTTGGATTTTGTATGTGTTGAGGAGTTTGTGCGTGCTATTTGGAATTTGTAAGTGTTTTGGAGTTTATACATGCTTTGTCTCTAGGGGCCACCGTACATACAACCTGAACTCTGTCAAATTTCTTTAAGAAAACCTTTCCAAAGAGCAGTTTGGGGACACTGTTATTTTAAGTATAAGTGACATGATATTTTTACTTTGATGATCCACATTAACTGGTGTCCAATCCCAATCCCAAAGATGTTCTACCAAGTGAACTTCAACATGGGTCCAGATCAAAACATGTGGCCCAGAAAGCTATAAGTCTCCAAAGTAGATGGATTTTAATGCCTCACTTTTCCTCCCCTAAAAACATTTTAGGTGACGAATTTAGCCGAAATGTGAAAAACAATTAACTGAGGTGTTTTCTCTGATGCAAAGTACAACCTCTCTGTCTTTGGTCAAGAGGATAACGGATTTTGATGTGATTTTGTATCGATCACGACACATTTCTAAGGAGCTAGTTTAATTTGCCCTAGAAGAGAAACAGTGTGTTCCAGTTCTGCACCATAAATCAGTCCTGCAGCTTTTTTTCTCCAAATCTAACCTTGGAGCTCACAAAGTAAAACACAATAGGAAGTGACTTCTCTTTCAGTGAGTAATTTACCAGAGAAGAGGTACATTTCTGGAGCATGCAATCATGTTTAGAATGTGCAGAATAGAGTCTGACTTGCAGGTCTGAGACTTCTCAAAAGCCACTTTCAGTATTTGCTGCACCCTTATTGCTTCCATCTTACACAGTAATTTATTTTCTAGTTAGTCATTACCAAGGGGGATAAACACTGTGGCTATTATTTCTCCTGTGTGTTTTCAGTTCTTCCACCTTTGGGCATCGACATACATGTTAAAATCCTGAGCTCCGTGTGCACTGAAAGGATCTGTGATCTCTTCTGATTTTGTGCCAAAAAGTGACAAAGCAATTTTCATCAAATCCAGCCCATCAGCTTACAGAGAAATATTTTAAAATGTAAAGTTCAGATATTTAAGACGTGATGATTATGCAAAAGTCAAACTCTGAAGCTCAGTCAAGACCATAATAGTCAAAGGATGATTGTTATTTCCATCTGCATTCATTTATATTTTGCAGCATAGCTTTGTTCTGGGACCTCCCTGCTCTTCCATGCGAATACGTGGAGTGCATAAATTGGGGCGAGTACACCTCGCTGCTCTACCATGCAAGACACCAGCACACCATGGAACACGCATCAGCGACTACAGATATAGCACTTATTTAGTCAGATAGAGGATGAAAGGAGGGACAAGGGTAGTGGTGGGTTGCAATATGGCACCAACTGTGAGTTAGATTAACACTCGATTTAGTTACATCAGCACTTTATACCAGCAGTCCCCAACCCCCGGGCCACGGACCGGTACCGCTATGTGAGTCGTTTGGTACCGGGCCACGAGAGTTGAGGCTCGGGTGTGAAATTTATAGTTTTTTTTAATCGTTTTTATCATTAACTCATTTTCCCGTGTGTTTTGAATAAATCTTCTTTTTTTAGGTACCAGTACTGTTTTTTTTGTTTTTTTGTTGTATCTATCCGTGGCACCTTACAGGCCGGTCCGTGAAAATATTGTTGGACATAAAACGGTCCGTGGTGCCAAAAAGGTTGGGGACCGCTGCTTTACACCACCAGTCACCTCAAGGCACTTAATATTGAAAGGTAAAGATCGAACAATAACACAGAGAAAACCCCAACAATCACACGGCATCCTACGAGTAAGCAGTTGGCGACAGTGGGCAGGAAAAAAACCCTTTTAACAGGAAGAAGCCGCCAGCAGACGCAGGCTCAGGGAGGGGCGGCCGTCTGCCTCGACTGATTGGGGTTGAGGGAAAGGAGACGGGACAAAAAACAAACAGGTAGAGAGCAAGATGATTATATGTAGAGTGGTGTATAAGCACAAAGAGAGTGCAAAAAGGTGAGTTAAGAAGAACCAGTGCATCATGGGAAGCCCCCAGTAGTCTAGGCCTATTGCAAAATAACTAAGATAGGGTTAAAGATATGCCTTTAAAAAAAAAGAAAAGGAAAGTTTGAAGCATAATCTTAAAAGTCTGGGAGCAGTGCTCCATTTGAGTGACACAGGACTACGAGTCTTTAAGATAAGAGCCTTGCAACTGATTCTGGATCAGCTGTCCCTCCTGTCTAGACATTTGTATTCCCACATACAATGACATAAGCAAAACATGTCACATGGCAGTTAGTTCAAAAAGAAAATACAGTGAGGTGGTCAACAGCGTGTCATGCTCTGACTGTTAGTGTGTGTGTGTGTGTGTGGCCTGGAAGGAGCAACAAACACACACAAACCACATGTGTCGATGTGAACTGTGCAGCATTGTGTTTAATGATTAGCCAGCCTGGTGCTGTGCAGCATTTAAAGCTGTGTGAATGGGTGGAGAAAGGGACAGAAAACCACATTATGGTAATAAGAGAAAACACAAATAATTAAATGCAGACACACACACACACACATGTATCATCGACAGCAGGGAAGAGAAACGGGAATACGATCTGCCATTCCTCCACCATGGAATAGGTAAATCTCATCAGAAATTCTAACAAACCTCTCCCAGGAAAAGACAACAAATAAAAATAGAACAGGAGAGAGGTCGAGCAGCATTTGAAGTTTGATTTCTGACTCATCACTTCTTCCTGTCAAGTGAAATATAAATAGATGGAGAGAAAAAAGCAGGCAGAAGTACCAAAAACTTTTTTCCCCTGCTCAGTGCTGAGACATATTCCTCATTATCTTAAATGTAAAAAGGTCACATTGCTGCACATTCCTGACAGAGCCGATAGTGCCGGTTTCTAACACTCACAGCCGCACTCAGTGCTGGAATATATCACATTTTAAACTTTACGACAGCACATTTACAGCACTTCAGTTTCAGTGCTTCTGCCCTAATGGGTGCATGGACACACAGGCTGCACAACTGACAACTCTGACATCATATTTACACTTCAACAAATTAAAAAAAAAAAAAAAAAGAGAGATAAGTTTTTGTTAACCTGCTCATAAAATCTGTTATTGCCTCACATCTAACAGATCTTTAAAAACTCACCCAAGTAACTTACCAGTATGAGCAATTTAACTTAAAATATTCATTTTAATTAAGCGTGGGGTGAGAGTCGAGGTGACCTGTGCGGCACTGTGTCGGCTGCAAGCAGCTAAATATTAATTACTTATCCTCAAATATCACTGACAGTGCCAATTAAAGATTTTCACTGAGCTCTAAGGATACTACCCTCTGGTACCAGGGAAGTTATGAGAACAAAGACACCCAAATTACCCAGGCGTCCTTGCAGATAAGCTCCGGCGCCCATCATTTACTGTTCAGCACAAGCTGATAACATTATCTACAGCAGAGGGGTTAAGTAAAGACAAAATGTTAATGGCAAGTGCCTGCAATTTTCTTTTGAAAGGGAAATGAACTCTACTAATGTAGGTAGATATATTCTTAGAAGAAGCAACACACTCAATGAGAAGCAACACACACCTTCCGAAGGTCATTTTTAGCTAGGGCTAGCTAACATACAGGGAATCAGACCACGTTTCTGATCAATTTAAAGTAAATTTTCTTACTAAAGAGAGACTTAATGTAGGTTCTGCTGTTTAAAACGTTCATCCTGATGATAAAACTGTACATTTACAAAAGCAGTCACACTAAAGTGTTAATCACACATGGATTATTTTAAGGTCTAATGAGCGTATGATCCCATATAAGTAGCCTGACGAAACGAGCGCATTTCAAAAGACCGTCAAAGGAGTGCTTCTTTCAGTGTCTAGCCCAGATATTCAGGCTCCTAATAATAACTGAAATCTGTCACAAAGTGCTCAAGACTTCAAAAACATATATACAGAGGCAGAGACTGAAGAGATGAGCGTCTGAGCAGACGCACTAATGAGGAGTAAACGGTAATGTCAGCATGTGTGGGAGTGCTTGTGAGTTATAGACCTTGAACATTAGAGCAAGGTTTTTAGTTATCACCTTTGTCAAAAAGTAAAACAGGCATTTAAAAAAGGTTAAAGAAATCGCTCTAATTTTTTATTTTTTTTTTGAAAGTGTGGTTCTTTCTGTTGTGTCAGGGGAGAAATCTGACTCATATCAGGTGATAGGAAAAATTGTACACTAAAAGCAGGTGTGGGTGTTTGATCCCCTCCGTATGCCAAAGTGCTGTTGGGCTAGAAACCGATAATCAGTTTGCCCCTTAATGGCTGGCCACCAACGTGTATGAGTTATTGTGATACAGCTTGAATGCTCAGATCATATCATGAAATTTGCTGTCCTACTGCCTTCTTGTAAGAACTGGATGAACTCGAAATCTCCATTTCTTTCATCAGGTCCAGCTCGTCTTTGCTTGAAGTTGACTTTTCCATGTGTTTTTTAGGATGAATTTTTCAATGTTATTGGTGTGTCTATAGTGTGTGAATGTATGTGTGAACGGGTGGATGACTGGTTGTGTAAAGCGCTTTGGGGTCCTTAGGGACTAGTAAAGCGCTATACAAATACAGGCCATCTACACTGAACAAAAATATAAACGCAACACTTTTGTTTTTGCTCCCATTCCCCATGGGATGGACGTAGAGACCTAAAATTCATTCCAGATACACAATATAACCATCCCTCCCAAACAGTGGTCACAAATCAGTCCAAATGTGTGGTAGTGGGCACATCTGCTATATTGAGATAATCCATCCCACCTCACAGGTGTGCCACATCAGGATGCTGATCTGACATCATGAGTAGTGCACAGGTGTACCTCAGACTGCCCACAACAAAAGGCCACCCTGGAATGTGCAGTTTTGTCTCACAGCAAAATGCCACAGATGCCACAAGCAATGAGGGAGCGTGCAATTGGCATGCTGACAGCAGGAATGTCAACCAGATCTGTCGCCCGTGCATTGAATGTTCATTTCTCAACCATAAGCCGTCTCCACAGGCGTTTCAGAGAATATGGCAGCACATCCAACCGGCCTCACAACCGCAGACCTCGTGTAACCACACCAGCCCAGGACCTCCACATCCAGCAGGTTCACCTCCAAGATCGTCTGAGACCAGCCACCCAGACAGCTGCTGGAACAATTGGTTTGCACAACCAAACAATTTCTGCACAAACTGTCAGAAACCGTCTCAGGGACGCTCAACTGCATGCCCGTCGTCCTCATCGGGGTCTTGACCTGACTCCAGCTCGTCGCCGTCACAGACTTGTGTGGGCAAATGCTCACATTCGATGGCGTCTGGCACGTTGGAGAGGTGTGCGCTTCACGGATGAATCATGGTTCACATTGTTCAGGGCAGATGGCAGCTGAGAATGTCCCAGTTCTTGCATGGCCAGCATACTCACCGGACATGTCACCCATTGAGCATGTTCGGGATGTGCTTGACCGGCGTATACGACAGCGTGTACCAGTTCCCACGAATATCCAACAACCTTGCACAGCCATTGAAGTGGAGTGGACCAACATTCCACAGGCCACAATTGACAATCTGATAGACTCCATGCGACGATGTGTTGCACTGCATGAGGCAAATGGTGGTCACACCAGATACTGACCGGTTCTGGGACCCCAGACCCCCAATAGTGCAAAAAACTGCACATTCCAGGGTGGCCTTTTGTTGTGGGCAGTCTGAGGTACACCTGTGCACTACTCATGATGTCAGATCAGCATCCTGATGTGGCACACCTGTGAGGTGGGATGGATTATCTCAATATAGCAGATGTGCCCACTACCACACATTTGGACTGATTTGTGACCACTGTTTGGGAGGGATGGTTATATTGTGTATCTGGAATGAATTTTAGGTCTCTACGTCCATCCCATGGGGAATGGGAGCAAAAACAAAAGTGTTGCGTTTATATTTTTGTTCAGTGTATGTTACCTGACAAAACTGCATCTGCATCAGAATCACGCTCAGTGTGTAAAGGTCTTAAGCACAAGTACCAAAAACTACATCACGTCTAAGTACCACTTGAAGCTGGCTCTAAAAGTGATTAAATACCCGTAGACTTTCAAAGCCCATGGTATGAATTGCATTTAGCTTCACAGGATACTTCCCCCTTCAGAACAACTCTGAGTTGGGTGAACTCATCCACCTGGATACTGGACTTCACTTTGATTAACAGATTTACGATACAGACAGTGGAGGCTAGGCCTGCTATGCCTCACCTCTGCTAACTGGACTCATTAAATTGGACCTATTCTGTATGCGTGCGCCTTTTACCTGCTCTAAAACCATTTAGATTGATAATCTGACTGATGCTAAAGCTTGCTACATGGTACAGACCGCACAAAATGTTTGGTTTATGAACGAGATACTAGTGTTTTATTAGCTTGCTAGCCAAGCTAGTTAGCATTAACTGATCCCTTAACACGTCAACTTAGCATAAATGTTTTCACTTCTGGCTCCAAAAAAGCCCAAGAAAAATGTTGAAGCTTCAAAATATAGTCCAAAACAAGTGACATCACACTGGCTACTGTTATGTTGTCTATGTTCCAGGTTCATGGTTCTTGTTTTGCCTACAGTATATGAGTAAATAAATGCTAATGAGATCCATCTGGATCTCTATAAATGCTAAAAAGACTTAGGTAAAGTATATATATAAACTCTTAAATATGTATCTTTGAAATAACAAATAGTATTTTTCATAATAATCAGCTCACACTGTCCCCTGTACTGTAATTGCCAGGAAAGATGGTTTCGTGTCATAGAAGTGATAATGAGGGGACAAACACACAGAGCACGCTAACAGCCAAAGCTCGGTTGGGATAACAGGAGTTTTTTGATCCAGAATCTGTAAAAGTTTAGGGGTTTTTTTTTAGCTCTATAGTCTGCTTGCAAAGTAATAATGACCACTTTTTTCTGTTACACAGTCTTTGTGGCCAATGACTGGAGACAAAGCACTTTTATCTATTTTTACCTCTTTTGCTGTTCTGTTTTTCTTGAGTCTGAAACAGCGTTGTGCTCTCTAATGTTGTGTTCAGCACAGTTCCAATTCACAGTTTGCAGCCTTTGCTTGCGACATCATACCTTTACTTCTTTTATATGTATCATGAGACCCTGGCTGCCCTGGTAAAACAGCAACTGATATGTTGAATGCTCAATAAGCAGCATGGTTCTCTAAAATGACAACACAGAATGCTTCCCCTGTGTGGTATCCAAGAATATACAACAAAAGATGCCCTGGTATGCTGCATTAACACTGCTTTCCTACTTTCTACCATTAAACACCCTCTACTATAACTGTTTCTAGTCCCAAGTTGTGGCACTTCAAGTGTGACCATTTTTTTCTTTCTTTCCTTTTTTTATATGTAAGCCTCCTATGTAATTTCCCCCAGGGCACGACGGGCAAAAATTGGGCAAATAACCCATCAATAAATTAACTTAGTTTAACTAAAACTTTTTCATCTTGTTCCATTCAGTTTAAATGGATTGTGTCGCCTAGGGGACAGAGAGGGTTTAAACTTTTAAAGGCTAGTCATTATAGCTGAACCCTTTTTTCTAGCGGCTGCTACTCACTCGCAGTCAGACAATAATATGCTCTCAATCTCTCCCGCTTGCTGCTGCTGTCCTTGAAAATCAGTGCACTTCCCAAGCGAAGAATTTAAGAGGTACTGATTTTGCACATGAAGGCCGGTTCAATCGTCAAGGAGAGCACTACTGAAAGTGTGAAAGCAGCTATAAAGTTTCCTCTCTGGCACTGCAAAATAGTCCCAGTCCTGATTTAAACCTACAATTTTTGACAGAAAATCTTTATTAAATATTTAAATATTTATATTTGATAAAGATTTAATAAAGACTTTAACACCAAGTGTAAACTTGGTGTTAAAGCTGTCAAAATATTATTTGCCAGATATTGAAAACTTTAATAAAGGTGTTATTAATTAACATTATGAGGAAATGTAGCCTTTCTCATTGTTATCATGCTTTGTGTAAGCCTCCCTCTTTATTAATCTTCAATGTAAAATCTCAGTAGTGCTTGTATAAAGGAAAAATCTAGTAAACATAGGTCTAAGAATCTCCATTCTATGGATCATGATAAACTCTAGCTCACCACATCTGTGTTATGATATTTTATTTATAAATATATTATTTAGGAATGTCACAATACCACACAAAAAAACCCTCAAAAAACCCAATATGCTACACAGCTACACACAACTTTAGGAGGTCCTGTTATGAGCAATTGCTATGCTAGCCTGGCTTTTGTGGTGGTTGTGGGCAGAACATTCATTTCAGGATTTTTAAGACATTTCTGTAGTATCCCCGACACCTACACCGTTTACAGTACCCTGAATTTTCAACATTTTCACATTGACTTGATTTTAAATATTTATCTGTTCAAACAAACTAAAATTACAACGTAGACCTGCTGTTTCTCCTCGCATTATAATACACTGTTGTCACTTGGCTGCAAATAGATTGCTAGCTGCTAGGCTATTTGCCTTTGGCTACACTAGCTATTTCCCAAATTTTGGCACTTAAGATGATTCATGTTAAAAGATATTTAACATGAATCATCATATCATATTTTATACTTCTGATACAGCTGTAAACCTTTACCGTACATGTGTTAGTGCAAAACAATTCCACTAATATGTTTCCTGTTTCGACTGCTGATCGACTTTTTGGAGGCAGCGAACATCTCTAGCATTTCAAAAATGTCCCAAAGATTCGGAACCATATGTCCTCCATAAAAAAAATCTCTGGCACAACTCACACTGCAAACAGCTACAATTCTCAGAGACAGACTAAGTTTGAAAATTGGTGGGAAGAGATTTCCTTCGGATGGAAGCATCAGCCACAGCTGGATAGAATTTAAAATTTCTCAGTAACTTGACAAAGCGTACATTTGGCTGAAGAAGCAATGACGTCAACGGGCAGACACAATGTAGCCTATATGCTAATGCTTACCCTGAAATCAATGCCCACGGTGGAGATGAAGCTCCCAGCCAAAAAGGCTCCATCTTTGAAGCGAACCAGCAGACAAGTCTTTCCCACGCCTGAGTCCCCCACGAGCATCACCTGAGACAGAAGGTGACAATGTATTGGTTCATAAAATTTTAAATCTTGCGCGCGTGTGTGTGCGTGTGTGTGAAGATGTTTAAGGTATATAAAAAAATACATAAACAAATACACTACACTGGGAAAAAGCAGCATGTACAGACCAATGGACATAAAACTGCTTATTTTATTATGTTTTACATATCACATTATATATAAATATATATACATTTTTTCTCTAATTCAGTGGTCTACTCTGATATTGGTGTTCATTTAAGTTTGATTTGTCGTGTTCAGAGGTGACATTTGGTACACTGAACTGTTACAAGTGGGAGTACCACATAAAGTCAAAGTGGAGCTGTGATTTTGGTCAGTCTACCATGGGAACAGTTGCTAATCAGGGTGCATTATTAATACCAGCTGCCACCCACATAATGAGAATTTAGATTTGCATATGCCCAATGTAGAATATCATTAGTCTTTTTCATCTCCATTTCATACTTTCAATTATGTATGTTCTGTGTCAATGCTGTGTCATTATTGATTATTCCTCAGCCAAGTCAAGAGCCAAGACAGAGGTACAGAGAGATTTACTTCAAACAGTCAAGATATGATTGTACTACAGACTAATTCAAGGGGTTTAACGACAAGTATAGCATCAAGATACATATTTATGAATCATTGCAGTTTGTCTTTTTTTGTCTTTCTGTTAGCTAAAGTATGTAAAAACCACCAAGTCAAATTTTGCGATGGAGATCTAGAGCTTTGACAAAAGTAAAAAACATTAAATGTTTGTGAGTATCCAGATCTGGCTCTTCCAGATTGTCACACGTAGTACTTGCTTCCAAGACTCCAGACGTTCTTGTGATTTGCAAAATAGGTTTTTAGTAATAGTTCTCTAGTTTTCTGATGGCTTTTCAAGCTTTTCTTTAAACATTTGCTGTTTTTTCACTCACCTTCACTCCAGTCTTATACCATATGATTAATATTTTTTTAAGTTAAGCCACTTGACATATACCTATGAATCATTCATGCATAAAAAGGTACCTAACTCAAGGGATGAACCAGTGTTATGTGTACACATAACAGACATAATTAAGCAAAGAACCAATTGTCAAAAAAACACATAATTGATTTCAATGTCTTTAGCTGAATCCATAGAAAATGTTAAAGATAACACAGATTGACAGATATCAAATAGTATTTTAGCACCAACAAGAGGATTGCCAAAGAACTGAAAGTGTATCTTAGTATATCTTGGCTGAATGGGTGGAGGACAAAAGAAGAACCAAAACACCTAAAACCCTACAGTAGCTGAACAGTATCTGGGAAACAGGAAGAAAAGGCTGGGTTATGTGAAATTACACACAAAATTGGACTGAAAATTGGTTACAGTAAGTCTTATAGAGAGATGGAAGGATCTCCTCTGACCATCCCCATGCATTCTGAGGACAGTTTGACAAAATAAGTCATCAAAGTGCATGGAGGAGGTCAGAGGAGAGGTAAAAAAGTGAGTACAGCCACTAAAACATGATGGAGGCTCAGCCAGTGGTGTTGGAAATCTTGTCAAAACTGATGGAATTACAAATGCAGATAAAAGTACTGTCTGATACTGATCCACCATGCAAGACCTACTAATTGGAAAATGCTTCATTTTTCAGCATAGCAGTAATGCCAAGTACACTGTCAATACACTAAAAGTAGAAAAACACAATGGAACACTAACAGTCATGGAAATATTGACTTTCAGGCTTACATTTATTTACATTTATTTATTTAAGTGTTAAGTTTGCACATTTTAATAAACTACTGCACCTATTTCCCATTTTCCTACCAAAATATAAACAAATGACGAGTGGCTCAAGACTTTTGCACAACCGTGTATTTAGAATTGCATATAGTATAGTAAAACAGAAAAGATATTTAGATTTTTAAATGATGAAAAAATGTCTTTCATTTATAAGCTATAACTCAAAAATATTCTTTTAGACACATAAAGTGGGCTACACACACACACACACACACACACACACACAGCGTAGATGTAGCTTGCGGAAAGGGAAGAAGGAAGGGATGCAAAAGCTGCATTTTTTTAACAGCCAGCAGTGGGCGACACCCTGCAAAAAAACATCTGGGTGCACGGAAGTGTGTATGGCAAAAGAGTTTCCTGACGTCAGTAAAGAGTTTCCTGATAAGCTTATAAGCTCATCTGCTTGTTTCTACTTATAACAAGTGAAACTTAATGTTAGTTTTGTCAATTTGTGTGCCCATAAGTGTTCATGAACGACATTAAAGCAAAGTATGCCGTATCATGTGACTGACAATCACCTCCTATGAGCACCAGTCAATCACATCCACCTTTTCACTCCTCACATCTGGTTTCAAAACACCAAGATGGTGTTTTGTTTTTTTTTTTTTGGGGGGGGGGGTTACATTTTTTGTAAGGGAAACTAAAACAGTCCTTCATCCCTGATGGCATCTGCCTCCTGACACAGCTATCAGGACATATCAAACCTGAGCTTTACCATGAGATGGCAGTAGCACTTATTCTGTCAGCTCCACTCCTGTTAAACAAAAAGCGCCGCTGCTCTCCTTCACTGCAGTTAATTTATCTCATTAATAATAGAAACCTCTCTCCATCATCATCAGCTCTTCCATGTTATTGCACCGGACAACATGTGTGCAGCAACACTTAATGTTTCTAAAGTTCAGCGCTTGAAAGGAGACACCGGATGCACTAAGCAGCATTTCATGCATGTGCGAGCAGTTTGGAAGGTAAACATGAGGAAATCTCAAGCACAGGAGGAAAAACTGTCAAAAACACGACACTGAAAACAACATTTGTTTTCTTGCATAAACACACAGCACACAGTTTTTGCATATGTTACGTATGTTTTTCTGCTTTAAAGCACCTTGAGTGGCTTAAGAAGCCTGTTGAAACATAGATGACAAGGTGTATGATGTATATAGAGCTACTATCCAGCAGTCAAACGAGATGAGATGATAACTCAGAGAAACTAAACTAAAAGAAAATTCTGAAATAAAAATGAACACAATAGGAAATTATATTTCTTGGCCGAAACTAACTTCCATACACAGCCATGCCTGAAAACTACAAAAGTAGAAACAAAGTAGAAAGCCCACTATTTTAAGAAAAAGCCTGCTTTTCAGGGCAAATGAATCATCTTTAATCATCTTTAGATTCATGTCTGCAGACATTCACTGTGATTTGTCTGTAGAGTCATGCATTCTACTGGACACAAGCACACTTTTAACTAAGAACATAAGACACTTTTTTCCTTTAAAGAGGGACTTTTTAAAATTGGCTGATGCTAATTCGCTTCACTTCTCAGGTAAAGTCTCTATAAGACGAATACCCTACGCTAAGCTTGTGCTCACCTTGAAGGCGATGTCATAAAACTCTCCGCTGTTGCTGATGGATGGTCTGCTGGGATAGACCAGCCCGGAGGACGGAGCAGCAGCTGCGGTCAAACCTTTCCCCGTCCTCCCGCTGCTCGGAGATGCCTTGGGGCTCTTGGAGCTGCCTTTGCCTTTCGCTGTCTTCTTCCTGGACATGACTCTGACGACCTGCTCCACTTCGAGAAATTAAAAAAGGAAAAACGAGGAGGAGGAGAGTGTGAACTGGACACTTTTCTTTTCTCCTTTTTTGAGTTCTGATCGGGGTGCGTTGAGGTGAGGTAAGTTCACCTGTGCGTCAAAATCATGACTGTGCGTAAAGCCTAAATTGGCAAATGACAACAAAACGGAAAAACTGTCCTTTAAATAGAGGCAGCTGTTGTCTCCGCGGTGCAGCTGGATGACTGTAAATCTGAGGTCTGCTCACAATGTAAACAGCACCCTCTCTCGCTCTCCCTCCCGCCTCTCTCTCCCGTTCTCTCGTAACGTGATGTTGGGAGCGGGAGAAGGCATGGTTCTGTGGAAAATCCACACTAAAACAAAAAATAAAGAGAAAATAAATCCACACACTTTCAAATTATGCAGCACAAAAGCAGTCTCGTTAAGCTAGAAAACAGATTTCTTATAGCTGATAATGCGGCACATGAAAGATACTTGATGAATGATTGGTCATTATTTTAAGGAAGGACGAGAGACTGGAATCAGTCTTTTTACGGGGTAATTCTGGAAGCTTTACAGTATTATGCACATCACTTGGCTTCCACATCTTATTTAGGCTGTGGCTCCAAGTTTTTAATGCAAAATCAGACTGCACTAATGTTTTGGGTGTATTTCCTGCCTTAAAGGTCCAGCTTGCTTCTGGCACCGATTCAGACTTTCAGTTAGCTGTTAGTGCTGTGCCATACTGCAAATTTTGGTATGATGCGGGGCGAGTATACCGATACCAATTACCGATATTGATACGTTTAACTTTTAAAGGCAGATGAGAGCAGTGTGTCATGACTTATGAGCTGAATCATCAATTTGCAAATTCCAATGACTACTAACTCACTGTGATTTTCACTTTTCCAATAATTAGTTTACACATCAAAACACATCTTTCAGCTTTTCATGTATTTTGAGCCTGGGTTTATTGGAGACCTGGAATGTAAATTAGTCTGTCTGGGTTAACTTCTGTTTTTTAAGTGTGCTACAGGCTATAAAGAAAATAGACAGTCAACACAAAACGGTTCTGACATTTTCCATAGTTTGAGGTATATATATTAATTTGCCAAGAATGAAAAAAAAAAATCAACGCAATTCAGTGGGCTACTTGCTCAACTTAGAGGATAAGTATCGATCCTATTCTGGTTTTATCAATCCGATACCAACACCACCGTTGGTATCGATGCTATCAATATTTGGATCAAACCTCCTCTACTTGCTGTTCTGTGCAGACACTTTCAGATTCATGGCTTCGTATCTCCTGTGTCCAATACTACTGAGGCAGCTCCTCTTGGGTATAGTGCACAAGTCCAACAGCTGTTAAGCAGGCATATATGTGGGACTTCAGGTTGCCTGTGTTGTAAACAGTGTTGGTCAAGTTACTTGAAAAAAGTAATCAGTAACTAATTACTGATTACTTCCCCAAAAAAGTAATCCCGTTACTTTACTGATTACTTATTTTCAAAAGTAATTAATTACTTAGTTACTTAGTTACTTTTTAAAAACACGATTTACAACCTGAAGAGGTGATAAAGCGATAGATCTTTCAGCCCAATTCTACTTTTTCTACATAATCCATCATACAAAATGTAATCAAATGGAAAAGTCTCTTTTTAAAACTTGTTTTATTAGTTTTAATCTTTTAACTTTATGCATCAAGCAAAAATTTTATTATATGCAACATTCTCTGACTGGAAGAAATTTGTTTAATATTTAAACCTATTTTCTGCACATTCCAGCACATAAAATATTTTTTTTTGTGTCTTTACACTCACTCTTTCAAATAGATGCAAGTAAAACACAGCAGAAAATAAATAAAGTCAAAGACTAGCGGTCCTTTTGCTCTATTTTCACCTGTAAAGCAGGAGTAGGGCAGGCGGAGGTTTACCCTGGTGCAGGTGTGCCGCAGCGGTCAGTTGAAGAATCCGCGAGTTTCTCTGTGAGTTTCCCATTATGTCGTTGGGCACTCGGTGCTTGCTTGGAAGTTTAAGGGGTTTTTTTCGCTGTAAAAAGAAGTTTTCTTCCCACGCACAACGGACGCTAATGTTTTTGTCACTTTTTATGGAATCAAACTCAAAGTAAGGTCAGTACTTCCACGCTTTAAACGCTGCACGCTTATACTCTCTCCCGCACTGATATATGATCTATTGTTGATCTGCACACAGCTGTTGTCACTAACGGCGCACTCGCTTACGTCATTGTCATGAGACATTCTCTCAAAAAAATCACGGTTTTAGTAACGCAGTAACGCAGCGTTCCTACGGGAAAGTAACGGTAATCTAATTACCGTTTTTGCAATAGTTACTTTACTCGTTACTTGAAAAAAGTAATCGGATTACAGTAATGCGTTATCTCTGGTTGTAAAACAATTAGCTTGTTCTTTCACTGATGGACGTTTGGGATTTAGAGTGGCATTACAGCAGGAGAAAATGAAATGGTTATGCTAAACCCCATTAGCCAAATGAGTCATCAGTTTTTTGGGATGGTCAATATTTAACTAGAGCTTGGCACGGCCACACACATTTTTTATCTCAGGTGCCAAGCAGCAAAAAGGTGAATTGTTGACAAAACCATGCAGTCTAGGAGAGAGAAAAAAAGGTGTGTTAGACATATTAAAATTAAGCAACAGTTTCCAAACACAAATAGCCCTGTGGGTCCTTGGGCAATGGTTTTTCATGGGCCCATAAGTAGTCTTATACATGCATACAATACAATACACAAAACACTATAGAAAAGTCCAGTGTCCCAAACTGTCACTATGAATGTAAATGTGCTACATCTGGGGAGTCCAAACCTTCATCCTAACGCAGAAATCTTAAACTCCTTTGCATCGCAGGTCACATACACCCCATTTTTATCTTATGTCTGCACTAGAGGGAGGCGGATTGATCCAAACATTGATGTTGGTATTGGTATTAGACTGATACTTTGTTTCTATCCCCTAAGTTCAGTATGTAGCCAACTGAATTGTGATTTCCCCGAAATATTCTGCCTTAAAAGTATCAGAATTTGTACTGGTGTCTGAAACACTGGCCCTTTATTTACTTGGCATTGGAGCATAACAAAATTTACAGTATTGCACAGCACTAAACTGCACATTTAATCTCTGAATCATTTTAATATAAGATAAAGAAGCACAATTTCAACCATATGTTTCAGTTTTTCTACATGATAAAGAAATGCTGCTGTAGTAAATTAAAGGAATCTGTGAGCATGACTCTTTCGGATTAAATTGTAAGGAGTAAATGTGTAAAATTACAGAAATCTATAACCTAATTATTTTCGTGTATATGAATGGTCATAGGGGAGGTCTTTGTCAGTAGGGAAAAGCTTTAAAACTTAAGAAAATACAGTTAAATGTCCCAAATTTCTTTGAAATCAAACACTTCTGGTTGAAGCCACGTTTCTTAGGAAAACGCACAGGCTAACAGACTCATCAAGGACTGGGACATAATCTTGCTCCACATCTTGCAGAAGACTTACAATTAGAGTGCTGTCGACATGCATCTCGATCTAGGGTTGTTCTAATACTTATTAGTATTAGACCCAGATAGAAGTGGTAAAAAAAACACACAGCCCTGAGGGGATCCAATTGAGGATGACTGGACAGGGTTCCAATAGCCTAGACCCACAGGATCTGGTTGTTAAGAGGCCAGTGAGCCAACACTGTGCTAAAATCTATATTCAAATTAAATTAAAGGTTGTGTGCAAGAAGATGTGGCTGAATACAATTAAAACCAAGGGCGAAGTCAATAACAAGTAGATCTATGGTTCTTACATCTCTTATAGTGTCTCAGTACAGGATTTAAGAGTGCAGTCATGTCATCCTCTACAAACTGCAAGGCAGGAATGTCGAACTTACATCATGGGCCACATGCCGCCCACTTTAGACGTTACACATTCAATCCTATTTGATATAAGAAAAAGACGTGCAACTTCAACGGTGCGTCTCAGTTTTTACTCATGACAAAGAAATACTGCTCTAGCAAATTCGAAAAATCTGTCAACACAAATAAATAAATGTATAAAATTACAGAAAAGGTTCCGGCAGCTCACCGCCCAGGCTAATTCACAAAAAAACATCCCATTCTTTCGCCCCGCTGTGTACTTATTGTAAAAAAAATAAAACAAAAAAAAATAAACAAACCTGAAATATCTAGACTTTTTTTCTTCTTTAGTTGTTATTGTTTATCTTTTATTTAATTATTTTTATATTTCAAAACCAGTGGGCCAGATTTCAGTCTTTGCCAGACTGATTCTGGCCCCCGGGCCTTATTTTTGACACCCCTACATGTCACTTACTGTGTTTTCCAAGATACAAAGTGCTCTTCAACTGCAATGATTCAAAAGCTAATTGGCAGCACTTCTTGTGTTATATATAAATTATTAATTGCTTGATTCCATTCTCCATCCGTTCTCGTGTGAAAATATCAGCATGTTAACCTGGTTTCAAGTAAAAGTAGCCATAATCTCAGTTGGCACCATAATATTGGCAGAAGCAGAAAAATTGGTAATTTTTTATCAATGGATGTTGAGGACCTGTTGTTTTTGAACAAATAAATCAATGCAAGATGGTGCATGTTTGCCATGTTTGACGTTGATTTCAGAGCCCTCATAGGTTGTGCTGAAGATTTCTTCCTGTTAAAAGTGAGTTCTTCCTGCCCACCGTTGCCATGTTCTTGCTAACAGATCATAGTTTTGTTTTTTTCTTCTGCAATATTACCTTAAATGCCTTAAGAAAACGGTTGTGAACTGGAACTAAATAACTATTACGTTAAACTTAGTATTTGGTTATCAATTTTTACACTCTATATTTTTGAGGAGGGACTCTCAATGCAATGCCAGTTCACACTTAGCATTCTGGGTTGTCTTATTTAAGACAAAAAAGGAATCTTATCTTTTCTTTTTTCATTGATTTTGGTCCTTTTTCCTTGAGCAGTGGATCATTAATGTTATCAATAAGAAAGAAGAAATAAGCTGAATTTCAAGAACTTGGTGGAGCCATGGAGCATAAGCAATGGCACAACCCCGTAACGTTTCACTGTAGATTCACTGACATTCATTAAAATTGCAATACAGGGTGCTGGCCTTGCTGGAGGATGTGCCGTCTAGTTCAACATATGATTTTGCAGCTGTGCACTCAGATTTGACCCAACCAATTATTGCTGTCTGCTTATATGTTGTGTGTGTGTGTGTGTGTGTGTGTGTGTGTGTGTGTGTGTGTGTGTGTAGGACAAAATCCCTGCCCTGCTCTCAGGAAGAGCTGAAGACAATACAGTAGCTACCGTGTTACAGAAAAAGACCACATGAGTCACTCCTTTATATTCAGGAGCTCCCTCCCTCATTGCAAGTAAACAGTCATTTTCCTACGTCTACTGTGACGACACACACCCTAAAAAGCATTTTATGTAAGGGTTAACAAAGGATGATGAGCTGCACTGGTGACTCATTTGCTGGGTTGCATACTGTATTTGATCGGTTTTGTTCATGGAAGACTTGCTGAGCATACTTTTCCAGTGCAGCCTAATTCAGCTACAAGCCTTCACACTGACAGCTTTCCAACAACTCTAAGCAATCACTGATGCATCTGCTGTGGGATTCATTCACTTCCTCTAGCCTGATTTTACCAGCAGGGAATTGAACTTGCAGCCCACACCCATTTTGGTCATATCTACTCTTTGAGTGCTGCTGCCACCTCCGCTTTAATATTATATCAGAGGACAACTGGGAATGTGCCAAACTGGAGCTGTGGAGAGTTATCAGACGCACCACCCTGCCGTGTTTTACACAATCAGGATGCACAGTGGATGTCTGTGTGATCCAGTGACCGATCTGTAAGTTAACAATCAAAGGCACATAAAACTGTAGGAAAGGCAGCGGAAGTGATTGTAGAGGGAGGTTGGAAACAAACGGAATGCGGATGCGTTTGATGAGCAGGCTATTAAAAGTATCCACACTGTGTGAGCGTGGCATTGTCAGATCCGGTGAGTGAACCAACACAGACACACCCATCCACCACACACACTGATTTAAAGAGCTTGTTGAGTTGCTTAAAGGTGCTTAAAAGTATTGTGTGGGAAAATCTCACTACTAGATGTCAGTAGATTACAGTCAGCTCAATTCTGTTTTCTTACACGGCCTCAGAAACATTGATTTTATATACCTGACAATGTCCATGGCTGGTCAGTGTGTTTCTACTTTGTGTAAGAACAACATTTTTGAATACGCTATATTTCATCATATTTGAATAATAACAATAATGTAATAATGTATACTTTATTGATCCCCGTGTGAAAATTTCTCTCTGCATTTAACCCATTCATTCAGTGAGGCAGTGAGCATCCACCAATCTAGCACCCGGGCAGCAGTTTGTAGGGACGGTACCTTGCTCAGGGGTACCTCGGGGCAGCAGTTCGGTGGATTCGAAAAAAACCCCCTGATATATGTTAATTAAATGTTTTGCATTATTTTATGTTTCTACACCCAAGTCATCCTAACATTCTGGCCATCTGTAGTGAGTGTCAGTCTGCTGTTTACCTCAGCTTTGAATATGGCAGTTAATCATGTCTATTTACTCCGGAGGAGGCTGTAAAACACTGTGAAAGGAGTCCAGTGCGAGTTGGTTATTTAGTGAAGCTTGATGACAGCGTTACTGAGGTGTATTGTTGATAATAGCTTTCCTGTCAGTCAGCTAACTGCTAACAGTTGGCTAACTTTCTCGACTTGGGCACTTATCAAATAAACTTTTCTACAATGTGAGAATGTAATCAAACTGTTTATCACATTCAAGCCATTAGCTGCTATAATGCTAGTTGTTGTTGTTAAGCTGGCTCATTGTCAGCTGCCCTGAGGCGCGGGGTGAGGGGTGAGGGGGAATCACATGTCAAATCTATGGACAGTAAGTCATTATGATAATATGGGAATAAATAAGCATGTTTATGCATGTTTTATGCAAGTACTTGATCTCTGACTTCAGGTCACGAGATAAGAGGTGAGGAGGAAGTTGATGAGGTGGAAAAGAGGGAGGAGAGATGATGAAAATATAAATATTCAAATGTCATATATAGTTTTAAAAAGCTATTTCTGATCTTTAGATTGAAGGCAACTTCTCATGTGTGCTCTGTATATTGCTGGTCTCCAGCCACATACATAAAAGGCAGAATGGGAAGGTCAATTTCGGTCCTTGTATTCAAGATGGGTGAGCAACATGGCGGTATCCACAAACTGGCACCTGCTTTAATGAGAATGCATTAATTTCAAGGAAAGCATAATTACACACTAATTGATGTACATCAATTAGTTCAATGTTCTTTTTTTCTATTAGATAAACTTAAAAAATGACTGACTGACTGTCATGTCAGTGCATTTTGGAGCCTTTTGGACCTGAAGAGTTTGCTATTTGAGAAAGAAACACCATAGATGTATTAAGCATGTAATTATGATATTTATAAACATAACTTAACTAAACACTGTGAACTAAATGAAGAAATGTTTAAAATGGTTAAAAGGGAACATGGCTGAACACAGTCAGCTAGGCTATGTCAATATGTGCTGAGACTTGTAGCTAGCTACCAACCCCCACCCCTGCCCTACTGTTTAGTTGTTTTTTTGTTTGTTTCCCCCCCCATATAGTATAAAAGAGGCTTTTACAAAAAATTTCAAACCAAAACAATATGTCAATGGTCAATGGTAACTTTATTGTCCCTGATGGGAAATTGATTCGCAGTCTTATTATAAGAACACAACATGCAGCCACATTCATTCTGCATTAACCAGATGGCTGCTCCTCTGTTATGAACGACTTCATTACATTAAATAAAGGAAACACTGTTTAGTCGCGCACCTTTTTTTATATCCAGCTTTTATTATTTAATGATGAAAATAATGAAAAATATGGGTCTACACAGGATACACAGTAGTCATAGTCAGTTCTCCAGGGAATGGTGCACCCTCCATCATCAGGAAGGGAAGCTATTATTTATCCATGAAGCAAGCAAGGTGGAAATTACTTTGTCAGCCACAGTGTATGTGTTCATTTTTCAAAAAAATACACATCCACTTTGTCATGTACACCAAAACAAATCATTATTCCTGCTCTCTTTCTAAAAATTTTAAACAGATGATTTGTGGTACTTTACACAGCTGTTGGAAGGAAACATTGATGTTTATATTTAAACATCAGTACAGATACTGAAAAGGTAGCATAAAAGCAACTCTGAATAATATCTGTCATGTGAGGAGAATACAACGCCAAAGAATGTGTGTAAAATCGCAGACACCCGGCAGTCTTTGATGAATCTGGAAACTTGTCATTAACAGATAAAAGGATTGCCGTACCAACAAAAGGTCCTGAATAGCAGCGTAGCGCTCACACACACACGTCACACACGTCTCTCACACACACACACACACACACACACACACACACACACACACACACACACGGTAGATTGATTCCCTTTGAGAAAAGATATTTGTGAAGCAGTGAATCTGGAAGAATGAAGCACAAAGACCTAATTACGCTGATAACATGGTGAACATCACCATCTAGAGGCCATTTATGTTACTACAGGTTATTTTCATTTGCATAGAAACATGTTTTCCCCACCTTCATCTCACATCTCTGATATCTACTCGTGTTATTAAGTAAATGCAATTACCTTGTATATAATTATAAGTCAAGCAGCCCTAAGAAATCGTGACTGTAACATAAAGACGTAACTCAGACCTTAGCGGATGCTGAACGCTCAGGCTGACAAATTAATGACCCACTAACAGAGGCCAAAGCGGTTTCATTGCGGAATGGAGGAAAGATTTATTGGTTCAAATCCAGCTTGTTTTGTCCAATATTTTACCGTCAAGACTTTCAGAACTCTCCATATTTCACTGCAACCATAAACACGCTCCTCTGAAGTTTGTAAAGCGTATTTTCGATGGAGAATTAATCACATCGGTCACATCGTTTCATAAAACTCTGTGAGGCCTCCGGATAATAAATGTGTTTCAGAGCTGAAGAATAATCAATAACCAACAGTTGTAGATCCAACCAGGAGCGGTCTTCATTTCAGAGCCAAAACAAGAAAAAAAAAAAAAAAGGAAAAATCATCACTCAACAAGATATTAGGCATCACAATCTAAAAGTCCAAGTATGGTATTCAAGAAAATCCTGCGGTGATAAGGTACAGGGCTTCTACATAGCAACGAACAAATCATTGACAAAATGATCAATGAAACTTTATCATTCTTAGTTGTTGCCTGGTTGTCAGCAGTAGTTTTATACCTACTTTTGCAAAAAAAAAAAAAATTGTGATATTTAACTGAGCGTAGCGGCAGTCCAGAAAATCAGACTCCTCCATTACTGGCAGATTATCTGATATTCCCAGTAAAAGTGTGAAAAGACAACCATTAAGGGACTTGAAACCTCAACCTTCTGACCGACAGTCAGGCCTCACGGTGAGACTGAATTGCTTTATTGATAAATGCACCAATGGATGAACTGGAGAACTAAGGGGTATTATCTCGCCCAATGACACCTGGAGATGGCACAGCTAGGGATCAAACCACCAACCTTCTGATCTGCAGATGCCCTGCGCCGACGCTTTGCTATGGCTACCCCGTTTAAGCCGCTTTAACCTGCCCACATTTTCTGCAAGCTACTTTGCAAACCACAAACTTTTTTTAACAATATCGTCTGACTTAATGTCATGTCTGTCATTTATTTTTGTTTTATTGTCGTTTATTTCTGGTTTTAGGCCATAAAATGACTTAATTTTAAGCACAAACATCCTTGTAAATACAAGTTTAGTGACACAATAATTCATTAGGTAATGCCATAGATCTGTGCATCAACTTTACTGCCAAAGGACATTTGCGTGTAAAAGTTTTTTTTTTTTGTTTTTTTTTGTGTCCCGTTTGGATCTTTAGCCATCGGAATTGTTGTCTTAAGGCCAAGAAAGATGCCAAGCGGATTTATTTTACCAAGTGGATCATCATGGCCTTGCCATATTGGTCCATTTGATTGACCTTTATTATAATTATGAATTTATTTTATTTTCAGTTGCTACAAACGGGACAGACATGACTGGGGGATAGGACAGGGAGAAATAATGAAAGAAAGAGAGGGAGAGAAAGAAAACCAAAGGGGAGAAGAGACGGTGAGAAGGGGGGAAGAAAGAAAAAACAAACAAACACAAAAAAAAAAAAAAAAAAAAAAAAAAAAAAAAAAAAAACACCTGGGTCACCTGTATGGAGAAAAAAAACAGAAGAGAAAGCAAACAACAAAGAGCAACATAATAAAAAAAACCGGCACCATCACAATAAACTAGCTAACAGTAGATACTAAATAATAAACGATGTTGTGCAGCACGCAAGATAGACAGCGCACAATGTGCTTTGAGGCAGCAGCCAAGAAAGCTGTAGTCCGCGTCTGTGAACACCCATGTGTACACCCGTGTGCATACCTGTGTGGATCAGCGCGCTTGTATTCCAAAGGTTTCTCCATGTAATGATCTGCTAGAGGGTGTGGGGGGGCCATAGCCCCGTCCTCCAGGGCATGAAGCAGGTATGGAGGAGATCAAAACTCCAGACATCCAGAGGCCCCCAGAACACAAGAGACCAAGGAAGACCAACAGAGGGGCAGCCGCGCCACTGTCCCAGTAAGAGCTGAGGAGAGTCCCAGATGAGGGTTCACTCAGCAGCCGCGGAGCAGAAGCCAGGGGGAGTTGCAGTGACGCGCCCGTGAGCTCCGCCAGCAGCCAGCTGTGCCCGAGTGACCGAGCCCCAGGCCGAGAGGCCGGGGGCACCCCACCTCCGAAGTGGCCCGAGCGAGCCCCAGGCTCCAGGCCCCGATAAACGGCCGCCAAGGAGTGAGCCGGTGTGTACCCGGACGCCCACCCCCAGACACAAAGAACCACCAACGCACCGACACCTGAGGGAGTCCGCCACCGGGGCAGGGGAAGTGGTGGTGGGGCCACTTCCCCTTGGAGGGCCTGAGGTGTCCCCAGAGAGGTGGCGTCTGACACCCAACCTGACATATAGACACAGACATACAGGCACACACAGACACAAACATCCATTCCCACCCTCATGCTCTCATATGCACTTACTCCACACTCAACCAACGTGGAGACAGACATAAAGAGACGCTGTACACACAATCACACTCCCCAAGCGTACTCTACGAACCGGGTCTAGGTACCCTTGCCCCTGGAGGGGGGAACTGCACCCAGACCCAGGTGGTGTTACCCTTTTCCCTGCGGTGGGGAGAGGCAGACCGCCCCAACTCCGCAGCAGCAGGGAGGCCCCACACTCCAGACCGCAGTCGGACGGCCAACTCCTCCTAGCCCTCCCGCTCCAGCAGGCCGCAGAGAACGGGGGTGAGAGAAGACTCCAAACCTCCCTCCACCCGCTCATTGTAGTGTTGATGCATGTGTGTTCTAAGGTGCATTTAAAACCCAGGAGGGCATGGAGCTACCTGCCAGAGAGCAGCAGGTAAGCGCATAGTCCCTCCTGCTAGCCCTCAATGTCTACGTGTATTTAAAATTGAGAGGTGGGCAACGACGTCAGGGGTGAAGTGTACACCCTGATGGTAATTTGGACTCCGTGATTGTGCCCACCCCCAAGATCCTATATGTATGTGTAATGAGAGTGTGAGTAATGTGAATGTCTAAGTTGTGGGATAAAATTGAGGCAGAGGCAGCCAGAAGGGGACAGAGGGGGGGGTAGCCTCCTCTGCACCCTGGTGACATACCCCCCACTCCAAGGCCCTGCATGTGTGGGTGGTTGTGGTGGAGCGGGAAGAGGGAGGCAGCTGGAGATGGGGAGGGAAGGAAGGGAGGGGCAGGTGACCCCTCCCTGGGGCCAGCTCCCCCGCTGACCCCAGTAGGCACTCCCATACTCCGCGACCCGCCAGGGAAAGGGGGCCCAGGCCCATCCAGACCGGCCCAGCGCAGCAGCGCTCCCCGGCCCCACAGAGCCCGGGACAGTCCACCCAACCCCACCACAGAGAAAACTGCACCCACCCCACCATCCATTCATCTTCCAGACTACATGAGACAATAGACGCCCAGGCTGAGATCTTCCTCCACCTCTCCTGTATCTCCCCCTCCTGCAGAGAGTTCCTGAGAAGAGGAAAGCTCCTGCAAGGTGTGACAATCTCCCCCACCAGTTGAAGAGCCCCCCAGGCGGCTCGCCGCACCGGCGGCACCCTGCGTCAGGGATGGGCCCCCATGCACCCACCTGCCCACAACCCCGGCAACACACAAACCAGGACCCAAGGCCCCGAGGCCCGGCCAGGGCCCCAGCCCAGAGACGGAGCGCCCCCAGAACCTCACGCCCATCCCGGACCCACCCAGGGGCAGGCAGGCTACCAGGTCAGTAAAAGCGTGTAAAAGTTACTGGTAGCTTTTACATCACAGAATGAAATGACACGGCTGATTTCTTGGATGAGCACACAAGCTGTTTTACACCTGCCCAAGTTCAGTTTTAGCTGACACTGTTTTAACTGTAAACAAGCTACCAAAAGCAGACTCACATGATCTGGTGAACTGTACCCAGTGGAAGTATTCTAGCTTATTTCATAGTAACTGCTGTGTACAGATCAGCTGGCTCGAGCAATATAAGTAGTGTGATCGCTAACTGTGAAAGTGATGCTTACTTGCTCCGGGACCCTTCAGCACAGTTTGAATACACAGTGGAGGGGTTGCAGTCATGGTTGGTACAAGGCAACCATCAAATCAATTTATTTATATAGCACTTTTAAAAACAACAACTGTTGACCTGTACAATAAAATAATCAGATCAAATTAAAAAGGAAAGTAAAATAAAAGATAAGAAAATAATAATAAAATAATGACAGACTCGTACAGAATTAAAAGCCAAAGAGTAAAAAAATGGGTCTTTAACCTCCTGAGACCCAAACTCTTTCATGGCATGCATTTGAAATTTCTCTTTGATATTTGAGCTGATTGGGACCTGATGAATTTAAAAATAAAGAATTACCAGATTTTTTTTTATTGATTTTTTTTTTTACCTGATTTTTGTTTCTGAGAAAAATTAGATCCACACATGAGGACATTCGCTTTAAATTTCAATAGAACAGTTGCAGTATAATGTCCTCGTAAGTGGATATCAGGCCCTTGTAGAGAAAAACTTTGTATGTAATGTGGACGCCAGGTCCTAAGAGGTTAAACGAGTTTTAAAAGTATCCAGTGTTGCAGGTCCTGATATGTAAAGGCAGTTTATTCCACAGTTTCGCAGCAGTCACAGCAAAATACCCAATCTCCTGTTTTAATCTAGACCTGGGACAACCAGAAGCATTTGGGCCACAGACCTCAAAGATCTTGCCGGAGTATACCAATTTAAAAGATCAGAAAGATATATATAGGAGCTAGTCCATGCAATGTTTTAAAAACAAGTGTCAAGATCTTAAAATCAATTCGAAACCTTACTGGCAGCCAGTGCAGCGAGACGAGTGTAGGGGATATGTGCTCTCTCTTCCACTTGCCAGTCAAAAGCCTTGCCGCAGCATTTTGAACCAGCTTTAGCCGGACAATAGATGACGAAGTAACACCAGAGTAAAGGCTGTTGCAGAAGTCGAGGCGAGATGAAATAAAGGCATGGATTGCTTTCACAAAGTCTCTGAAGCAGAGAAATGGCTTCGCCTTTGCAAGTAAGCGAAGGTGAAAGAAGCTGGTCTTGATCACATTATTTATCTGTTTATTGAATGTTTAATTACAATCAAAAATCACACCTAAATTCCTCGCAAACGGTTTTTTATAATTTTCTAAGGGGCCGAGGTCGTAATGGTCACTAGGGCCGAAGACAATGATCTCAGGTTTCTGTTCATTTAGATTGAGAAAATTTAAAGTCATCCATGTCTTAACATCTTCCAGACAATCGAACACTCTTCAGAGGGTTCACAGATTTGCGTTTCAGTGGGAGGTAGATCTGTGAATCATCTGCATAACATGTGTCTCGTATGAGTACATCTGTAGTGACACAAATGACCAAACTATCTAAAAGACTGTCGGAACAGACACAAATACGGTGGGACATCTCTCTGCATGAACCACACACACAAGAAAAAGCAGGGAAGCTGATCATTACATATGTGTAGATCCCTTTTAATATAGAAACTGCACTCATTCAGATATACAAAGGCGGGCAACTTCCCACCTTTAATTGAAAGCTTTACAAAAACCCTCACATCATGTGGGAATAAATGTGTGGATGCTCGATATCAATGAAAAAGTTCTTCATGAAATCGAATCCCACCCTTCTTCACCGTGACTTTCAGAGCTCACGGCTTTACTTTCTGTTCTGCTGTAAATGCGGATGGGGCCAGTTCCTGGATTGGAAGTAGCCCCTGAGTCCTTCCAGGTTCACAGGAGGGAAGTAAGCTCCGATGCGTTTCCTCAGCCACCACTTGCCCTGTGCTGCGCTGGCACTGCCTGGCTGGCTGAACTTGTACCTGAAATGTTCTCCCCGAACCCACCTGCAAGGAAGAAGAGCCCAAAACTGCGTTCACATGAAGTAATGATTTTTATCGTCAGCATACATTCTTCAGGGCTTATAATACTGTGTCTACCAACAACAGTGAGTTTGTTAGGTTTGTTTTGCTCAGAGCAAAAGGTAAGGAATCTTAGAAAACAATACTGAAATATTGATTTTTTTCATCGCTTTTTTTTTTTTAAGATAAACTCATGTTTTGCAAAAAAAAAAAAAATGTATGTGATGGAGGGAAATTGAGATCATTTTTGGATTCAGCACCCTAAAAAAAACATAAAATTTACCAAAAATATTCCATGCAGCTGAAAAAGCTTTTTTGCAGACCTGTGTTATCAATCACAAGTCAATGAGCAGTCCTCCTGTCAATCCTCACATCTGCTTTTAAAACACCGAGATGGTGACATTGAAAATAGTCCAGTTTATTTATATAGCACATTTAAAAACAACAGACACTGACCAAAGAACTTGTTGTACAACACACAACACAAATCACCAAAAAACATTACAAATGATTTAAGAACGACAGAAAAAAAGTTTCAGCTGCAACAACAGAACTTAACTAATCACTGTGTAACGACAAAGTGCGTGTTGTCCATCTTTTATATACAGTATGGGTTGGACCATGATGGTCATACCAGCATGTTGTGCCGCTGGTGTTCATGCACGTTAAAACACTGAGGAACAATGTAGTGTTTGTTATTAGACGATTCCACTGCCTGAAAAAGATCTGCCCGGTTAGCTAGTTACTTAGCATGCCTCAACTAGCTAGTTATGTGCCTATCCTTCCACTGCTGGCTAAAAATGGTTTGGTGATGATAGAGACCAGTGCAGGTGAACATTGTACACATAATACACACTTTTCCTTGATGGTTGTGTTACGTCTCTAAAGGTTGTGTGCGTGTGAGTTGCTCTCTTCTTCCTGTGAAGCGCTACTGAAGCGACTCCACTCAGCAATCAGCTCCACAGAGCCATTGTGGTGGCTCACTGCTGTGTGAATGAGTGTGGTTTTGGACTTATCCCTTTTCTTTTACCAGCGTCTAAGTTTAGCTGTAGCTTTCTGAGGACTTTCCCAAACTTAACGGGAGTGTTTTGGTGAGGCTGGTGTAGACTGTGTGCGTTTACCTGGGTGAGTCTCTGCCTTGGAACGGGTTGTGGTCGAGAAGTGAGAGGACTGTGCTGTCGTTGGACAGCAGGCGTCCTGCTATGTGGATCACCCACTCGCTCTGCTCGTAGGTCTGATCGAACAGATGGAGACAATGTGTTAGAAACTGAAATAAACACAGGAGAAGGAGACGGAAAGAAGAGAGGACGAGGAAGAGACAGAAATCAGGAGAGAGGAGAATTTTAACGAGTCACACTGGGAATCAAATAAGTGAGAAAGAGGAGGCAAGGGAATTTAATGTGTGTTTGTGAGAGAGAAAAAGGGAAATAATGAGCAGATACAGGGAGACAGAGACACACAAATGAAGCCTGAAGGGCAAACACAACAGTTCTGGCTTGATTTAAAACAAGCGTGCAGCACTATCGTGGAAACACTGCCCCCCAGTGTTGGAAATGGGGTACTAAAGCTTTTCCACATTGATTACATTTAGATATAAACAGCCATAACAGCAACAATAATATTAATACATTGAAACTCTTTATCAACATTAGGATGATAAATAAAAAAAATGCTGTAGTGAGGTTTCACCTGGAAGGCAGCGAACCACATGAGCCAGTCCAGTCGATAGTGGTACGGCGAGAGGAGGCACGGCCGCCGGTACACGTCCCCCGGCTTGCACATGAACTGGTACTCCTCCCACAATGCTTCAGGGTCCTTGGGATCTGGGCTCAGAGTGCCCTGGAAAATCACCTCAGTACGTTCCTTAGTGATGCTGAACAGAAGGAGAGGAAACATTAAATAAAACGAATAAAGGATCACATTTTTTAAATTTCACTAATTTCTTTAGTATGCAAAAATCTTAATTTGCAATATGTCTGCTAATATATGCGTTTCCTCTCGCTGTACCTGCCAAACGCTCCGTACGTGTTGACAATGCGCAGCGGGTCAAAGGATGTGTTCATCACCTGCCTGGAACTCAGCAGGTTCGTCACCACAGGGATGCTCAGGCAGCCAATCAGAATGCCCAAAGATATGTTAACCACCTGACGAATCAACATACCTGACACAGACACGCACACAAAAACAACTTCTAAATGCATCTTAATGTTCTGTCACTGGATAGAGCCCACTGCTTTCTCTGTCATCTGCTCCATTTCAGCTAAATATGAAACTGCACATGCATGTTGTCGCTCCTGTTCAGCCAAAAAAAACGTGTATTCACCCCAAACCTGTACCTGAAGCCGAGGAAAACTGCACCTTAAATCAAGGTGACACATTTATTAGTGTCTGGCCTGGAGCAGTGGAGGTTGGCATTAACGAGTGAGCCGGCGTGTTTGCATGTGTTTGTGATCAGTGAAACAATTTCTTAGTAAAAAAGGTGTGGACGATGTGTGCCGGGGTAGCTGGTACTGGCAAACATTTGCTAAGTCTGCATCAGTTCCTTCCTACCTTTCTGCCTGGCCCAACACATGTTAAACACATCAGGCTACCCACAATCATTTCTCACCAGGACCAACTTTCTGGCTCTGCTCAAATGATTCAAATAGGCCCACACTCCAGGTACCAGGTTATTTCATATTTACTATGCTACAGTGAAGCAAAGACACTAATAGGTCCAGTGGGACCAATTAGAGTGGGGCCACTCTCACACTTTTACCAGTTTCAGCAGTCTGTATTGTAAAAATGTAAGTGGCGTTACTTTAAATTCCAACAAACTTGATGTCATTCTTTTCCCAGCTACTCAGCTCTCCAAGTGCTAATCCTTTTTATTCCCATAATTCCTTCTCTAGCACAACCAGATGCTATGCAGCCTTGTCAGTCTGTACTGCTGAATACCAACATTTCAAATTCATAAGTAGACAACAATATCCTGCGTTTGCACAGTTTGGGATGTGCATACCTTTGGTAGGTGCTGGGGTGCGTCCAGCTACATCCTCACTCTGTATCTCCAGCACTGCTTTCTTGGCTCCAGCCCCAGAGCGAAACAAGAAGCCCAGCGATGCATCGTCAAAGCAGGCCAAACTGGGAACGATGGTGAGCCAGTTCAGAAAGCTAAGGTTCCCGCTCACTATCAAAACCACCTGCAGCCCAAAATAATGGGACAGAGAGAAGGCACAGTGAGGAGAGATGATGCAGCAGTGTTTCAGCACCAATTAAAAAGCTGGAAAACATGTTTTTTTTTAAAGAAATGAACGACCCAATGAGCTCTAACAAAATGAAGGGCAGCACCAATACCTCAAAATCCTACTTTGTTTTTCGTGTTCACCTCGTGTAGGCTACCAGGGAGCCTACCACAGGCTATACATGAGGCACAGATTCAGTTTAAGTGTACAGTAATGGATAAAATAGCTAAATGCAATTAAACATCCCAACATTAAAGCCATTAACTCATAGTTCAAAGAGTAAGGGGACTTTCAAGGAATGAAAAATAAAATGACATAAAATCTATCTGAGCAGCCCGCCTTGGTTAAACCTGTGTGTGTGCAAACACTGAACAGGAACAGTGTTTCCAAAACAGAGCCAACAACATCACATCAGTAGGTGCATTTACATTTCATTATTGTTTGACTTCTCCCCTCTTAATCATTACTACCTTGGCACCACCGTTAAGATCGTTATCTCAGTTGCCATAAACATCAATCATCATTCAGCCTTTGCTCTCATTGCTCTCTGTGGCTTGTGAACAGTGTAAATTACCTGGAAAAGGATCTGGATTGCTCCATTAACCATACACAGCCGCCTGCCGAGGAAAGTGAAGAACGGGACGATGAGTTCGACAAAGTGGTTCGACAAGGTCTCAAAGCGATGGAACCACCATGGAGAGCGGTGAATGTAGTAGGACATGGGATTGGGAACTGGTTGGGTCTGCACAGAGAAAAAACTCAAGGTCAAGGTGACAAGTGCCACGGTAACATCTCATCTTTAATGAATGGATTCCTCCCTGAAGTTCTGCAAAGTTTTTCTGATCTGCAAACATTTTCCAAACACCGTCTGCTCACAGCTTAAGATGGAAGTTTTTCAGATTTACGTTGGCAATAACTGTCTGAGATGGGATGAAAATTAATTTATAGTGTCACACCTTGAGGGAAACATTTCCATGTCTAAATAAAGATGGAAACCTATTTAAATAACAGCAACCACACCTATGCACCCCCCCCCCAAAAAAAAAAAAAACCCAGAGGATTCATACAGACTGGTAAATTATGCGTGCATGAGCTGGTTGCTATGTAAAAGCTGAATATGCAAACTGCTACAGGGAGTGAAAAATAAATATAGCACAGGAATAGGCGTAGGAAAAATGAAAACAAGACAGTTGGCATCCTAACCCAAACCTTTATTGTTTTTATGTTGCAGAAAATTGGGGTTATTAAACTTGCAGCTTACTGAAACACCCCTGGAAGACCAAGGGCAAGGGGCCTGCGACCTCAGACAGCCAAACAACCCCACAGGACTTGGAAACCAGCATTATTACAACAAACATACAGAGGCAAACAAAACAGCAACTATGCTGAAACACAGCTACACAGCCCCCAGAGAGTCAGGACAGGAGGAGATCTGCAGCTCCTCTGCTCATCTGAAAGGGAGCACTGTGTCCGAGGGGTTAATAAGGTTCACCTGGCACCACTGGCTTCCGGTCCTGTGTGCGTGCGTGTGTGTCTACATTACGGCGTAGGCTGCTAACTGTTGAAATTGGACCAGGAAAGGGAAAGTGA
Organism: Rhamphochromis longiceps; assembly: GCF_057381845.1. NCBI lineage: Eukaryota > Metazoa > Chordata > Actinopteri > Cichliformes > Cichlidae > Rhamphochromis > Rhamphochromis longiceps. The sequence goes on along the minus strand of NC_140564.1, from coordinate 11,491,220 downwards.
CCCAGCGTGGAATAAGCTCCACATTATACCTGACAAATCATCCTACAAACTCATTTTCTGGTACACTAACCTTAAATAACTGTCATGTAGCTAAAGAATTGCCTCCGCAGGCATCTATAGTTTATTTAATAATTCAAGCAAGATACAGTGAGCACAGTAGCTGAGGCTACAAACAAAGCTACATACAGCTACACAACAGTCACAAGCTCTGAGAACTGAACCAGCGCTGTCATGCATCATTACAGTTAAAGTAAGACGGCCATTTCCACTTGTGGTCATTTCTAATTGGTATAGTTTATATAGATATGTTTCAAAACCTGATGAGAGAGCAGCAGCACAACCGCCATCGCAGAAGAGACCAGACTTCAATGACAGCAAGTCATGTCAAGTGGGCTGCAAAGGAGCTTCCAGCTGAAATGAAAGTGTGAGCAGGCTGAAGCAGTTTCAGCAGTGTGCTGCATACGAGACACGCCAATTGGATGTGAGATGTTTGACTTCATCACTTACCTGAACTAACAAATCAGCAAGTGCCAGTACCAGTCTCTCCTGAGACTGGTACTGGCACCCACTCGCCAGTACCAGTCTCTCCTGAGCGTTACTAGAGGCAGATTGACCCCTATACACTCACAGTCATTATAAAAGTTGTTTTCACCCTTCATCGCAATTTAAAAAAAAAAAAAAGCTTTTTATAATCCATGCAGCTGGAGTTAGGGGGACCCTTTCAGCCCGATATCGGCGACAACCAAAGCAGTCAGACTGAAGCTTCAGAATAAGCGCTCCAAAACCAACAGCTGACATCACAGTGGCTACTGTCAGTGGAGCTAATGCTAGCCTCAGTTTAAAATAAGCTACTGGTCACACCAGACTAATTAAACCTGGAGCTGTTTAAAGCTTGTGTCTATTGTTTGTGTGTACTGAACTTAGCAAAGCAGAATTTCACTTTGAATTTAACAGTTCAGAGATTTTAAACATCATCTACCTTCGATTGCTCAAATTGGTCAACATCTGGCTCTCATTGTTCTAGCTGTAACAGCTGTGTGCCCCTAATACTACTGAGCACACTGAAAATCAACAGTTTAACCAACAGATCAGTTTAACTTTAACTATTTTTACATTGTACAAGTTTAAATGAAGGTATCAAAAGGAAGAGGGAAAAAAACAACAACCCATCTTTCTGGTAACAACAAGGTCATTTAGGGGAGTTTTCTTTATGATGTAATGGTAATCACATGACATATGAACAGAGAGTATAATTATTTCATACACTGAACATGGGGAGAATTAACTGATGTTGTTTTTTCAATGTACAGGACATTTGATCAATTTAGTTGAGGTTAAGACAGTTCAACATTTTCGATACACATGAAATTGTGAAATTTGTACAGTGGAAAATATTTGGCCTCACAAACTCTGCTGCCCTGTATGGCAATGAATGCTAAAACTGTGGGAAAATTTAGGAAAATTTTATAAGGAAGAGTCAAAGAAAGAAAGAAGGAAAAGCCATAATTAGAAAGGATAAAAATGTAAGCGCTTTATACTTCCACATTATAATCCTACACATCACTAGCTATCAACTCCATGGAAGCCTGTGTGTTACAACCTAACCTCCCTTCCTATTGTATTTTCGGCTGGGTGAATATCTATGAAGTATTCTTGATGTATCCCGTCTCATAGGAGCCAGAATATTCCTGTCTATGTTAATTACAGAAGACAGAAGAAGGTCCTCCTCCCTCTGTGGCCCGCTAACATCGAGCAGTGCTGGTTAGAGCGGTCGAGTGTCCCACCGAGGGAAAAACAAACACTGGATTTGCACAACCTCACACTCAGTGTAAGAGTTTGATTTACTGAATCCCACAACAGCGGTTTCTGTAATGTGCTGCCCTGCTGTGGTTAGCCTGATGTGAGTTTGTTGCAGCTTTGTCATCATCCAGGAGACGAAGCCAAGGTTCACTGTTTTTATATATCAATCAGACTGAGACGTTCAGACTGCTGAAGAAAACGGGCTTTTGGGAAATTTAAAAGCGACTCTGGTTTTGCTGGACACTTGTAATATGATAGCTTAGGTGAAATCTTTGGTTGTAGGAGGTCGTTACTGCAGCGGCTCCTGCACTGTACTCAGAACGCAAGCAAACGTGGGATTTTAATCTGTGTTCTGCACAGAACATGTTTAACAAACTTCCTAGAACCACCAAGGGGTTCTAGTGTGAAGGAAACAAGTGTGAACAGCTCCCGGCCCAACCTGTGAGGATTGAAGGCCCTTTGAAACCCATTCGTGTCTTTTGTTTGCGCGCATTCTGCTGTGACGTACCTTCACACAGCCAATAGAAACGAAGCATGCTGCGCTAAGTTCAGCCACACGATGAAGGAAAACATTCATATGCATATACAGGGACTTCCAAAGCCTTTCCAATGGCTCTGAGGACCTCGGGGGCAAAGACGTCTTGTGTAAACGACACACTCTTCACTAATCGGGATAGTTACAAAGATTAAGTCTTTATGAATAAGCGATACATCTTTTTATTAAACATTTGAACATAATACGTCACAAACTCTCTAGAGGATATAAAGTCAGAGAGATACATGTTTGGAAGTGACAAGAAGCAGGCGCATGTAGTACACGTAGAGCAGCTGCAATTTTTGGGTCCTTCACTCTAGTTAGGGTGAGTGCAGCGCACGCCGTGTCAAATGTCAAAGGGCCTTGAGGCTGCACTGTGCATTTACAACAACAGAACACTGAGAACCAGGAAGCTGGACATGCAGGGAGTACATTAAATGCAACATACGCACCTCATAGTGATAGTCCATGCAGGTGAGGTCTCTCCAGCATTTGTCGCCTCTGATTTTTATAAGACCCTGAAAAGAAAAACCATAAAACTTGTGCTACATCAACCTCAGTATACTTCAAACTTCACAGCAGCAAGCACTTCTGTGTTTAGCTGGACTTAATGGATGTCAGCACATGACAACTAAAAATCTGTCTCAAAAGGAAATGGTTCAACATGAACCAGTTAATAATAACGCCATTGGAGAGTTATAATAAATAATAACATCAAATTTACATATTTATATATATGTAATGTGTATAAAACATGCTAGTGGCTCTGTAAAACTGGGCATTGGCTCAGCCTTTGACCTAAACGCCAAGTTTAACTTGCTGCTGCCATTAAATTCAAAATGACTATTTCCTTAATGTTCCACTGGGAATTAAATTTGGGTTTCTGAGACGGTTTTCTATTCACATGTTACAATTGGGGTTGTTAATATAGTAATTTTTTTGGTTCCAAAAATCCACAATGGCGACAGCAATAAATAAAGCTGAGGCTTCAAAACGAAGACATTCACTGCAGTTTTATCAATCTTTCAGTCTATTATCAGGGCACCATGATAATACCAATGCTTTAAAATCTCAACCAAAAGAACAAAAATATGAATCTTACAGTGGAAAATTTAAGGCATCACTAAAATCATACTCATCCAGTGTATGTTCAGAGCCTAAATAAACCAAATGCTTTATGGAGAAGAAATTCATTAACATGCTACACTCTAACAAACAGGATAGCATGTAGCCATATCTAAGAAGTGACAAGATACTTAAGCCCCTCAGTGGCTGACACACTTTAAGCACAACAAGAGACACAATACAAAGTGGGGATCCACCACCAAAGATCAAATCTGACACAACAAATCTAATTTGCTTGTCGTCTGAAAACATCATTAGCTTTTCTGACCTTCTCTACTCAATAGCAGCTCACAGTTGTGCAGCCCTGTTGTGCTAATGCCTCAAATTGAGAAGAAGCCCTCAGAAGATTCAGTTATAAACAGAGTCAGTGCTAAAAAAAAAAATAAGTATGCTGACGAATACAGGGGGGGAAAAAAGCCTATGGAGCTCTACGAGTGTTTTTGGCCAAAAGAAATTGTCATGCTACTGAATCACAAGTCTGTTGTTAGAAGTCCATGGTATTTCTAAATTGATGATGCAGATTATGACTGTAATAAAAAGTTAACCATAGTCCCTCACTGAGGATTTTCCCTTAATAAAATAAGAAAAAACAAAAAAAATGATTCAAACTAAGCCCAAAATGCAGAGAAATGCAATGTCAGGGCTTGTTTTCCACCAACTGAATTAAGCAAACAGGACACTATCCAGGACCCAAGTGTCAATATTGACACATCAGCCTGTCATGTGGTCGACGTGGAATTTGGAATAAGTCGCCTGCTAACCTCTAACCAGATTTACAAAAACCAGGACATTTCTTTCTGATTACAAACTTGGCTGCTGGCTGTTGAGGTGATGAAGCCAAAGATGTTGTTGATAATTCAATTCAGTCATGAGATTCTGAAATGTCATCAATTACTACCCAACATACAAACCTCTGACATAAACAGATATCTCGTCAGTATCAAGAGGCCTTAGGGAAAGGATATGAACCTGTAAACTCAGCAAAGAACACCAGAGAGATTCAACCTTTCACAACTATGATCCGCTCAAAATTTTATTAAGAAAGAAAATTGGATACAAATGTATCCATTGGATTCAAACAATGAAAATCTGACTATAAAAACAGAAAAGAGGAACTGTGGTGTTAATGCCACAGCAGTACTGGTGTTACATTGCTTTGTTTGACATGGCATTTTTCCAACATGAATGAAAACATACTGTTACTCTAAGAAGGCCTTTCTTGGAAGTCAAACAGGAAGCCACTTATCAAAAGTAAATAGTAATATCATCAACATATGCCAATGACACAATGGTAATGAATCATCAAACATTTTCAGTCCATTGATTGTCATGAGCTTAAAGGCTTAACTCTAGGAGGTTTAAGGCATCCTTGACTAAAAGCCCAAGCATGATTGTAATCCAAACTCTAACCCAGACCCTAGGCAATCATAATATCTAAACTTAGCACAAAAACTAAGGACATTTGTGTTTTATCAACTATTATTTTGTTGTAACTATGCTTTTTAGCAATAAATTGTATACCATTGGAAACGGTGCCCCTGTAAGAAAAATGCATCTGTGCATTGAGCAGGAGAGCCGAGTATGTGGGTTGTTCAGATCTTCCCTGCCAATGGCAAACAGCTTATTCTCCTATTGACTCTTGTTTGGTGTCATTTTTAGGATGATTAAAGTCTGAAGAAAGAAGACATACTGGCAGTTTAACAAGTAGAATGTGGAAGAGCCATACACAGCCACAACAGCCTGACACCTCTACTTGGTCACACACTGCTGTGGGATGCCATCCAACTGTTCAGCCAGCATTTGAGATCAGTGCTGTTGTGTTGGTCACTCTGGCACGAACAGCACACCCAAGGTGATCCCACAAGTGTTCAGTGGGGTTGAGGTCAGGACTGCAGACATGTTCCAGTGCACGTGTTGTCGACACAAGCACAAATGGGCCTGATGGTGCAGGGCAGTCATGGAAGGCCTCCTGGCAGGACTGTGAGAGCAGAGATGGATTGTGTGTGATCTCTTGTGGATTGTTTGGGCAGAGTCGTCGGCCGTATCTTCCTTCAAAGTTTGACTATAAATTTGAAGAACACTGCCTACAGTTCCTAAGTGATGACAGGTCTCTTTGGGAGACAACACCACCAGAAGAATAAAGCCCGTCTCTGACATTCCCAGTTATATAGAACTCGACTTCAATTTGGAGATGGTACTAGAACTCACTCCAAATAATTTTCCAACTCTGTTTTGTGGAACACCAGCCTGAAGTTGCCCTATGGCCTCTCCAGATCAATCAAACGTGGCATCCTGGTAAACAAGGCATCCTTGGAGCAGATGCCAATTAGTCAGGCACCCGATTAGCTGCACCTGGAGTACCAGAAGCTCAAAACAAGATTCAATAACCGAATAAGCTGTTTGGCACTGACAGAGAAACGTATCATGGTTGCAGCCCACAAATGTATTTTTCCTATGAATGTGGCTCCATTTAAAGGGAAAATATGTAGATACAGGGGTATAAGACTTATAGCCAAGAAACAGTGCTGCAAAAACATTGTCAACCAGATACAAATTTCCTTAATTTTTTTGCAAAGTTCTTTTTTTTTTCTTTTTTTTTTTAATTGAATTGTTCTCCCAAGTCTTATAATTCAGGGAACAAAGAAAAATCAAAAACTGTTGGCATTTGTCCCCAGAAAACACGTTTGCCTTCCTCTGTGATACAAAGTTAGGGTTATCACCTATGATGATTCAGAACTCAGAGTTAAAGCTGCTATAATCAATATTGTTTTGCTGGCAATGAATACAATGACTGCTGTCAGAAACCTGACGCTAGCAGTTATTGAATAAACAGAGAATTACTATCTTACAGTGCAATTCCTATTAGCACCAAGCAGCTCTTTAGCGTCTTTCATCTTTTTTGGGGTTTTTTTTTTTTACAATCTCAATATTGCTTTTGGCTCATTCTTGCTGCTCTCATTCACACTTAAGTTAGGTCTGAGTTACATTTGACTCATAGCTGGACTGTATGAAAGCCTTAATCCACGTCAGTCTTTCAGTATTAATAATTTGGACTTCTACTTAAACATATCTTCAGTTACAGCCAAAATGTCATTCAGCCAGGAATCATGAGCAGCTTCTCTTGTACACCTTGAACTCATTGTTACCCACATCTATTTATTATAACAGGCAATAAAGGTCTATCCATCCCAGTCGACCAGATGTGCACCAACAGTCTGGGCGAATCAACGTGTCAGCAACACAAGAACCAAAGTCTAAATGTGATTTCAGCTCACGTTACACACCGTTAACTCTATAAAGCCAATTTAAGCCACAAACCACACCTAGCAAAATATTTCCTACAGCTGCTGTGTTTAATGGAAATGTTTGATCAAGCAAAAAAATTATAATACAACGCATTTACAATCACTATACGCAACAGTAGAACTTAATAATTTATTGATTCTCTGACAAAAAAAAATATCAACACCAGTATTTTTACTGCCTTCATCTATTAAGAGGCGCTTTTAAACTCTCAGGAATTTACTGGGGGGGGGGGGGGGGGCGGGGGGGCTGTTGTTATACCCTCAGTGATTAGTATGATCAAACTCTACTATGAACAAACTTAGAAGGCCATTTCAAGACCAATTTTAATTTAAAGTTACAACTAAACCATCAGGAAACAGCTAGCAAGCTAAGATGAAGGATCTATTATCAATTACTTGACTTTGTTGTCAATATTCTTGGTAACATGAGAAATTTAGTCCTCATACAAAAGTTTAATCAAGTAAGCATACCATGCTTATACTCAAAAATGTATCTACCCAACACTGTACTGAAAAAGCATCACATCTTACAACACTGAGACTTCATTTGAGGGTCACTTATCTAATTTACCTTTAAGATATAGAAGGGACTAAATGTCTATAAGGCTGAACATCAATCAGAATTTAAAATGAGGCTTTTATCCCCTTTTGTGAAAACACTTTATATTTAAAGTATTTACAGAGCTTCATAGTTAATGAGCCGACTTGATCTTCTGAAATCTAATTAGCTTCACATTTTGTAGCTTTCTGCCTGATTAACCTCACAGTCTACTGCTGCTGCACACAAGCTGCTAGGGCACAAATTGAAATGCATCCGAGCAGCTTAACATGCCACCTCAATGTGCATGATGTATTACGCTAATTAGGAAACAAATAGGGGGAAACGTGTAATAATTACAACAACATTTTTTAAACATTTTAATGTCAACACTGTTGTTTAGCATAAAATATGGTCATGTGATATTTTTATAAAATGCTGGGGCATTTCTGTGTGTGCAAGTGTGCTGGAAGTTCCCCTTGTTTTAATGAGGTAATTACTTACTACAGAAGGTACAGTGGAGATGGTTCTAATCAAGATTAGCAGGGAAAATCTGGTTTATATAACAACGTTAAGCAAGAAAACAAAGGCACTTATGTATACTTTTAAATTGGATTTTTATGCTTAAGGTAAGGCTTGTTTAAATAGAGCAGGGTATAAATTTTTATCAAGGATGTTAAAATGATTTATGTACTTATTTCAATGGTAAAGGCTGACAAGCGGAAAATTACATTTAGTTAAACTGTTATCTTATTAGCCCATCCCAATTAATAATATATGGTTAATGCATTTATAGTCCAATTCTTTCCTTTTTAATATATTAAAAATATTAGATGCTACAGCAATAGCATGTGGTATGAAATTATTATTGGGAAAAATGACTTGTGCGACTTTGTAGGACATTTCATTGCTTAAAGAAATTAATAAATAAAAAATGATGGGCTCATACCCAACCCATCTCCTATATTTTCAGGGACCTTAAAAGTACATGCTAACCTTTGTCATCCTCACAAATATATAAGTCAAAGAACAGCATTGAACCACAGTGCTTTCAGATGGATAAATAGATACAGCCAGGGTGGATCAAACACTGTGGGAGGAACAGCACTGCAATTAACACTGCTGAAAAGTTGCTGAGTCTTTGTTACGTTTAAGCAGACCTCAGTTTGGACCATCATAAGCTCTCCCACTATAAGGTCATCAAACCCGTGATGGACGTCTCACATGAAAAATTAAAATATAGGAAAGTTCATCTCATAATCATAGTAGAAAATGTGCAGCAGAGCTTCAAAGTAAGACAATATACAGTCAGTGTGGTTCCTTTGTTTACTGTTTATCATCTGGATTTGATTTCCTGACAAAAGGAGCATGTGAATGCTATTTGGACCTTAACCTTAAAGTTCTGACATTCTTAACAACATTACAAAATAAATTATCAACAAAATCTAATCAGCTAATCCAATTAGACAGAGGGTGATCAGTTGACTAGATACTAATCAGGTCCAATAATAATTTCATCTAATATTTTGTAAAGCTAAAGCCCAGAACATCATCCATTGCTATAAATCCATACACTTAACACTGTGTACTCTGAACAATAACGTGCAGCAGCTGGTTTCATTTAACTGAGGAAAGCAAGCAGAGCTGATGCATTTTATCAAAACTGCAGTTATCTGTGCAGCACACTGCAACAGAACAACTCGTCATAAGTACTTGAGATTAAAATTATAAAATTTTATAATTATTAAAATCTAAATAATTCCACTAGTAATAGCAGTTCTCTTTTTTGCACACAAAAATAATATACTCTCAGTTTTTAGTCACAATTTTGGAGGTATTTAGTCAATAAACAACAAAGTGAACAAATTTAAGCCCCAGACATCATCATCATCATCATCACATTTCCTCTAAGTGTTTTGAATATCTGCATATCTAATACTTGTCAGGAAACTTTACCTGAATGCCTAAATGTCAGCCTATAAATGAAATATTTGGAAATAACCAAAGTCATTGAATTTTCCCCTTTGAAACCATGATCTCTAGTAGTTTCCTTGGTCAGTAGTCAGTTGTTAAGATACGTGTATCTTGGTGGCACAAAGAGCAGAACAAAAAAAACTTTCTCAATCTTTTCTTAAAAGATTAAAGTTTGCTTATGCCTTCTGAAAAATAACAGCACTTTCATTTTGCTTATGCAGTGACCGTTTTGTAGCATAACTGAGGTGCTTTCAAATAACGGTAGCCCTTAGCAACAAAACTCAACATTCATTCTGACGTTGTACATCAGAGAATGAAATACGCCATGAGAGCCTTTTACAGTGAAGCGCTGAGTAGGGGGCTCCCTGCGTTTCAGCTCGCTTTGTGGTCGTAACTGAAAAAATGCCACTGAATCTGTGGAAAACACAGTGATTGACAGATAAAACACAGACAGAGGTCTAAAATTCACCATGGAAACTGTCAAACAAAGAGACATATTGTTTAGTCGACTGTATATTTGTTTTGGCATCACCAGCTGCTGGCAGAGCTCAATAGCAAAAACCCAAAAGTAACAGTCTAAAATCCGATGACAAACATTCACGCTGCTCAGAAACGGTTTCATTTCTTCACATGACTGAGATGCGTTTATGTCAGGCTTTTAATTTAGAAACTTTAACAGCCACTGGAAGAAGATATATGCATACAAATGGAAGACAAAGGTAAGCTTTCTCATTTATCTTTCAGTTATTGTGAATTTGTTTGAAATTACTTCCTAAAATTTACTGTCAAAGCAGTTGTATTCTTGTTTTAACGGCATGCAATAAATGATCTATAAATTTGCAGACATCTCTTCTGTGTATTTATAAACTGCTATACTCACAGCCCCCAGCATGATGCGAACAATGAGCCATCTGAAGGTCCAGATACAGATGAGAGACGGGGGGCACCGGTGGGGAACCTGGGACAGAGTCCACACCGGACACAAGAAAATAGCCAGGAAGCCCGTCTCCAACAGCTGACTCTCCCAACCTGCACAAACAATCAGAAGATCATCAATGACCTGCTTTACTTAACGCAGGCTCAGTGTGTTATAGCACAGAAGAGCTAATACTGCTTTAATGGTGCAGGAACATTACACTTCAGGTCAACAAAGTAACACATGCACGCCCCAAGAAAACAACATGACGTCAAATTTCTGATTTGGAACAATATCAATAAATATGAGAGGAATGGCACACGTTTGTCTGGTAATGTCCTTGATAAAGCCACATTAACTGTGTTTCTGGGAGTCAAAGTCAGGATGTAACTGAAGAAGCACATCTTTGTCAAAGTTGGAGAGGAACTCTAAATTTTGCCAAAATAGGGAGTAACATTTTCCAGCCGATTAATGTATTGTGACCCCAACTTATTGCCATAACAGGGTGAATATCAGTAGTGATGGGAAACAAAAACACAGCTTTATGTGATTGGTTTTTGCTGCTGAACCTCCAAGCGGTCACTGCAAACCTATTTAATGGCTAAGTGTGTGGATCTTTTGCCTATCTGCCATACATATGTGAAAAAGCTTATAACAGGACTGTCATGCATGTACAGTAAGAGAAATAAGTGTTTGATTTGCTGCTGAATTCATAATTTTGAGCACTCAGTCTATAATTTTTTATTTTGTGATGGCATCAATCCACTTCCTGTACTTTGTGGGAAAATAATTTTTGACTCCCACCCTAAAAACATTCAAACATGGCAGTGGAAACATTATGTTTTGGGGGTCTTTTTCTGCCAATATTATAAAATCCCTGCATCACACTGAGGAAAAAAAATGGAAAAGTCTTGGATAAGAATGTCCTTCACTCAGCCAGGACACTGAAAATGCATCGTGGGTGGGCCTTCCCACAAAACAATGATCCAAAACATACTTCAAAGTCAAAAGCTCAAGAAGACACCCGCTAAAGATGAGACAGAAAGCTGAAGTTTTGTATCTCCAAACCACAACCTAAAAGCCTTGAGGATTTCGACGAGGTCAGCAAAGATCTCTGCTTGACAACGGCTACTCTACCAAGTAGTCAATTTGAGTTCCAGTTATTTCTCTCTCTGAAATTCCCATTAATTTCTAACTGTGGCAGAATGATTCATTCTTGATTGTTTTGTAGATAATTTGTCTTTCACTACAGAAATAAACCAACCACTGACCTAAGCTGCTCATTTCTTTGTGTTTAAAACTGTGAATTCAACCGGGGGTTAAATCCTTATTTCAGGACTACATGAGGCATCATTTGAAGTGTAAAATATTTCAGTTTGCAAAAGTCATGTTGCTAAAATGAAACCACCTCTAACCGTATTTCGACATGGGTCGCCAGCAGACTGGTCAAAGACACTTATTACGGGCTACCTAATAGCTTTTTTCCCAGAGATACTTTGACATTTTACTGGAAGCTAAATGGCAGTGTCAGTATAATATGCTCACAATGATAGTGCTTATGTTTAGCAAATATAACGTTACATTTTTAGGTTTGCATATGCTCATTAGGATTGGAATTGTTTCAAGCACTGAAGAAAAACAAATATTTAAATTGGAATCACCTATTAAAATTCTAGTGTTATAGTCTATAAATATCTATAAACAACCCAATATTAGTGCTAAGTGCACTAATATGGGAACAGTGGACCTTCATCTGCAGACTTTCAGCTCCACTGTCAGCCAGAGTGTGATAATGAGTCCAAGTTGCAGCAGAATGAGAGAAAAGGAATTTTCTTTTTCGGGTAATAGAAGCCACAGCCCAACCACAGACACAGACACAGGCCTGGCGTCTCTGACTACAAAGTGTCATTAGGCAATCACGGCGCTGCCGCTGACCTCACCACTTATCTGGGCCGAAGCTCTACATGCAACCTCATGTTTATACTTCCCCCGCCGCCATCTTTACCATCATAGCCATGACAGTTTATTGGGTTCACCCCGTTAAAAAACAATATACTAAGTTTTCACTCTAAGCTGCAAACAAAGTAGTTGATTTTTTCGCAGCATATCTTGATATCTACTGAATTTTGTAATAAGACTGGCTCATCTTTACAAATATGTCAAGTCACCTTACAGTCATAGGCTTCTAAATAAACGCAATGTGTCAGTATAGATGTGCTTTTGGTTTAAGGAACATGTGCTAAATACAAACATAAGGACTCAATCAGGCCCTCGCATTACCAAAGAACAACCACTCAACCAAAAACACATTAATAAAAAGCAGCATGAACTACACTTTTACTCTAAATAATAATAATAACAATAATACACACTAAAATTCTGTTTCTTTTTTTAAGAACAAGGATCAAACACTGATGATCTTTAGCACTATTTAAATCCACCTCTTCAAATTGTGACCCGTAACTCGATTTTTCTAAAAAGTGTTGCTCAACACAGGTTTAAAACATCTCACAGAATCAGTTTCACCTTTTATGAAAATATAAATGACACAGACACCTGTCTCACATTAATGCTTTCCTTCAAATCCACTTCTTTTTGGAGGCGAAACAAAGGAAGCTTCTGTGGAAGTTCACTTACCAAAGGAGTACCTGGAAAGAGAAAAAGGAAGCAGGTTAATGCTGTGAAACTGACTGTTTGGTGTCAGGAGAGATCAAACACGCTGGGCAGCCAAAATGCTTTGCGGAAAAATAAGTCACAACATGAATACAAGAAATGAAATATGCAGTTGCTGTCTAGTAGAGAAGTTGACAGCTGACTATGGTAACCATCACTGTGGGATCAGCTTATAGGGAATGTTTTTAAATGCATGTATGCTTTATGCTAATATAAGCGCGGGCATGAGCGCTTCAAATTAGGACCTACAACATTAATAGTTCACATAATTTTATCTTTTCAAACACGGAAACATCCAATCATAACTGAAGTGTATGCTATGCAATAGGAATAGCATACACTTAATAATGAATTCACTTGAAATCTTGTAGTGACTAATATGCAAAAAGATATTCCATCGTAAAAGTCGCCTGAACCTACATATTCTTTCTGAGTCACTCACACGAACACACACACACACACACACACACACAGTTATTAGGTTAAAAATGCAAGTTAGGTGTTTTATTATACTTAAATGATTGATAGGACTTAAAGAAATACTTAGAGACCTTTGAAAAGCCTGAAGAAATATAGTTTGAAATCACTGAAAAATGAGAATTCTGAATCAAAATGTAAAGAAATGTGTCGGCTTGATACTTTTGCACAGCCCTCTACGTAGCCACGTTTGACTACTCAAATTCTGCTCCCAGTGATATATTATATTTTATTTTTCTAACAACACTTCCTGTTAATTTCACATTAAAAGCCCTGTAGCAGGAATGCGAAACTTATTTTACATTCTGAGCAGTAAATTAATGGTTTTTCAAAATCTAATAGTTTCAAACATTAATATCAACCCAGAACGTTCCAATCAGGGCTTCTCTACTCACTAAATTTGGCTACAACTTAAGATCTTCTATAAAGTTTTTTGAAGATTTCTACAAATCTGGCTGTAAAAAGTTATCTGATCAATCTTTAAGATTAGGTGCTCTACATTAAAACATTTTTAATCCAGTTTTATTGAGAGTGAAAGCATGATTTAACCAACACTTACCACAGCTGTCCTACGTTGACCAGGGAGTGGTATAGCACCCACAGTGTGAGCATGATCACCATGTTGGCCATTCCCATCACCAGGACAAACCCTGACAGCGCCATCCCCAACAGGGCGATGCCATCCAGGTTGGCGTCCATGTCGCTCCAGTCAAAGAACCAGAGAACGGAGGGGGTGTACGCCATGGCGGCCATTCCGATCTTCCCCCCAACATAGCGCTTGACACTTCTGAGGTAGCTCTTACAGGGCATCAAGCCATGTTCACCAATCAGCTGCTTGTTCTGGTTGTAAGCAACACTGAAGGCCACAACTAAAAAACAAATGAAATTGTTTGTGAGACAGAAGCAATTAGTTTATTTTTCTCAAATTAAAGAGCAAACTTCTCCATGAGGCACAGCTGTCCTGACAGGAGCTATTCAGGTGGGGGCTCATTTATGATGTGAGTAAAACGCTGGTGGTGGTTGTGAGCTCAGCTCTTTGCAAGAAGCACCAGTAAAATCAGAACACGTGATAAATGGACTGGTTCTTATAGCGCTTTTCTAGACTCAAAGCACTTTACACAACTTGCCTCATTCACTCATCTGACGTTCACATTCATGGGATCAGTATATTTCCTTGACTGCGCCATCCCTGTGTTTCAAATGAATGGTTATCAGAAACTAACAGAGCATTAATAACAGTAGTTAAAAAACTGCCAAACACACGTGTAGGTACATTCACTAATTGCAAGTTTTATTTACAGTAAAGTGCGCATGCGTTAAGATACCGTGGCACTAAACTGTGACTGTCATGCTAATGATAAAAAAGTAAACCCCTACAGCTAAACTACCACACACACACACACACACTAACTGACTGCAGACCGTAAGTGTCAACATACAGTAAATAAAGGCGACGGAGCGCAGCAGCACAATGCGAGTGAGCCAGTAAGTCCCGGGCTGTAAGGACAGAAGCGGCTTCTCTTTCTCTGCGTCGCTGCTGGAGTGTTTTCCATCTTCTCCACCGCTAACAGCGGAGTTTGTCTCTGTTCTCTTACTGCCAACACGTCTCTTCCTCACAGAGATCTCTGCACGTTCACCGCTTGCCGCCATGTTTAAGGATGTCACGGTCACGTGACAGAACAGACGCGGAAGTATGTTATTATTATTATTATTATTATTATTATTATTATTATTATTATTATCATTACATTTTAAATTTAATGATATTATACGGTTTGTATGTATAACGTATACATTTTTTTCAAAACCAATTTAAATGTAATTTATTGGAAGTAAACGGATCTTCCGTAGTACAAATGTTCTGAATCTACCTGATGCCTAAGATGACAAATTTAAAGAGAAATCTATAAAGCAGGATTGAGGGGTTCTTGTACCTGAAGCTGTTTGAGAGGCATTTTGCTTCTCTCCTCTCCAGTCAGAGTTTTTCTGGCATTCCCCTCTTCAGACGCTGAAATGAAGATCACAGGTTAGCACTATTATAGGTTTTATTACTATTACCGATATTATTTTTATTATTATACTTTTGTATTTTATAATATGACTTTTTCATTTTGAGCTTTTGTTTTGTTGTTTAGTTCGTTTTTATTGTATGAGAAGTTTTTATTGTAGTTTAGTTTTTTATTAGTTTCATTGTTAATATTGGTCTTTTTAATTATTATTAAATAGAGGGCATATATCAGAGGCAAGATTTATCAAAACCAATTACAATAAAAACAGTGACCTTTTTGAAATCTGTTGAATCACAGTCTTGTTGACATCCACAGTTTCATCCATCACAGCCTCATCGGGCAAGTTGGGATAATATTTTTAAGCAAACTAACTAATTTGTTGTTTTTATCAATAGGTAAGGAATACAAGTGGAATTTTAGCAGAATAAAGACTCTTGTTTCTATGTTTTTCCTAGCTTTCTCTACACTTTCTTTACTCCGCCTGCAGTCACTCTGGGTCTTACAGTGAAGGTTCACTGAAAACGAACAGAGAGTTGTTCTGAAAGAACACCTTTACACTATGATGAAACATTTCCGTCCTAACAGGAGTGGTTTCCTCCAAACTGACCAAAGGGCATGAGGTGTCTCAAGAACCAACCGAAAGAACTATGGAAGATTTTGGAGCGGCACTGCTCTCCAACGCCACTTTAAAAACACCAAATGAGGGAATATCTTTTGGAAGAATAATGTTCCATCCCTCCAGTAGTTTTCCAGAGACTTGGAGAATCCACACCGAGGTGCACTGAGGCTTCTCTGTGGACGTGTGGTAGCTCAGCTCCTTAGACTGACTTTTCCATTAACTTGTCACCTGCTTGCAGTAAACGATGTTGTTTTGTAAAGTATAAAGAGTAATGAGGTGCTTACCGATACATTTAAAAAGAAAATAACAGCTGAAGAATAAAGAGTAGCTACTGAACAATGAAATAAATCAGTTATTCATCTGGGAATTAGCTCAGCAATAATAGCTCTAAAAAAGAAAAAGAAATTGAAAGGCAAGCAGTGGAACAGGTTTTCACACCTCATAGAATCCAAAAAAGAGAATAAATGTGCATGCAGTTATTTTTAATAATGGAATACATTTACATTTACTTACTGAAGGTGGTGCTGATGTTTTTTGTTTGTTTTTGTTTTTTTATCAACAACAACTGTGGTATTGGTATCACATCAATATGTAGCCCACTGAACAATGTTAATGTTTTTTGCTTTATTTGTGTGAAAAAAAAATATCTCAGACATGAACTGTAGAAAATATCTGATTCTTTGTGTGTTGCCTATGATGTTTTTAATTTATTGCCTATATCACATTTAAACAAGAGAAGCTTGGCACTTTTATATTCAATTACTTCAAAAAACCCAGTTTCAAAATACATGAAATACATGAAAGTGATTTGATGTGATAACTAATTATTGTGGAAAGTAGCAATCACAGTGATTTGGTCATTAATATGTGTTCAGAATGATTCATCTCATAAATCATGACATGCTCTCCCCTAGTTAAGCTGGCTTTAAAAGATAAAAGAATCAGAGTCAGTATTAGTATCAGTACTGGCCTTGGATTTACTTGGATACCAAAGTGTGCAGTATCACAGCACTCGACTAACTACTCAGGGGCTCTGAAGAAACTCAAGCTTTGCACAAGCCAATAGGACAAGAGGGGTGGAGTGACATGAGCTCTAAAGTGCTACAAAGAGTAGAATGTAACCGTCCCTCGTCAAAATTTGCGTGGTCCTGGAGGAGGATGTGAGACGGAATGGAAAAATTCAACAGACCAAATCCGGGATTTTGGTTATTTACGCGGGGTTACACTCTTTCTACAAAGTCGCGCGTCTTTACGCAACTAGAGAGCTCTTTGGGATTTTGGAGGGTGGGGGTCAGTAGATCTTTGCAGCACCAAACATGACTGAGGAGAACAAGCCATTGTCACAGCAGGCATGCAGTCCAGCGGGAACCGACGGGTCTGCGTCCCAGCATGGATCGGATTCAGAGTCTCCGGCCTCTCCGGTAAGGCCCGAAGCGAAGGAGGCAGCGCGCCCGCCCGGGATTACGCCAAAACTGGAGAGCTGCTCGGAAGACGAGCGGTTCCCCACCTGCATTCGCGACGCTGTGTCGCAGGTGCTAAAAGGTTACGACTGGTCGCTGGTGCCTGTGCCCAGTCTGGGGGAGAGGGGGCTGAAGAGTAAACCTCACGTGAAACGGCCTATGAACGCGTTCATGGTTTGGGCGCAGGCAGCGCGGAGGAAGCTGGCGGACCAGTATCCACATCTGCACAACGCTGAGCTCAGCAAGACGCTGGGAAAGCTGTGGCGGTGAGTACACCTGAGTTTCATCTGATGAGCACCTGCACAGTACTGAAACACTGCGCTGACTGAACATGACTGATCTCTGGAGTTACAGACTCTGGACTCCTCCATGCATCTGCATTTTTGTAGAATTCAATAGATTTTTTAAATTACTATGTTACTGTGTTTCCCCCCCCTTTTTTTTCATTACCACGATTATGTAATGTAAATCTAATATCATGACAGGCCTGTTTTAGTCACTGAAACAAACAAAAAGAACAAAGAATTCCAGTAAAATGAGAGAAAACCTGCAGATTGTGCATAAACAAAGCTATTATGGCGGGAATATCATTTTGTGGTTGTGGTAATACACACTGAGGAACCACTTCATTGTGGCTTTATCTGTACAGTACAAAAAAACAACTGCTAGTTCATTTGTCATGTCTCAGTAACTGTAGATTTTTTAAGAAAAGGAAATATTCATATTCTTTATTTAAGTAAAATAAAGAAGTCCTGCGTTAATGCACTTATGTAAGTAAGTATGTAAGTGGGTATTTCTGTGATGGAGTATTCATATAAAGTAGAATGAAATGGAAAATACACAAAACTGTAACATGTATAGAGTTCTTATGTGATTACTTATGTGAATAACTGTAGTTATTGACATCACTGATGAAAGAAGCAAGGAGTCTGTCAGGTTTTTTTTTTTTTTGGTTTTTTTGCTTCCTGCTGTGTTTGAAATGCCAGCGGTTGTTCTCTGACTTGTCCCTGTCCTCCTCAGACTTCTCTCTGAAACAGAGAAACGTCCCTTTGTTGAGGAGGCCGAGAGGCTGAGGCTGCAGCACAAAAAAGACTACCCAGACTATAAGTACCAGCCTCGGAGACGCAAGAGCAATAAACCGGACCAGGGCGACTGCAGACCTGCGCTGGTCCAACAGCAGCAGCAGAAGCAGGGCTTATATAAAATGGACCCGGGTGTGGCCAGGCTGGCTGGCACAGGGGAAGTGGAGCAGCATTACCATTCAGACAGAACAGGTGATGACACTGTGATACTCGTTTCGTTTCTTTTCCCTTTTTTTAGTTAAATGTGAAAAAGCTGATTAAGGTTCACTTGATTTTGCGTTCCAGGTCAGTCTCACGGGCCTCCAACACCTCCCACCACCCCTAAAACAGACCTGCACATGGGACCCAAACACGAGAACCGTCAGTCTGTGGACACAATGAGCTCCAGCGCTGCTCCTCCTCCCAACCGTCAGAACATCGACTTCAGTAACGTAGACATCTCTGAGCTCAGCACTGACGTCATCGGCACTATCGACGCCTTCGACGTTCACGAGCTCGACCAGTACCTGCCTCCAAACAGCCACGGTGCCACTGTTCTAACCCCGCCAGAAACCAGCAACCCCTCCGGTACTTTCATCCCACCCAGCACCGACTGTCACACTCCCAACATCCAAAATTGGACGTCCAAAATGTCTGGTGGGACTTCCGCTGGAATGCCGCTAACCTCTTCCAATTGTGAGACCGACGGGCTGCACAAGGATGGCGGCCAAAAACCTCAGATTAAAACTGAGCGGATGAGCCCGGGTCACTACAACTCCTCAAGTCCTCCACCACGGTCAGACCAACCTGAGTATACATCCCTGGGTTCGGGCATCTGTCCTTCCTCCACCCCTACCACCTCCTCGTCTGCCAACCAGTCAGACTACACCGACCTTCAAAACTCCAGCTTCTACAGCGCTTTCTCTGGTTACCCCGCCAGCCTGTATCAGTACCCATACTTTCATTCCTCCCGCAGGTCTTACACCACCCCACTGATCAACAGCCTGGCCTTGGCACCACCTACTCATAGTCCTCCCTCTGGCTGGGAGCAGCCCATCTATACGACCCTCACCAGGCCTTGAAGAAGACAAAAATATATAGCCATATAGACTGACTTCTAACAGACCAAAATCTTTGAACATTGATGATCATTGCCGGCTGTAACTCACATAGTGTGTCATATATTGCTGCATTTGTTGATTTTCAGGCAAAAAAACGTTAGCGTTTTTGCCACTTTGAGTACAAACACCTGCAGAGTGACATTTAAACCCGCCCTGGACACCAAAATGTTCCACTGAAATGCCACACTAATGAAATTTCAGCATGAAAGTAGCACCTATTTCAGACAGGGCGTTTTATAACACTTTTCCACACTAAAACGTAAATAGTTTCCTAATTTTTATACACTTTTATTAAAGTCACTTGGAAAGTGACGCGTTTCCAAAGGGCTTCTTATTCCTTCACCAGTAAGAATGTGATTTACATCGACATGACCAGGAGATTGTAACTTTTCTTAATTAGATTAAAAACAGGAGACCTGCAAGCCTTAAAGGCCCACGCCTGCTTAACTGTTTGGTATAGCATGTGTTGCATTTCGTGGTTATGTATAATAGTTGGACAAAATAAAAGATGTTTTGCTGAATTTGTAGTTTACGTAAAAGGAAGTTGTACCTGTGAGCAGGAGTTTTGAAGCCCCTCTTGGTCCTATCAGTTGTTCTCTGCAGACCCAGTCCCTCCTGCTGCTTCATTTCCACTGTGACAGCTGCTCCTGCTGAGTTTCCTGTGAGGAGATTAGTTAATTTCACAGTCCAAGCTGCGGCTGTCCTGTCCGTCAGCCACAAGGTTTGATAGGCGGGACAGCTGTGTGAGGTTTTCACAGAGGCACCGCACAAGAAACACACAAATTATTAAAGAAGAAAGAAATGTGGGTAAAAACAAGTCCTACACTCAATGGCTGTGTAGACCTGCTATACTGACAATAAAAAATAACCAAAAATGAAGCTGAGGTTGTGCTTATTACGTCCATGTAAGGACTGCAGTGCTGTGAAGCCGCAGGTTCACTGAGAATGAATGTTTGCCACATGTTCCAGCCACTCAGTGACCGTGGTATCTTTAGGACAAACACACCCGTTTTTAAACACTTCCTGTGTGGGTCTGAGCCGGCTGCTGCAGCTCAGTGGCTCCCTGTCTCAGCAGTTTACCGTGACAACCCAGGTGCCAACGACAACAAGGGCGCCAGACAGAAGAGACATTGATTTATTCACATGTGCGTACGGCCCTGGAGCCAACGTGCGGACGTTTGTGGAAGAGTGGCGAGATCATCAGGTGACATTTGCACCAACAGACCTTCAGTTAAGTCTTTATTCTGTGGTGAGTGTGCAACTTCACACATGCCAAGCTCCATTTGCTGCTGACCAGTGAGCCCCATCCACTGTAAAACAAACTGAGCTTCTAACATGTCACTTGAAAATTCAGGCTGTTTATTTGAGTTTAAAGGAGGGAACTGAACATCTATCATTTCATTCAGTGATCCCTGTGATGAGTATGTCTTAAGTAGGTCCACATGAGGGGAATTATGACATTTTGCTTTCTCACTAAGAGAGACATGAGCATATTCACACCACCCTTGGCTCTGGGTATAGTGTTGCATTCGATGGCAACTGTGAAGCTGGGATTTCTGAAGTTCTCCAGAAAAAAAAATAGTGGAAAAAAACAACACCAGAAATTGACTTTCCTACTCAATAACTTTCAATGTTATTTTTTTTAAGGCTTCTACCTCTTTGTATCATTTTTTTCAAATTGGGAACTCAAAAACTAGGCTAACTCTCAAATAGCGTTTGAGCTTCTAATGATTTTAATTAAATATGTCATCAATTAAAAATGTCACTCAAGCTTTTACCAATCGAATAATCAGTTTTGATTTTGTAGTCATGTGATCAGTAACCATATGATATTAAGTGTTCCACTGTTTCAGATGTGTAACAGTCTGGGGTCAAGTAAATGAAGTCCAAGTCACACACCAGCCTAGAGAACAGTCGACAACCATCTCGCAACTATAAGAAAATTGTTGTGCTCCCTGACCGGTTGGCAAGTGGTTGCTGGAGGTTGGTGGTAGTTGCTCTGAAATCGATTCCTATATATTCACACATATCAGTGCAACCACTGGTTGCAAGGAAAAAAATGTGCATTTCCCGCCTGGTTGCTGATTATTTTGGCTGCTAACAGATTGCCACAGTTAGCACGGAAATACACAGGAGCTAGTGAAACTCTAAAAAGTGTGTCATAAGCCAGAAACAAAGACCGTCTGGCTTTAAAGTAAACGTTACTTTGAATGCTCTCTGGTTTGCACGACACATTTTTTAATTCTAAAAAGGATTGGCTAGCATTGTGTTTGTGTTTGCAGATAAGTAAGGGTCTTCCATGCAAACTATGGGCAACTGTGACTAATAACCAAAGCAGAAAGTTTTCACTGAATGACAGCCAGCAACCTTCTGCAACCATTTTCCAAGCGGTCAGAGAATATATGATTATATTATTATATTTTACCTGTGACACCAGAGACACATAAGGATGTGTCGATTTCAATATAAAACTACCTCTCACTCTGACAGTGGTTAACACTGCTGCCTCAGAGCAAGAAGGTCCAGTAGCTGTTCACGATGTGGACTTTGTATGTTTTGTCTGTAAGTTAAGAGAATGGATCTCCAACTCTCTTTCAGTAATTTCCCAGCAGTGTAGTATCCTTCTGGACTAAAGTGTCAGTCTATTTTTTTTGCCATCTGTTTGTACAAACTGCTTCAGTTTACATTAATGTCCCCCACATGCTCGCACATGATTCACATCGCCCTGTGAGCAGTGGCGGGGTGATAAAAGAGCTCCACCTAGTGGAAGAATTGGGGAGCACTGGCAGCCATGCTCAAAAAGACAGTACTTTCAACAGGTGTATTTGTGTATTGCTGTCAGCAATGGTTTAGTTTAGACTTTTGTGCACCAATCAGGATTCAAGGTTACTTGAAAGCAACAGCAGATGGATCAGTGTGTGGAAAACTGTTGAAAGACAACAGAGAAGAGGGAACACGGAGGACAATCCAAAACACCGGCAGCTCATTTCAGGATCCTTTGTATTGATTTTATAATGAAACAAACTATCACTGTGATTTAAGGATCAACACAACCATGTGTCTTTAAAACAAGATGCAAAGATTAAACGAAACGTCTGTAGAAGTGTCATATAAATTACAATCCTGTCACATTACAATCCTGGAAAGCAGCGATAACCGTCTACGATGACTCAGTATGTTCAACAGTACAAATAAATAAGAGAACATCTGTCAGATTGAGGTTTGAAAGGTAACCCTGCCTGGATGCAGATATGCCACCTCGTGCTGCCGAAACAGCAGAGGTGCTCACTGAGAGATTGTTGTGTGTATGTTTGTGTGTTTCGTATGCATATTTGTTGTTAACAGCACTTTGCAGATTTCAGGTTTACCAGGGTTTTAGTGCGGGAGGTTCAACCTCACAGTGTCCTCAATGAAAAACGTCGCACGCACACAGAATAAGCCACTGTCATCAAAACTGTACATTCAATAAATTAACAATGCATTGTCTTTGTTAAGCAACCAGTGAAATGACTCTAGATTACATAATTACATTAGATTACAGACAGAATGAACCATTCACAAGACAAAAAATTCTGGGTGGGAAGGGGGAGGAGGAGCTTGTTGCAAGGGGAAGGGTCCACATGGCTGAGGAGAGGAGAGGAAAGGGTTTCTGATGTGATAATGTACAACACAAGGTTGGTAAGCGCAAGAGTGATGACATCATCTACCCTTTGGCCTTGGATCACCCCATGAGGGGCCTCGAGTCCCGTTAGAGTTTTAGGCTTCCTACACGAGACAGACTGGAGTCCTGCCGGTGTTTCCTTTCCTTTCTTCGTGTTTTCCCATCTCGGCCCATCCCTAAAACCCCTCGTGACCCATAAGACCCACCCCGCCTCTTCTAGCCATGGTCAGTGGTCGCACGCTGGGGCCGTCTCTGATCTGAATGAGACCGGGCTGGTCCAGTTGAGCGCTTGGTTTCCAGCAGATTTCAAGGCTTGTGTTTGAAATGGGCCTCCACTGCAGGGACACAGAGAAAACGACTTTCAGTAACAGGAAATTCATTTTTTTTTCGTGTTTCGCTTATAGTCCGTATATTATGGTAGGATTTTAAAGCTTTACACATTCCCTTTCCCCCACAACAAAACATGCAAAAAAAAAAAAAAAAAAACATTTTAGGACTCTAATGTTTTACTTAATGACCTGCATACTCCTGTGGCCTCATTGGTCGATTTATGACCCTCTGGAAAGCGGCTATCCAGTCCTGTTGCTCGGCCTCGGTCTCACAGGCAAAGAGGAACTTCCTGTCTGGCGTGACGATGGTGATGCCGTGGTTCCAGTGGTAGCCCTGTGTGGACGGAGGCAAGCCAGCCAGGACAGTGTAGCTGTTCTCCTTGCTGCCGATGAACACCTCCCCGCGGGCGTAGGCATCCTGAGGGACAGAAAGACAAACTAAGCAAGCCACAAATGAAGCAAATCAAAAGGTTGGGTCGATGCAGGGCTCTTCTTACCAGAGGGTCTTTGAAATACATGAGCCGCCTGTCATCCATCGTAAACCACCTCTTCTTGAAGCCCTCAGTGTGCTAACGCAGAGTAAGACAGACAGTACATTTGTTGAAAGGAGGGAGACAAATGCACATTTTTGTCACTTATCATAAGACATGAAGATGAAGTTTTGTTGTAACTTGCAATACTCACTCCTCCCTAAACTCAAAGAAACTGCTTCCAATACAGGTAAAGAAAAACAATCATAATTTTACCACTAGGGAGAAAAAAGCTCCAAAATTCCAGAATTTCTTCTTTCGTTTTTAGCTTTTATAATACATACTGTATATAAAAGATTACATAGCCACTGTGACTCGAACTATTAGGCTGTCAAGTACCGTTTTGTGGAATCAGACGTCAAGATGTCATTAACAATTGTTGGGTCTTACTGAGAAACTGAAAAATGCTGCAGCATCAATCACAAAGTAGCCACGCCCTAAATCATATTCTGATTCGTCGTTTGTTTCACTTTAACAAAGTCACCATCATGCTGTATTAAACCAAACTAGTATCTGAGACTATTTGAGAAAATAAATTGAGCGAGCAGATGACTCCTACACAGCCATACTTCTTCTTGCAACCTATAGACTGTATACAAAGGATGGATGGAGCTTCCTGGTCTGAAAAAGTGAAAGCCATTCTTTCTAATGGTCAACAGGAAGTGACTACAAAAAACTGGGTCTACACAGCTTTGGCAACAAGGGATAAGAACACCAAAGGCAATTAATACCGTGTTTGTTTCAATAAAAGAAATACTGGAGAGAAACTTAATCCAACAATAGCAGGTGTAGTCAGTAGGGTGAGTGGCATGAGAGAGTGCACTAGCGTGTTTTTGGAGCAACCTAAATCCAAATGGGAGAACCAAGCAATAAAGCTCCAAATCTTTTTGGATACAACATGAAGCTTATTTTGTAAACAATGTTCCCGGTTTGATTTTTGGGTGACTCGATTTTATAATTGACAAGTAGCTAGCCTATGAGTGTACACTGTCCCTAAGTTTCTTAGCCTCAAGCACCCTTCACTTATCGGGTCAGGTTTTAATGAAAGTCAAAATTCCAGCTTCACCTGACAACATTAATAAGTATTTTTTTAATATTTATAATATATGCTATGATCAGAGGAGTCGCCCCCTGCTGGTCATTAGAAAGAATGCATTTTAACTCCCTTTCATTTTCAGACTGACAAATTACGCCCATCTTTTATATACAGTTAATGAAATCTGCATTTGTTCCATCACTTTCACTACTGCATTTTCAAACTTACATATTTTCTTAAATAATTAATTACAATTTACAACACAGCTAGCCTTAGCTTTAGGCATTACTCAGACTTAATTAGGTCAGTCTGGTTTATGGTTGTAATGGTTCACAGAATGAGAAAGAAGAACAATAATTGTAATCGCTAATGTTTACTTTTTTTATTGCAGAATTCTGAACAGATTTACTCCCTTGAGCCTCCATAACCTTAAAAATAATTCCAGCAGAAGAAACCAGGAGGCTAAAAGATTAGGAACCAATGCACTACTCTGAACCTGGAGACACTTTGGCCATATTTAGGTCACCTGAACACTGAAACTCAGGTGTAACTGATACTATCATCCTTAGTTCACTATAGAGGGATGACTACAGCACCAACCTTCGGACCCGTTTTCTCCATAAAGCCTTCCTTCATAAAGCTTCGGGTCAGTTTGGGCACCAGCTGGAGCAGCAAATAGACAAAAGAGAATCATGTAAAGACAAAAGAAAAAGCATGCATGAAATATTAAAAACTGCCCTTATTTCAGCATGGACATGTGCAGTGGGATCAGAGGCGTCAAGACTGCCATGCAGTAGAAAAGCATCATGAACAGACACCTCTGAGAATGCTGTTTATTTTTTGAAACTATAAGCTCAGTAACAGTGATGCGCATGCTTAAATCACACCATCCTCACCTCTTCGTCACTCGCTCCCGGGAAGGCAACCTGCAGGTAGTGGAACCTGGCAGCTCTGATAGCATTGAACCAGTCGACCATCTCCTGCAAAGGACAAAAAGCTCTCTCAGTGGAACCATGCCCTGCCACACTTCATATCTTATTCATTCTAATCCGTCATTTCTGTTCTGAGTAAATAAAACAGATTTTGGATGAAGGTATCTGTCACACACAGCAGAATGAATTCCAAGGCGTGCGTTGCTGCGTGGAAGCTGCAGCGCTGTCGATAAATCCGCTACAAAACGTGAGAGTGACAGGGATGCTGAATGAACCCAGTGAACCCTTCCTGTGACAGCAGGCAGGAACTCTAATGCACCAGCAGAGGGAGCAGTGCACCCTTTGTCATTCTTACTCCACCAAATGGCTTTAAAACCTCTCCGTTTCTTCTCTTTCATCTGTTCAGCTTTGATTATGTCTCCCTCTAATTCTGCTTCAGCCCCAAATCCCAGTAACGTAGCAGCAACATGAGGCTCAGCAGTGTAAAACTCTCAGGAACACACACCGTCAGTTTAAAGGTTGAAGTGCAGAATTGTATTCAGGGAGGAAGTGTAATGATGGACAGCTTATCTTACACATAGCAGGGCTATAAGATGTCAGATATGGTTGTTTGTGTTGTTCAGTAAGCTAACGGTGTTTGTTTGTATCTTTCAGCGTGTAGCTTGATCACTGGGCAACCATAGCTTACGATACCATATTTACTGCAGTGTCTAAGAGCTCTATCACTATCTTACACATTCACAGCCACTTTATTAGGTATACTTGTTCAGCTGCTCATTATTGTATCAACGGTTCAGGCTGGTGATGGTCCTGTAATAGCACACTTTAGGCCCTTTAGTACCAGCTGAGCATCATTTAAATGCCACAGTCCATTTGAGAATTTCTGCTAACCACGTCCATCCCTTGACCTCAGTGTTGCCATCTTCTGATGGCTGCTTTCATGTTAAAAAGCTCAAATCATCTCAAACTGGTTCTTTGAACGTGACACTGAGTTCACTGGACTCTAATGGTCTCAACAGTCACCAGATCTCAAGCCAGCACCTTTGGGATGTGGTGGAGCAGGAGAGTTACATCACTGCGTGCAAACGCTGTGTGATGCTGTCATGTTAGCATGAAACAAAATCACTGAGGAATGTTTGCAGGACTAGATGAATCTACCCCATTAGGAATTAAGGCAAAAGTCCTTCTAATGTGTGCGTAATAAAGTGGCCGGTGAAGGCCTACTGTTGGTCATACAAACAAAAACATTTAAAATGCTCTAACCACTGGATAACTGTATATAGAGGAAGGAGTCACAGAATATGCTCAGTGCCGATATTTTACAGTTTTTCCAAATGATATCTATATGACCAGCAGCAGTGGCAGATCAGGGTGTGGGTGTTGGGCGGAGGGGCGGGTTAGTGTGTGCAGACATTATCATCCATCCATTTACTTTTATGAGAAGAAAAATGCCTGTCAGGAGCTTTATTGGACTGATCCGTTACCTCTGGGAGCGGAAGGGCTACAACACCTGTGAACACACCCTGCACCTTAATAACAATGAACTGGCCTAACCTAAGAGAGCCTGCAAACATTACTCACTATTTGCATGTCCTTAACATTTACTCAGAGTCAGATTCAAATGTTCTGACCCTCAATCAAGCAACAGGTGTGGCTGCATTTTAGGAAGTTGACACTCGACGCTTTTGTCTAAGAACATGGCTTTGATTTTGTATTACAACTGGCATATTTCATCACCTTTGGTATAACAACTGGCTAATCCAGCACTAGCTTCAGCGCTGGTGTCTGTAGCAGCTATAGCCAGACCAACCAGACAAAACATGATTTCACAACTAGAATGATTCATTACTCCCCAGGACTTGAGGCCTCTTCACGTTTTTCTCTCACTAGGTCTGAAATCCCATAAATATGTGCAGGAGCTTACTGTTGTCATAATTTCAGTATCAAATCATATTAAAATAACAGTTAAAAGTTAAGATTTAATTTGATGTAAATGCTTGTGTTTTAATTAAGGTTAATAAGCCTAGCAGGTGGAGCGCACTCAGTGCATTCTGACTGATTTAATTCATTTCGTGATAACAGGCAAAACTGTAGCGATCACAGCTATTTTCATCTTAATATAGCATCCTGGTTTTTGAACAACTGGCTGCTTCCAGGACTGTGCACAAGTCTAGATTTGCCCCTAATTTCTTTACATTTTGCTTCCAAGGAGGTAAACATTATTGCAATTTTTAAAAAGTGGTGTGAATGTTTTCAGCGCAATATTTTGTTGTTGTTGTTGTTAAGCCACTTAACACTGACTTATGAATCATGCAAGCATAAAAAGCAAAGCTCAAGGAAACGCACGAGTGTTCTTTCGACACAGAACAGACAGCTTAGCAAAGAACTAATTGTATTTTTAGACACTTTGTTTCCAGCAGCCTGTCACTACAGTGCAGAATTTGTTAAAAAATCTGAAAAATGGCAAAGATAACACAATGGGACAAATATAAAATAGTATAATTAAACCAAGATGATGATTCTCAAAAAGCAATTCGCTGAAAACTTGGAATATCTCATCATGGTGTGGCTTTAAGAAAAATGGACAAAAGAAGAAGTGGCAAACCTAAAACACTATGTTCAGAAGATGACCAGTCTATGAACGTTGTGTCCTGGTTTTGCTCATTGGGCTGTGCAGGTGACCCACATACTGCCTTTACCTTACCATATAAAACACCTTAAGGTGCCTGCTGTTGTGATTTGGATCTATATAAATAAAGGTCCAGAGAATTCTCATTCCCAACGCGTAACATACTGACGATTTATCACAGCCCGAGGCGTCTCATAAGGACGCGGAAGGGTACATTTCGCGTTACTATGAGACGCTCCGGATTGTCAATTGAATCCAATAGAATGGCGTTTGAGGCGGTAACACATGCTTGGAGCAGAGGCTCCAGCCGTCCATTCCAGTCCGAGCCCTAACCCTAACCTTAACCCTATCAGATAGTGTTTTCCAAAGTGATTCATGATCAGAACGCAAAACAAAGGTACATGTACAAATTCATTCATCACCCCTGTTCTCCAGGAACTTCACTGCCTCCGTGTGAAATTCCAGATAGTGTACAAACTTCTTCTGGTCACCTTCAAGGTCCTTCATAACCTCGCTCCTCCCTACCTCTCTTCTGCCCGCTCACTTCGACCCTCGTCTTCTGTTCAGCTTGCTGTGCCTTCTTTCCGCCTCACCGTCATGGTAAGCAGGGCCTTCAGCTGCTCTGCTCCCAGGCTGTGGAACTCTCTACCCCAGGTACAGTGGAACGCCGACTTACGAATACCCCCGAAAAATTCAAGTTACGAAGGCACTGAACGGCAATATTTCTGCCCGTGTTACGGCAAAATGCCCGTGTTATGAAATCTGCTGGCTCTGATTGGCTGAGCCTAGAATGCCTACAATGCCGTCCGAATCATGTGACAACCCCGTGGCTTTTGTACTTGCGCTTCGCTGTTCCACTTAAACGACGTATTGTTGTTGCCGTTAGCAATTTAGCCTATCGTTCACTCAAAAGGCGCGATGGGTGCTTCGACTTACGAAAGACCCTCGGGAACGAATTAATTTGGTAAGTTGGGGTTCCACTGTATAAGAAACCTTGATTCTCTCCTCCATTTTAAATCCCTACTCAAAACCCATCTTTTCAACTCTGCATATTCACTGTGAACCTGTTGTTTGTGTACGTTATCTTGTGCTCTTGTTTTCTTATTTTTCTTCTGTCATTGTTCTATTATGTGTTTTATTCTATTGTTAAGTGTCCTTGGATGTCTTGGCACTTTCAAATAAAATGTATTATTATTATTATTTATTTATTTATTTATTAATTATTATTATTATTATTATTTCAAAGGCTGTCATGCCTCCAAACGCGAACCACACCAACGATTTGGATGAGAACATGTTGTACAATTCACTTTATTTAAACTGAATTAATGTTGATGCAGAAGCCTGGTTTAAATTTGCCCCAAGGCCTTCCCCTTCTGGTCTTTCTCCCAGGTTTTCTGTCTTCTCTCCAATAAAAGCTAAAAAACAAAGAAGCTTTAAATGTCCTTGGAGAAGCGTGGAGAACTGTTCCTGAAGACTGAAAGAAAGCTGCCTAAGACACTCCAGGCTGTGCTGGAGACTTTCAAGCTTGTTAGAATTGTACAAACTCCCTATTTTCCAGATTCTTAGCAAAATATAAAGAAATGATGGAGGGCAAAGACTTTTGCACAGTATTGTGCTTTGTTCATAATCTAAGGCATAGTGTCCTCAAATTAAAGTCTGCACTCTGCCATCAGAGTCATCTTTTGAGGCCACAGATCTCCTCTGTGCTATTTTTAAAGCTCCGCGCGTGAGAAGCAGAAGCCCGTCATTTTAGTGTACATAGTAATTTGGAGTTACTTGTGCAGAAATGTGTGTAATACATGCACGTGCGTACCTTGGCGTCGCTGTGGTAAACAAAGATGTTCCTTGTGCTGTTGTCTTTCAGGTAGGTGATCTGCAGTCCGCAGGGGTTGCCAATCTTGGCAGGCTGGAAGGTGGCATTGAGGGTTTCTATTTTCATTATTGCCTTGGGATCTCTGGCCTTGACAGGAGCAGGGGTAAACAATGAATTGTAAAAGTCTCACATTCCTCAGTATGGCTGCTGTGCACCAAAGAGAAATTCTGCTATTGGCTGTATCGTGTTTCTTACATCCTGCTTGTTGAAGTATTTCAGCGCTCCCTCCCTCTCTGACAGGACAAACTTTCTGCTGAGAAACTGACCGTTGTCTCTTCCTCGTTTCCATAGAAACCCCTCTCGGTACCCTGGGTAGAAAGAAAAAAAGAAATAAATGTGTGTGTGTGTGGTAGGGGAGCTGGTACCATAAAGCCTTTATAGGAGACAGGAGATCAAACAGAGGAGACGTTTACAACAGTGATGGGGAGATATTGTAACTGGTTGGTGTCAGATGATACTTCAGTTAAGCTGAAATCAAAGATCGTTTGAAATCTTATTTATGCAGACAGCGAGGAAAAGGAGACGGCGTGCAAGAGCGAGAAAACACAGCAGAGCGGGAAGAAACAAACAGGGGAGGGGGTAAAAAAACAGCGTGAGTCAGCGCAGACGGTTTTTATTGTTTCTGTACATAGAACATGCTTTCCCATGTTAATGACATGCCGCACTATTTGTAGCCCTGTTATGTTTTCTTCTTCTCCTTTGGTCTATTTCAGTAAACCCCTCTGACTCACACTGCCTCTTCTTCTTGCTTTTATCTTCTATTTCTGTCGAGCTCTGATGTGTTTTTTTGTCTGGATCTATTTTTGCGAGTTAAAATTATAGGAAGCATAACCGGGTAGTCCTCCAAAGAAGCGACTAATTTACATTCAAGATGAAACTGAAATCCCTACACTGGGGAGGACAAATAAAGAGAGGGGGTTACGCTAAATAAAGTTTAGAAATTTCAATGAAATTCGAATTTGTCAAAAATTTCCCAAGTGCTTTTATAAAAGAGCAAGGGATTTTCAGCATAGCATTTTCTTTAAAGCTGAGACAGCATCATGCCGAAAACAAAAGCAATCAGTTTAGACTTTGTTGATGGTCACAAAGCAGAAGATGAACATACAAAATGATTAGAGTGTTTCAAAGTGTTTCAAAGTGTCAAGAACTGGAAAGAGAAGTAATATCAAGAAATTCAAAGACAGTCACAGAGTACAGAACAACCCTCGCAGAGGAAACAAGACTTCAAAGACTAGAAAGAAAAGTAGCGAGAGATGTGACTAAAGACCCCAGAGCAACTGCCAGGACACGAGTGAAGGACTCAGCCAAATAGGAATTGTAGAGGACAGGACAATCACCACAACCCTGTACAGAACCTGTATAGACTCAGAGGCTGAACCAAGAACTTCATTCCACAACCTGGATGCATACTGCAAGTTCGTCTGATTGGATGAAACTAAACTGAAACTCTCTGGCCACAAAGATGCTGCTTATGTTTGGAGAGAAAAAGGAAGAGGTGTACAACCCAAAGAACACAGCCCCCACAGCAGTGGTGGGAGTATTATGCTGTGCGATTCTTCATTGTGTCTAGTCACGAAGAAAGAAGAATATGTGATGATTTTGAAAAAAAAACCTCAAGCAGTAAGCAGAAAAACTGGGTCTGGATCTTCCAACATGGCAATGACCCAAAATATACGTGAACAAACACTCCTGGTGAAGAACCAAAGTAAGCGTTACTGACTGGTCTGCACAAAGGCCGGACTTGAATGCTATTGAAAATCTGTGGGATGAACTAAAGACCAAGGTCCATCTTGGAACACCACCAAATTTGGAGGAAGTCGAGAGATTCACCAAAGAGAAATGGGCTCGTTGAGAACTACAAGTAACAACTGCAGTCGAATTCTGTCCTCATCTGTATGAGGATTGTTTCACCTGCACTTACACGACTATTTAATCACACAGGTAGTTTCATTTGTTAAGCTATGAAGAGGCCAATGAAAACACCGCAGTGTGTCAAAAGCTTCTCCATTTCCAGGAAAGGTTTCAGTGGGTAACTGAAAAACCTCAATATCGCCGCAGTGGTAGCGTTTCTGGATAAATCAATGTTTTTTAAAATGAAACAATTTTCACATACACAGTTTAGTTTTAGCGGTTGATTTTATTCGCCAGCATTTTTTTGGGTGGAAGCATAAATGCCACCTATAAATAAAACCAAACATGGTCCGTCACAACCGAAAAAAAATAAACAAAAAGATGACGGCTGCTGGTAAAATAAACTGAAAAGCAGAGGTCAGCGATAACTATTACAACATAGTTTTATGACATAAACAAAAGGCAAATACCACTGCTAATATAAAAAAATAAGCTTACATAAAATTATGAACTGCAGCTTTACAGTTAAAAAGCTTGAGGAGTCATTTTCATATTCACTCACATTTCTTTACTTTACTGCTGTCTTTTCTATTCTTTTTATTAGCAACCATTGATTACCTGTCTTCTATCTATTCATCTTCTGCACTCATTCTGCTCCATATATGCGTGTGTGTGTGTGTGTGTGTGTGTGTGTGTGTGTGTGTGTGTGTGTGTGTGTGTGTGTGTGTGTGTGTCTTTCCGTCTGTGACTTTCCGGCATGAAACATCCACCTACACTGGCGTTACCTCACCAATCAATAGCCCTCCTTGTCCCCACCCTCGCCTCCTTCTCTGACCTTTTTTTTCTCCTCCTCTTCTTTGCATATTAGATCAATGTTGGTCACTGTGCATTCCAGGTTACTGCATAAAGTCAATCTCAAACACACACAAACACACAAACACACACATATATTTATGTACATGCACCTCAAAATGAGTGATGACGTTACCACAAAGGCACAAATAGAGATGACAGAATGACTCATATCATTACACTCTGTTGTGTGTGTGTGTATTTGCGTTTGAGTGTGTGAGGGTGAGGTCACTGCAAGCCAATCAGAAAGCACCATCTTCATCAAGATGTGAAATGTATACTAGTACTCTACCCTCAGCTTCCACACACACACACACACACACACACACACACACACACACACACACACACACACACACACACACACACACACACACAAGCAAGCATACTCCTTTTAATGGCAGTTCCATTCACCAGCAGTGACAATTACAATGTCATTGCACGAATATGCTTTTAACCGCAAACATATACCACAACCATTTAGGAGGAGAAGGATGAAAATAATTGTCTGAGAGTCGTCAATGGATGTTTCAGGGTAATTGAATTTGTGCTACTGGCATCCACGGGGAAATGTTTACCCAAAGAGTTTTTCAAGGTTTTGCTTATCGAAGAGTAAACAGTGCAAGCCTGGCACCACAGCAGACCGGCCACTTTGCAGTCTCTTTTTGAGGTATGCTTGCTTGAGCATAGATGTGTTCATCTTATGTAGTTCTAGCTTGAGCGAGCACATTTACTGCTACAAAAAGCCTAAAAGTGGCTATATACATTTAAATGTGAAGACATTAGAGGTAACACACAAAGTACTTTAACCCACGTCCCCAACCAAGTCAGAGTTCATGTGTTTTGTATCCATGTGCCAAAATGCTTCTTGTACAGAATTACCAAAAACTGCAGTTCCTCTAAATGGCCACTTGAGGCTGATTACGAAATAATAAAATTCAAATATTTACAGCCTCTTACAAAAAGGTTTTTTTCTCTATAGTTAAAGTATAATAAAAGCAATAAAAGATGATGCATAATATATAGGATAATATACGACTTTTAAGATAAATACTGATATTTGATGATTTAACCATCTGACATTCCAACATGTCAGCTGATATTTTTTTTCTTTTAGACAAATGAAATATAAACATATTTTCTTAACATTTGTTATGTGTAGCTATTTATTTTATCCTTTACGCTCTGCCTGACTCTGCTTGGATCAGCTGATTGTTGTGTTTGTGTTGTTTCAAACACATGTTCACCAGCAGGAAAGTTACGTTGCGCCCTCTAATGGACAAACTATGCAACGTCATCCGTCATAACATGGCTGAAGGGTGTTTCTCTCTCTCCTCTTTACATTTAAATGTTCACTTACCGACTTTTATAAATGTAGCTATATCAGCAAATTATTGCTGATCGATATTAGCAAATAATATCAGCCTGCCAGTAAGTCTAGCTTTATAGCTATCATCCCCAGTTTCTTTGGATGGATGAACTGATAAATAATATGGCTTACTGTGAGTGCCAGGCTGTCCGAGGAGTTTGTGTTACAGCTTTGGTGAGTAAAGCTGGAATTTTATTGGTCTGATACTAAGCACTAATTATCAGGCATGCAATTCTTATAGGGCCTACATTACAATATAAAGCGCCTTGATGTGACTGTTGTTCTGATTTGGTGCTGTATAAATAAAATTTAATTGAAATGAGTTGAATGCCTGTGAATTGAACCCATCCAGTTTATGAATGCCGCTTTAGCTCCAGAAACCACAAGCAGTATCATAATGATTATGGTACATGCATCTTTTACATACAGTCTTTGTCTGTTCTCGAGTACTATTGCCCAGTGCTTCTACTGTTGTGGTGGATGGATATGAAGAGACAGTTGAGCAGTCGGACGTTATCTGAAGACCTCCTCCCCAACAGGGATGAGCTGTTTTCAACTCATAAACATGACGTGACATTTTAATATTTTTTTGAAAGACGTGTTGAAGGAATATTTTGATTTTGGAAATAGGCTTTTTCATTTTTGAGTCTCGCCATCTCCGTGAGGTTTCCAGGCAACCAGTGGACATGCAGATTAAACAAACAGGATGTGCTGATTAGTGGGCTTTAGGGGTCTCTCAGCAGTGGCTTCATATTTACCGTAAACACATGAGCCGCGTCAATCCTTTTATCTAACTCTAAGCAAGTGTGCAATTTCCTAAAATGTCAAACTGCTCCTCTAACACTGTTTCTTACATTGCTGGGATAAAGCCATTGCAGTGCGTAGGCGATTATTAATTATTCAGTCCTGCCTGATGCTGTCTTATTTTGCTCTTGTTTTCGGTCATCACCGGGTCAAAAGATCTGAACTGAAACCAATTCCTCAGTTTCTGTTTCTGACTTTGGAATACTGCAAGTGTTTTCATCTTTTACAGGCAAAAAAAAAGGAAAAAAGCCAGCAGTTACAGTGATGTGTAGGAACATATAGATTGATGAGGACTTTTATACAAAGCCTTCCTTATCAGTATGCACGTACCTGCAGAGTATGGCTCTTGCTTCTCGATAAATTCAAACTCGTTCCTTTCGTACTTGGCTCTGATCCACTGCTCTCTCAGCAGTCTGGAGACACGATGAAAACACACAGTTAGCTTTTATGTGAATTGCACACTCATCATCAATTGCTCTGATGTACACAAACTTAAAATGATTTCTTTCTTTGTCAGTTAGACGTACACACTGTTACTTTTTACTGCTCAGGAGTCTTACTTTGCTTACAGCATGACCTCATAGAAATGAAGACAGACATATTTAAACACAGTGACCTTGACCCTTGACTGCCAAAATCAAATTATTTCACACTAGGGCTGCCACGATTTGTCGACTAGTCACGATTACGTCGACTATCAAAATCGTCGACGACTGATTTAATAGTCGACGCGTCGTTTGAAACTTTGTATGATCACAAAAGACGCAGGAATAAGTGGCAGGATTTAAGAGTGTAATAACGGACTGAAACAGAAGATGGCAGCATTGCATGTACAAGGATGTCAGCTACCGTTAAACCCCGAAGAAGAAGAAGAAGAAGCAGCTGTGTCCCAGAATTCATAGCGCGGCCCAGCGCAGTTTCCAACAATGGCGGCAGCTAGTTAGTTTTAATGTTACTCTTATTATTCTTTCTGGGTCACAAAATAAACGTTTAACATATTTTCAGGCGAGAATGTAGCTGTGTAAACCTCAAATATCTGCTCAGTTTATCAGGACACCACATATTTTCAAAAGCGCTCCGACGTTTTCAGAGACATCTGTTACCCACTAGCTCGTTAGCGAGCCGGGGGCTAGGCTCTAGTGATGGGTCGTTCGCGAACGAAATGGCTCTTAGAGCCGGCTCTTTGACGTGAACGACGCGAGCCGGCTCCTTATCGCGAGCCGTCACGTGGGTTGTATTTTTTTTTTTCTTCTCTCACCCTCTCTCTCGCACTTTTTTTCCGCTTCACTCTGCACGCGAGCCTTGTGCTTTACGCTGGGCAAAGGGGGGAGGGGCAGTAGTTACACTCAGTAGCACAGGATCAGAGCCAGAGGGAGAGAGAGAGAGAGAAAGAGAGCCAGGGACAACAACGTCACATTAGAAAGGTATAGTAATCATCCACAGCTATTTTCGGTTGCAGGTGATAAAGGATTCAGAAAGTTTATTCATGCAGGTCCATATGACAGAGAATGTGCATGTTCTTTTTGTTTTCATATTATAATTTATATTTAATTGTGTTGTGGCTTGCAGTGTTTTGTGTTGTTTTCACTTTAAATTTGTAAAAGTAAAAAGCTGAAAATGTGAATAGTTGATTTTTGTATTATATGATTTATTTATTGCATTTTATGTGGAGTGAATAAATAAAAGTATATTTACGGTGGCCCCTAGAGACAAAGCACATACAAACTTCAAATCAAGTACGAACTCCGAAACACGTACAAACTCCGAAACACGTACAAACTCCAAATAACGTACAAACTCCAAAACACGTAAAAACTCCAAAACACGTAAAAACTCCAAAATACGTACAAAACACAACAGAAGTGCTCCAGGATGCTAGGCGCAGTGTTGAGCTTTTGTTACCTAGTGGCTACACAAGCCAGCAAGTACCAACGACCAGATTTGGTGTGTGGTAGTAACAGGTAAATGAACTTTTTTTTTTTTAAATTATTTGAATATATATGAGTGCCTGTGTATAAATACACAAACAATGCACACATGTGCTTTCAGTTGTGTAATTTAAGTGATCTAGTAGCTCTGCTTTGGAAGTTCAGTTCATGCTAGAAATGTGTTTTGGAGTTTGTACGTGCTTTGTCTCTAGGGGCCACTGCATATATTTATATATAAACATATATAAATAAAACCACTTTTTTTTACGTTAGTAATTCCTTTTGTGCATCATTTTATATTATTGTTAATAATAAATTAATTAAAGCAACAAAACAACCCGAAGAGCCGGTTCGGAGCCGAAAGAGCCGGCTCTTTTTAGTGAGCCGAACCGAAAGAACCGGATCTCTAAAAAGAGCCGGAAATCCCATCACTACTAGGCTCACTAGCGCCGTGAGAACACCGGACTCCCCGCAAATCGTTTTCAAACCCACCGCCGTCTTTCGCTACTCAGGTTAAATATATATGAGTCACTTAGATAACTTAAAATGTTATTGTTTGGCTTTTTTTTTTAGTATTTTATTTGTTCCTGAGTAAATCAGTTTGTCTGAGATTAAAGTTATAGTTTTTACACAGCTGAATAAACGTCAAGCAGACAGCTGATTATCAGAAGTGTGAGATGCTCCAGAATATACTCCAGTGTCCTGTTATATTTTAGATAGCAAGGAGTTTATTAAACTTCACCGAAACAATCTGCAAATTTCATTAAAATTTAATAAACTATCATCTTGTCTTTATTTTTAGTTAGCACAGACCTTAAACACTTAAAGCTGTAAGCTAATGATAGTTATATAAGAGCAGATGCTGCTGGTGCAATAAGCTGTAGTTTTACGTCTAATGGATGATGATCTGATTAGTCGACTAATCGCAAAAATAATCGGTGACTAGTCGACTATCAAAATAATCGTTTGTGGCAGCCCTATTTCACACCTTGAAATGGATATTCTTTTTATGGAAAAAAACAAACAAAAATGCAGCTTTCTAAAGACCCAACAATAAGCTGTAGTATTATCAGGGTTTGTTTTTTATACTATTTTAGGTATAAACAAGATGTATTTGAGATTTATAAGAACTAAAGACCAAACCTAAGGTGGAAACACACATTCACATCCATAGACTAATTCAACCCCATTACTAGAGCCAATATTAGGCATGTGCCAATAAATGTGAAGTGGCATTTAAAAAGTAAGGAAGAGGCAGAAGAAACACCCTTCAAAAATGTTATGAGTGTTGATGTCCAGAAGTAAAGAAGTAAATAAAGTAAATAAACATATAACAAATGTTCAGGAAATCTGTTTGTACTTTGTTTTCTGAAAGAAGAAAAAATGTCTGTCTATCCATCAGAAAATAGGGCAGAGTTAGCTCAGTTTGCCCCATGATCAGAAGGTTGGGGATTCAAATCCACCGAACGGCTACCCTGAGGTACCCCTGAGCAAGGTACCGTCTCTACACACTGGTCCAACGGGTCCTCGATTGGTGACTGCCCACTGTTTCACTGAGTGAATGGGTTAAATGCAGAGGACTAATTTCCCATGGGGGTTAATAAAATGAAAAAAATAACCAGTATCAGTATTGGCTTTAAAAAGTCTGTTTTGGTTGGGCTCAACTGCTTATGCAGTTCAAGGTTGCAGTAGTGAAGACATCACCAATACAACATAAGGTGAAAGCTGCATCCACACTGGAAACTATTAGCTCAGTGTAAATCACTTTGAAGCCTACAGCTGGTCACTTTTGGACATTCGAGGCTCCGGTTGTCTAGGTAACTCTTGTATTTACTGCCAGGTCAAATGTCAATCAATGGCTTTGTGTGCTTTCACTGGTAGTTGCTTCAAGCAGAGAACGGTTTATATCAGGTCCTGCTCACACCGCCAGCAGTTATTTCACATACAGGGAGTGCAGAATTATTAGGCAAATGAGTATTTTGTCCACATCATCCTCTTCATGCATGTTGTTTTACTCCAAGCTGTATAGGCTCGAAAGCCTACTACCAATTAAGCATATTAGGTGATGTGCATCTCTGTAATGAGAAGGGGTGTGGTCTAATGACATCAACACCCTATATCAGGTGTGCATAATTATTAGGCAACTTCCTTTCCTTTGGCAAAATGGGTCAAAAGAAGGACTTAACAGGCTCAGAAAAGTCAAAAATAGTGAGATATCTTGCAGAGGGATGCAGCAGTCTCAAAATTGCAAAGCTTCTGAAGCGTGATCATCGAACAATCAAGCGTTTCATTCAAAATAGTCAACAGGGTCGCAAGAAGCGTGTGGAAAAACCAAGGTGCAAAATAACTGCCCATGAACTGAGAAAAGTCAAGCGTGCAGCTGCCAAGATGCCACTTGCCACCAGTTTGGCCATATTTCAGAGCTGCAACATCACTGGAGTGCCCAAAAGCACAAGGTGTGCAATACTCAGAGACATGGCCAAGGTAAGAAAGGCTGAAAGACGACCACCACTGAACAAGACACACAAGCTGAAACGTCAAGACTGGGCCAAGAAATATCTCAAGACTGATTTTTCTAAGGTTTTATGGACTGATGAAATGAGAGTGAGTCTTGATGGGCCAGATGGATGGGCCCGTGGCTGGATTGGTAAAGGGCAGAGAGCTCCAGTCCGACTCAGACGCCAGCAAGGTGGAGGTGGAGTACTGGTTTGGGCTGGTATCATCAAAGATGAGCTTGTGGGGCCTTTTCGGGTTGAGGATGGAGTCAAGCTCAACTCCCAGTCCTACTGCCAGTTTCTGGAAGACACCTTCTTCAAGCAGTGGTACAGGAAGAAGTCTGCATCCTTCAAGAAAAACATGATTTTCATGCAGGACAATGCTCCATCACATGCGTCCAAGTACTCCACAGCGTGGCTGGCAAGAAAGGGTATAAAAGAAGAAAAACTAATGACATGGCCACCTTGTTCACCTGATCTGAACCCCATTGAGAACCTGTGGTCCATCATCAAATGTGAGATTTACAAGGAGGGAAAACAGTACACCTCTCTGAACAGTGTCTGGGAGGCTGTGGTTGCTGCTGCACGCAATGTTGATGGTGAACAGTAGGGCTGCCACGATTTGTCGACTAGTCACGATTACGTCGACTATCAAAATCGTCGACGACTGATTTAATAGTCGACGCGTCGTTTGAAACTTTGTACGATCACAAAAGACGCAGGAATAAGTGGCAGGATTTAAGAGTGTAATAACGGACTGAAACAGAAGATGGCAGCACTGCATGTACAAGGATGTCAGCTACCGTTAAACCCCGAAGAAGAAGAAGAAGAAGCAGCTGTGTCCCAGAATTCATAGCGCGGCCCAGCGCAGTTTCCAACAATGGCGGCAGCTAGTTAGTTTTAATGTTACTCTTATTATTCTTTCTGGGTCACAAAATAAACGTTTAACATATTTTCAGGCGAGAATGTAGCTGTGTAAACCTCAAATATCTGCTCAGTTTATCAGGACACCACATATTTTCAAAAGCGCTCCGACGTTTTCGGAGACATCTGTTACCCACTAGCTCGTTAGCGAGCCGGGGGCTAGGCTCACTAGCGCCGTGAGAACACCGGACTCCCCGCAAATCGTTTTCAAACCCACCGCCGTCTTTCGCTACTCAGGTTAAATATATATGAGTCACTTAGATAACTTAAAATTTTATTGTTTGGCTTTTTTTTTTTAGTATTTTATTTGTTCCTGAGTAAATCGGTTTGTCTGAGATTAAAGTTATAGTTTTTACACAGCTGAATAAACGTCAAGCAGACAGCTGATTATCAGAAGTGTGAGATGCTCCAGAATATACTCCAGTGTCCTGTTATATTTTAGATAGCAAGGAGTTTATTAAACTTCACCGAAACAATCTGCAAATTTCATTAAAATTGAATAAACTATCATCTTGTCTTTATTTTTAGTTAGCACAGACCTTAAACACTTAAAGCTGTAAGCTAATGATAGTTATATAAGAGCAGATGCTGCTGGTGCAATAAGCTGTAGTTTTACGTCTAATGGATGATGATCTGATTAGTCGACTAATCGCAAAAATAATCGGTGACTAGTCGACTATCAAAATAATCGTTTGTGGCAGCCCTAGTGAACAGATCAAAACACTGACAGAATCCATGGATGGCAGGCTTTTGAGTGTCCTTGCAAAGAAAGGTGGCTATATTGGTCGCTGATTTGTTTTTGTTTTGTTTTTGAATGTCAGAAATGTATATTTGTGAATGTGGAGATGTTATATTGGTTTCACTGGTAAAAATAAATAATTGAAATGGGTATATATTTGTTTTTTGTTAAGTTGCTTAATAATTCTGCACAGTAATAGTCACCTGCACACACAGATATCCCCCTAAAATAGCTAAAACTAAAAACAAACTAAAAACTACTTCCAAAAACATTCAGCTTTGATATTAATGAGTTTTTTGGGTTCATTGAGAACATGGTTGTTGTTCAATAATAAAATTATTCCTCAAAAATACAACTTGCCTAATAATTCTGCACTCCCTGTATAGTCATGTGAAGTGAATGTGATTGACTTTCTTCTATTTCTGATCACCATGTCACTGTGAATCGCTTTCATTGTGGACTCAAATTTACACAGAGAGGCATACAGGCTCACTCTCACATTCACAGCTATGGCCAATTTAGAATCACTACTTAACCTAATCAACACGTCTTCGGTCTGTAGGACAAAGCCAGAATATATAGAGGGAAATTACAAAGGAACAGCAACACCCTATTGTCCCCAGTTCTAAAGACCTTGGACACACTACATGGTTTTATTCTTCACTTTTCAGTCACTGGCTTTCACCTCCAAGATAAACTGCTACTCTGAGGACATTTGTGTTTAAACTTGAATCTTCTTATTGTCTAACAAGCAAGCTGGCAAAGGTCTTCTCTTACTTGTTCTCCTGGCAGTTCACAAATGCCAAATGCATAACTCCTGGCTTCCAACTTGAATTTTCTGACTTAACCATGCAGTCACCTGTATGCTTTCCCAACACATAGAGGAGATTAAAATAGTGGAATACTGTGATGAAATATGTAAGACCCATGTGCAGCACCAAGAACCTTCTTGTCACTTCTTTGGTCATTAGTGATTACCACAGCTGACCACAGTTGAATAGATGATGACGACTGGTCTGCAACCACTTGCAAATTGCCTACCAAGCGATAAGAGCATTTGCCTTCAGAGCAAAAATTGAGCTTTTAGAAATGTGTGCATGTTAGTGGTAGGGCACAACCAAAGCAACACAAAGGTTTTTGTCTCTCCACCCTCTTTGGGACCTACTTCACCCAAGCAAAAGCAAGCAACTTCCCAAAACCACTTGCCAACCAGATTGGGAATACACATTTTCCCCTACTAACCAGAGGTTGACAAATGGTTGCTGGTAAGCAACCATTTCTATGCTTTACTGACCAAACAAAAACTGATCATATCTCATCAAATTGATTATAAGATATAGTTAAGTGGCTTTTTATGGTCACTGTAATTCTGCTGACAGCCTAAGGAGGAAGAAGAAACTTCCGGACAGCT
The DNA here is from genome assembly GCF_057381845.1 of Rhamphochromis longiceps. Classification (NCBI taxonomy): domain Eukaryota; kingdom Metazoa; phylum Chordata; class Actinopteri; order Cichliformes; family Cichlidae; genus Rhamphochromis; species Rhamphochromis longiceps. Next base: position 11,448,241 of record NC_140564.1, on the reverse strand, counting down.
TCAGTCTCCCGTCAAAATAAAATTGAATTGTTAAATAATCTAAGCCATATCAAAAAAATGTCACAAATATCATCATCATTAATAAAATGCTTACAGCAATAGAAGTATATCCCGGAATAGGAGGAGGGTATGACATGTACCTTTACAAGAATGTGCTTTACATGTTATTTTTTCATAAACCTCTTCCTTAGTTTTACAATGGCCATGGCAGCACTTTTAAACTTCTTAATTCATCCCTGCTGCATCTTTAAATTTGTTACTTAATCCTCAATAAAACAGAATAATGGAATATCCATTAAGCTTATACTCATATAACACTCATAGATATCTATTGCAATGCAACTCAAAGCAACCTGATCACAGCCTTATACCAAAGCCTAATGTAAAGGTGGCAATCTCATTTTTAAACCTTCTTCCTTCTCACTGATAAAAAACAAACAAAAAGGCAGCTCATCGCCATGCCAACAATCTCTCTCATCCCGTTTCCTTCTCTGCCTCTCCCCAGCATGCTCTAAATGGCTCACACCATCTCTTTTTCTGCACAGAGGAAATACATTAACTATTCTATCAACATTTAGAGGTAAACATTCTTGGCAAATTTTTCTTCAAATGACACCCAATGATGACACTGGGTGAGAGCACAAACAGACAGCTGATACTGAGAAGGGTATTTCTCTCACTTCTAGTTCTAGGCTTTCTGTCAGTCTTTTGGATTCTCTTGGTTGTTTCTTTTCATTAAATTTACTGGAAGACAGGGAGACAAATGGAACAACACTCCTAAAATGCCAAGAAATGAAAGCCTTGCTACCTCAAGTACTATTTGAGGCTGATTCAAAGCGCATGCTGGTGCAATGTGTACTACATAACAGCCTCCAGAATATTCAGAAATGCTGAATAAAACCCCTGCAGATTTACAGTAAAAATAATAACACAAACAAAACCACACTGCTTTTCATGGCCTTTCATACACACAAAAAATAAGAGAATGTGATGCTTCCTGATCACTGTGATTAACACGTGATATAACACATGATACACAATCTACAGCTGTTTCCTGAACAAACATGCAGCTTCTTTTTAGCTCAAATGCTATAAAAGTACACTGCAATTAGCTGTCCAGCACCAAACGGTGGCCGACGTTAGCGCCTAGCTAATAGGTATAGCAGCACGTTTAGCTCTGTGTGTATTACATGCACATACCAGCTACTATCAGAAAACTTTGCACCACAAATGAACACAATCACATAAGTATAGTCATAATGAATTAATTGGCCTAAACCCAAGTCGCTGTTATGAATGTTCTTATAACTTGTTGCTGTTGCTTCTGCTTTTTTCAGAGCAGCCATTGTGATTTCTTTAAGTACAGAAAGCACTAGTTCACTCTACCTTCATTAGGCCTTTAAGAAAGAATGTAATACTTGCAAAGCTAATATAATAATTAAGTAGATTTCCCAACCTTTTCATTACACATTATTCTCTATTCAACTTTGAAAATGTACAAAAGTGGACTTTACACTACAGGAAGCATAGAGGGAAACAAGATGGGTTTGGTTTTGCCACGTAGGCAACTAAATGACAACGGAGATAAGACTGGTAGTTATCAAGAGGACAGAAATGGCAGTTGTTTGTGTTGTCTTCTCTGGGTTTAGCTAATCATCCTTGTCTAGTAGTTTTAGGGCTGTGTCCTGTGCCTCCACTTAGCCCAGAACATATACTTTTTTCTACAAACCAAAACAGCCCTAAGAAATGTCCTAAATAGTGGTTCCTGCTGTCCTGACACACAGAAAAAACAAGTTCCTTTGACAGGAAAGGGCCTAACATCAGTTCACTCAGTCCTAGCACACAGTCACCCGCTAGCTAACAAAAAAGAATAAGCTAATTTAACATTAGACATAAACTGGTTATGCAACTATAAAAACTTTATACACACAAGGCTGTGTTTTCTAGTGTTCGTGTTTTGAGATTAATTTGAAAGGTGTACTTACTTGCAGTCAGTGTGTGTTGGTCTATAGTAGAAAGCCGGAACCTTCTGCTCATATTTGGCCTTGGCTGCACTGTTTCCCATTGCAGCCATTAACTGAAAGGAAAACAGAAAGAAAAACCTAGTCATCAAAACACTGTCCGCAGCTCAATATTTAATACTGCATTTCAGATATCAAGGTTAAATGGAAAACCAGATACATTTTATCTACCCAGTTTTTAATGAACCATAATTTTGCTATACTTTACTTGGGGACATAACTGCATTAAGTTTATTATATTTATAGTAATAGCAGCACCAGTAATATTGGTTTTAATCCTATTACTATCATTAACAATAATAACAGGAAGAAAAAATTCACATTTAACTTTAAATTAGATTAAAAACAGTGGGCTATAGCACAGAAAACCTTAAGTATGTTAGAACTTGTTCACTTGACAATAAGGCTCTGGCTTTCTTATGGGATTAAGGATGGAAATGGCCACACTGCATTGGGACACATTTTCCTCCTGCCCTTGTTCCCTCCGTCGTACATTTCATCCTAGGATAATCCCTTAGCTCAATCCAGCTGGCACAATCCCTCAGTACGCTTCTTCTTATCCTTTAAGGGACTTTGGGGAATGATGCAGCACTGTGGCATTTTATTGTGAACGTCAAATAGAAGCAGATTTCTAAAGAAAGCCACTGAAATTCAGCTCATGTGACGAATGATGAATTTGGCACCTTGAATGAACATGAAATCAATCAATGTTGAATCAGCTGTTCCTGTCATTTGGTATAATCACCTCTGTACCACATCCATTCACTGTATTCCTCTCCTTCATGTGAATTTTTAACTCCACCAGACGGCTGAAAAAAAAAACACTCGCAACTGTCTCAAGCTTCTGCGGAGCATGACCTTCAGTTACGGCTAAACCCAATCTTCATGATAACATGGTTAACGCTGCAATAGCACATGAGACTGGATGACTTCTCGTTATCTACAGTCTAATTTATTATAGATCCAACTGCTTAAGCACATACATATCCATAAAAATAGCAAAGCTGATTCAATTTATATACTGATAAATATGCAGCAGTGTGCAGTGTAGTCTGGGCAAGGATAAAAAAAAAAAAGAACGTGCATAATGCATAAAGTGTAACTGAGATTGAATCAGCCACACAAAGCAAGGTGAAAGCTCCAGCTCGACTTCATCCTGGTAACTTATGAGACCCCAGTTAGTACAAGTAATGACAAAAGCCCACAAAGGAGGACTGCTTCCCTTGATCCTGCTTGCCTGCCCCCTCACTTATTTGCATTTAGATGCAATATTTGAGTCATGGTTTTGGGTTTCTGTTGTGCCACTTCCCATTTTATTTTCTCATTTTTAGTGATGTATGTATCTAGTTACTTTGTTCTTTTTTCACATCAGTTTTCACCAGTTACATACTCTTTTACTATATATACTTCTTTGTCTCTCTGTAACATGCCAGATTGTCTTGGAAGTTAAGCTTTCTAGACAGTTTCCTAGTTATATTCCTCATATTCTCTTCCTGGAGTTGTATTCCTTGTGCTTCTTGTTCATATCCTCATTGTTACCCTTCGGGACTTTTTTCTGCACTTTTTCTTGGTCTTCGCCTGGATTGCTAGCTCTGTCGGTGTATGACCAGCCTTTAATTAAAAATGAGATTCTGGTGTATTATGTGGTGTCTTATGTTATATTTTTGAGCCTGCTCCGTTACGCCATTAAAAGCAAGGGTAAGATAATGTGTCCAGATACAGATTAAACATTAGTACATGGTGTAAATAAAGCCTAATGTGGTATTATAATTCCAAAACAAAATGAAGTAATATCCTTGTGATTTGTAGCACCTAGCTGAACACAACCACAGACACATTTCCACTGATCCCAATAGAAGCCATGTTCAGTTAATAAAGTGAATACTGCTGTGGTTCCTCCGATTACTGACATTTTATTGGTATGGGACCAAAACAGAGCTCCAGAGGTCTCAACAGTGATCTCAAAATCATCCTAAAACACTCCCAATTATATTAACCCAAACGCACGTCACAAAGCCCTCGTGTATTCCCGTACCTCAATCAAATGTATCCCCCATCCGCCAATAAATGTGCTTTTGTTCTGGTTTTATCCAAATGCTCTGTCCTTCCTGTGTATTCTTCTTCCATTTTCCTTGCTAACACCCTCACTGCTCACCCCTTAAGTCAAATCCCCATAACATCCCAATTACTGTCCTCCCACATCTTCAACCTTCCTGGTGACTCACATCACCGCCCCCTGAGTCCCTTTTTGTCACAGACTGACAGTCTTTGAGCGACAACACTGTTTCATTCACGGACAACTTTATTTATCCCCAGCAGAGTACAGAAGTCCAAATATGCATTCTGTGTTTACACATTTGCAGGGGCGGTACTAGGATGCCTTGAAGATGTATTCTGACCGGGACATGATCGCAAGGCACACAAGGGAAAAGAGTAAACTATTATTTTACTATTAATGCTTATTGATCCATATGGTGAGATATTCTCCTTCCACTGGGAAGTCAGAGTTAGGCTGAAGGTCAGAATTATGGAGCTGGTTAGAATTCACATATCAGGGCACAGGCATCACAGCAAATCTAAGTATTATTGGAAGATCAATACTGGCTGTATCAAGCCACATGAGACTCTGACTCTTATCATGCAGCATTTTGTTCTATGCTGAAGAAAAACACTATGGCTAATCTAGAAATATAATGAATGTGTCAACAGACAGAGATGCCCTGGGTTTCAAAAATCCACCACTTTTCCTTTAAATGACATCGCTCCTCCTCATTTTTTTAATTCTGTCACATTATCCATAGTCCATATCACATGTCCATTGACTGGGTTGTTTCCATAGAAACAATAGTGATGCTTAAGCTTCAGTTACCATGGTTTTTGTTTTTGTCTGAATGTATTTGGTACAGTCACATATCAAATATGCACGCTTATATTGGGATTTGCACATATTCGTGAAGAATTAAGAATTCTAGCAGTTATTTCAATCGACTCATAACAAAATATAAACATTTAAACTCAGCTGATATAAAACATTGATAGTTTATTCACTTCTCTGAGTTAATAAACTGTTTGGCTTGAAGTTACCCATAGGCAGCAAAGATTAACGTTTGCACCGCCGCCATCTTGGTTTTAAAAAACTGGATGTAACAAAGAAGAGCAATTCTGATTGTGAAACTGCTTGCTCACTGGGTAATGACTTGCCTTTCCACGTTGCTAACTAACATACCATGGATAATATCCCTTTTTGGAACACAGTATGACCCAAAAGTGACTGAGCCCATAAATTCATAAAGAAAGTTTTTACAGAAGTCGAGACAGAAAGCTGCTTTCCCATAGATTTCTATTCAGGTTCCTCATGTGATGTCATGCGGAAGTGACACAGTCACTGGTTGTATCACCTCCAGTGATACATCATGTATTCCCCCACTGGTTGGCAGTGGTTTCTGGAGGTTGCTGGCTCCTGCCAGCTGAAATCAGTTGCCAGCAATATCCTAGTGAATTCTTTGGTTGCTAGCAGAATCCCAGCACTAATAGTTCCTATTAGCCGAGCAATAATACGACTTGAAAAAGTGTGATAAAAACTGGAAATGAAAGTTTGTTGTCAAAGTAAAAGTTGTACCTCAGCAGTGGCCAATATGTTTCAAAAGGCACAACTTTGAAAGCAAATGGTCGATTTAGCAATAAGCTAGCAACCAAAGCAAACACAAGGGGGTTTTGCTTACTGGTTGAGGAGTACACATTGTTGCCAAGTGACATGTGGCTTGGGGGGTCACTGATTGGTCTCTAGGCCACGTGACAGGGGCTTTAGCAATCATTCTCCCAGCAACTGCCATTAGCCTCCAGCAAACACTCACAACCATTTGGCAAATAGTCTTGTTTCCATTGCTTTTGCAATCGTCATGGTGTTAACTAGTGGACTTCAAAGGTATGTGCGATTTTAGGAATGACACATTTCAAAACACACAAAATGTAAAACTAGGAGCCATTTTACTAAAACAAGTGCAAGAGCGACTCAAAAGACAATCCTAACAAAAGGGACTGTTTGCTACAACTGTTAACACCACCACTTTAGTTATGATGCTACAAGTTGCTAAAAACAACCATCTCCGGTGCTAAAACATGAAGCCAAGCCACATGTGTGAAAGTCTAAAGTTCCCCAAACGGTCATTAGTTCTAAAATGACCCCACAGATATTAAAAGCACAGCCTGCTACAAAAATAATTTTGGTCTCTATGGCTATTTTCCACTTTCTTGACAACTGTACAAAGATGAATAATAATATAAGGCATCCATTTAGATTGCATGAAAGCTTATGTTTATGCAATATTTCAGCTGTAGCTGCCATGAATAATGGTGATGAAAAAAAACATACTGCTACCTCGTTAGCTAGTCGACTAAACTGAGTGGCTCACTTTACAACTTGACCATTGTTTACAGTTGTTGCTTTCATAGGTTTTAAAAGCAACTTTCTCACAACTAATACTCGTATGTATGATACATTATAGTGTTTCATGTGTATATTATTCTACAGTTGCAGAAGACTCAAAAATATTTTACATCAGCTTTAGCTAATTTCATAACAATCCACATCTAAAAGTTTGTCCATTTATGTCTAACCAAAGAGATTGTAAAATGGATTTTTAAAATAATTAGTTCACAAACTATATGATTAATAATACAATCATTTCCTTTCCATTCCCTTTTGAATTGACACTGGATGGCTTTTTCCACCAGGTTTGTAAAATAAATAAAAATCAATTAATGTTTAAATCTCTAGTCTCTAGTTCCAAAGTTGCTGGCAGATTTAGCTACCTTCAGACAGAGGACAGGCTAGTTGTTTAGCAATCCCTGAATATCAGGAGATCTCACTGTCTGCCCACATCAGCTGATGGCTTAGCTGATACCTTTCTCCATGTCCAACTGACAAATCAGACTCAGACTGCGGGTTTACTTGTGGTTCCTCGGGTATTTAAAAGCAGGATGGGAGGCAGAGCCTTCAGCTTTCAAATGCCCCCCAACCCCCAGTTTGTATTTGGGAGACACACCTTCTCTACTTTTAGAGACACTGACCGTCCCTTAGTTATACTACAATAGGTCTATACTGCTAAGGGGCTTCCCAGGATGCACTGAGTGTTTCTTCTTCACTCACCTCTTTCCACTCTGTGTTTATACACCACTTTGCAATTAATCAATAGTTACTGTTAATCTCTAGCTCTACACCGCTACCTGAACCTGGTTTATTCCTGTTAAAAGGGAGTTTTTCCTTCTCACTCTCGCCAAGTGCTTCGTCATAGGTTGTCGTCTGATTGTTGGGATTTTCTTTTCTTTTTTCTCTGTACTATTAGAGGCTCCTACAGTGTAAAGCCCCTTGTGGCAACTGTTGTTGTGATTTGGTGCTATATAAATAAAAGTGAATTGAACTCCACACAACAGAGGAGGTGGATTGTATTTGATGTTAAATTAAAGCTCTGTTCACGACATTATCATCACAGTAATTTAATAGCATCGCAAAGTTGGTTTTATTGCCATATTTAAAAAAATATATTTGATGCTGTCCTGATAAACACCGTGTGTTACACCTGATCAGACTACACCTCCTCCTGTATTCTCTTGAGAAAATCGTAGTTGTCGCTTGCCTGTGACCCCAAACCATCTGACGCTGTGGAGGCGTAGTGCGAGCAGTATGCTAGCAAAACAGCGGCGTTAGTCCTCCATCTCTTTCTCTCGACACAAAATGTAGGAGTGTAGGAATTCAATGCTGTGGAAGCCTTGTCTCACATTCATTTTATTGTTCAAATGTCAAATGTCATCAAATGTCAGCAAGTGGACTGAGGTTAAAGGTATGTGGAGATTTTTGACATTCCCACCCTACCTCCACCTCGCTGGCATCCCATGTGTCCTGGACAGACTTGACTCGGCTGATGTGTGGGATGCTCCGGTGAAGGAGCGAGCAGGCCTGGCAAACAAACACACCCAAAGTCAGCGACGCCCAGTCTGGTTCTGCAGGAGAGACAGAGAAAGGGAAGAAGGGAGAGCCGGGGGGGGGGGATTAGAGAAATGATGAAGGTAAAAGAGAGAGAGGGAAAAGGAGGAAATGAAATTTGTGAAAGCAGGACAACAAGACCGCGATACAGAGAGAAAGATACAGGACAAACAAAAAAGGAGGGGTGCAAAAGTCTTGTTATGAAGATGCTTTAACAAAAAGAACAGCAGCTCAAGGTTCAGACTATAAATACTGAAGGTGCTGATGCCAGCGCTGTTAAGAGGTTACAGAGGCAAAGTAAATGAAGCGAATATTACACCAGACTGTGGCTGAGTGAGCTCCTGCTCATAAAGGAGAGCAGGGCTGCAAAATATGATTTTGGGGAAATCCTATTTAGCCTACTGGCAGGAAGCAGACCACCTGAGATCTGATCAGACCTTAGTTACCGAGCTAGTTGCATCAGACACACAAATGCACACACATAAAGACTCTGGGAGAATGTGCAAAACTGAAGAAAAACCACTCTCTCTGCAACGCAGCACAACAGCAGCAGCAGCAGCATCTGTGGGTGGTCAGCCAGGGTGCATGTGAGTCACTGTATCACACACAGGCTGAGTCTGCCCATGCTGATGAAGTGTTCAAAGTCAAGAGGCGTGATGTGCAACGGAAAGAGGAAGACAGAGCAAAGTGAGAAACTGAATGTTAGAATATGAGAAAGAGAAACAAAGAGGATCACACATGTGAATACCACAGATGGGCTGATTGGTGGGTAGCAAATGCAAAGAATCACAATTCAAGTTAGCTGACTGGTAAGACTAAATGACAAGCAATCCTGGCAGCCACAGTTAGTTACTTGGAAGTGATCGTCTTTCTTGTTCCAGTTTCTCAGCTGAAAGTTTGGTATTTTTAGCTGTAGACATGGCAGTGTGCATTTGGTGTTTTTTTTTTCCACTGAATACTCAACTATCTCAACTTTTAGGCTGATTACTGACAAAAACTAAGGGAGAATAGCGAAGGGATGGGAAGTAAAGGAAGCATCATTTACGAAAAGAAAGTTCAATTCCAGCATCAGGCCGGGGTCTTTCTGTGTGGAGTTTGCATGTTCTCTCCGGCTACTCTGGCTTCCTCCCACAGTCCGAAAACATGCAATTAGTGGGGATAGGTTAATTGATAAGATAAGATAAGATAAGATAAGATAAGCTTTATTAGTCCCACACGTGGGAAATTTGTTTTGTCACAGCAGGAGTGGACAGTGCAAAAGTTATGAGGCAAAAATTAGAATACAATAAGAATAAATACAGTACACAACTGTACAGAATAGAATAAAATAAAATACTATATACAGTAGAATAAAATAAAATAAATATACAATAAGATAAAAATAGAATACAAATACAAATACTATATACAACTGAGTAAAAATACAACGATGACAGAAAGGATTATTGCACTTAGTATTATTGCATATGTATGGATGTGTGTGCTTGATCAGTTAAAGTCTTTATTATGGAGTCTGACAGCAGTGGGGAGGAAAGACCTGCGAAATCTCTCCGTCCCACACCGTGGGTGCCGCAGTCTCCCACTGAAGGAGCTGCTCAGTGCTGTCACAGTCTGCTGCATGGGGTGGGAGATGTTGTCCATCAGGGATGACAGCTTAGCCGCCGTTCTCCTGTCACTCACCACCTCCACTGGGTCCAGAGGACATCCTAGAACAGAGCTGGCCCTTCGGATCACCCTGTTCAGTCTCTTCCTGTCCCCAGCAGAGATGCTGCCGCCCCAGCAGACCACACCATAAAAGATAGCAGAAGCCACAACAGAGTCATAGAAGGTCTTCAGGAGTGGGCCCTCCACTCCAAACGACCTGAGTCTCCGCAGCAGGTACAGCCTGCTCTGCCCTTTCCTGTAGAGGGCGTCTGAGTTATGAGTCCAGTCCAGTCTATTGTTCAGATGAACAATCAATCTAAATTGCCCATATGAATGGTTTTCGGTCTCTGTGTGTGAGCCCAGTGACAGACTGTCAGCCTGTCCAGGGCGTACCCTGCCTCTCGCCCTATGAGAGCTGGGATAGGCTCCAGCGCCCCCCCAAAACCCTGAAGAAAAGGATAAGTGAATGGATGGATGGATGGATGGGCCTGACACAGCACTAAGACCACTTTAAGTGTGTCTGAGGGAAATCCTTAACGTTTTGGTTTCTGTCACTTGGTCTGTGCCATTATTTTTTCTTTTTCTGTTGTTATTTGTGTGCTCTTGCAGCATTTTTCTATTTGCTACTTAAGTTGCAATCTATTTGACCTCTCTGGACCACCGTAGTCTTCTTCCATCGAGCCAGTTACTGTACATTGTACATTGTATTATATTGTAAGTAAACAGTCAAGCAGGGCGAGCTTATTGAGACAAACATGTGAATAACAAGTCCATGAACATTTTTTTAGTCAGAGCCAGTTATTTCCATCTTTTATATACAGTCTGTGCTATCAGTATGCAGTATTAACGAAAACAAAATATATTTTATAAGTTCAAAGGTGATTATATTGGCTAATGTTAGTGTGCAGGTGTGGCATTTATGGATTAAGATGTTGCTAATGGATGCATATGCATGTGTGTGTATACTGTGCTACAGAACATATGCACATCCTAACCTGCATGTGCACAGCTACAAGCGACTGAAAGTACTGAGGGTGCCCTTACTGAGCAACATTCAAAAGTCTTTCTCTCTGTATCTCACTCTCTGTGCAGCTGCTATTTCTTAAATAAAGAGGCCCTCAGCGTGGCGCACCACAGACACACACACATGCACACACAGTGACAGCAGTGTGTAATACTCAAGGGAATCATATGAGAGGCAGGGGAACGAAAGGTTGAAGGAGGCAAAAAAAAACAACCCAAAACCCAACACCATTTCTGCATCTCTGTCGTTTCAAGGCTGAAGCGGAAAGGTTTAGAGATCTGGATGGAAACGGAGAACAGAGATGAGGGTTTGGAGGACTGGAAAAAGCAAACAGAGGGATGATGTGAGTTCCCCCGAGAGCGCTAGCTGGCATCTGCGATAATCTTCCTCCATTTCATCTCTTTTAACCCATGACAAGCAGGTGATGCTTTTATAAACGTCAAGTCATCCTTTAATCATTCTGGAGTGCAATGAAGCTTCAAGCAGCAGCGCTTTAATGTAAGGGAATCAAACCTCTTCCTTTTTAGGTCTTCGCAACAACAATATAAAAACTCACAGGCACCCACACAAACACACACACACGCACACACACACACTCACACCAAACCAACCCCTGCTGACATGAAAACATACAACCTGCCATTCGGTGGTGAGGTCATCTCTGTCTGAGTCAGGCCTTACAGAGAAACAGGCGGCACTCAGGGAGATTACTGTGGCCGCATGACTGACTAACAACACACACACACAAAACCACACACACACACAACTACACATGCACATACGCAGAGGGCTTTTTCCTCTACATGTACATGAGTGATGTTTCTCAACAGGATAGCTGTGAACAACAGATGCACAGTCGTAGTGAGCAGGAGGTGGAAAATTCCTGATGTAGTGTGACTTTTTTTTCCTTACAGTGCATATGCTGTTTGAGACATGTTTTTTTCTTTAAATGCAGCAGTACTGTGTTGCATCTCTGAGCAACTGTTCAGAGAGAGGAGACAAAAAGCTTTGCAGGAGATCTTATTGGGCTCACCTCTTAGGGAGACACCGGAGCTTTGGACAGAGGATGAATGAATGGGTGAGGGGCATTTATATTCTTACAGTGGCGGCCTATGACTGTGAGCATCTGCAAGCACTTTCATGCATCTGCAGCAGAGTCATTTGTACAGTATGTCTCATACACATGCCTGTCAGAAGTGGCATTGTGTTGGAGATTAATAGCTAGAAAGTAGGGCCATCTGAGGTTATGACCCAGTGTGTTGGTTAAAAAAAAAAACCCCAAGAACAGACAACATGCTTTCATTTCTCTCAGGGGTTTTTCATTTTAAAAAGACAGACGTTCCAGAGGAAATGTCTCTGCAAATACAAATATTGCCCATTGAATCCATTGAATTTGCTCTTCCCAAATCATTGATTCGTGTTTCTTACCTGCTGCCATGGGGATAGATTTTAAGGCTATGACTGTTGGGTAAGTATCATAATTTTCCTTGAGCCACTGTGGGCTAGTGTGGTCACTGTGTGTAGCGTGGTTCACTTAAATAGAGGGCTAACTCTCAAGTCCAAAACACGGGTTTGTTTAAAGTAATTGTTTCACAAAAAATACTCCATCTTTGTTATTGATGGATTACTACCTCATTACTTTTCTTTGCTTTTCATGTTCTTAACTTGAGGACATTTTTTTTTACTAATAGATCTTATCCAATGCTAAAGTCTGTTCTAGAAGCAAGTATCACTGCACTGTGTTCCTTTCATTTTAAGGTCACTTGGACATGCTTGGTAAATTCCACTCCCCCCCAACTTCTATTCTGAGTACACGAGTACAAACAAAGGAGGAAATGCATTTGCTGAAATGCCACTGGTTCTAAAACTGAGGGCAATTTCTCTTTTACCAGCTATCAACAGTAATGATTGGTGCACAGAAAATGAACTCTTGGGGTATCTCACAGATATACTGGACGCCTTCAAACATTGCCCACAGCAATCCAAAACCAATGGGTGAAGGTTGATGCCCATACAGTAGACATTTTTATGGAAGGACCAAACAAACTATGTAGCTTTTAGTTATAACCTTACTATAACATAAGGTATAAAGATAGAAGTACTAGGCCACACCGCTTCATCTTAGAATTAAAGCTGATTTTGGGCTCATTGGCCCAAGTATACAAAATCATAGCTTAAAAGGAGCATGGGTTTAATACTGAGCCACTTTACACAAGTGGCTCAGTATTTTGATAATGATGATGTCACTATGTCAACCCCTATATTTAGTAGAATAGCTAAATGTATAGCTAATAAATAAATAGCAAAATATTTGTTTCAGAACAATCCTGCTGAGCTTTGTTGGCTAATTCATGCAAGCACACCTTCCTGAAAGGTTACTTTGTCATGTTAATACAATATTTCTACAGTTACCTCATAATCATTGGGTCAAACAGCTTTCTAGAACATAAAATACTTCAAGGAATTTTTTTGTCCTGAATCCCTAAAGGCTGGTGTGTAGTTCCAATAAAGAGGAATTAGCGTTCTGTCTCCCTGAAACTCCCTAAAAAGGAGACTTGGTGAAATCCTTGACAATGAAACGTCTGAAAAAAGTACACTAAGCAGTTGTATGTGTATATGTTTTTGTGTGTGTGTGTGTGTGTGTGTGTTACGTGGGCTTGTTGTTATGAGGTCACTAGAGTCTTGGAAAATTAAGAGTGTGGGTTGACCTCAACTTCCTTGAATCAAATGCTCTGTTTGATTTCATATACCACCCACTGTTTTGTTCATTTTCAACATGCTCTCCTTTGGTGATCTAATCAATAACACCTTAATGTTAAACACCAGAAAGACCAGTTCAGACAATTTCAAAAAGGTGTATTTCATTTCCAGAAGAATCCAGAACAATCTACTCATCTATTTTTGTACTGATTTTAAACTGCTTCTTATTATGTATCAAGGCTTTGTGCTGCCATATTTATTAGAATGCTGTATTATTTCAGTCGGTTGCCTGCTGGATGACAGTAAAAGACTGTAACTTTACTCAATCGAGCCTACAGCAAGGCAAACAGACCATAGTCTAAGAAACAGAAAGGTCTAAAGATACTGATACATTTTATCATTAGTGCCTGATTCCACATTAAAGAAGTTTATATTCTATATTTACAGTGAGCTTCATGTTGCTAAACAGATGCTTGACTTATATATACACAAGTCAAGCATTATACAATTTTATATATCTAAAAAATTCCCCTCTCGCCCCTGTGGGCGGTCTTTATCCATTAAGCTCGGGTCCTCTACCAGAGGCCAGGAGCTTGAGGGTCCTGCGCAGTATCTTAGCTGTTCCTAGGACTGTGCTCTTCTAGACAGAAATCTCCGATGTTGTTCCTGGGATCTGCCGGAGCCACTCGCCTAGCTTGGAGGTCACTGCACCGAGTGCTCCGATTACCACTGGGACCACTGTTACCTTCACCCTCCACATCTTCTCAAGCTTTTCTCCCAGCCCTTAGTACTCCTCCAGCTTCTCATGTTCCTTCTTCCTGAAGTTGCCATCATTTGGTATCACTACATCTATCACTACGGTCGTCTTCTTCTGTTTGTCTACGACAACTATGTCCGGTTGGTTAGCCACCACCACTTTATCTGGAAGTCCCACAAGATCTTAGCTCAGTTATTCTTGACCACCCTAGGGGACGTCTCCCATTTTGACCTCGGGGCTTCCAGGCCATACTTGGCACAGATGGTTAAGAGAACTTTGTAAATATTCTCTCAGGCTTTTTGTCAGTATTACCCAGCAGAACTGTAAGCAAGAACACAGAACTTGAGCTGGAATGGAGATGTAACAGTCTTTAACCTGCCTGCTGCTTAGAGCTAAGTTAGAATGTATTATTGAGCAAACTGTGAATAGAGCAGGTAACTGAGAATTACCCTGAAGCAAGTGCTCTTCATGCATCCAGCCTACTGCACACTCTAACCGAATGACAACCTTTGCTGAAATCAAACAATTTCATGTAGCAAGAGTACATTAGAAGTGGAGAACCTCCTGCTGCTCTTGAGAAAGCAGACTGCAAAGGATGACGTAAAAACATTTGTTCAGGATTTCGTCCGATGTCAGATCATAAAAAAATGCTCAAAACACCTTAAAATTAAAGTCCATGTGATCCTAAACTGTATTACTGACTGGCGTAAAATAGGGACCGTAACCTCCTTGTGACTTAAAAAAATTGATGGTTGCCCATTTCATCACATTTTTTTGCATTCGTCAACCAACTGTGAGTGGTGGTGCTGATGGTCAACACGTTACGATCAATCTATGTTTGTTTGTCTATGCTGAAAGCAAACCGTCTACAGTGAGTCTGTTTGCAATAGCAAACTCGACTTAGATGAGTGTCAACTTGTATTCTGATTATTTATTATTTATTTCTGACTCGGACTTGAACCCAGGCCGGCCGCTTTCAGACGTTTCAAACCTAAAAAACCCCCAGAAAGCAATGAGTGGTACTGCAAAAGGAACCTAAACCTCGTTATATCTCATCTTGGACCTGCTGATTTGCTGTTCTATAAACACCTTCTGCACACCTAAAAGGATTGCTGAGGCTTCTCTCTGGAGGCAAAAAATCATTTGTGTGTCCTCAGCAGAGGGCAGAACCACAGTGCTGCTGAGCTACAGAGAAACCCCGCAGTACAAGCGCCCAGCTCAGCCTCTCAGCGGTCTCATCAAAGCGCACCAGCAGAGTGAAGATAGGGGAAGAAACGCAAAGGTAAGGAAGGGCAAAGTAAGAATGACTAAGCATTACAAAAACATCCACAAGCCATGCGTGTTTTCAGCCCAATTCCAGCAAGCTTTCTGCCTGCTTAATGAATGCTGTATCTGAGATGGGACGATAAGACACGGGTGAGGAAGGACAGGCAGGTCACTGCTGATGCTGCGATGTGTTTTACTTTGTAAGTCTGCAAATTCACGAACAATAGAAGGATTTCATGCGATGTCGCGTAGCAGGGAAAATAGAGGACCTCATCTTTCAGGAAAAGTAGGCTAACCTGTCACCTTTATAGCAAAGTAAAGCTAGAAACTGTCTTTTTTCTGACATATTTCATTCTTCACCAAGAAAGATCTTTCTGTTTGGAGTGCTTCTGCACGGGTTTCCTCCCACACACCGAAGATCTGCTTAAGGTTAATTTGTGATTCTAAATTAGCTGTAGGTGTGAAATCGAGAAAAGGCGAGAGCCAGACAACCACACGACGGCGAGTGGACTAGACTCCAAAATAATTTTGTCTAGCACAATGCATGCTTTTCTTATTTCCTAATCCCATTTGAATTATCGTGTGAGTCATTGCAGAAAGCGATATATTTCTGGAGAAGACCTTTTCAGAGTGTAAATGTTTACTTGTAAACTAGCTGAAAGCCCTCACACCCACTTAACAGTCGCTTGTCTTGGTTTCTGGTCTGGTCTTAAATTTATGCATACAGACTCTTTAACAAATGCACCACTGTGATTAATGCAATCAGATTTCAAACAAATTTAAATGTCTGTACTCCCACTAAGTCAACTAGGAGAAGAACTGTGTGAACTGCAACATCTGGGAATGGCCATTATACAAGATTAATTGAGGGACATGCTGCCGGCATCTCCTGGGAGATAAAATAAGTGCATTTTTTATATAGGCCTGTGAAAAATGACCCTTATGCTCCCTCAATCTATGAAATGACCAAACAGTCTTCTGATGAGTTTATGGCCTCAATCGCTAGTTTCATTTCTCACTGAACACAGCATGTTGTTCATTTTGTAAACTGTGGCCCTATTAAAGCAAAAGAGGGGGATAAAGTAGAGCATCCTTTAGGGCAGCGGCCCCCAACCTTTTTTGCACCATGGACCGGTTTATGTCCGACAATATTTTCACGGCCCGGCCTTTAAGGTGTTGCAGATAAATACAACAAAAATTTTAAAAAAAAAGAAAAAAGATTCATAACACATGGGAAAAGACCCAGGGAAACCGAGTTAACAATAAAAATGATTAAAAAAAATAGAAAACCCAGAAAACCATAGATTTCACACCCGAGCATCAACTCTCGCGGCCTGGTACCAAATGACTCACAGACTGGTACTGGTCTGTGGCCCGGGTTTGGGCACCGCTGCTTTAGGGCAGATCCACCTTGTCGATGACAAGTTTCTACCTGGGAAGTGTGCAATGTTGCTCTGTTTCTTAGTCAGTGACTGATGTGTAAAATGAGTAAGAAAATTCTGAGTACAGGGAGAAGGTTACTGGGTTCGAAATCAGCCTGTGGCCTGAACGAACAAGCTTGTTCTCACCATGCTTGTGTGGATTCTTTCCAGGTTTTAGATTGGATATACGAGTGCAGGGTGTACCCCACCTCTCGCCCTTCGATACCTGGGATCCAGTTCTCCCACAAGCCAGAACTGGATAAGCAGAACAAGGATAGATGGCACTCGTTTAAGGAAAATCAAATGTTTGCTTCACTAAATATGAAAAAACTATTTCCCATTTTGTACTTACCTCTTTGTACGGTATCTGTTATATTCTACTTAACAGCCACAATGATGTTTTTTTCCTTTCTCTTTTGTCTATTGAGCGGATTTGTCTGTTTTTCTCTATATTGAAACCATCTCATAATTGAACCACCAAAACCAGCATCAAAAATTCATATCTTGATGAGATGTGAATTATTAGCCTGGGGATTCCTGGTTCCTGCCAACAGGGGAAGTGGTACTGGTGGGGGTTTCATCTGTGCTGCTTGTACTCTTGTGAAATTTTATGAAAGAAGCACAGTAATTAGGAAACAAAGCAGTTGGATTCAACTAAACTATAGCACGCATGCTGAAGGAAATTTCATCACCTCGAGGAAAGCGAGTGTATACGACTTGGCGGATCAGATTTTCCAGCTCCTTCCCCTAAGCTGTTGTATTACATCCTGGATACAATTGGCACTGCCACACAGAACAGAACATCAACTGCTCTTCAGAGGCGAGATTCTATTGTGCAATCATTGCAAAGGTGAAAGTGGTGTACTTGCCAGGGAAAACTGCTTAACAGTTTTAGCTCGGGAACATTCAATGCCAATCTTTCCCTGAGGCATAGTGAACTGTTGCAGAACAGTGAACAAATCATCAAAAACGACATCCCAAGAGACAAATAACGCTTGATCAGTGTAAATCATTGTGCCAGCTTTCCCCAAACAGCTTGTAGTCATGCTAGCTGGCCTGTGAGTCTGTACAGGTTTGCAAATAAATGCTTATGCTAGCACAGCCACACGCTCACAGAAACAATGCTAATGCTAACCGTCTATAACCTTTACCATGTTCATCATCTTAAAGAAGACAGCATACTTGACAAGGATGTCTTTTAGACACATAACAGATCAGGTTTCATTTTAATTTCAGCTTGGAGAATTGGCTTCCAGCATAAGTAACACTTATAAAGTACTTTCTTTCCTCAAGTATGCTAACATTTACTAATTAACAATGAAGCTAATGACTACTGCCCATCAGTATTCTACTCTCTTTTCTACTCTATTCTACTGAACAACCATCCCATATGTTTTAATAGCATTCACGTATGGCTGGGGTCTCACAGGGGTCAGCTAGGATGCATCTTCTGAATGCCACAAATATCCACAATTTTCCACTAAACCCAGCACACCAATGGGACTCATTTGTAAACTACTTAGTAAGATATCTACTGAGCCTATTGTTCATACTAATCAATTTTTATAACTCTAATTAAGGTTAAAAAACTAGGGTCATTGACGAAAAGTATAACGAAAATAACAGTGATGCCTTGCTAACTACCATAAACTTAATTTCAAGTGATAATTTCACACTTTGTTAGCTTTCAGCGGATATGTACCAAAACCTCTTCTTGTGGATGTGGCTCTGCAACACTGTGGCTAATTTTAATTGACTTTATTTGGGCTGGTGGGGGGTTGGTTGAGGTATCCATGTGCAAACTTATATTATATCAAGTCATGGGTTTGGACTCAAGGTTGGGTTAATTGGTGATTCTAAATTACAGAGATGTGTGAATGTGAGTGTGAATGTATTGTCTGTCTCTCTGTGTTAGGCCTGTGTCAGGCTGGCAACCTGGGTGTACCCTGCCTCTCCTCCTGTGAGATAGATAGATATTGGCCAGGTGGAGGGCAGTCTGAGGTATCCATACACACATAGAGATAATATTAAGTAGTCATGGTTTTGGAGTCAAGCTGTCTGCTAAGACACAAGCCCACTGGAGCTAACGGTACAAATCAATCTCTGAGTTATTTTGAGGTGAGTCGTTGTTCCCTGCTGCACCACTACACCGGATTTCAGTGTTCCCCCCGCCCTGCCAAATCTCACTTTAACCATTGTGTAAAAGCTGTTATAAACTGACAAAAGGCTGAACTGTTGTTATGTAGGTTGCTGATAATAAAAAAAAGGAAAATAAAAGAAAAATGCTTCTGCTAATTAAAAGCTGCATCAACCACAAAAAATAACAACCTTTCCACCTTGCTACAATCACAATGAAATCCCTCTTTAAGTGTCTACCCCTCAGACAAAGCTATCTTGTTTTGCAAAAGTGCCTTTGGCTCAAATAAATAAATAAATAAAATGTAAAAAAAAAAACCAATGCTGCTCTGCTACAGCCAGTCCTCAGAGGAGCCGTAACCGGGGCCAAGGAACAGGCGTCCCGGGCAGGCTCGGCTCCAAGCACTGGGCGTTCGGCCCGTACTGGAGCCTCGACTGGCCACTCACTGGTTTACTGCCATTTGAGCAACGAGGAAGGAGGGGTGTACTGAAAGGATGATGAAGAGAGGATCTGGGTGGGGGGGGGGGGATGAAGACAGTGAAAAATGAACATAAATAGCTGCACAGGAATAGGGTGGACACACAGTCAGGAACATGTAAAGCAAAACCACTCACACACAAGTAATAACTGAGCTTTATGGAGGTTGCTGACAGTGTAGACTGTAATAACACAAAACCACACACACACACACGGAGTGAGGAGCAGAATTGGCATGTCTTCACACAGTTTAATTGGTTTATGGCTCAGACTTATAAGTCCAGAGTCCACTGTCAGGCCTACTTTGGTCTACTTTGTCCTCGGGTATCTGCGGGCCTTTGTCATCAGACTCGCTCAGACTTGTGCGGTTCTGAAGTGCCAGTTGGCTCATGTACCCCCTGCTGGTGTACAGCGGCTCGAAAGGCACACGCGCACCGGCAGCTGGATGCGCTGACTCCACCGGGCGCCGGGTTTTCAGTAACGGGGCTGGTGGACGGGGTGGAGGGGGGAAGGTTTGCCTTACCTGGATTGCCGCAGTCCGCGCACTTGTCGTTGCCCGGTCTCGCCAGCACGTCCTGCAGCTGCAGCTTGTTCCCCTCCGCTTCCAGCGCCATGGTGAGTTTATCCGTCCAGCCTCACCGCGGTGGGAAGAAGGTGCCCAAGAACATCCGTCGCTGGGGTCCAGCAGACAGACAGACTGGTCACCTGCCACCTCCGATCCGAGCTGTGCCCGAGGATAAGAGAGCAGAGAGAGAAAAGGAAACTGAGCGATCCGCGCCGAGAGCTCTTTCTGCCTCTCACTGATAGCTCTATTACCCAGGCTCTTTGGCTGCATAATAATCAAGCCCACACGTTACCATCGCCGCCTCCTCCCCTCCTCTCTGTCTGCCTGCTTTCCCTTCAGCCTTATATCTTAGAAAAGTGAGACATCCAGCGGTGAGCTAGGTGAAGCTGCACGTTTAAAGAATCCAGTGGAGTCGGATCCTGCGCTCGTGCAAAAATGTCATTTAAATGAAACTGATAACATGAACGTGCTCTGAATGCACACGCAGAAACGGAGAGGTGAATAAGTGTGCCTACTATTAATAAATACATATTAACATATATCTCCCATCTGAGGGAAGGTTGCAGGTTGTTTCTGAGGTTGCACTCTCCTGGATGGAGACCCCTGATTACCACTGGGATCGCTTTGGACTTCCACATCTGTTCCAGATGTTCCTTCAGCCGCTGGTAATTTACTATTTTCTCCTGCTCCTTCTTCCTGATGTTGCTGTCTGCTGCGATTACCACATTTAACACAACTCACACCACAGCGCATTTGGCCTGTTTCTCTTAACCACCTTTGTTGGTGTCTCCCAGCAGGACTTGGGGACTTTTAGGGTATATGCAGCACAGATGTTCTTGCACACAGACCCAGCTTGCATCTTACATCCTGTTGCCTGCCATGTGTTGGATAGTCTCTGGGGCAGCCTTGCACAGTCTGCAGCTTGGGTCCTGTTGGTTGTGGTAAACGCTTACTTCTATGGATCTGGCACTTGGGGCCTGTGTTTGTGTTGCCATCATCGGAGCCTCTGCGCTGTCGGCTTCTAACCAGTAGGATTTCCTAATGTCAGTCAGTTCCTCTGTCTGTCATCCCATGTAGGGGCTTGGTCGTCCGTGACAGTTTCTCTTCCTGTTCCTCATCACCGTCTGTCGGCAGCTGCCTGAGGCAATCGTTTTTGTTGTTGCATCAAATCATTTTTAAATAATATTTTCAACCAGCAGTTATGATTTTCAATTTCTTACAGTATCTAAGAGAACAGTATGAATCGGTTCTATCAGATTCAGTGTACAGTTAGAGTTTCTTTTTTAGTCCGTTATATTATTTTGAATTATGAAACTGTTTTTTAGTTTTCATGAGAACTTTATTTTGCAAAGTATCCAAAGTCATTTGTTTGTAATGAGGGGAAATTCTGATCACTGTGCTTTCCCCCTGTAGTCCTATAGTATCCGTTTGCTATTGTGCATTACATGGTCATTTTTAGCAGACTGGTTGTTAATGCCACGGAAAAAAATAAGTTACACATTTATTAAGACCAAAATTAAACCCATATATGGGTTTAATTAATATCAGCTCTTATTCTTTCACGAAAGTGCGGACAGTTTACAATAGCATCAATCGATTACTAATGTCTGTCTGCCGAGCCCTCAAAATAAAACGTCATACTTGCGCGACAGCAGGGTCAAACGGAGAGGCTGTTGTTTATGTCAAAACATTTTGAGACGGCCCTCTGTGAACTGAGAGAAAATGTCTACCGCTATGAATTTCGGGTCGAAGACTTTTAAACCTCGGCCCCCGGACAAAGGCTCGTTCCCTCTGGACCATTTCGGTAAGCTCCAGCTGAGCCTGTCTGCCCCGTTAAATAACTCTCGTTCCCCTCACCGCAGACACAACAGCGACAGAATTAATAATAACTGTGACAGTGTATGCTATAAATATTTAGAAATGTTTTAAATAAGTGCAATGCACTCATAGACCTTTGTCTAAGCCAGCTGCCTTTTAGCAGGATTGGTACATGGACGTTTACAGCGATGCTTGATGCTATTGCTATTAGGACAGAAGGTCTGAAGGACAGACTGTAATGAAAATAGCGTTTACACAAACATGTATGATGTGCTGCTCTGCGTTATATTTATACCAGTTATAAATGTTCTTAACTACATTAAACTTCTGATCAGTTTGCTTTATTAAAATAAGAGACATTTAATGAAAATGAAGATTGACCACCACACATCTTTCATGGTTTTCAAAACTATAATTGGGTGCACAAGTTTGAAATTATTTTCTTTAATCAACACAGGCTCATATATGTACACCCGCACTATTTGGTTAAATGTTCGTTAGCAAGTTGCACCTTGGTTGCACTTTAAAGAAATTATAAAAGCTCAAAATGACCATTCATGCGCATGATGAGTGTATGTAAAACAACTCGCTCACAAACAACAGGAAACTTTGTAGGACAACGCCTCACCTGCTGTTTGATTTTTTTCCCTTTCATTTGAAAACACAAATGTCTGTCCTGCTCTATATAAACTGCACAGAACCTTCAAGCAATATGTTGGCAGCAGCCCTTCACTTAAAAAGCTAGAAAAGTATCATGATACACAGTCATGGACAGAAAGTTTTGGCAGTAGCACAAATGTTGTGTTTCATACAAACTTCACTGATTCTGTTTTTATTAACATGATTTTTTTTTCTGCGTGTATGATCTACAGAAGAACCCTCATTAGCGTGTCATAACTTTCAAAGACTTTTAATGGCAATTAAAAATCAAATATGTGCATTATGTTGTTGGCCATTGTTCTCGATAACTTGTGCTGGATGTCAGCTTCTTCTGTAAATCCTGACTGATGATCGTGATGGGCCGCCTTATCGGGGCTGAAAGTTGATGACAACCTGTGGGCTCCTGATTCTTTAATGTTCCCCTTAAGCACTAGCGTTGTGTGGCTCGGAAGAAACAGTTTTATTACTGGGGGTTACAGATGACCATACAAATGCACAAGTCCTGATTTTGTCCTTTTGTTTTTCCAGGAGAGTGCAAAGCCTTCAAAGAAAAGTTCATGAAATGTCTCAGAGAGAACAACTATGACAACTCCATGTGCCGACTGCAGTCCAAAGACTACCTGGAGTGCCGAATGGACCAGTAAGAAAGCCAATGAAAATGTTACCTAGTGAATCGACAAAGGTAACGTGTATAATCGTCTTGGTTTTATTTTTTGTTTTCAGTCAGCTGATGACCAAGGAGCCTCTGGAGAAACTGGGATTTAAGGACCTGATGGATCCTCCCCCCAGCCAAGCAGGCAAAGACAACAAATCCTGATTTGACTCCACATCTGCTGTTTCCAAAGTGCAGAAGCATAGAATAAAGTGCTGTGACCGTGAGCTGACAAGGATGACTGCAAAGACTCTGAACATGCAGCTCCAGCACGAGGACTGTGTGTTTTCAGTCAATACAAATTAATTTTGTACATAAGATGACTTTATGTAATATATAGAGATGCTGTTTTGCTTGTCAATAAATCTTTTTTATCTAAACTTTTATTTTGGAGCCTTTGACACAGTTGCAGCAGTGACATTCTCTGAACAGTTCAAAAACAAACCCGCTTATCAAAAATCGACTACTCTTATGTTTCTCGAACACAACCTTTATGAAATTTAAAGGCTCCCTGGATCTTCTCAAATCCTGTATGGTGGAATTCAAACCAAATGTGCCTGTTTGGCATTTAAGAGTGTTTATTGTTAAGTATTTTTGATACTGTCCCATGAAATGACCAAAACGAATGATTCGTCCATGTCAGAGAAAAGTCGTTCTCCTGGAAATCCTTCCAAACAAAACATTCTTGTTCAGTCTTTTTAACTGAACTGCACTGTCATGAAGTTTAACTTTTAAAACACTAACCGAGGCCTGTAGTGTATATGGTTTTTCATCGTTTCTCTGAGCATCGTATCGCCTGATCTCGGGAATTTCTCAGGACATCCACCTCTGGGAAGACAGGCAGCGGTCTTAAATGCTGTCGCTGTAGATCTGGATGTCAAATTGTTTGGAAATTACTTTATAACTCTTTCGAGGTAGAGAAGCAGCGATAGTTGTTTCTGTAAGATCACTGCTGATATCTCTGACGCACACCTGAATGCTCCAGACAAGCAAAGACTTTGCTTCTCACTCTTACTGATAATCAGTTTGATTTGATTAGCAGCACCTGGCTGTTACTCACCTTCTGATACTCACCTTCCATATGTATTGACTCAGTCAATGGATCAGATTCTAATATGGTGGTTTGTAAATCACTTATAAATTATCAAATCTCAAACAGTAACTATAACTACAGGGAAGCTCCAAGATAGCAAACCAAGCCCTCACCTCTGAGCTCAGTAGCAGCAGTGTAGTTGGATGAAGCTTTCCAGCGAGCCTGATGCTTTTTAAACTCCTGCACCCGGCACATGTAGAGCCCCCGGTCCCCCTCGGACACGTTCAAGATAACCAGCTCAAAGATCTTTCCCTGTTTCACCACTGTCAGCTTCATCTTTGGCCATAGAAACGCTCCTTCCTCATATTGACACGGGCGATGAGGAGTTCGTCTTCTGGTTGATCCGTGCCCGCTGGTAGAAAGGTCCATTTAACCACAGGTAACGCTGTGTTGTGACATCGCTGGGAAACAACACAAGTAAGTGTGAAGGGAGAAGGGGTGATGGTGGCGTTGATGGCCAAACACAGATCTGTAGAAACAAGTAAGAATTACAGCATATATTATTTGGACTGTTGGATGCCATTGGCTGCAGGTTGTTTAACAAAAACAATTGTGGCTTCTGTAAAATAATTCAGAATTTAAGTGATTAAGATTAAGTTAACGAACATGGTGCAGAATTCAAGTCTTTGCAGAGATTAGTTGTTCTAATGTAAACTTGCTTGCTTATGAACACGTTCAAAAAGCCATCTTTAAAGTAAACATTTCAACTTGCACCAATGCATCTGTAATCTTTTAGTAGCAGTATTTCTTTAATGTGCTGTAATATAAAACATCACTTCATGGAATTACGTGCAATTTACAACATTTTTAAACTTTCTTTTGCTGTTTTTTTCTCTGTTAAGCCACTCAGCAATGACCCATGAATCATTCGAGCATAAAGGAGGCACCTGAGCCACTGTTGTTTTTATGTGTAACACCTAAGTAAGTTTAGGCACCTTGGTACCCATAGCAACATAATTTGTTCCCATTTCTTTAGCTAAACCTTGCTTAGCAATGATCTGAAGCAGATGAATGGTGGTTCAACGGTGGCTGTGAATGTTATTAATTTGGACCCAGAACTGACTAATAACGTGAATCTATTGTGAACAACTTTTAAAATGAGACGCTCAAAGTCACTGCATCGCATCAAAAGATCATAAAAGTGCTCTGAAAAATGGGTTTTCCTGACACAAGTTTTAGTTTTGGGGGGGGGGTCAAAGCTGTACCGTTCACAAAAAGTGTAAAAAGTGTCCATATTGTATCAAATGTAAGTGTGGGCAGCCTAGTGTTATTCATCAGTAGAAGAATACATCAGTGCATAGTTGGCTTGAATTTAGCTTTTGATAGTAAATGCACTGAGAAAGAACAGCCATGAGCATCACAAATCAGAGCTAAATATCTACACACTCCACGGTGAGTTTGTTGTTGCTCAGCAGCTTTCTTCCCTCTCAAGCTGACAGCAGTGTTGTTTTTGGCAGCTGTGATGACATACGTGGGATGATGGTTGAGGAACAAACTTTACTGCTGCGCGTGTTGTATGGCATTATATATGACACTTCTGCTTTTGTCAACTTTGGGCACATTTCACAATCCCCATTTTCCACGACACGCAAGCGTTTTACTGTCAAACAAGTCGCATGCTTTGAGCGCAGTGCATAATTACAATCAGGGCTTTTCCCCCAGTTTTGTCTTTTATTTGGTCTTGAGTGACAGAACAAAACAAGGAAAATATAGCTTAGAGACTGTAAAGTGCTGCTGCTGTGATGAGTTACTTAAATCGCCTGTCATAAATTACGCTTAAATAGACATGAAAATAAAAATACGAATTAAAAGTGCTAAGTAGATAGATATATACATGATATATACATGAGTGCAGGTGGTGATCAGTGCCAAACATGGAATGATGCAGTGAACACAGCGTAGGGTCATGTGTTAGTGGTGGGAACAGTCATACGGTTATTGTTCATGTGTCCAACAGCAGAGGGGAAGAAACTGTTCTTGTGGCGAGAGGTTCTGGTGCGAATGGACCGGAGCCTCCTGCCTGAGGGGAGCAGGTCAAACAGACTGTGTCCAGGGTGAGAAGGGTCAGCTGAGATCCGAGCTGCATGCCCCAGTGTCCTGGAGGCGTACAGGTCCTGCAGAGATGGGAGTCTGCAGCCAATCACCTTCTGATATGCCACGTTGATAAACTGTGTATTCTATTGATAACACACTCTCTAATCACACAAAGCTGCAGAAACTGGACAAAGACATGAAGTGCTGAGTTTGAGTCCAAACTCAGCAATAATCGGGAATATTTTTCACCACCTCACGGTGCAGAAGAGGGTGCAGTAGAAATACCTCATTGAGATGTTGCTGTTAAATAGGCTACTTAAGAACTTTGATTTCTACAGGAGCAGTATTGAACAGCTCTGTTGTTTTTTCTTTTAGCCCTCAAGGCTCTTCTTCCATCTGTTCATGCTGAATCGTATTTTTTTTAACAATGTGGGCAGGACCGCTTGAGAGCTAGATTCGTGCCATTCATTCAGTAATATTATTGATCTATGGGTTGTCATCTCATACTCTAGTAGGGGTCTATTTTTAGCCCAGCAGCATGCTACAAAGTGACTTTAATATTTATCGAACAGAGGAAAGTAGGTTGTGTTTTTGCTGGATCAACAGGCCGTATTTACCTAGATGACATGTAGAACTATTGCTACATTATGTTTGGCTTTGAAAATGTAGCCTGAGGTGAAAAACTACAATATGTTAACAGCTTGAAAAAACAATCTGAAGTGCATGGTACCAACCATAACCATTCATTGCTGGCAAAAACTAACTGAAAAGCTTGAATTTGCAGCTATCATAATGAGCAAAATACACTTCTTTCATTACTACTCTTCTCTCAGCAGACAAACAATGTGTCTCTGTAATGATTGTTACCATTTTCTGAATTGTGAATCAACACAGACAAACATACACAAACACAGACTGTCGGTAATGTAAAACACAATCGCATTTTTTAAAATGACATTCAAATGATCAAACACGTTGAAAGTGTTTGGATGGATTTTAATTTATGAATGTGATGCTGTTAATTTGTATTCGCCAAGCATGTTTACTTCCTTTAAAAAAAAAAAAAAAAAAAAAAATCACCCAAGTTGTATTTTTCATTGAACTGCAAAATATACTGAACGTGTTTCTTTTTTGTATTGCTTTTTTAACAACACAACTCACAAAGCATCTTGACACTGCTATGTGTGGACGGGGGCATTTCTTGTTTGTCATGCAGGATTAAAGGAGCCAGGCTTTGTTCACACAGCTAGGATTGTATTTTAAACTGACCCTGGGTCAGTATAAGTATCATACAGTTTAAACGAAGCACTGAAACTTGCACATATTTATTATAGATGCACTGAAGCTAATCGAGATATTTGCTGTCAGTCTTTGGCTGCGATTAAACACTTTACTGAAAACTTTATTAACTAGTAACTTCATCAGTCATGACAGAAGCTAATATTTCTGTGCTAACATCGTTTAAACGGTAACAGCTTTACTACAATAGACAGGCGGAAACGCCGTTTTTATGCATCTTTGAACGGCGTTTTTACGGCGTTCTGTGCCAGCTGTAACGACGTTTAAAACGGCGTTTTATTGAAATTATGCAGGGCACTCCCCATGGTTCCCTCATCCAATTACTTTCAACTCATTTCACCCAATCAAAGAAGAGGAAGTGCAGACCACACTAATGCATCACCGATTCACCTTGCTGCTAAGCGATTGCCTATTCAGTACCAGTGCTTGTCACAGTATTCACTTGTATTATAATCCCACTATGCATTTTGATGTGTTTAAGGCATGATCGAGCAAACAAACGACAGAATACTTTTTCTGAAACCTTAACTGTGTTACCTGTTATGGCAGCTAACAGGTAATGAGCAGAGCTAGCTCTGCTCATTTCTGAGCCTCTTTCTTATTTTCCTCTTTACTTTTCTTAACCTTTAACTTATGTCTTAGCAATCAGATCCTGCCATCTTGCATTACCGCTTCGTGCTAGTTATGTTGACTTTTCTCTTCTTTTGTCTCCACTTTTTTCACCCGTGTTTGGACACTCGGCGCATGGCTCCTTTGTTTACATTAGGGATCAGCTGTTAGCGCTGCGCCCTGCAGCTGCGCTACCGGCAGACAGACCCGGCCTACATCCCCAGTGAGGGAAGAAATGGGGGTGATGTCTCCCGAGGACACCTCACACACCATCTCTCCTTCCTGTAATCACTGTAAATGTGAGATGGCTCCCTGATATGATTGAGGAGCTAATGACGCTAACACGGTCACAGTGGCAGTATCCCGGCACTGCCTGGTACTCCCTCTGTGAGTAGGCTGCCCGGCTTCCAGCTGCTGCGGGCGGACAAGACGAGAGACAGCGGTGAGAGGAAAGGAGGGGGGCTGGCAGTGTTTGTTAAAGACGGTTGTGGTATCTCTGGGCACATCGCTGTGAAAGAACAACTCTGCAACACAGACATTGCGCTATTAGCCGTTAGCATCCGTGGAGGCAGCCTGTGACTCTCTGTGGTCCGCAGACTGCAAACGCAATCTCCGAGAGCTCTTCTTCTAATATCAGGGGACTTTAATCATGTCTCGCTGGACTCCACACTGCCCACCTTCACCCAGTATGTGACCTGCCTCACCGTAGGCAATAAAACATTGTATGCCAATGAAAAAGTGGCATACAGTTCATCACCTCCCCCTGCCCAGGGAAGATCCGATCGTAACCGAGTGCGTCTTGTCCCTGTGTGCAGCCCTTACTGTGCAGGGAGCCACTAATCACCCACGCAGTGCAGAGATGGTCCGCGGAGGGCATATAAATAAATAATAAAAGCAAGTAAATGACAGTATGCTCTTTCTGAAACAAACGGAGACCTTAACTTTTACCAAAATACCGTTTTACTCAGTTTAAAGTAATACCACTGTATAATAGCCTTCAAATTTAATAATGTTAACAGTATCTCAGGAATATTTTAAAGACTTTACACTTGGGGACATTACTCTGAAATTGTTGCACAATTTGTTAATGGAGTTTTTTGCAGATTGATCAACCTCTGCCCACATTTCCTCCAAAGCAACTCTGCTTCTCTAAGATGCTCTTTTAATATCTAATCATGTAGCTGACCTGTTACTCTTAAAATATCCCTGCAGCTGTTTCTTTTTAGAACCACTTTTTTCCAGCCTTCTCTTGCCCCATCCCAATGGCTGTTTTGAAACATTTTGCTGCCATCAAATTAAAATGGACTTATTTTTAACGACGTAGTCTCTGTGTAAACATTTGACATGTTTTCTATGTTCTACTGTGAATAAACTTTGCCTTTGACATTTGCAAATCACTGCTTGCTCTTTTTTTTATTCACATTTTACACCGGAGTCCAGTATTTTCAGAACTATGTTTGTACAAAGCGTAATCTGTACAAAGCAAAACATAATCTGCTCGCTAATGTTAACATTTTTCTCTGCTGTGAACTGTCACAACATCACACACGCTAAACCATTTTATACCTACTACACTATACTGAGCCACTTCAAGACCTACTATCGTTTTTTAATTATTTACTGTCAATACTTTATAGTTGTATTTATCAATATCAACAGCTGTAGCTTTTAGATTATTCAAGTTGACTTTATCGAGATTGTTTCAGTTGTAAACTTTCAACTTCACAACTTCCATCTTACACACTTTAAAAATCACTCAACATTTTTATTGTCAGTGTCATACAGCTCGTTCTTATATCTCCACTTGTAGCTCTCTTCACGACAACACAGACACAGGTCGGTTCTTTGAAACGGGCGTTTATTACTTGGGCCTTCTCTCCTCAGCTTCACCATCACCAGTATGCCAATACGCCGTGGGAACTGGTCACGAGTGAACAGTACAAACCAATTAGCAACTTTACAGTACACATATTAAGTCCAAACACAAATAACAACATTTCTCAAATGACAAATACCTCGTTGGCTGCTTGTCCTGAAAAGAGGTCCTTAAGTCCTTGTGTTGCTTTTTCTTTTAGCAAACTTTTAGCTTAAAATCGCTTCATGAGAGACATCTGCTCCTTCACAGTCCATGCAAAGTCTCGTGTACTCTCGTTAAGGATATTCTCACGAGACACTAGCTCTTACACTTTACACATGTACATTTCAAATAAAGACATTTCAACACAAACTATATATATATTCATGAAATTATGTAACTTATTATAAATCAGTCATCTACATCATGAAATCTACACAGAACATTTTAACAGCATTTACACCACTACTCAATGGTACATAGTAAACACGTATCATAACGTTTCACATTATATGTATCCAGTCACCTAGATATTTTGAAGTCTTTCCACTTGCTGCTATTATGTTTCAGTCATTAATTGAACTGTCTCAGTGATATGTGGAGTCCAGAAAGTATATTAAGCCAGATATGAGTTCAATACCATGACTCCCTCTGGTGCCACTTAGTGGATTAAATAGTTCTACCACTTGCTCCATCACCGTTCCGTCCAGAGTAAATTCAATGTCTGGCACAGTAATCCTCTCAGGCCAGTCGACCAGCAATCCCAGCTCATCTGTACCATGAGCAGCAGCACCACCACCAGAATCTGCACCTGAGCCCTGAGCAGCAGTCGTCTCACTCTCAGTGGCTGTCACACTACCATCAGCTGTCCCACCAATAGTCCCATCAGCAGCAGCTGCTCTGGTCTGAAAGATGTCCTGCATGGCAGTTGAGGCTTGGCCCTGTTGCTGGAGGCTGCCTCGGACAAAAATCTGTAATGGGTTCAAGTGTCTCTCTGTCCGCAAGCCATGATTGTTCCACTGTTGAGTGAAGTCTTTCAAATCTCTGTTGATCCTTGGGAGATAGATGTAATGGAGAGCCCAAAGGTGCATTTCATTGTCAATGTCAATGATGCCTTCCTCCTCCAGGTGGTGAAATAAATCACAGTACACATTGGTCATTCCTCGCCACAGATCACCCCAGAGCCTCTCAATTCTCTGATTATGGGTACTTCTTCCTCTTAGGGCACTTCCACGATCAAAGCCTCTGAAAATGTTCATCATCAGGCAGATAGCATTGTTTTCCCCTCCTCTGTCTGTCCGGACCCTCGAGGGTACACCATAGGATACCATAGGATACACCATAGAAAAAAAAATACATACAAGTATGTTTTATTATTTTTGCTGAGTGGAAAAAGACCTAAAATCTACCAAACAACCGGAAAGTATATAAACTGGGAACACAAGTGCTATATAAAAGTGGTAACTAACCAACTGCTCTAAAACTAAGCTAACTGACATAGTAAATTTGAAAACAGTTTAAAAAAAAACATCCCCATTCATAGATGATGTCACAATCTCAATGGCTTACAGAGTGATGATGTCACAAACGTCTTAGAATCTTTGATCCTTCTTTTTCTATAAATAGAAGTGAGAATCAGCAGTTATCAGTCAGTTTGTTGACAGCAGTTGAAGCCAGCAGCAGTTCGCAAACGTTCCAACGTTCAAGCAGAGATACATTTGGTCACGCCTGCAAGAACCAAGTTTAACAGTAAACCATTTGAGCAGACCTTTCACCTTTTCACACTTTGAAGAAGAAAGAAGAACCATCTATTTTATTTCATAATATTTTGAGGTGAAATCTGCTTTACTCTTCTAACTTTTAGTGTTAATCACTTTGATAGCATCAGAGATGTCTTTCGGAAATGTCCAGGACAAGTTAGTCCCCGGTGGCTGGCTCTCCTCCAACTACCGAATTATAAGTGTTGTCGGAGAAGGGATATATGGCAGAGTTGCCAAATGTGTCCAAATGGCTAACAAAAAGATTGTAGCCATTAAAATGATAAAGGATCAGGACCAAAAAGACCCGTTTAAAAACCAAGAGCTGGCTGCCCTGCAAAAACTTAAAGCCTGTAACTCCAGCAAGTACAATATAGTCGAATGGTACCAGGCTTTTACAGTCCGTGGACATCTGTGCCTTGAATTTGAATTCCTCGAAAAAAGTCTTCTTGACTTATTGCGAGAAAGATATTGCAATCCGCTCAGTTTAAAGGCTATTCGCCCCATCGTCATACAGATAGCTTTAGCTCTTAGCCACCTCAAGTCGATTGGAACAATCCATGCAGACTTGAAATTAGAGAACGTAATGCTGGTGAATAATCCCCAAGAGCCATACCGAGTTAAACTAATTGACTTCGGTCTGGCCTGTGAGACCTCAGCTGCCAAGGTGGGCTCATACATCCAGACACGTCCGTACCGGTCTCCGGAGATTATTCTGGGGCTTCCATTTACAGAAGCCATAGACATATGGTCTCTGGGCTGCATGGCAGTGTCTCTATACACTGGTTACTTGCTGTACCCGGGATACAGTGAACATGCCATACTAAAATACATAACGGAGACTCAAGGAGAACTCCCAGAGCAAATGTTAAACTGTGGGCAAAAGACTGCAAAGTATTTCTGCAGGGAGTTCAATTCCGACAACATCTACCACTGGAAACTCAAGACAACTGAACAATATTTCCAGGAGTTTGGGATTGAGTTTGTTGACAAAAGAGTTAAAAAATTGAAGTCTCTGGATGAACTCTTATATACCGAGATCATTGAAGATGAGGATTATGCAGATGAAACTGCAAAAAGGTGTGATATCCTGATGTTTGTAGAAATGGTAAAGCACTTGCTTCACCTCGATCCCCGAAAACGAATAACACCCAATCAGGTCCTTGAGCATGCCTTTTCAAAACTGAGCCACCTTGCATGGATACGCCAGAGAAGCTCCTATGTTGAGTCCTGCTATGAGCACATAAACTACTTAAGGACAAAGAAGAAAGAGACGCCAGGACAGAGTCTCCATACCAGCAGGACAGAGTCTGCACACAAGCCCACCTCTGACACCAGACAATCTGCTCAGAGGAACTTCCCTCCCTCTGCAGCAGAGAGAAAAACACAAGTGATCCCCCACAGCCAAAACGGTTCTCCCCATTCAACTCAGAGGAGCAGCCACAATTTAGTCAGGTCCAGTCAGAGTGAAAATTCTGAGACAATTCCAAAGAAAGCACAGTGTAAAAGAAAGCACCTGCAGGAAAATGAAAAGGATACGAGTGACCCAGATCTTAAAAGAAAAAAGACTAATTGGAAAGATGTGCGCAGAGAAACACTGTACCAACATGAAAGGTCAGATCATGACCAGCAGAAACGCCACGATTCTATGGCTCCATCCTGCGCAACCACTAGCTACAGGACACAAAATTCCATCTTGCCAATTAAGAGGAAGCCAGATGAAAGCATCTTTGCGACATCAAATAAGAGGGCCAGAACCAACTGCGAAAACGGCAAGCGCCACACCTTTAACCACAGCTGGGCCGAGGACCACCGCTAGAGAATCATTTTTTGAAATAAAAATGAAGACATCTACATCAGCCATTTCCAGGCTGAAGGTGAATAAGGCACCGGGCACAGACGGTTATCCGTCCGAATGGTATAAAGCATTTAGGACGCAACTAACACCAGTGCTGCTTAATTGCTTTAATCATACACTAAGAACAGGAGTAGCCCCACAATCTCGGAGAGAAGCAGTTATCCCAAAAGACGGCAAAGATAAAAAAGAATGCAGCTCGTATAGGCCAATCTCTATCCTTAACGTGGACTATAAATTATTTGCTTCAATATTAGCTAAGAGACTGGAATCAATTATCCCGGAACTGATAGACCTAGATCAGACAGGCTTTGTCTCAAATAGACAGACCTCTCTGCATTGAATCATATCTGTTGTTAACCTCTGTCTCTCTTCCACAGCATATCTTTTATCCTGTCTTCCTTCTCTCACCCCAACCGGTCGCAGCAGATGGCCGCCCCTCCCTGAGCCTGGTTCTGCCGGAGGTTTCTTCCTGTTAAAAGGGAGTTTTTCCTTCCCACTGTTGCCAAAGTGCTTGCTCATAGGGGGTCATATATGATTGTTGGTTTTTTTTTCTCTGTATCTATGAAGCGCCTTGAGGCGACTTATGTTGTGATTTGGCGCTATATAAATAAAATTGAATTGAATTGAATTGAACCTGAGGAGAACGCTACAAGTGATGGATCATATAACATCAGGAAATATTAGTGCAATGTTGGTCAGCCTAGACACTGAAAAGGCATTTGACTCGGTGGGTTGGGAATATCTATTTAGGGTACTAGCAAGATTCGGATTCAAAGATGGCTTCATTAAATGTATCGAAGCACTGTATTAGTGATGGGATTTCCGGCTCTTTTTAGAGATCCGGCTCTTTCGGTTCGGCTCACTAAAAAGAGCCGGCTCTTTCGGCTCCGAACCGGCTCTTCAGGTTGTTTTGTTGCTTTAATTAATTTATTATTAACAATAATATAAAATTATGCACAAAAGGAATTACTAACGTAAAAAGTGGTTTTATTTATATATGTTTATATATAAATATATGCGGTGGCCCCTAGAGACAAAACACGTACAAACTCCAAAACACATTTCTAGCATGAACTGAACTTCCAAAGCAGAGCTACTAGATCACTTAAATTACACAATTGAAAGCATGTGTGTATTGTTTGTGTATTTATACACAGGCACTCATATATATATTCAAATAATTTAAAAAAAGTTCATTTACCTGTTATTACCACACACCAAATCCGGTCGTTGGTACTTGCTGGCTTGTGTAGCCACAAGATAACAAAGGCTCAACACTGCGCCCAGCATCCTGGAGCACTTCTGTTGTCTTTTGTACGTGTTTTGAGTTTTTATGTGCTTCTGAGTTTTTATATGCTTCTGAGTTTTTACGTGCTTCGGAGTTTGTACGTGTTTTTACGTGTTTTGGAGTTTGTACGTGTTTTGGAGTTTGTACGTGTTTTTACGTGTTTTGGAGTTTGTACATGCTTCAGAGTTCGTATGTGCTTTGTCTCTAGGGGCCACCGTAAATATACTTTTATTTATTCACTCCACATAAAATGTAATAAATAAATCATATAATACAAAAATCAACTATTCACATTTCAAGTTTTAACTATTTAAATTTTCAGCTTTTTCCTTTCACAAATTTAAAGTGAAAAGAACACAAAACACTGCAAACCACAACACAATTAAATATAAATTATAATATGAAAACTAAAAGAACATGCATATTCTCTGTCATATGGACCTGCATGAATAAACTTTCTCAATCCTTTATCATCTGCAACCGAAAATAGTTGTGGATGATTACTATACCTTTCTAATGTTGTTGTCCCTGCCTCTCTTTCTCTCTCTCTGGCTCTGTTCCTGTGCTACTGAGTGTAACTACCGCCCCTCCCCCCTCTGCCCAGCGTAAAGCACAAGGCTCGCGTGCAGAGTGAAGCGGAAAAAAAGTGCGAGAGAGAGAGGCTGAGAGAAAGAAAAAAAAAAAAAAAAACCCACGTGACGGCTCGCGATAAGGTGACGGCTCGCGATAAGGAGCCGGCTCGCGTCGTTCACGTCAAAGAGCCGGCTCTAAGAGCCATTTCGTTCGCGAACGACCCATCACTACACTGTATCACTCCCCAACAGCCAGGATCAGGATTAATGGGCACCTGTCTCAAAATATTGCTTTGAAGCGAGGGACACGCCAGGGCTGCCCCTTGAGCCCATCCCTGTTTGCCTTGTACATTGAGCCTCTGGCTCAGGCTATTAGAGAAAACTCTGAAATACAAGGAATAATGATCAGGGGTGAAGAACACAAGACTTGTATGTGTGGGACAGATGGATCTCACGGTTCATCTGAAACGGCAGACGACCGAGGGTCCAGTACAAAACGCTGCAACTGAAAAAAGAGAAGGGAGGGAGAGCTTTGCCGTGCTTACAAGATTACTACTACGCCGCACAACTGAAGCCCCTGGTAAACTGGTGCTCCCCAAACTATGAAGCTAAGTGGAAAAATATGGAAATTACACAATTAGACTTCCCACTACAGTCACTTTTAGGAAATAAGAACCAAGCTGAAAGATTTTACGAAGATTTGAACCATTTGACCCGGTTCACCCTGAAACTATGGTTCAGGGTAGTGGGGAAACTACAAATAGAAAAACAGGTTAGGACCTTGAATTGGATAGCTTATGACCCGGAGTTTGTGCCTGCCAGGCTGGATGGGACCTTTAAACAGTGGTCTCTGAGAGGAATTACTTCTTTTTGTTCACTAGCAACAAATGGGGGATTCCAAAGCTATGAAACCATCTCAGACACATACGGACTGGCAAAGCAGGACTTCTTTAGATACTTGCAGGTTAGAGACTATTACAACAAGACGTTACTAATCAGAGATGAAAACGAATACGACCTAATTCAAATCTTTCAAGAGGCATACAAGAGAAAGGACTCTAAAAAGATGGTCTCAAAAATATACGGTAGTATACAAGCCTCTAAAAATCACTCTACGTTGTACATTAAGCAGAAATGGGAGAGGGAATCAGGCTCACTAATTTCAGAGGACAGCTGGTGGGGAATATGTGAGTCTCAGGCTACCACTGCAAATTCAAGGTCTTTAAGAGAGTTTGGTTGGAAGAATGTAGTGAGATTCTTTATCACTCCTAAACTCACAGCTCGGCAAACAGGCTCACAGAGCCAGGGCCTATGTTGGAGAGGTTGTGGAACCCCCATGGCAAACCATTTTCATGTCTTCTGGGCCTGCCCAAAGATCCAGCCATATTGGGGGGAGGTGGCCCTTGAGATATACAAAATAATTGGGATTAAAATAGTCTACTCATTTGATACGTTGTATCTTGGCAAATTGCCTACGGCACTCCCACATAAAGATAATTATTTATTGAAAATACTTTTGGCTGGCAGCAGGAAGGCCATAACCCGAAGATGGCAAAAGGCAGACCCTCCAACTAGGGCCCAATGGCGTGGGATAGTGGAAGAAATTTTTGGAATGGAAAGACTTACCTTTGTCCTTAGACTCGAGCTTGAGAAATTCAAGAAGCTCTGGGAAAAATGGGTTGTGTACTCCCTTTGTATTGAATAATTGAATATTACCATGATGTAAGAAGATGCTATTACTGGAATTGTGTATGTCTCCTATGCTGACCGCAAGTTTTGTATTCACATACTGTAAACTGACAAATAAAAAGTTATAAAAAAAAAAAAGAAAAAAAGAAAGCAAAATAAATAAATGAATAAATAAACAAAAGTCTCTTTCAGATTTTTTTGTTTAGATTTGTTTTCTGGAGATTTTAAGGAATTACTGAATTGTGTACACTGATGCTTTAAAGCCAAAGCAGTTCATAATGATTGGCCATGCTTGTCTTAAACTCACAGGGAGATTACAAATATATGATCTAAAGCCAACATATTATTATTTTTACACACACTTTTAACATATTACACAAGTCAGGTTTTTGCTGTTATTTGACATGTTTCCATTAAAATAGGTTCAAAAGAATTGCACAGATTGCATGTGCAAACAGGTGACTCATTGAAGCGCTGATTGCAGTGCTGACATTAAATAGTACATGCTGTGCACGCCATGCACTGTGGTGTCAGAAGTGTCCCAGAGTGCCCGATGTGTTTGCATCTGTGTCTGAAATCCTTTGTGCCTTCTCTCACATGATGATAATAAACCAAATGCATTGATCATTTGAAACTTAAAAAAAAATACATACAAGTATGTTTTATTATTTTTGCTGAGTGGAAAAAGACCTAAAATCTACCAAACAACCGGAAAGTATATAAACTGGGAACACAAGTGCTATATAAAAGTGGTAACTAACCAACTGCTCTAAAACTAAGCTAACTGACATAGTAAATTTGAAAACAGTTTAAAAAAAAACATCCCCATTCATAGATGATGTCACAATCTCAATGGCTTACAGAGTGATGATGTCACAAACGTCTTAGAATCTTTGATCCTTCTTTTTCTATAAATAGAAGTGAGAATCAGCAGTTATCAGTCAGTTTGTTGACAGCAGTTGAAGCCAGCAGCAGTTCGCAAACGTTCCAACGTTCAAGCAGAGATACATTTGGTCACGCCTGCAAGAACCAAGTTTAACAGTAAACCGTTTGAGCAGACCTTTCACCTTTTCACACTTTGAAGAAGAAAGAAGAACCATCTATTTTATTTCATAATATTTTGAGGTGAAATCTGCTTTACTCTTCTAACTTTTAGTGTTAATCACTTTGATAGCATCAGAGATGTCTTTCGGAAATGTCCAGGACAAGTTAGTCCCCGGTGGCTGGCTCTCCTCCAACTACCGAATTATAAGTGTTGTCGGAGAAGGGATATATGGCAGAGTTGCCAAATGTGTCCAAATGGCTAACAAAAAGATTGTAGCCATTAAAATGATAAAGGATCAGGACCAAAAAGACCCGTTTAAAAACCAAGAGCTGGCTGCCCTGCAAAAACTTAAAGCCTGTAACTCCAGCAAGTACAATATAGTCGAATGGTACCAGGCTTTTACAGTCCGTGGACATCTGTGCCTTGAATTTGAATTCCTCGAAAAAAGTCTTCTTGACTTATTGCGAGAAAGATATTGCAATCCGCTCAGTTTAAAGGCTATTCGCCCCATCGTCATACAGATAGCTTTAGCTCTTAGCCACCTCAAGTCGATTGGAACAATCCATGCAGACTTGAAATTAGAGAACGTAATGCTGGTGAATAATCCCCAAGAGCCATACCGAGTTAAACTAATTGACTTCGGTCTGGCCTGTGAGACCTCAGCTGCCAAGGTGGGCTCATACATCCAGACACGTCCGTACCGGTCTCCGGAGATTATTCTGGGGCTTCCATTTACAGAAGCCATAGACATATGGTCTCTGGGCTGCATGGCAGTGTCTCTATACACTGGTTACTTGCTGTACCCGGGATACAGTGAACATGCCATACTAAAATACATAACGGAGACTCAAGGAGAACTCCCAGAGCAAATGTTAAACTGTGGGCAAAAGACTGCAAAGTATTTCTGCAGGGAGTTCAATTCCGACAACATCTACCACTGGAAACTCAAGACAACTGAACAATATTTCCAGGAGTTTGGGATTGAGTTTGTTGACAAAAGAGTTAAAAAATTGAAGTCTCTGGATGAACTCTTATATACCGAGATCATTGAAGATGAGGATTATGCAGATGAAACTGCAAAAAGGTGTGATATCCTGATGTTTGTAGAAATGGTAAAGCACTTGCTTCACCTCGATCCCCGAAAACGAATAACACCCAATCAGGTCCTTGAGCATGCCTTTTCAAAACTGAGCCACCTTGCATGGATACGCCAGAGAAGCTCCTATGTTGAGTCCTGCTATGAGCACATAAACTACTTAAGGACAAAGAAGAAAGAGACGCCAGGACAGAGTCTCCATACCAGCAGGACAGAGTCTGCACACAAGCCCACCTCTGACACCAGACAATCTGCTCAGAGGAACTTCCCTCCCTCTGCAGCAGAGAGAAAAACACAAGTGATCCCCCACAGCCAAAACGGTTCTCCCCATTCAACTCAGAGGAGCAGCCACAATTTAGTCAGGTCCAGTCAGAGTGAAAATTCTGAGACAATTCCAAAGAAAGCACAGTGTAAAAGAAAGCACCTGCAGGAAAATGAAAAGGATACGAGTGACCCAGATCTTAAAAGAAAAAAGACTAATTGGAAAGATGTGCGCAGAGAAACACTGTACCAACATGAAAGGTCAGATCATGACCAGCAGAAACGCCACGATTCTATGGCTCCATCCTGCGCAACCACTAGCTACAGGACACAAAATTCCATCTTGCCAATTAAGAGGAAGCCAGATGAAAGCATCTTTGCGACATCAAATAAGAGGGCCAGAACCAACTGCGAAAACGGCAAGCGCCACACCTTTAACCACAGCTGGGCCGAGGACCACCGCTAGAGAATCATTTTTTGAAATAAAAATGAAGACATCTACATCAGCCATTTCCAGGCTGAAGGTGAATAAGGCACCGGGCACAGACGGTTATCCGTCCGAATGGTATAAAGCATTTAGGACGCAACTAACACCAGTGCTGCTTAATTGCTTTAATCATACACTAAGAACAGGAGTAGCCCCACAATCTCGGAGAGAAGCAGTTATCCCAAAAGACGGCAAAGATAAAAAAGAATGCAGCTCGTATAGGCCAATCTCTATCCTTAACGTGGACTATAAATTATTTGCTTCAATATTAGCTAAGAGACTGGAATCAATTATCCCGGAGCTGATAGACCTAGATCAGACAGGCTTTGTCTCAAATAGACAGACCTCTCTGCATTGAATCATATCTGTTGTTAACCTCTGTCTCTCTTCCACAGCATATCTTTTATCCTGTCTTCCTTCTCTCACCCCAACCGGTCGCAGCAGATGGCCGCCCCTCCCTGAGCCTGGTTCTGCCGGAGGTTTCTTCCTGTTAAAAGGGAGTTTTTCCTTCCCACTGTTGCCAAAGTGCTTGCTCATAGGGGGTCATATATGATTGTTGGTTTTTTTTTTAAATAAATGAATAAATAAACAAAAGTCTCTTTCAGATTTTTTTGTTTAGATTTGTTTTCTGGAGATTTTAAGGAATTACTGAATTGTGTACACTGATGCTTTAAAGCCAAAGCAGTTCATAATGATTGGCCATGCTTGTCTTAAACTCACAGGGAGATTACAAATATATGATCTAAAGCCAACATATTATTATTTTTACACACACTTTTAACATATTACACAAGTCAGGTTTTTGCTGTTATTTGACATGTTTCCATTAAAATAGGTTCAAAAGAATTGCACAGATTGCATGTGCAAACAGGTGACTCATTGAAGCGCTGATTGCAGTGCTGACATTAAATAGTACATGCTGTGCACGCCATGCACTGTGGTGTCAGAAGTGTCCCAGAGTGCCCGATGTGTTTGCATCTGTGTCTGAAATCCTTTGTGCCTTCTCTCACATGATGATAATAAACCAAATGCATTGATCATTTGAAACTTAAAAAAAATACATACAAGTATGTTTTATTATTTTTGCTGAGTGGAAAAAGACCTAAAATCTACCAAACAACCGGAAAGTATATAAACTGGGAACACAAGTGCTATATAAAAGTGGTAACTAACCAACTGCTCTAAAACTAAGCTAACTGACATAGTAAATTTGAAAACAGTTTAAAAAAAAACATCCCCATTCATAGATGATGTCACAATCTCAATGGCTTACAGAGTGATGATGTCACAAACGTCTTAGAATCTTTGATCCTTCTTTTTCTATAAATAGAAGTGAGAATCAGCAGTTATCAGTCAGTTTGTTGACAGCAGTTGAAGCCAGCAGCAGTTCGCAAACGTTCCAACGTTCAAGCAGAGATACATTTGGTCACGCCTGCAAGAACCAAGTTTAACAGTAAACCATTTGAGCAGACCTTTCACCTTTTCACACTTTGAAGAAGAAAGAAGAACCATCTATTTTATTTCATAATATTTTGAGGTGAAATCTGCTTTACTCTTCTAACTTTTAGTGTTAATCACTTTGATAGCATCAGAGATGTCTTTCGGAAATGTCCAGGACAAGTTAGTCCCCGGTGGCTGGCTCTCCTCCAACTACCGAATTATAAGTGTTGTCGGAGAAGGGATATATGGCAGAGTTGCCAAATGTGTCCAAATGGCTAACAAAAAGATTGTAGCCATTAAAATGATAAAGGATCAGGACCAAAAAGACCCGTTTAAAAACCAAGAGCTGGCTGCCCTGCAAAAACTTAAAGCCTGTAACTCCAGCAAGTACAATATAGTCGAATGGTACCAGGCTTTTACAGTCCGTGGACATCTGTGCCTTGAATTTGAATTCCTCGAAAAAAGTCTTCTTGACTTATTGCGAGAAAGATATTGCAATCCGCTCAGTTTAAAGGCTATTCGCCCCATCGTCATACAGATAGCTTTAGCTCTTAGCCACCTCAAGTCGATTGGAACAATCCATGCAGACTTGAAATTAGAGAACGTAATGCTGGTGAATAATCCCCAAGAGCCATACCGAGTTAAACTAATTGACTTCGGTCTGGCCTGTGAGACCTCAGCTGCCAAGGTGGGCTCATACATCCAGACACGTCCGTACCGGTCTCCGGAGATTATTCTGGGGCTTCCATTTACAGAAGCCATAGACATATGGTCTCTGGGCTGCATGGCAGTGTCTCTATACACTGGTTACTTGCTGTACCCGGGATACAGTGAACATGCCATACTAAAATACATAACGGAGACTCAAGGAGAACTCCCAGAGCAAATGTTAAACTGTGGGCAAAAGACTGCAAAGTATTTCTGCAGGGAGTTCAATTCCGACAACATCTACCACTGGAAACTCAAGACAACTGAACAATATTTCCAGGAGTTTGGGATTGAGTTTGTTGACAAAAGAGTTAAAAAATTGAAGTCTCTGGATGAACTCTTATATACCGAGATCATTGAAGATGAGGATTATGCAGATGAAACTGCAAAAAGGTGTGATATCCTGATGTTTGTAGAAATGGTAAAGCACTTGCTTCACCTCGATCCCCGAAAACGAATAACACCCAATCAGGTCCTTGAGCATGCCTTTTCAAAACTGAGCCACCTTGCATGGATACGCCAGAGAAGCTCCTATGTTGAGTCCTGCTATGAGCACATAAACTACTTAAGGACAAAGAAGAAAGAGACGCCAGGACAGAGTCTCCATACCAGCAGGACAGAGTCTGCACACAAGCCCACCTCTGACACCAGACAATCTGCTCAGAGGAACTTCCCTCCCTCTGCAGCAGAGAGAAAAACACAAGTGATCCCCCACAGCCAAAACGGTTCTCCCCATTCAACTCAGAGGAGCAGCCACAATTTAGTCAGGTCCAGTCAGAGTGAAAATTCTGAGACAATTCCAAAGAAAGCACAGTGTAAAAGAAAGCACCTGCAGGAAAATGAAAAGGATACGAGTGACCCAGATCTTAAAAGAAAAAAGACTAATTGGAAAGATGTGCGCAGAGAAACACTGTACCAACATGAAAGGTCAGATCATGACCAGCAGAAACGCCACGATTCTATGGCTCCATCCTGCGCAACCACTAGCTACAGGACACAAAATTCCATCTTGCCAATTAAGAGGAAGCCAGATGAAAGCATCTTTGCGACATCAAATAAGAGGGCCAGAACCAACTGCGAAAACGGCAAGCGCCACACCTTTAACCACAGCTGGGCCGAGGACCACCGCTAGAGAATCATTTTTTGAAATAAAAATGAAGACATCTACATCAGCCATTTCCAGGCTGAAGGTGAATAAGGCACCGGGCACAGACGGTTATCCGTCCGAATGGTATAAAGCATTTAGGACGCAACTAACACCAGTGCTGCTTAATTGCTTTAATCATACACTAAGAACAGGAGTAGCCCCACAATCTCGGAGAGAAGCAGTTATCCCAAAAGACGGCAAAGATAAAAAAGAATGCAGCTCGTATAGGCCAATCTCTATCCTTAACGTGGACTATAAATTATTTGCTTCAATATTAGCTAAGAGACTGGAATCAATTATCCCGGAGCTGATAGACCTAGATCAGACAGGCTTTGTCTCAAATAGACAGACCTCTCTGCATTGAATCATATCTGTTGTTAACCTCTGTCTCTCTTCCACAGCATATCTTTTATCCTGTCTTCCTTCTCTCACCCCAACCGGTCGCAGCAGATGGCCGCCCCTCCCTGAGCCTGGTTCTGCCGGAGGTTTCTTCCTGTTAAAAGGGAGTTTTTCCTTCCCACTGTTGCCAAAGTGCTTGCTCATAGGGGGTCATATATGATTGTTGGTTTTTTTTTTAAATAAATGAATAAATAAACAAAAGTCTCTTTCAGATTTTTTTGTTTAGATTTGTTTTCTGGAGATTTTAAGGAATTACTGAATTGTGTACACTGATGCTTTAAAGCCAAAGCAGTTCATAATGATTGGCCATGCTTGTCTTAAACTCACAGGGAGATTACAAATATATGATCTAAAGCCAACATATTATTATTTTTACACACACTTTTAACATATTACACAAGTCAGGTTTTTGCTGTTATTTGACATGTTTCCATTAAA
Source organism: Rhamphochromis longiceps (assembly GCF_057381845.1). Taxonomy (NCBI): domain Eukaryota; kingdom Metazoa; phylum Chordata; class Actinopteri; order Cichliformes; family Cichlidae; genus Rhamphochromis; species Rhamphochromis longiceps. The sequence goes on along the minus strand of NC_140564.1, from coordinate 11,404,041 downwards.
ATAGGTTCAAAAGAATTGCACAGATTGCATGTGCAAACAGGTGACTCATTGAAGCGCTGATTGCAGTGCTGACATTAAATAGTACATGCTGTGCACGCCATGCACTGTGGTGTCAGAAGTGTCCCAGAGTGCCCGATGTGTTTGCATCTGTGTCTGAAATCCTTTGTGCCTTCTCTCACATGATGATAATAAACCAAATGCATTGATCATTTGAAACTTAAAAAAAATACATACAAGTATGTTTTATTATTTTTGCTGAGTGGAAAAAGACCTAAAATCTACCAAACAACCGGAAAGTATATAAACTGGGAACACAAGTGCTATATAAAAGTGGTAACTAACCAACTGCTCTAAAACTAAGCTAACTGACATAGTAAATTTGAAAACAGTTTAAAAAAAAACATCCCCATTCATAGATGATGTCACAATCTCAATGGCTTACAGAGTGATGATGTCACAAACGTCTTAGAATCTTTGATCCTTCTTTTTCTATAAATAGAAGTGAGAATCAGCAGTTATCAGTCAGTTTGTTGACAGCAGTTGAAGCCAGCAGCAGTTCGCAAACGTTCCAACGTTCAAGCAGAGATACATTTGGTCACGCCTGCAAGAACCAAGTTTAACAGTAAACCGTTTGAGCAGACCTTTCACCTTTTCACACTTTGAAGAAGAAAGAAGAACCATCTATTTTATTTCATAATATTTTGAGGTGAAATCTGCTTTACTCTTCTAACTTTTAGTGTTAATCACTTTGATAGCATCAGAGATGTCTTTCGGAAATGTCCAGGACAAGTTAGTCCCCGGTGGCTGGCTCTCCTCCAACTACCGAATTATAAGTGTTGTCGGAGAAGGGATATATGGCAGAGTTGCCAAATGTGTCCAAATGGCTAACAAAAAGATTGTAGCCATTAAAATGATAAAGGATCAGGACCAAAAAGACCCGTTTAAAAACCAAGAGCTGGCTGCCCTGCAAAAACTTAAAGCCTGTAACTCCAGCAAGTACAATATAGTCGAATGGTACCAGGCTTTTACAGTCCGTGGACATCTGTGCCTTGAATTTGAATTCCTCGAAAAAAGTCTTCTTGACTTATTGCGAGAAAGATATTGCAATCCGCTCAGTTTAAAGGCTATTCGCCCCATCGTCATACAGATAGCTTTAGCTCTTAGCCACCTCAAGTCGATTGGAACAATCCATGCAGACTTGAAATTAGAGAACGTAATGCTGGTGAATAATCCCCAAGAGCCATACCGAGTTAAACTAATTGACTTCGGTCTGGCCTGTGAGACCTCAGCTGCCAAGGTGGGCTCATACATCCAGACACGTCCGTACCGGTCTCCGGAGATTATTCTGGGGCTTCCATTTACAGAAGCCATAGACATATGGTCTCTGGGCTGCATGGCAGTGTCTCTATACACTGGTTACTTGCTGTACCCGGGATACAGTGAACATGCCATACTAAAATACATAACGGAGACTCAAGGAGAACTCCCAGAGCAAATGTTAAACTGTGGGCAAAAGACTGCAAAGTATTTCTGCAGGGAGTTCAATTCCGACAACATCTACCACTGGAAACTCAAGACAACTGAACAATATTTCCAGGAGTTTGGGATTGAGTTTGTTGACAAAAGAGTTAAAAAATTGAAGTCTCTGGATGAACTCTTATATACCGAGATCATTGAAGATGAGGATTATGCAGATGAAACTGCAAAAAGGTGTGATATCCTGATGTTTGTAGAAATGGTAAAGCACTTGCTTCACCTCGATCCCCGAAAACGAATAACACCCAATCAGGTCCTTGAGCATGCCTTTTCAAAACTGAGCCACCTTGCATGGATACGCCAGAGAAGCTCCTATGTTGAGTCCTGCTATGAGCACATAAACTACTTAAGGACAAAGAAGAAAGAGACGCCAGGACAGAGTCTCCATACCAGCAGGACAGAGTCTGCACACAAGCCCACCTCTGACACCAGACAATCTGCTCAGAGGAACTTCCCTCCCTCTGCAGCAGAGAGAAAAACACAAGTGATCCCCCACAGCCAAAACGGTTCTCCCCATTCAACTCAGAGGAGCAGCCACAATTTAGTCAGGTCCAGTCAGAGTGAAAATTCTGAGACAATTCCAAAGAAAGCACAGTGTAAAAGAAAGCACCTGCAGGAAAATGAAAAGGATACGAGTGACCCAGATCTTAAAAGAAAAAAGACTAATTGGAAAGATGTGCGCAGAGAAACACTGTACCAACATGAAAGGTCAGATCATGACCAGCAGAAACGCCACGATTCTATGGCTCCATCCTGCGCAACCACTAGCTACAGGACACAAAATTCCATCTTGCCAATTAAGAGGAAGCCAGATGAAAGCATCTTTGCGACATCAAATAAGAGGGCCAGAACCAACTGCGAAAACGGCAAGCGCCACACCTTTAACCACAGCTGGGCCGAGGACCACCGCTAGAGAATCATTTTTTGAAATAAAAATGAAGACATCTACATCAGCCATTTCCAGGCTGAAGGTGAATAAGGCACCGGGCACAGACGGTTATCCGTCCGAATGGTATAAAGCATTTAGGACGCAACTAACACCAGTGCTGCTTAATTGCTTTAATCATACACTAAGAACAGGAGTAGCCCCACAATCTCGGAGAGAAGCAGTTATCCCAAAAGACGGCAAAGATAAAAAAGAATGCAGCTCGTATAGGCCAATCTCTATCCTTAACGTGGACTATAAATTATTTGCTTCAATATTAGCTAAGAGACTGGAATCAATTATCCCGGATCTGATAGACCTAGATCAGACAGGCTTTGTCTCAAATAGACAGACCTCTCTGCATTGAATCATATCTGTTGTTAACCTCTGTCTCTCTTCCACAGCATATCTTTTATCCTGTCTTCCTTCTCTCACCCCAACCGGTCGCAGCAGATGGCCGCCCCTCCCTGAGCCTGGTTCTGCCGGAGGTTTCTTCCTGTTAAAAGGGAGTTTTTCCTTCCCACTGTTGCCAAAGTGCTTGCTCATAGGGGGTCATATATGATTGTTGGTTTTTTTTTTTTAAATAAATGAATAAATAAACAAAAGTCTCTTTCAGATTTTTTTGTTTAGATTTGTTTTCTGGAGATTTTAAGGAATTACTGAATTGTGTACACTGATGCTTTAAAGCCAAAGCAGTTCATAATGATTGGCCATGCTTGTCTTAAACTCACAGGGAGATTACAAATATATGATCTAAAGCCAACATATTATTATTTTTACACACACTTTTAACATATTACACAAGTCAGGTTTTTGCTGTTATTTGACATGTTTCCATTAAAATAGGTTCAAAAGAATTGCACAGATTGCATGTGCAAACAGGTGACTCATTGAAGCGCTGATTGCAGTGCTGACATTAAATAGTACATGCTGTGCACGCCATGCACTGTGGTGTCAGAAGTGTCCCAGAGTGCCCGATGTGTTTGCATCTGTGTCTGAAATCCTTTGTGCCTTCTCTCACATGATGATAATAAACCAAATGCATTGATCATTTGAAACTTAAAAAAAATACATACAAGTATGTTTTATTATTTTTGCTGAGTGGAAAAAGACCTAAAATCTACCAAACAACCGGAAAGTATATAAACTGGGAACACAAGTGCTATATAAAAGTGGTAACTAACCAACTGCTCTAAAACTAAGCTAACTGACATAGTAAATTTGAAAACAGTTTAAAAAAAAACATCCCCATTCATAGATGATGTCACAATCTCAATGGCTTACAGAGTGATGATGTCACAAACGTCTTAGAATCTTTGATCCTTCTTTTTCTATAAATAGAAGTGAGAATCAGCAGTTATCAGTCAGTTTGTTGACAGCAGTTGAAGCCAGCAGCAGTTCGCAAACGTTCCAACGTTCAAGCAGAGATACATTTGGTCACGCCTGCAAGAACCAAGTTTAACAGTAAACCGTTTGAGCAGACCTTTCACCTTTTCACACTTTGAAGAAGAAAGAAGAACCATCTATTTTATTTCATAATATTTTGAGGTGAAATCTGCTTTACTCTTCTAACTTTTAGTGTTAATCACTTTGATAGCATCAGAGATGTCTTTCGGAAATGTCCAGGACAAGTTAGTCCCCGGTGGCTGGCTCTCCTCCAACTACCGAATTATAAGTGTTGTCGGAGAAGGGATATATGGCAGAGTTGCCAAATGTGTCCAAATGGCTAACAAAAAGATTGTAGCCATTAAAATGATAAAGGATCAGGACCAAAAAGACCCGTTTAAAAACCAAGAGCTGGCTGCCCTGCAAAAACTTAAAGCCTGTAACTCCAGCAAGTACAATATAGTCGAATGGTACCAGGCTTTTACAGTCCGTGGACATCTGTGCCTTGAATTTGAATTCCTCGAAAAAAGTCTTCTTGACTTATTGCGAGAAAGATATTGCAATCCGCTCAGTTTAAAGGCTATTCGCCCCATCGTCATACAGATAGCTTTAGCTCTTAGCCACCTCAAGTCGATTGGAACAATCCATGCAGACTTGAAATTAGAGAACGTAATGCTGGTGAATAATCCCCAAGAGCCATACCGAGTTAAACTAATTGACTTCGGTCTGGCCTGTGAGACCTCAGCTGCCAAGGTGGGCTCATACATCCAGACACGTCCGTACCGGTCTCCGGAGATTATTCTGGGGCTTCCATTTACAGAAGCCATAGACATATGGTCTCTGGGCTGCATGGCAGTGTCTCTATACACTGGTTACTTGCTGTACCCGGGATACAGTGAACATGCCATACTAAAATACATAACGGAGACTCAAGGAGAACTCCCAGAGCAAATGTTAAACTGTGGGCAAAAGACTGCAAAGTATTTCTGCAGGGAGTTCAATTCCGACAACATCTACCACTGGAAACTCAAGACAACTGAACAATATTTCCAGGAGTTTGGGATTGAGTTTGTTGACAAAAGAGTTAAAAAATTGAAGTCTCTGGATGAACTCTTATATACCGAGATCATTGAAGATGAGGATTATGCAGATGAAACTGCAAAAAGGTGTGATATCCTGATGTTTGTAGAAATGGTAAAGCACTTGCTTCACCTCGATCCCCGAAAACGAATAACACCCAATCAGGTCCTTGAGCATGCCTTTTCAAAACTGAGCCACCTTGCATGGATACGCCAGAGAAGCTCCTATGTTGAGTCCTGCTATGAGCACATAAACTACTTAAGGACAAAGAAGAAAGAGACGCCAGGACAGAGTCTCCATACCAGCAGGACAGAGTCTGCACACAAGCCCACCTCTGACACCAGACAATCTGCTCAGAGGAACTTCCCTCCCTCTGCAGCAGAGAGAAAAACACAAGTGATCCCCCACAGCCAAAACGGTTCTCCCCATTCAACTCAGAGGAGCAGCCACAATTTAGTCAGGTCCAGTCAGAGTGAAAATTCTGAGACAATTCCAAAGAAAGCACAGTGTAAAAGAAAGCACCTGCAGGAAAATGAAAAGGATACGAGTGACCCAGATCTTAAAAGAAAAAAGACTAATTGGAAAGATGTGCGCAGAGAAACACTGTACCAACATGAAAGGTCAGATCATGACCAGCAGAAACGCCACGATTCTATGGCTCCATCCTGCGCAACCACTAGCTACAGGACACAAAATTCCATCTTGCCAATTAAGAGGAAGCCAGATGAAAGCATCTTTGCGACATCAAATAAGAGGGCCAGAACCAACTGCGAAAACGGCAAGCGCCACACCTTTAACCACAGCTGGGCCGAGGACCACCGCTAGAGAATCATTTTTTGAAATAAAAATGAAGACATCTACATCAGCCATTTCCAGGCTGAAGGTGAATAAGGCACCGGGCACAGACGGTTATCCGTCCGAATGGTATAAAGCATTTAGGACGCAACTAACACCAGTGCTGCTTAATTGCTTTAATCATACACTAAGAACAGGAGTAGCCCCACAATCTCGGAGAGAAGCAGTTATCCCAAAAGACGGCAAAGATAAAAAAGAATGCAGCTCGTATAGGCCAATCTCTATCCTTAACGTGGACTATAAATTATTTGCTTCAATATTAGCTAAGAGACTGGAATCAATTATCCCGGATCTGATAGACCTAGATCAGACAGGCTTTGTCTCAAATAGACAGACCTCTCTGCATTGAATCATATCTGTTGTTAACCTCTGTCTCTCTTCCACAGCATATCTTTTATCCTGTCTTCCTTCTCTCACCCCAACCGGTCGCAGCAGATGGCCGCCCCTCCCTGAGCCTGGTTCTGCCGGAGGTTTCTTCCTGTTAAAAGGGAGTTTTTCCTTCCCACTGTTGCCAAAGTGCTTGCTCATAGGGGGTCATATATGATTGTTGGTTTTTTTTTTTTAAATAAATGAATAAATAAACAAAAGTCTCTTTCAGATTTTTTTGTTTAGATTTGTTTTCTGGAGATTTTAAGGAATTACTGAATTGTGTACACTGATGCTTTAAAGCCAAAGCAGTTCATAATGATTGGCCATGCTTGTCTTAAACTCACAGGGAGATTACAAATATATGATCTAAAGCCAACATATTATTATTTTTACACACACTTTTAACATATTACACAAGTCAGGTTTTTGCTGTTATTTGACATGTTTCCATTAAAATAGGTTCAAAAGAATTGCACAGATTGCATGTGCAAACAGGTGACTCATTGAAGCGCTGATTGCAGTGCTGACATTAAATAGTACATGCTGTGCACGCCATGCACTGTGGTGTCAGAAGTGTCCCAGAGTGCCCGATGTGTTTGCATCTGTGTCTGAAATCCTTTGTGCCTTCTCTCACATGATGATAATAAACCAAATGCATTGATCATTTGAAACTTAAAAAAAATACATACAAGTATGTTTTATTATTTTTGCTGAGTGGAAAAAGACCTAAAATCTACCAAACAACCGGAAAGTATATAAACTGGGAACACAAGTGCTATATAAAAGTGGTAACTAACCAACTGCTCTAAAACTAAGCTAACTGACATAGTAAATTTGAAAACAGTTTAAAAAAAAACATCCCCATTCATAGATGATGTCACAATCTCAATGGCTTACAGAGTGATGATGTCACAAACGTCTTAGAATCTTTGATCCTTCTTTTTCTATAAATAGAAGTGAGAATCAGCAGTTATCAGTCAGTTTGTTGACAGCAGTTGAAGCCAGCAGCAGTTCGCAAACGTTCCAACGTTCAAGCAGAGATACATTTGGTCACGCCTGCAAGAACCAAGTTTAACAGTAAACCGTTTGAGCAGACCTTTCACCTTTTCACACTTTGAAGAAGAAAGAAGAACCATCTATTTTATTTCATAATATTTTGAGGTGAAATCTGCTTTACTCTTCTAACTTTTAGTGTTAATCACTTTGATAGCATCAGAGATGTCTTTCGGAAATGTCCAGGACAAGTTAGTCCCCGGTGGCTGGCTCTCCTCCAACTACCGAATTATAAGTGTTGTCGGAGAAGGGATATATGGCAGAGTTGCCAAATGTGTCCAAATGGCTAACAAAAAGATTGTAGCCATTAAAATGATAAAGGATCAGGACCAAAAAGACCCGTTTAAAAACCAAGAGCTGGCTGCCCTGCAAAAACTTAAAGCCTGTAACTCCAGCAAGTACAATATAGTCGAATGGTACCAGGCTTTTACAGTCCGTGGACATCTGTGCCTTGAATTTGAATTCCTCGAAAAAAGTCTTCTTGACTTATTGCGAGAAAGATATTGCAATCCGCTCAGTTTAAAGGCTATTCGCCCCATCGTCATACAGATAGCTTTAGCTCTTAGCCACCTCAAGTCGATTGGAACAATCCATGCAGACTTGAAATTAGAGAACGTAATGCTGGTGAATAATCCCCAAGAGCCATACCGAGTTAAACTAATTGACTTCGGTCTGGCCTGTGAGACCTCAGCTGCCAAGGTGGGCTCATACATCCAGACACGTCCGTACCGGTCTCCGGAGATTATTCTGGGGCTTCCATTTACAGAAGCCATAGACATATGGTCTCTGGGCTGCATGGCAGTGTCTCTATACACTGGTTACTTGCTGTACCCGGGATACAGTGAACATGCCATACTAAAATACATAACGGAGACTCAAGGAGAACTCCCAGAGCAAATGTTAAACTGTGGGCAAAAGACTGCAAAGTATTTCTGCAGGGAGTTCAATTCCGACAACATCTACCACTGGAAACTCAAGACAACTGAACAATATTTCCAGGAGTTTGGGATTGAGTTTGTTGACAAAAGAGTTAAAAAATTGAAGTCTCTGGATGAACTCTTATATACCGAGATCATTGAAGATGAGGATTATGCAGATGAAACTGCAAAAAGGTGTGATATCCTGATGTTTGTAGAAATGGTAAAGCACTTGCTTCACCTCGATCCCCGAAAACGAATAACACCCAATCAGGTCCTTGAGCATGCCTTTTCAAAACTGAGCCACCTTGCATGGATACGCCAGAGAAGCTCCTATGTTGAGTCCTGCTATGAGCACATAAACTACTTAAGGACAAAGAAGAAAGAGACGCCAGGACAGAGTCTCCATACCAGCAGGACAGAGTCTGCACACAAGCCCACCTCTGACACCAGACAATCTGCTCAGAGGAACTTCCCTCCCTCTGCAGCAGAGAGAAAAACACAAGTGATCCCCCACAGCCAAAACGGTTCTCCCCATTCAACTCAGAGGAGCAGCCACAATTTAGTCAGGTCCAGTCAGAGTGAAAATTCTGAGACAATTCCAAAGAAAGCACAGTGTAAAAGAAAGCACCTGCAGGAAAATGAAAAGGATACGAGTGACCCAGATCTTAAAAGAAAAAAGACTAATTGGAAAGATGTGCGCAGAGAAACACTGTACCAACATGAAAGGTCAGATCATGACCAGCAGAAACGCCACGATTCTATGGCTCCATCCTGCGCAACCACTAGCTACAGGACACAAAATTCCATCTTGCCAATTAAGAGGAAGCCAGATGAAAGCATCTTTGCGACATCAAATAAGAGGGCCAGAACCAACTGCGAAAACGGCAAGCGCCACACCTTTAACCACAGCTGGGCCGAGGACCACCGCTAGAGAATCATTTTTTGAAATAAAAATGAAGACATCTACATCAGCCATTTCCAGGCTGAAGGTGAATAAGGCACCGGGCACAGACGGTTATCCGTCCGAATGGTATAAAGCATTTAGGACGCAACTAACACCAGTGCTGCTTAATTGCTTTAATCATACACTAAGAACAGGAGTAGCCCCACAATCTCGGAGAGAAGCAGTTATCCCAAAAGACGGCAAAGATAAAAAAGAATGCAGCTCGTATAGGCCAATCTCTATCCTTAACGTGGACTATAAATTATTTGCTTCAATATTAGCTAAGAGACTGGAATCAATTATCCCGGATCTGATAGACCTAGATCAGACAGGCTTTGTCTCAAATAGACAGACCTCTCTGCATTGAATCATATCTGTTGTTAACCTCTGTCTCTCTTCCACAGCATATCTTTTATCCTGTCTTCCTTCTCTCACCCCAACCGGTCGCAGCAGATGGCCGCCCCTCCCTGAGCCTGGTTCTGCCGGAGGTTTCTTCCTGTTAAAAGGGAGTTTTTCCTTCCCACTGTTGCCAAAGTGCTTGCTCATAGGGGGTCATATATGATTGTTGGTTTTTTTTTTTTAAATAAATGAATAAATAAACAAAAGTCTCTTTCAGATTTTTTTGTTTAGATTTGTTTTCTGGAGATTTTAAGGAATTACTGAATTGTGTACACTGATGCTTTAAAGCCAAAGCAGTTCATAATGATTGGCCATGCTTGTCTTAAACTCACAGGGAGATTACAAATATATGATCTAAAGCCAACATATTATTATTTTTACACACACTTTTAACATATTACACAAGTCAGGTTTTTGCTGTTATTTGACATGTTTCCATTAAAATAGGTTCAAAAGAATTGCACAGATTGCATGTGCAAACAGGTGACTCATTGAAGCGCTGATTGCAGTGCTGACATTAAATAGTACATGCTGTGCACGCCATGCACTGTGGTGTCAGAAGTGTCCCAGAGTGCCCGATGTGTTTGCATCTGTGTCTGAAATCCTTTGTGCCTTCTCTCACATGATGATAATAAACCAAATGCATTGATCATTTGAAACTTAAAAAAAATACATACAAGTATGTTTTATTATTTTTGCTGAGTGGAAAAAGACCTAAAATCTACCAAACAACCGGAAAGTATATAAACTGGGAACACAAGTGCTATATAAAAGTGGTAACTAACCAACTGCTCTAAAACTAAGCTAACTGACATAGTAAATTTGAAAACAGTTTAAAAAAAAACATCCCCATTCATAGATGATGTCACAATCTCAATGGCTTACAGAGTGATGATGTCACAAACGTCTTAGAATCTTTGATCCTTCTTTTTCTATAAATAGAAGTGAGAATCAGCAGTTATCAGTCAGTTTGTTGACAGCAGTTGAAGCCAGCAGCAGTTCGCAAACGTTCCAACGTTCAAGCAGAGATACATTTGGTCACGCCTGCAAGAACCAAGTTTAACAGTAAACCGTTTGAGCAGACCTTTCACCTTTTCACACTTTGAAGAAGAAAGAAGAACCATCTATTTTATTTCATAATATTTTGAGGTGAAATCTGCTTTACTCTTCTAACTTTTAGTGTTAATCACTTTGATAGCATCAGAGATGTCTTTCGGAAATGTCCAGGACAAGTTAGTCCCCGGTGGCTGGCTCTCCTCCAACTACCGAATTATAAGTGTTGTCGGAGAAGGGATATATGGCAGAGTTGCCAAATGTGTCCAAATGGCTAACAAAAAGATTGTAGCCATTAAAATGATAAAGGATCAGGACCAAAAAGACCCGTTTAAAAACCAAGAGCTGGCTGCCCTGCAAAAACTTAAAGCCTGTAACTCCAGCAAGTACAATATAGTCGAATGGTACCAGGCTTTTACAGTCCGTGGACATCTGTGCCTTGAATTTGAATTCCTCGAAAAAAGTCTTCTTGACTTATTGCGAGAAAGATATTGCAATCCGCTCAGTTTAAAGGCTATTCGCCCCATCGTCATACAGATAGCTTTAGCTCTTAGCCACCTCAAGTCGATTGGAACAATCCATGCAGACTTGAAATTAGAGAACGTAATGCTGGTGAATAATCCCCAAGAGCCATACCGAGTTAAACTAATTGACTTCGGTCTGGCCTGTGAGACCTCAGCTGCCAAGGTGGGCTCATACATCCAGACACGTCCGTACCGGTCTCCGGAGATTATTCTGGGGCTTCCATTTACAGAAGCCATAGACATATGGTCTCTGGGCTGCATGGCAGTGTCTCTATACACTGGTTACTTGCTGTACCCGGGATACAGTGAACATGCCATACTAAAATACATAACGGAGACTCAAGGAGAACTCCCAGAGCAAATGTTAAACTGTGGGCAAAAGACTGCAAAGTATTTCTGCAGGGAGTTCAATTCCGACAACATCTACCACTGGAAACTCAAGACAACTGAACAATATTTCCAGGAGTTTGGGATTGAGTTTGTTGACAAAAGAGTTAAAAAATTGAAGTCTCTGGATGAACTCTTATATACCGAGATCATTGAAGATGAGGATTATGCAGATGAAACTGCAAAAAGGTGTGATATCCTGATGTTTGTAGAAATGGTAAAGCACTTGCTTCACCTCGATCCCCGAAAACGAATAACACCCAATCAGGTCCTTGAGCATGCCTTTTCAAAACTGAGCCACCTTGCATGGATACGCCAGAGAAGCTCCTATGTTGAGTCCTGCTATGAGCACATAAACTACTTAAGGACAAAGAAGAAAGAGACGCCAGGACAGAGTCTCCATACCAGCAGGACAGAGTCTGCACACAAGCCCACCTCTGACACCAGACAATCTGCTCAGAGGAACTTCCCTCCCTCTGCAGCAGAGAGAAAAACACAAGTGATCCCCCACAGCCAAAACGGTTCTCCCCATTCAACTCAGAGGAGCAGCCACAATTTAGTCAGGTCCAGTCAGAGTGAAAATTCTGAGACAATTCCAAAGAAAGCACAGTGTAAAAGAAAGCACCTGCAGGAAAATGAAAAGGATACGAGTGACCCAGATCTTAAAAGAAAAAAGACTAATTGGAAAGATGTGCGCAGAGAAACACTGTACCAACATGAAAGGTCAGATCATGACCAGCAGAAACGCCACGATTCTATGGCTCCATCCTGCGCAACCACTAGCTACAGGACACAAAATTCCATCTTGCCAATTAAGAGGAAGCCAGATGAAAGCATCTTTGCGACATCAAATAAGAGGGCCAGAACCAACTGCGAAAACGGCAAGCGCCACACCTTTAACCACAGCTGGGCCGAGGACCACCGCTAGAGAATCATTTTTTGAAATAAAAATGAAGACATCTACATCAGCCATTTCCAGGCTGAAGGTGAATAAGGCACCGGGCACAGACGGTTATCCGTCCGAATGGTATAAAGCATTTAGGACGCAACTAACACCAGTGCTGCTTAATTGCTTTAATCATACACTAAGAACAGGAGTAGCCCCACAATCTCGGAGAGAAGCAGTTATCCCAAAAGACGGCAAAGATAAAAAAGAATGCAGCTCGTATAGGCCAATCTCTATCCTTAACGTGGACTATAAATTATTTGCTTCAATATTAGCTAAGAGACTGGAATCAATTATCCCGGATCTGATAGACCTAGATCAGACAGGCTTTGTCTCAAATAGACAGACCTCTCTGCATTGAATCATATCTGTTGTTAACCTCTGTCTCTCTTCCACAGCATATCTTTTATCCTGTCTTCCTTCTCTCACCCCAACCGGTCGCAGCAGATGGCCGCCCCTCCCTGAGCCTGGTTCTGCCGGAGGTTTCTTCCTGTTAAAAGGGAGTTTTTCCTTCCCACTGTTGCCAAAGTGCTTGCTCATAGGGGGTCATATATGATTGTTGGTTTTTTTTTTTTAAATAAATGAATAAATAAACAAAAGTCTCTTTCAGATTTTTTTGTTTAGATTTGTTTTCTGGAGATTTTAAGGAATTACTGAATTGTGTACACTGATGCTTTAAAGCCAAAGCAGTTCATAATGATTGGCCATGCTTGTCTTAAACTCACAGGGAGATTACAAATATATGATCTAAAGCCAACATATTATTATTTTTACACACACTTTTAACATATTACACAAGTCAGGTTTTTGCTGTTATTTGACATGTTTCCATTAAAATAGGTTCAAAAGAATTGCACAGATTGCATGTGCAAACAGGTGACTCATTGAAGCGCTGATTGCAGTGCTGACATTAAATAGTACATGCTGTGCACGCCATGCACTGTGGTGTCAGAAGTGTCCCAGAGTGCCCGATGTGTTTGCATCTGTGTCTGAAATCCTTTGTGCCTTCTCTCACATGATGATAATAAACCAAATGCATTGATCATTTGAAACTTAAAAAAAATACATACAAGTATGTTTTATTATTTTTGCTGAGTGGAAAAAGACCTAAAATCTACCAAACAACCGGAAAGTATATAAACTGGGAACACAAGTGCTATATAAAAGTGGTAACTAACCAACTGCTCTAAAACTAAGCTAACTGACATAGTAAATTTGAAAACAGTTTAAAAAAAAACATCCCCATTCATAGATGATGTCACAATCTCAATGGCTTACAGAGTGATGATGTCACAAACGTCTTAGAATCTTTGATCCTTCTTTTTCTATAAATAGAAGTGAGAATCAGCAGTTATCAGTCAGTTTGTTGACAGCAGTTGAAGCCAGCAGCAGTTCGCAAACGTTCCAACGTTCAAGCAGAGATACATTTGGTCACGCCTGCAAGAACCAAGTTTAACAGTAAACCGTTTGAGCAGACCTTTCACCTTTTCACACTTTGAAGAAGAAAGAAGAACCATCTATTTTATTTCATAATATTTTGAGGTGAAATCTGCTTTACTCTTCTAACTTTTAGTGTTAATCACTTTGATAGCATCAGAGATGTCTTTCGGAAATGTCCAGGACAAGTTAGTCCCCGGTGGCTGGCTCTCCTCCAACTACCGAATTATAAGTGTTGTCGGAGAAGGGATATATGGCAGAGTTGCCAAATGTGTCCAAATGGCTAACAAAAAGATTGTAGCCATTAAAATGATAAAGGATCAGGACCAAAAAGACCCGTTTAAAAACCAAGAGCTGGCTGCCCTGCAAAAACTTAAAGCCTGTAACTCCAGCAAGTACAATATAGTCGAATGGTACCAGGCTTTTACAGTCCGTGGACATCTGTGCCTTGAATTTGAATTCCTCGAAAAAAGTCTTCTTGACTTATTGCGAGAAAGATATTGCAATCCGCTCAGTTTAAAGGCTATTCGCCCCATCGTCATACAGATAGCTTTAGCTCTTAGCCACCTCAAGTCGATTGGAACAATCCATGCAGACTTGAAATTAGAGAACGTAATGCTGGTGAATAATCCCCAAGAGCCATACCGAGTTAAACTAATTGACTTCGGTCTGGCCTGTGAGACCTCAGCTGCCAAGGTGGGCTCATACATCCAGACACGTCCGTACCGGTCTCCGGAGATTATTCTGGGGCTTCCATTTACAGAAGCCATAGACATATGGTCTCTGGGCTGCATGGCAGTGTCTCTATACACTGGTTACTTGCTGTACCCGGGATACAGTGAACATGCCATACTAAAATACATAACGGAGACTCAAGGAGAACTCCCAGAGCAAATGTTAAACTGTGGGCAAAAGACTGCAAAGTATTTCTGCAGGGAGTTCAATTCCGACAACATCTACCACTGGAAACTCAAGACAACTGAACAATATTTCCAGGAGTTTGGGATTGAGTTTGTTGACAAAAGAGTTAAAAAATTGAAGTCTCTGGATGAACTCTTATATACCGAGATCATTGAAGATGAGGATTATGCAGATGAAACTGCAAAAAGGTGTGATATCCTGATGTTTGTAGAAATGGTAAAGCACTTGCTTCACCTCGATCCCCGAAAACGAATAACACCCAATCAGGTCCTTGAGCATGCCTTTTCAAAACTGAGCCACCTTGCATGGATACGCCAGAGAAGCTCCTATGTTGAGTCCTGCTATGAGCACATAAACTACTTAAGGACAAAGAAGAAAGAGACGCCAGGACAGAGTCTCCATACCAGCAGGACAGAGTCTGCACACAAGCCCACCTCTGACACCAGACAATCTGCTCAGAGGAACTTCCCTCCCTCTGCAGCAGAGAGAAAAACACAAGTGATCCCCCACAGCCAAAACGGTTCTCCCCATTCAACTCAGAGGAGCAGCCACAATTTAGTCAGGTCCAGTCAGAGTGAAAATTCTGAGACAATTCCAAAGAAAGCACAGTGTAAAAGAAAGCACCTGCAGGAAAATGAAAAGGATACGAGTGACCCAGATCTTAAAAGAAAAAAGACTAATTGGAAAGATGTGCGCAGAGAAACACTGTACCAACATGAAAGGTCAGATCATGACCAGCAGAAACGCCACGATTCTATGGCTCCATCCTGCGCAACCACTAGCTACAGGACACAAAATTCCATCTTGCCAATTAAGAGGAAGCCAGATGAAAGCATCTTTGCGACATCAAATAAGAGGGCCAGAACCAACTGCGAAAACGGCAAGCGCCACACCTTTAACCACAGCTGGGCCGAGGACCACCGCTAGAGAATCATTTTTTGAAATAAAAATGAAGACATCTACATCAGCCATTTCCAGGCTGAAGGTGAATAAGGCACCGGGCACAGACGGTTATCCGTCCGAATGGTATAAAGCATTTAGGACGCAACTAACACCAGTGCTGCTTAATTGCTTTAATCATACACTAAGAACAGGAGTAGCCCCACAATCTCGGAGAGAAGCAGTTATCCCAAAAGACGGCAAAGATAAAAAAGAATGCAGCTCGTATAGGCCAATCTCTATCCTTAACGTGGACTATAAATTATTTGCTTCAATATTAGCTAAGAGACTGGAATCAATTATCCCGGATCTGATAGACCTAGATCAGACAGGCTTTGTCTCAAATAGACAGACCTCTCTGCATTGAATCATATCTGTTGTTAACCTCTGTCTCTCTTCCACAGCATATCTTTTATCCTGTCTTCCTTCTCTCACCCCAACCGGTCGCAGCAGATGGCCGCCCCTCCCTGAGCCTGGTTCTGCCGGAGGTTTCTTCCTGTTAAAAGGGAGTTTTTCCTTCCCACTGTTGCCAAAGTGCTTGCTCATAGGGGGTCATATATGATTGTTGGTTTTTTTTTTTTAAATAAATGAATAAATAAACAAAAGTCTCTTTCAGATTTTTTTGTTTAGATTTGTTTTCTGGAGATTTTAAGGAATTACTGAATTGTGTACACTGATGCTTTAAAGCCAAAGCAGTTCATAATGATTGGCCATGCTTGTCTTAAACTCACAGGGAGATTACAAATATATGATCTAAAGCCAACATATTATTATTTTTACACACACTTTTAACATATTACACAAGTCAGGTTTTTGCTGTTATTTGACATGTTTCCATTAAAATAGGTTCAAAAGAATTGCACAGATTGCATGTGCAAACAGGTGACTCATTGAAGCGCTGATTGCAGTGCTGACATTAAATAGTACATGCTGTGCACGCCATGCACTGTGGTGTCAGAAGTGTCCCAGAGTGCCCGATGTGTTTGCATCTGTGTCTGAAATCCTTTGTGCCTTCTCTCACATGATGATAATAAACCAAATGCATTGATCATTTGAAACTTAAAAAAAATACATACAAGTATGTTTTATTATTTTTGCTGAGTGGAAAAAGACCTAAAATCTACCAAACAACCGGAAAGTATATAAACTGGGAACACAAGTGCTATATAAAAGTGGTAACTAACCAACTGCTCTAAAACTAAGCTAACTGACATAGTAAATTTGAAAACAGTTTAAAAAAAAACATCCCCATTCATAGATGATGTCACAATCTCAATGGCTTACAGAGTGATGATGTCACAAACGTCTTAGAATCTTTGATCCTTCTTTTTCTATAAATAGAAGTGAGAATCAGCAGTTATCAGTCAGTTTGTTGACAGCAGTTGAAGCCAGCAGCAGTTCGCAAACGTTCCAACGTTCAAGCAGAGATACATTTGGTCACGCCTGCAAGAACCAAGTTTAACAGTAAACCGTTTGAGCAGACCTTTCACCTTTTCACACTTTGAAGAAGAAAGAAGAACCATCTATTTTATTTCATAATATTTTGAGGTGAAATCTGCTTTACTCTTCTAACTTTTAGTGTTAATCACTTTGATAGCATCAGAGATGTCTTTCGGAAATGTCCAGGACAAGTTAGTCCCCGGTGGCTGGCTCTCCTCCAACTACCGAATTATAAGTGTTGTCGGAGAAGGGATATATGGCAGAGTTGCCAAATGTGTCCAAATGGCTAACAAAAAGATTGTAGCCATTAAAATGATAAAGGATCAGGACCAAAAAGACCCGTTTAAAAACCAAGAGCTGGCTGCCCTGCAAAAACTTAAAGCCTGTAACTCCAGCAAGTACAATATAGTCGAATGGTACCAGGCTTTTACAGTCCGTGGACATCTGTGCCTTGAATTTGAATTCCTCGAAAAAAGTCTTCTTGACTTATTGCGAGAAAGATATTGCAATCCGCTCAGTTTAAAGGCTATTCGCCCCATCGTCATACAGATAGCTTTAGCTCTTAGCCACCTCAAGTCGATTGGAACAATCCATGCAGACTTGAAATTAGAGAACGTAATGCTGGTGAATAATCCCCAAGAGCCATACCGAGTTAAACTAATTGACTTCGGTCTGGCCTGTGAGACCTCAGCTGCCAAGGTGGGCTCATACATCCAGACACGTCCGTACCGGTCTCCGGAGATTATTCTGGGGCTTCCATTTACAGAAGCCATAGACATATGGTCTCTGGGCTGCATGGCAGTGTCTCTATACACTGGTTACTTGCTGTACCCGGGATACAGTGAACATGCCATACTAAAATACATAACGGAGACTCAAGGAGAACTCCCAGAGCAAATGTTAAACTGTGGGCAAAAGACTGCAAAGTATTTCTGCAGGGAGTTCAATTCCGACAACATCTACCACTGGAAACTCAAGACAACTGAACAATATTTCCAGGAGTTTGGGATTGAGTTTGTTGACAAAAGAGTTAAAAAATTGAAGTCTCTGGATGAACTCTTATATACCGAGATCATTGAAGATGAGGATTATGCAGATGAAACTGCAAAAAGGTGTGATATCCTGATGTTTGTAGAAATGGTAAAGCACTTGCTTCACCTCGATCCCCGAAAACGAATAACACCCAATCAGGTCCTTGAGCATGCCTTTTCAAAACTGAGCCACCTTGCATGGATACGCCAGAGAAGCTCCTATGTTGAGTCCTGCTATGAGCACATAAACTACTTAAGGACAAAGAAGAAAGAGACGCCAGGACAGAGTCTCCATACCAGCAGGACAGAGTCTGCACACAAGCCCACCTCTGACACCAGACAATCTGCTCAGAGGAACTTCCCTCCCTCTGCAGCAGAGAGAAAAACACAAGTGATCCCCCACAGCCAAAACGGTTCTCCCCATTCAACTCAGAGGAGCAGCCACAATTTAGTCAGGTCCAGTCAGAGTGAAAATTCTGAGACAATTCCAAAGAAAGCACAGTGTAAAAGAAAGCACCTGCAGGAAAATGAAAAGGATACGAGTGACCCAGATCTTAAAAGAAAAAAGACTAATTGGAAAGATGTGCGCAGAGAAACACTGTACCAACATGAAAGGTCAGATCATGACCAGCAGAAACGCCACGATTCTATGGCTCCATCCTGCGCAACCACTAGCTACAGGACACAAAATTCCATCTTGCCAATTAAGAGGAAGCCAGATGAAAGCATCTTTGCGACATCAAATAAGAGGGCCAGAACCAACTGCGAAAACGGCAAGCGCCACACCTTTAACCACAGCTGGGCCGAGGACCACCGCTAGAGAATCATTTTTTGAAATAAAAATGAAGACATCTACATCAGCCATTTCCAGGCTGAAGGTGAATAAGGCACCGGGCACAGACGGTTATCCGTCCGAATGGTATAAAGCATTTAGGACGCAACTAACACCAGTGCTGCTTAATTGCTTTAATCATACACTAAGAACAGGAGTAGCCCCACAATCTCGGAGAGAAGCAGTTATCCCAAAAGACGGCAAAGATAAAAAAGAATGCAGCTCGTATAGGCCAATCTCTATCCTTAACGTGGACTATAAATTATTTGCTTCAATATTAGCTAAGAGACTGGAATCAATTATCCCGGATCTGATAGACCTAGATCAGACAGGCTTTGTCTCAAATAGACAGACCTCTCTGCATTGAATCATATCTGTTGTTAACCTCTGTCTCTCTTCCACAGCATATCTTTTATCCTGTCTTCCTTCTCTCACCCCAACCGGTCGCAGCAGATGGCCGCCCCTCCCTGAGCCTGGTTCTGCCGGAGGTTTCTTCCTGTTAAAAGGGAGTTTTTCCTTCCCACTGTTGCCAAAGTGCTTGCTCATAGGGGGTCATATATGATTGTTGGTTTTTTTTTTAAATAAATGAATAAATAAACAAAAGTCTCTTTCAGATTTTTTTGTTTAGATTTGTTTTCTGGAGATTTTAAGGAATTACTGAATTGTGTACACTGATGCTTTAAAGCCAAAGCAGTTCATAATGATTGGCCATGCTTGTCTTAAACTCACAGGGAGATTACAAATATATGATCTAAAGCCAACATATTATTATTTTTACACACACTTTTAACATATTACACAAGTCAGGTTTTTGCTGTTATTTGACATGTTTCCATTAAAATAGGTTCAAAAGAATTGCACAGATTGCATGTGCAAACAGGTGACTCATTGAAGCGCTGATTGCAGTGCTGACATTAAATAGTACATGCTGTGCACGCCATGCACTGTGGTGTCAGAAGTGTCCCAGAGTGCCCGATGTGTTTGCATCTGTGTCTGAAATCCTTTGTGCCTTCTCTCACATGATGATAATAAACCAAATGCATTGATCATTTGAAACTTAAAAAAAATACATACAAGTATGTTTTATTATTTTTGCTGAGTGGAAAAAGACCTAAAATCTACCAAACAACCGGAAAGTATATAAACTGGGAACACAAGTGCTATATAAAAGTGGTAACTAACCAACTGCTCTAAAACTAAGCTAACTGACATAGTAAATTTGAAAACAGTTTAAAAAAAAACATCCCCATTCATAGATGATGTCACAATCTCAATGGCTTACAGAGTGATGATGTCACAAACGTCTTAGAATCTTTGATCCTTCTTTTTCTATAAATAGAAGTGAGAATCAGCAGTTATCAGTCAGTTTGTTGACAGCAGTTGAAGCCAGCAGCAGTTCGCAAACGTTCCAACGTTCAAGCAGAGATACATTTGGTCACGCCTGCAAGAACCAAGTTTAACAGTAAACCGTTTGAGCAGACCTTTCACCTTTTCACACTTTGAAGAAGAAAGAAGAACCATCTATTTTATTTCATAATATTTTGAGGTGAAATCTGCTTTACTCTTCTAACTTTTAGTGTTAATCACTTTGATAGCATCAGAGATGTCTTTCGGAAATGTCCAGGACAAGTTAGTCCCCGGTGGCTGGCTCTCCTCCAACTACCGAATTATAAGTGTTGTCGGAGAAGGGATATATGGCAGAGTTGCCAAATGTGTCCAAATGGCTAACAAAAAGATTGTAGCCATTAAAATGATAAAGGATCAGGACCAAAAAGACCCGTTTAAAAACCAAGAGCTGGCTGCCCTGCAAAAACTTAAAGCCTGTAACTCCAGCAAGTACAATATAGTCGAATGGTACCAGGCTTTTACAGTCCGTGGACATCTGTGCCTTGAATTTGAATTCCTCGAAAAAAGTCTTCTTGACTTATTGCGAGAAAGATATTGCAATCCGCTCAGTTTAAAGGCTATTCGCCCCATCGTCATACAGATAGCTTTAGCTCTTAGCCACCTCAAGTCGATTGGAACAATCCATGCAGACTTGAAATTAGAGAACGTAATGCTGGTGAATAATCCCCAAGAGCCATACCGAGTTAAACTAATTGACTTCGGTCTGGCCTGTGAGACCTCAGCTGCCAAGGTGGGCTCATACATCCAGACACGTCCGTACCGGTCTCCGGAGATTATTCTGGGGCTTCCATTTACAGAAGCCATAGACATATGGTCTCTGGGCTGCATGGCAGTGTCTCTATACACTGGTTACTTGCTGTACCCGGGATACAGTGAACATGCCATACTAAAATACATAACGGAGACTCAAGGAGAACTCCCAGAGCAAATGTTAAACTGTGGGCAAAAGACTGCAAAGTATTTCTGCAGGGAGTTCAATTCCGACAACATCTACCACTGGAAACTCAAGACAACTGAACAATATTTCCAGGAGTTTGGGATTGAGTTTGTTGACAAAAGAGTTAAAAAATTGAAGTCTCTGGATGAACTCTTATATACCGAGATCATTGAAGATGAGGATTATGCAGATGAAACTGCAAAAAGGTGTGATATCCTGATGTTTGTAGAAATGGTAAAGCACTTGCTTCACCTCGATCCCCGAAAACGAATAACACCCAATCAGGTCCTTGAGCATGCCTTTTCAAAACTGAGCCACCTTGCATGGATACGCCAGAGAAGCTCCTATGTTGAGTCCTGCTATGAGCACATAAACTACTTAAGGACAAAGAAGAAAGAGACGCCAGGACAGAGTCTCCATACCAGCAGGACAGAGTCTGCACACAAGCCCACCTCTGACACCAGACAATCTGCTCAGAGGAACTTCCCTCCCTCTGCAGCAGAGAGAAAAACACAAGTGATCCCCCACAGCCAAAACGGTTCTCCCCATTCAACTCAGAGGAGCAGCCACAATTTAGTCAGGTCCAGTCAGAGTGAAAATTCTGAGACAATTCCAAAGAAAGCACAGTGTAAAAGAAAGCACCTGCAGGAAAATGAAAAGGATACGAGTGACCCAGATCTTAAAAGAAAAAAGACTAATTGGAAAGATGTGCGCAGAGAAACACTGTACCAACATGAAAGGTCAGATCATGACCAGCAGAAACGCCACGATTCTATGGCTCCATCCTGCGCAACCACTAGCTACAGGACACAAAATTCCATCTTGCCAATTAAGAGGAAGCCAGATGAAAGCATCTTTGCGACATCAAATAAGAGGGCCAGAACCAACTGCGAAAACGGCAAGCGCCACACCTTTAACCACAGCTGGGCCGAGGACCACCGCTAGAGAATCATTTTTTGAAATAAAAATGAAGACATCTACATCAGCCATTTCCAGGCTGAAGGTGAATAAGGCACCGGGCACAGACGGTTATCCGTCCGAATGGTATAAAGCATTTAGGACGCAACTAACACCAGTGCTGCTTAATTGCTTTAATCATACACTAAGAACAGGAGTAGCCCCACAATCTCGGAGAGAAGCAGTTATCCCAAAAGACGGCAAAGATAAAAAAGAATGCAGCTCGTATAGGCCAATCTCTATCCTTAACGTGGACTATAAATTATTTGCTTCAATATTAGCTAAGAGACTGGAATCAATTATCCCGGATCTGATAGACCTAGATCAGACAGGCTTTGTCTCAAATAGACAGACCTCTCTGCATTGAATCATATCTGTTGTTAACCTCTGTCTCTCTTCCACAGCATATCTTTTATCCTGTCTTCCTTCTCTCACCCCAACCGGTCGCAGCAGATGGCCGCCCCTCCCTGAGCCTGGTTCTGCCGGAGGTTTCTTCCTGTTAAAAGGGAGTTTTTCCTTCCCACTGTTGCCAAAGTGCTTGCTCATAGGGGGTCATATATGATTGTTGGTTTTTTTTTTTTAAATAAATGAATAAATAAACAAAAGTCTCTTTCAGATTTTTTTGTTTAGATTTGTTTTCTGGAGATTTTAAGGAATTACTGAATTGTGTACACTGATGCTTTAAAGCCAAAGCAGTTCATAATGATTGGCCATGCTTGTCTTAAACTCACAGGGAGATTACAAATATATGATCTAAAGCCAACATATTATTATTTTTACACACACTTTTAACATATTACACAAGTCAGGTTTTTGCTGTTATTTGACATGTTTCCATTAAAATAGGTTCAAAAGAATTGCACAGATTGCATGTGCAAACAGGTGACTCATTGAAGCGCTGATTGCAGTGCTGACATTAAATAGTACATGCTGTGCACGCCATGCACTGTGGTGTCAGAAGTGTCCCAGAGTGCCCGATGTGTTTGCATCTGTGTCTGAAATCCTTTGTGCCTTCTCTCACATGATGATAATAAACCAAATGCATTGATCATTTGAAACTTAAAAAAAATACATACAAGTATGTTTTATTATTTTTGCTGAGTGGAAAAAGACCTAAAATCTACCAAACAACCGGAAAGTATATAAACTGGGAACACAAGTGCTATATAAAAGTGGTAACTAACCAACTGCTCTAAAACTAAGCTAACTGACATAGTAAATTTGAAAACAGTTTAAAAAAAAACATCCCCATTCATAGATGATGTCACAATCTCAATGGCTTACAGAGTGATGATGTCACAAACGTCTTAGAATCTTTGATCCTTCTTTTTCTATAAATAGAAGTGAGAATCAGCAGTTATCAGTCAGTTTGTTGACAGCAGTTGAAGCCAGCAGCAGTTCGCAAACGTTCCAACGTTCAAGCAGAGATACATTTGGTCACGCCTGCAAGAACCAAGTTTAACAGTAAACCGTTTGAGCAGACCTTTCACCTTTTCACACTTTGAAGAAGAAAGAAGAACCATCTATTTTATTTCATAATATTTTGAGGTGAAATCTGCTTTACTCTTCTAACTTTTAGTGTTAATCACTTTGATAGCATCAGAGATGTCTTTCGGAAATGTCCAGGACAAGTTAGTCCCCGGTGGCTGGCTCTCCTCCAACTACCGAATTATAAGTGTTGTCGGAGAAGGGATATATGGCAGAGTTGCCAAATGTGTCCAAATGGCTAACAAAAAGATTGTAGCCATTAAAATGATAAAGGATCAGGACCAAAAAGACCCGTTTAAAAACCAAGAGCTGGCTGCCCTGCAAAAACTTAAAGCCTGTAACTCCAGCAAGTACAATATAGTCGAATGGTACCAGGCTTTTACAGTCCGTGGACATCTGTGCCTTGAATTTGAATTCCTCGAAAAAAGTCTTCTTGACTTATTGCGAGAAAGATATTGCAATCCGCTCAGTTTAAAGGCTATTCGCCCCATCGTCATACAGATAGCTTTAGCTCTTAGCCACCTCAAGTCGATTGGAACAATCCATGCAGACTTGAAATTAGAGAACGTAATGCTGGTGAATAATCCCCAAGAGCCATACCGAGTTAAACTAATTGACTTCGGTCTGGCCTGTGAGACCTCAGCTGCCAAGGTGGGCTCATACATCCAGACACGTCCGTACCGGTCTCCGGAGATTATTCTGGGGCTTCCATTTACAGAAGCCATAGACATATGGTCTCTGGGCTGCATGGCAGTGTCTCTATACACTGGTTACTTGCTGTACCCGGGATACAGTGAACATGCCATGCTAAAATACATAACGGAGACTCAAGGAGAACTCCCAGAGCAAATGTTAAACTGTGGGCAAAAGACTGCAAAGTATTTCTGCAGGGAGTTCAATTCCGACAACATCTACCACTGGAAACTCAAGACAACTGAACAATATTTCCAGGAGTTTGGGATTGAGTTTGTTGACAAAAGAGTTAAAAAATTGAAGTCTCTGGATGAACTCTTATATACCGAGATCATTGAAGATGAGGATTATGCAGATGAAACTGCAAAAAGGTGTGATATCCTGATGTTTGTAGAAATGGTAAAGCACTTGCTTCACCTCGATCCCCGAAAACGAATAACACCCAATCAGGTCCTTGAGCATGCCTTTTCAAAACTGAGCCACCTTGCATGGATACGCCAGAGAAGCTCCTATGTTGAGTCCTGCTATGAGCACATAAACTACTTAAGGACAAAGAAGAAAGAGACGCCAGGACAGAGTCTCCATACCAGCAGGACAGAGTCTGCACACAAGCCCACCTCTGACACCAGACAATCTGCTCAGAGGAACTTCCCTCCCTCTGCAGCAGAGAGAAAAACACAAGTGATCCCCCACAGCCAAAACGGTTCTCCCCATTCAACTCAGAGGAGCAGCCACAATTTAGTCAGGTCCAGTCAGAGTGAAAATTCTGAGACAATTCCAAAGAAAGCACAGTGTAAAAGAAAGCACCTGCAGGAAAATGAAAAGGATACGAGTGACCCAGATCTTAAAAGAAAAAAGACTAATTGGAAAGATGTGCGCAGAGAAACACTGTACCAACATGAAAGGTCAGATCATGACCAGCAGAAACGCCACGATTCTATGGCTCCATCCTGCGCAACCACTAGCTACAGGACACAAAATTCCATCTTGCCAATTAAGAGGAAGCCAGATGAAAGCATCTTTGCGACATCAAATAAGAGGGCCAGAACCAACTGCGAAAACGGCAAGCGCCACACCTTTAACCACAGCTGGGCCGAGGACCACCGCTAGAGAATCATTTTTTGAAATAAAAATGAAGACATCTACATCAGCCATTTCCAGGCTGAAGGTGAATAAGGCACCGGGCACAGACGGTTATCCGTCCGAATGGTATAAAGCATTTAGGACGCAACTAACACCAGTGCTGCTTAATTGCTTTAATCATACACTAAGAACAGGAGTAGCCCCACAATCTCGGAGAGAAGCAGTTATCCCAAAAGACGGCAAAGATAAAAAAGAATGCAGCTCGTATAGGCCAATCTCTATCCTTAACGTGGACTATAAATTATTTGCTTCAATATTAGCTAAGAGACTGGAATCAATTATCCCGGATCTGATAGACCTAGATCAGACAGGCTTTGTCTCAAATAGACAGACCTCTCTGCATTGAATCATATCTGTTGTTAACCTCTGTCTCTCTTCCACAGCATATCTTTTATCCTGTCTTCCTTCTCTCACCCCAACCGGTCGCAGCAGATGGCCGCCCCTCCCTGAGCCTGGTTCTGCCGGAGGTTTCTTCCTGTTAAAAGGGAGTTTTTCCTTCCCACTGTTGCCAAAGTGCTTGCTCATAGGGGGTCATATATGATTGTTGGTTTTTTTTTTTTTAAATAAATGAATAAATAAACAAAAGTCTCTTTCAGATTTTTTTGTTTAGATTTGTTTTCTGGAGATTTTAAGGAATTACTGAATTGTGTACACTGATGCTTTAAAGCCAAAGCAGTTCATAATGATTGGCCATGCTTGTCTTAAACTCACAGGGAGATTACAAATATATGATCTAAAGCCAACATATTATTATTTTTACACACACTTTTAACATATTACACAAGTCAGGTTTTTGCTGTTATTTGACATGTTTCCATTAAAATAGGTTCAAAAGAATTGCACAGATTGCATGTGCAAACAGGTGACTCATTGAAGCGCTGATTGCAGTGCTGACATTAAATAGTACATGCTGTGCACGCCATGCACTGTGGTGTCAGAAGTGTCCCAGAGTGCCCGATGTGTTTGCATCTGTGTCTGAAATCCTTTGTGCCTTCTCTCACATGATGATAATAAACCAAATGCATTGATCATTTGAAACTTAAAAAAAATACATACAAGTATGTTTTATTATTTTTGCTGAGTGGAAAAAGACCTAAAATCTACCAAACAACCGGAAAGTATATAAACTGGGAACACAAGTGCTATATAAAAGTGGTAACTAACCAACTGCTCTAAAACTAAGCTAACTGACATAGTAAATTTGAAAACAGTTTAAAAAAAAACATCCCCATTCATAGATGATGTCACAATCTCAATGGCTTACAGAGTGATGATGTCACAAACGTCTTAGAATCTTTGATCCTTCTTTTTCTATAAATAGAAGTGAGAATCAGCAGTTATCAGTCAGTTTGTTGACAGCAGTTGAAGCCAGCAGCAGTTCGCAAACGTTCCAACGTTCAAGCAGAGATACATTTGGTCACGCCTGCAAGAACCAAGTTTAACAGTAAACCGTTTGAGCAGACCTTTCACCTTTTCACACTTTGAAGAAGAAAGAAGAACCATCTATTTTATTTCATAATATTTTGAGGTGAAATCTGCTTTACTCTTCTAACTTTTAGTGTTAATCACTTTGATAGCATCAGAGATGTCTTTCGGAAATGTCCAGGACAAGTTAGTCCCCGGTGGCTGGCTCTCCTCCAACTACCGAATTATAAGTGTTGTCGGAGAAGGGATATATGGCAGAGTTGCCAAATGTGTCCAAATGGCTAACAAAAAGATTGTAGCCATTAAAATGATAAAGGATCAGGACCAAAAAGACCCGTTTAAAAACCAAGAGCTGGCTGCCCTGCAAAAACTTAAAGCCTGTAACTCCAGCAAGTACAATATAGTCGAATGGTACCAGGCTTTTACAGTCCGTGGACATCTGTGCCTTGAATTTGAATTCCTCGAAAAAAGTCTTCTTGACTTATTGCGAGAAAGATATTGCAATCCGCTCAGTTTAAAGGCTATTCGCCCCATCGTCATACAGATAGCTTTAGCTCTTAGCCACCTCAAGTCGATTGGAACAATCCATGCAGACTTGAAATTAGAGAACGTAATGCTGGTGAATAATCCCCAAGAGCCATACCGAGTTAAACTAATTGACTTCGGTCTGGCCTGTGAGACCTCAGCTGCCAAGGTGGGCTCATACATCCAGACACGTCCGTACCGGTCTCCGGAGATTATTCTGGGGCTTCCATTTACAGAAGCCATAGACATATGGTCTCTGGGCTGCATGGCAGTGTCTCTATACACTGGTTACTTGCTGTACCCGGGATACAGTGAACATGCCATACTAAAATACATAACGGAGACTCAAGGAGAACTCCCAGAGCAAATGTTAAACTGTGGGCAAAAGACTGCAAAGTATTTCTGCAGGGAGTTCAATTCCGACAACATCTACCACTGGAAACTCAAGACAACTGAACAATATTTCCAGGAGTTTGGGATTGAGTTTGTTGACAAAAGAGTTAAAAAATTGAAGTCTCTGGATGAACTCTTATATACCGAGATCATTGAAGATGAGGATTATGCAGATGAAACTGCAAAAAGGTGTGATATCCTGATGTTTGTAGAAATGGTAAAGCACTTGCTTCACCTCGATCCCCGAAAACGAATAACACCCAATCAGGTCCTTGAGCATGCCTTTTCAAAACTGAGCCACCTTGCATGGATACGCCAGAGAAGCTCCTATGTTGAGTCCTGCTATGAGCACATAAACTACTTAAGGACAAAGAAGAAAGAGACGCCAGGACAGAGTCTCCATACCAGCAGGACAGAGTCTGCACACAAGCCCACCTCTGACACCAGACAATCTGCTCAGAGGAACTTCCCTCCCTCTGCAGCAGAGAGAAAAACACAAGTGATCCCCCACAGCCAAAACGGTTCTCCCCATTCAACTCAGAGGAGCAGCCACAATTTAGTCAGGTCCAGTCAGAGTGAAAATTCTGAGACAATTCCAAAGAAAGCACAGTGTAAAAGAAAGCACCTGCAGGAAAATGAAAAGGATACGAGTGACCCAGATCTTAAAAGAAAAAAGACTAATTGGAAAGATGTGCGCAGAGAAACACTGTACCAACATGAAAGGTCAGATCATGACCAGCAGAAACGCCACGATTCTATGGCTCCATCCTGCGCAACCACTAGCTACAGGACACAAAATTCCATCTTGCCAATTAAGAGGAAGCCAGATGAAAGCATCTTTGCGACATCAAATAAGAGGGCCAGAACCAACTGCGAAAACGGCAAGCGCCACACCTTTAACCACAGCTGGGCCGAGGACCACCGCTAGAGAATCATTTTTTGAAATAAAAATGAAGACATCTACATCAGCCATTTCCAGGCTGAAGGTGAATAAGGCACCGGGCACAGACGGTTATCCGTCCGAATGGTATAAAGCATTTAGGACGCAACTAACACCAGTGCTGCTTAATTGCTTTAATCATACACTAAGAACAGGAGTAGCCCCACAATCTCGGAGAGAAGCAGTTATCCCAAAAGACGGCAAAGATAAAAAAGAATGCAGCTCGTATAGGCCAATCTCTATCCTTAACGTGGACTATAAATTATTTGCTTCAATATTAGCTAAGAGACTGGAATCAATTATCCCGGATCTGATAGACCTAGATCAGACAGGCTTTGTCTCAAATAGACAGACCTCTCTGCATTGAATCATATCTGTTGTTAACCTCTGTCTCTCTTCCACAGCATATCTTTTATCCTGTCTTCCTTCTCTCACCCCAACCGGTCGCAGCAGATGGCCGCCCCTCCCTGAGCCTGGTTCTGCCGGAGGTTTCTTCCTGTTAAAAGGGAGTTTTTCCTTCCCACTGTTGCCAAAGTGCTTGCTCATAGGGGGTCATATATGATTGTTGGTTTTTTTTTTTTTAAATAAATGAATAAATAAACAAAAGTCTCTTTCAGATTTTTTTGTTTAGATTTGTTTTCTGGAGATTTTAAGGAATTACTGAATTGTGTACACTGATGCTTTAAAGCCAAAGCAGTTCATAATGATTGGCCATGCTTGTCTTAAACTCACAGGGAGATTACAAATATATGATCTAAAGCCAACATATTATTATTTTTACACACACTTTTAACATATTACACAAGTCAGGTTTTTGCTGTTATTTGACATGTTTCCATTAAAATAGGTTCAAAAGAATTGCACAGATTGCATGTGCAAACAGGTGACTCATTGAAGCGCTGATTGCAGTGCTGACATTAAATAGTACATGCTGTGCACGCCATGCACTGTGGTGTCAGAAGTGTCCCAGAGTGCCCGATGTGTTTGCATCTGTGTCTGAAATCCTTTGTGCCTTCTCTCACATGATGATAATAAACCAAATGCATTGATCATTTGAAACTTAAAAAAAATACATACAAGTATGTTTTATTATTTTTGCTGAGTGGAAAAAGACCTAAAATCTACCAAACAACCGGAAAGTATATAAACTGGGAACACAAGTGCTATATAAAAGTGGTAACTAACCAACTGCTCTAAAACTAAGCTAACTGACATAGTAAATTTGAAAACAGTTTAAAAAAAAACATCCCCATTCATAGATGATGTCACAATCTCAATGGCTTACAGAGTGATGATGTCACAAACGTCTTAGAATCTTTGATCCTTCTTTTTCTATAAATAGAAGTGAGAATCAGCAGTTATCAGTCAGTTTGTTGACAGCAGTTGAAGCCAGCAGCAGTTCGCAAACGTTCCAACGTTCAAGCAGAGATACATTTGGTCACGCCTGCAAGAACCAAGTTTAACAGTAAACCGTTTGAGCAGACCTTTCACCTTTTCACACTTTGAAGAAGAAAGAAGAACCATCTATTTTATTTCATAATATTTTGAGGTGAAATCTGCTTTACTCTTCTAACTTTTAGTGTTAATCACTTTGATAGCATCAGAGATGTCTTTCGGAAATGTCCAGGACAAGTTAGTCCCCGGTGGCTGGCTCTCCTCCAACTACCGAATTATAAGTGTTGTCGGAGAAGGGATATATGGCAGAGTTGCCAAATGTGTCCAAATGGCTAACAAAAAGATTGTAGCCATTAAAATGATAAAGGATCAGGACCAAAAAGACCCGTTTAAAAACCAAGAGCTGGCTGCCCTGCAAAAACTTAAAGCCTGTAACTCCAGCAAGTACAATATAGTCGAATGGTACCAGGCTTTTACAGTCCGTGGACATCTGTGCCTTGAATTTGAATTCCTCGAAAAAAGTCTTCTTGACTTATTGCGAGAAAGATATTGCAATCCGCTCAGTTTAAAGGCTATTCGCCCCATCGTCATACAGATAGCTTTAGCTCTTAGCCACCTCAAGTCGATTGGAACAATCCATGCAGACTTGAAATTAGAGAACGTAATGCTGGTGAATAATCCCCAAGAGCCATACCGAGTTAAACTAATTGACTTCGGTCTGGCCTGTGAGACCTCAGCTGCCAAGGTGGGCTCATACATCCAGACACGTCCGTACCGGTCTCCGGAGATTATTCTGGGGCTTCCATTTACAGAAGCCATAGACATATGGTCTCTGGGCTGCATGGCAGTGTCTCTATACACTGGTTACTTGCTGTACCCGGGATACAGTGAACATGCCATACTAAAATACATAACGGAGACTCAAGGAGAACTCCCAGAGCAAATGTTAAACTGTGGGCAAAAGACTGCAAAGTATTTCTGCAGGGAGTTCAATTCCGACAACATCTACCACTGGAAACTCAAGACAACTGAACAATATTTCCAGGAGTTTGGGATTGAGTTTGTTGACAAAAGAGTTAAAAAATTGAAGTCTCTGGATGAACTCTTATATACCGAGATCATTGAAGATGAGGATTATGCAGATGAAACTGCAAAAAGGTGTGATATCCTGATGTTTGTAGAAATGGTAAAGCACTTGCTTCACCTCGATCCCCGAAAACGAATAACACCCAATCAGGTCCTTGAGCATGCCTTTTCAAAACTGAGCCACCTTGCATGGATACGCCAGAGAAGCTCCTATGTTGAGTCCTGCTATGAGCACATAAACTACTTAAGGACAAAGAAGAAAGAGACGCCAGGACAGAGTCTCCATACCAGCAGGACAGAGTCTGCACACAAGCCCACCTCTGACACCAGACAATCTGCTCAGAGGAACTTCCCTCCCTCTGCAGCAGAGAGAAAAACACAAGTGATCCCCCACAGCCAAAACGGTTCTCCCCATTCAACTCAGAGGAGCAGCCACAATTTAGTCAGGTCCAGTCAGAGTGAAAATTCTGAGACAATTCCAAAGAAAGCACAGTGTAAAAGAAAGCACCTGCAGGAAAATGAAAAGGATACGAGTGACCCAGATCTTAAAAGAAAAAAGACTAATTGGAAAGATGTGCGCAGAGAAACACTGTACCAACATGAAAGGTCAGATCATGACCAGCAGAAACGCCACGATTCTATGGCTCCATCCTGCGCAACCACTAGCTACAGGACACAAAATTCCATCTTGCCAATTAAGAGGAAGCCAGATGAAAGCATCTTTGCGACATCAAATAAGAGGGCCAGAACCAACTGCGAAAACGGCAAGCGCCACACCTTTAACCACAGCTGGGCCGAGGACCACCGCTAGAGAATCATTTTTTGAAATAAAAATGAAGACATCTACATCAGCCATTTCCAGGCTGAAGGTGAATAAGGCACCGGGCACAGACGGTTATCCGTCCGAATGGTATAAAGCATTTAGGACGCAACTAACACCAGTGCTGCTTAATTGCTTTAATCATACACTAAGAACAGGAGTAGCCCCACAATCTCGGAGAGAAGCAGTTATCCCAAAAGACGGCAAAGATAAAAAAGAATGCAGCTCGTATAGGCCAATCTCTATCCTTAACGTGGACTATAAATTATTTGCTTCAATATTAGCTAAGAGACTGGAATCAATTATCCCGGATCTGATAGACCTAGATCAGACAGGCTTTGTCTCAAATAGACAGACCTCTCTGCATTGAATCATATCTGTTGTTAACCTCTGTCTCTCTTCCACAGCATATCTTTTATCCTGTCTTCCTTCTCTCACCCCAACCGGTCGCAGCAGATGGCCGCCCCTCCCTGAGCCTGGTTCTGCCGGAGGTTTCTTCCTGTTAAAAGGGAGTTTTTCCTTCCCACTGTTGCCAAAGTGCTTGCTCATAGGGGGTCATATATGATTGTTGGTTTTTTTTTTTTTAAATAAATGAATAAATAAACAAAAGTCTCTTTCAGATTTTTTTGTTTAGATTTGTTTTCTGGAGATTTTAAGGAATTACTGAATTGTGTACACTGATGCTTTAAAGCCAAAGCAGTTCATAATGATTGGCCATGCTTGTCTTAAACTCACAGGGAGATTACAAATATATGATCTAAAGCCAACATATTATTATTTTTACACACACTTTTAACATATTACACAAGTCAGGTTTTTGCTGTTATTTGACATGTTTCCATTAAAATAGGTTCAAAAGAATTGCACAGATTGCATGTGCAAACAGGTGACTCATTGAAGCGCTGATTGCAGTGCTGACATTAAATAGTACATGCTGTGCACGCCATGCACTGTGGTGTCAGAAGTGTCCCAGAGTGCCCGATGTGTTTGCATCTGTGTCTGAAATCCTTTGTGCCTTCTCTCACATGATGATAATAAACCAAATGCATTGATCATTTGAAACTTAAAAAAAATACATACAAGTATGTTTTATTATTTTTGCTGAGTGGAAAAAGACCTAAAATCTACCAAACAACCGGAAAGTATATAAACTGGGAACACAAGTGCTATATAAAAGTGGTAACTAACCAACTGCTCTAAAACTAAGCTAACTGACATAGTAAATTTGAAAACAGTTTAAAAAAAAACATCCCCATTCATAGATGATGTCACAATCTCAATGGCTTACAGAGTGATGATGTCACAAACGTCTTAGAATCTTTGATCCTTCTTTTTCTATAAATAGAAGTGAGAATCAGCAGTTATCAGTCAGTTTGTTGACAGCAGTTGAAGCCAGCAGCAGTTCGCAAACGTTCCAACGTTCAAGCAGAGATACATTTGGTCACGCCTGCAAGAACCAAGTTTAACAGTAAACCGTTTGAGCAGACCTTTCACCTTTTCACACTTTGAAGAAGAAAGAAGAACCATCTATTTTATTTCATAATATTTTGAGGTGAAATCTGCTTTACTCTTCTAACTTTTAGTGTTAATCACTTTGATAGCATCAGAGATGTCTTTCGGAAATGTCCAGGACAAGTTAGTCCCCGGTGGCTGGCTCTCCTCCAACTACCGAATTATAAGTGTTGTCGGAGAAGGGATATATGGCAGAGTTGCCAAATGTGTCCAAATGGCTAACAAAAAGATTGTAGCCATTAAAATGATAAAGGATCAGGACCAAAAAGACCCGTTTAAAAACCAAGAGCTGGCTGCCCTGCAAAAACTTAAAGCCTGTAACTCCAGCAAGTACAATATAGTCGAATGGTACCAGGCTTTTACAGTCCGTGGACATCTGTGCCTTGAATTTGAATTCCTCGAAAAAAGTCTTCTTGACTTATTGCGAGAAAGATATTGCAATCCGCTCAGTTTAAAGGCTATTCGCCCCATCGTCATACAGATAGCTTTAGCTCTTAGCCACCTCAAGTCGATTGGAACAATCCATGCAGACTTGAAATTAGAGAACGTAATGCTGGTGAATAATCCCCAAGAGCCATACCGAGTTAAACTAATTGACTTCGGTCTGGCCTGTGAGACCTCAGCTGCCAAGGTGGGCTCATACATCCAGACACGTCCGTACCGGTCTCCGGAGATTATTCTGGGGCTTCCATTTACAGAAGCCATAGACATATGGTCTCTGGGCTGCATGGCAGTGTCTCTATACACTGGTTACTTGCTGTACCCGGGATACAGTGAACATGCCATACTAAAATACATAACGGAGACTCAAGGAGAACTCCCAGAGCAAATGTTAAACTGTGGGCAAAAGACTGCAAAGTATTTCTGCAGGGAGTTCAATTCCGACAACATCTACCACTGGAAACTCAAGACAACTGAACAATATTTCCAGGAGTTTGGGATTGAGTTTGTTGACAAAAGAGTTAAAAAATTGAAGTCTCTGGATGAACTCTTATATACCGAGATCATTGAAGATGAGGATTATGCAGATGAAACTGCAAAAAGGTGTGATATCCTGATGTTTGTAGAAATGGTAAAGCACTTGCTTCACCTCGATCCCCGAAAACGAATAACACCCAATCAGGTCCTTGAGCATGCCTTTTCAAAACTGAGCCACCTTGCATGGATACGCCAGAGAAGCTCCTATGTTGAGTCCTGCTATGAGCACATAAACTACTTAAGGACAAAGAAGAAAGAGACGCCAGGACAGAGTCTCCATACCAGCAGGACAGAGTCTGCACACAAGCCCACCTCTGACACCAGACAATCTGCTCAGAGGAACTTCCCTCCCTCTGCAGCAGAGAGAAAAACACAAGTGATCCCCCACAGCCAAAACGGTTCTCCCCATTCAACTCAGAGGAGCAGCCACAATTTAGTCAGGTCCAGTCAGAGTGAAAATTCTGAGACAATTCCAAAGAAAGCACAGTGTAAAAGAAAGCACCTGCAGGAAAATGAAAAGGATACGAGTGACCCAGATCTTAAAAGAAAAAAGACTAATTGGAAAGATGTGCGCAGAGAAACACTGTACCAACATGAAAGGTCAGATCATGACCAGCAGAAACGCCACGATTCTATGGCTCCATCCTGCGCAACCACTAGCTACAGGACACAAAATTCCATCTTGCCAATTAAGAGGAAGCCAGATGAAAGCATCTTTGCGACATCAAATAAGAGGGCCAGAACCAACTGCGAAAACGGCAAGCGCCACACCTTTAACCACAGCTGGGCCGAGGACCACCGCTAGAGAATCATTTTTTGAAATAAAAATGAAGACATCTACATCAGCCATTTCCAGGCTGAAGGTGAATAAGGCACCGGGCACAGACGGTTATCCGTCCGAATGGTATAAAGCATTTAGGACGCAACTAACACCAGTGCTGCTTAATTGCTTTAATCATACACTAAGAACAGGAGTAGCCCCACAATCTCGGAGAGAAGCAGTTATCCCAAAAGACGGCAAAGATAAAAAAGAATGCAGCTCGTATAGGCCAATCTCTATCCTTAACGTGGACTATAAATTATTTGCTTCAATATTAGCTAAGAGACTGGAATCAATTATCCCGGAGCTGATAGACCTAGATCAGACAGGCTTTGTCTCAAATAGACAGACCTCTCTGCATTGAATCATATCTGTTGTTAACCTCTGTCTCTCTTCCACAGCATATCTTTTATCCTGTCTTCCTTCTCTCACCCCAACCGGTCGCAGCAGATGGCCGCCCCTCCCTGAGCCTGGTTCTGCCGGAGGTTTCTTCCTGTTAAAAGGGAGTTTTTCCTTCCCACTGTTGCCAAAGTGCTTGCTCATAGGGGGTCATATGATTGTTGGGTTTTTTTTTCTCTGTATCTATGAAGCGCCTTGAGGCGACTTATGTTGTGATTTGGCGCTATATAAATAAAATTGAATTGAATTGAATTGAACCTGAGGAGAACGCTACAAGTGATGGATCATATAACATCAGGAAATATTAGTGCAATGTTGGTCAGCCTAGACACCGAAAAGGCATTTGACTCGGTGGGTTGGGAATAACTATTTAGGGTACTAGCAAGATTCGGATTCAAAGATGGCTTCATTAAATGTATCGAAGCACTGTATCACTCCCCAACAGCCAGGATCAGGATTAATGGGCACCTGTCTCAAAATATTGCTTTGAAGCGAGGGACACGCCAGGGCTGCCCCTTGAGCCCATCCCTGTTTGCCTTGTACATTGAGCCTCTGGCTCAGGCTATTAGAGAAAACTCTGAAATACAAGGAATAATGATCAGGGGTGAAGAACACAAGACTTTTATGTGTGGGACAGATGGATCTCACGGTTCATCTGAAACGGCAGACGACCGAGGGTCCAGTACAAAACGCTGCAACTGAAAAAAGAGAAGGGAGGGAGAGCTTTGCCGTGCTTACAAGATTACTACTACGCCGCACAACTGAAGCCCCTGGTAAACTGGTGCTCCCCAAACTATGAAGCTAAGTGGAAAAATATGGAAATTACACAATTAGACTTCCCACTACAGTCACTTTTAGGAAATAAGAACCAAGCTGAAAGATTTTACGAAGATTTGAACCATTTGACCCGGTTCACCCTGAAACTATGGTTCAGGGTAGTGGGGAAACTACAAATAGAAAAACAGGTTAGGACCTTGAATTGGATAGCTTATGACCCGGAGTTTGTGCCTGCCAGGCTGGATGGGACCTTTAAACAGTGGTCTCTGAGAGGAATTACTTCTTTTTGTTCACTAGCAACAAATGGGGGATTCCAAAGCTATGAAACCATCTCAGACACATACGGACTGGCAAAGCAGGACTTCTTTAGATACTTGCAGGTTAGAGACTATTACAACAAGACGTTACTAATCAGAGATGAAAACGAATACGACCTAATTCAAATCTTTCAAGAGGCATACAAGAGAAAGGACTCTAAAAAGATGGTCTCAAAAATATACGGTAGTATACAAGCCTCTAAAAATTACTCTACGTTGTACATTAAGCAGAAATGGGAGAGGGAATCAGGCTCACTAATTTCAGAGGACAGCTGGTGGGGAATATGTGAGTCTCAGGCTACCACTGCAAATTCAAGGTCTTTAAGAGAGTTTGGTTGGAAGAATGTAGTGAGATTCTTTATCACTCCTAAACTCACAGCTCGGCAAACAGGCTCACAGAGCCAGGGCCTATGTTGGAGAGGTTGTGGAACCCCCATGGCAAACCATTTTCATGTCTTCTGGGCCTGCCCAAAGATCCAGCCATATTGGGGGGAGGTGGCCCTTGAGATATACAAAATAATTGGGATTAAAATAGTCTACTCATTTGATACGTTGTATCTTGGCAAATTGCCTACGGCACTCCCACATAAAGATAATTATTTATTGAAAATACTTTTGGCTGGCAGCAGGAAGGCCATAACCCGAAGATGGCAAAAGGCAGACCCTCCAACTAGGGCCCAATGGCGTGGGATAGTGGAAGAAATTTTTGGAATGGAAAGACTTACCTTTGTCCTTAGACTCGAGCTTGAGAAATTCAAGAAGCTCTGGGAAAAATGGGTTGTGTACTCCCTTTGTATTGAATAATTGAATATTACCATGATGTAAGAAGATGCTATTACTGGAATTGTGTATGTCTCCTATGCTGACCGCAAGTTTTGTATTCACATACTGTAAACTGACAAATAAAAAGTTATAAAAAAAAAAGAAAAAAAGAAAGCAAAATAAATAAATGAATAAATAAACAAAAGTCTCTTTCAGATTTTTTTGTTTAGATTTGTTTTCTGGAGATTTTAAGGAATTACTGAATTGTGTACACTGATGCTTTAAAGCCAAAGCAGTTCATAATGATTGGCCATGCTTGTCTTAAACTCACAGGGAGATTACAAATATATGATCTAAAGCCAACATATTATTATTTTTACACACACTTTTAACATATTACACAAGTCAGGTTTTTGCTGTTATTTGACATGTTTCCATTAA
The DNA here is from genome assembly GCF_057381845.1 of Rhamphochromis longiceps. Classification (NCBI taxonomy): domain Eukaryota; kingdom Metazoa; phylum Chordata; class Actinopteri; order Cichliformes; family Cichlidae; genus Rhamphochromis; species Rhamphochromis longiceps. The sequence goes on along the minus strand of NC_140564.1, from coordinate 11,365,850 downwards.
AATAGGTTCAAAAGAATTGCACAGATTGCATGTGCAAACAGGTGACTCATTGAAGCGCTGATTGCAGTGCTGACATTAAATAGTACATGCTGTGCACGCCATGCACTGTGGTGTCAGAAGTGTCCCAGAGTGCCCGATGTGTTTGCATCTGTGTCTGAAATCCTTTGTGCCTTCTCTCACATGATGATAATAAACCAAATGCATTGATCATTTGAAACTTAAAAAAAATACATACAAGTATGTTTTATTATTTTTGCTGAGTGGAAAAAGACCTAAAATCTACCAAACAACCGGAAAGTATATAAACTGGGAACACAAGTGCTATATAAAAGTGGTAACTAACCAACTGCTCTAAAACTAAGCTAACTGACATAGTAAATTTGAAAACAGTTTAAAAAAAAACATCCCCATTCATAGATGATGTCACAATCTCAATGGCTTACAGAGTGATGATGTCACAAACGTCTTAGAATCTTTGATCCTTCTTTTTCTATAAATAGAAGTGAGAATCAGCAGTTATCAGTCAGTTTGTTGACAGCAGTTGAAGCCAGCAGCAGTTCGCAAACGTTCCAACGTTCAAGCAGAGATACATTTGGTCACGCCTGCAAGAACCAAGTTTAACAGTAAACCGTTTGAGCAGACCTTTCACCTTTTCACACTTTGAAGAAGAAAGAAGAACCATCTATTTTATTTCATAATATTTTGAGGTGAAATCTGCTTTACTCTTCTAACTTTTAGTGTTAATCACTTTGATAGCATCAGAGATGTCTTTCGGAAATGTCCAGGACAAGTTAGTCCCCGGTGGCTGGCTCTCCTCCAACTACCGAATTATAAGTGTTGTCGGAGAAGGGATATATGGCAGAGTTGCCAAATGTGTCCAAATGGCTAACAAAAAGATTGTAGCCATTAAAATGATAAAGGATCAGGACCAAAAAGACCCGTTTAAAAACCAAGAGCTGGCTGCCCTGCAAAAACTTAAAGCCTGTAACTCCAGCAAGTACAATATAGTCGAATGGTACCAGGCTTTTACAGTCCGTGGACATCTGTGCCTTGAATTTGAATTCCTCGAAAAAAGTCTTCTTGACTTATTGCGAGAAAGATATTGCAATCCGCTCAGTTTAAAGGCTATTCGCCCCATCGTCATACAGATAGCTTTAGCTCTTAGCCACCTCAAGTCGATTGGAACAATCCATGCAGACTTGAAATTAGAGAACGTAATGCTGGTGAATAATCCCCAAGAGCCATACCGAGTTAAACTAATTGACTTCGGTCTGGCCTGTGAGACCTCAGCTGCCAAGGTGGGCTCATACATCCAGACACGTCCGTACCGGTCTCCGGAGATTATTCTGGGGCTTCCATTTACAGAAGCCATAGACATATGGTCTCTGGGCTGCATGGCAGTGTCTCTATACACTGGTTACTTGCTGTACCCGGGATACAGTGAACATGCCATACTAAAATACATAACGGAGACTCAAGGAGAACTCCCAGAGCAAATGTTAAACTGTGGGCAAAAGACTGCAAAGTATTTCTGCAGGGAGTTCAATTCCGACAACATCTACCACTGGAAACTCAAGACAACTGAACAATATTTCCAGGAGTTTGGGATTGAGTTTGTTGACAAAAGAGTTAAAAAATTGAAGTCTCTGGATGAACTCTTATATACCGAGATCATTGAAGATGAGGATTATGCAGATGAAACTGCAAAAAGGTGTGATATCCTGATGTTTGTAGAAATGGTAAAGCACTTGCTTCACCTCGATCCCCGAAAACGAATAACACCCAATCAGGTCCTTGAGCATGCCTTTTCAAAACTGAGCCACCTTGCATGGATACGCCAGAGAAGCTCCTATGTTGAGTCCTGCTATGAGCACATAAACTACTTAAGGACAAAGAAGAAAGAGACGCCAGGACAGAGTCTCCATACCAGCAGGACAGAGTCTGCACACAAGCCCACCTCTGACACCAGACAATCTGCTCAGAGGAACTTCCCTCCCTCTGCAGCAGAGAGAAAAACACAAGTGATCCCCCACAGCCAAAACGGTTCTCCCCATTCAACTCAGAGGAGCAGCCACAATTTAGTCAGGTCCAGTCAGAGTGAAAATTCTGAGACAATTCCAAAGAAAGCACAGTGTAAAAGAAAGCACCTGCAGGAAAATGAAAAGGATACGAGTGACCCAGATCTTAAAAGAAAAAAGACTAATTGGAAAGATGTGCGCAGAGAAACACTGTACCAACATGAAAGGTCAGATCATGACCAGCAGAAACGCCACGATTCTATGGCTCCATCCTGCGCAACCACTAGCTACAGGACACAAAATTCCATCTTGCCAATTAAGAGGAAGCCAGATGAAAGCATCTTTGCGACATCAAATAAGAGGGCCAGAACCAACTGCGAAAACGGCAAGCGCCACACCTTTAACCACAGCTGGGCCGAGGACCACCGCTAGAGAATCATTTTTTGAAATAAAAATGAAGACATCTACATCAGCCATTTCCAGGCTGAAGGTGAATAAGGCACCGGGCACAGACGGTTATCCGTCCGAATGGTATAAAGCATTTAGGACGCAACTAACACCAGTGCTGCTTAATTGCTTTAATCATACACTAAGAACAGGAGTAGCCCCACAATCTCGGAGAGAAGCAGTTATCCCAAAAGACGGCAAAGATAAAAAAGAATGCAGCTCGTATAGGCCAATCTCTATCCTTAACGTGGACTATAAATTATTTGCTTCAATATTAGCTAAGAGACTGGAATCAATTATCCCGGAGCTGATAGACCTAGATCAGACAGGCTTTGTCTCAAATAGACAGACCTCTCTGCATTGAATCATATCTGTTGTTAACCTCTGTCTCTCTTCCACAGCATATCTTTTATCCTGTCTTCCTTCTCTCACCCCAACCGGTCGCAGCAGATGGCCGCCCCTCCCTGAGCCTGGTTCTGCCGGAGGTTTCTTCCTGTTAAAAGGGAGTTTTTCCTTCCCACTGTTGCCAAAGTGCTTGCTCATAGGGGGTCATATATGATTGTTGGTTTTTTTTTTTAAATAAATGAATAAATAAACAAAAGTCTCTTTCAGATTTTTTTGTTTAGATTTGTTTTCTGGAGATTTTAAGGAATTACTGAATTGTGTACACTGATGCTTTAAAGCCAAAGCAGTTCATAATGATTGGCCATGCTTGTCTTAAACTCACAGGGAGATTACAAATATATGATCTAAAGCCAACATATTATTATTTTTACACACACTTTTAACATATTACACAAGTCAGGTTTTTGCTGTTATTTGACATGTTTCCATTAAAATAGGTTCAAAAGAATTGCACAGATTGCATGTGCAAACAGGTGACTCATTGAAGCGCTGATTGCAGTGCTGACATTAAATAGTACATGCTGTGCACGCCATGCACTGTGGTGTCAGAAGTGTCCCAGAGTGCCCGATGTGTTTGCATCTGTGTCTGAAATCCTTTGTGCCTTCTCTCACATGATGATAATAAACCAAATGCATTGATCATTTGAAACTTAAAAAAAAATACATACAAGTATGTTTTATTATTTTTGCTGAGTGGAAAAAGACCTAAAATCTACCAAACAACCGGAAAGTATATAAACTGGGAACACAAGTGCTATATAAAAGTGGTAACTAACCAACTGCTCTAAAACTAAGCTAACTGACATAGTAAATTTGAAAACAGTTTAAAAAAAAACATCCCCATTCATAGATGATGTCACAATCTCAATGGCTTACAGAGTGATGATGTCACAAACGTCTTAGAATCTTTGATCCTTCTTTTTCTATAAATAGAAGTGAGAATCAGCAGTTATCAGTCAGTTTGTTGACAGCAGTTGAAGCCAGCAGCAGTTCGCAAACGTTCCAACGTTCAAGCAGAGATACATTTGGTCACGCCTGCAAGAACCAAGTTTAACAGTAAACCGTTTGAGCAGACCTTTCACCTTTTCACACTTTGAAGAAGAAAGAAGAACCATCTATTTTATTTCATAATATTTTGAGGTGAAATCTGCTTTACTCTTCTAACTTTTAGTGTTAATCACTTTGATAGCATCAGAGATGTCTTTCGGAAATGTCCAGGACAAGTTAGTCCCCGGTGGCTGGCTCTCCTCCAACTACCGAATTATAAGTGTTGTCGGAGAAGGGATATATGGCAGAGTTGCCAAATGTGTCCAAATGGCTAACAAAAAGATTGTAGCCATTAAAATGATAAAGGATCAGGACCAAAAAGACCCGTTTAAAAACCAAGAGCTGGCTGCCCTGCAAAAACTTAAAGCCTGTAACTCCAGCAAGTACAATATAGTCGAATGGTACCAGGCTTTTACAGTCCGTGGACATCTGTGCCTTGAATTTGAATTCCTCGAAAAAAGTCTTCTTGACTTATTGCGAGAAAGATATTGCAATCCGCTCAGTTTAAAGGCTATTCGCCCCATCGTCATACAGATAGCTTTAGCTCTTAGCCACCTCAAGTCGATTGGAACAATCCATGCAGACTTGAAATTAGAGAACGTAATGCTGGTGAATAATCCCCAAGAGCCATACCGAGTTAAACTAATTGACTTCGGTCTGGCCTGTGAGACCTCAGCTGCCAAGGTGGGCTCATACATCCAGACACGTCCGTACCGGTCTCCGGAGATTATTCTGGGGCTTCCATTTACAGAAGCCATAGACATATGGTCTCTGGGCTGCATGGCAGTGTCTCTATACACTGGTTACTTGCTGTACCCGGGATACAGTGAACATGCCATACTAAAATACATAACGGAGACTCAAGGAGAACTCCCAGAGCAAATGTTAAACTGTGGGCAAAAGACTGCAAAGTATTTCTGCAGGGAGTTCAATTCCGACAACATCTACCACTGGAAACTCAAGACAACTGAACAATATTTCCAGGAGTTTGGGATTGAGTTTGTTGACAAAAGAGTTAAAAAATTGAAGTCTCTGGATGAACTCTTATATACCGAGATCATTGAAGATGAGGATTATGCAGATGAAACTGCAAAAAGGTGTGATATCCTGATGTTTGTAGAAATGGTAAAGCACTTGCTTCACCTCGATCCCCGAAAACGAATAACACCCAATCAGGTCCTTGAGCATGCCTTTTCAAAACTGAGCCACCTTGCATGGATACGCCAGAGAAGCTCCTATGTTGAGTCCTGCTATGAGCACATAAACTACTTAAGGACAAAGAAGAAAGAGACGCCAGGACAGAGTCTCCATACCAGCAGGACAGAGTCTGCACACAAGCCCACCTCTGACACCAGACAATCTGCTCAGAGGAACTTCCCTCCCTCTGCAGCAGAGAGAAAAACACAAGTGATCCCCCACAGCCAAAACGGTTCTCCCCATTCAACTCAGAGGAGCAGCCACAATTTAGTCAGGTCCAGTCAGAGTGAAAATTCTGAGACAATTCCAAAGAAAGCACAGTGTAAAAGAAAGCACCTGCAGGAAAATGAAAAGGATACGAGTGACCCAGATCTTAAAAGAAAAAAGACTAATTGGAAAGATGTGCGCAGAGAAACACTGTACCAACATGAAAGGTCAGATCATGACCAGCAGAAACGCCACGATTCTATGGCTCCATCCTGCGCAACCACTAGCTACAGGACACAAAATTCCATCTTGCCAATTAAGAGGAAGCCAGATGAAAGCATCTTTGCGACATCAAATAAGAGGGCCAGAACCAACTGCGAAAACGGCAAGCGCCACACCTTTAACCACAGCTGGGCCGAGGACCACCGCTAGAGAATCATTTTTTGAAATAAAAATGAAGACATCTACATCAGCCATTTCCAGGCTGAAGGTGAATAAGGCACTGGGCACAGACGGTTATCCGTCCGAATGGTATAAAGCATTTAGGACGCAACTAACACCAGTGCTGCTTAATTGCTTTAATCATACACTAAGAACAGGAGTAGCCCCACAATCTCGGAGAGAAGCAGTTATCCCAAAAGACGGCAAAGATAAAAAAGAATGCAGCTCGTATAGGCCAATCTCTATCCTTAACGTGGACTATAAATTATTTGCTTCAATATTAGCTAAGAGACTGGAATCAATTATCCCGGAGCTGATAGACCTAGATCAGACAGGCTTTGTCTCAAATAGACAGACCTCTCTGCATTGAATCATATCTGTTGTTAACCTCTGTCTCTCTTCCACAGCATATCTTTTATCCTGTCTTCCTTCTCTCACCCCAACCGGTCGCAGCAGATGGCCGCCCCTCCCTGAGCCTGGTTCTGCCGGAGGTTTCTTCCTGTTAAAAGGGAGTTTTTCCTTCCCACTGTTGCCAAAGTGCTTGCTCATAGGGGGTCATATATGATTGTTGGTTTTTTTTTTAAATAAATGAATAAATAAACAAAAGTCTCTTTCAGATTTTTTTGTTTAGATTTGTTTTCTGGAGATTTTAAGGAATTACTGAATTGTGTACACTGATGCTTTAAAGCCAAAGCAGTTCATAATGATTGGCCATGCTTGTCTTAAACTCACAGGGAGATTACAAATATATGATCTAAAGCCAACATATTATTATTTTTACACACACTTTTAACATATTACACAAGTCAGGTTTTTGCTGTTATTTGACATGTTTCCATTAAAATAGGTTCAAAAGAATTGCACAGATTCTGAAACCAATATGCTTGAATACATGTGACTACTTGCTTTAAAAGTCTAACATTTCAGCCTGTAAACTCTACCATATGATAAGGCAGTAAACAAGTGTACATATAATGAACTATATACTTTTGTTTACCTCATCATAATACGTTTTATTTTTATTTTTGAGTTCTTTTCACAAAAAGACATCTTGGTATTTAGGATAAGTGTCTATGAAGAGGCAGGTAGCAGCACTAGTACCTAACTAGTACCTTGTTAACAGGAAACAGGGGAGTTTGAGGATTAGACGGGTGACATGAAAGCAGATCCTGAGAAGCAATAAAGAAGGCTGCAGGTGAGCATGTAGATAGGGAATCAAGAGCAGGAGGCGGTAAATTAGGCAGAAGATATGGACCTAAACTTAGTGCTGACATATGTCCATAACACTGGAATAAAGATCAGTAATTACAGGATTGCGCGGACAATTTTCATGAATAAAATGCTAAATTCATACCTAAAGCTTACCTTATGTATGCCAATGCCAAAAGCTCCTCAACATTCACTAATGAGGGCATTGGAAATAATCAAGTTAGTTTTTAACTAGCATCAATTAAGCTAACCTTACCATGGTAGTAGACGACTAGTGGCAACATATGTTTCACATTACTTTCAGAAATGCCAAATTTTAAGCACCTAAACAAACAAACAAAACATATTAAAGTTAAATTAAATTAAAATAATCCCACAGTGTATGTTTGAATTTGAAGTTTACAGAATAAGGTGTGTATTTGATTTACTGCTAAAAACTGCCTCAAGCTCCCAGAATGCATTGCTGTTTACAGAATGTAAAATCATGTCAATTTTACAGCAGTCTATTAAAGTGTAGATATGATCATAGAATGAAACCGCCATGTGAACAAAAGTGCTTTTTGTGTGTGTTTTTATTTGATTTCATTTCATCCCGTCTACAAACGTCTAAACAATTTCACGGGTGACTTACCACAAGTTACTGTCCTATTCACAGTTATCTACAAAGGGTTGTGAAACAGACTTACTTTGTCCAGGAAGGATCAGCAGCATAATAAAATAAATGACATACATCCCAGGCCCAGATATCACTTTGTCTTTTTCCCTCTGAGAAAGCTCCCTGAATATACTGATGCCTTCTGCTGAATCATGTTACAACAGCAGATTTCTGCAGCTGAGTGCAGAGGGAGGTTTGTACTGAGCAGTACAGTTTCATATGAGCTGCACACCTGTGCTTAAAAAATGCAAGTCCCACTCCCAAATTTTAAATAATACAAATATTTGACTCCAGATCATACGCGTATAATCTCAACATGTAAAACTGTGTGGAGCAGACCATTTATCACAGGGCATGATTTTATTTACCGGTGAAAGCATGGGCGAACATCTTACTGAGTATTGGAAGAGCTGGCACCTTTTCTGTATATCGGTTAACAGGAAAACATCTTTATTTTAGTAAGGAAAAAAACAACATGCTGAATATAATGGAACACAATGTGGTATAAATTAGACCTTTTTGAAGAAAGAGGAACACACCTGTACTTCAGTGTGGTTGTGCAATAGATTGTCCAGTATATCTCCTTTATAAAAGAGGTCCCCATGTCACTATAAGTTGCTTGGTTTCCTTGAAAAACAATGATGCAGTCTTGTCAGTAGCATGTTAAAAAAGCTAGATTTGATTGATGGTTATTATTCATCTGATCTGATGATGTTGGAGCCATAGTCTCAGTCATTTGTTTAAGTATAGGAGATGTAACTTTCTAAAGGCCAGCAGCAGGTGGCTCCTCTGGTTGCAAAAAAGCATTCTGAGCTGAATATTTACTGGCAATTTACATTAACAATGTCATAAAATATGATGCAACATTACAAAGCGAGGTGAAAAAAACCACCTGCTGTTACAGTGAGTCAGTCCCATCCCAGCTTCTGACAGCCTCAATTAAAGATTTACAGTATGATCATAACCGGTGACCTACTCGCTACAGGCCTATTGCATGATATGGCATTTTTAATATTCAGTCCAGTGTCCATTATAGCCCTTTATGCCAGAGTGGCAGAATAAATGTATGAGTTCTTAGCAAAGGAGATGTCAAAGGAGAAAACAGCCTTCTGATTCTTACCCAAAATATAACCAGAAGTCAGTAGAGAGGGAAGGGAATTCACTAACCTACAGATTGTACCTATAATAATGACGTAAGCTGTCAGTACTCGGCAACTTACATAATGTCAGAGTCATTCATTATATCTGGATTTTTTTAAACCTGAGGGTTAGAAAGGTTTTGCAGTGTGGATGTGTTTGTTGTGTTTGCATCCAGCGTGATTTCATGTGAATATTTTAGGAATTCAGCTGTGGTCTTTGGCTCTGGTTGTGACAGTAAAACATCCACTACTGTGACTGTTAGTGAGACATTTGTCCATCCTTCTGACGCAGCTGCTACGTCATCTTCCAAGCACCTGGATGACTGATATCGATGCTAAAGAGTCTCTGGATTCAGGGAGTGATGATGATGATAGAAGGAAGTGGTTTTAAACTAAATTATGATGTGATATTTAGAATCCCCTTATATTACTCCCTAGATAGTTTTATCTTGTCGATGGAAACAATGGCAGAAAGAAACAGCTTTGAATAACTCTACAGCATTATTATTGCTTTGACCTTCAGATCCATCTATTGAAGGAGAGGTCAGAGGTCAAATGTGACATTGTAAATTTTTATATATAATCTTTATATGATACTCTCTATATGCTAATACTTACCTCACTCGTAAGACTTATAGTTTATCAGTTGTAAGCCTGTTTCTCATTTTTCAACCAATAAATCATTGAGTTCACCTTGAAGACTCGGTCAAATTAACATTTAGTTATTATATAATTTAGTTAACAGTCTGACCCCTCACTACACCACTAAAAAGTTTTATCAGAATTCAGACAAAAACAGGAAGCCCACAGGTCTTTGTCATGTCTGAATTATGTCTTCAACTCATTTGGAACTATAATTAAGTACTGATTTTATTTGTGCTGGTTTAGCTCAGCATGTTGAACGGGTGACCTCATGTCATATGGCTGAGAGTGGCAAGCCCAGGTTTGAGTCCAACCTGCGGCCCTTTGCAGAATGTCTTTCCTGTCGTGTCTTCACTGATCTATCTAATAGAGCTTATTGCATTCAGGGTAGAGCAACAGCAACCCATCTAGTAACGATCACGGAGTCATTCATTCTAAGGTCGTGGCAGGATTACAAGACAGTAATATTGTGGATAGGTCATATGATAGACATAAAGATTAGTGTGATTATCTAAGCTTTAATAGCACTTGTAAATGCAATGGCAATAATGGCTATTCATTGCCATATGACTGAGTAACTACCCAACACCATAACTGACAACAGAAATTAGGGACAGGCAGTAGAAGGAAACTGTTAATCTGAAGGACGGAGGTCCAATAATGATTTGAAAACTAGGAAATGGTTGCATTGCAATTTTCATATTAATCCCACTGTGGTTCATAAACATACAAGAGGTTCTTTTATTCTGATCTCACAGCCTTTTTTCTTACTGGGGACACATGAAGATTTGCCTTTTAGGCTCTTTTACAGTTTTGTGTTTCTATTGTTTTCAAATACATGAACACAACAAAAATACTAGAAAATAATGAAAAGGTTTCAATGTATTAAAAATGACGCATTTAAAGTTCAACACAATTCTTACGTCTTATTATCATAAAACACCGCCTGAATGTCTTTACTGGGGAAAATGGTAAAGACTTTGGTGCTCCTGTGTTCGCCACTTAACAAGGTAACAACACAAAAACATTTTTCTTTCACATTTTTTGTTGCTCTGATCAAAAGGACAAAACAAAAGAATAAATTCAGAGGAGGCGAGGGAGAGGAAAGGCTTCACGATCGCTAGCGCGAGGAGTTGGAACTTGATCGCGACCGATGGCGGCGGCGGCCAGGCGATCGAGACCTGCGCCGCACTGGAGACCGTCGGCGTGGAGACCGAGATCTAGAAAAAGAGAAATTAAGAGAAAAGAACATAAATAACAGAAGAGGTAAAGGTTTCCTCTCTCCTCCTCCCCCTTCTCCACTGTGGGTGCCCATCATTTGCTCATTACCTTCTCCTCATACGAGGGGGAGTCCGGCGCCACATCGGGGGCGGAGGAGGCATCCTCCGGGGAGGGGAAAGCCTGCGAGGAGGGGGGCGCACCGTGGGAGTCAGCACAGCTGTGACAGTGATTTCCTGACCATCAATCTGACCTGAAAGACATCAGCGTGAGAGTTGATCCACTTTAAGCACATGACTCAGAACGTGGCTCTGAAACAATCTCTTCAGTCCTTCCTACCTCCGTCCATGTGCTTCAGAGCCTTCTCTGCCTCTTCGGAGGTCTCGTACTCCACATAGGCGTACCCCTTGGACAGGTGAGGGTGCATGCGGTTCATGGGCATTTCAATCATCTTGATCTTGCCATATGTGGAGAAAATCTCCTGGATGTGCTCCTTTAAAAGACACAGAAAACCTTTGAGATACCTGCTGTTTTTATTGTGAGTAACTTTCAGCTTCTAAACCAAAAATAATTTGTTCTTCCTGGTAGAACTGATTCTTTTAGCCTGATCACGTGACCACTGCTTGCCCATCTCTGGATTAAGTCTTTGGTGAGCCCTCTTTTGATTTTTGATCCATTTGTGGTTTCCCGGTTGTCAGTTGCTGATTACAGACTTCATTCATCATTCTGCTTGAACTTGAAATCTTTGCTCATTTAAAGTCTCAGTAGCCTGACGACTGCACAGATGAGGCTTAGCGGGGAAAACGTCACACAGAAGCAGCATTCCTTGTGGTGGTGGAGTAGGTATCCACATTAACAACAGATGGTGCATGGACACAAACAGGGCCTATCACATTGTTCTCCACACACTGAGGACTTGGCCATTAAATGCTGGCCGTTCAGCAAACTCAGTAATTTCCATCACTGTTCTTTACATCCACGGTTACACAGACACAAAGCTGTGACAGTAACCTGATACAAAACAACCAACAAATGGTTATGAAAAAAGTTCTCCGCCACTTTTTCCAACGTGGATTTTGTAGCTAGAGGGTCCATCATACTTGACTACTTGTGTTTATTGAAACATAACAGCAGCATTCAAAGCATTCAGTCCTCCGCCCCGACCATCAACTCATCAGACCACGTCTCTGTCTTGTAAATTCCAGCATACAGACCTCTGGTCATCAGAACTACGGAGCAGCACTGCAGGATTTGCACAGACTGATCGGTGCTTCGAGGGGCTCAGGACACAGACACTGAGGAGCATGCTAAGGCTCTATGTGGCTAGATCTAAAATTTCAATTCAATTTTATTCATATGCCACAAAATCACAACAACCGTCACCTGGATGTAGTTTATACTGTAAGGTAAAGACCCTACAGTAATACAGAGAAAATCATCAACAATCAAACCCTATAAGCAAGCAGTTGGTGACAATAGGAAGAAAAAAAAAATTTAACAGGAGGAAACCTCAGAGCTCAGATCCAGGATCAAGGAGAGACAGCCACCTGTCATGACCAGTTGTGGCTGAGGTTGCATGAAGAAAAAAAAAGTATCAATATCAGAGTGAGTGAGAACCTTATGACAGAAACTCTGCTTTTAATTCTGGAGATTAAGCAGCCCTCAGAATTACAAGAGCCAACCTCTATAAGAAAATCAGTGGCAAAAAAGGCCCTTAGTCACAAAAACCCAAATTATAGAATCAATTTCAGGACCATAGAGATACAACTAGACTGGGACAGGATATTACATGTATTACAGACTCCAGGGGCCCGTTCTTCGTACGTCGCTCACTACATCCAAGATCAAATGACACATCCAAGACCAAACCATCGCGCTAACCGTGAGCTTGCTAATCCGGTTCCCCGAACACACCTGTTGTTGACGATTAGTACAGCTGGACGCAGTAATGTGACATCACTGGGTGTCGGAAAAGGGGCTACGCATCGATAGTAGAAACATTGATCGGCAACCCGCTGATTGGTCGGCGAAAATGTCGAAGGGGCGCGCTCGGTATTTTCCGGCAGCAGAGCAAGAACTCTTGATTGAGGGATTTCAGGAGTTTCAGAGTTTAATTAAAACGCAAGGGAACACTGCAAAGGCTGCAAAAGCAAGGAGAGAGGGCTGGCAGAAAGTTGCTGACAAATTAAACTCGTAATTCAATAATAACAATAATAATGGAGTGGGTTTATATAGCGCTTTTCAAGGCACCCAAAGCGCATGACAATACCACTATTCAGTCACTTTGTTATTTATTTATAGATTTATTATATTACACTATATTATCCAATATTATATTACATTATATTATAATATGTTATATTTTATCCTCTTTCACATTAGAGCCACAACAGGACCCACTAGAACATGGGAACAAGTAAAAGTGGAATATAAAAATATTCTACAGAATGGTAATATTTATCACTTATATTGCTTTTCGTCTCTTGGAAAGAGACCCTGAAATAATCTGTTTGTTTGTTCATAACAGCAACCAAGAAAAGGGCAGAGCAAAAAAAAGACAGGTGGTGGTCCTGCACCCCCTCGTCAACAAGTTGGTTAAGTGAATAATACCCTCACGGGAAAATCGATATCTCTCTATGAGCACACTGTCGCGCTGAGCTAAAGGATCCTGTCTGTCCCGCAATACACGCTGAATTCTGAGGACTCTCCTTATCAATCTTGCACCTTCCTCAATGGGTGGCTCGCGTAAACGGACAGGACATGGCTGCGACAGACTTCCCAAATCCACCTTCGCTTTTATAGCCGTGGTCTCTCATCTTGATTACACGAAGTGATTTGCAATTACTACTCTGAAATATGAATTACATCTGTAATAATCACATACATGTAATAGAATGTTAATAGTACATTTCCCTTTTTTAGGATATGACCTGTATGTATCTGTGTGACATCAATGAAAGGATCAAATGCTGCATTATCTTTAGTTACATTGATGTTATTTATTTATGTTGAAACAGTGGTGGAATATCGCTGTTGCTTTCGTATAAATGAAGCGGACATACCTGCGTGGCCGCGATCTAATCCTGTTTACATAAAGTGAACCTGCTCCCGAGCAGGTTTACGCTTACGGCTCTGTTGCTATGACAGCAAGTCCCGGATGAGCTTCGGGGAACCGAACGATCCAAGATCACGCGAAATCGTCAACAATCTAATCCAGCTAACTTACTTAGCGAGGTACGAAGAACAGGCCCCAGGATCACCTCACAGCCACAACACTGCATGATCTCAGAAAACTACTTTGTAAATTCAACATCTCATCAAAGTCTTAACAAGGAAAATAATAACAAGGACTACAAGGAGGTGAAACTTTTTGCAGCAATGACAATCTTATTCTGAAAGTGAACCCCCCTCCCCAAAGAGCTGTTATTTGACTATACGCAGCCCGATCTATATTCATGGGGGTTCATGTGACCCCTGCACATCTCCTATGTTTTCAAAAAAAATCTCCTGCACTTCCTACCGAGGTTAAAAAAAGGCTCATCTTAACCCATCTGTCCTCACCACTTCCTACAGAGCCACCACACAGAGTGCACCAACACGCAGTACCAACACTCTGTGGCATGAGAGCAGCAGTGCCTCAAACAGAAAGCCACTGGGGAGCGTGGCGATGGCAGCTGAGATTAATGGGGTCTCACTGCCACCTGTTGGGAGCCTGGCCCAACAACGCCACCTGTCAAGGGCAAAAAGGATCACCAGGGACAGCAGGCACCCCTGCCACAGACTGGTCTCTCTTCTACCTTTAAGCAAAAGCTATCACAGACTGGCGTGCAGCACAGTACGGCTCTGTGACAGCTATGACCTGACCTCCGATTTTTGTTTGTTTTTCTGTGATCCTAATTTTGTTCAGCAGTGCATCTGTGATGTATTGACTGAATGACAGTAAAGAAATCTGAACCTGAATTTGGATGACGGCTGGGTTCATTCTGGGGGTCATTTCTGTGTAACTGGCCAGTCTAAGCATCACCAACAAAAAGTTATACATGTGGTTACACACAGACACACATTACATATGACATATTATAGAATGCCATTTAGGAAATTTGTATATATATTAGAATGAAAGCCTGAATATATATTTTAATGATTATTATTTATCAAGCGGGAAACCAATGAATTAAATCATCAAGAACCCCCCACGCCACCCCTCCTCTCTTCTCCAGAGGTCCACAGATGCAGCTCCACTGTTCTGCAATTAACAGTGTAGCGGACAGCTACACACTCTGAATCATCTGCAGCATTAATCCTCTCTCAGTCTCCCTAAAAATTCTGGAACACACAGAATTATCCAGAAAAGACTGAACAAGTTTCTGTACTGAGACAGAAAACAAACAGGATTTGAGGGAATGAAAGGCTGCTAATACTTATTAGAGTAAGAAATACCTTCTTGCAGCTAACACCTTATCAGTTCTTTGTAGCCGCATTCAGTGTAATCAGTAACTCCATGCTTGTTTCGTGAGCGTACTGGTAAAAGTATTAAGGTAATAATAGAAATGCAAAGCATTTCATTACAGCCTACATTTGTTTTTTTTAAGCAACTACAAAGATTTGCTTTACAATCAACTACAAATGATCAAATATCTTAAGTTTTCACAAAAATGAAATGTGGCCACTGTGCTTGTAGCTAACAGTGTTTACCAGAGATTTTAATGCTGCTGACTCAAACTCCAAAACAAAGGCTTAATCAGTCCCCTGTGAGCACTCTCCACCATCCCTACGATCCTCTTCTTCATTTGAATCAACAAAAAGTTTCAATACAAACTGTAAACACAAAAACTTTTTAAGAACTGTGAAAATAAACTCTGCTCACAGTTTAAAGCTGTGACTAAGCAGTATGTTTATTACTTGTTATTCTGTTGGCTGCAGTGTCCTAAAGTCCCTCAGGATCTATCGTAACGCACGTATCAACAGAAATCGGGTGTGAAAGAAAATCTGGCTTCATGGTTATCCATTTGCACACTGCTTGTATACATCACACAAAGATTCCCTGCTTTTATGACTTAAATACAAAAGTATGGAAGATAGTTTCCACCACTGGGGGGGATAAAAGAAAAAAAAATACATCCATAACTACATTTTTAGTTTATTTGAAATTTCAAGTTAGCTCTGCCAATCAGAAAGCTCTGTGAATGACGTCATTCCCTAGTTACCCACAAATGGTGCAGTCACAGGTGCACTCAAAATCAGGAATATGTATAGTAAACATGGAAAAATTCCTGTTAATGCTAATAATAACAGCATGTTTCCACTAGTAACACAAGGATGTCATCATTTTAAAACCATTTTGAAAGCAGTTTGCTCATTCGTGACCTCCATCTGTAGCATTGGTAGCTGATGCCTCCACCTTCTGTTTCCGGGTAACAGTGAAATATATTCAGAGAGGTCCTGATTGGTGGAGCTAACGGCTTATCAACTTGAAATTTTATGTTATGGATGACAAAAAAAAAAGCAAAACAAAAAACATTCTGTGACATAGCAAAAGAGCCAGTGTGATAACAATAAAAACAAACAAACAAAAAAAAAACATCTTTTTAAGCACTTCTAGTTAAGAATGTACCTTGATGACGTTTCTGGTCAGCCGACCCAGGAAGACCTTGGTCGGTTTGGGTGTGGGACTCCTGCGTCGTCGATCCCTGCCTTCCTTCTTTGGCGATTTAGACCTACAATCACATCTGACTTTAATTTAACATGTGAGCTGTTAATGACAGCGTCTAATATGAAAACTCTTCAAGTACATTTAAGTTCTTTTTATGAAAACATCACCAGAACCAAGACTCACTGAGGATTACTCACTGAACAGGCAATGTACAACCTCTTGCTAATCTCTTACTACATTTAGTTTTTTGGGTGCTTCCTAGTAAACGCTTCCATACTTTGAGCGCGAGCGTCGTCTGTTGTTGTGGCGTTGGCGGCTGGGGCTGGGTGAGGATGATGAAGATGAGGAGGAAGAAGAGCGGGAGCTGGAGGAGCCAGAGTGACTGGAGGCAGAGGAGCTTGAGCCGCTGGAGGAGCCAGAGCTGGAACCTGAGCTGCTGCTGCTGGAGCTGGAGCTCGACCTAAAGAGAACATTATGATAATTTTTTATTTATTTATTTATTTTTAAATGGATGATCTGCTGAGGGGAGCAATAGAAGGGTTTGGTCCCAAAGCTTTAATTAAAATGAGCTAACTCTCATTCAAACCAGAGGGGAACAGGTGGTTAGTGATCTGACCTGCTGCTCCTGCTAGAAGCGCTGCGTCGGGTGCGGTTCTTGTCTCGGCCCCGGCCTTTGTCAGCTCCCTCTTTAGTGGCTCCTGACTTGTCCTTGCTGCGCTGTTTGCTCTTGTCATCGTCCTTCCTTTTTGTTGGAGAAGGCGCCCTGTTAAAGGAGAAAAAAACCAAAAAGATCTAAGATTTAGGGTGCCAGACATCCCCAACACCTTTGCACTGTGCCAAAATAGATTATCATTTGCATACAGTAACATCAAACCATGCAAACTGACAGGCAGGAATGATTTCCTGTGTTATTAAGCGTTTGGGTAACTCAGTCTCTAAGTGAACGTGCTCCTGTCATAGAGTGGATGGGCTGTATTGTCCAGCATTGTCCTCATCTTGGACAACATCCGCCTCTCTGACACCACCTTAAGGGAGTCCGGCTCCATCCCCACTACATTACAGGCCTTTACGGACTAGATTTTGAAGGAACATTTCTATTTTAGCCTGCACAACTTTTTTTTATAATTTTGGTAAGGTTATTTAAAATCTCAAGGATTCAAGGAGCTTTATTGTCCTACACGTCATATGATAACATGAGGTTAACATCTGCACTACCTTTCCAAAAATTTACATCAGCGGGACCCAAGCAGACTTGCAAAGTATAAAAGTAAGGAAAACAAAAATGGAGTAAAAGAGGCTTGAAGCTGAGCTGGTCTATATGTGAGATGTAACTCAAGAAAAGAAGAGAAGGGAAACTCAAACTACAGCTTTTTAATATTTTTTGAAGGCAAACCTCATTTTACTTGAAATGATAAGATTATGTCATAGTGAAAATTAATAATAAACTTTTTCCAACAAATACTGTTTGACTATACTTTTTTCTTTGTTTTATTGGACAGGCAGTTTTTAACTTTAAACAAACACTGGTAAAACTGTTAGGTGGCTTCAAAATATGCTGCACTGAAATATATTATATTATATTTTGGACCTGCAAATTTTCTTCATCTTTCTATGTTTTTACACACATACATTATCTTCATAGCCACCGTTGAAATTTACAGTATTTTGGCAGTACGGTTATAAGTGGCTGTAAATAATCTTACATTTTTACTGAATTATATTGTCCCTTTCTAGCTTTTTGAACCTAAATCTTGATTACCTATATTACTGATACTTTTTTGGATTTTCCCCTTTATCATAGTTTTAATTATTAAATCAAAATTCCAAAACTTTTGGCTTAGTCAGACTATGTTGAACACGTTCGTCATTTCTCCATTTTTAACTCCTTGCCTGCTATTGATCACATCCCAGTTGTTAAAGGTAACTAACACTCTGAGGTATATGAGGGAAAAGGATCTTTATTCTCAGTTAAATAATATTCCACTGATGTAACTACAGGGATGCTAAAGTAACGTCTTTCCGTCTCTGTGCAAAAGCATCTGCATCGTCACTTTTTCCAACACTGAGGTAAGAATGACCGCTTGTTTATGGAAGCATAATTCTTTGCGCTTTTGACATGAGCTACAAATTAATTTAGTCGATTTGTCAAATAGATGCTACCAATAGTTCTGTGTTAGGGGGAGAAAACGAACTTCCTTTTGTTGTTATTATTCTGTAGGAAACTCGCGAACCCTCGTTCATTTGCTCTTTGAGCAGTTCTGCAACACATTTCTGTAATCGCCACATATGCATTTTTAAGAATGAGGACAAATGCTGAGTGGCCACAGTATATCTACTCATAGAAAATGCAAAACAAAATCAAGCTAGCTCAAAAGTTAGCTAGCTTACCGTTGGTTAAATATATAAATAATAATAATATGGCTGTATATTGTGTTTGCTTATTAACAATTTCGTGTAAAGCTAAAAGCAGTACCTTT
The DNA here is from genome assembly GCF_057381845.1 of Rhamphochromis longiceps. Lineage (NCBI taxonomy): Eukaryota > Metazoa > Chordata > Actinopteri > Cichliformes > Cichlidae > Rhamphochromis > Rhamphochromis longiceps. The sequence continues at coordinate 11,347,095 of NC_140564.1, read as the reverse complement.
CGCGTTAACACTTTCGTGTAGTGATTTGCAATTTATAAGCCAAATACAAAAGAGAAACAAATTAAAACGACTGCGTTCACTTACATTTTTTCCTCGCGACAGTAGTAATCGCACAAAAATGACGTAAGCAGTTTGAACCAATCAGCACTCTGTACGCGCCTCACACATGCAAAAACATCCGTTAAGGTGGTGAAAATAATTATCTAAATTTAGACTAGCAGGATTTATTTTTCTGAATAATACTTGTTTCCCATAGCTGGTTTCACTTCTTTTTATTACTCTTTTAAATAATTTCTGTAATTTGACTCTTTTAAATTTAACTCTAAATTTGACTGGGGAAGGATCACTGCAGCAGAACTCTTGCGGGTAGGACGTTGCCTGAAAGGTTAGACTCAGGGAAAAGGCGCAGATTTATATAACCCCGGCTCTAACTGAAGAATCACGCTGCCTTTCATTTGAACCGCATTAGAGATCAGCCGTAGTCTCATATGAGTGAAAAGCGCCTCTCTAAGCTACATAAAAGGTTTGGACTGATTGAACAACTAACGGAAGGGGACAAGTTTGCTCTTCCACTTAAAGAGCCTGCTTTGAGATGAAGTCTGCAGATAATGTACCAGAAAAAAACAGGAAACCTTCAGGCAATGGATTGACTCTTGGACTGACTGTGCTCTGTGCTGCCATTGGAGGAACCTTTCAGTACGGCTACAACATCTCCATCATCAACGCTCCTACCAGCTACATCCAAAAGTTTATTAATGACACCTACATAGAGCGCTGGGGTACAGGCTTGGATATCCCAGAGGTGACCCTGGTGTGGACCCTGATAGTATCAGCCTTTTCTCTTGGTGGCCTCCTTGGGGCCCTGCTGGCAGGCCCTATGTCAGTTCGCTTTGGGAGGAAAAAGTCGCTGCTTTTGAACAATTCCTTCATGTTTGCTGCTGCTGTGCTGGTGCTAACATGCCGGGTGGCAAAATCATTTGAGATGATCATCATTGCTCGCTTTCTGGTGGGGATGAACTCAGGTGTCAGCATGAATGTCCAGCCTATGTATTTTGGAGAGAGTGCCCCCAAACACCTCAGAGGTGCTGTGGCGTTTTCTTCTGCCGTCTTTACTGCATTTGGGATCTTTTTGGGTCAGGTTGTGGGACTTACTGAGCTTTTGGGTAGTGAGCCTCTTTGGCCCTACTTACTGGCTAGTAATGCTTTGCCAGCACTGGTCCAGCTCCTTACCCTTCCCTGGTTCCCCGAAAGCCCCAGGTACCTACTCATTGACAGGGGAGACAGGGAAGCATGTCTCCAGGCTCTTGGAAGACTCCGCGGCGGGGAGGCTCCCGTTTTGGAGATGGAGGAGTTGCTTCAGGAGCAGCAAATGTCCGCAGCCATAAATTCTGGAGCTACATCTTCTGCTAAGACGCCCTGGGCCCTGTTTAAGGATCGTAATTTACGATCACAACTCAAAACAGTCATGGCCGCCAGCAGCGCCATGATGCTCTGTGGAAACGACTCCATCTACTTCTATGCTTCCTACATCTTTCAGGAAGCAGGGATCCCACCAGAGAAAATTCAGTACGTCACCATTGGGACGGGGGCATCTGAGCTAACAGCTTCCATTCTGAGTAACCTCCTGATTGAACGCGTGGGTCGCCGGTACCTTCTCATCGGGGGTTACAGTCTCATGTCTTGTTGGTCTATAGTTTTTACTGTAGCTCTTTCACTCCAGAGCCGCAAAGTGACAGGGATGGCATACCTCAGCATGGTGTGCGTTTTCGCTTACATCCTCAGCTTTGGCCTGGGCCCAGCCGGAGTGACAGGGATCTTACCAGCTGAGATCTTTGATCAGACGGCTCGTCCAGCGGCCTACATGATCGCCGGCTCTCTAATGTGGATTAGCCTGCTCCTAATGGGAATACTGTTACCTTTCATCGTCAATGGCCTGGGAAACCTCTGCTTTCTGCCTTTCCTCTGTGTTTGTTTGGTATCTGCTGTGTTTCTGGGGCTCACCTTGCCAGAGACAAAGGGCAAGACGCTGGCTCAGATTACAGCAGTGTTTGATAAGAAGAACCAAGGGAAAATGAATGAAGTTCCAGACCTAATGACAGAGCACGATCCCCTGAATGATCTCTACCAGTTGGGTAAAATCTGCTCATTTACTTCCTCAACGCATGATCCTGACCTTGACCATAAAGCTGCTGAATGAAATTTGACCTGTGGGATTATAAAAAGCCGTGCCTTTTGAGCTTATCTTCAGGTTTTAATTGACTTCTGTGCAGATTAAATCCTGTGTGTTATTTATGAGATGTGATCCCCTTAATAGTGACTGTTCAAATCTGTTCTTAATTTACAATTTGGTCTAGGCCTTTAATCCTACCCAACACACATTTTGTATTTATTTATTGCAAACCTATATAAAGCTTCTAAAATGTCTTTTAGATCGCCATTGAGAGTGATGGTGCTGAACCCTTTTGTAGGGTCCCTATGCCAAAGAAATTGTCCTCACTCATATTTATGCAGAAATCTCTCAAGCTCCTGCCAAAAACTGGCATGTGTTTGCAGTAGTTTGGGCAATCATTTGAACAGCATGTGCTGTAGGGATTACCTTCTCTAGTTCAACACTTGTGAGCTGCTAGATAACAGTTCATGTTTATTGTGCAATCTGATGCTGTTTTGTTTTTTATCTATCCAGCTCAGTGAACCATGCATGTGTGTTTTCCTATTTGATGACCTTTCTGGGAACGCAGACTGTGTGTAATTCTTTTTTTTTTCTTTTTTTTCTCTCATTTATGTTTATGTTTATGCAGCAACTGGACTGCATCTGGAATTTAACTATATTAGTTAGTCCCCTCCAGACTTCTGTGTGCACCAGGGCTTCAACTACATGAGTGTAGCTCTGCAGAATGGCCAGTAGATGTAGCCATTGTGTCTGCCACAGTTTGTGCAGTGATAAACAAGGCAGCGCGTCATGAAAATGAATCACACAGTCAAGGTTAACACTTTTAAATTCACCAGCTTTTAAACTCAATGCAGCCCTTCCGAGCCTTCTGCGAGCCATCTGTCGCAGCGTCTGTATGTTCTGTAATCACCCTGCGTTGCTTGATCGTGTGCTGGAATGAATCCTAAATGCAGACGTCAGGTCTGTTCTTGCACTGTTGTAACGTGTAGCATGTGCTGCGCACTTACTGAATGACACTGTCGCACTTTTCTCTGCCTAAAAATATTATTACTATTTATTTAAATCAAAATACAACTGTGTGTACAACAAAATAAAGGGAAAAAAGTGGTGACCCGCATTCTCGTCATGTTTGTGATTTGGTTAGTGAGATTTATTCTGCTTGCTTTTTAAATTATGTTTAATCACCCAACTTTGGCTCCCTTCACTCCTGCGCACTTTAATTCAAGTACTTCTGCCCACTCTTATTAAAGTGGATGGCATAACACTGTTTATTTATGGAAACAAGAGCTGGGTGAGAACATCTCACTCTCCAGTGGGGTAAGGTGTGCATTTTCATTTGTCTTTATTACACCATCCAGCTGACAGAAAAGTCAATTTCTATTTAAGTGCATCCAGTGTCAAGTAGGATTTGTGAGTGCAAGGAAGAATGTTTTTATAACCCCGACAGCTAATGGGTATTTCTTCTCTCTGTGGCGCTCAGTTCAGCCTACAGGATCAGTTTGCCTTTTCCAGTGAAGCAAACTACACAGCTAAAAGTGACTTTGTGTTAAAGAGGTAGAGAGTTCAGATATAAAAGCAAAACATAAGAGTTTTTCTGCCAGCAAACCCAGCCAGCACTGAGAGATTAGTCCTTAAAGAAGGACTGGACAAATACAGAAGCGCTCTCCACCGCACTCATCAGAAGCAGTTCATCTGTGAACACGCTGCTGTGCTTTGGGAGATGGCTAATGATTTCAGGCCTCAGGCTAGAAGAACCTCAGCGGCTTCACATACTATAGAGTTAATTGCTAAGGCACTCATAATACTTACCAGGAGACAGAATGACTGACATTTACTGCATCTGCCATTTTTCCAGTTATGATTTCGCTGAGTTTCTGGTGAAGGGTCGATCCAAAAGATGTTACATTTTGTTGCAGTTAGGTGCAAAAATGAGTAGCATTATGTTGAAGATAAAGGCAGGAAATGGTTTGCTTACATTTACATACTGGAAATGAGTTTTTGTTTTTAAAATAATAGATTTAAACAGAATGGCTGGATCGGTTTGAGCTGATAAGAAGGCAACAGTAACTCAAACCACTTATTTCAAATAAGATATGCATACGAGCATCTCACACAGCATGTCAAGCTTTTAAGCAGATGGGCTACAGCAGCAGAAGACCACATCGGGTGCTGTAGCCCATCTGTGAGCTAACAGAATAAAAGGTGAGGCTACATTCACACTGGCTCACCAAGACAGACCCTGTGTGAGGTCCTGGCCAGGTTTCTCTTGGAAATGAGAGTTAAATCACAATGAAATAAATAAAGGTTAATAAATAAATAAATAAAAACTTGACAAAAGAGGATTGGAAATGTGTCTGTTGGAAGTGTGCACTGATGAGTCCTGATTTGTGCTCTAACATAGGTACAGGTAGGGTCAGAATTTGGCATAAACAACATGAAAGCATAGACCCATCCTGTCTTGCATCAGCAGTTCAGGCTGGCTGTGTTGGTGTAATGAAGAATTTAGTCAGTCCTGAAAGTAAAAGTTGCTAACCCCGTACTACAGTGGCAGCTGACTGTATAAAATAAGACGTTGTTATTGTCACTACATACAGTGATAGATTGAAATTTCAGTACATACACCAGTCCTAAACAACACAACATAAAGAAAACAGACCAAGGCAGGGTGTGATAAGATGCTGTGAGTGCAAGTCCAAAGTCAAGTGCTGCACTGACTGACACAATATTGCACACATAATGGTGTTAAGCTGTAAAGAACACTGAGTGTTTATCAAGGGTCTGGATCTGTTTCTGTACGTTTTAATTGACCTATACCGCTTCCTTGAGGGCAAAAGGTCGAAAAGATGATGACTGGGGTAAGAAATAGATATTATGATGTTCTCTGGAGAGGAAGCAGATGTCAGCAATGTCCTCGAGTGAAGGAAGAGGGCAGCCGATGATCCTTTGCGCTGACTTTATGACCCTCTGTAGGGCTTTTTTCAGGCTACTGAACAGCCTGAATACCACACTGAGAGACAGTGAAAAAATGCACTGTCACACAGTGGTGGAAAATAATCGCCAACTTCACACATGGGTTGTTCTTTTTTTAGGAGTCACAGATGTTTCTGTGACTTTTGTATCGTAGCAGTGGTGTGAATGGACCGGGACGGATTATCAGATACGTGGCAACCCAGGAATTTAAAGCTGTGGACTATTTCCACACAGTCTCTATTATTGAAAATGGGAGAGTGGTCAGGTCTGCACTTCCTGCAGTCCAGGATTGCTTCTTTTGTTTTCTTTGTCTTTAATGCGAGGTTGTTTGCAGGGCATCAGTGGGCCACTTTTGGGACCTTGTCGAGGTATGTACTGCCTAAGATGAGGCCAAACACTGTGTCATCTACCATCTTTATTATGGAACTGGAAGTGTGGGAGGACATACGTATGCACGTCATGTGTGTAATGTGAGCAAGCAATGGGCTCAGCACATAGCCCTGTGGGACGCCACTGCTGAGTGAGAAGGTGGAGGAGAGGTTAAGGCTAACCCTGACATCCTGAGGACAATTCGTAAGGAAATTACTGTTTAGTATATCTGGGATGATCGTACTGAAAGCAGAGCTGTAATCATTGAAACGCCTCTGTGGACCTTTTTTACAAATTTGTCAGGGTCAAAGGTAAGAGGGAGGCTACCTTTTAACAAGGCTGAATATTATTTTCTCAAGGCACTTGGTAACAATGGGAGTGAGAGCAACATCTCTGAAATCTGAAAGTTTCAGCAGCAGGCTTCTTCAGGACTGGGACAATAATTGAGGACAAATATCATTATACATAGTTCACCTGTAAAAGACTGCAGGTGCTAAACTGCCTTGCCTGCAGTCTAGACCTATCACGCAGTGAAAACATGACAAAGGATGTCCTGAACTGCTAAAACACATAAACTCATTTACAAAGTAATCCAAGCAGTTTGTCACATCAGCTCACAAAGTGTTGATGAAAGACAGAGGTAAACATGACTCTGTTCTTGGCAACAAATTTAAAATGAGCCTACACATCTCAACATTTTCTACATTTAATACATTCTTTACTGAAAAGCTTTACTGACTTGGAAAACCTCTCAACTTTAGAAAACAGCTTGTAAGCAGTAAGACATTAGCCAAGTCCATTTTTTAAGTGGATGAATGGTTTTTCCATAATCTCGACATGTCACACACGACAGGCAGCTTGATCTGAAGTTTATAAATGGACCAGGAACAGAATGAACATGACTTTCATGTATTCAGAGTACACCTGTCTTTGCTTTGATCTCTACCCAGTGGCGTCTTTGGTTTGAGCGGGTTTAGTGAAGCGCTTCACAAATGTGAACAACAATGAGGGCTAGAGTGTCTTTCAGCTCACTCCATTTGTTTGCATCTTCCTCCTCAACTGGAGAGTGCACGTTTCCTTTGGCAACCAGAAGTAGAGTGCTTAAACAGTGGGGGAGTTAAGAGCCTTACCTTTAAATGGACTTCCTGTTTGTTACTATGAAGACATTAGAAGATGTTGCCAGGCACCTGAGACAGTAGGAAATTGGGCAGTGATAAGATTTCTGAAACCAAAAAGCAATGCTACCCCCCACCTACAGAGTGTATCCACCTACACACGTGTACGATGGACAAGAATAATTCAAAGGAAAACAGCTGTGTAAGAGTTGTAGCCTCTGTGTGCGTACGTCGCAACAACACAGGCTCGTGATATTATTAGGAAGCAGACAGCGGCTAACGATGGGAACCACGTCATTATCCCTGTTGTCTTTCATGCCAGCTGGCTTCTACTTCCAGTGTGAGCAGATAGCACCAAGAGATTGTGTCATTATTACAGTTTGACCTTTCGTTTGGGAAAGGCGAACACAGAGGAAGCAGTGTTATTAAACACCCAATAAAGTGGTGTTAGACTGTCAGCCTTTTATCATAAAGCCTTTTTCCACCTTATATGTAATGGATATGCTTTAGTTTATTACATTTCGATTGTTTCTAAGGGCGTGTTACTAGTTTGATACTGGATAGACCAAGATCAAAAGGGTGAGATTTAGTCATTTGTAGCAATCAATCCACTGAGTTCTCAGCAGGCTCTGCAGTTGCCCATTATTTTGGTTTTATGATATGTTTTATGGCCCTTTTAGTTCCCTCTCAATGCATTATTTACCTTCACTTACAGATCATCAACAAAAAAAATCAACAACACTTTGGCTACGGACTATGCAATGTTGACATTTAAGTTAATAATTACAACTCCAAATGCATGCCAGTGTTGTTTTGAGTATGTATACCAGGCCTGTTTTCAAGGAACAGGTTGATCAAGTTCTTTCCTCACAGTCTAAAGAAAGCAAGTGAGCATAGTTTTAACTCATATTAAATACTTTACCCATCAAGATAACATGTTGGGCTAATTATGTTTGTGAAAAGATTAGCAGCCATGGCTTTGTGCTTCTGTTGGTCTGATTGCCTGTCGGGGTAATCATGGATAGACTTAAATCTTATGGAAAGCATGGGCATAGCTACCATGGGGTCATTACACTCAAAGCCTCAAGTTTGGGATTTTGGCTGCTGCCTAATAAAATGTGCAACATTTATTCACAATAATATTAACTGCTGTAAGAGCCATTTATTCCTGGGTGTTTGTTGTTGCACTAAGGGGAGGTTGACTCTTGAGTCACTGCATTTATATAGGAAGGGGTTCCTTTACTCAGATGCCCCACTGATGAAGCACACCAGTTTTTGGCAGTTTTCTTTAGCAGGTATGTCAGCAGTGACAAGTTGCAGCATATAAAGAGTATTACATGTTGTGACTGCTAAATAATAAAGAAGAAGCAGATGCAAAGAGGTTTGGACTTGTGACTGTACCAGCTTCCTATGAAGCTGTTACTTCTATGCTAGTTTGAAAAAGACTTTCAGAACTAAATTCACTTATAGAAAAAAATGTCTCAGTTTTACTAGAGTAAAAATAGGATGGCAACCTCCTTCTGACTAGTGAAAAACAAGTGGTTGACTGACTGCAAGTAGTAAACTGATTACCCAGAGGCAGAACATGCAACACTTTCAATCCCTGGGTGACCACTTTTGATCTCAAGGCGTTTACAGAGGGTGCCTGGTGCGAGGCAACCTGTCTCCAAACAGTTGCGGTCTGACTCAAGCTGACTGCAATCACTCTCACACAGACTGTTTAAAAACAACTGCCATCTAATTTATAAATGCACAAATTTTGCCAACATGTAGAAATCAGTCTGAGTAAGTCTGCGCTGATGAGCGCAGCTCGTCTGTGATGCATCTCTTTGCAATAGAAAACTCCACCTTACTGGTTGTATTCTGGTTATATTACTTATTCCTGTTTTGATGCATCAAAGTCACTTTGAAGATGACTACTGCAAGTGGTCACAGACCTGGTCCCCATCATCTGAGCAACATTTTCAGAGGCACACACTTGTCAGCCATTGGTTTCCCTAGTGTGACTGTAGCATTAGCATTAGCCACTGCTGTGGCTCTGACTGTTTCTCTAAGGTGGTGATATGACAGTCACAGTGTCTCAATCCCCTTAAGCCAGGGTTGTCCAACTCCAGGTCTCAAGGGCCAGTGTCCTGCAGGTTTTAGATAGCACCCTGGATCAACACACCTGAATCAAATGATTCATTCATTACCATGCCTCTGGAGAACTTCAAGACATGTTGAGGAGGTAATTTAGCCATTTAAATCAGCTGTGTTGGATCGAGGCCACATCTAAAACCGGCAGGACACCGGCCCTTGAGGCCTGGAGTTGGACACCCTTGCCTTAAGCATACACAGATGCACAGTACCTATTTCAGACAGGCAGTGCGAACATGTATGTCTAAAATGGCCATTGCAAGGGCAGCAAAGTGGTCCAGTGGTTAGCTGTCTTGCCTCACAGAGAAAATGTTGTGAGTTCTAATCATCTGGATGGGAGTTCTCTCCGGGTGCTCCGGTTTCCTCCCGCAGTCCAAAGACATGCAGTTAGTGGGGCTAGGTTAACTGGTGATTCTAAATTGCCCATAGGTTTGAATTTGAGTGTGAAAGGTTGTCTATCTTTCTGTGATAGACTAGCGACCCATCCACCCCGCCTCTTGGCCTGTGGCAATAAAGGAAGGGGAAGAAAGTGAAATTTTATGTAGGACAACAACAGGCAAACCCATGTGCGGGCAGATTGTAAAATAGCAGACAGACCACACCAATGGTATAAAAATCACTGGCAGAAGGGAAAAGACCCAGAGGCAGCCAGCAGGCATGGAAAAGCCACAAACGGTGGCTGTGCTGATGGCTAAGAACCTAAAGGCTGAGCATGCAGGAGCTGGAGACAGACACCACAGTCAGAGTAGATGAAACTGGAAAAAAGAGAAGCTAATCCAGGCAAGCAGGCAAAAACTGAGAAAGAAAACCCCTGGTCATAACATAGACTATGATCCAGCCAACACAGCAGGCTGAGCTGCTTACAGATTGGCTGCAGCTGCTTAAGCTCTACTTTGAATTCAACACACCTGTCTCAGCTCCTGCAAATAGCAAATTTAGCCACTGTCAGAGTGGCAGCAGGTCAAACTGACCAATAATTAATTAATTAAGCCGAATCACTGTTTGTCTGAACCAGACTGCTTCAGTGTCAAGCCAGCGGGGAAACTTTGGTGCTGCATGAAATGAAATGAACAGCGAGTCATGCAAAAATCATGTCAGTGTCCTCTGTTCATTTTATTGCCAAAGAAAGCGTTTTGATTTGTTATCACTGTACTGCTATTGTAGTATTTTTGTGCAAAATATAGTGTGCATTTTAGGGAAAAATCTTTATTTAACCAGATCACTCATTCACCAATAGATGTATTGATCTCTGACAAGATGAAAGTAGAGGAACACAGAAGATAAAAGAAAATAATGATGGTGAATGACAACAAAATTATAAAAAGAAGCTTAAACGACACCTGTAGCTAAATGCCACAGTGAATAAAAGGCTAACCAATGCATATGCATGACTGATATACCCAGGGGAGGCCCAGCGATTATTAAATGATATAAATGATGCTCTTCAGCCTGAGAGAAGGCAGTTATAACAGGTGTCTAGCTCCTACATTATCCCCACCGCCTCTCGCAGGTCCCTCTGGATATCATGACAGGGTGATGGAGAGAAATCACATCATCTCTCTCCTTCATCATCCACCACTAGGAGGGAATGCATTTAGCAGCGAATGAGAGCCATTGCAAACATAATGAGGCACCTGGCGAGCACTCTAACAGCAGATTTTCATCCAATTTGGGCACAGCTGTCATTAGCTGAATATAATGGAGAGTCGGCCCATATGCTTAGAGTGCAAGAGGTGTTTGATAATGCTGCTTATATGTTTGCGTCAGTGCTTTGATATTTGTAAATGCATACAGGTCATATTTTGCATTTATACATGCTTATCATATGATTAATGTTTCAGTGGAGAAAAGCTGTCAGTTGTTGCTTTTGATTATTAAAAGCGCTTTTAGTGCTCAATTAGAGTATAATATGTACTGGTACATTAAAAAAACACATTGTGTGTTTGTATATATATGTGTTCCTAACGAGATGACCAACGGTGTTCTGGGCGATCTCTTCCTAAATCTGGATCAGTGCATCACTGAGCTCCTGGACAGTCTGAGGTGCATGTCAGATGAACTGAGGTATCCCAGAGATGTTCTATTGGATTTAGTTAGGCCCTCCAATAGCTGCCTGCATACTCTCACCACATGAAGCTGGGCGTTGTTGTGTGCCAGGAGGAACCCAGGACCCATCTCACCAGACATATTTTCCAACAGTAGATCCAAGGATTTTATTTCAATACCTAATGGAGCTCAGGATGCCGTTGCCTAAGCCTGTCCCTCCACGACCCCCTAGACCATCACTGACCCACCACCAAACTGGTCATGCTGAACGATGCTACAGGCTTCTCCAGACCCTTTCATGTCATGCTCAGGGTGAAAATCTCATCTGTAAAAAGCACAGGGCGCAGCGTTAACTGCATTAAAAGGGTTCCAAAAACAGCAACAGGACAAATACAATTTAAAGGTCCTTTTCAGTGGCTTAGATGTTTTAGTTATGAAACAATTCACCCCATGTACAGCTGTAACAAAGACGTACAAAGTGTATGATGGATATTTTTATCATGGCAATATGTGGGGACTAACTCACTGTTGGAGACAGCCTCAAGTGGTCATTTGAGGAAACAGTTTTTAGTACTACTGTACTGACATAATATTCCAACTTTGCTGCTTGTGCTGTTAACATGATGTTTATCCACGGGCGCTGGTCTCATGGCTTCCACATGTATGATGATTGTCACATTGTTACACCAATTAAGGCCTCTGTTCTTAAATAAAAACAATTGAAACATTCCAAAACACTAACGAGCCAATCACGCCACTGCTAATATTTTTATGAGACAGACACTGTTCTTACTCACAAGCCGTTGAGACCGTGTCCTCAAAGCATCGATGTGTGTATCCTCAAATTTACCTTGACTCACAATATTTCTGACTGAAGTATCATGAATCTAATCATAAAGCAGCACTGATGAGACTCTGGTAAATGCATCATCTACTCTTATCTGCTCTTGTGTAAGCAGAACTACTTACAGCTTCTCTACCAAGGCCAGCAATAATTTTACACTACATCATTTTGTCAGGCTACAGGTTCTGTTTAGACCCCAGTTACTGCAGATGTGCTACTTGAGATAGCCTTCCCCAAACACATTAGCTACCCCTTTCCTAAAAAGCTTTTTCTCCTGAAACATAATGAAGTGCATAATAAATACCTCGTTTACAGGACACTCTACAATGAATCCGCTGTAAACATTAAAACATCAGCGAGAGACACTTTTCAACCAGCTCGTGGCGTTAACATTAACATAATTATCTAGAGTACTGTTAATTGAGCTGGAAAATCAGTGGGTGACAGCTAGAAATAGAAGCCTGCTTTTGCGCCATCACACTGAAATCCAAGACCCAGTGTTTTGCTGATTTTGAGCGATGGGGTGGATGGAAGGTTGGAAAACTTGACAGTCTTTTGACAGAGGAAGGTTTGTCTTTTTTTAAGTAAATTCTTTGTTCTTCTCTTCTGGCATAATTGAACACCTGACAATTAATCTCTAGTGAGTCACTAGTGTTAGAACAACCTTGCTACAGACTTACAGCTTTGATAAATAAGGCCACTATTTTGGGGTTTTACTCATTAGTTATGTACAAAACCCTGGATGTCTGAATATCTGAGCTCGAGTCATTTTTGCACTGCAGCTGCGCGGTACTGGCTGATTATTTTCCTTAGGAAGAAAGCTGGAGGGAAGACCCACAATGCAACCTGGGGAACTGCACCACAGGAAATATTAATCCTTAATTATATTGCCAGTTGATAGTAAAAACTCATTCATGACAAGGCAGAGATGTGACAGATTCATTTCAATAGTTTCACAAATCAATCAATAAAAAACAAACTCAGCAGGATTGTGGATATATTACTTTATTTTAATATATAATATATATTTCTAAAAAACTATCAAAAAACAACAACAATATCAACAGTAAAATTGTTGAAATAGCAGGACAACCAAGCTAACAAATTAATACAGCTAGCTTGGAGTAACTTGGGGACACGATCTACACTGAGGAGTGCCCAGGAGTGCTACCCACTGCTCACTAAATATTTCTCACTGCAAAACAAAATGGTTTTCTTTGAGTCTGTAGTTCCCACATGCGTTACATATGACCTCTCTTCATGTATGCCTTGTTCCAGCAGCACTTCTCATCAATATATGGGTTTAGAGCTCTGGGTAGCTCCCCAGCTGGGTCTAGACTGGGTCTAGAGAGTATTTTAAATTCAGGGAATTTAAAATAAAAAGTAGCTCGTCCACAGAAGGACTGGTAGCTCCCCTTACGATAAGGGTTCAGATCGCGCGAACAGGTGTGAAATGTGTGTGTTTAGTTAGTTTGTTTGTTTGCTTGTTTTAATCAATTTTAAATCATGCTTTTTATTTGTTTTTGTTTCTAATGTCTCTGTAAAGCACTTTGAATCACCTTGTTGTTGAATTGTGCTATACAAATAAATTTGCCTTGCCTTGCCTTGCCTCAATCCTCAACATCTGACACACAGCTTGTTAATCTAAACAACATCTAACTTTAGCTATCTCCTGTTCCAAAGACGTTGGTGTTACCAATACACTATTCAGCTGCCCTACTCACACACCCCAAATGATTTCCAGGTTACCCACTGCCTCCCAGGTGGGGTCACACAGAGAAAGACAAGGCGTTGTTCCGGAATAAGTCGGAAGTCAGAAATTTTGAGGTTCCAGTTGGAAATGTTTTGTGTAACATCCCCTCAACTTGGATTTTTCACATGGAAAATTGGAGCAGACCAACATATCTCGAGCTAGCAATCCAAGATGGCGCCACTGAATGGAAACAGTATTAGCAGTACTGTCACTGTTATTATAGCACTACAGAGTCCCTCTCTATGTGGGTAGAGCAAAGAGAGTTATGACATTGCAAAGTAGTACTATGGAGAAACAACCTTTTCCCACTGAGCAAACAGGTGTCTGCTGTGTAGGGGCTACAACCACCCACGCAGCACGTATAGGCTACATTGGCAATATGTCACCTCACTGTGCTGGATGGAGTGCAAATTACTGACGTTACATTCCTCTGTAATGCCAACATTACCATGGTGGAGGGTAGTGACTGGGTCATACTGATGTCACAGGACTTCTGCTTACTTATATAATAAAAATAAAAACAGATTATCAACTCTAAAGAAATTAAAGAAAAAAAAGGCACCTCAGTTAATACAATCAATCTAAAATACAATAGCTGACAGCTAATAACAAGACAGAAGCATCTGCGTGGCCACAAGAAAACACATCGTCACGGTATCACGCGATAACTGTCTGATGACAAAATTTATGTCACTGGCACCCGAGGGGAAACAGTTGGCCTAAACACATTAAATCCATTTTTCACATGAATGAGACCAAAACACCAATATACACTGGAAAATGGGCTACAGGTGCCCCTTACAGTCATTCTCTGATTGGAGAGTCAGGGCTAATAATACATTGAAGAGCAATAGTCAGTTGAGGAAGGATTTCCTTACTGCTTCTTTTAACCTATATCTAAAAACACAGTAGATATGTTAACAAAGATATAAACTAGGTTTTTGCAAAATAAGGTTAGTTTTGCTCTTGTAATACCTTTTTATATTATGATAAGACTTATTAACCAATGAAAAAAACATGTTTGCATTTTGTTTTCTTCACCTATGAAATTTTATAATGCATGCGATATTTTTATTGGACAATATGAAAGAAGTGTATTGAGATGTAGTTGACATAGCAACTGTAAATTAATTGCTTTAGGCCAGCAATAAATACTATTTGCTTTGTGCAATCTGCTCTATGGTGGCAAGAAGAAGCAATTCTACCAGATATTGTGCCATTATCACTGAAAACACAATCATTTCCCACTGTTGTTGTTTCCATAACAGAAAATGATCCATGCTTAGTAATAAACAGGACATATGGAGCACATTTATCATTATGTCTACAGCCTCGGTACCACCAGTATTAAAAACCAATGGAAGTCTTTCAGCAGCTCATCTTTTATCAAACAGCTGCAGTAAAACTTCCATTCGCTATCTTGGCACTCCCAGCACTGAAATAAGAAAGGAGTGTAACACAACCGCATATTGTTTTATTTTAGATCTGAGACTTATCTCAAGATTAATGATGTCTTGACTTTCTTTGTTCTTGTTATGAAATCTGTCCTTCCCTAAATGTGTTTGAACTGTAGTTCCAAATCAAGTGTGGCTCTGTTATATTTAAGCAATGGTAGAACTCTGATTTCAAACTCAGGGTTCCAAGTAGCAGAGATTGGTGAGTGGATTTCTGTGGTTTCTTTCACTTTGTTCAGTAGTGGCTGGTGGTGTGCACCAAACATCTCCAAAGAAGAGGCTGAGGGACAAACAGCTTTTTGGAACTGAGCTTGAGCAGGTAATGAGGAAGTAGACAGAGAATCAAGGTTAGCAGGTAGAAAGCACAAACACTTGAAGGTAACGAAGAGCGCCTGTTTTTTATTATAGCACCAAAACGATATGCTGAAGAATTGGAGCCATTCAATTTTAAATACCATGAAGCTGATAATATTTTGTGGAATAGGCGGGAGAAGGATGATGGAAGCAGGGATACTCTGCCTTTGGGGAGATCCAGGAAGCACCACATCACTCGGAATCTGCTGGGTTGGGGGGTATCACGCACACTCTAAAAACTAAAACTGACATTTACTTAAAATTTTTGAGGCAACACTTTGGAAACTAGTCAAATCTGTTCAGTATACTTGATCAATTGAATAACTTACGCTTAAACATATTAAGTTGAAATGAATAATTGTAGTTGTTACACAAACATGAAAGAATTGAGTAAATAACACTGACATGCTTGGTCAATGTAACTGAAATATAGATGGTCAGTTAATCCAAAATTTTGTTCCATTTACTCATTATTGTAAACTGAACGTAATCAAAATTGTACTTAATATTAAATATGGTAAATGGCTTGTATTTGTATAGCGCTTTACCTAGTCCCTATGGACCCCAAAGCACTTTGCACTGCATTCAGTCATCCTGAATGTGTGTGTGAATCATTCAGTCATTCACACACTGGTGATGGCATGCTATATAGCAGCCACAGCTGCCCTGGGGCACCACCGGGCCCTGTGACCACCAGTAGGCTGTAGGCAACCAGTAGGCGACCGAGACTGTCGGTGCTGGGGCTCGACCGGCAACCTTCCGATTACAAGACGAACTGCCAACTCTTGAGCCACGATCACCCCCTAACATTCAAACATGAATGTTATTGTATTTCACTGGTAGTCTAAGTCTAAAAACCTAAACAAACTAATATGTAGTTGTGCTTTTCATAATACATGTATGAAAAATGACCACATGTTAAACATTTTTCCAATTGAAAACTTAATTTTCATAAACATGGCAATAACTTGAAATAAACAAGCATTAAAAATAAAAGAGATTTTTCCCTTTTAGCTGGCAAACCAGGACAGCAAACACAAGAGCTCAGAGTACTTAAAAAACAAAATGAGCAAAACAATGAAAAAGGCTCATGGTACTCAATTACTCTACGTTAACGTGTTTTACTTACACTTTTCAGTTGTAGTTGCTGACAATAAATAATATTGATTTGAATAATTAATGATTTTAGTACAAGATACTGATGAGTATAGATACATATTTCTCAAACATTTTGATTCAATTTTAAACAAAAATATTAAGTACATGCAAAGAAGGTATTCTGTGAACCACATACTGATTTTTTTGTCTGAGATAAATGTAAATAAATACCTTAATTTAACACAAACGTTAACATTTTAGACATTTATTCCAACTTATCAAACTCAAATAATTACTAAAAGGATATTTATAGATTTTATCAGGCTCATCTAACTTATATTTATAGTGATAACTAAGCCTCTGAATTACTTTTTAGAGTGCAAGTACCTGCATTTCTGTCCACATAGTTCAGTTGCTGACTGCTTTAAATGCAGTTTTGCAGACTCCGTAGTCTTTCTTGTGCCTTTTAACCTAACCTGTGCTGCTTTTCTTTTCTGGAGATTCCAGCAAACATTTTGATATTGGCCTGCAGCTGGTGGTCTAGTTTTGCTTGGAAAAATTGTTTCAAAATGTGAGTTTTGTCAATGTGAAAGGTGGAAGTTCACTATTAGTTCAGTGTACTTCTTGTCCCGCCTGGACATCTTTTATACAAGGAAAGCTTGAGGGTCTATGGGTTCTATTGCAGAGTTCTACATAAAGTCAATCATTACAGAAAACCCACAACTAAATAAGTGTTTACACCTCAACATACACTATATGCAAATATACATTTAAGCATACATTTTGACATATATACTAAACTGGAAGGCTCACCTTTATCCCAGAGCATCATTACTAATTTTGAGTAATGCAGTTTCAGTGTTATGATCCTGAGAGAAACCAGATAAGGATTTGTGAAAGATTCAATTCAATTCAATTCAATTCAATTTTATTTATATAGCACCAAATCACAACAAAAGTCGCCTCAACCGGCTAAAAGGAACACGTTGACTCTCTTGGGGATATCATGCATGCAACAAGATGAAAGAGACTGACTGATAATAAAACAGAGAACAAGGGGAGATTACAGGCAGACCCTCTTGCAAGAAGAAACTCATATATAATAATCTCTGTCCAGGAAATCTGTTATCGGAATCAGTAAAACTCAGAAAGCAGAGCAGGGTGAGTAAAGAGGTCAGGTTGATAAGCTCCAGGGCTGAAGTTTAATCTGACACCATATATTTTGCTAACAAAGACATTTAGAAACTTTTCACAGTCATAAGAAGACGTGTGAGGAAACCCAGACTGAGTGGGATTAATTAGTTGGTCAATGGAGTTAAAGTTGATTGAGTGTAATTAATAATTTTATCATGTGAAGACAGTGAGCAAGTTTGTTTACTTGCATCTCTATTCAGCATTCTTACACTCGCTCCTGTGGCGACAAATGTACTTAGTAAACCAAGAGGAAGGATTGGCAGTTTAGAATAATCCATATTTTAATGGGAACATTTTATCTAGCGCTAATGAGCTAAGACTAACTAAACCACTTACTCGAGTCAAATGAAAACTGGAAAACCCATGTTTTGATATGAATATATCAGAGAAGCGAACGGAAAGGCTAGCTGTTGATGGTTCATCAAAGATGACCATACAGATTGCTTGTAACATGAGGGCCTTTAACATTTTCAACCAGCTGAAATGAAATGCAAATTCTGTGTCATTACAACCTGAAGGATCGTTGCTATGTAAGTTAAAGTCTGCTATTAAAAAAAATCGTCAAATTTGAAAAGAGATTAGAGCAAGCAGGAGAAATTTCAAGAAATCAGTGCAGGATTTCAGCGTTTGGTAGATAATAATGTAGCAAACTGGATTTTTGAAGGATAGTGATTCAAAATAATGAAATGGAAAAGTTGTAAGAGGATGGATGGATTATGGCCTCGATGAATTAAAGAAGCTGTAATTATTGTGTTATAAAAGGCCAGCAGTCCCCTTGTTTAAGCCAGGTCTTAGTGACAGAGGTTTTAAAATGGGCAATAAGCAACGGAGAAACTAGCTAATAAGACTTGGAGGGCACAGTAAGCAGAGTGACAAGCCTGGGTGTAGAAATTTAGTTGCGAATGATTGAGGTAGCAGCAGAACATACAAGTGGAGAATTAGATTTAGTACTAATATAGTGAAATCAATATGTTGAAAGAATATTTGCTAATAATGGCTGACATTTGTCAATAAAAAGGATTTTCTAGATGTAATAGTGTAAAGGTTTACAAAAGTGTCTGAGTGTCTTAAATTTATAATTTGAGTTTTTTCTGATTTTTGCAAAAACAGCTGAGCACATTTTAGCTTTGTCATTGTGACTTATGAAGTACAGATATGGTTGGGAAATGCCAGCTTCAACTTCATAAGGGCTATAAATACTTTTGAAATGAGCATACACACCTAATCGGGATACCTACTAATCAAAGAAAAAATGATATGGAATATCATTTGTGTATCAAAGTTCTCTTTGGTGGTTATAGGCAGCAGTGCTGAAATAAAGTTTTAAATGGGAAATTCTTTGCAAACTCTCACAAAGCTATCAGGGATTGGTTGATTTAAAAAAACAAAAAACAAAAAAAGGGGATTGTGTACAATATAGGGCTGTCACGATTAGTCGACTAGTCACGACTACGTCGACGACTAATTTAATAGTTGCAATGTCGTTTGAAGCTTTGTAAGATCCTGAAAGACGCAGGAATAAGTAGTAGGATTTAAGAGTGTAATAACAAACTGAAACAGAAGATAGCAGCACTGCATCTACAAGGATGCTAGCTGCTTTAAATGCCAAAGAAGAAGAAGAAGCAGTCTCAGGTATTGTAGCTGTTTCCAAATTCAGGGGCCGCATCCTTCGGAGGCCGCATTTATAGGCTGATTACGTGACAGCAACGAGATGAACGCTGTCCAAAGCCTTCTCCAAGACTCCTCCAAATGCGTCCTCCTTTTCCCCAGATTTGAAGGATGGGTCGGGTGTATCATTTGTGGCCCAGCGTATCCCAGAATTTATAGCGCAGCTTAGCCAATTCCAGTTTCCATCAATGGCGGCAGCTACTTAGTTTTAATATTACTCTTATTACTCTTTTTGGGTGACAAAATAAACTTATAAGATATTTTCAGGCGAGAATGTAGCTGTGTAAACTTCTAATATCTGCTTGGTTTATCAAGACATCACATATTTGCAAAAGTGCTCCGACATTTTCAGCTCGATAACTAACAGGGAGGTCAAGGCTCACTAGATCCGGCAAGAACAGCGAACTCCCGGCACATCTTTTCAGATCCCCGCGGTCTTTCGCTACTCAGCTTAAACATGATATATAACTTAAAAATATTTTTGTTTGACTTTTTTCAGTGTTTTATTTGTTTGGCTGAGATTAAAGTTATAGTTTTCACACAGCTGAATAAACGTCAAACAGAAAACTGATTAAACAGAAGTGTGAGATGGTCGAGATTTTACTCCAGTGTCCTGTTATATTTTAGGGAGCAAAGAGCAGATTGGTGAGTTTATTAAACCCCACAGAGACAATCTTCATTGAAAGTTTAATAAACTACCATCTAAGCACATACCTTAAACACTTCAAGCTGTAAGCTAATGATAGTTACATAAGAGCAGATGCATGCTGGTGCAATAACCTGTACGTTTTACGTCCAATGCATGCACGATTAGTCGACTAATCGCAAAAATAATTAGTGACTAGTCGACTATCAGCCCTAGTACAATAGCACGTCACTACAGTCACTTATCTTACGTCATGTACACAATTGAACCCTTTCCACGTGTCATTTTTCAGTGTTAAATGTCACTCAAATATTAACGGTAAATATAAGTTTCATTGTATTGAAGGGCAAAGACTGTATGGTGAAAAATTACTTGGCATTATTGACACAATGACTTTAGCTAACATTCACTTTTGTATATGAAAATGGAATTTTACAAAATGCTATGGTTCTACTAAACAGAAGCCACTCTCTTCTCTCCTCTTTTTCCCTGAATAATTTGGAAAGCTTAACAAGGCTCCTCAAAGTGGCCGAAAAACTGACAGCTGCTGGAGTCCTTTGGGTGCACTCCATGGAAACGTGCCTCAGAAAGTAGACCTCAAAGGGAAAATAATTAGTGGTGTGAAAGTAAAAACACTATATAACAAAAATAAATTCCTATATTCTCTAGTGTTACACGTCCTCCTTTGCAAAGCCACCATGCATTTGTTTTTTTCTTATTTTTTCACCTTGGTGAGGAGGAGGCTTCTCAGCTCCCCCACAGGTCAGAGACACTTAATAATGATGATATAAAGTGGGGAGATCTGTCTGCGTTAGCTCACTGCACAGCCCCTCTTCATTTATATTAATTGGAGAATATGCACAGGAGAGAAGAGAGTGGGAGCTTGCTAGAAGTTAACCGACTGTTATTGTTTGTTACAGACTGTGACTGTGCTACCAGTGGAATAGAAGCTTTCTTCCACTCGTAAAATTTTGGCTCCAGCATGGTGTTTCACCCCTGCTTTCACTTTCCTGTCTGGCTGTCTGTGATTTGGAGAAGCAAACCATTCAAGCATGCACAATGGATTCAGAGAGCACTGGGACTGGATACTATTTTTCTGTGGATGTTATTTTGGCCCTCCTTAAAAAAATAAATAAATAAATAAATCAAATCATATCACGAATCTTCTTCTCAATAGAATTCTGATTAAAAGTGCACAAAAGTAAACTGGGTTCTTTCTGAAGGGCAATGGTGAGAAGGCAGTTGGGTCTCCGTACATTGCCAGTGTTTCCGAAGAGAGTGTGAGACTAAATGGTGATTTAAAGCTGCATCTTAAGATTAGATTAAATTGCAATTGTAGATATGATATTCTATCTAGCTGTAGGTCACAGCTCATGTGCACCCCTTCAAATGTAACTCCAAGTTTGTGGTGTGATGTTACTACCATGAATCAAAGTCTGGTCGCCTAGCTTACACCTTCATCAGATTTCAAAAAGTATGGCAGCTACAAACATAACTACTGCAAACATGCTGCTGACCAGCAGCTCTGAAAAAAGCAAATTAAAATGTGTATAACTTGGTAATGACACAACAAAAACCAATCACCTGCTGCATTGCTACTTATGCATAAAAGGCACCGACCATCGTCAATTTGTATCTTTTTGAGCACTTGAAAACACAATATGTGAGAAACCTAACCTACTACATACTGTATAATGCAAAGGGAAAAATAGAAAATGACTAACTGATATAACTCAGAAGGTTCATCATTGTATATATAAATAGCTGTGGGGTGGCAGGATTAAAGTGTTATATATTACGCACTCACTGGACACGTTCTTTGGCACATTTAGATACTTTAGGTACATTTAGGCATGTAGCCGTGGTCACAATGACATGGTGAAGTTCAAATAGCACCTTGGACACTTTACACCAATCCTTTTAAACACAGAAGAAAAAAAAATGACAAAGTAAATTAACTACTAACACTAGTACCAGAGCTGTTTTCTACACCCATCACAATTTCCCTAGTGTGGCCTATCTGTATGGGAGAGAAGGCTGGGTTAACTGAAAGCCCAGGACTAACAGATTATAAGTGTGTCCAAGTTTTTACTCCACTGCTCGCATATAGTTGTAAAAACCTGTAGTGTGTGTGCAAAAAAGTGATCGCTGTTGTCATGTCTGCGTCTCCTAAATGTTAACTTTAGGTGAATCTGCAGAAATTCTTTTTATTTATGATGAGTTTCTCAGGTAGCCTTTATATACAGCTAGTTTGGTTTCAAAGTCCATGTGGCTCTCCTTTTCCTCTCTATCCCGTTGACTTTGTGTAATACTGCTCCCCTTATGTAATCCTTCATAGAACACTAGCCATCTGGCCACAACATCATCGGTATGCATTAACAGTGACCTCCTAGGGAAGCAGGATGACTCATTCTTCACCCTCTGAAAGCATTTATCCTGGGTATGGTGAAACCAGCAAGAAAGGCTTGAGTGAGGGGATTGGGTGGGGGACAAGAGGAGCACAGAGAAAGAGAGAGCGATGTGAAAGTAAAAGTAATGACTAGGAAAGGCTGTGGAGGAGAAATGAGGCCTGTTCTGTTGGCCATCTATGTAGAAACCAGAGAGAGGATGAGACAGCTAAGGGAGAAAATCACTCCTGGAGTTCTGGGATGAGTCACCAAAAAGCCCTTTTGCTATCTTTTGCTGTTGGCATCATTTGGAAGTACTGTAAATACTGTAAGAAACTCAATAGAAATGATAGGGAAAAAATATCTGTCATATACAATATATCTAAAGACGCAAAAATAAAACAGTTATGTTTCAGTAATGTGCTGCAGCAGAGAAAAAAATAACCAGAAGGGAGCTGGAAGACAAAAAAAACTCTAATCAGTTTAGCAAGGAGCCTCAATTCTGAATAACTTCATTACTGTTGTAAACAGAATAACAAAGGTGTGGCTAATGAGGGCGAATTACCAATTAGCAGCCTGTGTCAGCTGAGTCAGAGACACTTATGTGAAGGAATTGACCAATTATAGCAAGCAAATTGGGCAGAAAAAGGCTTGGCTTTCTACAGGGGCTCACAAAAAACTTCAAGTGGTATTAAAAAATCTGTCGAGAGTTAATCACTTCTTAATGTCAAGACATAGATGAATGTTAATCCTCTGAGGTCACAACCCTAACCCTAATCCTACTCCTTACTTTAACTCACGAATACGATTTGTTTGTTTTTATTAAATTGCTCTCCATGTTCAGACAAAGGTTTTTGCAGTTTTGCAAACTTAAACCGCGCTGCCATATACTTTTTTTTTTGTTAACAGGGATCATCCACCCAAACAAGTCATACTTGTTCAGTCATTTTTGCAATTGTACTGTCATGAAGTTTAACAATTACCATGCTAACTGAGCCTTGTAGAGTGTGATATCTAGCTCATGTGAGTTCTCTAAACAAACTGCCCAAACCTCTGCTTTGATAGAAGCGCTCACACTTGGTAATATTCAATAAATCAAGTGTATTTAATTAGCAGCACCTGGCTGATTTCAGTAGATGACCTCGATGTAGGGTAGGCCGCTCATGCAGCCTTTCTGCTTGAGTCTTTCTATGGCACCGAGCTGATGTAATATGTGGTAAACGTGGTCTGGTGTGATTTTGCTGAAATAAGCAAAGTCTTGCCTGAGCTACACATGATTTGGATGGCAGCGTGTCTTCTACAAAACCTCTGTGATAAAGGTGGGCAGATCGATCCAGATATCAATAGTATCAATACCAACACTAGTACTTGTATCAGATCAATACTAGCACAATTGGATCGGTACTTTGCTTTTATCCATCAAGTTCAGTATGTAGCCCGCTGAACTGTGTTAATTATTTCTTTTTTGAAAAATAAACCTCAAACATGCACTATGAAAATCTTTTTGTGTGCTTTAAAGACAGAAATATTTATATTCCAGGTCTCCAAAAACCCAGTTTCAAAACACACGAAAAGCTGAAAGGTGTGATTTGTTTTGATAGCTTATTGTGGAAAGTAACAATCACAGTGATATAGTGGTAATTAAAATGTGTTCAGAATTTGCAAATTGAGAATTCGTCTCATAAGTCATGGCACACTACGCTCCACCAGTCAGCTGCCTGAATAACTTAAAATTACTGGTACTGACATCGGCAATACTGGCCCTGTATTTACTTGGTATTGAATTGATATTAAAATTTGTAGTGTCGGCACAGCACTACTGTGAATGACTGAAAGTATGAACGTTGAATGTTTTTGTTGAAATGTCCAGGCAAGTATTCAAATAGCGTCAATTAACACACAACTCCAGTTTTTTTTTTGTTTTCAATATGATAACTCTTTATAATTAAACATTAAGAACAAGTAGTCTGATGTTCTGTAATCACTATGAAGCTAACATAGTGATTACTATGTTAGCTTCATAGTGAAGCTAACGTAGCTTCACTATGAAGCTATGTTTAAATTGGTTTAAAATTGATTTGAAACCAATTTTACTTGGTTTCAAATCAGTGGTATCGCACATTACTTCTCTGTGATCATTACATTTCATGACTTCATGTGGAAAAATCAAAGCCTGATGTAAATTTTGCCATGATGCAAATCAAGGTCGTGTTTTTTGCACATCTGGAAAGTAGGTATGAATGTGATTAGGTGTTTATAGCCATCAAGTTTTATAAAATGGTGACTACTGATAGTGAAGTATTAAATATTCTGATCAGCAGTCCCATTACCTTAGAATTTACATATATATTGAGTCTGTGCCTAACAAATGGCTTTGACTGGAAATGAGGGATCCTGTTATATAGCTGCTGTTTTTAAAAACATTTTTTTTTTTAACATGTCTGTGAAGGTTCTCAGTCATCCAGGTCATCGTAGTCAAAGAGCTTGCAAAGAAAAGCGTCTGGACTTCTTTAAGTTGCTTGAAGACATTTCACCTCTCATCCGAGAAGCTTCTTCAGTTCTAATGTCAAATGGTGGAGAGTCCCAGATATAAACCTAGTGGGAGTAACCCCCCACAGAGGGACAAAAGGACCCCCTGATGATCCTCTAATCGCCTGAGCCAAGGTGTGAAACTGGGTGTGGGTCCCAATCAGCCAGGGTTTCGGGTGAGCTCATTGTGAAACCTGGCCCCACCTTATCATGCGAATTCCTGAGGTCAGATGGCCCAGGATGTGAGTGGGCGTTAAGGCGTCTGGGGAGGGAACTCAAAACTGGATTATAGATGGCAGACAGTTGGTGTCGTAAACCACCGCCTCTGTTCAAAGATGGTCGCTCACAGTGGACGTAGATGACTTCTTTCACTCCTCTTTCAAGGACAAAGGTCACTCTTTCGAGGATGCCAATGTTCACATTTTGGACAGAGACGACAGATGGTTTGAAAGAGGAGTGAAAGAAGCCATCTACGTCCACTGTGAGCGACCATCTTTGAACAGAGTTCAAAATTCGCATGACAAGGTGGGGCCAGGTTTCACAATGAGCTCACCTGAAACTCTGGCTAATTGGGACCCACACCCAGTTTCACACCTTGGCTCAAGCGATTAGAGGATCATCAGGGGGTCCTTTTGTCCCTCTGTGGGGGGTTACTCCCACTAGGTTTAAATCTGGGACTCTCCACCATTTGACCTTAGAACTGAAGAAGCTTCTCGGTTGAGAGGTGAAACGTATTCAAGCAACTTAAAGAAGTCCAGACGCTTTTCTTTGCAAGCTCCTTTGACTATTTTTTTTTTAACCTTTTTCATGATCTTTAACTCATTTTCTGGGTTTCAGTACTCAGACTCTACCAGTGCTTCATCAATAATAAGCTGGATTGCCCCTATTCTGCCTAAAGACACTTATCAGAGTTAGAGACCCTTTTGTCAGTGTTCAAAGTGCAGAAAAAAGAGAAACATAATTATTTTTCAGCTAGTTATTGGGTAACATGCTGTTTTTTTATGGGTGCAAGTAGACGCCTTTGTCATTTGGTCTAACTAGCCCTGCTGCGATCTGAAAAACCAATAAATAACACTTCTCAAAAACAGAACATTGAGTGTCTTATCGTGGTCTGTGTTTGCTCCGACAAAGAGGTAAATATATTAAAATGTACTGAAAACATTATTGAAAACTTCTTCAAAATTAGACATCAAAGCCCCATGGATTTATTATCCAGTCATCAATTAATCCTCTTGGTGGTATAAATAACTGAGTTCTACAAATAAATAAAAAATGTGGCACAAGAAAGCTGAGTGAGAGGAGAAGAGGAAAAAGGAAAGCTGCTGATGCATTACCAAATCAATAACACTCAGCAGGCTTTTGTTGGAAGACTGATTCAAACACAGTATATCTTGAAAGAGCAGGTCCTTTAGCATTTCAGGGCGGATTTGTTGGTTCTCTGTCAGGAGTTACGTACAATTATCCCTGTTAGTCCAGTTAGGTCACAGTAGCAAATCCTAAAAGCATTTTTAAAGTAAAGATTGTAGAGACTCGACCCAGTGTTTAAAACGCTTATTTAGTAATATTAACTGAATTTCATAGAGGGCCAGACGGTAAAAACACAATATTAGCATCTTTATAAGTCTTAAATTGGATGTGTTAGCAAACAGTCACCTACCATCCAGCAAACAACATTAGGAGTATTGTTTCATGGGCTTGTCCTACCAATTTTGTTCAAAGTAGAGTAAGTGGAGTGTTACAGGTGCAATATATTGAAACTGTAGTGTAACCGAGGTAACATCTGACCCCACTTCCGGAAATCCCTTTATTGTGGCGGGAATGAACTCTTTATAAGTTCCGGGTCAATCAGCTGCACATCCCCTGCTCTCATTGCTGCTGCTATCTCTGTGGTTGGTGTGCTTGTCAGATATTGACTATTTACGGACTCCATATCGATTGACAGCGTGCAATAACCCGGCCGATTTATTCAACTTAATACCCTCTCTCGATTTTGTTCGTTTTGGATGTTTTTTGTTACTTTTCTGATATAATGCCAAAACGGCCTATGGGACTTATCCTTTTAGGTTATTGAACTTGTTGTGCAACACCTAGAGTTAAATCTGTTTTGTAGATATTTAATTGACCTTGAATAATGTTTAATAACTTTATTGCTAAATCACTTTACTTTGATGGGACCCATTTAAATGTTTTTCTATAACTTATTTTGAATGAAATTCATTATAAGAATGAGATATTAGGATTTGTTTGGTTATTGGTTTATTGATTGTTATATGAAATAATTATTTGACTTTGTTATTTATGGATTTATTTATTCTGCCAAGGCAGTAGAACGATGTTCTAATTTAATATTGAATGATCATTTATGTTTTTTGACCATGTTTTGGTCAGGTTTTTTTTTTCTTTCCCAATCAAAGCCCTGATCAGCGTGGGATGGCGATCCACCCGACCACCGCTGCATTGCGGTAGGACCTGTGAATACGTGAACTGACAAATGGACTAATTTGAGCTATTGAACTGTTGAAACATGACCTATCACAGGTCAACAGAACTAGACTAGACTGAACTGAACTGGACTCAGTCTTGTTCCACTTCCCCTTTGGGACCAAATTAGTTGTTTTGTACTATTATTGTTATTCTTATTGTATATCTGTCTATAAAATCACCTCACATCACCTTAACATACATAATACATTTATTTTTGAGCTCTTTTTCTGTTTCCTGTGTTTTATTCACACACTCAGGCTCCATAGTCGAAGCACTTCTGATTAGCTTATTATCCATCAAGCTGCAGTCAGGCGCTCTGGTCCTTTACCACGTTACAAGGGCAATTTTCAGATACACAATTTTAATCCTACACATGTTCTGGTAACTATCTTTTTGTTTTATTTTATAAGACTAACTTTTGGTTTTTAATTCCTGTTTTAAAAAAAATCTTGTGTGTATCTGGTGTTTTGTTTGCTGTCTTTGCCTTATTTCCTGTGTAGTCTGTTCTACACTCAGTGTGTCCAGACCCAGACGCGTGTGTATACATAGTCCTGTTTTGTATACATAGTCCTGTCCTGTTTTCCCCCTTCTGATTGTAAAAGATTTGGATTAAACAGAGCAACAAAATTTGAACCTTTTCACTATTTTGTCACTCAGTATGCATTTGACTCTGTCGTGTAAGATTGGAGATCCATAATCCATAATGTTTCATAATGTATTGAGTCACAATGTTTGTCCATTTTTATTTGAATACAATTTTATACAATTCCCTTCTTCCACTTCTTCCCATAATGTTCTCATTTTTCCACATTGCCAAAGACAATGAAACAGTGTTCCTTAATCATCTGTGGATTTAATGCACAGAGGCTACACAGCAGTTTTCAGTTTACAAAACTTTGTTTAACACATATAGTAATGTTTTTTGATGTTATGATCATTTCAGCAGGTTTTGTGGAGGAACTAGAAAGTTAAAAAAAAAAATTATTATACTTTGAACTTGTGTTCCTTCCATGCTGTATAAATTAAATTCAGATAAAAATAAATAAATAAATAAATAAACTAAATTAAACGACATGATGATGCCGCAATTTAGATGATACAGCTAAAAATGTAGCACACAAGAGCAAAGGGGCGCTACTAAACCCCAGACTTAATTTGGCCTGCAGTGTCCTAAAAGCTGAAATAACTGAAATTAGTGTTATTTAAGTCATGAATATGACCATGTGTTGTGTGTTATCTGTAAATATGAATATTTTCTTCACTTGTAGTACAACTGCAAGAGATAACAATCCTTCAAAAATGGATAGAATTACCAGGTTATGTGTTTTTTGTTTTCAAATGGCCATTACGTCTGACATAGGAAAAAGTTATTTTATTACAGTTTTACTACAGTATAAGTTCTACCACTGAATCAATATCAGAGCTCTAATTGTAATTTTAATGTTTTGGACGTTTCAGTTGAATGCATTTTAATTTAACAACAGATGTCTCAAAGCAGAAAACTCATGTATGAGATATGATATACTTGGAGTTACAAGTTTAAAATTATTATAATATTCCACCAGTGTTGGTCAAGTTACTTGAAAAAAGTAATCAGTAACTAATTACTGATTACTTCCCCCCAAAAGTAATCCCGTTACTTTACTGATTACTTATTTTCAAAAGTAATTAATTACTTAGTTACTTAGTTACTTTTTAAAAACACGATTTACATCCTGAAGAGGTGATAAAGCGATAGATCTTTCAGCCCAATTCTACTTTTTCTACATAATCCATCATACAAAATGTAATCAAATGGAAAAGTCTCTTTTTAAAACTTGTTTTATTAGTTTTAATCTTTTAACTTTATGCATCAAGCAAAAATTTAATTATATGCAACATTCTCTGATTTTTGCAGATGATGTGGTTCTGTTGGCTTCATCGGGTGAGGGCCTTCAGCTCGCACTGGAACGGTTCGCAGCCGAGTGTGAAGCAGCGGGAATGAGGATCAGCACCTCCAAATCTGAGGCCATGGTTCTCAGCCGGAAAAGGGTGGAGTGCCCACTCCGGGTCGGGGATGAGTTCCTGCCCCAAGTGGAGGAGTTCAAGTATCTCGGGGTCTTGTTCGCGAGTGATGGGAGAAGGGAGCCGGAGATCGACAGACGGATTGGGGCTGCAGCTGCAGTAATGCAGACGCTGCACCGGTCCGTCGTGGTGAAGAGGGAGCTGAGTGTAAAAGCGAAGCTCTCAATTTACCGGTCGATCTACGTCCCTACCCTCACCTATGGCCACGAGCTGTGGGTAGTGACCGAAAGAACGAGATCGCGGATACAAGCGGCAGAAATGAGCTTCCTCCGAAAGGAGGCTGGCCTCTCCCTTAGAGATAGGGTGAGAAGTTCGGCCATCCGGGAGGGGCTCAGAGTAGAGCAGCTGCTGCTCCACATCGAAAGGAGCCAGCTGAGGTGGTTCGGGCATCTGACAAGCATGCCCCCTGGGCGCCTCCTGGGTGAGGTGTTCCAGGCATGTCCCACCGGGAGGAGGCCCCGGGGCAGACCCAGGACACGCTGGAGAGATTATATCTCTCGGCTGGCCTGGGAACGCCTTGGTATTCCCCCGGACAAGCTGGAGGAGGTGGCTGGGGAGAGGGAGGTCTGGGCCTCTTTGCTTAGGCTGCTGCCCCCGCGACCCGGCCCCGGACAAAGCGGATGAAGATGCATGGATGGATGGATGGATTCTCTGACTGGAAGAAATTTGTGTAATATTTAAACCTATTTTCTGCACATTCCAGCACATAATTTTTTTTTGTGTTAACACTCACTCTTTCAAATAGATGCAAGTAAAACACAGCAGAAAATAAATAAAGTCAAAGACTAGCGGTCCTGTTGCTCTATTTTCACCTGTAAAGCAGGAATATGGCAGGCGGAGGTTTACCCTGGTGCAGGTGTGCCGCAGCGGTCAGTGGAAGAATCCACGAGTTTCTCTGTGAGTTTCCCATTACGTTGTAGCACACTCGGTGCTTGCTTGGAAGTTTAGGGGTTTTTTTCGCTGTAAAAAGAAGTTTTCTTCCCACGCACAACGGACACTAATGTTTTTGTCACTTTTTACGGAATCAAACTTAAAGTAAGGTCAGTACTTCCACGCTTTAAACGCTGCATGCTCATATATTATCCATTGTTGATCTGCACACAGCTGTTGTCACGAACGGCGCGCTCGCTTACGTCATTGTCATGAGACATTCTCTCAAAAAATCACGGTTTTAGTAACGCAGTAACGCAGCGTTCCTACGGGAAAGTAACAGTAATCTAATTACAGTTTTTGCAATAGTAATCCCTTACTTTACTCGTTACTTGAAAAAAGTAATTGGATCACAGTAACGCGTTACTGCCCATCTCTGTATTCCACAGACATAATGTGATGACCTGCACAGTCTCAAAATGAATTAACTTTTAATTAATTAATTAATTTTTATTTTTAAATAAATAAATTGCTTTTAATGTACTTTTTATTAATCAGTTTCTGCCATACCTATTCCCTTATTTTTGTGGGAGTTTTGGTTCAAACATTATAACTATTGATAAGAGTGATCCGTACATTAATTTTGTTAAATATACAGTGGAAAAAGAAAATTTAGTGACTCACATATGTGTCAAAGTTACAGGCACCACTGGAGTGACATTTGAAGAAATGGTCACTCTGCAGTTGGAAGTCAAGGGACTTTCCTTTTACCACTCTGATAGCACTTTGATACTACCAGGGACGGGTTTTAACGTGGCCTACAAAGAGGCCGGTGATTCACCCAGTGCCATTTAAGCCCACCGCAAGTGGATAAATGTCATGAAGGCCCTTTTACCCTGGCTCTCCTGAGTTTTTACCCTGGCCCACCCTGTCACTTCAGGCCTGACATTTTACCTAACCATCCATCCATTCATTTTTTTAAAAACCACTTATCCAATTCAGGGTCATGGGAGTGCTGCTATGCCTGATAAGAGTGGGTAAGAGACTGGGTACACCATGGACAAGTTGCCCAGCCATCAACAGACAAATGGAGACAGACAATCCAGTTAGCTTTGATTTACTACAGTATCATTACTATTAAGTTTATCTGGTTAGTCAGCTGACACTGAGGCAGTCCCAAGCCCAATAAATGCAGAGGGTTGCATCAGGAAACACATCTGGTGTAAATTCTTTGTCAAGCATCCAGATCATTAAAAAAGAGCGTTTCACACCGGGTCCAGGTTAGCAATGACCACTTCTGATGCTATTTGCTAACAAGGTGAAAACTATAGTGCTGCTGGCTGAAGATGAAGGCAGAGGAAAGGGCGAGGGCATGGTTGGAGTAAGCGAGAATGAAGGTAAGACAGGTGTATGATCGTGGGAATAGGGATTAAATGTAGAAAGTATGACTGTTAAAGGGAGAGAGAGTTTAATGATAAGATGGAGAGACCAAGTAGAAAGGAAGGAAGGAAGAACAGTGGAGATTGGAGATTGATTCAAGCTGTTCTACCATAATGTAGGTAAGAGGAGGAACGGAGTACAGGTAATCTTGGAGATGAAGAGATTGTCGGGTAGGGTCCCAAGTCGGAAGCTGGAAGCTGAATCAGTTTGAAGAGAAAGAGGAATTCTGTAGTAAGTTGGATGAAGTTGGCAAGAATATCCTCAGGGGGAAGGAGTGGTGATTGGAGCAGATTTCCATTGACATGTAGATGAAGGGAACAATGGTGAAAAGGAGTTGTAGGGTTAGTATGGTATTAAGGAAAGAAATGTGGAAGGAGTGGTGGTAGCAGTAGTAAAATACACTACACGTAATGCAGAAGGTGCAGTCTGATAAAGATAGGAGACTGCAAGGTGGTGTCAGGGGAGAATGTAGCTAGGCAGTATCGGATGTCTGTAGGATGAACTTTAAGGAAATTAAGAAGAGGAAGCAAGTGAAAGATGTGTTAAATATATTAGATGTGCAGAGCTGGAGAAAGTACACAGGGATAAACCCAATGAACTCCATGAAGAAATGGGAAAGAGTTATGAGGTGCAACTGAACAATATACTAGATGCTTAGATTTGAAATTATAAATATCGTGCCAGCCTTGTTGATATAAGTTTCTTGTGTATTGTGTGGAATATGTGATGAGGAGAATTAGGTAAATATGTGGGATTAATAAGATGTTGAGCAGGGGTAGGAGTTAATAAGTATGTGTATACTTCTTCCTACTCCTTTTCAGACCAAACAATTGTTATTTCATGTTAGACGAATGTGTTTTATTTTATTATATTTCTTTTTTGCTTGTCTGTACAAATACGTGTGTGTGTGTATATCTACACATATATTCGTATCCGTAAACGAAAATACATGTAGACGAGTATATATTGTTTTTTTTTGTTTTTTTGGTTGTTTGTTTTATTATGTCTGAAATAAATAAAGATACAATACAATACAATTTCTGTTGGGAGTGAGCAAGAGGAAAGGGATTAGAAATGAGTAAATCAGAGGTGTAGCTCAGGTTGAGTGATTTGGAGACAAAGTTAGAGAAAGGACACTTTTTGCTTGGCAGAGGAATATTTGGGGAACTTACTGAGATGGAGGCAGACGATCCCCCCTAAAAGGAACATCTGAAAGGCGAAGATGATGTCAGTAGTGCCAAGAGTCCACCTATGACCAGTGTTGGTCAAGTTACTTAAAAAAAGTAATCAGTAACTAATTACTGATTACTTCCCCAAAAAGTAATCCCGTTACTTTACTGATTACTTATTTTCAAAAGTAATTAATTACTTAGTTACTTAGTTACTTTTTAAAAACACGATTTACAACCTGAAGAGGTGATAAAGCGATAGATCTTTCAGCCCAATTCTACTTTTTCTACATAATCCATCATACAAAATGTAATCAAATGGAAAATTCTTTTTTTTTTAACTTGTTTTATCAGTTTTAAACTTTATGCATCAAGCAAAAATTTAATTATATGCAACATTCTCTGACTTGAAGAAATTAGTTTAACATTTAAACCTATTTTCTGCACATTCCAGCACATAAAATAAAATATTTTTTGTGTTTACACTCAGTCTTTCAAATAGATGCAAGTAAAACACAGCAGAAAATAAATAAAGTCAAAGACTCAGCGGTCCTTTTGCTCTATTTTCACCTGTAAAGCAGGACTGCGGTAGGCGGAGGTTTACCCTGGTGCAGGTGTGCCGCGGTCAGTGGAAGAATCCACGAGTTTCTCTGTGAATTTCCCATTACGTCGTTGCGCACTCGGTGCTTGTTTAGGGTTTTTTTTCGCTGAAAACAGAAGTTTTCTTCCCACGCACAACGGACACTAATGTTTTTGTAACTTTTTATGGAATCAAACTCAAAGTAAGGTCAGTGCTTCCACGCTTTAAACGCTGCACGCTCATACTCTCTCCCACAATCGATATGTGATCCATTGTTGATCTGCACATAGCTGTTGTCACTACCTGGCTTACGTCACTGTCGTGAGACATTCTCGCAAAAAAATCACGGTTTTAGTAACGCAGTAACGCAGCGTTCCTACGGAAAAGTAACGGTAATCTAATTACCGTTTTTGCAATAGTAATCCCTTACTTTACTCGTTACTTGAAAAAAGTAACGCGTTACAAGTAACGCGTTACAAGTAACGCGTTACTGCCCATCTCTGCCTATGACATATTGCTGATAACAAGAAAAGTGCTAGCTCTACCATTATAAATATTACAAAAGGTTCAGTTGCTAGTGTAGACAGCAGTGGACTCAGTGGATCCTTGGTTACAGTAATGTTCATCAAGAATTCTGTATTTGGCTTTGTAGAAATGAAATGAATCGAACTGAAGTTTCATTTGTATTTTCTTATCTACCATGCCAAAACTAAGCCCTGTGACAGAATAGCAACCTGTCTGGAGTGTTCGTGCCTGGCACCATTACCAACCAGTCTCCCCAAATCGCTATTTGGGGTAATTGGTTAAGAAAATGGTTGGAAAAACTGTATATTATATGCATCATGGCACATAGATTAACTACTAATGGTTCTATAATTTCTACTACGGTGGCAGTGCTATGCAGCAAATCTCATACTTTGCACAGACTTCATGCACCTTGATAAAAAAAAATTGTGGTCAGTAATTGCTATAACTGCTTTTATCTGAGCCAAAGTGCAAATGGCTCTTCTGGGATATCTTAGGAGGTGGACAGCATCAGACCACAAAGGTTTCTTTGTTTTGCAGAAAACGCTTTACTACTGATCTTGTTTCTTTATCAAGAAATTCATTTTGTTAGCATCTACAGTTTGTCATGTGTTGCTCTTAAAGGTCATCTCTACCAGACTAGTTGACATAAAATGGACCGAAAGACAGCGTGTGGCTCAGACGGAATGTCTTGAATAAGAGACACACTCTGTAAACAGGGTCTGCGTGTCTGCATGCCCAAAGACACGCAGACAAGCAGAATGTTCTGCAGACAGATGAACAGGACCGTGCAAGGCTGTGAAATCAGTCAGTGCTCACTACAGCTGTGACT
The DNA here is from genome assembly GCF_057381845.1 of Rhamphochromis longiceps. Classification (NCBI taxonomy): domain Eukaryota; kingdom Metazoa; phylum Chordata; class Actinopteri; order Cichliformes; family Cichlidae; genus Rhamphochromis; species Rhamphochromis longiceps. The sequence goes on along the minus strand of NC_140564.1, from coordinate 11,312,398 downwards.
TGAGACATTTAAAGGGTAGTTTCTTATCTCACCCTGTGCATGCACACGCACACACTGACTTCAATCCAATGCCTGATTGAACTTTTTCTTTGTATGTTACACAGAGAAGGGCATGGCAGACACTTTCACATATACACAAATGCTTCCCTTTTCGACCACTTCACACACCCACCCACAATAATGCAATATTCATGACACGTGGGGCCATACACATGAAAACTTGTGTAGATTCAGAACTGAAACTATGCATAAGCATTCTTTTTCGTGGACTGCATGATGATCTTTTATAAGTCTCGAAAAATATGAAAATGCAAACCTGGTTTCCGCTTCCATTTTAAGCAATGAGTGGGCTGAACACTCACATGTCATTATCTGCACATAAAATCCCTGTTTGCACCACAGCTCATCAGACATGTTTTGTTTTATGGTACATTAAAATGTCAGTGAATCAACAGCAAGGAAGAAGTGTCTTTAACTCAACTTAAAGAAGTCCAGTTGCTTTTCTTTCCAAGCTCCTTAGATTTTGTTGTGTTGAGTAATTGTTGTGGAAAGTAAAAATCACAATGATTTATTAGTCACTAAAATGTAATCAGAGTTTGCAAATTGATGTCATGACACATTGTTCACATTGTTCTAACACACATAAGCTGCATTTATAAATTACAAGTATCTGTACTCGTATTGACAGCATTGTCTTTTGTGTTTAATCAGCATCAGACTGATACTAAAATGTGCAGTATCACACAGCACTGGTGCACACTAAATGATTTCCAATAAAGGATGGGAAATAGTAGTTTTGTTTTATGGTGCATTAAAATGTGCAGCTTGCATTCCTTCTTTGAAAAACGTGTGTGTGTGTGTGTCAGAGGTGTGTCTTGGGCCTTCACAATTTTTACCACAGATTCTTGCTTTATGAATGCCAGCTTTGTATGTGGGGACATGGTGAGTGCACGGTCATTGTGCATGCACACTGCACCCTTGAAATTTCTAATATTCAGATAAGGCTAGAGCAGGGTAAGAGTGTCAAACATGAGAACGCCAGAGAAAAACAGGTCCCATTCTGCAGACTGGATCACCCTGAAAACTGAAGGTGGAAGAGAAGGGCACGATTCTTTGGACTTTTCCCTTTATTTTGCATTAACAAGCACTGTGCTGTTGTGAAGAATTACTTATGTCATTATGTGGTTCTCAGAATTATCAATTATAATAGATCTGAGAACCCACCATGTCATTGGACAACATCATTGTTTACATTTATACTTGTGTGCCAATCTGTCTGCATTGGTTTACAATCACATGAGAAACAAACGAGCTCATGTTGGACTTCAGGCTGATAACACTTTATATAGTTACTGATCAGGCATAACAATGTGAACACTTACAGGTGAGTAGCATAACACTGCTGATCTCTTCATTGTGGTCATGGGAGGCTAAGATTCATGCATGTGGAGATCGAGGGCTGGCCTTTGTGGTCCGATCCAACAGATGATTACAAAATGTAGCTGAAATTGTCAAAAAATGTAATGAGCCTCAGTTTGTTGTGTTTGGGGCAACATTGCCACAGACCAGTCAGGGTGCTCATGATGACCTCTGCCCACCACCGAAAGCGCCAACAATGAGCATGTGAGCAACAAAACTGAACCGAATGCTCTTCTGCAGACGTTGATTGTAACCAATGTTCCCTCTAAACTGCACGCGTGCGCAATTGCGCACTGCTGGCACGGTCTCTGTGCACGGAAAATCTGCATTGCGCACAAAAAAACATCTAACCTGAATTGAAATTAAAATGTATACTTTAACAATTCTGTTTTGCAGTGTTAGTCAGTAAGTGACTGGCTGGTCTATATGGGATTACAACGATGCCACTTTATCCCGTAGTCCAATAATGCGATTCACATTCGTATATAGGTAGCTAAGCGTTGACAGGCTATGACAGCGTCCTTATGTGCCGACACCGGTGTTTTGGCTAGCAAAGCGGCTGATGTGGAGTGGAGCCACGTTAATGATAATTTGTACAACCATTGAAGATGTGAGCAGGACAGACGGAACAATTGACGGAAAAAGTGTGGACTTTATACCAGTTTTTAAATTGTGTTGATGGGCCACGTAAAACCAGAGTTATGATAAAAATATTTGCAATGTTTGGTTTTCTTCCTGAATACTATCGTTGTTTATATTTACTGCGGGAAGAAACTGTAAAAACGGCCTTTTATAAGGAAAACGCTCTAAAGCACTCTCCGCCTGTGAGCAAAAACAAAACCCAAAACCCCCACCCTTTCCTATTGGTGGAAAAATGTACCATGTCGACCAATCAAAAAATGATATGTCAACATGGCATTTAGCTGTTAAGGAAAGGGGAGGTTTTAGGAGTGATGGCGGTGTTTTGAGATGTGAGAGATTTGCAACGTGTAGCGCAAATCTTGTGTAGTTAGTGTGTAGTGTAGTCAATAGTTTTGTTGTGTGTGTCAGAACAATGAGGCGACTACTGAATGTTACAGGTGTTACAGGAGTGATACATCTCCTGTAGTCAGGCCTGCAGGTATCAGGCTGTTGTTCTCCTTTATCTCATAGTGGACAGAAATAATTTGTGCAGCATCAAATTTGATGCAGAACAGCTGATTGTTCTGTAAATATTTTGAAATGTTTATTTTAAAAAAACGCCTTGGCTGCATTTTTAGGTAAACAGCTGCAAAAAACTTTGTTGTTTGCAAAACTCAGTTACTTTTTTGAAGAAGTAACTATATAATTTATTGCCCAACATTGGTCTTTATATACTGTATTTTGCAGACAGAGTTACAAGACTCTCTCCCAGACCACAGACTCAGACTCATAATAGAAGTCAGAGCTTTATTAAAAAAAAAATATATAGAAAGTTTTGTTTTCAAAATTGGAGTTCAAGTTATTTTTACTTCCAATAGTGTTAACATACTACACAGGTCATGAACAAGATTTTTTTTCAATTTTCATTGTAAGTGGGCTAAAGCAGTTAATTAAAAGTAGTCTAACATAAATGTAAATGCTGTAAATTGATTATTTTAATAAACATGTAACTTAGATGGATTCGATGCTGGCGTGACCACAGTGCACACGTCTGCTGTCGCTCACAGTGGTCCAAGGGACCGCTCAGGGAGTTTGTGTGTTCGCTCAGACATGTGAAAAATTAGAGGGAACATTGGTTGTAACAAGTGGTTATTTGAGTTACTGTTGCTTCCGTATTCACTCAAAGCAGCCTGGCCATTCTCTGTAAACCTTGGAGACAGTTGTGTAGGAGCACTCCAGTAGATCAGCAGTTTCAACCATGGCCCCTTCAATGTCACTTAAATCACCCTTTTCCCCACTTTGATGCTAGATTTGAACTTCAGTGGGTCATCCCAACTGTGTCCACATGCTTAAATGGATTGATTTCCTGCCGTGTGATTGGCTCATTAGATATTTGTATTAACAAACAAAGTGATGTATGTGGCTGAGTTTAACACTCCCGATCTTGAGGCTCGATCTTGCAACGGGAACACACCAGCCATGGTATGTTAATATTCCACTTCTGAGTACTCAGTATGAGCTCAACCTGTGGGTACTTAGTGAGGTGATTATGTCAACAAAGACTGCTAAGAGACAAGAAATCTGCCAACTGACACAACGGCATCTTTTCAAATATTTCAGCTACAGCAGGTGTCTCCAGGAAAACATTTTTTCCATTATAGGCACACAGACACACACAATCACAATATCAGCTACGGTCTTGAGGCCGGTAAAAGTCTGAGAGAAGTGAATGGAGGGTGGGGAGAAATGCAGTCCTGTGTATAAGAGCACCACCCATATATGAGTCATCAGTTGCAGCGAACAGTGGAGCATTTTCCATCTGCATCTTCCTCTCTGTCTCTGTCTCTCAACGCCTCACTCCAGCACACATAAACACAACACAGTGACAGTATATGCAGTTTGTACTTTTATTTACTTTGTCTCTCGACTCAATTCTTGCCATAACCAAATGAATCAATTTTAGAGATAAAAAGCAAACACAAAACAAACAAAATAAGAATAATGAAACAAAAAAGAAGTGTTTGCTTTGCAGGTGTGTGTGTTTGTGCTCTTGTGCATCGACACCATATATCACTCTGGGGATGTATGTAAGGTCTCAGCTTTAACACACTTGTTAAGATAAGTCCCCAGAGTTTAACGTCTCGACTGAGTGTTTCGTCTTCTCTCACCTGTGTTTATACACTAATCATTAGTTATTATTCTCCAAAATGTTGATTCTGTTCATCTGGACGTAGCGTTTTGTGGGAGAAACGTTTCGTAACTCATCCAAGTGACGTCTTCAGTCTCAGCTGACTGCAGGTTTCCCCGATCTTATAAACAGTACATTTGCATAATGACTGAAACCAGCCCACTGAAGGAACAATGGGCTGGGAGGTCAGTTCCTTAATCTTAATTAAGCAAGTTCTCATGACCATTGATCAACAACCACTGACCAAAACTCACTGATCAAAGCCCACTGATCAATGGCCATGAGTACCATTCACAGAGAGTTGGGGAATGGCTGCAATCACAGCATTGTAAGATGGTGGCAGATGTACCCTTAGGCCCCCTCCTTGATTCAGAGATGGTCTTTCCCTTTTCACGTAAATGGCCTCCTTGACTCCACGCTCAAACCAGCGTTCCTCCCTGTCCAGGATGTGTACATCCTCATCATTGAAAGAGTGTCCACTGGCCTGTAGGTGTAAATAGACTGCAGAGTCCTGGCCTGACGAGGTAGCTCTGCTGTGTTGTGCCATCAGCTTCGCCAGAGGTTGTTTGGTTTCCCTGATGTATAAATCTTGGCAATCCTCCTGGCACTTAACAGCGTACACTATGTCACTCTATTTGTGTCAGGGGACCTGATTGTTGGGGTGGACCAGTTTTTGGCGCAGCATGTTTTGGGGTTTAAAAGCCACAGAGACAGTGTTTAGAAAAAATGCGTCTCAACTGCTCTGATACTCCTGACACATATGTGCATATGGTACTCATGGCCATTGATCAGTGGGTTTTGGTCAGTGGTTGTTGATCAATGGTCATGAGAATTTGCATAATTAAGATTAAGGAACTGACCTCCCAGCCCATTGTTCCTTCAATGGGCTGGTTTCAGTCATTATGCAAATGTACTGTTTATAAGATTGGGGAAACCTGCAGTCAGCTGAGACTGAAGAAGTCACTTGGATGAGTGACGAAACGTTTCTCCCACAAAACGCTACGTCCAGATGAACAGAATCACCTCACTGAAATGAGCAAATAACTGACAGACTGACAGCAAGAACAGACACCGAAGAAACAAATTCTTATTAAATCTACAAGATCACGTCCACCGATCTTCCTGGATGCTAAAACAGTTAAAAAAGAACACAACTGCTTTGTCAAGCAGAATATTGTCTTCACGTGACGTCACAGCTATCAGTATCAGCAAACTCAGGGCCAAATTTTCTCCACATTTTCACAGACTTTTAAAGAGGAATCATCCGCATCTCCCACTATAGTTAAAATACGTGCCGCACAGCCACCCCTTCTTCCCCTCGGTACAGCTGCTCACATTTTCATATAGCTGAAGGTTTGAGGGCAGCCTGGCCAAGCCTTCTGCATGTGGTCAAAACAAGAAATGGAGCAGAACAGTGAACAGGGTGTAATTGATGATGTCCCAGCATGATGTCCATGGGCATGGATGGGATGATAGTGGATATGTCACCATGATTCATTATTTATCAATGTCCTTATTGTTTTCTCCTGGGTTTTCTGTGTGAAATGTGTGAAGCAGACTCAGGTGTGCAAAAGCTCCACTGTCATTAATCTGACAACACTGTGTTACAACGAGCAACTGTCAGATAAACATGCCAGCGTTAATCAGAATGAATTGATCCCTCGGAGGCACGCGGCTCAGATGGAATTTGGTACTGGCTGTCCACTGCTTGCTTTCCATCCCTGCTCTGCAGTGTGTCATAATTTATGTTGGCAGCTTGCAGCGTTTCTGAAAGAATGTCCTTTGACTCGACAAAACAAATTCACAACGTTTTGGTTAGTCACATCAATTCTATGTTCACAAAAGAAACAAACAGCTTTCTGAAGAAGAAACCAGCTTCCCGCTGCGACACGCAGAGGAGATTTAGTTGTATTATGGGTCTGCTCTGCTTTGTCTGTGCAGGGTACAATGAAATCAATAGATCATCAAGGCGAGGGAAAGATACCTCCAATGTCAGACAGCCTGTCTCAGTCGCAGGTCACAGATGCTTGAACAAAAATCTAAAGGCACCTAAAATAGATTGGACAAAAACAGTTAAGCATTTGGAAATAGCCTCGTTTGAATCCTGATCTCAGTCTGACTGAAAGTGGATGGAAAGAACTGAAACTGGCAGATAGGAGAGGGCGCCCATCCACTGAGGGAAAGGGAAAAGCTGCTCAAGAAGAGAGGGACAAGCTTGTTACTCGCACGAGCCCATCAGTGCAGAATATCTTTCCTCCCTAAGGTTCATAACTGTTAATGGCTTTAGAACACATCATTGTGATATATGTGAGTCTTTGACACTGGCAACAGAACTACATTATGTTTTATTTACTCAGCCCTTCTTGGCAAACCTCCAGGGTGAGTCACATATCTACATTTCATCACCCTGCACCACGTCCTGAGATTAATGTATTTTGCAGGCATACATGCATCTTGAGTGACTCGTTTTTTGTTTTTTTTCAACGCTGCCAGTGACTACAGCTTAATATCAGTATCCTTATTCTGTATGTATCCTGTCCTTCAACAGTTTAATGACATCCAGACCAAGGAGTGGACTGGCTATTGAGAGGACCGGGATATTTCCTGGTGTGAGGGTCACTTTAGCCTGCTGTGAACACTCAAGGCCCAGGCGCAGCTCTCTCCCTGACACACACTGTGCTTTCTCTTTGAGGTCTCCATGGCATGTAGGTCTGTACAACAATGATGTACTTTAACATGTGCATGAAGGCCCTCTATCACAGTAAGGGAGGCAACATGAACTGAGTAACGTCAGACGCTTGGATCAGATAAAAAGATATAAAAAAGATACAGCTAAATGCTGAAAGGTTAGTCCGAAACACTAAAGTCAGTTTTACACTGTTTACAGCTCATCATCAATTCCTCCAGTGAATGTGTGTTTTTTTTATTCTTGATGCTTCAATGTTAAAAGACTAAAAAACTCTGTTTAAATAACACAGGTTCATTATTTTTGCTTTTCTTTGTACCTTCTTTGTACATCAGTGACCTCCTGACCCAGTATGAATCATCCAGATCCCTCAGGTCATCTGGATCCAGTCTTTTATCAGTTCCCAGAGTCAGAACCAGACACGGAGAAGCTGCATTCAGCTTTTATGCTCCATATATCTGGAACAAACTCTCAGAAAGCCTCAGATCAGCTGAAACACTCAGTTTATTTAAATCCAGGTTGAAGACTCACTTATTCTCAGCTGCATTTAAATAAAGCACCACACTTAAGCTTAAATTTCAAAACTTACATTTTAACTACTGATTTTATCTACTGTTCTGATTTTATCTGTTTTGATTTTTGATTTTATATACTGTTTTGTTTGTTTGTTTGCTTGTTTTAATCAATTTTAAATCATGCTTTTTATTTGTTCTTGTTTCTAATGTCTCTGTAAAGCACTTTGAATCACCTTGTTGTTGAATTGTGCTATACAAATAAACTTGCCTTGCCTTGCCTTTCATGTGATTGGTCTATTCCTAGCAAATATAACTGATACACCCGCAGCCATGGCATAGTTTGAATTTTGTATGGTACAGAGTTAGTTTTTACTTTTAATTATACAGGTACTGTTTTTAATTAAACATCAATTTGATAAACAACGTTCATTTTCTTTGTTTTCTTTTTAAATTGTTATCATAATATTAAAATTATATTGAACTCTTTTGATTGCTAAAATCTGACAGTGGGACTGACGAGAGCAGCGGGTACGTTCAGCCTCTGATATCAGCAGTCAGCTGCTTGGCTGAACTTCTGTTACCGAAATAATAAACTACGCAAAACTGTCAATAAACAACATCAATAAAACACCTCTTTTATGTTTTATTACTATAGCTTGATATTTTGTGTACCATCTGCTGTGCAAAGCTGTCATTTGAATAACATCCAGACGTCCTGTCAAAGCATCTATTGCACGTTTGATTCAGTTGTGTATAACTGACTTCAGTAACAGAGCGTTAATATTTTAAACTCTGAGTCCCAACTTTTTCTCATGTGGACTGTTTTCTGTCTCGCTGTCCCCACTGGGAGAAGGATCTAACAAGGCAATCCTACTATTTTGTCCAAAAATGAACATTATGTTCACTTTTTTCAAATAAAAATGTGCGAAAAGCAGTAAAATAAAAACAATAATTATTATATTTCGAGCCAGTAGTGTGAATATCTTTGTGATAATATATGGGGTGACAATCGAACATAAAGAGAGCAAAAGAACGGCTGAAGGTGCAAAAATAATAGAAAAAACAACTTTAAAAATATCACATCAGAAGGCTTCTGTTCACCTTCACAGACACACACATGCATCCAAATAAATATCCCCATTTACAGATCACTTTAGTTGCTTTCTAAGGAAAGAAATCATGCCTTCTTACAACATGTGGTCCTGTGACCATGTGTCAGAAAATCAACCATCACATGATGCTTGATAATGACTCCCACACCTTTTCTGTTCTTTGGTTCTTTTGATCATTTTCAGAGCACTGCCTTCAGCTAGGGGAGGCGCAAAAAGCAACACTGAGTGATTCCATAATTTTTCCATCACTCCACTGTTGCCACTGATTCTCAGTCTAGCTCTTGTTTAATTTGGCACACCTCAGGCTTTTCTTCCTGTTTCCCTTTCTTAATGCTGGCTTCTTACAGGCACCCCTGCACCGAGACCATTTGGGATCGGGCTTCATCTAATAAGATGGATCAGTTTCAAGTAACGTGTCAGGTCTTTGTTCATGACCATTTGGTCATGTTGCCTCCTTTAGTGAAGCGGATCCCTTTAAAGATAATAAAACAAAAGTATGAAGTATCGTATCATGAGTCTGAAGGTGGAGATACAAATTAAAATCTGCCTCCACAGCACTCCAGTACCTACAAATTCTCTTCTCCTCCACCTCTGACACACCACATATGTGGCCAGTCTCTACTCACATACATAACACACAATTAGGCAGAACGGTCATCTCCATCTTGACTTCCACAAAGCATGATGTACAAGTACAACATGTAACTGCACTGCTTTTGTGTAAGAGCTTTACACACATCCCAGTATAACGTTGGAAGAAGTGTATAAATGAAACCCGTGGGACTGCCCGGTGAGCACTTGCATGAATGTTCACTGTGTAAGCTTATACATTCTTGCAAGTAAACTTCATAAGAGAATTTTCTAACAGCTTCGGTATGAACTGGGACTGTTAGTGCCTTCTCATTTTATTGTAAATATATAGAAGCAACATTCATTCCTTGAGGTGACCTTTTTTTATCCTTAACTGATTCATAGGGCAGTGTTCATCAGCTTAACAAACAAACAAACAAACAAACAAGCCTTCCCCTTGAAACCTTGTATTTGCCAGTTTTTCTGACCACTCCCACGTGTCTGGGTAGCTTGTGTTGTGTAACCATCAGAGAACATGTTAATTAGTTTAATAGACAAACAGCGAAATGAATCGCCTCTTATAAATGTGGATTACGGGAAGCTAATTTGACCATGACAATGAACACTGAGTATGTTCACTCTGAGCTAAATGCATATGTACATAATGAAAATAAAAAGCCATCATCGGTGCAGCTCAGGTAGCACGATTCACCATGGCAACAGGTGTTTTTTTGTTTTTTTTAAGCCTCCATTTTAATCCAGAAGAGCTACACATATCGCTTCAGTGTGAACAATGGCACTTCTCTTATAAAAAAGAAGAATGGGACTGGTAAACACTCAAAAAACAATTTTAAAATTTCCACTCCTTCATCATTTACCCAACTGGAATTTTTCTGGATGTTGAAGCTAGAGTCCTACTGTGTGTTTGGTTAAATAAAGATGAAAAATCAAACCAAATCAATTTATCATTTGGCCAATGTTCTTATGTTTCCCCCTAAGTTTGAGAGACAAGTAGGTGGGGGCTTTTGTGCAGAGATGACCAGATAAGGGCTATTCGCTGATATCACAGAGAGACTTGTAGCCAGGTGTGAGTATTTTGGCTCATATACTGACCTCATTATTTTAAACTTGAACCATGTTTGAACAGTTATCCACCATTGTAACTGTCTACAACGAGAGAAAATGAATGGACTGGTTCTTACACAGCACATTTCTCCTTCAGCACTCTGTACTACAGAGTATTCTCAGACAGTTTCCTATCCGAGTCCTGGTTGATCCCTGCTTAGCATCTGATACCCGAAGCTAAGCAGCACTAACCCTGCTTAGCTTCTTGGATCAGATGAGATTGGATCTGCTCAGAGCAGTATGGTTGTAAGACAGTCTGCCTCATTCAGCCATTCATACAAGAAATTCCTCTATGCTTAAACGCTTTGTATCTAATGCAAACACATCAGAGAGCAACTTGGGCCCATGCTTATAATTATTCTATAGTAACTGTCAAATCACCTCCCTCTCCTCACCCACAATAGCAGATGGCTCCACCTGCCCTGAGCCTGGTTCTCCTGGAGGTTTCTTCCTGTTAAAAGGAAGTTTTTCCTTCCCACTGTCGCCAAGTGCTTGCTAATATGGAGTTGTCTGATTGTTGGGGGTTTTCTCACTAATATTATAGGGTCTCTACCTTACAATATAAAGCACCTTGAGACAACTGTTGTTTTGATTTGTAGTCACTTTACTGTATTATGTAAAATTTAGGGCAACATGGCGGCGTGGTGCATCTGTCCAGGGCCTTCCTGTGTGGAATTTTCATGGTCTCCCCATGTTTCGGTTGTTTTTTCTGGGTGCTCTGGCTTCCTCTCACAGTTCAAAGACATGCATTTAGGTGTAAATGTGAATACAAATGGCTGTCTGTCTCTCTGGTATCTCTGCATCAGGTTGGCAACGTGCAGCCAACCTGATGCAGCCCCCTGTGGCCCTGATATGAAGAAGTAAAACTGAGTGGATGGATGGATTATATAAATTATTTTAAGAAATTTTAAGATATATTTTTCAGAAAGTGATATATCGCTATTGTAGTTTGGCAGAAATACTGAGTTTGTCCCCAATTCACTTCCGTGCACAAACCTTTCTTTCAGACAACTATGGCATATGATGTGCGTGCATGCATGGATTGATGACTACCTTATGTACTATGTGAACGTGGGCCTTACAGATGAAATATGCAGGCAGGTGGAGTATGAAAACACTCCAGACTGTAAAGGGGCAGGCATGATGGAGAACGGGGAAGCAGCCCAAGGAGTCAGTGATCGTGGCTGCATATACATCCATCTTACAGACACACTGCAAATTTCTTGTAGCTTAACAAGATTTATTGTCCTAAATTGATCCAGATTATCTTGTCCATCTTGTTTTGAACATTACAAGCTAGTTTCCAATCTCACGTCTTAGATGATTAGACTTGTTTCAAGTAAATATTACTTTTTGTTCTTATTTAGTCTGTATATCTAAAAATGAACCATTTTACACTTATTTCAAGCAAAAATAGCTTTCAGATAGAGTTTAAAACAATTTTTTTTTCTCAAAATAAGAAACATTCACCTTTTTCCTTGAAATAAGAAAGTCAATCATTGGAAGGTATATTTATTTCAGGTTTTTAAAGCAAGGACATCTTCAAGGTTATATTTTGTCATAACATAGACACTGTTTCTGTAATTGACTGGGTAATATGACGTAAAATCAAGTAGGTTTTCAACATCAGTCAGTTCAGTTGCTTGGGCAAGGTTGGGAATTGCAGTTTCATAGGCAAGAAAGTCTTTGTTGAAACCCAAGGTTTCATACACCTGGTATTCAAAACAATAAAGTACACTAGGAGCTGTGACTAACAGAGCTACTTGTGTTCCCTCATCCCTTGCTTTTTCTTACCCTCTCTGCTTCTTTCTTTCACCATCACCTTCAATGCCATTTGGCTGCAGCTCCTTTATTGTGTTTTGGTGTTATTTAGAAAATAAGCTCACATGCAAAAACTAATTATGCATCAGTTCATGAACACTGAGAATAGATTGAAGAGTATAACAGTGTGGAAAATATCGCTGGTAAAGGTCAATCCCCACTCCTGTTTACATCTTGCAAACATCATCCAATGTGGCATCCTAGATAAAGTACCCATTAAATGGTACACAGGTACCTTTGAGCCCTAGCTGGCTGAATGAAAAGCAACAGTAAAAATGAGTAAGAGATGAGTCACCAACAAGTGGCATGATACCACATAAAGACGGTTTCACTGTTTCAGTGCCCTCCATTGGGTCACCTCCCACATCACTCTTTACCATTTAGAAAAGTGATCCTGAGAGAGAGCTACTTAAGGTATAACACAGGGAATAGAGAGGGAGTAGGTGTGGAGGAGGAAGCCACTTGTGAGGAGCACACCGGTAAAAGCTAACAGCCTTGATGCCTGAAAATAAGCATGTAAACACAAAACACCAGAATAAGAGCATCCACATCTTTACTGAAGAACGAAAAGAAGTTTAGTCTGCCACACATGCCACCGTCACATACTGAATCGGGTCTGTTAACTTAACAGCACTCATGTGACAGTAATAATACTCTTCACAAATAAAAAGAACACACACACAAAGATAAAAAAAACAGGGGACTGGCTGGTAGCGAAATGAAAAAGCACATTAATAAAAAGTGAAAGATAGAAAAAAAGGCATTAGCACCGCAGGAAAAAATTAGAAAAGTGAGTCAGAAATCAAGATGGTGCAATGGTGACACGGAAGCACCACGGAAAAGCACACAAAACACAACAAAAGTTGAATGAAACACAACAGAACAACCCCTCAAAAAACAATGGAAGAGGTTTGCAGGATGTGATAGCATGACAAACAGTTGGGGAAGTGACAAGCTAACAGTAAACGGCTAATAGCAAACATGTGTATACAGTGTTATATGAATCACACAATTAAACACACACACACACACACACACGTGTTTCAAAGTTTTAGAAAAGGAAGTAAAGTTAATCCCCCGCCCCCAAATAAGACCACACTCCAAAGAAAAAATAAAACAAAGACAGAAGGACCACAGGAGACAAACAAGCTTGTTTGCTAACATTGTGATTTCTAGAACTGAAAAGTGAGCATACAGCTCACTTTCTAGTAAAATGATTCCACCTTTTCCACACCTGTTTTCATTCATAACCATGAACAATCTTTAGTTTTAAGTTGTATTTATAACAATACAGTTCCCATTGGAGGGAAATATTTACCAGAAAGGCGAAAATTCTTTGGTTATTACTATATTAGTGTCCCATGGTTTCTTAGTCAGATCCATGGTGGTCAGAATGCTCAGGTTCGGCTTCACAAACCAATGGATGAGTGTCAGGGACCAAGCATTAAGGCATAGAGGACACAGGTGTTTAATTCAAAAATGGGGTTTTATTGACCAAAAAATATGAAAAATAATTAACAAAGCCAAAAACTTAAACAAGTAGGCCAATAAAAGAGGTCAACTCAACAAACTAAACCCAAAATAACATCTAACAAAACCTCAAACTGACCTGCTAAAATGACACATGACGGAACTTAAATACTGGCTTAGCTAAACCATATGGTACACAAGTGGAAAACAAAATGGTTGTCATATAACCAACTAACACAAAATTAAAATTAAACAAACTTCAAACACCCCCAGGCAATGAAGCATGTGGTTCAGTCCAATGAGGCTGTCAGCAGTGCTTCAGATCCCCCAGCCCTTAGCCACACCTTTAGCCAACCAGGAAGGAGAAGCCAAACCCCCAGGTAACTCAAACAAAGAAAGATATATTAATATAATATATCACAGAATTTTGACCTTGCAGTGTTGATATGTGTGCACTCCATAAAAACATTGTAAGGTGTGATGGAATTTTTTTTAATAAAGAAACAATATTTGACAAAATATATTTAAAGTAAACTAAACTGAAGCAAAGTGTGGTGAACTGTGGATCTTACATGTGTGGCTTGCCATCACAATGACATCACAGTGGCTACATTCATTTATACCCAATGGGGAGTATTCCCACATTCAAAAGACACACCCCTCCTACTTCCTACTGTCTCAACTCTTTTTTTAGAGGATGAAAAATAAAAGATGCTGCAACACAGGTAATGACATTTAAGTGCTTGCTTATTGTTCTGGTGGTGTTTGCATTGACTCATTTGAATTAAAATGTAAATAAATAGCTTTTTGGTCAAAATGTTTGTCTGTTCAATGTATTAAACCACCACCATATCGCTCCATAAAGTTGTAGATACAGTACGTTGTTTAGAGTTAAAAGCTCAATTACTCAAGCATTTCCTGTTTTATTTCAGAGCTGAGAGCATGCTATAGCCAAAGGGTTTGTTTACTGCGGTGCCGTCAAACGACAATAACATGTTAAATAAACTTCTAGTCAACTCCAGATAAAATACGATATATTTTTAAATCCGCAGCCATTATTTTTCTTTGCTTTTACCAAATTCTGCTCACGCTCTACATATGGAGGCACCGTGTCACACATATGCTGGCTAGGCAGAACAGCACCAGACTGGTAATGACGCCTCATGTTAATTCACACCTTTCTCTCAGCGGCTGTGGGCGGACTGCTGGAAAAGCGGAGCCCTGTAAGGACCATTCCCTGCACCCCGCATGGGATGATGCAGAGAGAGAATGAAGGTGCAAAGAAGACAAGGGTACCTCAAGACAGACGAAGAAGGTGCTGCTTGAGTTGTTGTTGCTTTTTTTTTAACATCTCTCATTACACAACTCACAGCACCTGCCCCCGCACATGCACACATGACATGAAGCCTACACAAAGTGTGATGTTAATAAGCAACGCTGTTACCGTTTTCTGTTTGATTTAATTTTGTCCAGAAGTGGAAAGATCAATATTTTTTTTATAAATTGTACATCGATGTAGGCAGGCTGTTGGCTCGTTTTAATTTCCTGTAGCCACTCTGACACATCCATTTATTATGACATTATATAAGAACGGTGGAAATAGCCAACAGTGAGGACAGTTTATGCACATATGCAGTAAAAGCTCACGGGATCACTTGAGATGATTACAAAAATGATTTTTATTACACAATTCATAACAAATCAGATTCAGTGTTCACACACATTGTCTTCACAAAGGTACATGGTAGAGCACATATGTGTCACATCACACGGAGATATGCGCATCGTTGCATCCTTTCATATGATTGACGTATAAAAGGATAATTGGTGTCAGCTCCATGTCCTGGTACATAAGACAATTCAAGAACATGCACCTACGCATGCACCAAAACATCAGAAGGGGAGCCAGACAGCAAAGCTGCAAAAATGCAATTCAAGTAATTAATCAAGTTTGAGATTTTTAGTGGAATTACAGCTTTCTGAGTTGGCGAGAAGAAAACCTGACAGACTGAGATGCAGTCACTCAGGTCTGGGTGCTAATGTAAGTAAGTAATGAACTTTTAAATAAAATAAATTACCTATTAAAATAATAATGGCTTAATCAATAAGTCAATCAAAAGTGCAGTGCAGCAATTTAAATTAATGAACCTTCTTCATGATCCTCAGGTTGTCACGCAGATCAAGGGGTGTAAGGTGTACCCCGAGATATTTGAAAATGAACCATCCCCACATCTGCGTCTTACATAACAAGACATAATAAAAAAATATATGTAGTCCTTATCAGGTGTTATGTAAATGCAATCACACATGAACAACAGCGTGACTTAGTTCACAGTGTCATTATTTATTTAACAAACACTGAGTCAAAATGCAAAAGCAATGTGTGAAAAATGAAGTATTTTTGAAAACTCCGTTTTTGCGTTTACGTGTGAACGAGGAAAACCGAGATTTAGTCACGAACGTTATTTCTAAATAAAAAAACGGTTGCGGTTAATCTTACTTCTAACTGTTTATCTGCAGTTTTTACACGCTTACATATACACACGCAGTTACTGTCCTTCCATTTATAAAGACAGAGGCGTCAGAGTGAACTTCGGACGTGGCTTCTACATTCAGCACAGACGGTTTCAAATCCTGATGTTGATTTTGAATACTTTAAAAAAAAATGTAAAATTAAATTACATATGCTGTGTGCATTTTGTTCATTCCTAAGTTGTGAATGCACACCAGCCAAAATGCTGTATTTAGTTATTAACATTTGAAATGATTAAGGCCGTTGAAAGTAACACAAAATTTGCTGCCTTTTTGGAAAAACACAAAAAAAAAATTTCAGAAGTACTTAAGGTTTTGTGAGGGCACAAAACCCTGTTTACTCTTTCCCTCCCGGGCTTGTAGACTTCTGATTGGCCAAGATTTCTACACGGTTAGGATTTGTCATGTTCTTGACAGTGTTTGACTTCATTTTTAGCATTTACATATGGACAGAGGTATTTTTTAAAAACTGCATGTGTGAACGGGATTTAAAAAAAACCCCAAAACTGAAACTCTACGTTTTCAAAAATACCCGTGTAAGTAGCCTCAGTTTTCTGGGATTTGTGTGTATTTGTTTACACTCAGTTTTAAGGACTTGTCACAGCATTTCAGTCAGGCTGAGGTCAGAACTTTGACTTTAATTCTTTTCTTTTTAAGCCACTCTGTTGTAGATTTGCTGCTGTGCTCAGGATATTTGTCCTTTTACATGACCCAATTTCAGCAGAGCTGGCTGCACTGCATTACAATCACAAATCCTCATCCCTCTGCCACCATGCTTGACCGTTGGTGTGCGGTGTTTGCGCTAATATGCTGTGTTTGAATTTCACCAAATGTGCCACTGTGTTTTGTCTTGTCTATACAAAGGACCTTGTTCCAGAAGTTGTGTTTGTTCAACTCTGCAACCCTAACCATGCTGCTATTTTCTTTTTAGCAATTCTTCCTAATTTTTCAATCACAAACTTTCACTTTTAACATTTTAACAGAGGCCTGTAGAGTTCGAGATCTAGCTCTTGGGTTTACAATGAATTTGCATTTTGGCTTAATGTTTGTTGAATAAATAATGACATGGTGTAATATAGTATTCTGTAGTTCATCTGAGGTTGTTTTTAAATCATTTTAAGACCTGCTAAGGATCATACAATTTTTTTTATGACCTTACATTTAAAATAGGCGATACCTTCTTTTTATCATAACTGAACAATTCACCGTTTAACATTGAGGCTTTAATCTAGTCCAAGATCAAAACAAATATAACTACATTTCTTTCTTCCCTTATACTGAATATTAAAAAATACTGTAATTTCTTAGCAGCACTGATTTAATTTCCATTTGACTACAAAACCCCCTAAATGCTCAGACAAGTACGAATGGCTCTAATTAAAACTTAAGAATGCATCTGTTGTGTTGTTTGTGCACTGTGGATGCCTGCCTAATAGGGCTATAGCC
Organism: Rhamphochromis longiceps; assembly: GCF_057381845.1. Lineage (NCBI taxonomy): Eukaryota > Metazoa > Chordata > Actinopteri > Cichliformes > Cichlidae > Rhamphochromis > Rhamphochromis longiceps. The sequence goes on along the minus strand of NC_140564.1, from coordinate 11,294,893 downwards.
TGTCAGAACCACACTTTGTCCATATGCCAAGATGTGCGTGCATGTGTGCCACTCAGCACAGATGCCAGACACCGGGCATTGACCCCAGTGGCCCCCTCCTGTGCAAGCTGTCATCTCCGGGGCGGAAGGTGGAAGTGGAAGGACACAGAAAAGAGGAGAGGAAAGCAGGGGGGAAGTCACCAAAAACATAGATTAGACAGGAAAAAGATCTTTTTTTGCATTAGTGGAATATTAAAAGTGAGAAGAAGACGAGAAGACTGGATAAACAAATACTATGTTAAGTTACCAAAGGATCCATGGCAACCTAATAATGTTCTCCATAATACTACTGATATCTGACACATGCATGCTGTTTTATGTCTGAATTACTTTCAGTGGCAAAAAATTACATTCTTGCCTCCGTCACCGGTGCTGCTGTCATAAGGATTCGTGTCTAGAAGTCAAAGTACTGGATATAATAGCACAAACAGCACCTCCATCCACCATATAACTAACTCTATGCAAGGCATATAAATAAAGAAGACACTTTTTGACACTGTTACTACTTCTTTTTTTGATTTTGCCACAGTAGCACACAATGTAGGTAGGTTAACATGCCATTACATATTTATACCCATCCATGTTCTACCTCTTATCCAATGCAAAGTCCCTGCATTCAACACAGAAAGACAGACAACCATTCACACCCACACCCACTGCCAGTTCAGAAGCACCACTTTAACTAACATGCACGAGTCTGGATGGTGGGAGGTAGCTTAACACAGTCCACACAGAAAGGTCCCCGGTCAACTGGTGGATTTGAGGACTTTCTTTTTGTGCGGTGACTGTGTTAACCAACATATCATTGCACTGTAAGCACATAGTTTATATTTTGTGTATTAAATAACCTAATGAGCCTCAAGTTGAATTTTTTTTTATGACGCACATGCAACAGATGAGGTGATCTCTGCTTTCTTACTCTCTGCTGAGTTAAATCTTCCCATTATAATGGCGGGTATTTCAGGTAAGAGACAGCAATTACAATCACAGCAACTGTCACATCAAGCTGCGTGATATTGTAAGGTACAGAGAAAAACTTAACATTACATGACCCCCTATGAGCAAGCACTTTGGCGAAAGTGGGAAGGAAAAGCTCCCTTTTAACAGGAAGAAAACTCCTGCAGAACCAGGCTCAGGGAGGGGCAGGGCCATCTACTGCGATGGCTGATGGAGGACTTCCACAGTGGAAGTCCTTAATTTTCATTATCAGTGTAACAGCTAAAATAGAGGTTAGCCAAGCATCACATCAGTGAGTTGGGTGATGACAAGCATCTCTGAAATGCTGTTGATGTAGTGTGCGTGCTTGAATTAAAACCACATTCACTTTATTTCAGACTGCTGGAGTAAAAACAAGTGGAAAATTGTTATTAATTGAAAACATGCCCTCATATTGTTCAGGCCCAGTTTGATTACTCTATTGTCTCCATGGTTTTCCTTATTACAGGACATACCACTTCCACTACTCCAGACAATCCGTGTTGTTTAACAAGAGGCAGGGAGCGAGGTGTAGGAAAGAGAGCGGAGGACTGTTTCCCATGTGAGAAGCCCATAAAGGTTTTAGCACAAACCTTGTTTGTACTGGAAGCTGTGGAAAGAAACACAAGTGATATTCTCACTAACTACCAGACCAAATTGTGTTTGGTCTTTGCCATTTTTCCAGTTGTTGCTCGGTTCTAAAATGAGAATGTGGAAGAACGACTCAGAACTTTAGAGCTTGGAGCTAAAATGCCTGTTTAAATCTTAAGAACATGTTTTTAGACACTAAAGGGAAATGATATACTTGATGACTGCCTGCCATGAGCCTGGTTCTGTTGGAGTTTTCTTCTTATTAAAAGAGTTTTTCCTTCCCACTGTCACCAAGTTCTTGCTCATAGGGGGTTATGTGATCGCTGGGGTTGACTCTCTATTATTGTAGGGTCTTTACTTTACAATATAAGCGACTGTGATTTGGCGCTATATAAATCAAATCAAATTGAATTGGTTGGTGTAATAGCTCATCCATTTCTCATTTGGTCATATCACAAAGGCCACTGGGAGCTGACATTAAATTAAATTGATATTGATTGAAAGTTCCATGAAAGTTCCAGGATGTGCTTGCTTGTTTAAGCTATTAGTTTATTCTGAATAAAACCCACCAAGCTTATAAGCAATTGGTACTGCCTTTGTGGGAATTTAGTGCAGATCTGTTTGTGCATAGGTACTAATACAGTGAACCAATAACCAATCTGCTGTCATGACTGAACAATGAAGATGGAAGATAAGACGATAAGAAATAAATTAAATATTCATAGAGATTTTTATAAATAGCATAAAGGTCAATCCCAGTGTCCCCATTTTGCTTCCAGGATAATACATTTGTTAGGTTAGCTGGAGGCCACACAGTGCAAGGCGGACTCCAGCTGCTGATTGGCCCTTTCAGTCTGTCCATTAGACTGTGGGTGATAGCCCGAGGAAAGGCTCACCCCCACTCCCAACGCGGTACAAAAAGCCTTCCACACCCGAGAAACAAACTGAGGCCCCCGGTCCGACACAATGTCCAAAGGAAGTCCATGTAACCGAAAAACATGATCCACGAGCACGCGAGCAGTCTCCAGGGCAGAAGGAAGTTTAGACAGAGGGACAAAATGCGCCGCCTTGGAGAACCTGTCCACAATGGTGAGGATCACCGAGTGACCAGCGGAACGCGGCAACCCGGTAACAAAGTCAACTGCAATATGCGACCAAGGTCGACCAGGGACAGGCAGGGGATGCAGCAACCCGGGAGGGGCCAGGTGACGGCTCTTATTGCGCGCACAAGTGTCACAGGCCAGCACATACTCGCGGGCATCCCTCGCCAAAGCGGGCCACCAAAAGGAGCGCCGTAGCAGGGAAACCGTACGACGCACGCCAGGATGACAAGCAAAACGAGACGTGTGCGCCCAGTGCAAGACACGCGCGCGCACGGCCGCCGGAACAAACAGTTTACCCTGCGGGCCCGAACCCGGGTCCGGATCCTGCCGCTGTGCCTGGCGCACCAAGCTCTCGATCTCCCATGTCACGGCCCCCACCACGCAAGACGAGGGGATGATCGGAACCACCCCCGTAGACTCAGACGCGGGGGGAAACTGACGGGACAAAGCGTCCGGCTTAACATTGCGAGAACCTGGGCGAAACGAGATCGTAAAATGGAACCGGCTAAAAAACAGCTGCCACCTGGCCTGCCTGGAGTTAAGCCGCTTCGCACTCCGAATATAAGAGAGGTTCCTATGGTCCGTCCAAACCACAAACGGCTGTTCCGCCCCCTCCAACCAGTGACGCCACTCCTCCAAAGCCAGCTTAACCGCCAGCAGCTCACGATTACCCACGTCATAGTTCCGCTCAGCCGGAGAAAACCGCCGCGAAAAAAATGTGCACGGATGGAGACGGCCATCATCGGACGAGCGCTGCGACAACACCGCCCCCGCACCCACATCAGAAGCATCCACCTCCACCACAAACTGTCTGGCACCATCCGGGTGGGCGAGAACGGGCGCGGAACAAAACAACTCCTTCAACCGAGCAAACGCCTGCTCGGCCTCAGGAGACCAACAGAAAACTCGAGCCGAGGACGTAAGCCGGGTGAGCGGAAGAGTGATCTGACTGAAGTTCTTAATAAATCGGCGATAAAAATTAGCAAACCCTAAAAAACCTCTGCAGGTGTTTGCGCGAGGAAGGAGTCGGCCAATCAGCAATCGCCCTGATTTTGCCAGGATCCGGCCCCACCCGCCCCTTAGCAAAGACATAGCCCAGGAACGACACAGAATGAGCATGAAACTCACACTTCTCCGCTTTCACAAAAAGTTTGTTTTCCAGGAGGCGCTGCAAAACGCTGCGCACCTGCTGAACATGGTCCTCAAACGACCGCGAAAAAACAAGGATGTCATCCAAATAAACGAACACACACCGATTCAAAAAGTCCCGAAGCACATCATTAATCAACGCCTGAAACACTGCCGGCGCATTCGTCAGACCAAAAGGCATTACCAAGTATTCGTAATGTCCACGGTGAGTGTTAAAGGCCGTCTTCCACTCATCTCCCTGGCGCATGCGCACCAGATGGTACGCATTGCGAAGGTCCAGCTTTGTAAAAATGACCGCGTCCTGTAAAGGTTCAAAAGCAGAAGAGATCAGGGGAAGAGGATATTTGTTCTTCACAGTAATGTCATTAAGACCCCGAAAATCAATGCAGGGTCGGAGAGATCCATCCTTCTTATCCACAAAGAAAAAACCCGCCGCCAACGGCGAAGACGATGGACGAATCAGGCCCGCCTCCAGTGACTCCGTAATATACCTCTCCATGGCTGCCTTCTCTGGACCAGAGAGGTTATACAGCCGGCTGGTGGGCAAAGGAGCTCCAGGTAACAGTTCAATGCCACAATCATAAGGGCGATGGGGGGGAAGCGAGAGCGCACAGCGTTTACTGAAAACCGCCCCCAGATCATGATATTGTTCGGGTACAGACGAAAGATCCACCTCCTCGGGCGCCAGCTTAGACGAGCAGACAGGCGAAGGCGGAAGAGCAGACTGTAAACAGTGAGACAAGCAGTGGCTACTCCAACTCTCAATGCGACGGGAGGACCAATTGATATGAGGATTATGACGCTCGAACCACGGATAACCTAAAACGATGGGAGACTCCGGGGAGGAAAAAAACAAAAAAACGAAGAACCTCACGATGATTACCAGAAAGAATCAACGAAACCGGTTCAGTCTCATGAGTGACGGAGGGCAGCAACTGACCGGTGAGAGCCACAACAGAGACGGGAACCCGCAAGGGTATAGTCTTAATCCCGAGGCGCCTCGTGAGACCGCCGTCAATAAAATTCTGCTCAGCGCCAGAATCCAAAAGCGCGTTAGTAGAGAAAGCGCCAGACGCGGCATTAACGACAGCAGGAAGTTGCATGCGGGGAATTTGGGAAAGAGAGGAAGTGCCACCCACCAGTACCCCCACAGTTACTGGTGGGCACCGCCTTTTGACCGCAACGGGCAGGTGGACACAAAATGGCCCGACTGGCCACAATACAAACACAACCGTCCCTCAAATGGCCTCCGACGCTCCTCCAGCGTCAGCCGTGTACGACCCAACTGCATAGGCTCCTCAGCGGCGGACGCCGGAGGAGACCGTGCGCGGGCCGGACCGGGAGGAGGAGGATGGAATATTGTGCGCACCGCGGCGCGCTCAGCACTTCCAGCACAGACCCGGCCACCCCTCTCTCTCTCACGCTCGCGAAGGCGATTATCGATACGAATAGCCAGATTAACTAGAGCCTCGAAACTCTCCGGTTCGTCACGAGTGGCGAGCTCATCCTTCATGTGATCGTCCAATCCAATGACGAAAGCCCCGCGCAACGCGTCCTCACCCCACCCCGTCTCCGCAGCTTTAACCCGGAAATCAATAGAAAACTCCGCCACCGACCGGCCCCCTTGGCGGAGCCCGTGCAGTTGCCGCGCGGCCTCGTCCGAGCGCAGGGGGTGGTGAAAAACCGCCTTAAAATCCTGAACAAACTGCTCATACGTGACAGTCTCCACGGGATGCAAAGCGAGATAAGCCTCGGCCCAGTCCAAAGCACGATCACGAAGGGCACCGATAACATGAGAAATCTTAACAGCATCATTGGAAAACGCTTGGGGATAACGCTGAAAAAGCAGAGAAACCTGAATCAAAAAACCCCCGCAACGGCCCAACTCTCCCGTAAAAGGCACCAGAGCCGGGGGAGCGGGGTCACGAACAGAGCCCACACTCAGTGAGGCAGACAGTACGGGCGGGGGAGCAGGAACAACGGGAGCAGTAGGAGGAACTAGCCGAGCCAAAGTCTCTTGAATGGCCGACAGGGTCTCATTAACTCGGCCTGCCCATTGCTCGGACGCCGCCAACTGCCGAGACAAACTAGACAAAGACTCCTCGTGTTTCTGGAGTAAATCGCCGGAGGCGGGACCTGTGTGTTCTGCCGAATCCATCAAAAATGGTCGGAGTATTCTGTTAGGTTAGCTGGATTACACAGATGGATTACGTGGCAGAAACACACACGGACGCAGAATAGTTTGTGATGCAAGTTTTTATATACACGAGTAAGGGGGAATATTTACAAGGGAAAGGGCTATATACAGTGATAAATAAAAATGTGCCAGCAGGAAAACACCGAGGCGATGAGATGGAGCCGAAGCATACAGGTAGGTAGCAGACGCACCGGAGCTACCTGACAACAGGGAACAAAACAGGGTTTATGGCATACCGTTGATAGCCGAACGTTAAACACAAGTGGACGGAGAGAGTTGGAGAGCTTACTTGACCACCCCAAACCACAGCCGCTGCGGTGATCGCCGCCTGATGGTACGTAGCACTCCGTCGCGGATCCAGAATAGCCAACACAAAATCCTAGGTAGGCGGGCAGGCGATGGAACAGGCTAAGACAAAGAAAAGTAGGCGAAACGTGGATCCTTTAAAACATACAGCTCCACAGCGTAAAATCAACAGATGCAGCCTGTGCTAACTCGTTACCACTTGTGACAGCGATAATACTCCGACACCAGACGTCCGTGACTCTGCTCCCTAAAAGCGCTCACTGATGACGTCCGATACGTCGCAGGTGTGTTGGAATGCCATCAAGCCCCGCCTCGCCTACCTATAACCAAAAGGAAAACAAAACCCAAACAACAACAGTACACCTACCCACCACCTCCTAACAACATTTCATTTGAAAACTGTTTTTTCTAAGAACGATAACTCCATGCTAAAACACTTGGTGAATGTATGTGAAATAAGTGCATGTTTTACTCTAACTGTAAATAGAACAACACAAAAACCCCTCTAGCTAAGCATCCAGTTTTAATAAAGACAAAACTTTAATAAAGTCTCATTTGGAACTAATGGTTCTAGATGAGAGCTGTGATGTTCACAACACAGCCGAGTTGCAATAATCCGAAATTGCATGCAGGATGCCAAAGTAGTTTGACATTAAGGAGAAACTGGCAGCATCGCACTCAGTGAAAGGGACTATGACTGGCAGGTGTTTAATCTAACAGGAAAAGTGTTGGATTGTAGAAGAGAATGCAAATGACTGAAACGAACCCAGAACTGAAATAGGTATTTACATGGTTTTATATAACAGCTGTTTTAGAGGTCAGTCATTATACCGAACTCTAATACACTCATTCAAGCCTCAAACAGACTAGATTTTACCTCCTGAGTAACAAAAAAAGAACCGAAAAGAGAAAGCAATGAAACTTCAACCAAAATAGCAGTAGCGCTGTATAAAGGCAGCTTTGAATGAAAAAAAATGCGCATTTTGTTCACGAATATTTGGGGATTGTTGATTAAATCCTAAATTATTGTTACGTGTTTATGATTTGTGTTCTAAGAGTGTACTCTTAGCAGTTCACGAGTTCATCATAAAATTAATAATCAGTCTATGGACCCAGTTTCTCACATGTGTGAAATTGAGAATATTAAGAATTGAGAATTTTAATTGGTCACTCCTGGTGTAATAGCTCCGGTACTGTTGTCCAGCTGAACCTGTATTTAAATAATTTTACAACCTGCTAAGGTCTAGTTGACTTTTATTAAACCCTAGAATTGAATGAGGGTGGAATTTTTTTCTTCTGGTGAACAGGGTTGGACTGGTAATCTAGCATACCCCAAGTTTGAGCCGATGGGTCATTTGATGAGCCGCTGCGCACCGGGCGTACAGGTACTGACAACAGCTCATTCATTTTTTTTTTATCGACAGTGTATTGCCCAATCAAATCTCATATTGCAACTGGGCTCTCCCCTACTTTTGCTGTGCGCGTACACCGCTTGCACAAAAAATAAAAATATAAACCTTTATTAGTGCCACATGTGGGAAATTTGTTAGGTCACAGCAGAAAGTTAACTGTGCAAGGTTACAAGCAGCAAAGATTAAGAAAAACAATGGAACAGAATAAAATAAGAAGAATAACATACTATATAAAATACTCTGTTTTGTCAGAAAAATCGCCCTTAGTGGTATTGCACATGTGTGGACGTTTGTGTGTTTGTCTACATGTGTGTGGTCATCTGTAAAGTCTTTGTTGTGGAGTCTGACAGCAGATAAAAGGAAAGACCTGCAAAATCTCTCCATCCCACATCGTGGGTGCTGCAGCTGCCACTGAAGGAGCTGCTCAGTGCTGTCAGAGTCTCATGCATGGGGTGGGAGATGTTGTCCAACAGGGATGACAGTATAGCCACCATTCTCCTGTCACTCACCACCTCCAGTGGGTCCAGAGGGCATACTAGAATAGAGCTGGCCCTCCGGATCAGCCTGTTCAGTCTCTTCCTGTCACTGGGTGGAGTTGTGGGAGAAGTCTGCAGTGTAGCTGGTGAAGAGGAACGGAGCCAAAACCGTTCCCTGTGGGGCCCCCATACTGCAGACGACCCTGTCTGATATACAGCCCTGAGTTCTCACATACTGTGGTCGGTTGGTGAAGTAGTCCAGTATCCATGTTGTGAGGGGATCGTCCACTCCTGAGTTTTCCACCTTGTCCTACAAGACTAGAGAAATCAAAGAACATGATTCTCACAGCATTCCCAGCAGTCTCCCAGAAGTGAGAGAGGGGACGATGTAGGAGGTGAATGAAGGCATCATCCACTCCAGTCCAATTTAGTGTGAGTTTATTGTGAAAGAAGTGTATGTTTTGTGGGGGGGGGGGGGGGCTCCTGGTCCAAAAATGCCTGGGTTGAATTTTTTCTCCTAGTTCAGCCCTGCTCGTAGTTCTATTTTATGATGAGATAAGTGATAAGGAAGTATAAAATGCCAAGTACCGTAATTCCCCAGTTTTAGAACTCCATCCTCCCTCTTTCTGCTATTGGTCAGAGACGGAGATTAAACATCAATGATTCTGAATTTCACCACTGAAGGGGAAGACATAAACAACAGAACATTAATGTTGTTACTTGCCAAACTTTACTAATAGAAATTACCAGCAGGGCATTTAATAAGCTTTTAGCTCTAGATCTCATTCATTTTATTGCAAATGCGTGAGAGAAAATGAGTGCAAAGTGTGTGGGTGTGATCATGCTCAGGGGACTTTAAAACATCTTACTCCTAACAAAAAAAAAAAAAGAAAAAAGATGAAAAATAGCTTATTACAAAGCCTGTTAACTCTGCCTAACAGTGACAGATTTGATGTATGTGATTTTCTGAAAAATAATCTGCAATAACAGCAGATGGTGCAGGCTTTTCATTCTACCCATCATCTTTCTGATTTTTCTTTCTCATTTCCTTGCAATATAACATGACTGCATATTTTCTCCACACTGTAGCACAAAAAAATGTATGTCTATGATGAGAAAAGTGGATTTTGTTTTGCTGCACATGAGCAGAGTGGTGAAAAGATCATTCAAATCTATGACAGCTATCTGGAAAAGCATCAATTATTAAGCGTGATTATGGTGGTTTAGGGGACGGGTGACATTTACTTTTGGAGAAGTGCTTCCCCTTTTTGACACAACGTGGATGTGTTTATTATGCCCAATCCTGAGGAACAGAAAGTCTTCAACCTTGGTATAATTTTTTTGAGCAAACCTATAAACAAAAGCAGGATCAAAACTTTACCACTTTTGTGCTGTTAGTCTTTTTTTGTTTCCAATTAGGGCTGAAAGCATATTTTTACATTGGTTAATAAAAATATGTTATAAAAGCCAGCTCCTCTAAAAACAACAGCATCTCAGTTTATGTTATAAGCTTACGAGCTGCACTTCATTAAAAAAACAACAACATGCCTCCATGCCTGCTTCATGCCCTGGGGGACGGGGCTATGGCTCGCTACATCCTCTTGCAGACCATTACATGTGGAAACCATTTGAATACAAGCGCGCTGATCCACACAGGTGTGCACACGGATGTTCACTGCTCGTAGACTTAAATTACACCTTTCTTGGCTGCTACTTCAAAGCACATTGTGCGCTGTCTGTCCTGCGTGCTGCACAACCACATTGAATATTTAGTATTTACTGCTGTTTACACTTAGCTAGATTAATGCGATGGTGTTGTGTTTAGTATGTTGCTTTGTTTTTGTTTTTTTGCTTGTTTTCTATTCTTCTTCTCTCAACAGGTGATCCAGGAGATTTTTTTTTCTCCCCCCCTTTCTCACTGTCCCTCTCCCCTTCTGTTTTTCTTTTCCTTCCTCTTTGTCCCCCCCTTTCCTATCCCTCACTCATGTCTGTCCCGTCTGTAACATCTGAAAATAAAATATAATAAATAATAAAAACAAAGGTCAATCAAACGGACCAATACGGCAATGCCACGATGATCCATTTGGCAAAGTAAATCCATTGGGTATCCTTGTTGGTCTTCAGACAACAATTCTGATGGCTAAAGAACCAAATGGGACAGGCGAAAAAAATAAATAAATAAATAAATAAAGTTTCCTTCAGATTTTCCTTTTTAGAGAAACCTTTGGTATTGAGAAAAAAAGGGCTTCCAAACACTTACATCAGAACGTGTTCCATTTTGGTACATAAAACAAATGAGCAATGAAAATGAGAATGATTGTTGCCAATTTGAATTGTGTAATCTTGTCACAGTTTTTTTTTCTGAACATCTGAATTCTTTAATTTTATAACAACCTCATAAACCTGCAGGCACAACTCACTGCTTTACACTCAGGCACAGTTAAAGACATCATCACAAGGGTTGGGAATGATTCTTGGTGTTTATGACATGCATTTGAATACCTATGTATATATACACATGCTATGGATGTTTTACAGATGACAAAGCGTAACTGCAAACTGATTTGTTCTTCAATTTTATTGAACCCTAAAATTGAATAAGGGTGGACATTTTTTCTTCTGGTGAACAGGGTTGGACCGGTAATCTAGCATACCCCAATTTTGGGCCGATGGGCCATTTGATGAGCCAATGCGAGCCTACAGGTACTGACAAGAGCTCATTCATTTTCATTATCGACAGTGTATTGCCCAATCAAATCTCGTAACGCAAGTCTCTATGTAGATTTTTGCAAAAAGCAGCTTATAGATCCAGCTTATAGGTGGTGCCAAAACACTAAAAAGCACACGAGATTTAAAACTTCCACCAAGGCAGCTCATGCTCTAAGCGGTGTCATTTAAACTCAAATGTCATTTAAGTTTGTAGTGCAGTAAAAATTAGATAAGGGTGGCATGACAGACAACTTTGATGTTGACAACTGTTATGTATAACATGAATAACTTATCATATAATATTATTTTACGCTATATATATCTAACTAAGTAGGCAGCTTCTCTTTCTCTCTACTTCCTTTTAAGACAGAACATTTTGGGGTCAACATGAAAAAAAGTGTGAAATGTAAAAGTGAAACTCAAATGTAACATGATATTTGGATGCAAGCAATAGCATAATATGTAGAATCCCAATATATCAGTATCTTTTGCTGCCAATACAAACAAAAGCAGAACATTTTTATACATAGTTTTAAGGATAAAATAGATTTTATGAAAGTTTGACCTTATTTGACCTTGAAGAAGAGGTCAGACCTTCAAAGTAACATGATATTTAGAATATCATATATTATTCCATGTATGCCTCAATGGTGCAATTACAAACTATGGCAGTAAGAAACGTAGTTTGAATTAGCTCTATGTAGCATTACTATGAAGTTGATTTTCACTCACACACACACATATATGAAAAAAAAATTCCCCCTCACCCCTGTCTATCCTTCAAGCTCGGGTCCTCTACCAGAGGCCTGGGAGCTTGAGGGTCCTGCGCAGTATCTTAGCTGGTCCCAGGACTGTCCTTTTCTGGACATAGATCTCCGATGTTGTTCCTGGGATCTGCTGAAGCCACTCGCCTAGCTTGGAAGCCACTGCACTTAGTGCTCCGATTACCACTGGGACCACCGTTACCTTCACCCTCCACATCTTCTCGAGCTCTTCTCTGAGCCCTTGGTACTTCTCAAGCTTCTTGCGTTCCTTCTTCCTGATGTTGCTGTAATTTGGTATTGCTACATCTATCACTACGGCTATCTTCCTCTGCCTGTCTACCACCACTATGTCTGGTTGGTTAGCCACCACCACTTTGTCCATCTGTATCCTGAAGTCCCACTGGATCTTAGCTCGGCCATTCTCCACCACCCTAGGGGGCGTCTCCCATTTTGACCTTGGGACTTCCAGGCCATACTCGGCACAGATGTTCCTGTACACTATGCCGGACACTTGGTTATGGCGTTCCATGTATGCCATGCCCGCTAGCATCTTGCACCCTGTTGTTATGTGGTGGACTGTCTCAGGGGCATCTTTACACAGACTGCACCTGGGGTCTTGCCTGGTGTGATAGACCCCAGCCTCTATGGATCTTGTACTCAGAGCTTGTTCTTGTGCTGCCATGATTAGTGCCTCTGTGCTGTCTTTCAGTCCAGCTTTGTCCAGCCACTGGTAGGACTTCTCGATGTCAGCCACTTCCTCTATCTGCTGGTGGTACATACTTTGCAGGTGTCTATCCTTTGATGATGGTTGCCTCTCTTGCTCCTCTTTCTTGGATTTCTGCTCCCTGAGGTATTCACTTAGGACGTGGTCAGTTGGTGGCATCTTCCTGATGTATTTGTGGATGTTCGTTGTCTCATCCTGGACTGTGGTGCTGATGCTCACTAGTCCCTTGCCTTCTTCCTTCCGCTTAGCATACAGCCTCAGGGTGCTGGTCCATGCATGGTCAGGAGCTTTCTGGTCTTGATGTCAATGGCTTCTATCTCCTCCTTTGGTCAGCTTATTATCCCAGCTGGGTACCTGATCACGGGCAGGGCGTACGTGTTGATAGCCCAGATCTTGTTCTTACCGTTTAGCTGACTCCTCAGGACTTGCCTGCCCCTCTGCAGGTACCTGCAGGTGGTTGCAGCTTTCCTAGCGGCCTCTTCATGGTTCCCATTTGCCTGTGGGATCCCCAGGTACTTGTAGCTGTCCTCTGTGTCTGCAATGTTGCCTTCTGGTGGTTCGATCCCCTCAGTTCTGACTACCTTCCCTCTCTTTGTTATCATCCGACTACACTTCTCCAGTCCAAACGACATTTCAGTGTCATTGCTGTATGTCCTGGTGGTGTGGATCAGTGAATTGATGTCTCGTTCACTCTTGGCATACAGCTTGATGTCATCCATGTAGTGGAGGTGGCTCCATAGTTGATATCCATAGCCAGTCTTGTCAATGATCTCACTGAGGGGGTTCAGGCCTATGCAGAACAGCAGTGGGGACAGAACATCTCTGTTTTTTGGGGAGTTTTTTGCTCATAAGCAGAGAGTGCTTGCTAGCGCTGTCCTTAGACAGTAAATGCGACGAAACTATTGAGGAAAAAACGCCGCGTATATATTGTTTATCATGATTCTGGTTTTACGTGGCCTATCAACACAATTTATAAACTGGTATATATCACCTTGTTGCTTTGTCTTTAAGTGGTCATGTGATTGGCTTACCACGACTCTTCCTCAGTCAAACAGCAGCACTCATGCGATTGTTTTGCCCCTTAGCTCCAGGTGTTGTGCCAAAAAGTGATCGGCAGGCAGATTGCCGTCCGCGGGAGCGCGCGCAGCTGCTTAAAGCTGTAGCGTCCAGATTACTTACGTAGACAGCTACTTCCGTGCAACTGATATAAGATGCGGTAAGCTGAACACAGCTTCAACCGTCTGTTTGTTGAAAAATAGTAACAGACCGCATTTTCTTGTTAGTAACGGTAACGGCATTGTAACGATAGGAATAGTAATTAGTTAGATTACTCGTTACTGAAAAAAGTAACGCCGTTAGTAGCGCCGTTACTTGTAACGCCGTTATTCCTATCACTGGATATATGGGACCACGAAGTCTACACTGAACCACACTTCAAATTTGGGGAAATCGACGCCGCATTTGGAGACCGAATTTGGAGTACACTTCGGATTGGGACAACTGTCATCGCGTTGCTGTGACGTAATAGGTCTCAAAATGCGTACTCCAAAGCGTGCGGTCGCTGGATTGGGACACAGCCTTAGAGTCCGGTTGATCTTGTATAGGTCTAGGCATTCCAGTATCCAAGTGTGGGGCATCGAGTCATAGGCCTTCTTATAATCAATCCAGGCAGTGCACAGGTTGGTCAACCTAGTCTTGCAGTCTCGACTGACTGCTTGGCAGTAGCTGGTGTTTTGCGCCTCTGGTATTCTTGCCAATTCCTTTCCGTGCCACAGTCATATATTGAGCCATGTGCCTGTTCATTTTTGCCACTATGATGCCTGACAGGAGCTTCCATGTAGTACTGAGGCAGGTTGTTGGTCTGTAGTTGGATGGGACCAGTCCCTTCTGGGGGTCCTTGGGGATCAGGACTGTCCTGCCTTGGGTTAGCCATTCCAGGTGTCTCTCATTGACTAGCAGCTGATTCGTTTGTGCTGCCAGATGCTCGTGGAGTGCAGTCAGCTTCTTCAGCCAGTAGGCATGAACCATGTCAGGGCCTGGTGCTGTCCAACTCTTTATACTGGAGACTCTTTCTTGGATATCTGACACTGTGATCATTACTGGTCCATGTTCAGGGAGGTTGCTGTGGTCTGCTCTCAGATTCACTAGCCACTGAGCATTGCTGTTATGGGTTGCGTCCTTCTCCCAAATGCTTTTCCACTTATTATTCCATCTCCGGCTCCAAGGAGAGGTCAGATGACAAATGTAACATATTTTAAAGACCTATGTGGTACATTCGATATGTTGGCAAAACGTTACATAGTTTCATAGTCATAAGTTATATGGATTGTTATCACGATGTCACTCTACAACCTGACAAAGTTTTATCAGAATTTACTCAAAAATTTTGAACCACTTCATTTACAGACAGAGAAAATGACACACACACACACACACACACACACACACACACACACACACACACACACACACACACACACACACACACACTACTAAAAACATAACCTCCTTGGTGGAGGTAATTAATGGAAAAACTGTAACTGGATGTGTCATATTGTAGTAGGAGTCAGAGAAAATCCCACTGTAAAGTCATCACAAAGGGCAGAGAGACAAAGTCACTTACTACCTGCTGAATGCAGAGAGGGATTCACCTTCTAAAGAGACACGTTTTCCCTCAAGAGTTGCTGGATAACAAACCAGAGCTAAAGGGAAAGTGCATATTTGGATTTGAAACCACCAGATGGCCAGGAGTAAAGCTCCATATTGAAATGCCAGTGTTTAAATTGGCAACTTTTTGCTAGCATGGGAGCCATTAATAACTTGACAAAAAGTCTGTGTTGTGTTTGCATCGTATCCTGCTTCCCATGGGCTTTTCCTCTCAGTTTCTCAGCTGCTTTGGCTAAAGATTGTCATTCTCAAATGACAATCCAAGTTGTCAAAACAATGTGTCCTGACATCACAACCCTTGTGCACAAACAAAAGTGCATTTCTCAGTCTTTGCTAGGACCCAATAATATGTTAAGTTTATTGGTTTATTGGTTGAACTCTCTTTAAAAAAAAAAAAAAAAAATTATTATATATATATTACATATATGTATATATATGTAGAATGGAAATGACTTTGTGCAAAAAGTTTGATTAACATGGACAAGCCTGCTCAGATAAATGGCCTTCACATATAAGAGAAAGAAGAGCAGTGTTGAGTGGCTACTCAAAAAAATTTACATATTACACATTACTCATTACTTTTTAAAAAAGTGATGCAGTACATTACTTAATTACTTGGTTACACTACTCGTGACTTTGCCTTTGCGTTACCCAAGGATACAGTTGCACACAACAACACAAATACTATGCTAAAGAGGACACACATATGATCTTTCTTCTTTGTTTTGGTGTTTACTGTGCATATGAACTAATAACACAAAGCAAAGAGGAAAACCAGCCCTAAGAGACTTTATAGCATCTGCCACAGTGATTCGACTTTAGAAACATGAACTGGCAGGAATGTAGGCTGACTGCTTTGTTACCTGTTGAAGTTCAGGCTCTGGCTGCTAAGCTAGGGTCAGCATACATTCAGCTTTAAAGTTTTAGCTAGCTTAGCTAGCTTAGCGTTATCATACTGTCTGTACAGATCCCTGGAAAGATATGTGTATAAGGCGGTTGTTTCTGTCCTGGATGCAGTTTGCATTTCACCATCATGCTCTTGCCATTTTGTGCAATAAAGTAATGACTGTATATCAGCCCCTGAAAAGTTTTAGACCATGCCACCACAGTCTTGTGTGTCCAAAGGACACTTTTAGTTAGTTCAGACATAACTTTGCAACCCTAAGCCTCTTCTCTCTAAAAAGATCATGGCAACCCTTCCAAACAAACCCTGCTTGTTCAGTCATTGAACTTTAACATTTAACGTGCTAATTCAAATTCAAATTCAAATTCAAATTTTATTTGTCACGTACACAGTCATACACAGTACGATATGTAGTGAAATGCTTGGACAACTGCTCGTGACCTAAAGAAAACAAAAAAGGAAAAGGCTATGAATAAGATAGGAAATAAATATGAAAAATTAAAAAGGGTAAATTTAACTAGGAAGGAATAAAATATAAATTAAGGTTAAAAATGAAATAACTGTACAACACAAATTAGAATGAAGGGTAAATTTAACTGGGAGAATAAGATAAAATATATAAATTAAAGTTGAAAATAAAATAACTGTACAACAAAATACTCAATATAGAACTATATAAGAATGTATGAAGAAATATAAATAAATATATACACAATAACAACAGCATATACACAATAACAGCAGCGTGATTTAAGTAATGAAGTGAAACAATGTCCAGAATGTCCAGTGTGTGTGTAAGAACTGTATGTGTGGGTCAGGACTGTGTGGTGGTGTGATTGAGAGACCGTATCGCCTGCGGGAAGAAGCTCCTCCTCCTCCAATTGAAGCCTGTACAGTCTGAGATGTAGCTCTTGGGTTTTTTGAGGTTTTTCTGAGCACTGCAAACTCTGACAATAGAGGTAGTTACTTATCGTGAATTACTCAAGTACATTTGATTATCAGGTTGATACATACCATCCTAATTTCTTTGGAAGCACTAAGGCTGAGCTGAATTTTTCACAGGATTGCACAGGAGTTCTGTGAAAACCTTTTGTTTTTAATATGACTGTGCATAATAGTAGTCAGTTCTCTGAATAACAACATACTGATAAAAAAAAAAAGTCATTCATTCTGAATGAAAACATGTAGAACAAGACTGCTGGGAAATTAAAAGAGGAGGAACAAACTCCTTGAGCCATTTTGACAAGAAAATATTAAAATATTTTGCCAACCCTTGTTTACATATCATCAGAGAGCTTGTCATTTTGATAGCAATGAAAAAAAGGTTAAATATGGTGTTTTGCTGCACGTATGAGCCGTTCTGGGAAATGTGTTTTCAGTAAGAGTTGTAAAGAATATAGTTAAAAATGGCTGTTCACATAGAAACTTAACATTTACACTGGCATATTTTGCCCTTTTACTAACCTCATTGAACCATAAAGTGACACTCTCTTTTGAACGTCTTCTTTTTGAGAGTGTACTGGGATGAGATGGGCAACTTTAATGTAGGAGTTTTGAAAAAT
The DNA here is from genome assembly GCF_057381845.1 of Rhamphochromis longiceps. Lineage (NCBI taxonomy): Eukaryota > Metazoa > Chordata > Actinopteri > Cichliformes > Cichlidae > Rhamphochromis > Rhamphochromis longiceps. The sequence goes on along the minus strand of NC_140564.1, from coordinate 11,277,315 downwards.
GAAATAAAAGATGCTTTTTTTCATTGGACACAATGTAATGTAATGTACCTTTTACTTGGTGGATACCTTAGACCAGGCAGTGCATTATTTTTGATTCTTTGTGATGCTTCTAGCAATATACTTGTGGTCCCCATGGAAGAAGAAGAAAATTATTAGGAGTGCCTTTGAGTATTTTACAATCCACTGCAGCAGCCTCAGAAAGGATCACAGAGCCTTTATGATTTTTTTAAAATAGAAGATGATATTATAAAGGACTCGGTTACATTAAAAAATGTTATTGTTTCCACTCCCCATTTATACTTCTTAACATCTGTGTGGCCATCTGCACTGCGTAGGCGTGGACCAGCCAGAAGAATATATAGCAGCATCATTTGCAGGCAGTGACTTGGCAAAGCCTCCCTGTAATTGAACCGTCCAGTGTGCGAGCGAGCGAGCGTCCGCATGTGTAATTGAGTGGTCCCGTGTGCTGGTGTGTGTATTTGTGCACGTGCGCGTGTGAGTCCAGTGTTTACAGAGACGTTCAGTGATTTGTGAATCGAGCTCTCACACGTAGCAGAGTTTCATTAGATTTTCCTACACTAATGTCACGGATGTAAAATCCGCCAAGACAGGTAAGGGAGACCGAGTCCAAGGATACGACATCTCGTTTGCTCTCATGTCTGTCACTGCTGATTCGCCCGAGTTGGGGAGAAATGCACTTTGCTTGTTCGTGATACACGATTTCAGAGGGAGATTAGGGAGAAACTGCCTGTGGGTGGAGAAACCCCCCAAACAAACAGCAGAGGCCTCACAGAAACACCTGAATGTTACAAAGGCAACATACTGAGGCAGGAACAGAGACAAATGCTACGTGGCGCTTTTTGCCAGATACCTTTGTGGTGGTCATGATTATTTATAATGAATAGTGCAGGCTGCAGTCTCTGCTCCTCATTATGCAAAAACACTGAGCCGATGAGAGGGGAGCTTCCATTATTAGGTTAAATTAAGTCGAAAATAAGCAAGTGCTTACCAATTTAAAATGTTATTCTGCTGCCTAGGAAGGAAATGTAGAGATATAAAGAAAGACTACATCTCAGAAAGATAGTTTTTTTTCCAATAAAAAAAAAGAAGTGAAATCTCACAGCAGGAAAACTGAAGTCACTTTGAGTCTCATATTTTCTGGGCTTTTGTGGCTCTGTGAGTGTGCTGCTGTCTTTTCCTTTCTGGTCACACAACATGATAGGAAAATAAACTGCATTTAAACCATCATCCACATTTCAACGAATGTTTGGAGTGGGGTGATTGGCTTCATCAGTGAGTGCTGATTTGAAGCAGATGTTATTTGTCGTCTGTTTCAGCATCTGCTTCAAATCTTTACAGAGCTGCTTACTGATCGAGCACAGCCAGCGATAAAACTGCTCTCCAGAACAGAGTAAAGGAAAAAAAAGAAGATGCCATAGTGTAATTGTATAAGTGCAAAATGTATCACCAAATGTATTGATCTTTAGGATGCATTTAATTATAATTAATAAATTAAAACAAATCAAAGTATATCTACGTTGCCTTTGACTCTACAATGGTCCAAGTCACTTTTTCTAAAGACTAACAATCATATAAGAGTTGCCTCAACTGAAATTCTTGAAGGACTAATTCTGGGGCCCTCAATTTTCTCAAACTGAAGAGGCCCACTCTGAAAACATGAAAGGCACAATTGGCTGCTGCCGAGAGGCAGATTTAAGTGTCCTCAATACCACTACGCGGTACAAAAAAGTCACCCTAAACGCTGCCATTTTTTATATGTCATGCTGCACTTGTTTAAAATTGTGTCAGACAAATTAATAAAAGGTTCACTACATCTTGAGAAGTCTCAGTCTATGTGAAGTGGCGGTGAGGCATAGAGGAGGCTGTGCTCCTCCACAGTCTTTTATTACCAAAGGCACATAAGGAGATGCTCCAATGGAGGATTTTTATAAATAATCAAGGTGAAGAATTCTAAAGTGTTTCCAAATTTCAGCTCTCTACTGCTTTTTTGTACATGACGAATTAGCTGTGAAGTGATTGAATAACATTTAGAAAATATATTAAGTGCATGTACAAACTGTAAAACACAGAACTAACAACCTGTGTTAAATTTTTTAGGCCTTTTAGGTAGAGTTGGATGTCTTGAGACGTGGTCTTGGTCTTGTCTTGGCTCGGATTCCTCGGTCTTGTCTTGGTCTCGCTGTCTCGGTCTCGCTGTCTCAGATCGACATAGTGGTCGGGAGATTTGGAGTCAACAGTATCCATGACACACAACGTAACGTTCGATAATGTGTCATGCACAAACGCATCAGCTCTAAGAGCCGTGCTTAGAGAGCGCTTTGTAGTGAATCAGAAGAGTCGACTCCCATTGAGCGAGAGTCGGCTCCTCACTTAATTTCCTTTCGCTGCTCGGCTCTCACACAGTGCCTCCACTATGCTCCAATCTCTCCATATTGTGGCCAATCACATGCAAGGATATAGGATAATATCATTATGTGACAAACAGAGATGGTGAGAGACGCGGCAGTCAAGTGGAGCGTGCGTCTGTCCTCTCAGTAAGTGAGTGAGAAAGTAGACAGTGGTGAGGACACCCGTAAACGAAGCAGCATCTGGCTGCAGTTTGAAGACTTTCTTGGTCTTGACTCGGTCTTGTCTTGGTCTCGATACCCTCTGTTCTTGGTATTGTCTTGGTCTTGGATTGGGCGGTCTTGACTACACGTCTAGTTTTAGGACTTTTTATATTCAAATGTTAGTTTCGTAGAAACTCGCATTGGCCGGTGCTTTTGTTTCCTTTTTGTATCACTCCCAAAGAACTTAGAGCTTAAGAGCTTAATCTTGGGGCTTCTCTCAATTCACTGTAATATGTTTGTGTCTATTTGTGTATGCAGAGCTAAGGATACTGGGTACACAACCTATGCATAATTGTCTTCCAAAAAAGCCAACAGTGCTTAACCTAATGGTGATGATGTAAGATACACCCCAGATGGTTGTCAGGAATCTTCCCTTTTGGCCTCTCACCTGAAATGTGCATTTACATTTTAGTTATATAAAAGTTAAATCTGAAATGTTGTGTGCCAGGGCATTAGGTCCTTTTAGCTTGAGCTCCCCAAAATGTTTGCGCATGGTTATGGATAACAGCACTTCAACTCCAATTCTCCAGTGGAAGACTTTAATGATCTTGGAGTCTTAATCATGAGCAAGGAGAGAGGGGAGCGGGAGATTGACAGACGGATCTGCAGTGATGTGGACTCTGCACCTGTCTTAAAAAAAGACTGTTGATTCACTGGACTACGTCCCTACACTCACCTATGGTCATGAGCTTTGGTTAGTGACTGAAAGAAGCGGCGGAAATTAGTTTTCTTTGTAGGGTGGCTGACCTCTCTCTTAGAGATAGGGTGTGGAATTCAGTCGTTTGAGAGCAGCTCTATAATAGAGCCAACACTCCTCTGAATAGAGAGGAGTCAGCTGAGGTCGTTCATGCCTCCTGGGCGAGGTGTTCCAGGAATGTCCAAGAAAGATTATATCTCTCTCAGGTGGCCTGGGAATGGCTTACCTGGAATAAGCAAAATCAAACAAAGACAGATTGATGACAGTCAAATAGGTGGAGCTCTCACTTGGTGTTGGCTCACTCTGCTGTAGAGTATCACTTCCTGTTCCTGTTACACAGTGATGTTTTTGTGTAGCCAATTTATTAAAAAGTCATAGATAACATCTTATGTCAAATGTAATCTTCATGTGCTTTAAAGCAGATAAGCAGCTGGAGAGGAAATTGGGTCTCACTAATCTAGAAGATCGTCATTTATCCTGGAAAGCCAGTTTGCTGCTCCATAAAAAAGCCCTCCGTGAAGCTAGAACATCTTAGAAAATAAGCACCACTCTGTGTTTCTCTTCAGCACTGTAGCCAGGCTGTTGAGCCAACCTTTCCTTTAACCTTAGCTAGTAATGACTTCATTAATTTCTTCACAATTAAAATTTTAACCATTAGAAACAATTACTCATAACCATCTCACAGATGTAACATTATGTACAGCTTCTTTCAGTACTATTGATAATTATTTAGACTTGTTCTCCAATTGATCTTTTGGAGATGACAAACAACGTTTTTCCTTCCCACTGTTGTAAATCGCTTGATCATAAGGGTCAAATGACTGTTGGGGTTTTCTCTGTTTTCTTTGTGTTGTTGTCGAGTCTTAACCTTACAATATAAAGTGCTTTGATGCAAACGTTGTTGTGATTTGGTGCTATACAAATAAAGAATAGAAAATAGGTTGAAATGTGATTGGCTGAAGAGTGAGCCTAAACAGGAAAATGAGACTGCTGTGACGAGAAAGAAGCAGAAAAAGGTTAAAGATAACAAAAAAAAGCAGCAGAAGCAGGAATCACATGGTTGAGAGGTCTTTAGCACATGGTTTCACTTCACTACAGAGAAGCTCCTCTTATTTACTGAGTAGGAAAAATATACAACATTAGTCTACCAAGGACCAGAGAGTGCTGTGGGCAGTAACTTCTGCAGGGGCTGCACAGAAGGTTTCACAGTTTCTCTTCCATGGCCAGCCAGCCTTTACTTCTATCTTGCTCCTTAGAGCAGCTATCAAAATAATCTCGCAACATGAGTAGCAAGTGAAATGCCAGTAAGTACTGGAGGCTGTCAGTCTGTTTGACTGATAGGCATCTAGTCAATCATTATGCACATATTATTCATGTCATTTCTTTCCAGAGCGCTCAGTAAAGGTTTCTAGTAAATCTGGCCAGTCACTGATTTATGACCTAATTTTACAATGAATGTAAAAAGGAGGGGACGTGTGTCCTTGTGGCAAATGACATTATGTAATTTGTGGATTTTACTCCATCACCAGCCTCCACTGACAAGAACAGATTTCCTGAAACTTTTCCCTTTTAAACAAACAAAATGTATTATTATTATATTATCAGGAAACCATAAATGTTTTTCTGTGATCCCTCTACAGGATTACTGGCTGAATCCGTTTTTGTTTTTGTTTTTTTTACAGCTTGAGCTACTCAAATCCTATTAGCAGTATTATGATGCTGAAACTGACATTATCACTTGGCTGCACATCACTCATATTTTACACTTATCTGTCTGAAGTGCAGCGGTTTCCTGGTGACCTTTATCAGCTTTGCCCAGTACACAAACCCTGAACATGCTTTGTTATTCAGGTAATTATGCATTCATGGCCCCCCGGTGGCAGATACTCCATGATGAATGACTCATGAAAACTCGCCAAGTGCGTCTTTGATCATTCAGGAAAAAAAGGGTTAACAGCAACATATTTACACTTTCTAAAAAATATTGGATTTTGCTGATCACTCACGGCTGTTTTGTTCTTTCCATAAAGAGACTGGCTTTAGTTTTCTGCTTCTGATTCTCCAAAAAGAGGACACTTGGACCATCTGTGATCATTAGGTCTCACTTACTGTCATTTCAATGAGAATGTGTCCCTTAGTTACAAAGCTTTTATGTGGACCCAAAGGCTGACAACAGGAGACTCGAGTTAGGTAGGAAAATAAAAAGATTCAAAGAAACCTTAACAACCTTGTCTTAATGAAACATAGAATAAATGAACCAAATAAACTGAACACAGGAAACCAACTGGAGAAACACAGGAAGAACAGAAACGAGAGGGAAATGAGATGATAACCATGAGGTTGGACTTGAGTCAATCCCCCCAGACTCAAATTCTAAAATGCCAAACTGTATGATATTTAGAAACTCAATGGGCAATTGCTTCATAATAAGCATTGGTTTTTATGTTTGATTATCACTGATTGAAGCATCGATTCTTGATTCAGTTTATGGGTGCAAACCTATGCACCACCCATTGGTTTTTGAAGTCACATTCTGGAGCCTTGAGATCAGCTTTTTCACCATTGTCAGTTGTTCGTTTTAAAATTGGATGTTGCCGGTGTGTGGTGGATCTGGATTCTCTTCTCCAAAATTTTAAGATCACACTTAGTGTGTTTTATTTAGGATGTTTGAAACAACCAACTTTTGTCCCAGGATGTGAGAACGTCCAATACATTCTGTTTCAGCTTTTTCATAGAGATCAGCCCTTCCATTAAATGAAGTCGTGGGGGATAGCTGACTGTACAAATGTGACTGTTAGTACCAAAGCTGTAATATGGGGTCCGTTTGCAGTAAGGGGACTGGTGAGTACAACGTGTAACAGACTGGGATAAATGGGTTTAAGAAAACTTGGCAGAAAGGGACAAAAACTGTGGCATTGACTCCAGCCATGTTCTGGAGCCAAGAAATTACTTTGTTCTTCTTCTTTCGGCTGCTCCCTTTAGGGAGTCTCCACAGCGGATCATCTGACTCCATCTCACACTCTCCTTAGCGTCCATTTCTGTCACGTCAATGTCTGCGAGTTCATCTGTGAATATTCTCTCTAGTCTCCCTTTTCCTTCTGCCTTGTCTAATATATCGACTGTCACTTTTCTCTACATGTCGAAACCATCTTAGTCTTACCTTTAATTTTCTACAGGGAGTCCTACTGAAGTTCATTAGGTTATCTAAGCTCATTTTATTTTGCCTAGGTTGCCATTTAAGTTCAGAGCTTCTTAGATTCCTTTGTGTCATCACCCCCTGCGTTTACATCTCCCTTGTCGGTCCATCATGTTGAGTCTGTGTGTCTTAACCTGTCATGTTTCCGTTGTCAAGCTCGTGTCATGTCTGTGTCCCATTATGTTTCCTGTTTTATTTTGAAGAGGTCTGGTGTCCAATGCGCTTCCCCTGTGGCGTCATTATGTTCATTCTAATCAGCTGTTTACCCCATGTGTTCCCACTGCCCCCGATCACCTCCTGTGTGCATGTAGTCTGTGTGTTTTCAATCTCCGTCCAGTTGTCTGCTATTCTGCTCATGCCATGTTTTCTAGGATTTTCATGTACTCATGCCAAGTCTTCACATCTCAGGTTTTTCATGTCAGGTTTCCATGTTCATGTTCAGGGTTTTTTATGTTTAGCCTTAGTTCACCCAGTTTAGGTTAGTGTTTAGTTTTGCCTTTGGCCCTTGTTTTGTACTCTAAAGACCAGCCTTTAATGAATGGCTCACTTTCTGTTAAGATGAAGTTTTGTTCTCACGTGTCTGCACATGGGTCCACCTCCACACAGTCTGCTTCCACGCACTGTGACAAAAACAAATGTAATCTTCACATTTTGACATTTTTTCTCAAAACAATCAACAATAATTTTTTTCTAAATGTGACCCTAATACTCCATTGTTGGATATTAAATTACACATTGGCTCTTGATAAATGAAATATTCAAGCTGAATATCTTCACTGGCATAAACTTTGACATTTGTTGAGAACAAAATGATGTAACATTTAGGAGAAACCAAAATCACCAACCCGTTGAGAGATGGGTTCAAAATCACACACCTTTTAATTAGTTTCCTTTTTTTTAGCACTGCACTTACTTAAAGTGTAAATGAACCCCTGAACACTCTGTGGAAGTCATGACAACAGAGAGTAATTTTCGCCATCTGCTGTGGTGCTGCACAATAGGTCTGATCCATCACTAATGAGGAGGACATTCATGAGATGACTTCCTGAATGGGAGGCTGTTTGAAACATTTTGCCATAGAACGTTGCGACGTATTCAAGAATCTTTCTATATGTTATACACATGTCTAATACACGAGGAATAATATCATGATCAGAAAAATTTTATCTTCTACAGATTTGCAGGCCTGCCTCAGTTCTTAAGATTACGCTCAGTTGTGCATTGCTCCGTAGCCAGACAAACACTCTTCTAGTTTTAACCTCCTTACACTAGTTAACAGTTTATATTAGAGTCCAATTTAAATTCTATTATTGACTTTATATCCACAGATGGTTGATTGCATCAGTAAACTTCTATTTTGCAAAACAGGCCTCTTAAATCTGCTCTGGTAACCGTGTTGAGTCAACAAGCCAAAGGGTGTTAGAGCTTGGACTCTACTTGCATCTCAGCTAACGAACAGTGTTATCCTTTTAAACCTTGTCTTAAGGGTTAGGGTTAGACACTTGACTACTAATCTAATTAGTTTAAATAATTTTTAGCTTTCGAAAAATTTACACACAAAACGCCAGCTGTGTCAAACATACACAGCTGGCTTTCATGTGCTGGCCAGAACCAGAACATCAGAGCATCTTATCTGGCCCACTGGATGACTTATATGAAATGTGAATATTGCAAGTGTACTTTGCATTTTGTCATTAAGAACAGATCACGTCATGCGAGTCCAAAGGATGTCCAGAGGTTTGAGTCGTCATCATTTTAACAGCCTTGTTACTAACAAAGAAATCACCCTTGTCCTGTGATACCACACCAAAAACAGTACTAGACACCAACCAACTGGGACCCTTACGTAAAGTAAATTTGCTGTAAACCCAGCTATGCTGATTTACTATAATGAATTTAGACTAGCCAAATGTGGAAACAGTGAGGATTTTTTAAAAATTATTATTATTTATTCTTATTCCATTTTAGAAATCAAGGTCACGAAATGTCGACATTTTTATAAAATGTCACACAAAGGTTTCCCTTGATAAGCATTGAGGTCAAAGTTATCTGTATGTAGCCCATTTACTAAAATGAGCTTGACACCACTGATATACACAACAATGCATTTATTAAACTTTAATATAAGAATATAACCAAGTTTATCCACACCGAAAAAACAATTTACTTTGACGCTATTGACAGACACATAACCTGGTGGTAAAAACAAAAGAGGGTTACCCAGGCAACCACTGGAATCGACGCAAGCGACCAACTGTCAGTTTTAAAACCAATGTGCGGTGCGCGACTTATTCCCAGCATGCACGCGGCTTAAGAAGAGCGATGCATTGCATGAAGGGTTTTAAAAGCATGGTCAACATTCTCACCTGTCATGAAATGCCATTTTCTCAGATGCTGCCCCTCACCTTTATGCATAAATGTGTTACCTCAATGTGGTGATGACCACAGTAATGTCAGCCCTGAGAAAACAGCCCCCTTTTTAGAGACCTATACGTCCACATAAGAAGACCAAATTGGCTGGCGATGGTATTAGGAGACTACAGACCTTTTTATGCACTTGGTTTCATTTGTTTCCCTCACTTGCTTTTTATTTTCATTTGATTTTTAATTTACTTTCACACAAAAAATGACAAGTTGAGGCTCTCATTGCCAAAAGGATACCTTGTGCATAACTACCAGTAGCAACTGCATAATGTTTTGAAATTCAAAGCAGAGATCAGCCTGGGCCAGCACCATGCATGTAAATGACGTCTGCATAGTCAACCACTGAGAAACGATGTTGAATATTTAATAAATAATGATGACATTTTATGTACAATGGTTTAGATGCCAAATCTGCACAGACGGTGATGTAAACTTGCATTCAAAGCTACAGAAGTCTTTAGAATATTTTTATTTTTTGTTTTTTCTGCATTGCTCAAAGTCATGTGATCCAGGTGTTCTCAGCTTCAGAAATGCACAACCCCTCATATGAACCTCAGCTCCATCTTTCAGAGTTGACCTTGTGCCCAAGTCCATTAGGCTTCTGTGTGTAATCATATCATTTTCAGGATGCTATTTTCATGTTCTTCTCTAAATGTAGTGAACATGCAGCTAAAGTGAACACTGAAGATGAAGCAGAAGGCTAGTAGGCAGAAGGGAAGAGAGATGCCGCTAACAGACCAGAACATGGAAGCAACTTCATGCCGCGATAATTAGCAACCTTTGACGCTCGACCTGCCATAAACAAGTAGCAACCACGCAGAAGGAATCTAAGGTTGGCTAATTAACGGAACGTGGTAATGAGATGATTTGTCGATGATGTTAGCTGTAACCACAGAAGAGAAAATGATAAGAGGGAAGCTGGGGAACAGTTCAGGGAGAGTGAGCGGAAAGAAGCAATCAGCATGCAAGTGTGGAGAGATGTTTAAGGTGATTAGAGCTAATTTACTGAAGCTTCACTCTTGTGGTCTCCTTCAATGCAGCTGGAAGTTGTGCCGAAGTGGTGAACTTATTTAAGTAACCGCTGCTGAGCAAACATGAGAAAGCTGTCTCTTTATTGCTTTTTCACAATTTTGTCACATAATTTCTATACCTTGGATTTAATTGGTAAACAAAAGGGACATTTTACTTTTTATCTTAAAAAAAAAGTGTTTAAACTTTATATAAACACGGGCTTGATGTTTGCCACTGGCTTTTTAAAATGTTTTACTTTCAGCATTAGCATTTTCAGTACCGCCATGTTTGTTTTTTACAGCCAGAAGTGACTGTATTTGGAGGGCTGAATGATAAGTTTTCAGTCAACGCTAACCATAGACAGTACAAAACACAGACATAGCTTCTGGGCCGAAAAACGAAGCCAATCCAAAATTGCTTTAAACCAGCATTCTATCTAAACAGCACCAGATGGCGATAGTTGTGGCTGGTTCTATAGATGTCTACAGGACAACGACTTCTGACTTGATCTCTGGTGAGTTTTGGGGGGTCGGGCACTCATTTGGAGTGAAAAATAAAAATATGAAGTTTACAGACTGTTTTTACCAGGTCCCGGGCACTTCTTTGCTTTATTCATATATGGCACACGTATGATTAATTTGTCTTTGCCCAAATTATGTTATGCTCTTGGTAGTGTTTTTAGTGCATGTGTGTTATTGTTGGTCGTTGTAAGCACAATAAATGGACGTTTAAAAAAGTTTAAAAGTTTAAAAAGGAATTCTTTCAAACAACTGCAGCGGAATAGAATGGAGCCATATTAACAATCCACTTGACAGCTTGAGAAAGTGGAAGTAATAAAGCTTAGATTTGACCAGCAGCCCCTGGGAGTGGACAAATGTGAGGCTATAGATCTTCTTTATTGAACTTGTGCATAAGCTTCATTTAAAATATCATGTCATATTGAATACATGTGTGGATGTATTTAGTGTGAATACATGTGAATAATACGATGTTCTCACATCGTAGGAGAACATTGTATTATTTTGGGCAGCTGTTGGTTGCGTAAGATGGTTGCCCCTCCTTTAGTCTGGTCCTCCCAGTGGTTTCTTCCTGTTAAAACGGCGTTTTTCCTTCCCACTATCGCCAAGTGCTTGCTCACAGGGGGTAGTCTGATTATTGGGGTTTTCTCTGTGTTATTGTCGGCTCTACAATATAAAGCACCTTGAGACAACTGTTGTGACTCGGCTTTAAATAAATAAGACTGAACTGAAAAATGAAATTGAATTTTTTGAAAACGCATAAATAAAGCTGTGGTCGAAAACTTTTTTCATTTGATATCAATTACTAAACATTTAAACAAATTTTTACTAAACAGTGAAATGAATTCTACATGAGTACTATATTCACATGAATAAAAGAATTCAAAATTATATCAAGTATATTAAAAATGTGTTTCAACAGGGCATTTTGTTTGACTGCACTAAAAACTTCTTAAAATACATTTACAAAGAACAAAGAAAAAGTGAATCTATACAAAATTAGGATCAATAAGGGAAACTAAATATTATGTCACCTTACAGACACAGACACTGAATCATGCAGTGTGAGAAGAGTTTATACAAATTCTAGCCCGTGAATACCAGCTCTAATAAATTTTTTCAACACAATGAGACTATTAAAACTCACATAACATCAGCAACTCAGTTTTAGTGTGCTATTAGGATTTTTTTAAATACATCTCCGCTGAGGCTAAGAATGATGATGAAGCAGTTAGAGTAGACAACAACAAAATGCTTTGGGCAGCTGCACAGGAAGTCATTTTTGTGTGTGTGTGTGTGTGTGTGTGTGTGTGTGTGTGTGTGTGTGTGTGTGTGTGTGTGTGTGTTTAGGTGGGTGGGTGTTCATTCATGAAAATCACAATGAATACACAAATAGAGACATTTTAATGTTTACAGTGACTTACCTGCAGAAAGCCTGCTGTAAATTCTAGTCTGCCAAACCCAAATGAATCAGGTCAAAGTCTCTAATCTTTTCCAGTGAGCCCAAATAAGATTTTTCAGCATTTATCTAGATTTTTAATCAGCTGATATAATTCTGATTATGAATTTTAAGAGAATCCCTCAGTTTTGGAAAGTCCTAGTATACATTTTAGTTTATGAAGCTATGGGCACAGCATCTGAATTAATGTGAGACCTTGCCAAGAGCCATCCCAAATTTTAGCCCAGATGAGCCAAATTTTTGGGGTGCCTTCTGGGCATGCTCACAATATAAATGTTTTTCTTTTCCTTCTTCTGTTTCTGCCTTTAAATTGTTTAATTTAATGTGTAGAGGTTTACACATTACACATTTATCATTGTTATGAAGTGGGGCAGTGAATGTGTAATTTAAAATGAAAACGTAATTACATAGTCTGGACATTTGACCTCATTTCTAAAAATGATGTTTAATAGAAGCTGTTATTATAGTTTGCTCTTAAACAAGCAGTGTAACTATGTTATCTTCGCTCCGTCTAAAAATGTTCTGCGTCCATCTACTGGCTGTTAACTCCAGCGTAAATTGGGCGATGGAATCGAACTGCTTCGCCACTTTCCCTCTCATGCAGCAGCCCACCCCTCTCGCTCCCAGTCTCCCTTTGCTTTCGACATCAGCCCGGTCTATTTTTAGCCCCATCCAAGTCGAGTGGGAGAGGGAGAGGGAATGACACAATCCCTTGTAGACTGGCGGATGAGAGGAGGAGGTGGAGGAAGGAGAGAAGAAAGCGTGGGCGCACTGAGGATGGGTGCTCATTTGAATACTCATAGAAAGCAGCTGCGCGCACAAAGGTGGAAGGATGGGCGATGAACGCGGATTCAGTGGCGAAAATCAATAGAGGGCTCAGCCTCTGACAGTTTTGGATGATTAGCGTGATGAATAAGCGGCGCATTATAATGAGTTACATGGGACAGGATGGCGTGATGGAGCATTGAAAATAAAAGTGAGGGATAATTGGTCTTGCCTGAGTGACAGCATTTTTTTGTTTGTAGTATTCAAGAATACATTAAAGGCTCTCCTCTATGTCTCTGGTAATCTCTTTTCAAGAACGTCTTGCTTACACTTTTTTTTTGCCTGCTTTGCTTTCCAGTCACAGTTTCTTTCTAAACAGTTAATTTTGTCTTTTCTATCACTGCTTTGTTGATTTGTTTTCAAAAGGATGATTAGAAAATGAGCAAAGTATGACATAAAGCTTTTGATAGTGCTCAGTTTAGCTATAAGATAAACCTAAGGAGGGGTACTAAGAAATGGGAATAATGGATTTGTGAGCTATTTTGAGCTCAAATTCAGCTTTTCTCATGCTATGTAGTTCTTTTTTTACCTGGTAAGTCACCATGGTAACTTATGCTGAACAGTAACCTGGTGAAGTATTCTAAAAGTCCCAGTTTTTTACTGATTCCATGTTTTAAATATTAAATAAATTATTTAAATATAGATTCTCTGCTGTTAGGATACACTTTATATGTGCAACTTTTATTAATCTGTACCTTAATAACATCATGCAAGCAGTGCAAATTATGCATTACATTTTCACTGGAATTTGCATGTATTCAGTTGATGATGCAGAAAATATAGAAATGTTTTCATAGTTGGTCCTAATCTGGTGCTACATCTGTAACTGTTCAGTCAAAGAAATTAATTTTACTTTGATTTGTTGGCAAAGGGATTTCCATGTCTCCGTTATCAGGTTATGGGACAGAAACCTTTATTATTTTAAAGCATCCAGTTTAAAGTTTGAAAGCTCCAATGTGCAGCAGAGAAATAAACAGGATTTATTTTTGGAATTAAAATAATAATCTGTTGGTTATCTGACCACTCTAAGTGCTAAAACTCAAGATTAATGATTTCCTATAGCATTCATTTTCAGTCTTGACATCAACAGTCTTGCATTTTTATGTTGGACTTTTATCATCATCCTGTGATGAAACGTCTAGAGTAGGTTGCGCTCATAGGGATCATTTTGTATGAGCATGCACATAGCCAGCTTAGAGCTAAATGTGCACTGATTGGTAGTTAGCGCAACAAAATACATACTTAATCATGGTAGCTGTTATGCTTAACCCCTAAACGACTTGATGGCAGCTGAACAAACGTCAACTAGTTTTAATTATTAATGGCAGGTTAATTACACTGCAGCAAAATTAGAGTTTTACTTCGAATGAGAGTTTAAGTCCAGTTGGTAGCGTTTCTCTATGTTTTAGGGAATCACCACGTTTCAACAATCTGTAAGGTACATCAGCTGGAGCCTTTGGTATCCTACTTCTGGGGACACGTCAGTCATGCCCTTTGTTTTCATCAGGTGAAAATTTTTAATTATTGTTTTCTTCAATTGAATCTTGTAGCTGAAACTTCAAAGTAGCTAGCAAAAATGAATTTTCCTCACCTACAAGGTCTTGAATATTCAAACACAATTATATCTGAAAGACATCATAGTACCACATCACCCCAACAGAGCACTGATGGGGTTAGACTGCTGGCTTATTCTAGGATACTTAAAAGTAGAATGGGAGGCACAGCCTTCAGCTTTCAGGCCCCTCTTCTGTGGAACCAGCTCTCAGTTTGGATTCAGGAGACAGACACAATTTTAATGTTGAGCTTAAAACTTTGGTTTTTGAAAAAGCATATGGGTTGGATGAGGTGACCCTGAAATCCTCCCTTAGTTACACTCCAGTAGGCCTGCCAATGTTCCATAATGCACAGTGTTGGAGGTGGGTGAATCAATCCAAATATTGATAGTAATGATCCCACTGCTGATATTAATAGATGTGCTTCAATCCTCTAAGCTCGGTATGTAGTCCATTTTAGGAAAATGAAAAATGGTAAATGGTAAATGGCCTGTATTTTATATAGCGCTTTACTAGTCCCTAAGGACCCCAAAGCGCTTTACATATCCAGTCATCCACCCATTCACACACACATTCACACACTGGTGATGGCAAGCTACATTGTAGCCACAGCCACCCTGGGGCGCACTGACAGAGGCGAGGCTGCCGGACACTGGCGCCACCGGGCCCTCTGACCAAAAAAACAAACCAAAAAAAAAAAAAAAAACCCAGAAAAACTTTAAACATTAAAAATGTCTGAACCTTTTTGTGTTGACTGTGACATATATTGTATTTATAGCTTATGGCACAGAAGACACAATTCATTCTTAAGCCCTGAATCCAAGCTGGCAGCTGGTTCCACATAAGAGGGACCTGGAAGCCTCCGATTCTACTTTTAAATATTGGAAATTGAGAATCACAAGTAAGCCCGCGGTCTGACAGCGAAGTGCTCTATTGAGGTGGCACGGTACTATGAGGTCTTAAAGATAAGATGGAGCCTGATTATTCAAGGCCTTGTCTGTAAGGAGGAGGATTTTAAACGGGGCCAATGAAGAGAAGCCAGTGTGGGATAAATATACTCTCTTTCGCTGGGTCGTTTAGACTGAAGACAAAGTCGACCCAAAGTCCTTTAGAGGCAGGCACAAATCACTGATTTAGAGGTCATTAAAATATGTTCAGAATTTGCAAACTGATTGTGATTCATCCCATAAGTCACGACACACTACTCTCCCCTATATAAGCTGCCTTTATAGATTTGATGTATCAGTGTCTGTATTGCCTAGTATTTACTTGGTATCAGATTGATACCGACATTTTTAGTATTGAACAGCATTTATTGTGTGTTTTTACATTACACACCCTTTCCCACTGTCTTTCTACGACTCTGTAATTAACCATTAGTTGTTATTGATCTTTGGTTTACTTTCACAATGCGTCGTTTGTCCAGTCTCCCTCCACTCACCTCCAATCAGTCGCAATAATGGCTGTTCCTCTCTGAGCCTGGTTCTGATGAAGGTTTCTTCCTATTAAAAAGGAGTTTTTCCTTCCCACTGTCACCAAGTGCTTGTTTACAGGGCTCTGTGTTCAGTGTTCTGATTGTTGGGGTTTTCTCTTATTACCTTAGAGTTTTTTTACCCCACAGTATAAATTGTTTTGAGGCGATTGTTGTTGTGATTTGGTGCTTTATGAATAAAACTGAATTGCAAAAGAAAACCCCAAACCGTCTTTGGACTGTGCATTGTAAGGCTTGTTTTTTTTGTTCTTTTTGTCAGTGTCAATTTACACAAAATGCAGACTTAGTTGGACATTGAACATAGTAGCATCTGTGGTTTATAGTATGTCCCCCAGAATGAGTACAAAGGTCAGTAAGGAGGAAAACCCGAGCTGCTGCAGCCGCCCTCATAATGCTGTGTGAATGACTCCACTAATGACACCAAATAGCAATTCAGCAGCAATTTCCCCAATCTGGTGAAAAACAAACAACAGCCACAGAGCTTGTTTCCAAAATCAATCTTTGCATTTAATTCAGCGCTTTAGAAGCTTAACAGTAAACAAGAAAAATGTACACTGGTACACATATTTCAGAAGGACAAAAAATATGAATTCTTGATAAATATATTTGGTGTTTCTGTTGCTTTAAATAAAGGAACCATATCAAAGTCTGACTTCATGCACACCACGGCACTCACACACACTAAACTCGACTGATAAAAAAAACTTCACGTATTTCCGTGTCTGTTTTAGGCTACTATATTACTGGTGCCGGTAGGCCTGCACAGCTTACATTAAATGTACCATACATAGAAATATTAATGTAGCAAGTAAAAGGCACTCAGAGAAAAGCTTGGACATGCCAGTAAACTCAAAGCAAATTGACCACAACCACGTAAAGCAACTGGATAGTTTCATTCCAAAAACACAACGTTTTTATTTAAAATCAGATCTTTTTACATAACGTAAAAAACCCTCCATCTTAAAAGTTGTAACTGATTATGTGCTTGATTTTAATTACAAATGTATCCTTGTCTGGGTTGGTTACTTGGGATGAAACAATCACAGTTTGCAATCACTGCAACATAGCTGAAAACACTACAACCACACCGCCAGCTGAAACCAAAAAAAAACCCAACTGTTGGCTAGTGCCTCAAATAGATGTGCACTGTACTGTGTCTCTAAATCTGTCTTACTCAAAATAGAGTGTACATAAACAATATAAATAATCTTTACACTCTGTACAAGGATGTTCGTAAGACACTCACTGTTGGAGGTACATTCAGAAATGAGGCTACACTCTCAGTTAGTACCTACAGCATTTATGATATGTAACTCAGAAGAGTACTCGATATAGGAACAGATATGCGTGCACACAGCTGAATGCTTCTACAGGATTATCTTCGCTTCTATAAGCCAGGTGTGAAATAAGCTCACGAAACTGGACAGTTGACACGGAGCGGGATGGAGGCAGACGAGGGAGGGGGGGCGGGGCAACAAATCATTAGTTGTAGCTTTAGTGTGCACACAACCAACATGGTACACATATGCACTTGTACACTTGTACTGCTCCGAGTAACTCCATGCAAAAGTTGGAGATGATAATTTTCAGTTAAGTACATTAACAGCTACAGCCGACACAGAGCTGCTGGGTTTTCTGCACACTTCCTGCTGCTCAGAACCATGAACTACTACACCTATTGTGTTCAGCTTACTGCTACAGCTTGGCCCTAAGACGGAGAAGGATTTTTGCTATTGTTTTGGCGAAATGAGTGATCTAGTCAAAGCAGAAAATGTTTCCCCCCCCAAAAAAGAACAATGTTCAGGACAGGTTCTTTGCGACATACACCACCGCGCGGCTCGTCTTATCACTGAGGAACAAGGTAAATTTGTTTAAGCCTGTCCTCGGGGATCTAGTAGCTAATATGAAGAGCAGTATAACCCCCTTTCTTTGAGAGTGTAAGAATGGAAGGTATATAAAGGAAAGAATTGATTTGCCCCTCACCGCAACCACCTAAATGCCCAGCAGCGCCGAATTTGCTCGGTTCAGCGGGAGTCGTGGAATAGAGGAATCGGGCCAGCGAGCCTGAAGCTGTTATACACCAGTTTGTATGATATGCATGTAATGCGATTCCTTGACATAGTGTAAAAATATGGACTATATATAAGCAGTGGGCGTAGTCTCACGTCACAAGCAAGGTGTACATGTGACTGAAAAACAAAGGCCTCTGCATGGATCAATCACACGGTTGTCCATGCGTTTTACACTAAACTTTGAAGTTATCCCTACAGTTGGGCTTCTTTATGTCACAGGATCAGGTACCCCCTGCTGGTCATGATAAAAAAATGTAAGTTCACAGGTTGGCTACGTCCTTCTTTCTTATGATCTATGATAAGTCCGAAAGTGCTGACGGAATGCAGGTTTGACCACACGATCACCTCCAAAAAGATTAGCACTTTATGGCGTAGTGATTTCTATTGATCTGACATAACTGGAATTTTTGCCCCTCCGAAACAAATCTTTATTGCAGTAAGCATTTAGGACTGGTGACAGCAGAATGGAATGCAGAGAGAGAGATATGAGGAACACGCTGACTATGCTATTTTGCTTGTTTAATTTCATATAATGAGCGTGCTTTGGGATGAATTCTCGCCTCTTCCTCAGATGCGACCCCTCACTGACTCCCTGGCCCTTTCACCTAATGAGTCGCCGAACCGGAGCCGCTGGAGACAGAGCGTACGTGCCAAAAGGGCAGCTCTGTTGTGGCAAGGGGAAATCATGCTTCATTTACAAGTGCAGTTCTCGTTCAGTAATCCAATAATAAAAATTGTTGTCTCTTTGTAAACTAATTGAATGGGTGGGGGTTGAACTGATGCGCATGGCCACATATGTCAGATCAGATCGCTTGTTTGATACTCTTGCTCTACCTTATCCAGAAAGGCTTGTCTGATCACTGTTAACTCCCCTGTCCCACACAATCACACCTCTTTTTATCCAGTAACCTGCAGCAGAGGGATTCAGAGGTATTAAGTACTGTATCTATCCCTGAGGTGCCTATCTCTCATGCATTTCCACAGCACAGCGAGGCCAGCCTTGGAGCAATGATCTGTGATGTGCTTTAGGCTCCGCTTTCATCCAGGTGGATCCATTACTGGACTGAACAGAAGAGTGGAGAGGGAGGGCTTGTATGGAGTGTGCAATGTGTATTCTACCCTGTGTATCTGGTCATGATGATGGTTCCTTTGCTAGAAGGTTTTCTAAAGTTTAAGGTGTTACAAAGTTTACCTGGCAGAAATACTAACAATGACATCCAACTTTTTTCAGTCTTTTCAAGTTCAGGCCCTACAACTTCTTGTCTTTTTCTTTTTTAGTTGCCCTTCTCATTCAAAAAGTCCAACTCCGACTGCTCTGTCCCCTCTGGAATACATCAGCCTGAACAACGCCCTCCATCACAAAGTACCCTGATCAGCAATGAAGAATCCACCTTCTTTCTTTTTCCTCCTCCTCAGTCTGTGGGCCCTCCAGCAGACTGCTGCCACAAGCAACATCACGACGCCGACACACAGCAGCGCCACGGACACTACTTTGGTCTGGAGCAACGTGTTAAAGGTAAACGTCACCCCAGTTCCTGCCATGCCGATCACCAGAGATATCACGCCGAACGGGAACACGCAGCGGTACCAGGACTTCTCTGTCCCGCCTGTAGCTTGGGCAAGCCTTTCCAGCGTTGGGAGAGACTCTGGAGGTTTGGCCGAACACCTTCCGACACTTCCCTCCATCTCCCCTCCTTCGCCACAGCCGTTCAAACCCTGGTTCTCAGAGTCCTGGGGCAAGTTGTTGGCCTCGCTGCTGTTGCCGCAGTCCAGGTCCGGATGAAGGACCGAGGCTGGGGGCTGGCGCCCTGAGGAGCAGCCCATCTCAGAGCTGCCGTCCTTGAGTGACGAAGCGCGAAAAGCTGCCCGTCGGCAGCGGGGGTCCTCTTTGAGTACGTTTGATGATTGCTGCCGTTTATGATGCTACAGGGGGTTTCTCTGAAGCTGCTTCGAGTGCTGTCAATGACAGAGAGGTTGCTGCTACTGGTCTTGTTGTTGTTGCTCTCAGTACTTAACGCCAGCATGTGCCTGCAACTGGAGACACAGAGAGAAGACCTGAAAATAGAAAGCAGGAGATGGGGGGAAAGAAGAAAAAATAGGGCAAGACAGAGAAGAAAACACAACTACTGAGCAAACATTCCAAGAGGGCTGGAGACATTCACAGGAAAAGGATGGAAGAAGGGAAAAATAAAGCCAACAGATGAGACAGATCTGCCACAGAGAGGAGGCACTTACCCGGTATTTTCAGTATCCATCAATGAGTGAATGTTTTCAGTGCAGCCTTGTCTCCTGAGCGGCTCGCAGCAGCAGCAGCAGCACCACAGTGTTGTGATGCCGATGTTCATAGGATTATATAATGACAGAGGAGAGGAGGTGGAGCCTGTGGGACGCGGTCAATGGGATGCAAGCATCTGATTGGCTCCACTCGCAGAGTGATTCAGGGAGGAGGGGCTGAGATGAGGTTAACCGTTCAGCGGTCTCATTCACTGATCTTAATTCATTATTTAGTGTGACATGGAATTTGAGATACCCCTTAAAGGCACTGCATTTTTTCATTATGGGCAGAATATAAATGACACTGATACCGAAATGAGAAAAAGATGCTTCTTGACAATGAAATCGGACCAACAAATGTAATCGGCATGAATACTATGACACCACATCCCGCAGCTCTGTCCCTGACTTCATTTTCACTGCTGCTGTCACACATGTTATCAGGGTCATGTGAAAATCTCCAGTGTCTCCAGTTGTGTTACAAGACAGTGCAAGATCCCCACCCCAAGGGTGACAGTGGAATATAATTACAGTGAGATAGAAACCTTGTATCTGCAAAATGTCATCTTTTCAGCAAGAAAAGCGGGACTGCTAAAACTGAGATAATTCAGTTTTTAATAGTTTTAATCAAACCCATGAAGGTCACAGAGAAGCAAGACATGTAATTAGTAAAGATTGAACAGCACCCAAATTTGTATTTTTTTTTAAACAGCTAATCATAATTCAGAATTGAAGTGAAGACATTTTTTGCACAAAAGCATGATGGTTATGGTCATGTTTGTGTCACATTTCTCCAGCATGTATCTCTTATGCTGTTCAGAAAATGACTAATTTTTCATGTGTCTGAGCGAACGCACAAACTCACTGAGCGATTCCTTGGACCACTGTGAGCAACAGCAGACGTGTGCACTGTCGTCACGCCAGCATCAAATCCATCCAAGTTACATGGTTTATTAAAATAATCAAATTACAGCATTTACATTTATGTTAGACTACTTTTAATTAAGTGCTTTAGCCCACTTACAATGAAAAAATTTAAAAATCTTGTTCATAACTTGAACTCCAATTTTGAAAACACGACTTTCTTTTTTTTAAATTTCTTTTTTAATAAAGCTCTGACTTGTATTATGAGTATGAGTCTGTGGTCTGGGAGCGAGTCCTGTAACTCTGTCCGCAAAATACAGTATATAATGACCAATTTTGGGCAATTAATTATATAGTTACTTCTTCAAAAAAGTAACTGAGTTATGCAAACAACAAAGTTTTTTGCTGCTGTTTACCTAAAAATGCAGCCAAGGCGTTTTTTTAAATAAAAATTTAAAACTATTTACAAAATCAGCTGTTCTGCATCAAATTTGATGCCACACAAATTATTTGTGCGACTCCAAAAAATAATTTCTGTCCACTATGAGATAAAGGAGAACAACAGCCTGATACCTGCAGGCCTGACAGCAGGAGATGTATCACTCCTGTAACACCTGTAGCCAGGGATGGATTGGCCATTGGGCATACCCGGCATTTGCCTGCTGGGCCGCTCGTGATTTTTCATTTTTAAGGGCCGATGGGGTTTTATTTCTTTTCTTTTTTTAACGGTACAAATGAATGGTGGTGGCTTGGCCAGTTGGTCATGATCGACTCTGGGCTGGACCAATTACAGCCGAGGAGGTCGAACTTTAAAGTTGAGGTGAAAAGGAACACGATTTGTCCCGTTCCTCTTCAGCTAGAAAGTTGCTAATTCAATCACGAAACTGATCAATGATCAGCTGATCAGCTTTTCTCTCTGCGCCAGAAAGAAGAAACCAGCGGAGGTTGCGCTAAACAACACTTAAGCACGTTTAAGCTTGATTGACTTTATTTAATATTACTTTCTAGTATCAGCTAATGTTTGCTGGAGCCACAGCTCCAGGTCATGATATTGGTTTGTATATCTGATGAGAGGGAAACATGAAGATGAAACCAGGAGACGTCCTTACTGAATCATCAGAGCTGAACAGGTGATGGAGAAACAGGTTTACATTTTAGGTGACATGAATGAGTTGAAGGGAAGTTATGAACTGTTTATGAGAGACAAATAACACCAGGATCCTTTTCTAAGTAGCTGACAGCTGCTAACTGTGCAGGGGCGGGTCTAGCAAAGTGTTGCCAGGGGGCCAGGTAGGGCATTAACAGGGAGAGGGGGGCACAAAGAAATACTCTTCTTTCTTATTCTCATTTAAAATGTCTAGCTTTTAATACATAATTATCTGAATCTTACAATGAAAGTTTTCATCTGTTGTAAAATGTATAGAAATCCATTACTGTATTCAGTAAATATTAAGTCTAGTTAGTATATACCCTAGTAAGTTATAGTATTCTTTCCTTTGGGAAGGTACCATCTGT
Source organism: Rhamphochromis longiceps (assembly GCF_057381845.1). NCBI lineage: Eukaryota > Metazoa > Chordata > Actinopteri > Cichliformes > Cichlidae > Rhamphochromis > Rhamphochromis longiceps. The sequence goes on along the minus strand of NC_140564.1, from coordinate 11,254,785 downwards.
GCAGTCTGCAATTCTGTAGAAGAAAGATGTTGAATCTATTTAATTACTGGAGAAAAATAATTTCCGTGCATTTGTTTTATACGTGTATTAAATTAAAATCGGTTTTGTCAATTAAGCATCTTGAGGCAGAGGGTACGGGAATGGTTCCCTATTTTTTTTTCTTTTCTTTTTTGCTGGGAGTTGGCAACCCTATTTGTTAGGTATATGTAATTATAAATTAGGTTGTTTTATATTTTTACTAAGTTCTGTTTAGAATACCAGAATAGGGAGGATGGTGTAGGTTTAAGTTTATTATAAAGACCTTATGGCTTTTCCTATAATACCATGGTGGGCCGGTCACTAGTCAAAATGCCCGGGCAGATTTTTTGTCCCAGTCCAGCCCTGTCTGTAGCACTCAGTAGTCGCCTCATTGTTCTGACACACACAACAAAACTATTGACTACACTACACACTGACTACACAAGATTTGCGCTAAACGTTGAAAATCTCTCACATCTCAAAACACCGCCGTCACTCCTAAAACTTCCCCATTCCTAAACAACTAAATGCCACGTTGCATATCATTTTTTGATTGGTCGACATGGTACATTTTTTGACCAATAGGAAAGGGTGGGGGTTTTTGGTTTTGTTTTTGCTCACAGGTGGAGAGTGCTTTTGAGCACTTTCCTTATAAAATGGCGTTTTTACCATTTCTTCCCACAGTAACGATAGTATTCAGGAAAAAAACCAAACATTGCAGATATTTTTATCATAACTCTGGTTTTACGTGGCCCATCAACACAATTTAAAAACTGGTATAAAGTCCACACGTTTTCCGTCAATTGTTTCGTCTGTCCTGCTCACATCTCCAATGGTTGTACATGTTGTCATTAACGTGGCTTCACTCCACATCAGCCACGCTAGCTAACTAAAACACCTAGCTAAACTAGCTAGCTAAAACACCGGTGTCCGCACATAAGGATGCTGTCATAGCCTGTCAACGACGCTGACTAGCTGTGTATATACGAATGTGGATCGCATCATTGGCTGGACTATGGGATAAGGTGGCATCGTTGTAATCCCATACGGAGCAGCCAGTCACTTACTGACTAACACTGCAAAACAGAATTATTACCGTGCCAGCAGTGCACAATTGCGCACGCGCGCAGCTTAGAGGGAACATTGCACAGGAGCCAATTGTTAGCAAGTTTCCCTACGAATAGCCTTTGTTACATAATAGATTGCTACTTTATCAATGTCCGTGTGTGTGTGTGTGTGTGTGTGTGTGCACTGATTTGTATATTCCATAGTTATCTGCTTTCTCAAGGCGCTGAAATGTTCCAATCTGCTGTAATTAGCCCTAGCCCAATTTTGGTCGGTATCTCATGGGCACAGTTCCTTTGGAGGCAGATTAACTCTCATTGGGTGAATTTAACTGCAAATTTCCTATTAATAAGGGCCTATAAAAATAGTAGAGTCACAGCATTTAATATTCAAACTGAAACTGGCTGGCTGAATACTGAATCCGTGCTCCCTCACTAACTCATTAATAGGAGTGACGTCAAAAGCATTGAGCTGCACCGCGGGCTGCAGGCCATAGCTGTTTGTCACCATCACTCACCCTGAAATGACACTAAAATAACAAAAATGAGAACAGCAAATGGATGAAATCCCACACTTTCATTCACAAAACAGGCAAAGATGTGTGTGTATTTTTAAAAATCTGGCCTTGAGAGCATGTGCTCCTTGTGTGCCGTTTGCGACAAAAAAGCCTGAAGATCCTTGTGTTTAATAAGAAGGAGGCCTTTTCACCTTCACATCCAAACATTTTTAGTTGCAGGAACAACCGTTGAGGTGAATAGCATTAATGGTGGCTAAGTTTCTATCAAAGGGTGTTTTATCTTCTTTATCTTCTTGCACACCAGCAAGAAGACTCTGAAAGTAGTATGACAAAACACAAGTCATTATTAATGAATGATTATTGGCTCCTGTGTGTTCTTTGCTATGATATGTTGCTTTGTGTCCATGCAGCTCTTAGCACTAAGTTAATAAATAGTAAGCAAATAAATAGATCTGGCCAATCAGACCACTGCGCTTGGCAACAAGTGCACTTGCAGCTTCAAACATGTACATCACCTGATTATATAATGCAACAAAAATAGTAAAATGATAATAAAGTCATGATACAGCTTTAACTCCTGGATCTGCCTGCTGCTGCCTTCGCTTGATGTCAACTTAATTATTTCAAAGACCAATGCTTTCGGTGTTTAATGGCTTTCAATTGTAACCGTTGCTAGCAATGAGCAATTGTTAGTTGTTTAAATATTATTCAAAGTTTGTGAATAGTGTTAAGGTTCAAAATATTGGGGATGGAGACAAGAGAAAAAACCACAATAACAACACTGGTCCGGCCGGGTTGAGTCAAACGATGATTTTAATGATCACACGCGTGGGAGATGGACACTGATGCAGACAGCCTCAAAATCTCAAAATGGTGGAGCATTGCTCAAACTTTTATAGCCTCTGGTGTCTCCACCTTATCATAAAAAGCCTAAACATTCACATGCTTTCTCTCACACAGCGCCTAAGCTACGACCTTGGCTCCCCGGTTATCTGCTCCTGCTGAGATGGGGCAGAAAACTCCAGTATGTTCTGTTCTCTTCTAATCAGACAAATAAGACAATAACCTTCTGCGTACAGTATTTCTTATAACTCAGCAGTATAATGCATCATAAAACAATATCATTCATTCACAACAAGTCAGCAATTTAATGTAATGCAAATCAGTTTAACTAATGTAATAGTTATCAGCTTCTTCTAATTCAGGAGAATAATGCAAACTAAAACTACATAATAATTCACAATCTTTAATTTGGGGTATAACATGGCATAAAATAATATTATAATCTAACAATAGTTTTGCCACATGTAACGATCATAGATAGCTTTCATGAATTAACGCATAATTAGTGCATTTGTTTTTTTTGTGGAATTATTTTAAAAAGAAATGGTCTGATTTCAAAACTGGATGCTCATTGGCTAACAACTTGCAATTGAGAATTCATTAGCCAATGAGCTCACCATGTATAAAAAAACTTCTTAGCTTAGATTTATAAAACAGTTCATTTTTTATTCAGTAAGGCTTTTTACTAAGGCAGGAAACAGGTATCCTATTTGCCTATTTGTTTGCTTTCTGTTTTTTGATTCTGTTTTTGTTAGAGAGATAATATCTAGATAAGCAGACATTTATCTAGCCAGAAGGTAAGGCAACCAAGCTAATAAACAACCCCCAGGTGTTGAAAAAGACAAGAAAACCCATTCTACAACCAAAAAATGAAAAAAAGAAAAATCACCATGTTAACCTCCTAAGACCTGAACTCTTTCATGACATGCATTTTTAATTTCTCTTTGATATTTGGGCATATTGGGGCCGGATGAATGAAAAAACAAAGAATTACCAGATTTTTTTTAAAACTTATTTTTGTTTTTAAGAAAAATATAAGCCACATATGAGGATATTTGTTTAACAGTTTGATAGAACAGAAGCAGTATAATGTCCTCGTAAGTGGATATCAGGCCCATGTAGAGCAAAATTGAGTATTTTAGTCTAAATAACCCAAAATGTGATGTCCACATATGTGGACACAGGGTCCTAGGAGGTTAATGGGCCTTGTCTGATACTTGTTACACCAGATCCCCTCAGACACTGCCAAGTCTGTTTTTGTATCACAGTCAGAGAGAAGCCTTTATGTAGAAAGGTAATCACATAATCTGGAGATAAGTCACTTGAGAAAGGCACAGGCAGCCAAGGTGCCGTTACCTTATTTGTGTGGTGCACATTGTTGTTTCTATTTGAGGAAGACGCTCAGTCTAATAACAGAATCCTTCAATAAAGGAACAGTATGAGTGTTTCAACAGACATGGGGAGAAAAAGAAAAAAGGGTGGGAGCTGGAGGCGGGGGACGAATGGATGAGAGCTATAGAAAGATCTTACATGCTACTGTCCGCTGCGCTGTCGTCACCCGTTCACGCTCTGCAACAATGAGGAGCTTTGTGCCTAAGATAGGCACGAAGAGACACACATACCCACACAGGCACACACACATAAAACCACCCACTATGCACCCACACAGACCGAGATCCCTTATGGGTTAATGGAGCCGATGATTGTATATCAGGAGGTGAGATGAACAAAGAGATAAGTGGTTAAAAAAAAAGTGGGAAATGTTGCTTCCATGTGTTGCTGCACAGCTGATCCAGCGCATGGCAGTGTTTTTACAGACCTTTGCAGACTGTTTTTTCTTCAGTTTAGGGTTGGGAACCAAAAGTTAAGCAATTCCCAATTTCATGTAATGTATCAGATAAGATGTTTAGCAAGATGTTTAAAGGAGGCATGTAAGTCATTTTTTAATGATTTCACATTTCTCTATAGTCTAACAAAGAACTCTTTTTAAATATATATTTTATGTATAAAACCAATGGAGCTACTAACCCTCAGTGGTCTAAATCAATACAGTTGACAGTGCCAACCCTAAACCCTAACTCCAACCGTCCAACTGTAGACCAACTGTAGGCAATCAGGTAAGAAAGATAATACTCATTCTCACTGACACACATCATAGTGGCTTATAGGATTATAGTGGCTTTAGGGTTAGGGTTACATCCATGATCCCTAAAACAACACACAGCATCCTAATAGCAGTTTAGAACTAGCTCAAAATAGATTGAAAAAAGGTATAATTGATATGGTAACATATCACCCTTTTGACTGTAGGCCAAGCTTTTTAATTGATAATTACCATCCACAAATTATTAGGTAAACGTTAGCATTGTCTGCTGAATGAATGGCAGTCATGAGACTTTTAATGTGGATTGGACACCAATGAACCACCAGTGATTAAATTAACTGGTGATAACACTGGTCATCTCCACAAAACTGCAACATTCTACCTGAAGATCCTTTATCTGTATATTATGACATAGACTACACACCTTTCCTTGCTAATGGTCGACTGGCAACTGTGTCTCCCTGTCGTACAATATGACCCACCACCAATAAACACAGGAACGGCTTGAGAGTAAGAGGAGCTGAAACCGCCTACATACTCCACATATTCCAATCCAATTGAGTATCCATAGGATGGCCCTGAACGAGCCCAGCACATGGATGCCCCACTCCAAAAGACAAATTCATCAGCTGCCAATGCCACACACACACATCTCCCAAGGGCTCATGACAGAGCATGAGTCAGAGTTGTTTTGCCAGCATAAAGTCTTACAAGTGCTAGGCAGGTTTTTTTTAATGTTGGGCCTGATTAATGTATGTGTATATGCACATGCCTATGTGCCTTTCTATGTGGTCTCACTCAGGTCAGCATATTTTTTCGTGTCTTTTTCTCCCACTTGTTTAGTAACAGCATAGAAAAGCCTATATACCTGCGGTGGGCTTGTACATGGCCCAGGGCCTTCCAGAAGGACAGGATATTTGGTGAGGTGCTGAGATAGGCCTTGGCAGGTTGAATGTTAGCTTGACGTTCATGCTGTCAAGCCCATCTGGCAGCAACCGGTGCCAAACCATGTCCTGTCAGCCTTGCTTATGCTGCCATCCACCCACATCCTTATGAACGCTTTCAGGATGTTCACTTCTCCACTTGTTCTGCTGTACCTTTTCCAAAGTAAAATGCCAGTGTGGTTAGAGAGCATGGCTAAACGTAAAGCTAAATGTGTAATGCTTAAATACCAAGATAACTGTAAATACAAATGAACTTTTTAATATGTTGTAAATTGTACTTTGTCTTTTAAAGATATATGTTCTTAAAACAGTGACTGCAGAGAACAAATAAAGTCTGTGGTTAATATTGTTTCCAGTGCGTGCTTGGTGTTAAAATGTAATTACGATTTAAAGGCGACAGTATGGTGCTTTGGAACACAACAAACTATTGCTTTTGCGGTTTTCTAGAACCAGAAGTTAATATATGATCAGTGCAATGAGTTCTAGCAGTCACTGACTGGCTCTGTGTCTGGACATTAGAGGTGGGTGGATCAATCCACGTATCGATACCAATGCTGGTATTAGTATTGAATTGATAGTAGTGCGTTAGGATCAATACGTTTTTCTATGTAGCCCAGTTAATTGGGTAGTTATTTTCTTGGAAATGAAAAAATATACGCTAAGGCAGGGGTCAGCAACCTTTAAGACCCAAAGAGCCACTTGGACCCAGTTTCCACGCAAAAGAAAACACTGGGAGCTGCAAATACTTTTTGACATCTAAAATGAAGATAACACTGTATATATAGTTTTTTACTTTTATGCTTTGTGTGAACAACTAAGGTGTGTTGCTTATGAAATCCATAAAGTGCTACAGACAAATTACATTTTATTTATGTAATTAACACATTTTGAACTCTTAAAGAAATATAACAAAAGGAAAGACACCCAGCTGAACTAAAATGATCCATGTAGCAAACAAAAACTGTTATATCGCCTTTGGGCTTTTGGAGCCTTGACCAGACTTTTAAAAAAATAATTGGAAAAAAAGCACTATGCTGCTAAAAGATGAAAAACAGATATTTGCAAAATTCTGCCTAAATATGTATTTTACCTGGTTATTGTGTGTGGCGGGGCATCGTCTGCAATGCCGCTGCAGGGGAGGTGGATGCACCTGAGCGGCACCTGCAATCTCGCCTCGCCGCCTTAACGTCAGTGCTCTCTCTGCTGTTGTGTTGGTGTGTGTCGGGCTGTGAGCTGAAAAGCTACAGCCGGCTGTATGCGTACAGCAACCGTGTATGAAAAGTGGTCAATAAAGAGATGCTGAAAAGCAGTGGGTCTGCCATGGTATGTTTACAATGCAACTTCCGCTCCTGATCCTCTGTGCACAGCGTCTGCAAATCAGGGCTGTACGAAGTCACTTTCATCTTTACACAGGATTGTAAGCTGTCATCTGTGAGGCGTGAGCGGTGTTCGTTTTTAACATAGTTCACGGTGGAGAACAGCTGCTGACATAATGTGGATCTGAAGATCCATAATTGGCCTACCTGGGGTTGAAAGTCTCGATAAATGCATGGCGCTTCGGCGGGTATACCGGCTTCCGCGAGTGTGACGCTTATTTTGAGCGATGAAAAAATAATATAATATAATTTTATTTTATATTTCAATATCACAATAATCTTCCAATTTAGAACTACAAGTTAAAAAGGAACTCAGCTAAATACTTCTAATTTATTTTCCCAAACCACACGGAGCCGCACTATAAGGACTAAAGAGCTGCATGCGCTCCGGAGCCGCAGGTTGCCGACCCCTGCCCTAAACATTAAGCACTATGGCTGAATGTCTAGCCTACATCTCATTTAAAAAACACAAGTTGACCCAAAGTGCTTTAGAGACAGTCACAATTACATTCCAGGTTTCCATAAACCCAGTTTTAAAATACATGTAAAGCTGCAAGGTGTGTTTTGTTGCGTTAACTAATTATTGTGGAAAGAAAACCACATTTATTTAGTGGTCACTAAGTTTTTTATAGTTAGGGCTGGATCAGGTGACCCTGAATCCTCCCTTAGATATGCTGCAATAGGTGTACGCTGCGGGGGGATTCCCATAATGCATTGATTATTTCTTCAGTCACCTTTCTCACTCACGATGTGTTAATAGACCTCTCTGCATGGAATCATACATTAATCTCTGGCTGTACAATATTTCAGAAGGGTATTACAGAAACCTGCTATCACAGCAAACAGTTCGTATTGATTTGATTTGAAATGTTCTGTTGGGTAACGTTACCATCCATGTTTATTTAGCTATATTATGCAAACCTTTTTGGCTTTAGCTACGAAAAAGAAGCATACACTTCCATGCTGACTTATCACCACTGCCATTGCTTTGGCAATACACACCTGTGACTTTGTGTAACAGGGTCATAAATCACATTGTTATAATTACACAAAATGTGTTCTAAACCCCCAAACTGCTCCTTTTATACTTGACTTTTAGGACCTCCAAGCCTGTAGTTGTGTTCATTATCAGTTAGAGCCCCTCCTCATTCTTTTCTTCTTCTTCTTTGGTGCAATACTATAAATACAGTGTACCCCTTTTGCCTCTCCCCTTTTTCTACAATTCCCCTGTGGGAGAGGTGGGTGTCATTTCTTTCCAATATCTTAAAACACACATAATTCATATTTAGCCACCCTGATGTTTATTATTGCGATGTTAGTTCAGTTATTGTCATTATTAAGCCTGTTTTTGTAAGATGTTATAAGTGTGTAGTATGTGTGTATCATAAATGTGTTTTAGGCGCCATAAATGCTAGCATGAATATATACTCCTTGCTAGCTTGGGAGCTGTGGTGGGTTGAGCTAACCCTCTTACCCACTGTTTGTATTTGGTCTAGGAGCTGGAGTGGGCAAATTATTTACTTGGAGGTCTTTCTTTCTTTTACCTTTTTTATCAGGTATGTCGGATTTCATGTTGTTGTTTTTGTTTTATCTTATGTCAAATATGTTACGTGTAAATGCATATTTTATGTTTAATGTAAAAATAAATGCCACCCCTTTTTCTACAATTCCCCTGTGGGAGAGGAGCTGGAGTGGGCAAATTATTTACTTGGAGGTCTTTCTTTCTTATACCTTTTTTATCAGACACAACGCAGAATCACACCGGTTACATTTGCAAAGCTGCTAAAGACACACTGAAGACAAAGGTGTGTTTGGTTGTTAAATTCCAATTTCAGTTCCCTACATCCACCACAAGCACCTCCTGTCTGCTACACTGCACTGTGAAGCGCTCCATTCCTTCAAAAACAAACACTGCCTCTGATTGCAATCCAGCTAGTGACTGCATTTCAACATAATTGAGAAATCGCAGCACAGACAAGACAAATTTTTCACTGCTTATTTTTCAGCAAGAATCCTGTTCAGCTTCAGTGTATTGGGGTCAAGGCAAAACAGATTCTTGGCACATATATAACTGTTAACCTTGGCAAAAAAAATCTGCATCACTAGAAACCACTAAAGGTAAGTGGGGCAATTCTTTGAAAATAAAAATAAAAAGAATTTAATGTACTACTCTAGTAGACTAAAAACCATTACTAATTCTTCATGCTCTATGATGCCTTGTTAGCAGAGAGAGACACATTTGCATACTCGTACTAAATATTCTTGCACAACAGGCTCTGTAATGTAGCAAGCACCACCTACAGAAACTTCAGCTATAAATCAGATGAAAAGAGCATCACAGTAATGCCCACACAAAAGTGAAGTGCATGAAAACAGTGGTCCCAAAGATGGAAAAATAAAATATAAAGCAGCCACAGATTACCTCTTTAAACCTTGTCTGAACTTGCATCCTCTGGTTACCCACCCAAACACCACCCATGGGAACAACAGTTCTTTGAAGTCCCACCACCTCCACAATTCACATCAGTGAGGCTAACTTTGGTGTTTGACTTTTAGAAAGTAAAATTACTAAAAAGGAAAAAGAGGGAATTAAGAATTCAAAGAAACCCTGGGAAGCTTTTAAAAAAAAGCTCCCAACAATGAGAAGTAATTAGACATAAATTAAGTCGGAAAAAAGAGAAAATTGCAACATTTAGAGGATGAAGACTGCATAAAAATAAAATGGAGACAGAAATAAAGATGAATAAATGAAGGCAGACTTTACACTGAATGACCCTGATGCAGAGGAGCTTATTCATATTCCAACAGGAGTAAGAGAAAAATGTGTCTATATGAAGCTTTTCAGAGTTTGTCATTAGTGTCAGTGAGCATGTTTTCTCAGAATCAGGTACTCTTGACACATGAGAGTATATTGAAATCACCAGCTGCTTAAAAACCACAAAAAAGTCGTCTTATTTTAAATATAGATTTTCACCAATTACATAATTGTATAAATTCTAATTTACAGAAGCAGTCTCAGATTCCTTTATACCCGTAGGTAGGGATGGGTACCGGTGTCCGGTGCCATGATGGCACCGGTTCTGACATAAACGGTAGTAACCAGACCGAAAAGCAGCGCACATTTCGGTGCTTTTTTTTCCTGAGCTGTGATACACTTTAGATTCTAGCCAATCATTTTACGTTTCCGAGGATAGTAGGCGGGGCCAGGTACGTACGTTCAGTTAGAGCAGAGCTACAGATTAAAAATGTCCAAGGCGAAGCGGTCAAAAGTCTGGCTGTACTTCATAGCAAAATATGCAAACTCAGCAGCCTGCAACAAGTGCTTTAAGCTGATACTGTGATACTGTCAAAGGAGGTAACACCTCAAATCCGATGAAACACCTGGCGACGCATAGCGTTTTTTTAAAAGCCCAGAAATGCGCCGTATTTGATAGCTTGCTGCGAGACCTCACACCGAGCACATCTACTGCGGGTGGGTTGCCTGTTATGCAACATCCCCCAAAAACACGAAGAGGAGAGTCCTGGCCCCTAGCCCTGCCAGTGTAGCAGAAATGATGACGGATGATGATGGCAGCAGCAGCCGTTCTTCTCTGCGTGAGTAGCTAATTTACGTTGAGTAGGCTAACCACGTTATTACATTAATGCATGTAAGGTGAGCTAGCAAACATCATCATAGCTACATGCGGCTGTCCTCTTGTTTGATGGCAGATACTCCCTTCACCCTGGCTAAAAAGGCTAAAATGACCAAAGAAAAAGTGGAAAACAGTTAAACATGAGAGGTTTAGGACAAAGTTTGTGTTTTTTCCATTGTTTAAGCACTGCTTCCAGCCAAGAGTGATACCATATATGCCCCATAGCTGCAGAAAAGGCTAACATTGTTATATTTTTACAAAAAACAGCTGAACATGAGAGGTTTTTGGGCCAATTTTGTGTTCTCCATTCCTTAAGCACCGGTTTGAGCACCGTTTGAGCACCGGCACCGTTTCAAAAGTACCGATTTGGCACCGGTATCAGATAAAACCTAAACGATACCCATCCCTACCCGTAGGGGTTGATCTGTAGTTAAACAAATTGGATTTACTGCTCCCTTGTCATGCTTCTCATAATCTCTTGATTTCCCAGTTGACATGGTATAATTGCTGTATGTGCAATTCTAAACATGCAAGACATCAGGGGTTACAAAAGTTGATTTGCAATTGCAATACTAAGCCTTTACATTGGACAGAAGATAGAAAATGTTCTGCACACAACAGCTTACAGCTTTGGGCTGCAAACATCTGTGTACGCTAATTTTTTCTTCAAATCTTAATATAGTCTTAATGTTTTCCGACTATTATGCCAGTTCTGTCATTGTCCTTGTTGTTTGTAAGCTATAAATTAAAGAAATAAGTAGAAACATTTACCAAAACAGGGGTTTTTAGGTTTTTCTTAATGAAAACTATTGCCTTTGCTAATTTTTTTGTCATTTACTATCACAACGGAAAATATTTATATAAAACATGGCGTGACTGAAACAGAATTCCTTTAAGTCCAAAGCTTACAGAGTGCCATAAAGAGTGTTTTTAACAGTTTCCACCCTGCCCAGTTGTGGCCCTGTAAACTGTGGCTGTAAACATACATAGCTCCTCCCATCTGCTGTTTAAATCTTTTGTTTGTGTAGGGCAGCCAATCAGAAAACAATTGTCTCAAAGGTAACGAAAAGTAGAGATGCACAAATCCAGCTTTTTTCCAGTTTCGATATGATACCTGCATCAGATTGTCTGTGGTAACAGCCAGCAAAGTTCTTGCTGTTAGCTATGCTTCCTTGGATTCAGCAGGTCATTTTCTGTTTTAGATTTTTATAGACTTATACTCTTCCTGAATAAAAGATGAGTCAGGAAGTGGTCTCTGTGGATTATGATGTTCATAGGCAACATTGTGATCTGTAGTGAGAGTAGGGAGCAGGTGGATGAGTCTGGAAAGGTGGATGTATGCACTGGAGAGAAGAGGGAGGAAATATCAGTAGAAGCGAGACAGAATTTATGTATGTGAATTAGAGATGGGCAGGTGGAAAAGTGAAGCTAGAAATAGTGAAGGTAGATGAGTAGAAGAGAGCGTAGGCAGTTTGGAGTTGGCTGAGATGAGTGTCAGGTGATTTGTGACATAAAGACAACAGCAAGAGTGAAAGGGAACGTTTACAAGATGAGAGCATGACCAGCTGTGATGTATGGTTTGGAGACGGTGGCACTGACAAAAACACAGGAATCCAAGCTGAAGACATTTCATTGGGAGTGACCAGGATGGATAAGATTAGAGATGCTAAGATGGTTTGGACATGTGCAGGAGAGGGATAGTGGATATACCGACAAAGGATGTTGAAGATGGACCTACCGGTTAAGACAGAAAGAGGAAGACCTCACAGGAAAGAGAGCAGCCAAAAGAAGATGAAGCAGAATATCTGCTCATCTGATCTGACAGACATTTAATTGGCTAAAACGGCTCGTTTCATGAGCTGAAGGGCCGCACCAAGGCCCGGTATTTTAAAATTTAAATTGAAGGGTCAAAGAGAGAAAAAAACAGAGCCCCTGTAAGTAAATGCTACTGAGACAAGAGGTGCACATTTCATTCTCATCTAAGTTGGAAAGAAGGTTTACTGTGGTTAGAAATGGAGAAATCTTGCTGTACCTCAGCAGAGCTGGAAGACATCTTATTGGAAGACATCCTGAAAGTGCTGCGATTACACTTCAGGATGCCTTCAGAAGTTTTTAGATAGAAAATCTCAAAATAACAGCATGGAAAAACTGATTGTCTCAAGGAATTTGAACAGAATCATAAATGGACAAGTTAGTGACTCATGCATGTGTTTAACAGTTTTTATTCATAGAGGGATACATTCTATCAGATTTTGACAACTCAGACAATACTTATCATCAGGATCAATTACTGCTGGGCTGAGATACTTAATGATACCACATCCGTTTTGTGTGTGAACAGCCAGGCCCTTGTCAACTCCATCCACATCCACAGCAGATAGTTTCCTCCCCCTATAAATAGACCGATATCACATGATTCAAGAATAGTTGGAACTGAAATAATGTTTGTGTTCAGATTAAAATAGCTCTAAAAGCATGCATTGCTAGACGTAATCAGTTCAACTTTTAGACACTTCCAGCAGGGTGGTGAGAGGCTGAGTGAAGGAGCTGGGAATACTGCGCTGCGTGCTGTTGGCTTCCAGACGCAGATGAACAAGAAATGGAAAATAGCAGCTAAAACTGGTGTTGGTTACACACCAGGGAAGAAAAAGTAAATTACAAAGAGCAAAACCCAGCAGATTAATAATAAATAGCAAATTAGATTAAAAAAGAAAAGAAATAAGTCGGTATCGTGGTTGTGTAGGAATTTTAGGTGGGACCTTGGGGGTGAAGTCCCATTAAAAAAGGTCAATGTGCTCACTCAGCTGAAATCTACTGACATATTTTTACAGCAATAAGAGGTGACTTTAAAAGGGAAGAATTTAGGTCATACAGTTTGGTAATGAAGACATTCAACATCGACATCTGAAATAAGGTAAAAACTAAGTTCGTGGTTATGATTTGGTAGCAGCAGCTTTTGGGACCTGCAGTGAAACTAAGACTAAGGAAAACACTCAGCTGTGCCAACTGGCAATGGAGGCTGATAACAGCAAATGAATCTGTGCAAGTCAGACTTTGGGAAGTGCTTCTTCTGACTCTTTGGTGCTTAAAAGATGTTAAGCTTTAAACAACAGCTTTAAACTCATTTGAAAACTGCAAAACGAATAGAAATGGCTTAAGATCCTGCGCTTATAGTCAGGCAACCCAACTTTCACAGTCTGGTGATTTCATTAATCTACTTGAGAACCGTGAGCTTTGCACAGTAATGTTTTGTAATTCTGTAAATGTGCCTAGATTTTTCCTAAGCTCGTAACACAGGCTAAGCAATAAAATACATGAAGCCATATTGTGATATGGCCCAAAGGGGTCTCTGTGAGTAGCTCGACTTATATCAGACTGCCTCTTGCATCGTTGATTTAACTGTAAATTTAAAGGTGTTGCTCCTGTGCCACGTGTCTTAGCTGAAAGGCTCTGTTTTGTGGACATGAGTACAAGTGCAACAGTTTAAATGGAAAAAAGTAGTTGATGTTTTCTGGCACTGACCCTTTGTACTGGAGTCTACAATAAGATCTGGCACCATGGTAATGGCAGGGCACTTGTAGAGATTTGACTACTGTGATAGGAAGCATCTGGTGAGGTTAAGCTCTAGCTTGAGGCACCTATTTGTAGTCCTGCAAACAAGCACGCAGAGACAGAGAGCTACGGGTCAGGCTAACCTAGAACATGACTTGAAGGCAATCAAAGAGCTGCAGTGTCTAAAACTGTTTTTTGTGCCGGGGGGTAAACATGTTTTTTTGTTCTGTAAAGTCAGGCATTTTATGATAGTCTAAAGTACTTGAAATGAAGGCAAGCATACGTCTTTTGAGTTTGTAAAAGCTTCTCACCTCTCACCACTGCCACTCACAAATGAGTTTAATAACTCATATTATATTTGGACAATTCCTCATAAAGGATTCACACCAAAGCCCCTTTGACAGTTTTGACTGACATTTTGAATCACACCTTGGTAAATGTGACTCACGTGATTACGGGGTGGCTCAGCAACTCTTAGGGCCACATCCAAGGGGACAGTCCCACTAGAGTAGGGTGTCAAACATACGGCGTATGTTTGACACCGTATAATTTTCAGGCCTGCTGCGATTCCATGCAGGCAGAAGCCAGACTTTTTTTTGTTGGACACACCATGCGACCAACTAAAGTGATACCCGTATTTATTTTCAGCTGTTTTCCACTGTGGAGGATAAATGGTTCAAACTTGCCCTGGCCTTAAACCTCGTGTCTGTTCTCCATAGCAGTAGTAAATGCATTAAAATACGCTTTTATGAAAACACTGAATAAAAAACTGTTTCATGTTTTATAAAGCAAAGCATGTTTTAATTTAGCAAACATGTTAGCATACCTCCAGAGGTTTTTTCCAGGTATTTTTTAAAAATACTATTTTTCTTTAATTGTAGAAATGTAAAATAAAGTTTTTGCTTGCACAAGATGAAGTCTTAGATCTTAGAATTTATATGATGCATAATATACGTTGTATTACCACAACCTGTGAGGTTATGCTTTTGGTTCATGTCATTTTATTTGTAAATGTGATAATTTTTAAAAGTTTTGAATAAATACTGATAAAACTTTGCAGGGGCGTAGACTGACGCTATGTTAACAACCCAATAACATTTGGCTCACATCCACCAAGGTCTTCAAGGTCAACTTAATTATGTTTTGGTTGAAAACCAACAAAAACCCTTATAACATAGAAACCATGATTCTTACAAGTTTGGTATGTATTGCCATCATATCGATAAAATATCATGTTATATTTGACCTCTGACTGATAAAGTACATTTTAAAAGAATAAAGAAAACACCATGAATATTTACAAAAAACAACACTATTCCCTTAAAAGTAAAACTTCCCAAAGAGGGATCTGTTTTGTTAAAAGTTTTAGGCTGTCTGAGTCTTGCAGCGATGGAGAAGACATAACCAACCCACACAGACAAGGAACTGCATCACTTATCTGCCTCCCAGGCAGGATGAATATGTAGTCCCAAGCACTACCACATTATATGCTATGCGAACGCAGCCATAATAACATAGCTGTGATAACAATTATTTTGATTACCAGGTAATTGTATATCAGAAGTAATGATTCCTTTCTGCCACATCTCTATGCTGTACTGAACCCATAGAGTTTGAGATCATTTATAGCAGTTTAACATAATCGGAGAAACAACACATACACTGATATTTCCTTTCAGAGGAAAAAAAGTACCAAAAAAGCAAGCTCTGTCAGCTGCTAAGCTACAGTGAAATATTTAAATGTTTGAATCTACAGTTGTTGGCGCTCTGTCTCAAAAGGTCAGTGGACTCATAATGAAGGAAAGCATCCAACTTGATTATCATAAATATTGTTTCCAAGTCACAAGGCGATTATGGATGGGTTCTCCTGCCTTCATTTGATTACAGGCATACGTTCCATCATGTGTTATCTTGCAGACTTGGAAAATGAGAATCAGTCGAATCAGATCAGGTTTGAACAAAGCAAACAAAGCGCACAAATATTACACCCATGAAAGCAGTCTCTGCTTCCCTCCCGTCACCAGCTACTCCCGATGACTCACGCACTACTCTAAATTTTAAGCAGACAAATAATCACGACAGAGAAGAAGAAGCTGTGGGTGTGTAAGTGCAGTCTGCTGTGGCGTGCACGCACAGAGGCTCATAAGAATGCAGCACGCAGACACCTTGGTCACACCGAGGTCACTCAGACAGTGAGTTAATGATACTGATGCCGAGATGCCATTGAAGCTGGATGCTGCTAGCGGTGTGCACTAATTAGCTGGGGTTTGCAGGCTTAATGCTGTTTTAGGTTTGTCGCTAAAGTGGCTGCTTTGCATATCACAGACATCACAAGCACCTCATACAAGGATAGTCACTGCCCCCTGTTATCATAGAGGTAACCCTACTTGAACTGCACTCATTGCTCTTTTTGAAAAACAAAGCCCAGGCACAAGCAACCAGGAGCTAAGACTGGGGATGAGTCGAGTCAATAAGTAAATATTATATACAGTGGGGCAAAAAAGTATTTAGTCAGCCACCGATTGTGCAAGTTCCCCCACCTAAAATGATGACAGAGGTCAGTAATTTGCACCAGAGGTACACTTCAACTGTGAGAGACAGAATGTGAAAAAAAAATCCATGAATCCACATGGTAGGATTTGTAAAGAATTTATTCGTAAATCAGGGTGGAAAATAAGTATTTGGTCAATAACAAAAATACAACTCAATACTTTGTAACATAACCTTTGTTGGCAATAACAGAGGTCAAACGTTTACTATAGGTCTTTACCAGGTTTGCACACACAGTAGCTGGTATTTTGGCCCATTCCTCCATGCAGATCTTCTCGAGAGCAGTGATGTTTTGGGGCTGTCGCCAAGCAACACGGACTTTCAACTCCCGCCACAGATTTTCTATGGGGTTGAGGTCTGGAGACTGGCTAGGCCACTCCAGGACTTCCAATGCTTCTTACGGAGCCACTCCTTTGTTGCCTGGGCGGTGTGTTTTGGATCATTGTCATGTTGGAAGACCCAGCCTCGTTTCATCTTCAAAGTTCTCACTGATGGAAGGAGGTTTTGGCTCAAAATCTCACGATACATGGCCCCATTCATTCTGTCCTTAATACGGATCAGTCGTCCTGTCCCCTTGGCAGAAAAACAGCCCCATAGCATGATGTTTCCACCCCCATGCTTCACAGTAGGTATGGTGTTCTTGGGATGCAACTCAGTATTCTTCTTCCTCCAAACACGACGAGTTGAGTTTATACCAAAAAGTTCTACTTTGGTTTCATCTGACCACATGACATTCTCCCAATCCTCTGCTGTATCATCCATGTGCTCTCTGGCAAACTTCAGACGGGCCTGGACATGCACTGGCTTCAGCAGCGGAACACGTCTGGCACTGCGGGATTTGATTCCCTGCCGTTGTAGTGTGTTACTGATGGTGACCTTTGTTACTTTGGTCCCAGCTCTCTGCAGGTCATTCACCAGGTCCCCCCGTGTGGTTCTGGGATCTTTGCTCACCGTTCTCATGATCATTTTGACCCCACGGGATGAGATCTTGCATGGAGCCCCAGATCGAGGGAGATTATCAGTGGTCTTGTATGTCTTCCATTTTCTGATGATTGCTCCCACAGTTGATTTTTTCACACCAAGCTGCTTGTCTATTGTAGATTCACTCTTCCCAGTCTGGTGCAGGTCTACAATACTTTTCCTGGTGTCCTTCGAAAGCTCTTTGGTCTTGGCCATGGCGGAGTTTGGAGTCTGACTGTTTGAGGCTGTGGACAGGTGTCTTTTATACAGATGATGAGTTCAAACAGGTGCCATTCATACAGGTAACGAGTGGGGGACAGAAAAGCTTCTTACAGAAGACGTTACAGGTCTGTGAGAGCCAGAGATTTTCCTTGTTTGAGGTGACCAAATACTTATTTTCCACCCTAATTTACGAATAAATTCTTTACAAATCCTACCATGTGAATTCATGGATTTTTTTTTTCACATTCTGTCTCTCACAGTTGAAGTGTACCTCTGGTGCAAATTACTGACCTCTGTCATCATTTTAGGTGGGGGAACTTGCACAATCGGTGGCTGACTAAATACTTTTTTGCCCCACTGTATATATCAATAAAGAATTCAGTTCAGGGTGGACAGACCATTCTAGATATACGTAGTATTGATACCAAAGCTGGTATTGGTTTGGGATCAATACTAGTGTGAAAGTTCGGCATGTTATGCATGTGTCATGTCAAACGCTGCTCTTCTCATGCAGGCACACTTGGCTCCGCCCCCTGCTGTGTGACTGGGCGGTGACATGTCCCATATGGAAAAGAAATAGTAAAAACTTATAAAAGACTTGCATAAGATGTGGCCTACTTCATATAGTGAATCACATAAGGCTTATATGATTTACTCATGAAAGTGGCCACTGTCTCATTACTTTCATATATTGTTTTAGTAAGTATCCAAAACATACAAGTTTCATTTATATCATTTTTCTAGGGATCTTATATCTGTTTTCACTTTTGTATGCTTTTCATACAAGTTTCACACAAGACTAGGGATGGGTATCAAAAACCAGTTCTTGTTGAGAACCGGTTCCCACTGTTTCAATTCCTTGGAACTGTTTGCCATTTTTGCAAACGATTCCCTTATTGATTCCAGTTGCCCCGAATGACGTCACCACGTTGCGGAGCGTCATTTACCTGGCAGGAAACACGGCGCCTAAGCGGCTCAAATGCTCAAAAGTTTGGTTATACTTTACGAGAATGGATGACAACAGGGCAACTTGCAATACTTGCAAAGTAGATATTTCATTTAAGGGAGGAAACACTACGAATATGCAAAAGCATTTCCTCACAAAACACACGATAACCTTAAATGAATGTCGTGTTTTTAATTCCCTTCCGGACTCGTGAATCTCAACCCAGCAGCAGCGGTAACGTTTGCACGTCCTCTCCCGTTAATGCGGCAGGTAAATAATCAACTAACAGTGCATATTATGTTAGCGCGATCTGCCTTATTACAAAAACCTGCCATTACTGTGCGTTTAGGTGACCATGATGAGAGAGACAGACAGTCAACCGGTAGCATCTCCTTTCAGGCCAGGATAGACGAATGTCACCGAGCTGTGACTAAGTTTGTGGTAAAAGGCTGCTGCAGCAGATGCCCCCGATTTTCGGTATGTGAATGTGTTTAATTGTAGGCAGGGACATTACTGGATATTCTTGTGTAATTGCTACAGAATAATTTATATTATACTTTGTTATTGCTACAGAAGAATATTTATTTTATTATTTTACATTTACAGTTTTTTTTCCTGGGGACCGTAGCCGTAGGCTGAGGATCTCTTAAGATCTCACTGTTGGGTTTGTAAGGCCATGTTACTCCTAAATTTCTATCTTGTTCAAAGAGAAGATATAAAACAAAGTTCTAAGCTAATCGACCTTAGTGTTCTCCTTTTTTAAAAAGAATCGATAAGAGAATCGATAAAGAATCGATTCGTTAAACAGATTCGAAAATGGAATCGGAATCGTGAAAATCTTATCAATACCCATCCCTACACAAGACAGATACAAACTTTATAAGATTTATATATATCTTTTAAATATGGGGTTGCAGTGAACGAGAAAGTGAGCATGTATAGAAGTCAGTGCTGTGCATTGCACGTCCAGTACTACAGATACCAATATTGATACTTTTAACCTATAAAGGTATGTTGGGGAGTGCAATGTGTCATCACTAATGAAATAACTGTGAGTCAACACATCAAAACACATCTCTGAGCTTTTTATGTATTTTTGAAACTGGATTTCTTTTAAGACCTTGAATTAACTGGAAGCACTGTGGGTCACCTTCTGTTGTTTAAAGAGCACGTTTGAGGTCTATTTTTTTCATTTCCCCAAAAATACTTGACACAATTCAGTGGGCTACATGAAGTTAGAGGACAGAAACAAATTATTGATCCTATTGCGCTATTATCAATCTTATATTGATTTCGATCCGCCCACCTCTAGTAGAAGTACTCTACAGCTGTAAAGGAACCTACTGAATTGACTGTGGCAACATTGCAATATAACGACATAAAAGACCACGAAAAACAGCCTTTTGGTGAAACGTCCATCAAAGGAAACAAAGAGGAGAAGAAGAAGAAAATGGCTGACAGACCCTCAGAGAGACAGAGCCCACTGGCACAGTCCTTTCAGAGAGACATAACCAGAATAAGTTTCTGTTATGACTCATTTTCTATTGGTCATCATAGTTGTAATTTTACCAGACCTATTATCTAGAAATTATATACAGCTAATCAAATAATACATCCAGCCCACTGAATTGTGTTGGATAAATTATTGTTTTGGAGATGAAAAAAATATACCTCAAAACGTCTCAATACAATAACCTTTTTGTGTTGAATATCGAGACATTTCACGTCTCCAAAAACACCCAATTTTAAAATGTACATAACGCTGGAAGGTATGCTGTGTTGTTTGTTGTGTAAATTCATTATTTTGGAAACGGAAAATCACAGTCATTTAGTGGTCATAAAATGTGTTCAGATTTGGCCGACTGATGATGATTCTTCTCACGAATCACGACACACTGCTCTCCTCTACATAAGCTGCCTTTATAAAAGTTATAAAACAATCAGTATTGGCAGTACTGTCCCTGTATTTACTTGTGCAGTCTTGCACAGCACTAGCTTCAGTTTCTTCCACCATCTAAGGAGATTTAATCTCTAGAGTCTATTTTCCAAGCTAACGTGTAGTGTGGTTTATTTTCATATCCGGCTGTCACGTGTACGTCAGTGTGACAGAGCACTGGTGTGCAACATTTTAACTGATGTTTGCCAGTGCAGCGGCGAGAACCCCTGTGCCCTTTGGTTGGATGGGAAAATGGATAACATGATGGATATTTGAATCAGATGTCTCTAAAAGCTATAAACACATAGAGGTATGTATATATATAAATATACACACCTCTCGTTTCCAATATTGTCAGCTTAGATTTAAAAACTTGGAAGAAAGAGTTTGTGGACTTTAGGGTTAGAGTGCGTAGGTGGAAACAGACTAACATGCATATGGGTTTTCATGCAAACATGGACTGTGCTTGATGCACAATGCATTTCATTTTTATTTTTTATTTTATTTACAGATGAACAAAATCACACCAGTGCTAACATATTAAAGAAGTCTATTATAAAATAAAGCAAGACAAAAACCAGTATAATACACCCATTTAGTACAGCTCCATGTAAAGCAAACTGCATTAATAGCCTGAGTGCAGTTTTGGACTGCCACTATACCAAATGAGCTGTAAAAATGCCCTTTATAATGCTGTTCTATAGTTGCAGCTCTAGTTTATTTTTCTCCATAATACTGCATGACTGCCAACTGTCTGTGGTGCCTACTGATGATATTACACATGATGCAATCGCTCCTTTCTGAGCTGTACAGGCAGCAGTAACCCGCTTTTGAATTTGTCAAGGAGGCACATTCAACAGATACTGAATTGCACTCGGAGCTTAATTTAATCTGGTGTGAACCCTGTAATCTACTATAGCATGGATGTGTATTTAAATATAATATATCTGAACAAGTATGCACACAGGAAAAGTGGAAAGAGAACATTGCCACTCAGTGGTGGATAGAAGAACATACTTTTGCTTTTACGTTTACGTAAAACCCTCAACCAGTCCACAAAGAAAGTTTATCAGACTTCTCTAAAGTAGACAACCACACAGCCAACTCTTAACTTATTTACCAGGCCTGTGTTTACTATAAGCCCTTAAATTAAACCAAGTGATGCTTAAACAAAGTAATGGTGCTTTAATTTTAACATATACCCAGAAATCTGGCCTCACCTGTTTTAAAGGCCTTGATGTGAAATTCAATTGCTGTACTGTCATGATCTCTCTCCTCTATCAATGTGAATGTGGGCATGCGTGTTGGGAATACCTACATGACTACCTGCCTTCGCTTCTTTTGATTCTGGAGATAGAAGCAAAGCTCTGATTACTTGTTTGTAGCCTACCAAGACAATTCCAGCTGTAACTGAGACTCTCACTGCTGTTGCTCATCCTGATGGTTCTGTTCATTAAAGGTGTTAAATATTTTAACAGTTCTGTGTTTGAGTCCTTTGGCAATAACTCGACATGAATAGAAAACTTTGATAATGTAATTTATCTGTACCATACAGTATATGTGGGTGGATCAATCCAAATACTGATAGTATCAATAGATACCAAGTGTTGTACTGGCATTAGCTCGATACTAGAGTCATAGGATTAATACTTTGCTATATATTATCATTTAGCCTGGAGAAATAGTTTGCTGCTTTATAAGAAAGCCCTCCGCAAAGCCAGAACATCTTACTATTCGTCACTGATTGAAGTAAATAAGAACAACCCCAGGTTTCTCTTCAGCACTGTAGCCAGGCTGACAAAAAGTCAGAGCTCTTTTGAGCCAACCATCCCTTTAACGTTAACTAGTAATGACTTCATGAACTTCTTCACAAATAAAATTTTTATCATTAGAGAAAAAATTACCAATAATCATCCCACAGATGTAATATTATCTACAGTTACTCTTAGTACCATTGATGTTAAGTTAGACTCTTTTTCTCCAATTGATCTTTCTGAGTTAACTTCAATAATTACTTCCTCCAAACCATCAACGTGTCTTTTAGACCCCATTCCTACAAAACTGCTCAAAGAAGTCCTGCCATTAATTAATTCTTCGATCTTAAATATGATCAACCTATCTCTAATGATCGGCTATGTACCACAGGCCTTCAAGCTGGCTGTAGTTAAACCTTTACTCAAAAAGCCATCTCTAGACCCAGCAGTCTTAGCTAATTATAGGCCAATCTCCAACCTTCCTTTCATCCTTGAAAGAGTAGTTGTCAAACAGCTAACAGATCATCTGCAGAGGAATGGTTTATTTGAAGAGTTTCAGTCAGGTTTCAGAGCTCATCACAGCACAGAAACAGCTTTAGTGAAGGTTACAAATGATCTTCTTATGGCCTCTGACAGTGGACTCATCTCTGTGCTTGTCCTGCTAGACCTTAGTGCAGCATTCGATACTGTCGACCATAATATCCTATTAGAGCGATTAGAACATGCTGTAGGTATTACAGGTACTGCACTGCAGTGGTTTGTATCATATCTATCTAATAGACTCCAGTTTGTGCATGTAAATGGAGAGTCCTCTTCACACACTGAGGTTAATTATGGAGTTCCACAGGGTTCAGTGCTAGGACCAATTCTGTTTACATTATACATGCTTCCCTTAGGCAGTATCATTAGAAGACATAGCATACATTTTCACTGCTATGCTGATGACACCCAGCTCTATCTGTCCATGAAGCCAGATGACACACACCAATTAGTTAAACTGCAGGAATGTCTTAAAGACATAAAGACCTGGATGGCCGCTAACTTTCTGCTTCTTAATTCAGATAAAACTGAGGTTATTGTACTCGGCCCTGAAAATCTTAGAAATATGGTATCTAACCAGATTCTTACTCTGGATGGCATTACCTTGGCCTCCAGTAACGCGGTGAGGAACCTTGGAGTCATTTTTGACCAGGACATGTCCTTCAACGCACATATTAAACAAATATGTAAGACTGCGTTCTTCCATTTGCGCAACATCTCTAAAATTAGAAATATCCTGTCTCAGAGTGACGCTGAAAAACTAGTTCATGCATTTATTACTTCCAGGCTGGACTACTGTAATTCATTATTATCAGGATGTCCAAAAAACTCGCTGAAAAGCCTTCAACTAATCCAAAATGCTGCAGCAAGAGTCCTGACAGGGACTAGAAAGAGAGACCATATTTCTCCTGTTTTGGCTTCCCTTCATTGGCTTCCTGTTAAATCCAGAATTGAATTCAAAATCCTGCTCCTCACATACAAGGTCTTAAATAATCAGGCCCCATCTTATCTTAATGACCTTGTAGTACCATATCACCCTATTAGAGCACTTCGCTCTTGCTCTGCAGGCCTACTTGTTGTTCCTAGAGTATTTAAAAGTAGAATGGAGGGAGAGCCTTCAGTTTTCAGGCCCCTCTTCTGTGGAACCAGCTTCCAGTTTGGATTCGGGAGACAGACACTATCTCTACTTTTAAGATTAGGCTTCAAACTTTCCTTTTTGCTAAAGCATATAGTTAGGGCTGGACCAGGTGACCCTGAATCCTCCCTTAGTTATGCTGCAATAGATGTAGGCTGCCGGGGGATTCCCATGATGCATTGAGTTTTTCCTTTCCAGTCACCTTTCTCACTCACTATGTGTTAATAGACCTCTCTGCATTGAATCATATCTGTTATTAACCTCTGTCTCTCTTCCACAGCATGTCTTTATCCTGTCTTCCTTCTCTCACCCCAACCGGTCGCAGCAGATGGCCGCCCCTCCCTGAGCCTGGTTCTGCTGGAGGTTTCTTCCTGTTAAAAGGGAGTTTTTCCTTCCCACTGTCGCCAAAGTGCTTGCTCATAGGGGGTCATATGATTGTTGGGTTTTTCTCTGTATCTATGAAGCGCCTTGAGGCGACTTTTGTTGTGATTTGGCGCTATATAAATAAAATTGAATTGAATTGAATTATATAACCATACCTAATTCCAGGTTTGGATTTTAACATGATGTACATATTATCCACATATGTACAACACATATGTATATGTTGTACATATGTATATGAGATAGACAAATGTATATGTTACGTCTAGTGATGAGGTGCAATATGCAACAGGATCCCTGTAAGAACCAAAGAGTGAGTCTTTGTAGTTGGGCAGGTTTTTTTTCTCTTTTGTATATTTAATGGTGCTCTGTCACATATATTTTAAGGACAAGATGAACTAAGAGTATCTTGCCAGCTAAGGAAAAGTTTAAAAGAGAGCCAGTGGACAAAGAATACATTTGTTCTCTGTCACAGAGCTGTTTTCCACCCAAAAGGGAGAAACAAAATCAACAGCTTTGGACTGCCTTTTGCCAATTTATATAATTTTAACACGAAATTTCCCTTAATCAAATGGCTTATGTTTCTGCATATCCGGAAAAGCGTGGACTCAAGCTCTTTTCATTTGAACTACAGGAAGGTGATCCCGCAGGCTCGTCAGCCCCAATTAAACCCTTTTCAAAACACAGCGGCCGGGAAATGGAGTGGCAGCAGGTTGTCATTACCGATAACAATCTGATGAAGCGGGGGGACTGCAGGTCGAGTGAGTCACACTTGCTAGGAAAACGATTACAGGCAGCTCCATTTGTAGTTTTCTTTAGCCATGCTGTTACTAAAATGCACACCATACACAATATGGAAGTAAAAAGGAAAATAATAGGGCATGAGTAAATGGTCTCCAAATAAGCAACCACTTCTCTTTAGAGTTCTGAAAAGTCACATGGGAAAACATAATGGCTTTTTCATTTTGTATTTGGATGTGTGATAAATGCACACTGATGAAAGGACTGAAGCAAACAGAGCCATGAGACACATTGTAACACTTTAACATTTACTTAAGTGGTACCAAATCTAATCATGTCTCACCATTTGTGCCTTACGGGACTTTTATTGCACAATTAAAGTCATAACTATTATTATGGGAAGAAGTCAGTACAGAACTGCTTTCCTTAAAGGAATATTATTCGTACCTTTGGTTTGACCTCTTTAGTTCTTGTGCAACCTCAGGTCCCTCTGAGGCACTGATAATGTTTTGTCAAGAAATGGAAAAGCTCTAAAATATCTCCCTATCCATTCCTCTGCTGATTATTTACTCAGGAGCAGGCTTCCCTTATTACCTTCTTTAGCAAAGGATACACTGGAGCAATTGTTTATCAAGACAAGTAGATGGCACCATCACACAAGTGGTGCACTGTGTGTATGTTAACAACAAAAAAGAAAGAAAAGCTTTCATCTGCTGATTATTTAGTCAGGATCAAACTACCTTTATTACCTTCTTTAGCACTGGAAGAAAAGTAGATGAAAAAGAGATCAATATGACCCCCAATATATGTGGATCATTGTGCAAGTTACTCTTTCATATCTCACCTAACTAATCAATTGTTCTATTTTATTGTGGATTTGAATTCTCTGTCTACACTATCCTTGGTTAGAAAATGTCTTTAACAGACTATGAGAAAATGACAAATGTTGTACTCACCATTGCCCCTAGAGGTTAAAGAAAATCTACTTAGTGTATGTGCTCAGTGTTGCACACCTGTGGTGAGTGAAGGTACAATTTTTCTGTAACTCTGGGTCTCTAATGACCCTGAGCGAGTACACTGATTTGCACTGGTATATTTTTAATGTAAAATAAACGCCTTTTGTTACTTTGACAGGAAAGTAATGTGGGTCTAGAAAAGTTCTTTGTAAACAACGTATAAAAATGAGTACAGGTAAAGCTGAAACTATACTCAGTTTAAGATTATCATTAATTATTTACCTCGTTCCCAGATACTGAAATCCTTGGCTATAATTCTAGATCACATCTTGATCAGAAAGAGAAAGTACTGCCATTAAAGGCTGGGAGTAACAATGCAGTATTAAAAAGAAACGAAAAATGAGTGTGTTTAGTTTTGGTCTATGTCAAATTTGCCAGTTACCAACTCAATAAGTAAATAAGTCTCATAAATCCAAGGAGAATTCTATAAAAGGTTGGTCTCCTTCATATTGGCTCTTACAAGTATCCTCTATTGTAATAATTAAGAAGACTAAAAGTGAAACTAATTAAAAATACAGTGATCCAAGCTAACTTGCTCTGTAAAGTAGCTTAAATAAACTTACCAGTTAAACGGAAAAAGAAGCTAACTGGAAATTTCAACTCTGCTGATCAGTCTTCCCTGGGTTGGGCAGCCATGTGGGTGTTTCTGTCATTTCTGAAGGACTAATGCACGACAAAAACAGATGTCCAACCTGATCATCACTGCTCTGTCAATTTATAACCAGTAAGTGATGTTATGTCTACTCTGTGCTTTTTATATAACAACACATCTACAAAAACTTCTGTCGTAATAAAGACAGTGACATTAGCATTAGTACATGAGACTGCTGGGAGTGACAGATGCAAGGTTATCGATGGTTACAATTTCATTTTGTACAAATCCACTCTTCCAAGTTTTTGTGGTTTTTTTTCTTCTGACCAGATGCACCTTTATGCCCCATCTTGTCAACATCCTTATACTGAGCACCACAATATGTTCATGTGCTAAAAGAGAAGTATTTCCTTCCTCGTTACTAAGACTAATTCTGATTTTTTTTTAAATTGCTGGTGCTAAAATATGCTAGCAAGTAAAAAGTATATAATTTAGCTAATTTAGGCAGTCCTATTTAGCCATGAGATTGCTTGCGTTTAAAGTTTCGGTACCAGAACATGCACAAAGAGAGAATGACCTTAAACAATAAAGTAACAGATGTTCCCGGCTGTCTGAGTTTTTTTTAATTTCATCTTAGGAGTGTATCACGTGGTGTTTATTTGGCTAAATAACACATAGCAGCAGTCACTCTGACACAACCTTCCCTCGGATTCAACTTTTTATAGCTCTCGTCATTGCTCATAGTCGCTTTCAGCTAATTAGCATGCTGTGCACTGATGAAGAGTGATTAACAGTTAGGTCATCTTCAATTACAAGGTGTGAAGACTGTGAAATCAGGCTGTCAGCACTAATTTCTGTATATGTGGCATGAACATTGCTGCTTCATGTAAATGGCGCTTTAGAGCAAATGTAAGTGGGTGTAAGGGATAATTTACCTTTGTACTGTATAATTGTTGCACTTGTTTCTTTTTTATTTCTGCTTTAATAGCAGTTGAAAAACTGAGGGCATGATTTTCTTTTGTTCACACTGTTCATTTCTCTGTAGCATGGAAAAAACCTTAAGAGAGACATAAACTCAGTAAAAATAAATGCTTAATCAGCTTTGGTCAGAGGTTATTTATGGTAATTTAATCATGTTGAGTGTTGCTAAGCTGTCTGAGACACACTTCAATGCCTACACCTACGCCAGTTACACACTTCTAACTTTATAGTCAAGTCCTTTTGTTGTGGCTGTCTTTGGAAATTAACTTTAAGAATTTGCTTGAAATCACAAGAGGAAAAGTAATCGAAAGTTTTCATTCAGATTCTGAGTGGGTCAAAGATTAATTCTTGATGCGGCTGGCATGCATTGAAATATCCAGCAGGCATAGAGCCACATCGCTATCTCTTTAGATAAATCTTCCTGATGGCTTGTTGAGTGCTCCTTTTACATTAGTACCTACTCGTATCGACTCGCTATGGTTTTCAGGGTTTCCTATTAGGTCATAGTATCTGGTACTAGGTAGAGATGGCACGATACCACTTTTTTATGTCCGATACCGATATCATAAATTTGGATATCTGCCAAACGGTAGTAACCAGACCGAAAAGCAGCGCACATTTCGGTGCTTTATTTCGGTGCTTTATTTCGGTGCTTTATTTCGGTGC
This sequence comes from Rhamphochromis longiceps, assembly GCF_057381845.1. Classification (NCBI taxonomy): domain Eukaryota; kingdom Metazoa; phylum Chordata; class Actinopteri; order Cichliformes; family Cichlidae; genus Rhamphochromis; species Rhamphochromis longiceps. The sequence goes on along the minus strand of NC_140564.1, from coordinate 11,226,311 downwards.
TTTTTTTTTCCTGAGCTGTGATACACTTTAGATTCTAGCCAATCATTTTACCTTTCTGAGGATAGTAGGCGGGGCCAGGTACGTACGTTCTTTTAGAGCAGAGCTACAGATTAAAAATGCCCAAGGCCAAGCGGTCAAATGTCTGGCTGCACTTCACAGCAAAAGATGCAAACTCAGCAGCCCGCAACAAGTGCTTTAAGCTGATACTGTGATACTGTCAAAGGAGGTAACACCTCAAATCCGATGAAACACCTGGCGACGCATAGTGTTTTTTTTAAAAGCCGAGAAATGCGCCGTATTTGATAGCTTGCTGTGAGACCTCACACCGTGCACATCTACTGCGGGTGGGTTGCCTGTTATCGGACCCGGAGCAACATCCCCCAAAAACCCGAAGAGTAGAGTCCTGGCCCCTAGCCCTGCCAGTGTAGCAGAAATGATGAGGATGATGATGGCAGCAGCAGCCGTTCTTCTCTGCGTGAGTAGCTTAATGTTGTTCGTGTGTAATTTACGTTGAGTAGGCTAACCACATTATTACATTAATGCATGTAAGGTGAACTAGCAAACATCATCATAGCTACATGCGGCTGTCTTCTTGTTTGATGGCAGATACTCCCTTCACCCTGCCCAAAAAGGCTAAAATGACCAAAGAAGAAGTGGAAAACAGTTAAACATGAGAGGTTTTTGGACAAAGTTTATGTTTTTTCCATTGTTTAAGCACTGCTTCCAGCCAAGAGTGATACCATATATGCCCTCTAGCTGCAGAAAAGGCTAACATTGTTATCTTTTTACAAAAAAAAACAGCTGAACATGAGAGGTTTTTGTACCAATTTTGTGTTCTCCATTCTTCAAGCACCGGTTTGAGCACCGTTTAAACACCGGCACCGTTTCAAAAGTACCGGTTTGGCACCGGTATCGGATAAAACCTAAACGATACCCATCCCTAGTCACACTGCATACCACCAATTGGCTAGTCAGGAGCATCACTCGATGTGTTATGAGAGCAACAATTTCACAAAAATCAAACTCCCCCATATTTAAAATGGCAACAAAAGAAATGGCTGGACAGAAAGCAACACTGTGGTCAAACGAAGAGGTGCAGAACGTTTTGTGCATAGTAGCCGAAGAAAAGATTAAGAAGCAGTTGGACCAACAAATCCAAAATGAAAACATGTACCATGAGGATGCGGAAATGAAACTTAAAAAACTCAAAAATCACTACCTTTTTTTATATAGCACATTTAAAGGACGTCAAGTGTCAAGTGCTGAACAGAAGACACAACAGCTGAACTATTAGGGACCACAGCTTGAAGGATTAGGGAGTGCCAATCTTTACTGTTAAAATAGTCAGTTTGATAGTGTTGTGGCACTATGATGGGTATGTGGGAGCCATCGATAGAACCCACACACTGGATGCTGTTCTCGATGTAGGCAGCCATTTCCCTGAACCTGCACACTGATCTGATACTAGATTGTTATGGAAAACCAGTCAATCCAAGTCGAGTTCTGGCGAACTGCGGTGAGTAGATATTAATGGTAAAAAGGCTCAAGTCTCTCTCACTATACATCTACTGTGTTTCTATAAAGGAAAACTATCTGTTGTGCAGTATGTCTGTGTAGGTTCTCAGTCATCCAGATCAGACTAACACATGACACAACTATACATGTGCACTTGGATGCCAGTGGCTTACGAAACCAGCTACAGCCACCTACAATGCAGTCTTGAGATCCCTTCCCATGCACTTCAACCCCAACTCACACTTTCCTTCAGGTGATCTCAATAGGTCACGTGATAGGGAGGGTTAAGTTCTCACAGTGGTTTCATCCTTAACCCTCTGTGACTGTAGTGGCCTACATCTTTTTTCACATCCTGATCATGTGATGACTCCCATAATCAAGAGTGCACCAGTGTACAACTCCGAAATGAACCCCCACTAGGGTTTAAATATCTGGAACTCTTTTGTTTTAGAACTAAAAAACCCTCTCGGATGACAGGTGAAACATCGACACAAAGTACATTTGCCTTCTTTCTTCAAACTCTTATAACATCTGTATTGCAAGTTGAAAACCATAAAAATGAAGTAAAAGATACCAAACTGATCCATCGAATGCAGGAAAAGCGTTTTGTTTTACAACACTCATGAGCAAAATTGTTACACAGACATTTGCAGTGCCAACCCTCAGATTGTTCTCCCTCTGACCTAAATACTTTTATTTTATTAAAAAGAATATCTGTCTGTATCATGCAGAGATTGAAAATGATCTTTGGTTATTTTCACAGGTTTCCCAACACCAGTCAGGACCTCACCTACCAATCACTCTCTCGATGTTTTGGAATAATCCTGAACAGAAGAAACTGACACCATCAGAGCTTTGTGACTACTGACCCAGTTGCCCTCACATCATGTGTCATGAAGTTACAGCAGCTGTTTGGGAGGAATTGTCTAGTTCTCAATAGAGTAAGATCAGAGAGTCAGCAATTGACTTCAGAAGGAGGACAGCTACACCACACATCTGTTGATTTGGTGGAGAAGGATAAGTACCTGGACATCTACATCAACAACAGGATGAACCAAGCAATCAGATACTGTATACAAATGGGGATGAGCAGGCTGTTTCCTAAGGAAGCTGAGGTCTTTCATGTGTGCCGCAAAATAATGGAGATTTTCTATCTTTCATTTGTGATGAGTGCAGCATACTTGGCTGTGGCCGAGAGGAGACGACCAAACAAATTGTTATCTATCTATATCTATCTCACGCATGATCCTAAACAATCTCTAGACAGGCAGCAGAGCAGCGTCTATAACAGACTGATTTGCATCTGCTGCCACAAGGACAGCAAATCTTTCATATCACATGCTGTCACCCTCTATAATGCAATATCTCTTTCTGTCAGCGCGGTAGATATTATTATTAGCAAAAACCCTGTTTCTGTACATGTCATTCTGTTTGTAAACATGAAACATTTTGAATGAATTCTGATAAAAGTTTGTAGGGGTGTAGACTAGCACCGAGCCAACAGAAGCCGAGAGTAAAAAAAGCAGAAAAACGGGAAAAAGAAAGTTATTCACATCTGAATTATATTTTTATTACACCTGAAAAACATCAACAAACTTAATCAGGAATTTCTGCAAACTGTGAACAAACTGAACAAACACATCAGGTGATTTGAAAAAGCAATAAGTCTCCAGATGAGGTTAAAGGTGCAGTTAGTAATCTTTGAAGGTTAAGTAACATGAAAAAAGGATACTGTCCTAATACATGTACATAGATTAAAAATGTCACATGTAGCAAAAATGATGGATTAACTATATCGTTTTAATTATCAGAACGTAAACACCCCAGTCTAAAAAACATTTGAATTTTCAGGCCATTATTTTTTGTTTTGAACAACAGAGCCTCTAACTGTCTCTGTATGATCAAGACTCTTTGCTATGAAACCATCAATAAAAGCCACCATAATTACCTTCACTAAGGAGCTAATTTCAACATCTTTTAGAAATCTCTAAAATGTCTTTTTATGTCTGTGACAGGTGTGTTCACTTGTTACAGAACAAGGAGTTATTAGTTTTTATCTAGCTATGACAGTTTCTTTTTATCAACAATTTTTCCAAATATATAACAAATAAAGTATTTCTTATCTCTGTTTTGCAATATGTATATACATATAAATAGTATATATACTATTTACATATGAGTTTTAATTTGTAACAAGTTAGCTGTCTTTAGTTTGCCTCAATTTTAAATATAAAGAAGCATAATAAATTAAAAAATATGGAAAAGTTGCACAGTTACCGGCACTACTTTTTCTCATATCTAGTCTGGCTAATTATGCTACAGTTCTAGCTAGCAGTTGCTTTTCTCCAGACCTGTAGGATGTTGTGTTAGCTGTAGTGAAGTATATGTACTTCATACATTATTAACCCTCTTCACTAGTGTGTGACATACAATGGTGTCTTTGAATGAAGTGAAATCATGCCTTTGCTAACAATGAAGGTGTCACTGTAAGCTACGTATAGATCCTTCTGTTTTTGTCTGAGCTTTTCTGCTTCTGGTGCTTTATGTCAACAGGTTTCTATAGGTATGGCTACTGTGTAAGCATTTCAGGCTGCTTATTGGGCATCATTTATTTATTGCTGCTGTCTGAGAGTTTGGCAAAATGTCAAGAAAAAAAAATCAGTAAGATACCTGAAAAAGTTCAATCTGATGTTTACTTCCAGAGGAAGAAGCAAAAGTACAATTCAGTGTGTAAACTGTTCTCACCCACTGTTCCTTGAAAGCTCTCTCTGTTTATCAAAAATAGTGTAGCAGCAGGGAAGGGATCTTGCTTTCGTCAGTAGCCAGAGTCTGAGTAGGTTTCTGGTGGGCACACTGATATCGCCTCAGTTGGTGATGTAAGTGGCTTCTTGCTGAGATAGTAAAGGAAAGCAGTAGCGTGTCTAAGGATAGACTGGGTTGCCTCAGATACAAATTAAGGTTCCAGCAAATATAATAGTTTTACACCATTTCACATTTTCAGAATAAAACCACATCACATATTTAGTGTATATTATAATGACTGCATGTAGGCAGTTTAATTGAAGCTTGTTGTCCTGTGCTTGTTGAATGGTTCAGTGGTAACAAATAAATGTTAAATCTTTAGTTTTAGATTATTTACCACTTCTTTGGAAGCTTTTATTGCACTTCAAGCAAACTAATAAGTTGTTATCAACAAGGGGCAAAGAGACATCATTATTGTAGTTCTCATAATATGAGTAATGTCTGACTGACTTGCATTTGTAACTGCAGAACTATGCTGCAAAAGGATCCTTTTACAAACCCTCTGGTTTGACAAATAATGATTAAGTACTTTTTCACTTTTTTCTTGGCCCTCGGATTGATTGATTGATTGATTGATTGATTGATTTATTTATTTATGTACTCTAGCTTTAAAAAGTCTAAAGCACAAAAAAATGAGAAACTCACTTACTTACATAAACCTCTGTGACAGTAGATATGACATTGCGTAGGGAGGAGGATTCTGATCGCTTACTTTCCAACTTTCTACTGGGCTACTAAGCATCCGGGTTTCAGTGCAAAAGCTATCATTAACCGAATAAAAAATAAATCAACTTGAGTCAAAAAATATATATAATATATTCTGGGATGTTAGGATGATAAGTGATCTTAAAGGAACCGTAAAGGGACAAAGCGTGTTTGGAGGCAGCAAGGGAGAAGCATAGACACTGGGGCTAACCGGAGGCTAGCTTTCCAACCTGAAGTACTACAAAGTCGGCACATTCAAAAGATTTTTAAATCTCCTTGTGTGAACTACACAGAGATTTATCTGGTGCTGATAGGCTAATTCAATATATGAACTTGTCTGACAAGAGCTTAAATGTAGCAGATCTTCATTTATATGTACTACAACCGTAGAGTGTGGAGCTAGCAACACAGAAATTTATGTGGCCCTAAACTATCACATAGACTATTTATGCCAAGTGCCAGCCCTGACCAGGACTTTAAGCAGGAAAAAGAACTGTGGAGAGATTCCACTTTTTGTGAACAGTTGTGTTGGTTTCAGCCCTGCTGCTTTAAGAACCAATATGTATTATATTCAGTGTTGGGGAGTAACAGAATACATGTACCGCCGTTACGTATTTAAAATACAAAATATGAGTAACTGTATTCTGTTACAGTTACCGTTTTAAAAGGTGGTATTCAGAATACAGTTACTTTGTTGAAATGAATGGATTACACGGCGGTATTTTCCTGTTTCATATGTTAGGCTATGCTCTCTGTATTTTTAGTTTCCATGCCGGTGGAAACCCAAACAAAACATGCATTAAGAGGCTCTAATGTCTGTGGTCGTGTCCAAATTCATGGGCTGCATCCTCCTGAGGACCTGGCCTTCGCGGTCTACGTGGGCCGGGTCCTCAGAAGGTCGGGTAGGCCGGAAGTAAATTGGACGGTCTAGCCTTCTGATTTGCGTCACTGCTGTCTCGGTGGAGTTTAATAAACTTGGCCGTCTGCTCCTTGCTATTTAAAATATAACAGGACGCTGGCGTAAATTCTCGACCGTCTCACACTTCTGTTTAATTAGTTTTCTGTTTGACGTTTATTCAGCTGTGTAAAAACCAACGAGGAACCCACCCGGGGAATTTATTTTATTTTATTTTTTCTAATCTAATCTAATAACTTTAATCTCAGCCAAACCGATTTACTCATGAACAAATAAAAGCCCAACAATAACATTTTTAGGTTGTCTAAGTGACTTATATATTACGTTTAACCCGAGCAGCGAAAGTCTGCGGTGATCTGAAAATGATGCGCCGGGAGTTGTGCCGTTCTCGGCGGCTTCAGTGACCCTCGAGCTCCCGGCGAGCTGTCGAGCTGGTGGGTAGCAGACGTCTCCGAAAACATCGAAGCACTTTTGCAAATATGCGATATCTTGATAAACCGAGCAGATATTTGATGTTTACACAGCTACTTTCTCCCCTGAAAATATGTTAAAAGTTTATTTTGTGACCCAGAAAGATTAGTATGAGTAATTTTAAAACTTAGTAGCGGCCGCCATTGTTGGAAACTGGAGTTTGGCTGGGCCACGCTATGTATTCTGGGATATGGTAGGCCACGAAGGACACACCCGACCCATCCTTTTAAATTCAGGGAAAAGGAGGACGCATTTGTCGGCTGCATTCGGAGGAGTCTACGAATTTGGACAGCCTTCGGCACATTGCTGTGACATAATCGGTCTACAATTGCAGCCTCGGGAATATGCAGCCCATGAATTTGGACACGACCTGTGTGTCTCAATCTCGCCGCCCATGTCACCTTTACTTGCAGCCCGCATAATGACGTGAAGAAACATTTTAAAAAATTATTCACAAAAATGATTTAATATGAAGGCAATAGGCAGAGTGTTACAGGCATAGCCATACAGAATGTAGCATCATGGGCAGTGTAGTCAGTGCTGCAGGGAGAATGGACTGCCATACCTGTTATGTGTCTGTGAGCGCGAAGAAGGGAGAAAAAGAGTTGAAAAGTAAGAGTTGTCACCGACCCAAAACGGGAGCTGGAAGTTATATAACAATAACCACTGCAGACAAAAAGAGTGCCTGACGAGCCCAGTTGTAAGTAAGCTATTAAGACTCGACTGTACACCGTGTTCGTGTTTTCCTCTGAAACAATAAGTTCCGTTGGAGCAGCCTTTCAACGCCTCTCTCTGTCTCTTGCTAGCAAAGTTGACCCAGACAACAAACTAAAGCTAGTTTTCGGCTATGAGCCCGACACGGAAACCAACGTATTAGCCAGAGGTCCCTTTACTACGGTTCGGAGCCGCGGGCCTGTTTTACAGGTGCGGAATAGTTTTCTAGACGAGATTGCTGCAACAAATGCAGCCTTACCTAATGTCAACCTACCTACTGTTACTCATTTTACATTATGAGTAACAGAGTTGGGAGTTCGCCTTGTAATCAGAAGGTTGCCGATTCGAGCCCCGGCTTGGACAGTCTTGGTCGTTGTGTCCTTGGGCAAGACACTTCACCCGTTGCCTGCTGGTGGTGGTCAGAGGGCCCGGTGGCGCCAGTGTCTGGCAGCCTCGCCTCTTGGTATTGGTATGGCGAGTAACCTTCAGTAATAGTAATAAATCACAAAGCAATAGTACATTCATGTAGTTGTCACGGTTCTGGGTCCGTTGGACCCAGTATTTTGAGTTTATTATGTTTTGGTTCACTTTTGCATCATGGATTATTCTTTGTTTCTCTGGTACTTTGTGTTTCAGTTATCTTGGTGTTTTGGATTGTTTCTCATTCTCTTGTTGTGATGTTTATTATTATTATTATTATTATCATTATTAGAGTTTCATGTTTCTATTATCCATGTTTTAGGAATGGTGGTTTCATGTATAGTTCAGTTCCATGTTTCATTTTCCGTCTCTGTGTTGAGTCCATGTCTCTGAGTTGTGATTCATGTTTCCTGTTTTATTGTGAAAGACTTTGTCTTATGTTAGTGTGTGCAGCTTTGTTCCCCATGTCTCGTTAGCCCTGATCTCTCCCAGCTGTGTCTCCCTTCTGTGGCCCATTTCCTCATTACTACCCTGTGTATTTAAGCCCTGTGTTTTCCCATGCCCAGTGTCGCGTCGTACCCTCAGATTATGCCTGTGTGTTTTTGGTTTCGGTGTTCAGTCCTCACTTCATGTTTTGTTTTCTGGCCAGCAATAAAGCTGAGGTTTTTGAGTTGCATTCCGTTTTCCGAGTCCTGCATTTGGATCCTCCTCTCTGCCTGCCCGCACACAGAGCCCTGACAGTAGTTGTAAATAGCATGATAATATATTAAGTAATCCAAAGTATTCAGAATACGTTACTCTCATTGAGTAAAGTAACGGAATACGTTACAAAATACATTTTGGGGCATGTATTCTGTAATCTGTAGTGGAATACATTTTAAAAGTAACCTTCCCAACACTGATTATATAGTGATCAGAAGTTTTCACATTTTCCTGTGTTATTGGGATCATTTTGTAGTTTGTTTTACCTTTTCTAAGCTGTTTGGTTTTGCAATATTGTATTTATTTTACCGTATTAAGCCTTCAGGTGCTCTGTGTCCCCCTCCTTCCCTTGGGGTGTATCTACTTTCCACTATAAACACATCCCTTTCATTCAATTGCAGAGTGTCACCAAGAGATGGCGCTTTCTTAAAAAAAACCCTTTACTTGGATAATTAGCTATAGATGGTTTTCTCATTATTATTGTAGTTGTCTTTGCCTTATAATCTAAAGAGCATTGAGGCCACTGTTTTGATTTGACGCTATGCAAATAAAACTAAACTGAATTTCACATTCGTTTGATAGCTTTCATTGTAAACCTCAACTTGATCAAATATAAAAACATTTTTAACTTTAAACTTTAAATTAACAGTCAGTTTGACCATTCAGACATTTTACACTACAAATCACCAAAACTATTTCCAGTAAACAGTGAATCATTTCAATCCAATCTAATAAATAGAGACAAAAGAACGTTAAATGCAGAAAAATAATGTTATCGCACAGAAGCTTCCTCATACATCCCAAACCAGATATGGAGGTTATTTCTGAGACTTGTAGAAATACATTTTTCATTTGGCTCTGAGCAGAACTAAAACTAAACAGACATTAATGGATTATCTTTATTTTGTACAAAATGTCAGAACAAAAGAACATATCTTTCCTGATAAATTATTTGATATCAAAAGTTTCCCTTTAGAAGCTCTCCAGCAGCCTATTCTGGAGCCGAACTAAGGCACAGTTCAGTCACCTGGTCTTTTATTATTTATCATTAGCAGGACTTCACCCTGTCCACACATTTTAAGCCACATTTTAAGTCTGGTTTATTCCCTACTTTCTGGCTGCGAGGGATGATGACAAGTTAAAAAAAAATCATAAGAAACAATATAGAAAAATGAATAAATTAGATATCAGTAGTTAAGCTAGTGAATGCATGCTTGTACATTGTACAAGTGAGCATAAATTTACGAAAACCATGTTTATCCTGCTTTACCTTATTTTGGCATTGTAGGTATTTTAGACGGTGCTGTAATTCACTAAATTACCACCATATTGCTGGTTTGCATAGTAAATAAAACAAAACAAGCGAACTACACCCTGATCACGTAAGGGTGGTGTCAACCCCAATGGTGCCACTGTTCAAATTAACAGATCCGGGGTTTTTTCCTTTTTTAAAATGGATGCACAGTAATCAAACTTTTCATATTTTACTGCGGTTATGGGTTCGTTAGAGTTTGCTGATTGGAATCGGGGCTTCTGAGTTTCATAAAGACATCATACAGGTACAGCAGGACAGTGCAACCGCCTCATTAGCATTTATATGGAACCTCAATGTCGCATGAAGAGACACATTCAAAACTAAAATCTCTGTCAACCCCTGTGGCATCTTTCCCTGGTGGAAAGTAACATTTTAGACTACATAATGGAAAAATCATACTGCATATAATTCAGGCAGTTTTGGACTGTCTGCATTATACGCAACATGGACAGACAGTTTTTTTAAAAAAAGAAATAATAAAAGAAGTTGCTGTGCCCTATATCAGGAATCAATTTGGTTAGAATCCCCATTTCTTCCAAGACCATGTTGCTGCAGCATCAGAGGGGATCAACCGGGTAAAAACTCCACCAGAATCACCGGATTTAAATCCCACTGGGCTCATTTGGCACTCCATGAAAGAGGGAACTCATTCAAGCCATAGAAGTGTTTGTGGAACACGTGACTCAGGAAAACTCAGGATTATTGTAACAGAATTATTACAGGGTTGGGTTACAAAGTTCTACAATTTATTAAAAAAAAGGGACGCAGAGTGGAAAGTAAAATATATCTTTAAAATATTTTTTTAATAGATCTCTTTCTCCCAAAGCACAACTGATAACAGTCACTGAATGGAATGATAACATCCAAAGTGGGTGTTGTATTGGGTGTCCTAATCTATTTTACCATAGATTAAATGAAAGACGAGAGAAAAGTAGATGGTAGAGATGGTTAAACAAACAGAAATGAGGCTAATGTAATAGATGAACTTTTCATAGGATTAGTCTAACATCTGATTATGTGGTCACTTATAGTTGAATAATGTGTGTAAGTGAGCCAGTGTGGTAACAGTGGCCACACATCCATGCACAACTGTGCATATACTTCACTGCTGTGAGCCATTGCTTAAACAAATGGCACCATATCCCTGAGCATGACCATAAATTATTCTAAAATACAGTCCAAACTCTGACACTGTGCTCACATGAAAAGAGTGCTCATAATTTAGGTTAAATTAAGTAAATAAAGTACTTTAGCTTTTTTCCACCCCTTTGATTTCATGTGGGGAAACAGTACTTCTCCTCAACCTCCATTTTTCAGAGTAATAAGATGTTAGGTGTGGAGAAGACCCAAATGCACACTCGGGCAAAGCACAAAACCAAAGTTTAAAACCAACCTAACACAAAACGTAAGGAGATTTGTGTTTGGCGTGTTATTTCTTTGTTGTAACCAAAAGCAAGTTTAGAACTTTTTTTTGGGGGGGGGGGCTGAATTATTGGTAGACACTGAAACAGGGCATCCAAGTATTTAAGTTGCTTTTGAAAGTAACATTGAACTTAAATGGTGATTGTTGTGATTTGGTACTTTATTAATAAAACTGAATTGAAAACTTACTTTAGTTGTTACTCACTTTTAGTAAGTACTTACTAATAGCAAAAAAAAAAGTATTAAAGTAAAAAGTACTATGTTTATATAGTAAAGGGTAAATACCAGAATATACAGTAGATGTAATACAAAGGTTAATCACTAGATGTCGCCACTGTTCAGTTTTGAAGTTAGGTTTTGGTGAGTTCTGAAAAACCTGCACTTTCCATTTTTACTTTGCAGAACACTCCAGTTTGCTTTCTCTTTTAGAACATTATTTATTTATTTTAAACCCTGTAATAAATGAGATATTGCTACATTATGCAGAAAAATTATTAGTGTTGAGTATAAAAGTCAACTTTTTGGAAAAAGAGCAAAGCATAGTGCTGTATATTTCATCACAACATGGATACAATAGGATGAAGTTATTGTTCCAAAGACCTGAACAGAAAGTTCCATGTTTAGATTCACAGCCACTGTAAATCCTTTTTAGCTGTGACTAGGGGGTTCTTGGTGGCTTTTTGCCACTGTGTTAGCACCATCCGGGCAACGTACACTGGTTAGTTCTCAGAGGACTTCCCAGCCAGTGCTTTAGTGCTCTGTGACAAGTTCTTGAATTTGTATTAGTGGATCATTAACATGCCAAATGATGATAATGGATTGTTGTGTTTAAAGGAGTACATTTGCATCACAGAGTTGTCATCTGAATGTTACCAGAAAGCTATCAACAGTTATTTAGCACATGTAGTAATTTTAATGCTAGCAGGGTTATTACAAGTCATTGTACAGAGAAATGCTTTTTCTTGGTACACATGACAATAAACGCTTTGAATCTTGAATCTTGAAGTCAGTATACCCCTGCATGTACCTTTGTGCCATTCCAGTTTTATCTCTGGTTCTTCTACCCAAACGTATAGTCCCCATTAGAAGTAGTCTAATGGGGACTATAACTATAACTATAGTTATAGCTATAACTATAACTATAACTTTAACAAACCAGTTAAAGGGAAATGTTAAACTTTATTGATGGGAAGCACCAAATATCTGTACTGTGGCTGTTTTATGTCTTCACCTTGCTGAGATCGTTTGACTCCTGGAATCATGACTTTCAGTGTTCTGGACATAACACATGGTGGCAGCAGTGCTCCACTGAGAATATTGTGCTCATCAACACTGTTGGCTACTGAACACTCATATGGCTTATATCTGAGTTGGCAACAACCCACACAACACAAACATAGCTGCTTAATCTGCTGTGGAGGCAAGGTCCAGACTCTAAAAGCTCTTGTCCCACCTCACCATACCTCCAGTGGAAACTTTTGACTTATCGCCTTCTATTAAACAGAAAACTTTAAAAACTACCATTATTAGTAAAGACTGTAGATATAATGATCCATTTTCCTCTCTGTGGGGCTCTGGCTAATGAAAGGTATGCTAGTTTTTCATGATCTGCCACCATTGATGGCCAAAATAATCAGAAAATTAGGCACCCTCAAGAATAAATCTGTCTTTGGTGAACCAACCTGATAGGTGTTTATTTAGAGAGCCACAATCCTTTAAAAACGAAACATGTTGCCACATGTAGCAGCTGGCTGAGAGTAGAGGGGCTGACCTTCAACTTGTGCGTTTCCTGTGTTTTTGGCAGCTCTTATGTAATGGCTTGTGAGATGCAAGTTGCTAGCTCAAATTGCAATGCACCTTCACAAATTTAAGAGGTGAAACCATCTTGAAAGTTTTTGTGCAAAATAAAAGTTATTTAGTATAAATTTTAAAAAAAAATCAAACAGTGATATGATGAACGCTCTTTATAAAAATTCTGTTTTCTGTAAACAGTGATGCTGAAGTTAATGACCAGCAAGCAAGTGGCGATTCAGTCGTCCAGTTGTTGACTGCAAATACTTGGAAGAAGTAGTTGAATGCAAAAATCTTGAGTGCAATCAGCAGAAGTTGTAGTGAAGTTTATGCTCATTTTGTTACATTCAGATATTATCGTATAAAACAAAGTTCATTCAAACAATTGCTGTCTAATTTATAAATTGAGACAGATTGCCAACAGACTGCAATCAGTCTGAGTCAGTTTGCAAACATGAGGACACATTTCTTTACAATAGGGGAATCTGCTCAGCTGGTTGCCAAATAATTGTATTCTGGCTATATTCCTATATAAAAGCAAGGTGTCTGGGCACAGGAGGCAGAGCAGGCCATCCACTAAGTGAGAGGTTGGCAGTTCAATCCCTGGCTACTGCAGTTTGCATGCCAAAGTATCCTTGGGCAAGACCCTAACCCCCATAGTTGCCGTACCATTGTGTTCATCAGAGTATGAATGTGTGGAAATGTTAGATAGAAAGCACTTAAGGACAGAAAAAAGTGCTCGTATGAATGCATGAATGAACCACGTTGAATAAAGTGATTTGAGTGATTTTGAGATTTTCTAGTAAGTAGTGTAAGTGCCGGGTGGCGGCCAGGAGCGGAGGCCCTGGCGGACTGACCCCCGGCTGCCAAGACTGGCAATAGGGACATGGAATGTCACCTCTCTGGTGGGGAAGGAGCCTGAGTTAGTGCGTGAGGTTGAGAGGTACCGGCTAGATATAGTCGGGCTCACCTCTACACATGGCTTGGGCTCTGGAACCAGTCTCCTGGAGAGGGGCTGGACTCTGTCTCGGTCTGGAGTTGCCCCTGGTGAGAGGCGGCGGGCTGGGGTGGGTATCCTAATATCCCCTCGGCTTGCTGCCGGTACGTTGGGGTTTTTCCCGGTGGACGAGAGGGTTTGTTCCCTGCGCCTTAGGGTCGGGGAACGGGTCCTGACTGTCATCTGCGCTTATGCGCCGAGTGGCAGTTCAGAGTACCCAGCCTTCTTAGAGTCCCTGGGGGGGGGGGGGGTGCTGGAGGGTGCTCCACCTGGAGACTCTGTTGTCCTGCTGGGAGACTTCAATGCTCACGTGGGTAACGACAGCGAGACCTGGAGGGGCGTGATTGGGAGGAACGGCCTCCCTGATCTGAACCCGAGCGGTGCTCTGTTATTGGACTTCTGTGCTAATCACAGTTTGGCCATAACGAACACCCTGTTCGAACATAAGAGTGTCCATAAGTGCACGTGGCACCAGGATGCTCTAGGCCGTAGGTCGATGATCGATTTTGTAATCGTATCAGCAGACCTGCGACCATATGTTCTGGACACTCGGGTAAAGAGAGGGGCTGAGCTGTCAACTGATCACCACCTGGTGGTGAGTTGGATCAGGTGGCGGGGGAAGACGCTGGACAGACCTGGTGCACCTAAACGCGTAGTGAGGGTGTGCTGGGAACGTCTAGCAGAGGCCCCAGTCCGCGAGATCTTCAACGCACACCTCCGGCAGAGCTTCAACAGCATTCCGAGGGAGACTGGGGACATTGAGTCCGAATGGACCATGTTCAGCGTCTCCATTGCCGAAGCTGCTGCATTGAGCTGCGGCCGCAAGGTGGTTGGTGCCTGCCGTGGTGGTAATCCCCGAACCAAATGGTGGACACCAGAGGTGAAGGGAGCCACCAGGCTGAAGAAGGAGTCCTATCGGGCTTGGTTAGCCTGTGGGACTCCGGAGGCAGCCGACAGGTATCGACAGGCCAAGCGGAATGCGGCTCGGGCAGTGGCTGAAGCAAAAACTCGGGTGTGGGAGGAGTTCGGAGAGGCCATGGAAAAAGACTTTCGGGCTGCCTCGAAGAGATTCTGGCAAACCGTCAGACGTCTCAGGAGGGGAAAACGGTGCTCTACCTGCACTGTGTATAGTGCTGGCGGAGCGCTGCTGACGTCGACTGAGAAAATTGTCAGGCGGTGGAAGGAATACTTCGAGGACCTCCTTAATCCCACTGACACATCTTCCGAGGAGGAAGCAGAGTCTGGGGATGAGGGGAATGACCCGCCAATTTCCGGGGGCGAGGTCACTGAGGCAGTTAAACAACTCCTTGGTGGCAGAGCCCCTGGTGTTGATGAGGTCCGCCCCGAGTTCCTGAAGGCTCTGGACGTTGTAGGGCTGTCCTAGTTGACACGCCTCTGCAATGTTGCGTGGAGATCAGGGGCAGTACCTGTGGACTGGCAGACCGGGGTGGTGGTCCCCATCTTCAAGAAAGGGGACCGGAGGGTGTGTTCCAACTACAGGGGGATCACACTCCTCAGCCTCCCTGGGAAAGTCTATGCCAGGGTGCTGGAAAGGAGAGTTCGTCCGTTAGTCGAACCTCGGATACAGGAGGAACAATGCGGTTTTCGTCCTGGTCGCGGAACACTGGACCAGCTCTTTATCCTCTCCAGGATACTTGAGGGTGCATGGGAGTTTGCCCAACCAGTCTACATGTGTTTTGTGGACTTGGAGAAGGCATTCGACCGTGTCCCTCGGGGTGTCCTGTGGGAGGTGTTGCGGGAATATGGGGTGTCTGGCCCATTGCTACGGGCCATTCGATTCCTATACAACCGTTGCAAGAGCTTGGTTCGCATTGCCGGCAATAAGTCGGACTCGTTCCCCGTGGGTGATGGGCTTCGCCAGGGCTGCCCTTTGTCTCCGGTTCTGTTCATAATTTTTATGGACAGGATTTCTAGGCGCAGCCAAGTGGCGGAGGGCTTTCGCTTTGGTGGCCTCAGAATCTCATCTCTGATTTTGCAGATGATGTGGTTCTGTTGGCTTCATCGGGTGAGGGCCTCCAGCTCGCACTGGAGCGGTTCGCAGCCGAGTGTGAAGCAGCGGGAACGAGGATCAGCACCTCCAAATCTGAGGCCATGGTTCTCAGCCGGAAAAGGGTGGAGTGCCCACTCCGGGTCGGGGGATGAGTTCCTGCCCCAAGTGGAGGAGTTCAAGTATCTCGGGGTCTTGTTCGCGAGTGATGGGAGAAGGGAGCCGGAGATCGACAGACGGATTGGGGCTGCAGCTGCAGTAATGCGGACGCTGCACCGGTCCGTCGTGGTGAAGAGGGAGCTGAGTGTAAAAGCGAAGCTCTCAATTTACCGGTCGATCTACGTCCCTACCCTCACCTATGGCCACGAGCTGTGGGTAGTGACCGAAAGAACGAGATCGCGGATACAAGCGGCAGAAATGAGCTTCCTCCGAAGGGTGGCTGGCCTCTCCCTTAGAGATAGGGTGAGAAGTCCGGCCATCCGGGAGGGGCTCAGAGTAGAGCAGCTGCTGCTCCACATCGAAAGGAGCCAGCTGAGGTGGTTCGGGCATCTGACAAGGATGCCCCCTGGGCGCCTCCTGGGTGAGGTGTTCCAGGCATGTCCCACCGGGAGGAGGCCCCGGGGCAGACCCAGGACACGCTGGAGAGATTATATCTCTCGGCTGGCCTGGGAACGCCTTGGTATTCCCCCGGATAAGCTGGAGGAGGTGGCTGGGGAGAGGGAGGTCTGGGCCTCTTTGCTTAGGCTGCTGCCCCCGCGACCCGGCCCCGGACAAAGCAGATGAAAATGGATGGATGGATGGATGGATGGATGGATAGTGTAAGAAACAGTACATTTACCATCCTGCAGCAACCCTATCACTATTACTGAATTTGAATGGACAAAAGAAGTAGTTAACTTTTGCATTTAGATGGCATCAGATTAGCCTATTTAATATCGCAGGTATCACACCAACCAGAATGCATGGAAATGGCAACTTGGCCATATCCACCCATCTTATTGCTGTTTTGTCTGGTTTTCACTTAACAGACTGACTTTAACTGACTGCAAGTGGTTGCAGACCTGCTTCCTGTCTCTGAAGCAATCATTTCAAAGGCAATGAAATCGCAAGTTCAGCGCACATGGTTACAATAATAGTCTCTAGCCACTGTTTCCATATTGTTACTGTCGCATAAACCCAGTAAAGTGATCATCAGTGCTTAAAGCTAGGTCTAAGTAAAACACATTAGCAAGTGAAAAAGAAAACGATACAAAGTGCACGATGCAAAGGTTTCAATAGGCAATAGGAGGTGAACCATGGGCTATGGCGAACAAGCCAGCAACAAATGACCCCACTACCACTCCAGCTAGTAGTGCCAGGGTACTGTTGTGTGGGATAGACTTGTCTATCAGAAAGTGCTTAGGCTATTGAACATGAGCAATATAGCTGCCAAGTTGTTAGATACCAATAGAATACATCAGAGCAAGAAAACCAGTGAGACTACAAACCACAAAGCTAGAATTTAGCAGTTTTTGCTCGCCTCTTTTATTTTTTTTCTGTCCTTTCGATGCATTTATTGCCCCACTCTCTCCTTCTCTCTTTTTTTGGAAACTAATCTTCAGTTTTCTCTCCTAGGGGTACGTCGTCCTCTTTCTATCCATCCGGAACGTTCCCTGGCCTTTGCCCAGTACCCTACAGCTGGTCTCCATTGAGCCTCCCCGGGACTTTAACCCCCTCATCCCCCCCTTGTTCTCCCCCACCATTAGCTTACACTCTAAAAAGTAAAAGAGAGCGAGAGAACAATTTGGCACCGGTGCAGCAAAATCCTTTCAAAATTCTCCAAACTTCTCCCACAGTGGATCAGCAAGATAAACATTTATTACTTGTGAATTAAGAGCCTCAGTATTTTTTTTTTCTTTCCAGTTTCTAAGCATGGAACACCCCAAAAGCAGTTCTTTGATTTTATGGAAACCTCTCCCTGACATTCCTTTTTTAAAGTGTAGAACCCTATGGACTCCTCGTTATTAGAGTGCAGAATGAGAAAGGAGCTTAAGAGTTAGGTGGGGGGGTTGGAAAGATGTTTCCGATTGAAGAATGTAAGTCATTAACCCCTCTTCCTCTCAAAACAAAAACACTGTCCTGCAACATGTGTGGGGGTGATTGATCTGTGTATGCGTGTAAATGCTAACTCGTGTGGACAGAGACGCGCTGCACGAGGCTTTTGGCCTGACTGAAATCAATTTTCGACACACTTTAATACAGTTGTGTGTCACATGTAAAGGCCCCCTGTTTTAAAGACAAACACCGCCCACGCATGCATATGCATGGGTACGTACACACACACATCCTCAGTCTCTGATCCCCACCACACCACAACAGACAGCGACACCTCCTAATTGGGATGGATGGATTTCATTATGCAGCATCAAGAGAGTGAGAACAGAGATGGGGGGAGGAGAAAGGGCCAAAAAAGCACAATGTGTTACAATAACAAACATCACAGAGAGATTCAGTTTTTAGCTCCCTGCTCACTTGACACACACACACTCAGATAAGCATTACACAAGTTCTAGCATGACGTACATATATTTACAAGGTGGCCTTTAGTTGCTGAACTTTTCCTCATGTTTTATCTCACTATCAAATGCACTGCACACCCCCAGGAGACATCCGATGGCTTAACAGTAACCAACTCCCTCTCTGAGTCCTTGCTCTCCTTCTCCTATGCCCCCTTTCCATGCCTTTGACTCCTCCGTTGTCACCTCGCTAACGGCGCCTCCTCCCCTCGCCGCAAATCCTTGTCACTGATGTTGTCTTTTTACGCTGACTCAGTGCGCTAATGACACCGAGAGAGCTGTGAGAACAATCATCAAAGGGCCTCCAAGGAGAGCACGCTGATGTGTTGCCATTTGGTCACCATTAAAGTGTTTACGTTGCTTCTTTTCTTTTTAAAACAATATCTGTCACGGGCTTTGCGTCGAGACATTCGTTTCGATGGAACACTGTATATACGATGCCAAACCACAAGCGCAGAAAGGAAAATTATAGACAAACACCATGACAATGCCATTTTTGTGCTTGTTTAGGGTAAATGAGATCTGCCGTGCTCTGGGTTTATTCCTCTTTTGCCTGGAATAAAATAGGCCTGGATTATCCCTGTGACGAATTCTTCTTACATATTAAATGACACAGTGAGGCAAACTGCAGCAAAGGCCAGGATTGAAAACATATTGAGGTCTTAAAAACGAACACAGCCTTGGGTACAGAGTTATTTGATCATAAACTAATAAAAATCTCTGCTTCTTAAATTTTATTTTAACTTCATTAATTTATTCCCTAACCATTGTGAAGCAGGTGGGTGCAGGGTGATGGTGGCTTTTACTTCCATATCAAATTATATGGAGTGCCATTACCAGAATGTAATAACACTATGAAAGTGTATAAAAACCATTAAATCATCCAAAAGCACTAGATTGAGGAAGGACTGTAATTTACTATTTAGTAAAACAAAAGTAAGGGCGGGGTGGGTGGTGGTGGGGACTTGGCTAAGCAAATGAACCAGTGTTACTGATATACTCAGTACTCAGTATGTACACATCATAATAAAGCTAATATGGTTCCACAGCAGTACAAAAGCACCATCTACCGACATAATGAGGTATAACCTCAGTATGTAACCATATAAGTGTTAGAATAGGTCACAATAATAAACAAAAAATAGGAGATTGTTTGATTTTATGTAGCATTTTCCAGCCTACTGCATTTACAGCATTAAAGCTAGACATTAAAGCCTGTGTTTACAGCCCGGTAAAAAAGAATGGTGTTAGCCTCTATGGACAGTTTCTCCCCACGTAACAACTTTGAGTGGTGATTAGGGATGGGTATCATTTAGGTTTTATCTGATACCAGTACCAAACCGGTACTTTTGAAACAGTGCCGGTGCTTAAACGGTGCTCGAACCGGTGCTTGAAGAATGGAGAACACAAAATTGGTACAAAAACCTCTCATGTTCAGCTGTTTTTTTTTTGCAGCTAGAGGGCATATATGGTATCACTCTTGGCTGGAAGCAGTGCTTAATCAATGGGGGGGGGGACACAAACTTTGTCCAAAAACCTCTCATGTTTAGCTGTTTTCCACTTTTTCTTTGGTCATTTTAGCCTTTTTGGCCAGGGTGAAGGGAGCATCTGCCATCAAACAAGAAGACAGCCGCATGTAACTACGACGGTGTTTGCTAGTTCACCTTACATGCATTAATGTAATGACGTGGTTAGCCTACTCAACGTAAATTACACACGAACGACATTAAGCGACTCACCCAGAGAAGAACAGCTGCTGCTGCCATCATCATCCGTCATCATTTCTGCTACACTGGCAGGGCTAGGGGCCAGGACTCTAATCTTCGGGTTTTTGGGGGATGTTGCTAACTTTAACAGGCAACCCACCCACAGTAGATGTGCTCGGTGTGAGGTCTCGCAGCAAGCTATCAAATACGGCGCTTTAAAAAAAACCCGCTATGCGTCGCCAGGTGTTTCATCAGATTTGAGGTGTTACCTCCTTTGACAGTATCACAGTATCACCTTAAAGCACTTGTTGCAGGCCGCTGAGTTTGCATCTTTTGCTGTGGAGTACAGCCAGACTTTTGACCGCTTGGCCTTGGGCATTTTTAATCTGTAGCTCTGCTCTAACAGAACGTACATACCTGGGCCTGCCTACTATCCTTGGAAAGGTAAAATGATTGGCTAGAATTCAAAGTGTATGACATGTCAGGGAAAAAAAGCACCAAAATAAAGCACCGAAATGTGCGCTGCTTTTCGGTCTGGTTACTACCGTTTATGTCAGAACTGGTGCCATCATGGCACCGGATACTGGTACCCATCCCTAGTGGTGATTTTGTTTTATAACTCATTACCTTGGATTTAGGGGTTTGACTGCATTGACCAGTCCTGACACAGGTAGCTGGAGCTGACTGGCGTAAACTGGACCTCTTCACTGTGTGTATGTTAAATATTTTGGAGAACTTTTAATAGATTATCTGGCTCCTGCAATGGTTTGCTATCTGGTACAGAATGGTCTAGAAAGTCGGTGAAATTCTAGTATTTTATTAGTCTGTTGCTTTAAACTGATTAGCTAATATGTGTGTCTTAGTGTTGCACCTGTATGATTTAGGAATGTAGCTCACTAACCAACCTTGCTAGCATTAGCTTATAAAGTACCAGCCCATCCTTTCATGCATGCAAAATGCTAACGTTGAAGATTACAACGGTGGAAACCAAAAACAGCGGCTGATGTCATAATGACTACATGGTACATCTTTTATGTTATCTGTGGTGTTATCTTAGAGTGCAGAGAGCACAAGAAGAGCTGGGGGAGGTAGTTAAACTAAGAATAGATCCTCAATAGTTAGGCCATCCCCAGTGCTTCACTCTGCAGTGTAACAGCATCAGAATTATTATTATTTGAGTAACTTAGATCTACATCGTTAAGTTGATACAGGTTGACAAGCTTGTTAATTTGACGGCTATAGCAGGACGGTTGCCTTATTCGACACCTTGGATTCACATAAGTGGCCACACATGCTAATGTTACAGTTCCACAGCTCACACATTATACTGTAACCTTTTCATACCAACCTTTAAGATGACAAAATGTTAACTCATTTTTGCTGACAACACATGGCCAAATAATTGGTTAACGCAAGTTGAAAGCATGTGGGTACTGGCACTGTGGTTCATTGACATTAAATCTGTCTAATATATCACTGTACAGTTTATTGAAAGTGTTAACATGGAGCACCAGAGCTAATGATCTACAGGGGACAAATGATTTGGCGTCTCATGTGCATGGTGTGATTTATACGGTTTTTATTACAGCTGATTGTTAATAAAAATGATATATTTCACATTTTATGGCACTATAAATATGAGGTTGATCATTAGCAGAAAAGAAATAGTTTATGTTGCTCATCTGTCCTGCTCAATGGATTAATACATCTTCATGTGTTCCTCCACTCTTCTGTTCCACTGCTCTCTCATACACACAGAGTGCAAGTTTATAGTGCAATAATGTGTAGATGTGTATGTGAGACCTGTGTCAGTGCATGGAGGAAATAAATAGCACAAAGCATAGTTTGGTCATAAGAGCAATAAGAGATTTAGGTCTCTAAAGCCTCACTCTGAAATCCCTTAAGATCCCATGACATATATATACACACACACGGACACAGACACACACACTGTGAGAGGAGGGTCCGTGGCATGAGTGGCTAATGCAACAGAGGCAGCTGGATCCGGCTTGGGCTCGTTTCCTGCATTGTTAGCCGTTGGAGTGCGATAAGTCAGTATTTGGACTGCTCAGAGTGGGGCGGTCCTCCCCTGTTTCATCCCCTCAGCTGTGGGTTAACTCTCTCCTGCCACCTGGGCACTAAATCCAACAGCACTTCTACATTAGTTTTTATTTATTTATTTATTTTTAAGGAAAGCAATTGTGAATGCTGTCCGTTACATTTCTTAGAAAGAAAATTGGCCAAAACTGAAAACGGCAGGTCAGACAGAAGAAAAAAAATCACAAAATGAAATTCACAAACAAATTTGCAAATTAATATGCTTTTTTTTCAGTAAAGTATCAGGATATGAGAATGTATAATCATCTCCAGATAAAATTCGCTACAGTTTCTTTAGCTTAGAATAGGGGTGGGAAACAGGGCCAACAATGAACTCTAACCAAATGCTATATCAACAGTTAAAGTAGCTAATAACTTGCTCCTTGACTGATACATTGCTGATGAAAGAAACAGCACTTCAGTCAGTTTCAGCAGCAGCACAGACTCGCTGTAGTCACTTGCTTCAAGTTTCCTGACTATAATCCTTCCTCTTACTGCTTTTTTTGAGAGTGAGTTTATTTTCCTTTTAAGATGTTGATTTGGTCATATTGTACCCATGTGTGGCTTAGACTGAATCGTTCAGTCTTAGATATGGAGGGAGTCTCCTTTCACAGCGCTTGCCATGTTTCTACACTAGCCCAGAACAGACAAACCAACAGAGGGCCTTTTGCCTTCTTAAAGCTGAAGTACAGCAAGTACTTGGGGCGGGTCGTGGTCAGGTGGGTACAGCGGATTGTCCACCAGTTGGAAGGTCAGTGAATCCCAGCCTGGAAACTCCACTCGGCTTGCTGAAGTACCTTTGGTAAACATATTGAACCCATCCATCAGAGAGTGTATGTTTGTTTGTCAATGTTAGAAAGTGCTTAGATAAAGATAAAGTGCTGTATCAATGTGTGTACTAGAAAACACTTTGTGTTCTCGACTGAGTTGAAAGGTACTGAGTATAAGTGCCATGTTTCCATTTGCTTTATAAATAAGAGGAAGAGTGGGTTGTAAAATAGAACCTAAACGCTAGATGCCACTAAATCCCATACTCTGGCCCTTTAAATGACCTCTCTTCATTGACACTATAAATGAACCATTTTCTGCGTACTGCAGAAAGGTAGTTTTGTTTTATAAAATCATCACAACCTTATTAACTCAGAAAAAAACAAACAAAAAAGAAAACTCCAATAACAAAGACTCTGTTGCATAATACCAGCTCATAAGTGCTGCTTGAGTTCTGCGTCTCTGGCCCATAATGAAGCAGCCACATGTACTCTGTTATGTTCATTTGCCCTGAAACAGGTTCAAACGCCTGTGGCTCCAAATACTTGATTGAGTCTAGTTTGGTCAGCACAGCAATGCGAACAATGTGTTGAAAGGTTTATAATGATCAGTGATATCAATTTTAACCTGCAATGAACTGCAAAGTTAGAACTTTAACAACTTTAACCAGAAGCAACTTTTTTAAGGTAGTAGGATGCAGCTCTTCATGCTTGTCAGGCACAATGTAGTAAAATAAGCCAAGGGCAAACCGCACTCTGGTGCGTGTCTTATTTGATCATGTGTCCTTTCTATTAGATCCTTTTTCTCTCTACAAACTCTAGAGCTAAGTGCTCTTCCACAATTTCTTAGAAATAGTAGTTAGTTTAAAACATAAACTATCTGGGACTCTCCACCATTTGACTCTAGAACTGAAGAAGGTTCTCGATGATAGGTGAAAGGGCTTTAAGCAACTTAAAGAAGTCCAGACGCTTTCCAAGCTCCTTAGACTTTAAAACATAAACTTCTGTTTGTGATGTGAGTTTTGCACTGATCCTGCCAGTGTATGCAAAGATCAACGACCACAATGTGTGTATACATCCTTTTGTAAGCTCAGTTTGCTGTGTAATAAGCAGGCAGGACAGCGAGATCCTATCTAAACACTGGGATAACTGTAAGGTGTAAGGTAAACTTAACTGGCAAAACTACCATCTGCAGCAAATCTACCGTATCCCACACAGTAAACACATACGCACAGGTACGTCAAAAAAGAGAAACCAAACATATATATAGCAGGCTAGTTCCTGCTCTGTACACATTTGATACCTTTGAGATAAGTTTGGTGTGTGTATAGAATGCATCTGAGACAGACAGGCGGACAGTATTGTTTAGTGAGGTGTTAAAACAGGCTTCTAAATGTATGTTTAATACAATGTACAGCATGACCGCAAATTCAAACTTGACTAAAAGAAAACTGCCTCCAGTTGAGGCAGATGTCCTGTACTGGACATGTGATAGTCATCTTTGTGGAAGGATAAAAGAGAAAGATACAGCATTCGATTTCTTTAAATGAGTAAGTATAACACATTGAATAATTATTATTTTTGAATAATAATTACTTATGTTACTTATTACTTATACAGCTAGTATGCTTATATATATATATATATACACACACCCAGCACGCCCCTGCGGGCGGTTTATCCTTCAAGCTCGGGTCCTCTACCAGAGGCCTGGGAGCTTGAGGGTCCTGCGCAGTATCTTAGCTGTTCCCAGGACTGCGCTCTTCTGGACAGAGATCTCCGATGTTGTTCCCGGGATCTGCTGGAGCCACTCGCCTAGCTTGGGAGTCACCGCACCTAGTGCTCCTATTACCACGGGGACCACCGTTACCTTCACCCTCCACATCCTCTCGAGCTCTTCTCTGAGCCCTTGGTATTTCTCCAGCTTCTCGTGTTCCTTCTTCCTGATATTGCTGTCATTCGGAACCGCTACATCGATCACTACGGCCGTCTTCTTCTGTTTGTCTACCACCACTATGTCCGGTTGGTTAGCCACCACCATTTTGTCCGTCTGTATCTGGAAGTCCCACAGGATCTTAGCTCGGTCATTCTCCACCACCCTTGGGGGCATCTCCCATTTTGACCTCGGGACTTCCAGGTTGTACTCGGCACAGATGTTCCTGTACACTATGCCGGCCACTTGGTTATGGCGTTCCATGTATGCCTTGCCTGCTAGCATCTTGCACCCTGCTGTTATGTGCTGGATTGTCTCTGGGGCATCTTTACACAGCCTGCACCTGGGGTCTTGCCTGGTGTGATAGACCCCAGCCTCTATGGATCTTGTGCTCAGAGCTTGTTCTTGTGCTGCCATGATTAGTGCCTCTGTGCTGTCTTTCAGTCCAGCTTTGTCCAGCCACTGGTGGGATTTCTGGATATCAGCCACCTCCTCTATCTGCCGGTGGTACATACCGTGCAGGGGCCTGTGCTTCCATGATGGTTCCTCGTCTCCCTCCTCTTTCTTGGGTTTCTGCTGCCTGAGGTATTCACTGAGCACTCGGTCAGTTGGGGCCATCTTCCCAATGTATTCTTGGATGTTCGTTGTCTCATCCTGGACTGTGGTGCTGACACTCACCAGTCCCCGGCCCCCTTCCTTCCGCTTAGCGTACAGCCTCAGGGTGCTGGACTTGGGGTGAAACCCTCCATGCATGGTAAGGAGCTTTCTTGTCTTTATGTCAGTGGCTTCTATCTCCTCCTTTGGCCAGCCTATTACCCCAGCAGGGTACCTGATCACGGGCAGGGCGTACGTGTTGATGGCCCGGATCTTGTTCTTACCATTCAGCTGACTCCTGACTATATATATATATATATATATATATATATATATATATATATATATAAAGTGCCAAATCATTATACTGGTCACCTCAGGGCAGTGGTTGGGGGTGTTGGCTATCTGAAAAGCACTAAAAGATTTAGGTTTCCTTTTGTAAAAGAGATATTTGATCTTCATGGGAATAACCTGGTTAACTCAAGATTAAATTTAAAAAATGATCTTTTAGATTTTGTATATTTTTATTGTGGTGGTTTTTGTGCTGTCATTCTGTTCTTGTTATTGTCTTCATGTGGAACTGGATGGTGTAACCTAACCCAAAAATTTTTACTGCATATATTCTTGCTAACTCAGCTAAAGTACAGTTTTAAAAACCCAGTTCATAAATAAATCGCAGCTGAGTTTAAATAATTCTTCCAAACTTTATTGACTCAAGAAATCAATTAGCATCATAAAGCATAAGCATTCCCAAAATAAAGTTTAACTTAAAAACAATAGTGCTAAGAACAATTTTTCAGCTTAGTTTGCAGCAAATGAGCACCATCTGCAGCAGTGGTATCTCTGTTTTGCAAGAGGCAGCGTAAGTCAGTCAGCAGGTTCAGGTCATATCCCACAGTGGTCCCTCTCTTTCCTATGACCTGAGACTCATCTCCCTCTGAATATCCATATACCTTGGCAAGACCCTCAAAGCCTCATCTGGCACAGAGACTTTTGTCCTAAGCTATTCTTAGGACAAAAGGAAAAGCTTCTCACCCCAGTCAGTGTCCTGGAAACTTTTGGAAGTAGTCTTTGAAGTAGTCACTTCCTGCCTACAGAGTACATTAGGTTAAAGACACACTGAAATTATATTTATCATAAAAATGCTGATCAGTGAGCTCTTTCATCTGTGTAATAAAGAAAGAAAAACACGGGTTGTGTAAAAAAGAAAACTTGCTCAAGAGATCCCATTGAGCAAAGGGGCTGGAATTGTTTGAAGCCTGTTAGCTGTTGAAGCCTGAGAATCACAATTTCTGTTCACATTATTTTTATTTATTCCCATCATACATTTCAGTGTTTAATATCCATAGGCTGGCATCTAATTGTTGGAAAAATAGATGTGTGTGCATGTGTACATATGCAAAAATGCAGTGTCATTTGTATTCAGTAGAAAACTCACTAAAATGTGCTTTCCAAACTAAACCCAAAAAGCTGTCACAACAAAGCACAAAGTAGTAATGTGCTTCTACTTTCAGAAAATAGCAGCTGAGTATATAGACAGGTAAAACTTGAGCAAAATGAAAACAAGGGTGGGTTTTTATTGTGTAATAGACTGACCGCGGCCAAGGCTGTGCAAAAATAGAAACATAATGTGATCCACCAGTGTTGCACAACTGGTTATGGGTAGGGGACTCTTGACATGTGTTATTAAGTTTTGAGAGGCTGCCATATCCAGGCAGCACGTTTCGCGGCTGTCGGCTTTGACGTCAGAGAGGGAGAGAGAAACAGACGTGGAGTGGAGGACGGAGCAGAGGGGAAAAAAACCTTGAATTTCACTCAGATACATTTGTCTGTCTCTTTCTGTTCCAGTGTGACACCCTTTCAGTTCATTTTAATATCGAGCAGTTGGTAACTTTGATGTTTGTGTATTTATTTTCCTTCTTTTATTTGTCACATAAAGTAAGTAACATTTATAAAATGCCTTTGCACACAAGTGGTCACAAAATAGACACAAAATAGAGTGAAATAAATAAAATTAAATGCTGTAGTATCAACAAAAAGCATAGCTAAACAAAAAAGTATTTTAAAATTGTATTATTTAACCCATCTTATATCTTTTCACTCATGTCCACTAATCAAAGTATGCTAAATCATTCAAGCTAAAATGTAAATAAATACATTTCCAGGTGTATCTGCCGATCTGCCTCCTTTGTGCAGAAATGCACATAAGCAAGTCAAGCCACCAGGCGAACAACTAGACTCATGAGGTGTGTTTTCTTTCTCGATGCTATCATTACTTTAATATATCGCTGCAAAACAAACTGTAGTGTGACTATTATGTCCTACCATAAGACTTTTAGTCAAGAGCTAACACCCCCCCCCCCCCCAACTTTGTACAACAGAAACAGGAAATTTCACTGCAGATTAAATCTAAGAAAAAAAATCTAATTCTGTCTTTGTGTAACTGGCCGGGGGAGTTGGCTGAGAACACAGCACAGTTAAAATAAAAATAATTGTTAAGGATTGACCTCAAATTAATGCCAAGATTCCTCCCAGATGTGTAAACATCTCATCTTATAGTGCTTCCTAAAGAAGACACAATAATCATTATATGACAATGATAGATGCGTTACTGGCTCCTGTAGTTAACTAGCGACACAGTGGCACAAAGAGAAAGCACAAGGCCAATTCTAGCCCCACTGCCTGAAACCATATTTTCTGCTTGGTAATTATAGTTCAATATATAACTTCTAGCTCCATGTTGTGTTTGAAGGCACTTACCCCCTATAAGTGGACACAGACACACATTATTAGACTGCCCTCCTACGAATAGTTGCCAAGGACACAAGTTGAGGCTAGACAAGTATTTATCTGTAAGTAAGCATGCACAGCAGTTGAGCTGATACAGTAGCCCTGAGCAACAGGGGTTCAGTTCATGTAGTGATTTTATAAAGATGGCACAAATATTATTCATTAGCACCATGAATATAAGAAAAAGATTTCTTTTTATGACTCAGCAGTTGTATTTATTTATGTTATATGCTCACATGATCTTACTGAACATAACTGGCCATAAACTGGCCACAAGCCTGTAAACACATAGGCACCATTCCTATCCTTTCATTGTTTACCCGGGCCTTGTGAAGACTGCATGAGCGTCAGAGTTCTGGTTCTAGTCAAGTTCCTAGTCTGTGAAGTCATGTGGATGCTGAGATTACAGGCCCCCACAGGCTAACAGCTAATATCACACACAGTTTGACTTGACGATTTCATGATTGCATGCTTTTGTGAGCTCGATGAAGCCAAAAGAGGAAGAAGAAGAAAAAAAAAAAGAATAAGATGAACTGCACAGATGCTGCATAGAAAAAACAGCCACTGGTGTCTTCACCATACTGGCCAAAGCAAACTGATGCGTCTCACCTCATGTATGTTACCCTTGGCTTTAGATGAACATGTAGCAATAACTTTTGACTAACTCGCCGAGAACTGAGATGTAGGGTGCTCCCATTGCCTGCCCATCGCCTTCTCCCTCAACTCATCTCGCTCAGCCCAAAGCCATTATGGTTAGATGAAAATGTGCTTATTACACAACGCTTCCCAAGCCCCAACACCCCCACCCTGCAACAAGACATATTTGTCCATCATAAAATGCCGCGTTAATAACCCATCACACGTAGCTTTCCCAACGCTGTATATTTATCTGAGGCTTTGCCCAGCGTTCAAGCAAAACAAACACGCCACTGCGGTCAATCGTGCAGTGCGAGAGAATGGAGAATGCGGTCTCGGGTATGTTCGATATGCCATGAGCGGTTTGTTGTGAGTTTAGGACGGTGAAGTTAAACTCCGGCCAGTATGACTTTCTTACCAATCAAACTAAATACAATCTGTGTAAGTATGGGATTACACATTTACAGCTCATTTGATTCAGTGGATTATAAAATCCAAGAGCTATCAGTAGAACAGGACATAGACTGCTGTCACACTTTTACAGTGGCAAAGCCAAGCGTAAAGCACGAGGCTTACGGGTTCAGAAAGAGGTTAGTATGTTAGAAGCCTGAGAGTTTACATTGTCATTTCATGTTTACATCAGTGTTGGAATCCAATTAACTCCTTAAAAAAATAAAAATAAAGCAAGCAAACAAACAAAACTACAGGCCTACTCTTGTACAAGCAAAACCATCACTTACAAGACCCTACAGTAATACAAAGAAAACAATCATATGACCTATGCCCTATGAGCAAGTGCTTTGGTGACAGTGACAAAGAAAAAACTCCCTTTTAACAGGAAGAAACCTCCAGCAAAACCAGGCTCAGGGCGGCCATGCGCCACAACCTGTTGGGGTTAAATAAATAGACCATTAATTCCTAAAAATACTTTGCAATTTCAGATCAAAGATCCAGTTTTCTGTTTTTGAAATAAAGCAGGTGCTTTATATTTGGTAGGTCATATTCTATAAAATAACTACACAGCTGCTCAGTGTGGTTCACAGTGACGCAACACAATGTTGTGGCCTGAACAATTTTGAAAACACCAAACAGATGAAGAAATGCACAGCATTTTTATGGCTTACAATAAAAATCCAAACGAGAAAAGAGACGCATGCTTGGATAATGATTAATTAAGGCATCCTTCTGTCATCGCTGGTGGTCAATAACCAGTGCCCCAGACTAACCATGGACTTTCCCCTCTGTCCAACTAGGCCTCTTTGATAGAATAGAGAGCATTTTTTGTCTTCCCCCCCATGTTCCGCCCTCAGTCAGACTTTCCCTTCTTTTCCGGGATTAAAATTGGCAACTTTCTGGTCACGAGCTTCTCTAATTCCGTGTCTCCGTGTAACTATTGCCTCATATTTTCATTTGGTGGGTGATAGTCCACCAATGCAGTGGTGCTAGGAGTTTGGACTTCTAACATATCATTACTGGTCCACTGGGAGAAACTTGAAAAGATTAATGATGGTTTCATTCAATATAGGGATTTATGGCCGCTGGCGTCGTCGTGGTAACAAGCTACAGTTGAGCGTAGGTGGGTAAACAGTGTGGTTAGTGCTTTGAATATGTGCAACCGGGATCCCACAGTGTGTGAGCGTCTGTGTGTGTCTATAGAAAATGTCTAAGTCTAGTTATTTGTTTTGTGTATAGTGTGCACTCAGCTTGAATTTGGCTATGTATATTTATGCATTAGATGTGAAGCTGCATCAATGTTTGAGTGTTCTGGTTTTCCTCTTGTTGTCAGGTAACTGTTTAATCCCTCAACTCCCAGCTTCCCAGAAGTCTCACTTATCATCACCGAACTACAGCAGACGACATTGCACCTGTTAATGTACCTACAGCTAGCATATGTAAACCTCCAGACAGGAAGTAGCGATCCTGCTGAAACCTGTTAACATGAATCATAGTGTCACAACATGACTTACAAGTCTTATTAAACAAGAAAATTATGCACATTGCAATGTAAAATGTGTGCTGCGTATCTCTCCGTGGTGCACATTTTTCATCTCTATTGCATGTTTAAAAAGTGATTCAGAGTTATTGTTTCCTTTGGGAATTCATTAAAAAGGCAGCTGCAACTGTGGCATTTCTCTTTAAACCAAACTTGCACCACAAGTTGTTTACAAAATAAAGGGTGGGATCATCATCTGACTATGCACTACAAATGCCAGTGTTTAACAAAAGCAAAAAACTTTCACTATTTGTGGTGTTAATTAAGTGTTAACATATTTATTCAGGTTTTTAGGGAACCACATGTTTGGTCATTTACATTGTCCAGTTACTTTTGAGCTTCTGAAAATGTGGGAATATGCATTAAAAATAGTTGTAATTCCTGAACAGTTACTGCAATACTTTGGTTAAACCCCTTGAAATAAAATGGAAAATCTGTTCTTTATCTCAACTGATTTAAAATCATCTGCAGTGGTGAAATTTAAAAAGCTGTGTCACTGTCCAAATATTAGTGGGCCCAACTGTATACACATACACATGTGTAAGTGTATATAAAAACATATACACAAATATATATCCATCCATCCATTCGCTTATCCTTTCCAGGGTCACTGGAGCCCATCCCAGCTGTCATAGGACGAGAGGGGGGGTACACTGTGGACACGTCGCCAGTCTGACACAGACAACCATTCACACTCACAGATTCACACCTATGGGCAATTTAGATTAATCAATTAACCTATCCCCACTAACTGCATGTCTTTGGACTGTGGGAGGAAGCCAGAGTACCCGGGGAAAACCCACGCAAACACAGGGAGAACATGCAAACTCCACATAGAAAGACCCCGGCCTGATGGTGGAATTGAACTCAGGACTTTCTTGCTGTGCGGCAACAGTGCTAACCACCGTGCCACCGTGCCACCCACAGTTTACAAATATATATGTGTACTTTGATTTCAAACAATGTTTCATACTTCTTAATATGTTATGCTGACCATAGTAATATGCTGCACTGGGTAGTTTAGCTAGTGAGTGAATATTTTCCACCTTGTAACAACACATCAACAAGCTCGTTTATTTCCCTCGATTTTAGCTAAAAGCTAACTGCTTTAAAACCTGCATCATCAGCAACACTGTCCTTCTCAGTGGGCCTCACTACCACTGTTGAGGAGGTGTGGATGTGTGTGCTCCTGTGCAGCTGACAGATACTGATTATCACGCTGTAATGACCATGCTCTCTCTGATCTCACTAGCAGACATAAAATGCTATGTCAGCTTTTCTTTTTGAAGTGGTTACTGGCCTTTCTGTGTGGAGTCTGCATGTCCTCCTTGTGGCTATATGGGTTCACCCCAGCTACTTGGGTTAGGGGTTAGGCTGACTGGTAAGTCTAAATTGCCCATTAGTTGTGAATGGTTGCCTGCCTCTATATGTTAGCCCTGTGACCTGTTTAGGATATACCATGTCTCTTTTTCTGTTATAGCTGGGACTGATTACTTGATTTGAAAAAATAATGTAAACAAATCAAAAGAAAGTATTTCCACACACTACTTTGTAAAACTTTACACTAAAGTCTCTAAGGCCGCTGAAAATTCTGGATTCTGATGGGAACGGACTTCTTTTGCAGCACATTCGTCGACCTTGCAACTAAACAATAATCAGGGGACAATGAAGAGTTGCGAGGAATCAAGAGGGAAAAAAATGAGTTGAGACAAGAGGTTGATGGAAAAGAGGAGAAAGCTGTATCTCCCTTCTGTCATCATGGACAGTATGAGATCACTGGTCCGTGGATGAGGTAACAGCCCTACTGAGGAATCGATGGAACTTTTCTAAGTGTACTGTTATGTTTCACAGAGAAAGTCTCCAGGAGTTACTCCAGATCAAATTGTTATCACTGACGACTTTCAGATGGTTCAGAAAAAAAAAAGAAAAAAGAAAAAAAAGAGAACGACAAAGAAGAAGTCACATTGCCACGACAGAATGCTTCTACATCCCCATACATTAAACTGGGCTGCAACCGCACTACATGCCCATGGATTCTTCACATGCCATCTTGGTCGCTATTTACATCCCTCCCTCTGCTAACCAGACAATTGCAAGACTCTGCATCCCAGTGCTATCTTGTATTCTACTTTCATGTGTTATATTCCAACTTTTTTTTCTTTCTTAAGAATTGAGAAACTGTTACAAAATGATTACTCCATTATTGTCATGTCTAACTGTTGGCAACCACATTGCTATGGGAGACAACCTAAATGCTGAATGATGCAGAAAAATCAAACTGGCCTATTGTTAAGTTGAAGTGTAAGGGGAATGTGGCCAGGGCTTTTTAGCATGCAGGTGGAAAGTTTGAGGGGGACTCTGTGGACTTGGGAGTCCAAGGACTGTGTGAGCCAAACTGGCTTGTAGCAAAAACAGGCTTGAACAACTAGGGCGGGAGAGAGGTGCTACAGTCGGAGGAGACAGGACTGCAAAAGACAGGCTGAATCAGGGAGCAATCAGAACAGTTAGTAGCAAAAGAGTAGCAGGGTTGAACACGGCTGCACTGACAGGAAGCAGAGACTACAGTCTGGCAGAGTATTTGCAGAAGTCTTTATTATGCAATTGGTTGTAACCACATTTAGTGTGAAAATGGTGTATGTTTCCTTGAAATGGTGGGCAACAGGCCTGAAGGTATAGTTTCTGTTATTCCCTCCCCCAAAGGCAGGCAGGATGTAACTGGTTCCATTTATTTGTCTGTCTGTCTGTTTGTTAGTGGTCTGGCAGAGTATTCAGTTTTCAAGATATCGCTTTCAAGTTTTAAATTTGCTTGAGCTTATTTTAGGTGAAAATCAGTAAAGACTTTAAATTAACCACAGTCATTTATAGATCATCCTCAAAGCTAGGTTGGCTGGGTATTTGACTTTGAGCTTGAGCACTGAAAATTAAGGTCAAAGTTGACCTTGAAAAGAAAATTTAAGAAACCATATTGAGTAATATGCCCTATGAAAGGGCATGGAGAGAGCTGTACAACACACTTTTTAGTTTTTTTTGTATGATGTCCTACAACGTTGCAAGTTTTTACAGCTTATAGAAGCCACGAATTTCAGCCGATTGTGCTCCAATCATATGGCATGATAAAATACAGGATTTTAGTATGAAATGATTCAAGGTCATAGGTCAAAGGTCAGGGTCAGGGTCACAGAAATTGTAAAAAAGCTTTTTGACCCGCAGTCTATCTGACCCAGATAGACTGCAGGTCATAACTTCTTACCTGGAGTTCAGCTCACCTGACACTCGGACGGTGGCCGCCTCGGGCTGCCTCGTGCCGCCTCGCCCTTTCCTTCATCCACCTGCTGGCCTCCACCACTTGCTAATGTTACTGAATCTGTGGAAGCTCCGCGATAGCCACCGCACAATCTAAATCCCATCTAAATCCCAGTAACGATTAACACGTTCCTGATTTTGGCATAATAACTAGTTACCACAATAACGTAGTTACTGTAACGCGTTACTTAACGCGTTAGTCCCTACACTGTTTATAAGGCTCAGATTTTGGTGTTCTAGGTGCTGTATGTTTGTTTTTTCTTACAGGTGCAGCAGTTGGTGATACATTGTGCATTTCTATTTGTACTCTCTCCTTTTATTATATTTTCCCACTCCCTTTCCCCCCTGCCTGTCTGCCTTAGACTCGTACTATACCACATAATGTAATAACTTAAATAACACAAATAGAAATTAATAAATAAACAGATAAAATATTCACATGAACAACCGGAGGCTACAGAGTTTTTATATACAGTTAGGTCGACAAATATTAGGACAGATACAACTTTTTTTTTACATTTTGGTTGTGTGAGGAACGCAAGCCTTTTATTTCAGGGGCTCAAAAGTAATTGGATAAATGAAATAACTGAAAATAAAATGTTAATTTCTAATACCTGGTTGAAAACTTTGTGCTGGCAATGACAGCCTGAAGTCTTGAACTCATGAACATCACCAGATTGTCGGTCTCCTCCTTTTTAGTGCTCTGCTAGGCTTTTACTGCAGCGGCTTTCAGTTGGTGCTTGTTTGTGGGCCATTATGTTCACAGTTTAGTTTTCAACAAATGAAATGCATGCTCACTTGGGTTAAGATTAGGTGACTGCCTTGGCTATTCAAGAATCATCCACTTCTTTGCCTTAATAAGCTCCTGGATTGCTTTGGCTCTGTGTTTTCGGTCATTGTTCATCTGTATTATGAAATGCCACCCAATTCAACTTCAATCACCAACCTTAAATAAACTCCAGGCCTTTTATTTGCTTAATTAATAATGACATAATGAACGAACTGCCCACACCTGCACATGAAACAAGATTTGAGTCAGTTGTCCAATTACTTTTGAGCCCTTTAAAAAGAGGGTAAAACTTCTTCATCCAAGTTGAATGTGAATACCCTCAGATGAAAATTGAGAGTCTACACATTATGTCTATGTCCATTATATAACTATAATTGGAATATGTTTCAGTTAACAGGTTAAAAAAACATGTGGCAGTGTCCAAATATATATGGACTGTAGCTGTTCTTAGAAAAGCAAAATGTGTTTGGCACCACACTATTCAGATCAAAATTCTGATTGCAAAAGGTCCCAGATGGGACAGGATTTTAAAGAAATGTGTGCCCACACAGAGCTGATAAACAAGTTGAAAAGTAGGACTATCTATATCAGGGGTGGGCAACTCAAAGGGTGGTGTCCTGCAGGTTTTAGATGTTTCCTTGATACATCACAGCTGATTTAAATGGCTAAATTACCTCCTAAACATGTCTTGATGTTCTCCACAAGCCTGTTAATGAACTAATCATTTGACTCAGGTGTGTATACCCAGGGTGAGATCTAAAACCTGCAGGACACCGGCCCTTGAGGCCCGGAGTTCCCCACCCCTGATCTATATTCTTAAACTCAGCCTAACCTCTCTTAGGAAAACTTTCTTGTAATTTCTTTAAGGCCTTATTAAAGGACATTCAAAAGCTCTTCTTTGGATGTTGGCTGATTTTTTGTGATGTTCTCTGTCAAGATGATCACAACACTCAATAGTGTTGAGGTTTGGGCTCTGGGGAGACCAATCCATGACTGATAGTGTTCCACTGTGTAAGCGCGTGGTCCTGTTTGAATCCAAGTATACTTTTGCAATATTGCAGATGAGCTTAAGATCATTTTCATACTGAAAAATGAATCAATTGAAAATCACATCATATTGAACATTGATATAATTTTGAGATTTGCAAAGTCTTGCATTGTTTTATTTGTACATAGTGTCCCAAAATCTTTTGCAAAGAGGGTTGTACACAAGCATCCTGCAACCTCACCTTTAGCCTAGTCTGCAAGAAGCTGCAGTGAGTTGGAACGTTAACAAAAAGCTGCCAGATTTTTAACAAGATGAATTACTTAGCAAATGTGTTTATATCTTTCCGCATTGATTTTTTTAAATATGTTATGAAACAAGCACAACTCATTGTCCAAACCAAATACACACTCCTCAGTGGAATCTGAGGTTGTAGTGGTGGGGCATTCCTTATTTGACGTTCTGTATAAATAGAACTTTAAAAAAAAAAAAGTTTGATTAATAGGTTTTTGTGTTTGTTTCCACGGGTTTAGTTTCAAAGTTATAATGTTCAACAAAAGTAAATACATTAAAATATTTCCAGATAATGTGATATTACCTGTAAATAGCAGAAGTAGGTTTTTTCAAACCTTGAATGGGTACTGTACATATTTTAATCAATGTAAACCTACAGTCATCTGTACTGGTAAGGTTCATTTTGTATGTAAATGCCAATAATATATGTAGTTAGTGGCAATTTGAAACTGACTCCAGATCAGCGTCAAAATGCACAACTTTACAGTAGAGAAAAACATTTTTCATTTGCCTGAGCAAAACAAGTTACAAGAGGGCCCACTAGAGGATGCCTGACTTCACCCCATCTCATTAAGTCTGTTTGTGATTGTTTGGTCAGAGATATTCACACCAGTGGTCTGCTGGAGATCATTTCGTAGCTCTCGCAGGGCTCATTCCATTTTTTTTACACAGAGGTGCAGATACCAGTCCTGCTGATGGGTTAAGGACTTTCTACAGCCCCGTCCAGCCCCCTAGTAACTGCCTGTGTTTGGAATCTCCTCCATGCTCTTGAGACTGTGCTGGGAGACACAGAAAAGCTTCTGGCAATGGCCTGTATTGCTGTGGCATCCTGGAAAGGTTCTGTAGGGTCCAGGTATTGCCTCATGCTACCAGTAGTGATGCTGACCCTGGCCAAAAGTAATGAAAAAACAGTCGTAAAAGATGAGGAGGGGAAAAAATGTCAGTGGTCAGCACTTGCAAAACCATTTATGTTTTGTAGGTTGTCTCTAGTGCACCTGCTTTTTAAATGCCAAAGCACCTGAAATTGATTAACAACCCCCATCTGCTACTGACACACTCAATATCCCAGAGGTTTCACTGACTTGATGCTATACCAATAATTATTTTTGAGCAGTATATATATCTGTGCAATACATCAGTGCAGTGCAACATTTTATGGATTCGTAAATAATAACTTAGTACTCCAGCACTCCACCCTTACATGCAGATATTGTATTTTGGCTTCAATAACACAGCATGGCAAAAGTGCTAATGTTCAAGCTTCAAAACCTGGGTTCAAGAAACAATTGGTGGCTACATCCACCTGAGTTTCTCAGCCTTTTTTGGATCGCATCTCATATTTGATGAAGCAGATATTTCATACTATGTTTCTATACCACTTCTTTTTGGCTGTCTCTGAGTCTAACCCGGCTTGCACCAGTACAACATTAAGTAGTGCACTACAGCACCCTTCTGAAAAGAACTAAATTAAATGTTTTTTTACAGCAACACATAAGCCACTTTGGGAACTCTGAGTGAAAAAGAGAGAAAAAAATAGTAGCAACCCAGCAAACCAAGAAAGAAATT
Source organism: Rhamphochromis longiceps (assembly GCF_057381845.1). Lineage (NCBI taxonomy): Eukaryota > Metazoa > Chordata > Actinopteri > Cichliformes > Cichlidae > Rhamphochromis > Rhamphochromis longiceps. Next base: position 11,188,524 of record NC_140564.1, on the reverse strand, counting down.
GAATAGCTGTTGTTAGATGAAAAAATAACAAAAAGAAAAAGATGGCAAAATAAGGGGTGATTGATGCAAACGATGTTTGACAGTCTCTTTCTATCTCTTAGTATCTTACGGTCTCATTTTTCCCTTCTGGTTCCCTCCCTCTCTGTGTTCAGAGCCATCATAAACAGCACTAATGCTAACAGAGTAACCCTGAAGCTTGCCTACAGGGTTTGTGACCATGGTAACAGAGCCAAACACACAGCCCTGACAAAACCGCTAATATATTGCAGAAGAGGCTTTACGGCTCCTGGGCTATGTAGTCTGTGCACATAGATCCACACACACACACACACACACACACACACACACACAAAACCAGCACTCACACACTTCTGAGGTAGCCTGTCAAGTGGGCGATAGAGACACAGAAAGAGTGAATGGTACAGAATTTATTGATGGAATTCTGCGTGTGTGCGTGTGTGCGCGGGCGTGTGTGCACATGCATGCGTGAGAGAGAGAGTTAGAAGCGAGAAAGGAAACATCTGCATTTCAACACATGAACACTGCATGTTCCAAAACCTGTATAGGAGAAAGCGCCTGTTAGGGCCATTTACTTGCTTGCTGACAACATGTCCACATTTACATCTGTGTGCGTTTGAGTGTGTGTGCATGTGTCCATGTGGTTCCATTTAACCCTTTCCTTTGAGTGTGACACCATTTAACCTGTGGGCTGCTGCAGTGTGATTCCATTTAACACCACATTTCCGCTTGTCTGAGATGCATCTGGATGAATCTCAGAAAAGCGGAAATACACACACACTCACATGCACATTCATCTGTGCTATTACGTTAGACTTGGCTGCATGTGGAGATGCAAATACAAACACAATCAGCCGGCCGCAAACACATTCACACATGCGTGTTCCCGCACTCGCTAAAGACATGCCACCATCCTCCACTTAGTTTACCCCTAAAGTCGGTTCTGTTGCATTGCTTGTGTATATCAATCATCGGGCACAGATGATGACTTTGTTTTATTTTGAAAATGGTTTTTAAATGAGACCGCAACATGTTAAAGCTGCACTTGGCAAGAAGGTTAGAGGAAAAATAAACCAGCTCTATGGAAATGCAACAAAACGTGCCCCAGCTCTACCAATAACCATAGTGAACGACCTTATTCTGATATAATCGTGTAGTATCAGCAGTACTTTTCAAAACTCTTTTATTCTGATAGGGTTATTATGGCATTTGTCCAAAAAAACAGGACAGCTTCTTATTGTTCTGTTTTTGAGTGTTTAAGAGCACGTTTTTGTTTTCTTCGTCACCTGACAACACTGGCAGCCAGGAGGAGGCCGGTGTTTGAGCTGTCAGCATGAGGCCCAATCCGTCACCACCATTTCACTGCAAGGTTGTGATGTTTTCACCCCAAACCCCCTCTTATGTTCCTGCACCCCCTTCCTTTCGTCCCCTGCTTTTCCATTGTATCACCCCCCCCCCCCCCCCCCCCCCTCCTCCCCACCTCCTCCAGGTGTCTAACAGGTGCCAACGGTGAACTACTTCACTTTGAGGCTCTTTGTACAAATCTGTCACCGATGTGATGTTGCATAACTGTGGTCCCCGGTATGATGTCATGGTTGCCTTTGTAAGCTGTCAAATTCATGTTAAATCAGTCACCGTCACCTGCTGTTAGATCAAGATTTTTGCATTGCGATTTCAGTTTCATTTTTTTTTAAATTGGAAGGCTTTCTGGATTTTCTGGGCTCATCATCTGCGGTTGTGTGTCTGTCAGTTCTTCAATAAATAAAGGTTGATTTCTGTGTTCTGTCAGTGTAAACTCAGTTTTAATGTGGTGTTTCATAAGTCTGATCCAGGCATCAGGTTTTATCAGATCGCTTTTTTTCAAGTGGCAGCCCAGGATGATGCAGTCAGTTGTATTGTTGTAGGTTAGTTGCCAGTAATGAATCACACGTTGCTTTTGAGATGTTTGCTTCGAAAAGATGTTTGCATGACATCTGATTCAGTGAAAACTGCAAATCTGTTGCTGTCCATTTTTTTTCACTTGAGTGACTAAAAACAAACCTGTGAAAGTCTAGAGCGCTGTCCGCCACCTTACTCACGTTCCAACGCTTGTTCATCAACATAAAGATTTTGGTTTTTGGTCCTTGCAGTATCATTTGATTGACGCTTAAATATTGACATTGACGAGAATTTAAATAGATGGATGCAGCTAGTATAGTTTTGTTTTCTGGCCCAGAGGTTACCTGTAATGATTTCCACAGAAAAGTCCAAAAATACAAATATTAAATGCAAAAGACAGGTGGGGAATCAATCCAAAAGAGAAGCAGGAAAAAGAAGTGAAATAGTCAAGAGGTCATACAAGGAAACAATTAAGAATATATGGAAAAAAGGCGTTGGAACCCCACTGAGCAGGAGGCCTGTGGATGAGGTGGAATGTCTCAGGAGAATAAGGGCTGCAGGGAGAACAGGTTAAGGCAGTAAAGCTGGGCAAGCTCTAGCAAAACATCTGATGATTTAGAGCAGGAACGATGGCCCAGAGTCCAACACAGAGAAAAATCCAGGCAGGAGCTAATGAAGATGTGGCACAAGGCAACTCAGAAACAGATGTAAGAACGATGCCAAGCATACCAGGAACTGCCAAATCTAAAGATAATACACCTCATCCTTCCATAGATTCTGTCTTGTCTCGTCCTGACAGATGGCCGCCCCTCTCTGACCCTGGTTCAACTGGAGGTTTCTTCCTGTTAAAAGGGAGTTTTTTCTTCCCACTGTCGCCAAGTGCTTGCTCATAGGCAGTCATCTGTCTTTACTTTATAGTATAGTGACTGTTATTGTGGTGTGGTGTTATATAAATAAAGTTTTTTTTTTAAATTAATAGTTATTTTGGTATTTCACCACAAATAGCCTAACAATGGAAGAGTAAGTGAAAATGAAAATAATGCATCCATTAAACTTGTATGCCAATCCATTGCTAAGATATAAAACACTTTTGTGAGAATTTACATCATGCTGATGCTAAAGTTCAGGGAATTGCCAAAGTTATTAAGATTTCTTCTTTCAGAGACAAGAAGTACCCCCAGATATCTGTGCTGTTTATCGAGCAGTTGAAATACTGTCATCCCGAGGGTCAAAGCTGATTGTTCTAAGCCCTAGAACCACATCTAATTTGTGTGCATGGCTAAAATATCTGGACTAAATCAACGTCTTTTATTATAATGCTAATTTCACACTTCATTATATTACAGAGATTTGGTTCCTACATTCCGCTTTCCTGCATTTTAAAAAAATCCTTATTAGTTACACGAAGCTCTGTTGCGATTATGGTGCTGGGCTGGTTTGTTAGGAGAACGTCTGGTGTTTTTATCACTGTGCGATAAGGCGAGCATTTTGAGGACGTGCAGTAATACGTTGCTGGTACACCGAGCAGCGGGGTTCTAAGCGTGGGACCTAATCAGCATGTGAAACTGAGGCAGCAATGGTGCATAAAGAAGGAGAAAGACATGAAAGAAAATGAAGAAATGGAGATCTGTTTAAACCGGTGCCAAGAAAAAGCACAAGAGTAAATGAAAAGTCAATGCTTTGAATCCAAGATCAGGAAAAATTGGTAGTGCATCATTATGTGATTCTTTATTCTAAAATTTCTGTTGTGAAACATGAATGTATCTCTGAGGTCTCGGCCAAATTATTAGTGCGTCTGGCAAAGTCAAGTAGGTCAACTGTGATAAAGATAATCTGAAATCACCTCGCACGATAACTTGAAGTTTACTCCTACGTGAGACGTAGAGGCAGTAAAAGTATTAGAACCTGAAAAAAAACTTAATGGATTTGCTTGGAAATAATTGCCACGCCATATGCATTTCCATCTCGTTTTATGTTTTCATTAACGTCAACTAAAAAAAAAATAAACGGAAACTTCATTTGAAGAATCACATCTTTCAACACCTCGAATAACTCACACAAGCTACACTTAAGTGCAACTCCTGTTGACGTCAGCCGTAATTCTGTTTTTGCTGTGATGAAGTATTCTGGCGGATAACTCCTTTAAGAAAACAACCGGGAGTTGGTGAAGAGTTCTTGGAGGAAAAAGAATGACAGCTTTTCTGAAAACCCTCCAAGAAAATCTCTTCAGTTAAGCTAGAGAGAAAAATGCACACTGGTGTCTCTTCCCTTCGGTTTCTCTCTATTAAATGTTTATTTTACCTTTTGTTTTTTCTCTTACTTTGTCCGCTTTTGAAATTGTCTTTCATTCAGAATTTCCAGGGGATTTTGGAATATGCGTCTGTGTCTCTGTGTAGAGTGCTACACTACACTAAAAAAGCAACTCAGCACTCATCTGCATGATTTCATCTCAGACTGACAGCTTGTCACACTATCGGAACAGGTCACAGTTGAAGCCACAAACTCTTCTCCGCAACCCCTCAGAGGTGAGGCCACAGCTTCCTCCAAAAGCGTGCTGGGGAAATTTGAATTCCAAAAATTCCTACAGTGGAATATAGGATGTTTGGATTTGCATTATCTTGTTGAGAGATCTTGACATGTGCTTCCTATAGAGGAAAAGAATCAAACAATATCCGAAGTCAACAGGTTTGCATTTGACTACAGTCACGAGAGAGACTGCAATAACCAAAAGATTTGGAGGGGGCTTTTGCTTTCTTCTTTATTGGTTGCGTGATGTGTCTAGTTACCAGCAAGCACAAATTAATTGTGACTTGATGCTCTCCTCACAAATGTGTAAAACCACACACAGAAATGTGTTCACATATGTGCAAGAGGCACTGCTGTCCTGAAACACAGAGACCACCAACATGATACACTGGAAAATGCCATTTTAAACTGAGTCTGTCAGTGTCTGCCTTCACAAATTCACGTTACTTCAAATGTGCAAAAGAGGACCACACAATGGCTTTTGCCGGACATGCCGTTGCATTTAGTCTGCGATTCAAGTTGTCCATGCCGTGGGTGTTTACCGTAATTAGTAATGCATTAACTTGTACGTGAATAAGTGTCTGGATTGTTTTGGGACCACGCTTTGGTTTCAAGTGAAATTTCAATGACAGAATAATGACTGAGAGGGAAACCAGCATGACTCATAGTCACCGCTCTATCACCCTCAACGCTCTGCATCACACGGCAATTACTTCCTTTGCTTCTGAGGGATCTCACAAGCTCCTTGTGTGCCTCACATCCCACCAATTAACTTCTTGTCAGGGTATTAGGTATTGATAAGTGCTATTAAAATGTGTTGACAATGAAATAAGTAGGTAACTTTAACACTAGACGCTGCCAACGGCTGAAATTTATCTTTGGCTGATAAATATTAAAGTCTGCCAATCTTTGACTTTTCCTGAAAATGTGCAGTGTAGCATCTTTATTTCTTAAAAACTGTCCACCTAAAGACGTTTACTTCCCCACCCAAAATTTAGATCTATAAACACAACTACTCTCACTGACAGGGCATTTAATTTTGTGTGTTTAAACATAACAAAAATGATTATTTCATGATTATTTCTGTATTGCATACAGAAATCTACTAGACCACCACCTGATGTAAAATTTATGCCAAAACTGCCCAAGATTAACAGTATTGGTAATTACCAAAATAATCAACAAAACATTATGAACAAGCTTTTTAATTGGAATTATATTTGTAATGCTGGAGTATAATTATTATATTTAATTACTTTTCTAATTTAATGTTAAAAATTAGTAAAGAGCATTATTATTTTTTGATTAAGATGCCAAATAACAATTATTTACTTGCATTCCTGAGCAGAAAAATTAGTTTTAGTGGTTGAATCATATGCATGATTCATTTTGCAGTCTGCCAGCTCAAAATTGTGCATGAAAATGTGAATTCAGTCATTTTTAGTTTTAAACAAATTTTTGACAGATTTCAAAAATATTTGCATACCCATATAGTGAGACACAATCAGAAACCACACAAACGGCCTTGTAAACCTTGTTATATGAATATGAAAGTTATATGAATGTAATTTATTATAATTAAATCATTTTATTGTAATTTTGGAGGTAGCTTAAAAGGACTACAAGTCAGTCACACAACTCTGTGCTATGGAATGGTAAACAAAAATTATACCTTTAAAGTCAGTGCCTGCTGCTTAAGGGAAATTGCAAAGTAGTTTTTGGTTGACTCTAAAATATAGGGTTTGAGTTTTGGGTTAAGGACTAAATTTGGGGTTATCACCAATGACGACACTGACATAGTTACAACGCACACACTGGACGGAAATCTGTTTCAAAGGGCTTTCATCTGACAAGTCCAAAAATATGTCATATGATTCATTAAATTCAGATGCACGTTGGTGAACTTGGAAGTTTAATCCCATTCTATAGCCTGCCAGCTGAATATTTTTGCTATCGTCATCCTGATGTTTTGAAACCTGACAACCGAGGGGTGGATCTGTGAAACCAAAAGCATTGCACGCTCACTTGTGACTTCTGATTCACACTTTGCACTCCGGATAACCCTGTTGTCTAATTCTAAGTTACATTTAGTTTAATTCCTTAAGTTAAAAAAAAACACACCTTTGATGATCCAAGACAAAAATACGTTTTCTCTATTTACACTTTTTTATTCAAAATCTCAGTTTTCCAGAATCTAAAATGCCCTTTATGCATAGACGAAAGCCAAGAATGCATAGAAAAAACTTGGCTGGCTAACCAAGTGATATCCCTCCTTTTTTACAATAGAAAAACAAGCTAAATAAAAACTAAAATGTGGAAATAATGTTACTTAATAGTAGTCCTTTACACTTCTCAAAGTAGTCTGTAATTTCCATTTGACAAATCTAAATGCTGCTAGGGAGAGGGTCTTGTGGGATATTATCAGTGCTTTTTTTATCTCATTAATTTCTGACTGCCTCCTCATTCCTACCTGCCACTGTCAGACTGGTTAACTTTAAACTTGTTAATGTGTGGGAAGTCCCTGCCACGTCTGAATCACTGACTGAGTCATGAGCTCTCTTTCTCAGTTTTGCATTCTTTGGGTCATGTGGTAGTTAATTTGGCACCCTTGCTGACATGGGACGGCCCCAAATGGAATAAATGTCTAACTTGGATCAGTAACAACTGAGATAAAAAAGCGAGGTAGCACAGCTGACGCTTGTTTGTCATGTGTCTAGGACATCATATAAAACATTTACAGTCAGGTAAACAGCTGACGGATTTTGGAAAATTGGGTTCAGCCTTCAGTAACTTTGTGGGTAAGAAGTGGGTTTTTAGTGTTCTGTTGAAACTTGCATGAATGCGACAAGAAACAGAGATTCTTTTACTTCAATTCAACAGACACCACGAATGAGCATTGGTGATACTTCCAAGTCTGCCTACATAGGAACATTATTAATACACCTTTGTATTGTCACTGTTTTCACTACCATCTACAGAATTTTTCCTCATCTCTGACCGTCTGTCTGTGCAATACAGCTCTCGCTCTCACGGTTCTCGCTGTCCTCTTCTACGTCTTTTCCTTTTGTTTTTTCCTCATGTATGGAAACTTAGGGCAGGTTGTACTTTCTTTCATCGTAAACTGAAGCTGGTACATCTTACATCATTGTAATCATCCCCCTTGTTGTCTCTTTGTCAGAATGGTTTGATATTGAGTTCAAATGTTCAAGGACGCTAACACAAACATTGCAGGGAGTGGTAGGGCTATATGGTACAGCTGAATCATGTCTCCTGCACTGATGACCTGCTGGTGCAGTCTCAGCGCTGATTGTTTTATGTACTGGTTGGATGATGCAAAGCCGCTATGACCGTCTGCTGCTGCATTTTAACACGTGGAACCAGTACTCTGCTGTTTTTTATGTGTTTGTTATGTTCTCTACTGTGCACATCAGGACAAAATGTTCCCATCATGTGTATGGTTGAAATACACTGGATTTATAGAGTAGCATTGCTCCAGAAGCAGAAATTAAGTCACTTGAGTGAGCATTGCCTGAGTCAATTCTCAATGGGTCCAGCCACAAGAGCCACAGTGTTTTGCTGTGGGACTTAATAGGCAACAGGGTACTGTAATGGGAAGGGAACTCAAAATGTACAGCCGTCCAGGGATGTGCACACACATTTTAAGGGCTAGGGGCTCAGTTATAAAAGGCCACCCTGTCCGCATATTGCAAAAACAAATAGACTGAAAGTTGTAAAATCTTATTAGGACTGTACCTACTTATAGCCTTGCTCTTGGCAAATAGTTGCAAGAGATTGATTGTTGTTGCTAGATAAAGTATGTTACGTGTAGTGCCGCACTGCAAAAATCACTATTTTTTGGGGTAGCTACCAGAAGGCCAATTGTTTATAATTTGCATTGAAGACACAAACTATTCTACAAGCATTAGTTAGCAAGTGTTGTAGACAAGTTGGTGTCTTCCATTTAAACTGTGATCAACGATGGCAGTCTGCTACTGAACAATGCAATTACAAGGAAGTTTTTTTGGGTGCAGCATCTTTTTGATTTCACTCAGGGATAGTCAACAACCTATGTGGTAACCACTTATGAAGTTTGAGCCTAGCGTTTCCATGGGGACGACAATAAATCTGTAGGCCTGTGTGACTGAGGGCCTACATTTTTATTGTGTATTTCTTGCTGTCTATGCAAGTACTGCTGACTGTACTACTATGGTTCATGGCCAGAGTGCTCTTGTGCAAGAGATTTTTTAATCTCAACATACCTGGTAAAATAAAAGTTAAATTAAAAAAAATATTTTAACATAGAAGAAAAGTACCTGTTACAACTGGATCAAGGCAGTGTATGTCTAACCAGTATGATTTTACGCTGCATATGCCACAACTCATAATACTCTAAGTACATACAGTACACTTTGCAATACATTCATCACTGAGAGAAAGACTCAGTCACTAGTGCTTCCTCATATAGCTGTAATGTCTTAAAAGGCATGCATTTAAATAAACGTCACTGAGATTTTCACTGAGGTTCATTCAGAATGAAGCAGCGTGCACATTAGAAGTGATTGGCAGTGATGTAGCAAACCACAGAACGTAGAAAGTACATGACATTCTGCGGCTTCGCGTAACTGCTGGTGACAGGAAGTGAATGAGACCCAAGATAAACTTTCCTCAACTGCCAGATAAAAGAATTGAAGCATCTTCCACTGACGGTGAAGAAAACTGCTGATTGACATTACCGAGTAATAAATACAATAAAGGGCTACCTTGGCAACCAGAGCCACAAACCAGATGCGTAGACGCCCAACAATTAGCTTCAAAGCAATGCGATATGAGGAGGGATAGGAATAGATCATAATATACCAATTCCAATTCTTATCGATTCTCTAATTGATTCTCATTGGGTTGTCATTTCTTTTATTTGAATAAAACATGAAACTGCAATTGTCATTTTGTAATTCACTGTAAAGGCCTTTACAAACTGCATGTGTAAATCTTGTGTGAATGTTTCAGGCGTTAAAAAATATATAACTGTTACAATATTTTACCTCAGACACACACATAGACACTGCTCCAGGTCAGTCGCCTCCTCAGATGCGGTCCCAACTCTGCCAACAAGAGCTCAAACTGCTGCGCTGACATTTGTGCACGAGAGCAGTCGTGATACAGCTTCAACTTTAAATTTCACGTGTTTTGTTTTGTTTTTGTTTGTTTTCTTTTACAATGCACTCAGTTTGTAAAGCCCTTTAGATTTGTCCTTTGCTTAGATCAAGGAACTTCACTAACCAGTGGCTGATGTCAACATCTTTTAGAGGTGCTTTGCACTCCCCCTAATCACTACAGACCATGCTACTATCTTTCAGCTCATTGTTTTGGTTTATCTACACGCGTCTGATTTTGTTCACTGTGTCAGTCTCATTAACATTATATTATGTTTGCAGTGAAAAAGGCTCTTTGCTTTCTGGCCAAAACAAACACCGGTTTACATTCTGCCAAGTCAGTGAGTCTGTAATTTATGGATCTACATTAGTTTGTGTTTATGGGCGTATGTGTGAGAGTATATGCACAGAATTTAGTGTTTGTGTGCGTGTGGGTGTCTGACTAATTCCCTCGTAACTGCCAAGCTATGAAACCTTGCTATTCACTGAAGAGCAATAAGAACATGTTAGAGCTGTTATTGCTTACCGGAACCTTACCGGGAAAAACAAAAAAGTAGAGAAAAAACTGCATAAGAAAGACAGCGCAGTGCAAAGAGTTGCATGGACAAATGAATAAATCAAGTTTCTTAAGTGCAATACTTTATAGCAAAGCCAAAACCCACTGAGAAAATGAATAAATAAATGACTACATAAATCAATTAAAAATATATATAACATAATAGTTGACTAATACATGTTATTAATCCTGTTGATCATAGAGTACGTGTGTACTTCTGCAAGTGCACTTGCATTGCACACTTGTTTGTTTTTTCTGTGCAGTGTCCATGTAGAACAGTCTCGTGTGTGTGTGTGTGTGTGTGTGTGTTGAGAAGTCTTGCCAGGCCTAGTCACCTGTCACTTCTGTGTATTCGCTGTATGTGGGAATGTGCCAGTGGAAAAAGCCCTCACTATTTTAATGCTGCTTATTTCCCAGCACCTCACAGTGGTCTTTTCCTCTCTCTGCTTTGGCATGAGACTGAGGAAAACCCTCAGTGTGTGTGTGCGTGTGTGCGCGCGCACGTGTGTGTGCGCATACGCCCTCGCACCTCGTCACCTCTGATGCTGCAGTGGGAAGCCTTCATTGCCAGGAGAACCCCAGACTGGCAGGCATGCTGAACGCCTACGCACACACACACACGACGTTACGCACTCGCAAATGCTTTTACACACGTGAGCTGCACATATGTAGACGAACACAGGCACACACACTTCTCCCCTTCCACACACTCGCGCTAAACCTTTTCCATTATTTTACTGCTTCTTCTATAACAGTGGCAACGAAGCCCACATGGCCACTCCTCACTCCAATGTAAATAGTGGGATTCGAAAGTGGCACCCAACTCCAGGCCTGGAAGTCATGTAGCAATCAGAGGACCAGGTGGTGAATCACACACTAACAGTCAATATCACAGTGGCAGTTGCTGTAACCATTCAACTTTGTACTGAAATATTCCCAATTCCTCACATTTGAACTTATTCATCAGTATTTCCCACTGGTGGAAAACACTGGAAAAAGCTAAGATGCCAGGCCCAAATCACGCACGCAAAATGTCAGCACTAAAAACCTGCACTGTTTTATTTTTATTTTATTTTTCCCTATAACCTTTATTTATCTGGGGGAACATTGACTGTGCAAGTTGGATGCAGCCCTGCAGTTAGATTTGCCCCAATTCAGAGACTCAAACACACAGATTCACCATTTATGGTGGCAAAACCTGCTCCTTTTACAAGCTGCCACTGCATCAGGGTAAAGGTTACACTTTTAAAGGAGTAATATTGTGATACCGTAGTGTGGTGGGGCGTGATCTGCGGTTCCCAGGCGACTTGGCAGGCAGGCGGCTTGGCAGGCAGCCGGCACACGGGACCCCAATGCGCACTGGCCTCTGTTGGGAATGAGGGAGGTCCAGGACCTAATTCAGTCTATTTATGCCGTGGAGGCGTGATTGTGGATGCCATCCAGGTGCATGTGCCTCCCTCACATCCGCGCCACAGACCACGCCTCACCACAGTAGTTTTCAAGAAGTTTAACTCCAATTTCAGTTCAATTAATTATTTTTTTTAATGTAACTGCAAGTCACAACAACAGTCACCTCAAGGAACTTTACATTGCAAGATAAAGACCCTGCAATAAAACAGGGAATATCCCAACAATCAGATCCCATGTGAGCAAGTAGTTGGTGACAGTGGGAAAGAAAAGCTCCCTTTTAACAGGAAGAAGCAATAACCAGGCTGAAGGAAGGGCAGCTATCTGCCTTGACCAGTTTGATTTAAGTGATTTACTGCACACGCACACTCTAATTAGAACAGAGACTTCAAACTCTTTATGGGTGACATACAGCATTACTTTGATCTTAAGTGAGCCGAACCACTTTTGTGTCATTATAAAGAAGTTTTACTACACATTAAAACCCTGAGATATTGTCATACTAATTTCCTTGGTTATTCTAAGTAATTTCCAAGGTCCTAAGATATACAGCATAATATAAAAGCAATAAAGGAAAACAAATACAATTTCAAGAAATGTTGGTGTAGTAAGTTAAAGAAATCTGTCAGCCCAGCTCCTTTGGCTTGAATTCTAAATAAATGTGTAAAATAACAGAAAAAGTCCTGCTTAGCTCATTGCCCAGATTCTCCTGTAATAACATAAAGGTTTTTGTTAATTTACAGGTACATGCTTTTTGTATAAATAAAAATTACTTAGTCACATAAGTGTAGCATGCATGACCATGAAGATCTTTATCAGTAAGAAAAGCTGTAAAATGTATGAAAATACGGTTAAAAGTCTAGAATTTATGCCCTCCTTAACATTTACCAGAACTCTTCTGTGGGCCAATTTGGAGTCACTGCTGGGCCGATTCTGACCCCCGGGCCTTATGTTTCACACCCCTGGATTAGACACAGCCTTGCTACAATCTGTGCAACCTTCCTTTGTTTCAGCTGTGCTCATTCTTTCCTCTTATTTTGTTCTGCTTTGTTGTTGTTGTTATTTGTGAGCTTATATTCTTCACTCTTTCTGTTACTGCCTGACTTATTGTGAGTACCTTTCCCACCAGCTTCATTCTTATCTGACTTTGCCTGTGCTTTGTTAGCCTTGTCCCCGGTGTGTCTGTGTGCCTTGCTTCAGTCTTTCTAATGGCAAAAACCTTTTTTACTGGTTCCCTGGTTCTGCTTTAACAATTAGAAAACACATACACAGCATGAAGGGAGAAGCTGTTGGTGTGCAGAGGGTGTGATTTGGATGAAAGTTAGCTGAGACTCTGTTTTTCCAGTTGTGTACGTGTGTGAGGATGGTTTACATTAAGGCGTGCATGTTTGTGGATGCCATAAGGTATCGCTGGCAAGGCAAGGTGAGATTAAGTTTCTCCAGTGAAATGTCAGCTGAATATTGTTACTGCAGGGGGATCAGAGACCAGTCGAGCACCACTGAACCGCTTAGGAATGAAAGTCACTTCTGCTGGATTTCTCCCCACCAGCCCAGTTTCTCTCTTTCCACTCCTATAGATTCGTCGCTGCTTTATGGAGTTTCCCTATGTGTACGTGTGTGTATTTTTTGTGCATTTGTAAAAGGGGCACAGCAGATGCTAAAACATATATGTTTTAATGGTAAAATACTGCAGCACAGCATTGTTCAGGTGTGTATGTTTTTTTCATGCATTAGCAGGTGGTGGCAGAGGCTTGTCAGCCGTAATGGTAACAGTGATTTTGGCATGCAGATTCCTGCATCGTGAGCAAAGTGTCGCTGTGTGTGTTAGACAGAGAATAACCAGGTGGTGCCCAGTCTTGTGTGTCTCTCTCAGGGTGGTCCTCTGAGTAGGTCTCAAATTAATCCTCATTACATTAATCAGTCTCACATATGAACACATGCACAATGAGCCAACTTAATCATAAGGCTGGTTGTAGAGCACTTCACATTCCCTGGCACATACTCTATATTGTGCATATTTCATCTCGCTGCCTTTTTAAAATGCATCGACACCTTGCTGTATCCTTAACATCTGAGGAGGGAATAACACCGGTTTTCCTTTATTACAATACTGGTTTGTTGCATGCTTTTGACTGCATGCCATCATGACTCAACACCCTCAGCCATGCGTCATTCAGCATCATAAATCATCAATCATCATTTGCAGACCTGCAGTGGCAGTGTGAAGTCAAAAAATACAAATTCACGACCTAAAAATTGGTAAATGGCAAACAGCGGGGCAAACAATCCATTAAGAATATGCAAGAGACAGAGTCTATGACTGAAACATCATATACAAGGAGATCAACTGGAAACGATGGAACAGAAGAAAGGAAACAAACCAGAAAACAAGTAACACCATGAAAGCCTGAAAAGCAAAGGAAAGGGAAACCATCAGTGGTATTAACAGGAAAATATGTGTTCTTATTATGTTGGAAATCAGATGCTCCTGCTTGGGATAAAATCACACATCACAACACAACAGTAGTGGTAGCAAAGCTTACAAGTTCTACTGTTAGCAAAACTAATAACAGGAAATAAAAGTGACAAAACATGTGGGGCAGCTAACATTACAAATACCTGTTAATAGATGTTGCAATGAAATATTAACATATATTCTAGATGCTTTAACTTCACAAGTAATTCTGTGAGTGGGAGACCCCAGCTTCGGTTCGATGGGTTTGATGTAAAGTCAAAAAAATAAAACATCAGAAATACTTTACCACATAATGACTCTATGTCAAATGCCCCAATGACTAATAGAATATCACAATGAAGGAAATCAAATCCACTATCTACTAACTACTGGAGCCTTGCTGTCCACAAAGCTTTAAAAAAGAAACGTAAAAAAATTAAAACTGTACACACCCAGCATATAAATGGAGCAGTGGAATTTATTATCACAGTACAATAGATTATGGAAACTTTGTGAACTGATGTCAGAGAGATTTATATTTCAATTTCAAAAAGCAGAAAGCCCCGAAATCTGGTATATAAGAGTGGCATTAAAGATACATTTACTGAAAGAAACGCCTGGATGCTACTGGGGATGAATGCTCCTGACTTTTCTGTAAATGAGGCATATAGGAATAACATAGACTGGGTGAGTATTAGTTGCTGTCAGAAACGGTGTGCCATAGTTTTGCTTTTATGAGCTGTGGAGGTTAAAACTAAAGGTGTGTGTAAGTGTGTTTTCTGCGCCTCGCCTCTGTATCCGGCACTCTGTCATTGTGATTAACATGCTGTCCAGCAGGACCGCTGCGTTCTTGTGTGTTTTTTGTAGTCTTTGTGTATTTGTTCTGCAAGTTTATGGCTGCAAAAATCTGTTGCCAGTGTCGTTACACTAATTGTGTCTGTGTGCATATACACTTTTGTGCATGCATGTGTATGTGTGTGTGTATGCATATTTCCAGCAACTCTCTCTCCAGGAATGTAGCATGGCTCTTCAGAAGGGGATATTAGTGCTGACCGCAGGGCCTCTTTCCCCTCTCGGCTTCCATCTGGTGTCGCATTAAATATTAAACTTTTTAATTTGATTCAATTCCCGACGACAAACACCCTTGATTAGATCCAGATGCTAGTAAGCAGCAGGCCCACCCCAGGCCTGGTCTGTGCCTGGGGTTTGGATACTCTGGAGCCCTGCGCAGGAGCTTAGACTGAGACCTGGATTAAAGCTGGAACTGCAAGTGGAGATGTGGATGTTGCTCCAGTTTTGAGTGAGAGGTGGAAGTGGTACTTTGTGAAGGAGAGCAAAGGAAGCTATTCTCTGGACCTGGGTATGGAAATTGGCCTCACAGTTGCATTCAAACCTAAACTAAGATTGGAACTGGGATGTCAACCCCATGTGTTGATTGGAATGGCTCCTACTGTCCGAGTTGAGATAAAAAAACAACCTATGATTGCTTGTATTTGTGAATGAATGAATGAATAAAACAGAGGAAAACCTCAACAATCAGACAATCTCTTATTAGCAAGCACTTGATGACAGTGGGAAGGAAAAACTCCCTCTGAACAGGAAAAAAAACTCTGGACAGGATGAGATGCATTATCTTTAGATTTGCCCATCTCAGTGGTAATATCATGAAATGGGTCCTTTCATTATTAATTTCCTGTTTTGTTTGAAATTCTTAGTCCCTAGCTGAGAAACATTTTACCAGGCTGGTTACAAGCCATTAGTAGCCTTCACCTTTGACTCCCAGCTTCCTGCCTACTAACCTCCTGCCTGATCTTAAGAGCTAACTTTCTACAAGACACACCTTGTGAAAAAGAACCCCTCTAGAAGGAAGACAGGACATTTTAGTGATATGGTGCTGATATGGTTCCATCAAACAGCTGATGCAGGCGTTGACATGTCCTTAAAAGTGTTGTATTTCTGTTGCAGTTGAATCACACAGCTAATCTTCGTCAGGCTCATGTCTGATTGCACCAGTGCGAGAATGGCGGTTGTTGTAAATTCATAGCCAAGGAGTTGCCATCCCTTCCACATCCCCTACACATGTTTGGCAGAACTGTTTGGATCAATGTTTCACAAGATGTGTCTGATCTGGTATTAATGTATCAAGATGGGTAAAAGTTTGGTTATTTTTTTGCCACAAAAAAAAAAAAAAGGGGTTTTGGGTTTTCACTGTTTTGACCTATGATTAAGGGCATTTTCACACCTATAGCACATTTGCTTTGGTCTGGATCAGTTGAGGACCTTGTAAACTTGTAACGTTTCCCCACTGTTTGACTTTTTTTCCACACAGAAAAAAAAGTGAACCAAAATGCAGTACTACAAACTACTTGAGAACATTCAGTCCAAGTATTGGTCACCTGTCTGGAGCGAGAGCAACCTTGACGCATCCCAGGTTACAAAGCATCCTTCAAACTTTCAGCATACACCTGGCACTTGGCTCGGATCACGTCCTGATACATAGATGAACCATTTTGGAATTCGTGTGACTCTGGACCGAGACCACTTCAGTGGGTCTTCTGTGTATTTGTCTCGGTCCACCTCAAACTATGATTACTGTGTTCACACATGCACAAGAGAAAGGGAGACAATAAACCACAGTTCAAACTCAAAGTTCCAGTGGTCTAGTATATTTGAGGCAAGAACCTGGGGCTTTTTGGAGTTTTCTCTGCCATCCAAACTCAATCAGTTTGGGTCAACTGAACGTCATTATGGGCAGCTGTTAGTCTATACAGAGCGGCACTGTAATATAGTGCCAACCTGTCCAGAATCTACTCTGCTCAAGGGTCCAACAGAAAATGGTATTGTGGATATTTAACATTAGATATTTGCATTTCTAGACATCAGCCTGGGCCTGCCTAAAGCTTTCGACTTACATGTTACAAGCAATTTTCCTTTCATGTTCTTTATATTCGGATACTAAAATGTTTGATAGCTTTTTTCTGTTGCTACTTTAAATGAAGCTTAAAGCCAAGTGTAAGGACCGAATTTCTGGATGCGAGTCTCTGCTCACCATTTTCTTGAGTCTTTCAGATATTCCAGTGCAAGCACGTGCACACTTCGAAATAGCCATTAAGGCCACATTTATTTTTCTTAAAACAACAAGAACCCAATTTTTCTTCTAACAAGTAAAACAAAATTTTAAATGGGGTAAGATAATATCACTTATTGCCAGTTAAAGTCAGTTCAGTGAAACATGTCCTTGAATTAATGCCACTATCTTGATTCTGGTAGATGCCTTAATCCATCTTTGACATGTTTTGGTTGACAATTGGTTTTAAAAAAAGAAAAACAAATGGAAAAGCGCTTTGGAAGCTTGTGCTTTTAAGTCATTTTTCTGGCAATAACTCTTAATAAATTCCAAACTTTTGGGGGGATTAAATGACTTGTTAACACAGATTGTCACAGCAAATTACATAGTTAACTATATATTAAGACAGAATTCTGTCTTTCAGTGTTACTACTGTTGCTTCCCACGCAGGCTCTTTCTCCACATTTTTCCACAGTCGTATGATATCACTGTATCTTTAAATTAGTACACTACAGATAAAAGAGCTCCGAGGGTACTGGAGCCACCCAAAAGACCTGAAACCAAATGTGACATTGTTTAACTGCATGAGGACCTGACAGCAGGCTTCAGTCCTGGGGTCTGTGTCCTCATCCGCCATCCCATCTGCCTCCTTGATCCAGATGTCTCGGCAACGATGAATCATAACTACTTCAGCTTGTTACCATTTGATTCTGTGCTTGTGTTTTCCACAACATTATATCCTTTCACAGTTTAGACAGCTAAGAAACACAGAGTGAAAAGGGAGAAAAACAGGGTCAATCTGGGTTTGGTAGGCCAAGAAAAATTTGTAATTTTTTAATCTTAGCAAGCTTCCATCCTTCATGCTAATCGACCATTCACCAAACCCTCAAACACTCACATCGTGATTGACCCAAATATAGTCTAGGAACAGCAACTTAAACTCAAGACTGTAATAGAAAACTCAGTTTTCTAGCAAGGCCAACTTACGTACTATTAGCTTATTATGAGCTTATTGTGTTGCATGTAGATGTATGCTCAAGTCGATTAATGAGCAGTTCTGGTGTTTCCACCCCAGTCAGTGTTACCTGAGATATATATCCGCATGCTAAGTGGCTAATCAGAGATATGGAAGAAGCAAATATGAGTCTAATCTTAGCAGTTCTTTTCTCTTTCTGAGTGATCTGGTAGTGAGCACAGTAGCACAGCCAGCTGCTGTTCACACCTTCTGTTTGTAAGTACCAACTAGTCAGAAGAAAGTTGCTTAGTTTAAAAACAAATTTAAGGAATTTAGCATAATATGGCTCCTGCCTGACACAACCATTAATTTTGTACTCAGCAAATTGAATGTTTTGGCAATCACTGATGTTTTTGTTTAATTCCTAAAACTATGGATCAATTTTTTCATATTGTTTTTACTCAATTCTGACCCTACCATCAAATGCTGCAGCATAAATGGAGATTCTGCAAATTATCACAAACCCACTTTCTCCTCTTATCACACATAAGACTCATCGGACCAGAAAATGTTTTTCCAGTTTCCTCTTCTTATCTTCCAGGCTCAAGGTTTGACATGCTGCGCGCTCAGAAATGCATACCTTGGTGTTTTTCAGGTTACTGTTGCCTTTCTGAGAGGTCAAAGCACTCTGGCCAGTCTCCTCTGACCTTTCAGATCAAGAAGATATTTCGATCTGACTGCCACTGCCACTCAGTGGATAATTTTATCTTTTCAGACCATTCTCTGCAAACGCTATTTCTGATTGTGCAGAAAAATCCCTGTCGATTAGCAGTCTGTCTGGCACCAAAAACCATGCCGCGTTTAAAGTCAATTGTCTTTCTTCCTCATTCTCTTGCTCAGCTTGAACATCAGAAGGTTTTCCTGACTATGTCTGCATGCCCAAATGCATTGAGCTGCTGTCATGTGACTGTCTGATTAAGTGTTTGTGTTGAAAAGTAGTTGAACAGGTGTAACTAACAAGGTGACCTGTGAGTGCACGTGGATGATCTGATATCGTCGTGTTGGAAGTGACCAATCACATTGTTGTGACGTTATTCTTTGGCGCGCCAAGCCATTCGTGCATTTATGAAATTCTAATGTTGCAAGGACAATTTTTTCCCGAAGTCGCAAAACTTTGACGTCACAACATTCTGATTGGTCACTTGCAATGTTGATCCTGGAACAACATTTACTATGTTGATCTGGGACCAACACGACGATATCAGATTGTGCGAGTGCATGTAGCTTTATTGTAACAGTGAAACTAAGTGTACATATTAGTTATCCAATGTTTCCCCTCCCTGTGGTATATACTTAGTTGCCTCTGTCCTGCTGTGACTTTTCTCCTTATGTGTGATAAGAGGAGAAAGTGGGTTTGTGAGAATTTGCAGAATCTCCATTTAGGCCTCTCTGTAGAGCTTACGTAATTCAATCTAAGATTATCTTGGAATTCGCAGTTTCTAGTGTGGGCCTTTCCACATCGCGCTTACACTGGCTGAATGAATAGCTCTGCTACAGCTACAGTGAAATATAAAACTATGCAAGACTTCATTCATGCATTTCTTTAACAACTCTTTAATAGCTGTTACAGGAGGTTATTCTTCTCAATATGCTAAAGCTGAGCAGGTTAGTATATTGTTACATAAAAGCTTGCTGTATGTCAACCAAACAGACCATTTGTAGAGTCTTCTGGCCACCTAAAAAGAGGAAAACTCCAAGTTTTTTCCAAACAATTGCACTTGGATAGGGAGCCGAGGTGCTGCATGGGGGGGAAAATGAGCCTTTTAGATTTAATGAGATTAGATGAGATGAAACTTTAATGATCTCCTTTGAGAAATATGGCTATTGCCACAGCGAGGAGTAATAGGATACATCAAAGAGAAATAGGATATAAATATGAACAGGGTAAATGGGAGTTATATAAACATATGCAACTGACAATAATTTGCAATGACTACATCTGTGCAATCTAATTTACGGCAAATGTTCAACAAATGTGTACTATTGAGTTATGGGCCCATATGTGTTTTGTGCGTTTTTGTGAGTTCTCTCTAGGGGATAGAAGACGATCGATGGTACTGCTTGAAGCTCTGTGTCTGATATAACAAAAGTATGTGGCTCCATGTGTATGTACATAGTGTGAACTCCTTATATTTTTCTTCATTGTTATCTGTGTGTGTGTGTGTGTGTGTGTGTGTGTGTGTGTGTGTGTGTGTGTGTGTGTGTGTGTATGGTTGGCATTGCTGATAAACAGGCAATGGGTTGGGAGGTGGAAGGAGTCCACTGCCTCAGATTATTGACACAAACCTGGCAGAACGTAGCATCAGAGGCTCCAAGAAATCTTGCTGGCGGCCTCAGTGCTGCAATCTGATCCTTTCCATCCAACATACGACATTGAAAATGCGCCGAAACAGCCTGCGAGGGACACTGCTCTATCTGCGCTTATACATCTCCTTGTGACTTTTTCTTCCTTCTGTGTAACAATCGGCTTTAGGGGATTTTTAAGTCCAATTTGCCTTCCTGTCAGTCTGTCTCTTACTGTTTGGCCCTCACTCGCTCCTTCTGCCTATCTACGGGTAGCATGTTAAGAAATTTTAAGACCACGTGCAAGCCTTCAGGTCTGGGGGTATGCAGCACTGGGTTGCTGTGTGTCTGAAGTAGATATGGATGGAAACAAATAGCCTCCCGACCATGGGAACATTTTCCTCTTCCCAAACCTGTTACTTTCACCCTTGGCTCACATTTAATTGGTTGAGTGTGTTGCTCTCAGCTGGAAGTCCATTCCTTATAGATGACAGATTGATTGTGCTGCAGATGCATTGCATTCATGCGTTGAGTTTATTCTACTATTGATTATGTTTCCATAAACAGAAATGAGAGTTTTAGTCTGAGATGTTGTCATTATAAATACATTTCATCAGTGTGTCAAGGGTTCCATGAATATTCATGTAAATCGCAGCACTTAACAACCAGAAGTGATTCGTCTTAGTTCGTAAAAGGAATACAAGCACATGAAGACATGCGGTTTTGTGCAGTGCAAAATACTCCACTGATCTTAAGGAGCAATGATGGCCAGGTAAGTAAATCCTAAAAGGTTGATTCTATTCATCTGGATGTAGCATTTTCAGTGGGAGAATCGTTTCGTCACTCAAAATTGACCCTTTGGGAGTAAGTAACGACGACTATATTCACAGAAATCATCTTATCTCATGTTCCTCTTCCATAGAGAAGCCAGATGTTCTCTGCTGAAACTGAATGAATGCTGCTGACGTTGATGATTCTGGGACATCTCATGCATCACCATTTATAGCTTATAGAAATGCAATTATAGTTTACTGGTGGTTAGTTGAGCAGGCTACAAAGTCAAGCTCAGCCCACATTCCCAATAGATCAGATGTTGCTGGATGATATATATGCCAGCTGACATCAGCTGATGTGAGACTGATGAGGATCCAACTGGCAAATCAGTGTGTACCGTTCAATGTTCTTTAGCGTGACTACAGTTGTTGCATTCTGCAAGCTGCTTTGCAACCCATTTTCACACCAGCTCCTCCCTTTCCAAATTGTTTCTGATGTTGTGTCTATTGTCACTCATGCCTGCTCTGTTCTGTACAGGGTGGCGATTTTGCTGATCTACCCATCCTATGCTCCTCATATTTTCCACATTTGCACACAGTAGGGTGGAGAGATCTCAGAACAGAGCTATATTGTTAGATATAAATTAATGCAGATGGAAATGACAATCTTGTTTTGGCTATAGTGGTTCTGACTGAACTGCAGTCAGGGGACATGCCTCAGCAACAACTGGACAGATTACATTTGAATTCAGTGCAGACTTCCATGGTTTCTATTGACATCATATGACAAAATTCTTGCAAAAGTTACAGCATTAAAACTAATCATTGCAGTATTGTATGCATGGATGGTTGTAGACTTCATCCACGAGAACTGATTTAATTTGATTTGATTAGGGATGGCCCGGACCAGCCTTTTCTGGTTCTGATCCAGTACCTACACCTTGGCTGTGGGTATCTGCCAATACTAATACCATAGATAAATGAATAATTTGCTTCCCACACTGAGAGGAAAAGTCTGGCAGTCATAAATAAAAACACCTAAGGTGGAGCTGCCAGGGAAGAGGAAAATGGGAAGATCACAGAGAAGTATCATGGATGTAGTGGAGGAGGACACGTAGAGGGTTGGTGTGACAGAGGAGGATGCCAGGGACATGGTAACATGATCCATATCCTCAGAAGAGGAGCAAGAAGAAATGTCCCCCATCTTAGTTATTTTCACTGATGTTTTTCAGATCAAACTGAGAGTTTCTCCATATACTTCGCCACACACAGGTGTGGCACTGACAGGACGCAGCTGAACTGAAACAGTATTTAATTGTGTTAACAAGAACACAATACCATAGGTTTATCAATAGATTATTAATAAGTGTTACACCAAACCAATATCCTCACCTCCAACAGGTTATGGTAGATATCTGCCCCTCCCTGGTTCTGCCCGAAGTTTTTTCCTGTTAAAAGGGAGTTTTTCCTTCCCACTGGAGCCAAGTGTTTGCTCACGGGATGTCCTCTCTTGGAGTTTTTCACTCGTGTCAGTTCACCAAGATTACATTGCAGTTACATCAAAACTGTCCCTTTGCTGTTAGCTTCCTCTATGCTACATTAGCTCAGCTACTAGCTGCTGCTGTTGCATGGTAAAATAAACACAGAGCAACACAACTGAATGGAACAGATTGGACCATGGATTGGCTTATGGGCACCGATATCTAGTCCAGCTTTTTTGGGTCAGTATTGGACCAATATCCAATCCAGATATTGGATCTGCGCATCCCTGCTTTTGATCAGCTATCTTTTTGGCTCATCTCATTCGCCTTCTTCGCAAGTTCTAGAGTCACTGTTTCCTAAAGAAGATAGCAAAATGTTCTATGTGTATCCCCCTTTTTGCCGCTTGCTTGTTCAATCTAATATCCATCCTAGCATTGTCCAAATTCAAACTATCTGGATCTCATTAGAACAATGATTGTGGCAAGTGATAAATCCCAAACAAGACAGTTTGTTAATCAATCCCTGCAGACCATGCTTAAAGTTCGTAGGTGATTTTACATTGGCCACTAAAAGCATAAAAATTGGAAATTTGCACGTTCCATTAGAACATTTTATTGTCTGTAATTTACTATTACTTGTAAATTCCAACAACTAAAAAAGGCAGTAAATCCTGATTCAAGGTTGGTGTAGAACCGCATATGTTTAGGAAATCCTCGCTATCAGTGTGTATATGTCGCTATACGTGTTGCTTTTTTCCTGGCAGATATCCTAGGGGTCACAGATCTTCCGAGCACATGACTAATCAAGGCTGTTTACTACGACAGTGACTGAGACATTTTTAAAGCCTACATTACTTTCTCAACTACTTATAAAATCTTGTGCAATCGTTCTAGTGCTGACATACATGTCCACATACATGCTGTTTGAAAATTATTCATCATTTGAATTATGCCTATGACTCTGTTTATGCTAGCGGACCTTTAGACACCTTGAGACAGATGAGAACATACACAGTACCAGCTCCAGTGGTTGCTGTGAACAGCAGCACACCCCTGATCTGCTTATTTAGAGTTTCTCAGATCTGAATTTAACCATCTGACTCAGGCTGTAACCATTTAGTCTGTGACAAATGCCACAAATAAACCTTTTTAAAGAAAATGTCACAAACTAACTGTGCTGCCGTGAGGGATGACAGTCTAAGCCATCCACTCATTTTTTTTGCTGTTGGGTATGATGTACAAGCTATGTTATAGTGTAGGGCCTGAGTAAGGGTTAAGAACATAAGCACTGCCATGTGTTTTGCTAGGCAGAGTGGGTCTGTTTTGCCAGGCCAATCATCTACTGTTGGCTGTTTAAACTATGGAACTGGGACTTTCTTCTGCCAGCCTCTGCTGCCAGTGGACCAGTGGACTTGGCTGAGTACAACTCTCTCTCCCTCCATGGCACTTAGTGCAGAGCTATTCAGCCAATAGACTATGATCTTTTGCAGAAATGGGCTGGAAACAGGACTGCCGAGGGCTGCAGGCCGGGTTATAATCTTCAGCAGTATGCCCAGTACTCTTGGCTTTAGCTGAGCCGCTCTCAAATACCCTCTAATTCTCCTAATGCAAGGCCTTGGCTCAGTCATCTGCACAGACAAGCCCTCTGCCAGTTGGTTCCTTTTTATTGTCATTATTAAGTTTTTATTTATTCTTATCAGTGGCGCTAAAGCAATTGTGATCCAAGCAGGCAGCTGTATGTTGTGAGACATGGAGACATGTACACCTTAGTCAGCTGTTTTTTTCAAAGTCTTACAGAAGTCAGTGAGCACAGCAAGAATCTAACGTCAATGGCTGATGATTCTATTCCCAGTGGAGTTAATCTTACAAAATGTATTTATTAAATGTATGGCACTTCAAAGCATCTGCTAAATGACGTGCTACATCACAGGAAGCGCCACATTTTGTATCATTAGTCTCATACCTCATAGGAAAACTCATCCTTGATCTTAGGATGTGTGACCTGTGACCATTGGTGTCATGGTCTCCGCTCCTCGTCAGCTGACAGCCGTCAGGTGCTTTGTTTTTGTTTACCTTTCTCTCTCACCTCTGCTCTCTCTTTCTCTTTCTCTCTCGCCCTCTCCCATTCTCTTTCTCCTGCCGGGGCGGAGCTCAGTATGGGCTCCTGCCCCTGGCCTACACACCTGGAGGTGATCAGCACACCTGTCGGTGATCATGAGAGATTGGAACCCTTCTTAAGAGGGCGAGTCTGCTCTACTCATCGCTGGATCGTTGAGCCTTCAGCGTCAGTCGTCCTGTATTTTATAAAGTCAGTTTGTGAGCATGTCTGAACCAGGAGACTAATGTTTTTTTTTCTGCCTGTGCATAGATTGCCTCTGGACTTGTTCTTCCCCGTGCCTGGCGACTGAACGGGAGCAAGAGAGATAGAGGAAAGGAGAGGAGATGTGTTAGGACTGAATGGAAACCTTCCCTTCCTGGACTCCTGCCTCTTTCATTCCTGGACCCTGGAACCCCGACCCCTTTTTTCCTTTGGCACTATTATGTGTATATATGAATTTCACTGTAGGAAACACTGTAAATAAATGCACCTTTTGAAGATACTAGTGGTCTGCGCGTGAGTCCGATCTACGAAACCTGACAGAACGATCCAGCCACAACATGGACTCAGCAGATCAGAATACCATCGGTCAGGCACTGGCTGCCCAAGAAGCGGCGCTGACTCGCCACGAACAAATGTTACATCAGCTGCGAGGTGAGATCGCTACACTAACTCAAGCTGTTTCCGGTTTGACTACGCCAGGGGGAGTACAGCCAGGGACCTCCCAGCCGGCTCGCCCTGCCCCGCAGGAGACACTCGCGGCGGCTACGGCCGGTCCCTCATCGGCAGCCACCCCATCCTCTGACGGTCCTCTGCCTTCGCCTGAGCCCTTTTCGGGGGAGACAGAGAAGTGCCCTGGCTTTCTGGCCCAGTGTTCATTGATTTTCCGCGAACAGCGGCGTTTTCATAACAATGACGGGGCAAAGATTGCGTTCTTGGTACAGATGCTTCGTGACCGGGCTTTGAAATGGGCCCAGGTCGTGTTAAACTCCAACCCGGAGATCTCTTTTGAGAGGTTTGTGATTAACTTTAAGACTGTGTTTAATCAGGGCTCTGGAGTCGAGGCTGCGGCGCTCCGCCTCCTTAACTTTAAGCAAGGTAAGCGGAGTATGGCAGATTATTCAATCGACTTTTGGATTTTGGCAGAAGAAACCGGCTGGGGACCGGATGCGCTCAGGAGCACATTGTTAAATAACATCCGGGAAGATCTGAAAGATGAATTGATTATGCGGGACCTACCCACTGCTTTTGACGAATTGATGTCGTTATGTATTAAGG
Organism: Rhamphochromis longiceps; assembly: GCF_057381845.1. Taxonomy (NCBI): domain Eukaryota; kingdom Metazoa; phylum Chordata; class Actinopteri; order Cichliformes; family Cichlidae; genus Rhamphochromis; species Rhamphochromis longiceps. Next base: position 11,162,536 of record NC_140564.1, on the reverse strand, counting down.
TGGATGAGCGGCTACGAGCTCGTCGGCAAGCACGGAACTCCAGTTCCCAGGAGGCCGCAGGGCCGCGAGGGGCGGAGGCTTCGGCCGTTTACCGGTCCTCCCGGACATCAGGGGGCGCCGACGGAGAGGTACAGCCCATGCAAATTGGCAGCTCTCACCTAACTGCTGCAGAACGTCAGCGACGCATCACGGCCTGTGAGTGTCTGTATTGTGGTAATAAGGGACACATGATTGCCTCCTGTCCGTCGCGAGCAAAAGGCCGCGCCCGCCAGTGATGGTAGGAGTACTGGTGGGCGGTTTGAATCAGGATAAATCTCCTCCACGTTTAGCCCTGCCGGCTAAGCTTCTGGTCCATTCCGAGTGTCATTCACTTTCTGTGCTTATTGATTCTGGAGCAGAACAAAATTTCATTGACTCTGAACTAGCTAAACGACTCTGTGTGACTGTGGAGTCACTACCCCACGCCTTACGCGTCACGGCTTTATCAGGGCAGCGCCTCCCCGACCTCACACACATCACTGAACCGCTCACCCTCACACTGTCTGGCAATCATTTGGAGGAGATTAGTTTTTTTGTTTTTCACTCCACTCAGACGCCGTTAGTTCTCGGTCATCCCTGGCTCCAGCAACTAGGGCTGAACGATTATGGAAAATAATCTAATTGCGATTTTTTGCCCCAATATTGCGATTGCGATGCGATTATTTTTTAAGGTATTTGTCTTCTGTATTATTAAACAAAGACAAGCAATACATCATATAGTATGGCCAATACTATATTACATTAATTTTAAACTGTTCTTTCCTGGAAGACAGACCTCTGTTATGATGACATGAGGTGATGCATGAATTGATGACTGACATTTTTATTTAACTTCTTCAATCACAACAGTATATTTGAACATACACAATAGTTTATTTTTAGCTTACAAACATCTGAGCATAAAGTGCTGACAAGGAACCCTGGTGTAAACATTAAAATGAAAGTCAGTACAATGTGCAGATTGCAGAAATATACATAAAAAAAATCAGTGGCTTTACCACACTCAGTTTTTCGACATCTGTGAACTACTAGACAGTCATTCAATTAAAAAATAATATTAAATAAATAAAACTAATAAATAAAAAATACACACATCTTACTGATCTCTGCAGTCAGTAACATTACACATAAAGTGCAAACATAATAGCAATTGTATAAACAACACACAAACACGCCTTTAAAGTTTAAAGGCGTGAAATTGGACGGTCTAGCCTTCTGATTAGCTAATCAGAAGGCTAGTTCTGATTAGCGTCACCGCTGTCTCGGTGGAGTTTAATAAACTCGGCCGTCTGCTTCTTGCTATCTAAAATATAACCAGACACTGGTGTAAATTCTCGACTGTCTCATACTTCTGTTTAATAAGTTTTCTGTTTGACGTTTAGTCAGCTGTGTGAAAACCAAGGAGGAACCCACCCGGGGGATTAATAAAGTTTTATTTTATCTAATCTAATAACTTTAATCTCAGCCAAACCGATTTACTCACGAACAAACAAAACACTGAAAAAAGCCCAACAATAACATTTTTAGGTTGTCTAAGTGACTTATATATTACGTTTAACCCGAGCAGCGAAACTCCGCGGTGATCTGAAAATGATGTGCCGGGAGTTGTGCCGTTCTCGGCCGCATCAGTAACCCTCGAGCTCCCGGCTAGCTGTCGAGCTGGTGGGTAGCAGACGCCTCTGAAAACGTCGAAGCACTTTTGCAAATATGGGATATCTTGATAAACCGAGCAGATATTTGATGTTTACACAACTACTTTCTCGCCTGAAAATATGTTAAAAGTTTATTTTGTGACCCAGAAAGATTAGTATGAGTAATTTTAAAACTTAGTAGCGGCCGCCATTGCTGGAAACTGGAGTTTGGCTGGGCCGCGCTATGAATTCTGGGATATGGTAGTAATTTGGACAGCCTTCGGCGCGTCGCTGTGACGTAATCGGTCTACAAATGTGGCCTCAGGAGGATGCAGCCCATGAATTGTATAATATAATCGCAGTATAATCGCAGTCTTTGCGGTTAGAAAATTGCACTTGATCATGTCGCGATATTATCGCAAATGCGATATATCGTTCAGCCCTACCAGCAACACAACCCCACGATTAATTGGCAGAAAGGAGGCATTACGGGCTGGGGAGAGGAGTGTCATATGACTTGCCTTAAGGCTGCCATACCTCCTAACAAATCTGTCACCGGCCCAGAGCCACCGCGGTCTTCCGACTTAGCAGATGTGCCGTCTGCTTACCACGATCTCGCTGAGGTGTTTCGGAAGGACCGAGCCCAGTCGCTGCCACCCCATCGGCCCTATGACTGCGCCATAGACCTGCTGACGGGAGCTCCCTTACCAACCAGCCGCCTCTATAGCCTCTCGCTGCCGGAACGGGAGGCTATGGAGAAATATATAACTGAATCCCTCGCTGCCGGCATTATCCGGGCCTCTTCCTCACCCGTCGCAGCAGGTTTCTTCTTTGTGGAAAAGAAGGATAAGACCCTCCGACCCTGTATTGACTTTCGGGGACTCAATAACATTACGGTCAAGAATAAATATCCACTGCCCCTGCTCACCTCCGCTTTCGAACTTCTCCAGGGCGCCGTCATTTTCAGCAAGCTGGACTTGAGAAACGCTTACCACCTGGTCCGGATTCGGGATGGCGATGAATGGAAGACGGCGTTTAATACCCACCTTGGACATTTTGAGTATCTGGTCATGCCGTTCGGCCTCACTAACGCACCTGCAGTATTCCAGGCTCTGGTCAATGAGGTTCTAAGAGACTTTATTAACCGATTTGTGTTTGTCTATCTAGACGACATTCTGATCTTCTCTTCCTCCCAGGCGGAACACGAGACCCAGGTCCGGCTGGTGCTGCAACGCCTTCTGGAGAACCGGCTGTTCGTCAAAAGCGAGAAATGTGAGTTTCATGTGCCCTCGGTTGCCTTCCTAGGGTACATAATCGAGCGGGGAGATCTTCGACCCGACCCTGTGAAAGTCAAGGCTGTTGTGAACTGGCCAGAACCAAACAACCGTCGCCAGTTGCAACGCTTCCTTGGCTTCGCTAACTTCTACAGGAGATTCATACGGGACTTTAGCAGGATTGCCTTACCATTAACCCAGTTAACCTCTCCCAAGCTTGCTTTTCAGTGGAGTGACGCTGTCCAATCAGCCTTTCAGGAGCTCAAGAAACGGTTTGCTTCAGCGCCCATCCTGGTCCAACCTGATACCACTCTTCAGTTCGTGGTAGAGGTCGACGCATCCGACTCAGGGGTGGGGGCCGTCCTTTCCCAACAGAGGGAAGGTAAGATGCACCCTTGTGCCTATTTTTCCCGTCGTCTCACCCCTGCAGAACGTAACTACGACGTGGGCGATCGGGAGCTCTTGGCGATTAAGCTCGCCCTGGAAGAATGGCGGCATTGGCTGGAGGGCACCACTCAACCCTTCGTGGTCTGGACCGATCACAAAAACCTGGCCTACCTTCAAACGGCGAAACGTCTCAACGCTCGACAGGCCAGATGGGCCCTGTTTTTCACCCGTTTTCACTTCTCAATCACCTACAGACCCGGTTCCCGAAATGTCAAGCCGGACGCTCTCTCCCGTCAGTTTTCCGCTGCTGACGAAAAGGCGGATCCGGATTCCATTCTGCCGGCAACCTGTACTATTGGGGTCATCACCTGGGAGATCGAGGCGGCCATCCGGGCGGCTCAGATAGCCGAACCGGATCCGGGAGGGGGGCCCGTCCACCGACTCTATGTTCCGCGCTCTGTCAGATCCCAGGTTCTGCAATGGGCTCACACGGCCCGGTTCTCATGCCACCCAGGGATACATCGCACCGTCAAGTTTCTCCAGCGGTACTTCTGGTGGCCCTCACTCACCCAAGATACTCGGGAATACATCACTGCTTGTACGGTCTGTGCCCGAAACAAACCATCAAACCAACCCCCGGCGGGTCAGCTCCATCCGTTATCCACTCCTTCCAGGCCATGGTCTCACATAGCACTGGACTTCATCACCGGGTTACCTCCATCAGCAGGTAACACTGTCATCCTCACCATAATCGATCGTTTCTCTAAAGTGGCTCATTTCATTGCTCTGCCTAAGCTTCCCACAGCTCTAGAGACTGCACGCCTACTCGCCACTCACGTCTTCCGCCTGCATGGGATCCCGGAAGACATAGTGTCCGACAGAGGGCCTCAGTTTACTTCTCGGGTCTGGAAAGAGTTCTGCAACTCCCTGGGCGCAAAGGTCAGTCTATCCTCGGGTTATCATCCTCAGAGCAACGGCCAATCCGAGCGGGCCAACCAAGAACTGGAGACCGCCCTGCGCTGCGTCGCCTCCACCAATCAAACCATCTGGAGTGAGGAGTTGCCGTGGATCGAGTACGCCCATAACAGCTTGACTGCCTCTGCCACCGGCCGGTCTCCATTCGAAGCTTCCTTGGGATATCAGCCTCCTCTTTTTCCTGCTGTGGAAGGTGAGCACTCTGTACCCTCCGTCCAGGCTCATCTGCGCAGGTGTCGCAGAGTTTGGCGGGCAACTCAAGCGGCCCTACTGCGCACGAAGGAGAACAACAAACGCATCGCAGACCGGCACCGGACTCCAGCACCCGAATACTCTGTCGGCCAGAAGGTATGGCTTTCTACCCGCTTTGTTCCGGTCAGGACTGAATCTAAGAAACTTACACCCACCTTCATTGGCCCTTTTGAAATCTCCGCCTTGGTCAATCCTGTCTCTGTGAAGTTAAAGCTCCCTCGCAATATGAGAATCCATGATGTTTTCCATGTTTCACAACTTAAACCTGTCCGGTCCAGTCCTCTGTGCCCTCCTTCCAGGCCCCCTCCTCCCGCCCGGCTTGTGGATGGCTTGCCGGCCTACTCCATCACTCGCATCATGGACTCTCGGCGCCGTGGGCGTGGCTGTCAGTATCTGGTTGACTGGGAGGGTTATGGCGTGGAGGAGCGGTCCTGGGTCCCTCGGGCGGCCATTCTGGATGTGCCCATGCTCCGGGAGTTTCACCGCCTGCATCCGGACAAGCCTGGTGGGTCGCCGGGTGGCTCCCGTTGAGGGGGGGGGTACTGTCATGGTCTCCGCTCCTCGTCAGCTGACAGCCGTCAGGTGCTTTGTTTTTGTTTACCTTTCTCTCTCACCTCTGCTCTCTCTTTCTCTTTCTCTCTCGCCCTCTCCCATTCTCTTTCTCCTGCCGGGGCGGAGCTCAGTATGGGCTCCTGCCCCTGGCCTACACACCTGGAGGTGATCAGCACACCTGTCAGTGATCATGAGAGATTGGAACCCTTCTTAAGAGGGCGAGTCTGCTCTACTCGTCGCTGGATCGTTGAGCCTTCAGCGTCAGTCGTCCTGTATTTTATAAAGTCAGTTTGTGAGCATGTCTGAACCAGGAGACTAATGTTTTTTTTCTGCCTGTGCATAGATTGCCTCTGGACTTGTTCTTCCCCGTGCCTGGCGACTGAACGGGAGCAAGAGAGATAGAGGAAAGGAGAGGAGATGTGTTAGGACTGAATGGAAACCTTCCCTTCCTGGACTCCTGCCTCTTTCATTCCTGGACCCTGGAACCCCGACCCCTTTTTTCCTTTGGCACTATTGTGTGTATATATGAATTTCACTGTAGGAAACACTGTAAATAAATGCACCTTTTGAAGATACTAGTGGTCTGCGCGTGAGTCCGATCTACGAAACCTGACAATTGGCACACTACACTTAGACTGAAAATAGGTAACATGGTTCATGTTTAAGCAAAAAGCAACCGGACATCATTTTTATTGTGCGTGCCCTACCAAAACAAACTAAAACACTCATTTGTATTTTAATGGTGATCACAACAGACAACAAAGAAAGCAAGCAAAGTGATTTTTGTGCTGTTTTTATTTTGTGTGTGTAAGTGTGCAACTGATGTGGTTTTGGTGTAGCAGCTTACTGGCTCCTTGTTTCCTGGTTTACAGTAGAGTCTAAGTGCATAATGAGAGTCCTGTAAACCTTTGGTGCTGCGGTCAGAGAAAGTTGCATTGCAATTAACATAATTAGGACCAATACCAGAGCTCTACCACATCTAGGACGTTTTCACACCGCTGAACTGAGCTGAGGCGACCTCCATTCCTGAATGTGGAAAAAGGTTTGATTTAAGTATTTAAAATCTGATATTCATGTCATCCAGAGCATCAACGTTTCATCTGTGAAAACAAAAAGTAAAAATATGCACAGTGGCTCTGAGAGGCCAAGTGCACTGCAGAAAAGAAAGAAGAAGAAAACACCAGCAAATAGACAAGTACTGCAAAAGCACACAACGTACATTGGAAGTTGAATAAAACACAACAGAAACGGAAATGAATCCCACAAAAGCTAACCCCCCCCCTTAACAAACTCAAAAAACACAATGGTGGTTTCTTCTTCCACTGTGTTTTATTCAACTTCTGCTCCCATTGTGTTTTTTCTTGTGTTTTTTGTGCTGCTGCAGCGTTTTTCGAAGTAAAAACAAGCATGTCCTAAGGATGTAGTGATGGGATTTCCGGCTCTTTTTAGAGATCCGGCTCTTTCGGTTCGGCTCACTAAAAAGAGCCGGCTCTTCCGGCTCCGAACCGGCTCTTCAGGTTGTTTTGTTGCTTTAATTAATTTATTATTAACAATAATATAAAATTATGCACAAAAGGAATTACTAACATAAAAACAAGTGGTTTTATTTATATATGTTTATATATAAATATATGCGGTGGCCCCTAGAGACAAAACACGTACAAACTCCAAAACACATTTCTAGCATGAACTGAACTTCCAAAGCCAAGCTACTAGATCACTTAAATTACACAATTGAAAGCATGTGTGTATTGTTTGTGTATTTATACACAGGCACTCATATATATATTCAAATAATTTAAAAAAAAGTTCATTTACCTGTTATTACCACACACCAAATCCGGTCGTTGGTACTTGCTGGCTTGTGTAGCCACAAGATAACAAAGGCTCAACACTGCGCCCAGCATCCTGGAGCACTTCTGTTGTCTTTTGTACGTGTTTTGAGTTTTTATATGCTTCTGAGTTTTTACGTGCTTCGGAGTTTGTACGTGTTTTTACGTGTTTTGGAGTTTGTACGTGTTTTTACGTGTTTTGGAGTTTGTACATGCTTCAGAGTTCGTACGTGATTTGAAGTTTGTATGTGCTTTGTCTCTAGGGGCCACCGTAAATATACTTTTATTTATTCACTCCACATAAAATGTAATAAATAAATCATATAATACAAAAATCAACTATTCACATTTCAACTTTTAACTATTTAAATTTTCAGCTTTTTCCTTTCACAAATTTAAAGTGAAAAGAACACAAAACACTGCAAACCACAACACAATTAAATATAAATTATAATATGAAAACTAAAAGAACATGCATATTCTCTGTCATATGGACCTGCATGAATAAACTTTCTCAATCCTTTATCATCTGCAACTGAAAATAGTTGTGGATGATTACTATACCTTTCTAATGTTGTTGTCCCTGCCTCTCTTTCTCTCTCTCTGTTCCTGTGCTACTGAGTGTAACTACCGCCCCTCCCCCCTCTGCCCAGCGTAAAGCACAAGGCTCGCGTGCAGAGTGAAGCGGAAAAAAAGTGCGAGAGAGAGGCTGAGAGAAAGAAAAAAAAAACCCACGCGATAAGGATCCGGCTCGCGTCGTTCACGTCAAAGAGCCGGCTCTAAGAGCCATTTCGTTCGCGAACGACCCATCACTATAAGGATGCTCAACTGAACTGAGATCAAGTGACTGACAGTGTTTTTCCAAACTTCTGTGTATCCAATTTTGGTGAGTCTGTGCAAAATTTAGCCCTAGTTTCATATTGTTAGCTGACAGGTGTGTGCAGTCTTCTGTTACTGTAGCAGAAGGTCAGATGGGTTGCAGAGATGCTCTTCTGCATAGCCTGTTTGTAACCAGTGGTTATTTGAGTTACTGTTGCCTTCCTGCCAGCTCAAAGTAATCTGAATGCAATCTGAATGAATGTAGTGTGATTAGATTTTCTCAGATTGTGTGATTTTCTTAATGTTTTCTGATGCTTATATTTTCAGTTTGCTTTTTTTCTGTTTCAGAAATGTTGTAAAAGTTTGAAATAAATTCTTCACATTTCATTTTTTTATCTGAACACAATATGTTCACGTTAACCCATATGGAAAAGATATATATAAATCTTATAAAGTTTGTATCTGTCTTGTGTGAAACTTGTATGAAAAGCATATAAGAGTGAAAACAGATATAAGATCCCTTGAAAAATTATATAATGAAACTTGTATGTTTTGGATACTTACTAAAACAATGTATGAAAGTAATGAGAAAGTGGCCACTTTCATGAGTAAATCATGTAAGCCTTATATGATTTACTCATGAAAGTGGCCACTTTTTTACTATTTCTTTTCCATATGGGAACTCTACGTCATGCCTTTATTTTTGCTGTATTCCTTCCAAAGTCAGTGAGGCTTTGATAAAAGTAAAAGACAGTTTGACACGTGAAACAGTATTGAAAGGCTTTTATTAATAAATCACAGAGCTGAAGTGTTTGGCTGACTTTTCATGTTTGGAAATGTGCGGAAAAAAAAAACGTTTTCAATTGTTTTAGTTATTTTGTTTGTTTGGTTTTTTACAGATGCGAGTTTGTGTTACGAAAAATACCTGTTTTGAGAACTGAGAGAGAGGAAAATTGCTGCTGTAAAAATTTGCCAAAGCATATAAAAAATACTGGAATAACAATAATGTAATAAAAATGACAGTCCTACACAGGAGTCAGTTCAGCTTTCTTTCCACCTGTGTATTTCAAATAATTTTATAATTATTCTTTGGAAAGTTACAGCAGATCTTCCAAATATCCCAAAACTGGCCAAACTTGATTTTTGTGAGTTAATCTTTCTGAAGAAAAACATTGTGAAACTGCGTAGGTTGTTTGTTTTTCCACGAGTTAGCTATACACCGTTTTTTTGTATGTTTGATCTTTTTCTGAAAAAGCAGAAGTTGAGCAGTGACCTGATATTTTTAGTGATCACAAAACCATCAAAAAGATTCACAAAGCATCATTTTGGAATTAGGGTGGGCTGGTGGTGGCCTCACAACAAGAAGGCCATGGTTTCTGTGTGGAGTTTGCATGTTCTTCCGGTGTCTGTGTGGGTTTTCTCTGGATACTCTGACTTCCTCCCTCCCCCAGAATCTAAAGATATTAGATTTATTGCAAGGGTTGGGAATGTTGCAGTTGATTAGAATCAGAGCTTTTGCACGGAGGGGTCGCATCATCTCCATTCACTCCAATGCAATGTTTTCCAACTTTTTGAGATTTTTCACATTAGAAAATCACACAGCCCACCACCAAACAAAAATGTCACAAAAAACATTGATAATTTTTCCCTGCACACCAGGCATAGTGGAATTGGTTCGGTTTGTATACCCAGTATACCTTTCTTTCTTTTGTTCTTTCTTTCTTCTGACCACTACTAATGCTAGCGCCTTCATCTGGGTTGGAATTTTCTCCAGGACCCAGGTCAGACTGACTAATTTTTCTTCTCAAATATTTAGCAATTGCTATTACCATTACTTACTCCAGGGCTCCAGTTAGAATGTGTATTTACACTTTGGGTTTGAACAAAAAAAACCCATTATTCATCACATCATTCTTCCTCAGCTATGCCATCCTTTAAATCTGTTCGCTGTGTTTGCGGTATATTTTATGGATGGATGGTGATTGCTACTTATTGTTTATTGTAATGGCAGCCACACGGTAAATTCCTAATTCTAAATTTCCGTCAGCTCTAAAGAGAACACACTTATTTGGCTTATTTAGGGTGATTTTTAAGTCCTCTTACATGGAGTGTAGGTTTATTTGTTGTTACACAACAAATTGCAATTAAAACCCTTTACAGCCGGTCGGAGCGGGCACGCTCTGTTTTGCGTAACTATTTTTAAATCCCGGTAGCTCTGCAACCACGTAAGCTAGCGCAATAATTTTTTTTGCATATGAAACTGGAGGAGTTGTACTTACATCTTATGCCATCAGCTTGTCCTAAGTCACAGTTTCCTTCCACATATAGCTTTGCAAAAACTGCATTAAAAAGCACTTGCAGCAACAAAAACATAATATTCCAGAAATACGCTTTGCCGATCCGATCAGCTGTTCATAACACTTCCTACGTTGGAATAGACGTCAGCGCGAACTTTTGCATGTCCGCCATTACCTGCCCGAAACCGGAAGTGACGTCATTTTCGCGGAAATGTAGTTTTTTTTACCATCAGGGCCTCAACTGGTGTTTTTAAAAGTTATCTTTGACTCTATGACTTTCTTTGTCTTTTCTGGGATGCTTAGGACTCATATTGCACTGCTGGAAATAGTTTATTTTGATGCATATGCTGCTTTTTTGCAAATTTGCAGTATAATATTTATTTTCGTTTTTCCTGCCGTATATAAAAATTGGTGTATTTCAAAAATAAAACTATGAAGACACTCAAAATAAATTTTCTGTGGTAGGAAACTATTTTGTGCAACTTTTTTGTATTTACAGTTTTGAGGGATAAGCCTCTTAAATTTCTCTAACTAGAAATATATGTTAAAAAAGCAAAAACGATTTTCAATTTTTTTGTAGTTTATTGCACTTTTTTGCAATTTATGTAATTACTATGCACTTAATGCAGACATATTATTAAAATCTGGGCTATAATTGTTGTATTGATGTATAGCAACTTGAAATGCTCCCAAAAATGGCACCACACCATGTAAAAATATAATATAAGCTCTGGCGGACTTGGTTCGATGGTAGGTCTTAAAGGGTTAATTCATAGCAATTAACAAAGAAAAGCCACCTCTTTAAACCAGTGCATGGTACATTTGACTAATGGCACTGATATTAGTCAAACCAACTGGATTTGGTAGGGTATCTCAAGGCTTACCTGGTGTGAGTTGCTGAAAGGTAAAAATGGCACTATGAAGACAGTTTGGTATTAATGACCCAAATTTATCCATAAAGTTCACTAAAATTGAACCTATGATGGAAAAAAAACATCCTTTTTTTGTTACTTCATGTGGTTCTGCTAAATGATTCAATTGTGCGATGAAATATCACAATTTTTAAATGCTAGCGTGACGATGCCAGACCTGCAGTCCTTAATGTCTCAATACCTCTTATACATTAGTAAAACTGCAGAGCAACAGAGGTGCATAGCAAGCTTCCAAACATAGCTGATAATTGGATAAACTGCCTTACTCTGAGCCAGAGCACTTGATTGTGAATTTAACCACAGACTGTTTCACATAACCAAGTTTACAAAGAAAGAGGCACAGAGGAAAAATTGTGTTCTGAAGGTGGATGCCAAAGCTGGATTAAAAGTCCCTCTTTTTGTGAAGGTGGTGACAAGCTCTGGGTCTTGGAGAGTTAACCTGATTGGTAGTTTAGAGGAAACCTCTAAGAAGATCTGATAGAGCTAGCCAAACAATTGTTCAATGAGAGCAGAAGAAGTCCTTGGCAGAATTTTGTTGAGGTAGGATTTGCGTGTTTGTGTGTGGGAATATTAACTTTGCTATCATTGTGTATATGTCGCTATACGTGTTGCTTTTTTCCTGGCAGATATCCTAGGGGTCACAGATCCTCCGAGCACATGACTAATCAAGGCTGTTTACTATGACAGTGACTGATAACATGCAAAGCCCACTGCATTCTCAAACACACATATTAAGTTGCTGCAGTTTGGCATATCATCTTCAGGCTGACGTCTGGCTGACTGGGGATCGGTTTTATGAGGAATGTTATCTAACTTGTATGGCAGCAGATGGCCTGTGTAACTCCGTTTTTCTCCTGGGAGGAAAAAAATCAAGATCATTACCAAGAGTGAGATCCAAACATGTACTGTGTCGCAACACCATTTAGAGTTTGTTTTTAGTTTGTTATGATAGGGGCTTGGCTCACATGAGGGCGGTGCTGGAGGTGTTGTTGCGCACACACACACTTACATGGAGGAATATTCTCCCTCTCCTGAGGCTACTGGAGGTTTGGCTGAGGAGAGGAGGTGGTGGTTTTGGTCTTTCCTCAAACACTGCTGGGGGTGGTGGATGCCTGACCGCTTAACCACCAACCATGTCAGCCATTACCCAAAACATGCATAAAGTGTCCAGCTGGACAGGGTTTCTGTGTGCACGTGTATGTGTGTGTGTGCAAATGTTAATTTATGTGTTTGTACAGGGTCTTTTCTTACTTTACATCACTGTGCTTTATATTACGGCTTTAACCAGTAATCATCGAACAAACTACTGTGTTGTAACTGTAATCATTTTAAACAATGTTTGGGCATAGTCATATTTGTAGGATTTTGTAAAACACAATTTTAAAAGAAATGCCTTTGAGGCAATGCCATGAACTATGTAGGAAAGTTGGACCTTTTCTTGCTGGTTTATGGACTACTGTTCACTGACATTTATTTATTTACATTTTTTGGGTTGACCATATTTGGACGAGATTTTGGAGATGAGAAGAGCAAAGTGGGGACCTGTGCAAAAATCCAACAGTATTATATAAGCCTATCTATACCTGCAGACTACTCCTAGCTACTGTTACGTTAGCAGCCCAATAGGGCTAAGAACCCTTAGTATAGCAAACACTAAATTAACAGCTAATACCAACTATAGCCTCCTAGTTTTTAAGACAGGTGTCTAATAGAAAACAACAAGCTCTTTTTACATGCACAGTCTCAACACATTAGCATGGTTAGCTGGTTAACGTGTTAGCGCCATGCAACCCCACGCACGGGGCAATCCGCGTTAACTCGCTAACGGAGATTTGCCGCGTTAATGCTGTTATGGCGTCAACGTCATTTTAACGAGGTTAGCCTCTGCATACAAACGTACTCAAGAAAACTCCTTTCTGTTGGAGAAAAAACTAGTGGGAAGAATTGAAGAAGCTTCAGTATGGCAGTTTGAACTTAAATAATTCATTAATTTAAGGCATGCTGTCATACTGTTCTCTTCAGCTTATGCCAGCCATTAGTGTCACACAAACAGAATTTTAAAGATTGTGATTGTTGTATTATTATTATAAGTATTATTTTTAAGTTCAAATGCATTTTGGCTGTCAAGTTTAATAACGCAGACCTCAACAGATTCTTCATATATTGTCGTTGTGCCTTTATTTCAGCATGAAACCCGTGAGCCACACATGCCCCTAATGCACCATTGGCAAAGAGGGAATTACAAACGGGAAAGAGGAAGTACAAACGGGATCTGATCTAAAGAGAGTAAACAAATGAGATCAGCATGACAACAAAACTGACAGGAATTATAAAAATGCCCCCATGTTTTTTTTATTAGAAAGTAAAAGTTTGACTGGAAATTTGCACATTTATTTATATCTATAACCTGAAACATTGAGTTTAAAGTATTTTGTTGGTCACTCATCTAAGCACTTCAGGCAGGAAGTTCTGTGTTGGTTTACCAAACAGAATATTGTGTAGGGTTTGAAATTCCAACTTAATTTTGACAAACTACATTTTCACAGCCGTACTCTGATTCTTTTTCAATCTTTGGTCATCCTTTGTGGTTTCTTGGGTCTCCTATAGTCCCTTCTTCCAACGCTTCCTCTATTTTCATAGGTTTTTGTGTAGTTTTATTAGGTAAACCCCTTTTTTTGCAAAGCACTCTCTCATGTCTGGTTTGTGTTAGAAACCATCAAGTCTTTTGATGACTTTATTGCATCCAGCTGATCCCCAGCAGAATCCTTGTACAGTAAATAGACACTGAAGTAAACTCGTGGTCTGACCCTGTTTTACCTCATGTTGTTTGTTCTCCATGGTTTTCCTAAAAAGCTGCAGGGTAGAAAAACATTGCTGGGGATTCCTAAGAATGAGCAACAACCCACTTGCAGTCCCTGACCCCTACCACTCAACTTCTTGCATCTGTTTGATATTTTCAGATAATTTGACACAATAATGATAATAATTTCCAGTACTGCAATATGAACATTGCAAGTTAAGTGGGAGCAATGTGTAGCATGCTCTTATCCAAAAAATACACCAAAGTAAACTGCTAAATTAAACATGGTTTGATACACTTAGATTTGAATGAAATTCAATTTTCACTTAGTTTTATGAATATATGTGCAGAATTATTAGATCCTGCAGGATTATTTTGTTGTTTTAAGCATCTCCCAAGTGCTATTCAACTGAGCAAAGAATTTTTACTACAGAATTCCCAAATGATCTATTTTGGTTTTGGAAGATTACATTATTTTACTTTACACACAGACACAAAATTATGACTTTGGTCTTGTAGAATGTAGATCTTCACCAGCAGCGATGTATGTTTTGGGTTGTTGTTGTGTAGGAAGACAAACTCAGACCCAGTTTTCTTTCTGACTTCTTGAGGTTTTCTTTCAAAATCTTCTCATATCCTTCTTTCTTCATGGCTGCAGCTCAGGACGTAGACCAGGTCATCTACTAATTAGAAGGTTGATGCTTTATCCAGCCTTCAAACCAAGGTATTCAAAGAAAAAAGTGTCTGTATAAATGTATTTGAAGGGCGGAATAAGGCATGTTGTATAAAACGCTTTGTTCTCCAGCAGAGTAGAACAGTGCTACATAAGAGCCGGTCCATTTAACATTACTTCCACCTTGATAAGATTCCTAGTTCCAGACACACAGCATTCCCCAAACCATAATACTCCCACCACTGTGTTTCAATGTAGGAACTCATAAACAGTGTCTCTGTTTTAATCTCATCTGACCAGAGGACATGCTTCCAGTATGTATAATTTTTCTAAAGGTTGTCCTTAGCACACTTCATTCTGATTTGAAGCAGAGACTTTGTCAAGGTTTGTTGTGTGGCAGGCAGGATGTAGGACCCAGATGCAGGACTCACACTGGGGAATTTAACTGAAAGCAGCAGCTTTTATTGCTGAAAAAAAACAAACTCGGAAGCGGATGCGTTTAGCCCAGTGTTGCCAACTCCTCAGTAAGGAAAATCGCTATTCGCTGTACTAAAAGTCACTAAATGACGTCATTGCCTAATTTGCATAATTGGTCATGCTGATGTAATTGTAACCTATGTTGTTGGAGAGAGAAATAATATTGTGGAAGAGACATAAAGTGAGTAAAAACGTCCTAAATGCATTTAGAATTTATTTAGAACTACAAATTAAATTTATTTTAGCAATTATTGTTTTTTTTAATGTCACAATTCCAACCCTGCTCCTTTATCTGGGCGTGGTCCGGCAAAAGTGACCCGAAATAGGCACTCTAGTGGAGTTACTTGTGTGTGTGTGTGTGTTTATAAGTAGTTTTAAACCTTGTGATCCACAAAACAGCATAACAGTTAAAGAACTGACTGCGTTACAGTCAGTGCGGGAGCAGCAGCTTCGCTAATGCGCGATTCATTTGCAGTTTGGAGGCATAGGTGTGAACATCTTCTGCCCTAATAGCAGCTGCGCGAGGACTATCCTCCGCCTGTGAGCGCTTTGGCACGAGCGACGTGCCCACAGCAGCACCGCTGCTTGTTTAGAGTAGGAGCGATACCCGCTTTCACGTCAAAAAGTCGCCATAAATAAGTCTCCAATAACACCAGAAAAAGTCGCCAGATTTGTCGCTAGTCGCTTTTCAGAAAAAAAGTTGCTAAGGGGCCTGAAAACTCGCTAAATATAGCCACAAAGTCGCTAAGTTGGCAACACTGGTTTAGCCAGCTCCCAAGCCTGAGTTGCCTCCCTGGCTTTACACAGCTCCTTAATGAAATCCATAAAGCCAGAGAGCTAGCGAAGGTATGGGCTGCATTCGAGGATTGTCTCGATAGCATTAAGCCTGACAGAAATTTTCTGAGAGTCTGGGGTATGGGAAATTCGCCTCGCCTTTGTACTTGGAGAATGCCCCTCTCAAAGGCTGAGTCCGCTGGGTCCATCTTGTCACCATGTCGTTCTGTCAAGGTTTGCTGTGTGGCAGGCGGGATGTAGGACCCAAATGCAGGACTCACACTGGGGAATTTAACTGAAAGCAGCAGCTTGTATTGCTGGAAAAAAAAAAACCTAACATTAAATACAAAACTAAACTAGAAACTGGATACAAAAAAATCAACTAGAAAACAATCCAGGAACTTTAAACTTGGAAACAGCTAGAAACACGGAAGGAAAAAAACACAGCATTGTGAGAGTACGACGTGACAAAGGGCAGAGGATGAGCACAAAAAACAGACTGTCAAAGTAAAACAGGAAGTATAACACAGAGACACGGACTTGACACTGAGAGAGAGGCATGAACTGTGGGACCAGAAAAAACTACAGAGTAGACATAACACAGACACATGGAAGGCACACTGACTGAAACTAGAAGCTAGAACAGGGGTGGGGAACTCCAGGCCTCGAGTGCTGGTGTCCTGCAGGTTTTAGATGTGTCCTTGATCCAACACAGCTGATTCAAATGGATAAATTGCCTCCTCAACATGTCTTGAAGTTCTCCAGAGGCCTGGTAATGAACTAATCATTTGATTTAGGTTTGTTGACCCAGGGTGACATCTAAAATCTGCAGGACACCGGCCCTCGAGGCCTGGAGTTGCCTAACCTGAGCTAGAACAACAAAATATAACCTCAAGAGAACTAAAAACATGAATAACAAATAATCAAGAAATATAAATTTAACACAAAACACTGGGTCTCACCCAGGATCATAACAGATTTTCTTGGTGTGGAACCTTCCAGTCCATTCCTGTGCAGGGTTCTAGTGATTGTCTTCTTTGAGACTACAATTCCAGTCTTGGCTAAGTGTACAAGGCACTAGTGCACAGGTGTCGAACTCCAGGCCTCAAGGGCCGGTGTCCTGCAGGTCTTAGATGTAACCTTGATACAAGACAGCTGATTTAAAGGCTAAATTACCTCCTCAACATGTCTTGAAGTTCTCCAGAGGCCTGGTAATGAACTAATCATTTGATTCAGGTGTGTTGACCCAGGGTGAGAGCTAAAACCTGCAGGACACCGGCCCTCGAGGCCTGGAGTTCGACACCCCTGCACTAGTGTCTTGGCAGTTGTTCAGTCACATTTCTCAATAGTTTTCTTTTCAGAGTCTTTGAAATCATTGGCTTTCTATCTCTGCTAGACTTGTTCTGTACTTTGCATATATTGAAGTGACTGCCTTTGAATTTCTTGATGATACTTCTCGCTACAGTTCTTGAGATTTTGATAAAGCTGTAATAACTTTTTATATCCACCCGTGATGCATGATGCTTTTTCAAGTGACGGCTAAAACCCTTGCTGAAGTGTATATACTGCGTGTAAGTTTGAAATTTGAGCATCACAAAGTCAGAGCAGATCACTGGACGGCCGTCGTTAGTGCTGAAGTTCACTCAAAAGGTCCGTTTTTCAGGGAGCTAATAATACTGACCCTGGTAGCTTTTTTTCTGATATAATTCTGTTATTGTGTGCAAATAAAAATAATTTACAGTATTCTTAAAACTATTTAATTAGTATCTTTTAAATATTATCACACCTTAAAAGAAAATGAAGTCCCTTTTTATCACATCTGGTGACTTTTCTATTTAAGTTAGTGTTCGGCGATCACTAACTTTTCTATTTAAGTTAGTGTTCGGCGATCACATTTCACAAAATGTGCTAAGCTTATAACAGTGCAGAGCATGCAGAACAGATACTCTCTCGTCAGAGTAATCAGAAGCAGAAGCTAGCTCTGAAGAGACCTTTCCACTGTGCCACATAGCACTGCAGTTTCGGGATGTGACCTACACTATCCAAACTCAACTGTAACAACATTTGCGAATGACTCATCTGTTCTTATTGTATTTGTTGAGTCATACAATAAATCTCATGTTTTCCTTACATTTTCCGCCATATCCTCAAGCATTGCATTTTGTAAGAAACGCTTGAATGGCAATGTCTTAAATAACACTATCTCCTCTCAAAAGGATAATTGACCATGAAAACAGTGTCAAATGTTGGAAACCCACATCAGGCTGCATGCAAAATGGCTCCCTCACTGTTAAAGAACGACAAACGAGACCACTGTAATTAACGTCTCTTTTTTTTTTCCTTGTTAGAGGCTTTAGGGGTTACTCTGTTAACTAAATTGTAAAGACACAAGAGGTTTTTCACAACAAAATAAATCTCTCCAGTACAAATAAAAGACCCTTATCCTGCCACTATACGTCCTTGTGCTATTTCACTATGTATTGATCTATAGTCTGATAAAGATCTCAGTTCATTTCCAGCCTGGCTTAGTGGTTTCAAACAGGAAAGCTTATAGCGATTTCACTCTTGGATTCTGCTTCATACCAGTGACATATGCAGACATTGGCTTTTTGGCTTTCATCCACATTCACACACAGTGGCATGGAAACATAACCCCTGGTGTCCAACTCCTCCACCCCACCAAACAATTATAACCAGACCCAGCTTTCATATAGCTCTCTGGCGGGGCTCTGTTGCTGGCAGACAGATCTGCTGAACTCCTCTCTGCTCTGCTTGTTCTGTTCTTGGTGTCGGTTCTAAAAGTTAACCTGGGCCCAGAATCAGCTGCCTCCCCTGGAATCATACTGTGGAGGTCCTTGTAGAAAACTGGTGATTGCCGTGTGGTGCAAGTGGCCGAGTAGACAAACTTTCTCTTATTGAATGTGCTGACCCAACTAAGGCAACTCCGTATCGTAACTCAGTTTACTTCCAAAAGTACATTTGTAAAACTCTGAAGGAGTGTGGGAAGTAACCTGAGTCATTTCTTAATCATTCTCAGGCACACTAGAGTAGGAATTATAACAGCAACCTGCTTGCCACTAAAAAAATATTGGTGTTGCCTGGTGACTGCAATTCCAACTAGCTGCAGCAACCAACTGGTCATCCAGAGATTGAGTGTACAAAACCCTCAGTGCAACCACCTTTGGTTGCCTGGTAGTAGGCAGCCTGTCTAAATATTATTATATCTGTCTGACTTGGACTGACTGGAGTCATTCTCAAACAGATTGGTGAAGGTTTGCCATCTAATTTCTAAATCCAGACAGATTGTCAACATGCTGCAATCAATCTGAGTTGGTCTGCATTGATAAACACAACTTGTCTGCAATACATCTCTTTTCAACACAGGGCTCAACTCAGTTAGTTGCTAACTGGTTGTTTGGGCTGGCTATATTGCTATATAAAAGCAAGGTTGCCAAGTGTCTATGTCATCTGCAGTTAAATCACTGTCCTGCTACATCATTGAGCATGTCAGACCTCT
The DNA here is from genome assembly GCF_057381845.1 of Rhamphochromis longiceps. Classification (NCBI taxonomy): domain Eukaryota; kingdom Metazoa; phylum Chordata; class Actinopteri; order Cichliformes; family Cichlidae; genus Rhamphochromis; species Rhamphochromis longiceps. Next base: position 11,143,305 of record NC_140564.1, on the reverse strand, counting down.
GACTTTCTGGCTGAACTCTGGAAGCAAATAGTCAATGTGAATTTCTCTGTGTGTAGACAGAAACAAATGGCAACAGTTTTGCAATTTTGAAGTTTATATAAATTAATTGCAATATTACCACAAACATGTAGTTGACTATTTGACAACCTGATAGGAGACGGACATTGCCCACTCTCCTTAGCCACTTCCTCCAGCTTATCATGGGGAACACTGAAGTGTTTCCAGGCCAGCTGAGAGATTTAATTTCTCCAGCGTGTCCTGCATGTGCCCCAGGGCCTCCTCCCTGTTGGACATGCCTGGAATAGGAGCCATGCTAGTCAGATGCCCAAACAATCTTAAATGGCTCCTTCTGATGAGGAGCACTAGCAACTCTACTCTCAACCCCTCTCCACTGACTCCCCTCCTCACTCTTGCTATAGTTCATTTGATGTTTGTTGAACTATTGGGAAAATTAACAAATTGAATGATCTATGGCCTGCCGATTCTCCTGCAGGAGAACAACAGTCGGATCACAAGTGCTACTGTCAATTTCTTGTTTAAAAAGAGGTGAAATAGGGTACAGCAGGAACTGGGGAAGTACACAGTAATGCCTTCACAGACTCAAAAGCAGTCTGACAAAAAATTGTCCACACAAACTGTTTTAACGAGCTGACCAAGCCATGAGGGGAGCTACAACATTGGAGAAATTCTTACAGAATCCTCTCTAATAGCCACAAACCCCTAGAAAATGGCACAGAGCTCTATTTGTTTGTGAGCTAGGAAAATCGACAATAGCATATACTTTTGCGGTTACCGGATATACCTATCCCTGACTCACTGTTTTCCAAGGTATGTGACTGTAGCTTTACCAAATTAACATTTAGTGAGGTTCAAAGTCAGCGAGGTGGCCACACAGGATTCACAAAACTCTCAAAACTATGCTTCTCAAGTTTTGCCCAGAGTCTGGTAGCTAAAGAGACAACGATCTGAAATTATTGCTGTTTGCCGTTAGGGAAGCTGTTTAGGAATCCTTAAGGAGTTCAGTCCGGCAGATCTAGTGTTTGGTCATGTGGTACGTGGTCTCCTTTGGCTCCTTAAAGAGAAATGGTTGTCAGAAACGTTCAAAACCCAACATAATGTGCTTGACACTGTTTGCAGTTTGTGGGAGAATCTCCACCTTGCATGTCAGTAGGTCAGGAAAACTTGACACATGCTTAGGCTAAAATGAAGGCTTGTTATGATAAAAAAAAAAAAAAGATGTTAACAGAAGTTTCCAGCCTAGAAAGAAAGTTTTGGATCCTATAGTAGGATCCAGCTTGCAAGCCCAGTTTGCTTGTCCATATCTGGTAGAATGGAAAATCAGTGACATTAATTATGTGATCCAAACCCTAGACAGACAGAGAAAGTATAGGTTTTGCCACATTAAATCCACACATGAGATCGTATTACCCAAGAAATCATTTGGTTGTGCCAGCCCTGGAGAGCACCGCTGGTGTCCCTCCTCCCCATGAGCCTCTGATAATGGACTGCCGGTAAAAAGTGATGTCTGGTTAGAAAATTCTGAGGTTTTAAATAATCTAGAAACTTTTGTAGCCCACCCATCAAAATCTGAAGCCGATATTATCAATCTGATAGGAAGCAACTTATTACTTTTCTCTTGCCACCCTCGCCAAACTGTAGTCCTGGCCCACGTATTTGATGTGGAGGAACATAAGCCAATTAAGCCACATGCTTGCCGAGCCAAAGCCAATGAAAAGGAATCAATCAAAAGGAAGTAAACTATCTTATTGAACAAAGCTATTCTGAGCACTAGCGCATACAGTTCACCGTGTATATTAGTACCAAAGTTCAATAGCACTCCTCGGTTCTGTATTGATTATAGTTAAGTTAATTCTATCACTAAAACTGACTCTATTCATCTTCCTTGTCAAGTTGTGAAATACAGGACCTAATCGCAGGACTTTCTGAGCAGTGACAATGAATTTATTTACAGTGAAAAAAACCCAGATAAGTGCAAACAGCTCCAATAAAAGACATTTGCTCAGCTGTGATATCCCACTTCCCAGTGCAGTGAATCCTTCTCCCAATCTTTGCTCTCCACAACACCCACGGAATATTTAAAAACATGCTTGGCTCCCTTCACACTCTCCCCATGGTTTCCCGGACATGAATAAGATGCAATAATTAATTTTCTTCACCTTGATGAGATACTAGAAAGTTTCACCTTTTACGTGAGCCAGAGTTTCACTGACTAACACAAGAATCAGGCGTTGATTGAAGCCCAGCCTCTCTGTTAAATAGCGCTCCTGTGATGAGGATCATCAGCAGCTGGTTAGTGTGATTGTCGGCAGGTGTGGTTGGCTCCAGAGTGGGAGCCTCTCCGGGCCCGACGTTGCACAAGGACAAGAACACCAGTAAACACGCACACAGAGGAGAGGGAGAGACAGGGAGCTACAGATGGAGAAAACATGGATGGATGGAATCTGTAGTTTCCCCACCACACTCCCTGTTAGTGGCTGATGCCCTCACTTGTCGGTGCGTTGGTGGGTTTCGGTGTCCGGGGCTGGGTGCTCGGGTGTGTACTGGCTCACTCCTGGAAGCTGCTTGGTGGCGCCTGGTGCCCGTGGCTCAGTCAGGTGGAGGACCCTCAGGTCTCTGAGCCCGGGGCTCGGTCCGCTCTGATGTAGCAGGCTGCTGGTGGAGCCTGCCAGCACGTGGACCAATATGGCAAAGCCCTAATGTTCCACTTGGGAAAATAAATCTGTTGAGCATTTTTCTTGGCATTTAGACAATAATTCTGATTGCTACAGTGCCGAACGGGATAGGAATTTGTAGTTTCATTCATAAAATATTGTGTGCTGTCACTTGTGTATTTGAATCACTTCTAGCACTGGCCTTGTTTACTGGCTGTATTGTTGCTTCCTTACATTCATCACTTTGTGAGTGTGTAAAATGCATAAAAAGTACATAAAACAAACAAGTATATGTTAACAGGTGATGTGACTTGTATTGTATGAACATTCTGAGTGTTCAGTAAAGCTAAAAACTAGAAAACCAAAATGTATGATGTTTTTTTTTCAATTATCTATTTTGTATTGAAAATACAAAAATAAAAACAGTGAAAGATCAGTGTCCAAGCGGCAGCAGAGAGCTGTATGAAGATGAATGCAGAAATAGAAAAGGTCAAGTGTTTGGAAATGGTGCAGTGTTAAGGTGGTGACAGGTCCATGAGCACATCTGTCTTCTTATGAAGCCCACCCTATCCCTCTTTTCACTCTCTCTCTCTTTCATCATTCCTCAGGTCTGCGCCACCTCAGCCCGACAGACAAGTTGCCAAGGAAAAAAGAAGGATGGGCCATTGCTGGTGATGTTGTAACATTGGCTGGTAGGTGGCGATGGAGTGATGGCTTGTGCAAGTGTGTGTGTGTGTGTGTGATTTTGGAGGTCTAATAGAATCTGTGCTAGTCAAAGAGCTACTGTGACCCCCACTTCTGCCTTAGCATTCCCAATTTACTGCTAAACATCCACACAAGTGTGTGTGAAGTTACTTATGGGGTGATAGTAGGATGTCAATGAGCTTTCACCCACACTACACTGACTTAAAAACATTCAATGGAACATTCAAAACCACTAATGGCTTCTAATGGTGAATGACATCAGAGCTGTCATGTTTCTTGTTATTTTTTGCTTATCTTTTTTTCTTTTGGTTTGCTTTCATTTCAGTCTCTAACTCTCTGCCACTCTTGGCAGAATTCCACTATATGTATGTATATGTGGACACTCACGAAGACCTTAGCGTCTCCTCTCATGAGTGCTGATAGATTTAGTAGGGTGGAGAAGGTGGAGGAGGTGGACTGACATGGTGCGGTACCTGCCGTGTTTGCTTTCCTCTTCTCTGGCTGGAAAATGAACAAAAACTGGGTGTCAGAAAAAAAGAAGAAGAGACTGAGGAGAAAGGAAAATGTGACAGACACATCGCAGGCCTTCATGCCAAAATTGCTCCTCGTATCTCTGAAACACTTTTCATAACCACAGCTGATAATCAACCAATGTGAACTGGCAACAATTTTCAACAAACAACTAAGAATAATAAAAGACATCACATCTGTTTTAGTTTCCAACACATTTCAAGTCATGGTATATCATTTAGGTCTTATTGATTTTCAGTTTTGTCAGTTACCTGCCTCTTTTTCAGTTGTTGTTTCTTCTCGTCATCCATATAAACCTGCCAAAATGATGACATTTGTCTCAGAAAAATAATGTTTCATTGACTGGTTTTGGAAATTATGAGATATGCCCATCTTTAACTCGAGTGCTGTTTTAGTTTCTGATAGTTCTAATAGTTTAGTTCTGATCTAGTCCCTGTAATCTTAAGAGAGCAGAACAAGTATGGCAAAGTCCACATAAAAAATAACATATTAATGAATGAATTAGAAAATGGAAAAGTTGCTGTAACTGTGAATCTGATTGCATAAGAACATATGAAAATGCTTAAAAAGTAAACAAAAGGACAAAAGAAATGGATACAGACTTGAAAACTCGAGTTTCAGTCAAATGTTAACAGTGCAAATGTCACCCAAGTTGTTAAGATTTAAGCCTAAAACATTAAATCAGTATGAAAGTTCCAAAAACCAATATTCATCCGATCCCCAGTTAGAAGTAATTATAACGTCCATCTGTGTCATTTTCACTTTTTATATGAGAAAAATTCTTCACTTATTTCAATGTAAATTAAAACATTACTCATTTATTAAAGTAACAGTATTACTTGCTAGTATTAGCTATTTACCAATATCAGTATCAGTATTTATACTGACTGTTATTTAATGAAAATTGAAAAAGTTAGAAGAGAAACCCCACATTTTGCCCACGTCTTCTTTCACCCTGAAAAACAACCATGTTAAGTGTAATTTATGGTCCCGCAAATGTGTTCGTCCACATATGTGTTTTCATTTGGATGAAAAATGAGGGCTTTTACTCACCGCAATGTACTCCTTTGCAGTCCCCCTAAAACCCAACGGATGCCGATGATGCATGCAAATGCTGACTAGAGATAAAAATACATAGAATGAAAAGTAAGGATGGCAGCTGTAGTTGCTTTTATTGTTTTCAGCTTTTGGCTAGCTGACTGGCCAAAAGCAGCACAAGCAAGAGTAGCGCTCAGACTGGTTGTACCACAAAGTTTTACACTGACTCCATTGACAATAAACACGTGAAAGCAGGTCTATCTACCTTCGCACTGCTCCCACTTAAGCAGGTCTATTTGCCTTCACGCTACTCCTGGTTAAGCATAAAGCACTATGAGTGTTGACGCTGCATAGTTTGTCCACCAGGGGGCACTCACACAGCTGATGGGAGCAGCATTTATTTATTTACAGAGTGTAAACCAAGAAATAAATAGCTACATAAAGCAAATGCTAAAGAAATCTTGTCATCTATTGTGTGTCTAAAAATATATATTGGAATAGCCAATATTTAAATCACTACATATCGATACTATTCTTGTAATTCCTATATATGTTGGGCTATAAGGTATAGATTAGTATTTAAAAAATAGATATCTGCATCTGTGCAATGCAGCCATCCAGTATATGCACCTAGCTAACCATACTATGCAACACTAGCTGATGATTGAAGTTTTAAACACCATGCGTTTAAAAACAAAAGCATCAATGTGTGATGTCACAGTGGCTCTGTCTATCTTTAAAAAGATTTCTAGGCATACATATGTGATTTACATATGTACTTTTTTTTTCTCGCACTTATCTTATTGATGGAACGCCATCATAAAACTCAGATTAGCCTACCAGCCTACAGGCTAACATTAAGCTACACATTTCATTTTTCTATGTTTACAATAATAATGGAAAACGCGCAATAAAAGTTGACATTAAACAGCATCTGTTCCTTCATTAGCAGGATAGCCATGAAAACTGTTACGCACAAAGATTGTGTCTCAGCTGTATATCCAACAGCAAGAACACATCAAGCAGCTGCGGCAAACAATTTCAAGCTTCGTAAACAGCTGAAGGAGTGTTTAGCTTGCAGACATTATCCAGAAAAACTTTGTCACTGAAATTATGTAATGAAACATGTTTATGTTTACATTTATGTTTGATGAATAGTTTGCAGAAACACTCTGAAATGCTGAAACTCATTTCAACATATTTTCAATTAGTTTTTTCTGGGTGCATAACATAAAATTGCAGTACTCAGGTTAAACATACATCCCTAGAGCTTGTAAATGTATTTCAACCACTGACGAAAAAGGGGTAGTCGAGCCAATCTTTGGAAGGACGTAAGAGTTACAAATTGAAAGTAAATTTCACCTGCTTATGTTGTCCTGAGCCTTTTGTGTCCACATGAATTCACTGTATTTTCAGAAAAGAAAATGTATAATAGTACATTTAACCATAAAGAGGATTCAAAGGACATACAATTTACATATTAAATAGATACATGCAATCCAAATTAAGAGTTTGATATAATAAATAGGATAACCTTAATCCCCCAAACCTTTATATGAAACAATGTGACTCCAACAAAATTACAATAATGTTACATTAGTCTTAATTTTTAAGACCAACAATGCAGAAGTAGGAACATCTTAAAGATTTTCACGTCTCCTTCTTGCCTTTTCATTTTAAATCCATTAATACAACTGCTATTCTTTTCTACATGCAGATGCCAGACCGAAACCATTTATGCTGTGAACATCTTCTAGGAGAAACTGTATCATTTTGCTTCCACTATATCACACAGCATTTTTCAACCTTCCTTCATTTGAGATCGCCATAAACACTTTTTAGATTAGGTTTTAATATGTATTCAGATACTGAAAGACAGTCTTTTTTAAACATTTCCCAGTGTTTTAGAAATTACAGGTATTATATGAGTGTGAGGCATAGATAGATTTAAGGAGGTCCCCTGGCTTTTGTTGTACAAAAAGTTGAGTGCATATGATCCTGGGAGGATCGTACAAAGGTGTACTGAAGATGTATAGAGATAAACCACTGATGGAGAAAAAAACAACTCAAGCGATTTTTCTCTTGCACAGCCATCTGCAAGACTGAATTGTTTCTTTGACCAATCAAGATTAGTTGAAATTATCCATTTGATAATACCAGATAAAAAAAAATGCAGGCAGATAAACCTACACATTGGAGCGTCCACTGAAACAAATACAACTGGAGGAAGACTAAGAAAGAGGATGACTCAGGTTCTCCTCCCTACTCATTCATTCATTCATCCATCCCTCCATCTGGTTTGCGTTTGATTGGATGCCTCTCATCCTGCAGCTCTTGCCCCAACAAACCCCAGTTCCTCCGTTACCCCTCCCCATGTGCTTCTGGTGCCAGCTCTGGACTGAGACAGTAGAGGTTCCCAGGACATGAAGCAGAAACTTCTGTGTCTCTTCTGGCTTAGGAGGTGAGCCACACTAAGATAGGCTTCGATGATGTGTTGGCGTAAATCTGGATGTGGACATGCTCTGTGTGGGAACAGTGCTCTGACTGCTTGGGTGATAAAGTGGGCTAAATTAGACAGTTCTGGTTTTGGGATGAAATGCACAGAGCTTTGGTTTCTATCAGGCCTGGGGTGGGATAGAAGCTGAAGATGGGATTATATCAGAGGAAAATGTACCACCCACCATAGGCTCAGATCCTCTAGTCCAAGGGGGGAAAAATGGTTTGATGACTGATGCATCACATTGTCTTGGATGTTGCTGGGTTTGGCACAAGGCACATGGTGACGGTTCTAATGGAGCACGCTCAAGGGAATGACGCACTAGCTCATCGATCATCTCCACTTCCAAACGGTGTCGATAGGCCTGTATGTGGAGGACAGAAGCCCAGACTAAGTTGAGACACAGGCTCGTCACCAAACCAGAAAGAAGCGTCACTGAGCGTGATGAAGTATGTCCGAAATGACAGAATGTGGCAGTGTGAAAAATCAGTGGTCTTGTACAAACTGGTTATATTTGCAGATTAACCCTTTGGAGGGCGTAATTGATTCTTTTTCTGTCAAATATTTATATGCTCACTCTAAAAACATGTTCACAACGACAAGCAGTGTTTTTAATAGACAAAGTTACTTTGTCAGCCACATAGCAACTAACTGTAAGTTAGCTAGAAAGTCAGAGAAGCATCAACCCAATACACAGAGTGGATGTTTGTGTTTATACATACTTATAATATTTCCTTATAGTCTCTCCTCTTTTTCACATTAATTTGCGTTGCTCCATGAAACTTTACATAATAATAAATTAATAATGCGTTAATGCAAACGAACCCAGAGAAGCTGGCGATTTCCCCGGGGGGAGTTATTTTCTTTGTGAAAATTGCACGCTCCAAAAAATGTTTTGTGTCCCTCCCATTTCTTCTTGTTGCATGTTGAAGCTCTACTTGGAACCTTGTTGTTCAAATGGTGTTAAACTTTGATTGGGACTGTACCTATTTTTAATGAACAACATAGCCATGATTGACAGGATTACTTTAGAGTGTAAGGCCAATAAATTCAATTCAATTCAATTCAATTTTATTTATATAGCACCAAATCACAACATAAGTCGCCTCAAGGCGCTTCATAGATACAGAGAAAAACCCAACAATCATATGACCCCCTATGAGCAAGCACTTTGGCAACAGTGGGAAGGAAAAACTCCCTTTTAACAGGAAGAAACCTCCGGCAGAACCAGGCTCAGGGAGGGGCGGCCATCTGCTGCGACCGGTTGGGGTGAGAGAAGGAAGACAGGATAAAAGACATGCTGTGGAAGAGAGACAGAGGTTAATAACAGATATGATTCAATGCAGAGAGGTCTATTAATACATAGTGAGTGAGAAAGGTGACTGGAAAGGAAAAACTCAATGCATCATGGGAATCCCCCGGCAGCCTACGTCTATTGCAGCATAACTAAGGGAGGATTCAGGGTCACCTGGTCCAGCCCTAACTATATGCTTTAACAAAAAGGAAAGTTTGAAGCCTAATCTTAAAAGTAGAGATAGTGTCTGTCTCCCGAATCCAAACTGGAAGCTGGTTCCACAGAAGAGGGGCCTGAAGGCTCTCCCTCCCATTCTACTTTTAAATACTCTAGGAACAACAAGTAGGCCTGCAGAGCGAGAGCGAAGTGCTCTAACAGGGTGATCTGGTACTACAAGGTCATTAAGATAAGATGGGGCCTGATTATTTAAGACCTTGTATGTGAGGAGCAGAATTTTGAATTCAATTCTGGATTTAACAGGAAGCCAATGAAGGGAAGCCAAAACAGGAGAAATCTGCTCTCTCTTTCTAGTCCCTGTCAGGACTCTTGCTGCATTTTGGATTAGCTGAAGGCTTTTCAGGGAGTTTTTTGGACATCCTGATAATAATGAATTACAGTAGTCCAGCCTAGAAGTAATGAATGCATGAACTAGTTTTTCAGCGTCACTCTGAGACAGGATATTTCTAATTTTAGAAATGTTGCGCAAATGGAAGAACGCAGTCTTACATATTTGTTTAATATGTGCGTTGAAGGACATGTCCTGGTTAAAAATGACTCCAAGGTTCCTCACAGCGTTACTGGAGGCCAAAGTAATGCCATCCAGAGTAAGAATCTGGTCAGATACCATATTTCTAGGCTTTTCAGGGCCGAGTACAATAACCTCAGTTTTATCTGAATGAAGAAGCAGAAAGTTAGCGGCCATCCAAGTCTTTATGTCTTTAAGACATTCCTGCAGTTTAACTAATTGGTGTGTGTTATCTGGCTTCATGGACAGATAGAGCTGGGTGTCATCTGCATAGCAGTGAAAATGTATGCTATGTCTTCTAATGATGCTGCCTAAGGGAAGCATGTATAATGTAAACAGAATTGGTCCTAGCACTGAACCCTGTGGAACTCCATAATTAACCTCAGTGTGTGAAGAGGACTCTCCATTTACATGCACAAACTGGAGTCTATTAGATAGATATGATACAAACCACTGCAGTGCAGTACCTGTAATACCTACAGCATGTTCTAATCGCTCTAATAGGATATTATGGTCGACAGTATCGAATGCTGCACTAAGGTCTAGCAGGACAAGCACAGAGATGAGTCCACTGTCAGAGGCCATAAGAAGATCATTTGTAACCTTCACTAAAGCAGTTTCTGTGCTGAGCTCTGAAACCTGACTGAAACTCTTCAAATAAACCATTCCTCTGCAGATGATCTGTTAGCTGTTTGACAACTACTCTTTCAAGGATGTTTGATATGAAAGGAAGGTTGGAGATTGGCCTATAATTAGCTAAGACAATAGATAAATGTCCATGATAAATAAAACAATATCTAATGAGTTTTGTTACTAGACAAAAAATAATAATAAGAAACCTTGGAGTCTCTTACTCAGACTTGGTATTTAATGGGTTAGAGCAGTGGTCCCCAGCCCCCGGGCTATCGGTCCGTGAGTTATTTGGTACCGGGCCGTGAGAGTTGCGCCTCGGGTGTGAAATTTATGATTTTCAGGGTTTTTGTCATTAACTCGGTTTGCCTGGGTCTTCTCCGATGTTGCAGTTGTGTGTCTTATTTTGAAAGAAATATTTACGTGTTACCATAGCAACCAGAGAGCATTAAGGGGCAGAGAGGAGGATGTTACTCTCAGTGTTGTTGGCACATTTCAGGAGGATGCTGCTAATTAAGTTACACAATTACACAGTGAATTCGCGTTTATTATTATATTTACAAAATACCACAGTTTCTGTTTTGGTCTTCACGTGTGGTACAAACCACACGTGAAGACACATGTTCCCACTGGTTGACTTTGAGATTGATTTGGTGGCACAGACTAAAAACAGAAAGCTTTTTCCAAATTTTTGCTTCCCTGGATTTCTGCTTGCTGCAGCTTTAACACTCTCAGAACAGGTCATGGTAAGATCTCAACATTTACAGAGGGAAAAAAAACCATTATGTATAATTTGGTGGTATGCACCAATGTCACTTATCCCTCTCATTCAACCCAGCATGGCAAAACATGATTACCTCTTTGAAACAGGCTGAAGTTAAAGTACAAACTTTACCAGAAGTTATATAACATGTCTGCATTTTTTATTCTCATGCAGTGTCATTTACTGTAAAATACTGGCAATATTTTGGCTTTTTTTCCCCCCACAGAAGACATTCATTCTCATCCAAAACCCTTTTGAACCCAGTATCACTTCACAAATATGAATCATAACAAGGTTTTGCTTCTGTTACATCACCATAATTGGCCACTTATTTTGTCTCTGCCTCAGTGAGTTAATCGTGTTTAGTTTAGTGGGAGTAAGGTGTCTGGTTGTGAGAAGGTGCCATGTGGCAGAGCCTTGTGTTTTTAAGGGTGCATTTGTGTGTTTGCAGTCTTGTACAGCTTAGCTGGAGCTTTTATTGTATTAACGAGTTTCATTTGGCCAGGTGAGACTGATGCCGTTTGAATTGGCTCCTATGCAAAATAATCGCATCAAGTGATGACTGCAGTTGTGGGTTTCATTTTACTGCCAAGCAAACTGCGGTGAGGTTCATTACAATTGTAATCAGAACCAACAACAGGAAATAAACCCCCAAATCACAGAACTTTATGGGTACTGGAAGACGGATGCTGACATGTGATAGCCAGCAGTTACTCAAGCTTGGAAAGCTGATCATAGCAAAAGGCACAGAGGGGAAACCACTGTCTGGATTCTCATGTTCAGCCTAATATTTGGAAAGGTAATGGGATGGAAGTCCATCTGATAGTAAAGCAGTAACCTGTGAGTACATGTGCCTTTGAAATGGTGGAAAGTAGTCCCTTTTCAGGTGACATGTTTCAGGATTTCTCAGTAGGCTTAGAATTTTATTCCTTCTAGCAATGGGTCACTAAACTTCCTTTGTGGTCTACCACAGTTTGGGATTTCCTTCAAATCCCACATTCGGTGCAGGGGAACAGCTATTGTGTTGATAATTTTGGCTTGGCTCAGCATAGAAACATGAATTTGTGTGTGTCATTTAGGTGGGTGGGGATGGCAAGTTACTATGTGTGTGTGAGTATGTGTATGAGTGTTCATACAGCAGTATGGGCTGTTTTTAGATTGATTATTGATCTGGATTGGTTAGCACTTAGCTATTCAGCAAAAGGCCTCTCTGAATAGGATCTGCAAGCTGGCTATGGCCTTTTTATGTGGAGTTTGGGAGGAAGCTGGACAACCTCGAAAGAACCCACACATCCAGGGAGAACATTCACAGTCCAAAGACATGCATGTTCCATCCATCCATTTTCTTCTTGCTTATTCAATTCAGTCATGCGGGGGCTGGAGCCTAGCTCAGCTGATATACGGTGAGAGGCAGGGTGCATCATGGACAGGTCGCCAGTCTGTCACAGGGCACAGACAACCACTCACATTCACAACAAGGGCAATTCAGAATTATTAGTTAATCTAATCTCACTTTCTCTCACATTTTGGACTGTGAGAGAAAGCCTGAGTATCCACAGAAAACCCACACAGACACGGGGAGAACATGCAAACTTCACACAGAAAGGCCAGATGGTGGTTTCAAACAAAAGACCTTCTTGCTGTGATGTAAGTGCTAACCAGCACACCACTGTGTGTTAGATTAACTGATCATTCAACATTTACTATACAATAGACTGTTGACCTGTCCAGTGGGTACCGTGTCTCTTCCCCTATGTCAGCTAAGAGTCAGCCTGAACTGGATAATTGGTTAAGATAATGCAGTGGCTCCCAAAGGGAAGATATGCTTCACCATATTTTCTAGTCTTTGGCTTAGAATGAAGTTGGTTTGGAAACATATTCAGCAATGCTTCATCTCCTGCTTTGCGTTTGTGTGGGCGCCTCATGCTAGCAGTGTCCAAGCGTTTTTGTTTTTTTTCCCTTTTCGCGCCCCTCCTGCAATGGCTCTGTGCCCCCCCTAGGGTGTGGGCCCCACACTTTGGGAAGCTCTGAGATAATGAATGATTCCACAGACAGACTTTACAAACGTCTTGAACCATCTCTTATCTTATCAACATGTAAAGTGTGCTACCAGGATTCAATACCTTGGATGAGGTCTACTCTAACATCAAACTGGGCTAGCTCAGGTTATGATTTCTCGTATATGCCCCTCTCAGGAAATGTGCTCTTACCACCATAAGAACCATCACAACCTGGCCTGATGATGCCTCTCTGCAGGATTGTTTTGAAGGGACTAACTGGGACATTTTTGAACATCCGGACCTGGACTTATTCACTGACACTGTACTGTGATTTTTTTGATTGAGGATGCTATGTGAGTACGAGTACGTGAGTAGTTCTCTTGGTGCACCGAGAGAACTACTCACGTCTCCTTTATATTGACACCATCTTAATACCATCCTTCCTTACAGACTGGTATGCAAACTAGTAGCCCAAGCACTTCCTTTTACCAGCTTGTGCTGTATTAAGGAATTCCTGACAGATTGTACACAAAATGTCAGGGTGGACCCTCAGGGCTGTGTGGTGAGCCCCCTGCTCTTCAAACTGTAAACACATGACAATGCCTCCACCCATCACAGCAATACCATCATCAAATTTGCAGATGACACAACTCTGGTGGGGCTTCTCTCTCGGGGTGATGAGTCTGCCTGCAGGAACGAAGTGGAGCAATTGACAGCGTGGTGCACAGACAACAACCTGATCCTGAACACACAAGACCGAGGACCTCATCGTGGATTTCAGGAGAAGAAAACTGGACATTCAACCACTATACATCAGTGAGGATCGTGTGGAGAGGGTGCCAGACTTCCGTTTCCTGGGAGTCCACTTCATGGAGAACTTGGCCTGGGATGTGAACACGGCAGAGCTGGCAAAGAAGGCCCCGCAGAGACTTTATTTCCTGAGAATCCTCAGGAAAAGTAACATTTCTCAAAAACTGCTGGTGTCCTTCTGCCGCTGCTCTATTGAGAGCATCTTGTGCTACTGACTCTGTGTGTGGTTCTCCAGCTGCACAGCAGCGCAGAGGAAAACACTTCAGTGAATCATAAAGACTGCCCAGGAAACCATCGGCCGGTCTCTACCCACTCTCAAAGAACTCCACAGCTCCCGCTGCCGTTGGAAAGCCAAGAACATTTTAAAACACTACTCACACCCTGGTCACAATTTGTTCCAACTGCTGCTATCTGGCAACAGATACAGGGGCATTAAAACAAGGACAAACCGGCTGTAGCTATCAGTGCATTAAACTCGACCTGGCACCATATGTGATAGTTGTTATTATGTGCAATAATGCCAAATATGTGGTGGTGTTCTCATGCAATAGTGTTATGTATTACGTGCAATGGTGTATTGTGTGAATGAGGGTCACCATACGGAAGGCACCTCTCATCATGGGTCATGTATTTGTAATGAAAATAAAGATAAATTCAATTCATTTTTTAAATATTTCACTATAATAATGGGAAATAGGTGCAGCTATTCAATGAAACATGTGCCCACATAAATTGAAATACAATATATAAAGCCAAAACAGAGCTTTCACAATTCTGAAATACTTTCTAAGGCTGTTCTTTGGTTGTTTGCTGCCTTTTGTTCAATTTGCTGTTGATGCTGATTTAATAATGTTAAGGTCTGGGCAATGAGGAGGCTAATCCATGACTGATAGTGCATCATTGTGTCTATCCAGGTATATTTGCAATGCACTGGCAGAGCGTTTGGGTTTATTGTCATGCTGAAAAATGAAGTACTGCATGGTGGATCAAAATATGACAGTCCAATTGTTCATTCATGATTCCATCAACTGTTTACAAGTTTTCCAGCGGCATTGGCTGAAATGCAGCACTAAACCGTGACAGAGGCTCCACTATGTATCTGCAGATCCTCCGTGTTGTACCTCTCTCCTAACCTCATTAATATATACTGATGACATAGCAGAGCAAAGCGGGTTGATAATCCTGGAGGAGGCAGAACTGCAACAATGCTTAGATGCGAGTCCTGAGGCTTCCCAGCAGAACATTGCCCAAACCATCACCCAGCCTCTGCTTATTTGCTTTCTTTCCATAGTGCATCATGGTGCTAGGACAGTGACATTCACGTACCCAGCCACCCACGTGATTAAAAAATAAACATGAATCATCAGACCAGGCCACCTTCTTCCATTGCTCTGTATTCTGATGCTCACATGCTAATTGTTGGTGCTTTCAGAGGTGTACAGAGGTCAACATGGGCCATTTCTGATAGATACTGACCACTGCAGACTGAGAACCACCCCACAAAAGCTTCAGGTTTGGAGATGCTCTGACCCAGGCATCTAGCCATCGCAATCCGGTTGTTCAGTGATGACACGACGAATCCTACTTCCGGGTCTAAAGTAGTCTGCGTTTAATATGGCTTTTGTGTTGTTAACATGTTTAATGTTATGTATTTTCTTCTATTTGATCTCAAAAAGCTCCTAAAACAGTCAGTGATCACTGTTGACGTCCCTCGGCTTTTATTACCGCTAATCATTTATTTAAGCTCAGTTTTTAAAACCTTAGGATGTAACTACAGCCCAGCCCATGCAGCAGTATATGAATGACTAACCTCGTATTGTGGATGGATTATCTCAGTTGTTCTCCTGGCTGAAGTTTGGTCCTTTTACAGCGATTACATTTGTTCCTGACCACCGAGAACACTCACGTTAACTTTTATCGAGTGGAAAAAAAAGTTAGCTTGTTTATATTATGCTAACATAGCTGTGTCGCTAGCGGTCACGTAGCACATCATTATATACCAGCTAGCCAAACTTCAGTAACCCTACAAACGTCACTGCTGTTTAGTTTTCTGTCTTCATTTATGTTGGAAGTGATAACAGAGCTGTACGTTTTAATTTGTTTCCAAAACCCCGCAGTCAGGACATGCTATATTGTATTTAGATAGAAGCTAGCGAGCTAACTCCCTGCTAACTTCTAAATCCGTTAAATGTCATAAATTCCGTTTTCATGGATGCCTGGATGTTAAACTCAATTGTTACACCTGGTAGAGCAGAACGCTGATCATTTTATTAAAGATGAAAGACTTTAGACAGTTTTTCAACTCTCAGTAATGCCATAGTGATCGTTTGATATATGGACTTGCAGCGGAGTTTAGGTCCAGACACGACTAGTGACGTCATCTCTCAGTGGTCCAGTCAAGTCAAGTCAGCTTTATTTGTATAGCACGTTTAAAAAATATCAAGTGTCGGTCAAGTGGTGAACAGAGGGTCAATCTTATACAATGGCGTATGGCTTCAATGTTATGGCTGATCCGTGTAGTTTATTTGTGTTTTCCTTTACAGTGAAAAAAAATCTGTTTATTTGTACAAACACTTGCACAAAATGTAACCAGATTGCAGAAGATGAAGTGTGTGAAGCTCAACATTTCCATGGTGACGGCCCCCCCGACTTGATGTTTTCCCTATTTTTCCATCCCCCACCCAAATATACTTCATGCACAGACCTTATCCTTGCTTTAAGCCCCTGGTGGCATCTTCATTGTCAGTGTGACTAGAATCCCCTCCACCCACCTTACACACACACACACATAAAGGAAAAACCCTGTGTCCCCAACCTCCCCAAAAAGAAAAACAGTGATTTTTTTATTCCAAGTGTTTTTGTCCAAACACATTGCTCCTTGACATCCTATCCCCTTGTTGTCACCCTTTCTTGGAGTCTGGGTTGCCTCAGCAACACACGCACAAGCTGGATTGAGTCATGGGTTTGTTGGACCTCCTGAAGTTTGACAAGCCTCTGTGGTTTTTTCTTTTTTTTTGCTACAAACATCTTGATTAGCATGCGGAGAGGAGAGGAGCGATCTGGCGTGAGCTAACATATCAGTGAACGGTTTTAATTTCCCATTTCTCACTTTTGAAGTTTTTAATGGGCCGGGTATGACAGCACCCCCGAGTATAAGCACGCACGGGTCGGGGGGAAGCCGTCGCAGCACGTGCAAACACACCAAGCGGCCCGCTCATCGGATGAGCCAAAGTTTGCTCTTCCCATGGTGCTTTGTGCTCAGGCGATATCCCAGCCGCGCCGCATCCCTCTGAACTCCCACAACTTCATCAAAGAGAAATGAGCGGAGCGAGGAGGGGCAGGAAACCAGAAAAAAAGAAAGAAAGAAAGGAAAAAGTGGTGGTGGTGGTGGGGGGGAGCCCTGTTTTCCTAATCACATCCCCATGAGGTTTCAGCTGTGGAGGTGAGGGCGAAGTAAACAATTTTGTTTATCGTGTCTTTGTTATGTTGTTCTTTCATTTCGTGGCCTCTTTTGTTTCAAGCTTTTCTCTCTTTCTTTTTTTTATGCTGAGGAATAGAGAGGTGATTAATGCAGATCCCCTCCCTATTACTCCCCACTCTCACCCCTCTCTCTCTCTCTCTCGCTTCTGTTTTGGGAAGATTCCCCCTGGTAATTAATTCACAGCAGAATTAATTAGAGCAAAGGGGGAGCAAAGATATTCAGAGAAGGAAGGAAGGGGTACGATGAAGAACAGTGATGATGAGAAAGTTGGGTGGGGGGGCTCATAATGTGGAAAAAAGAACATTTTGCACTGTGTCCAAGAAGGCTGACAGAAACTAAGGGGCCCGAATTACGTTTGCCAGAGCCCGGTAGCGCTTTGCCGAGTGAGAAGGGGGCGATGGAGACAAAGATAAAAGATTTAGATATGTGGATAGAGGAGCTGAGTAATGGAAAATGATGCATGGACATATGGATGGTGGCTGAAAGATGATAGGAGAAGTGAATGAGTGAACAGAAAGAGGGGAAATAGAGGCAGAAGAGGTGAGGGATGTGTTCTCCATTTTGCTTAAAATTTGATTGGTCTCCTCTGTGGCTGTGTAATCCAAATTGGTCTCCAAACGTAAAGTGAAAAGCGCTCTCAGATCCAAGTGTCGTACCGCTGCTAACATAAAGACCGAAGTATTCCCAGTTCTTTAAGAATGACTCCTTTCTAAACTCAATCAAGCGCTTTTCCATTTTGATCCTGCGTCAAACGCCAGTATATAGAACTGTGGATGACTCGATTGAGGCCGTAACGAATCTTTGGAGCTGGCGCGTCACGCCTTCTTGCTAAAATGGATAACTGTATTAAAGAATTGCAAAGTGCTTAGTCATTCTTAGGTACTGTCTCCATCCCATTTCACCACTTGGCTTGAGCCTCTTTTCCTGCCTCCCTCCCTCTGGCCCCCTCACCACAATCTCACCTCTGTTTCCTACTGTTCTCTCCCGCAGATCTTTCCTCCCAGTTGCCGCTTTTACTTTCACAAACATCCATTTCCTTCCCATCTTGTTTATGCTCTCTGTTTCACCCTGTGTGTGTGTGTGTGTGTGTTTTTCCACTTGTTCATTATTCAAGCTCCTCTCATGACACAACTCAGGTATGCTTGCTAAACTTAATCCTCCTGAGGAGTGTTTCAGAAAAAGCTTATTTTCCTCTCTTTAGCTGTTGGTCTATAAGAGAAATCAGTCGTCAGAACTCATCGCTGCTTAAAACAAAGAAAGCTGGGTAAAAATGCTGCTTTTATGTAAGCATGCATCACTTAAAATTGTAATCTGCTTTTGGTGCATGCAAATGTGTGAACATTAACAACATAGTTTTTAAATCTTAGAAATATGGTGTCTGACCAGATACTTACTGGAAGCCAAGGTAATGACGTCCAGAGTAACACTGAGTAATCTTGACCAGGATTTGTCCTCCAATGCAGATATTAACCAAGTATGCTGCTTTCCAGCATTTGTAGAATATCTTTAAAATTAGAAACATCCTGTCTCAGAGTGATGCTGAAAAACTAGTTCATGCATTTATTACTTCTAGACTACTGTAATTCGTTATTATCAGGATGTCCTAAAAACTCCCAGAAGAGCCTTCAGTTGATCCAAAATGCTGCAGCCAGAGTATTGACAGGGACTAGAAAGAGAGAGCAGATTTATCCCATGTTGGCTTCTCTTCATAGGCTCCCTCTTAAATCCAGAATCAAATGTCAAATCATTTTCCTCATATACAAGGTCTTGAATATTCAGGCCTTATAGTATCGTGTCAGCACAGTAGAGCACTTCGCTCACAGAATGCTGGTCTACTTCTGGTTCCTAGAGTATTTAATAGTAGAACGGGAGGCAGAGCCTTCAGCTTTCAGGTCCCTCTTCTGTGGAACCAAGTATGATAAAGTATATAGTTATGGCTGGATCAAGTGACCCTGAACCATCGCTTAAGTAGATTAGTGTTAGATTAGACCTAAGCTGTTGGGGGGCTTCCCATGATGCACTGGGTGTTTCTTCTTTTTCCACTCCCTGTGCATTTATACACCACTCTGCATTTAATGATTAGTTATTATTAATCTCTCTCTGTCTTCTACAATTTGTCTTTTGTCCTGTTTTCCTCCCCTCACCCCCAACTGGTTGCAGCAGATGCCTGCCCCTCTCTGAGCCTAGTTCTTCTTGTTAAAAGGGAGTTTTTCCTTCCAACTGTCGCCAAGTGATTGCTCATAAGAGATTTTCTGATTGTTGGGGCATTCACCTTAACCTCCTAGGATCTGGCGTCCACATATGTGGACATCACATTTTGGGTTATTTAGACCAAAATACTCAATTTTGCTCTGCAGGGGCCTGATATCCACTTACGAGGACATTATACTCAAGTTCAAGTTCAAGTTCAAGTTCAACTTTATTGTCACTTCAACCATATACAGTTTAAAAATACACAGTGAGGCGAAACAACGTTCCTCCAGGAACCAAGGTGCTACAAGACAAGTTAGTGCAAAAAAAAATAATAATATATAATATATCTAGTAATAATATTGTGCAAAAGAGCATATACTGCTTCTGCTTCTGCTTCTTAGAAACAAAAATCAGGTAAAAAAAAAAAATAATCTGGTAATTCTTTGTTTTTACATTCATCGGGTCCCAATATACCCAAATATCAAAGAGAAATTAAAAATGCATGCTGTGGAAGAGTTTGGGTCTTAGGAGGTTAAATATAAAGTGCCTTGAGGTGACTGCTGTTCTGAATCGGTGCTATATAAATAAAAATTGAATTTGAAGACAGATAGATAGATAGCTGGATAGATAGATGATTTTCATAAAATGAAAATACAAATGTTAAGTGTAAATATGTGAAAAATCTACTTAAAAGCTATCTGATTAAATGCACTTCCACTCATCTGAGCACAATAAAGGCATCTCTGCCTTGGTTACTGTGTCTGGGAAACTCTCCCTACCTGTTCCTCTTGATAGCCTCCAGATGTGCCAAAGCTCTTTCTGTAAGGCACACAGCTGGCCTGTTCTTTGTTAGTAGTTTCAATTGTGGATCTAGATTCATTTTTCCATACAGGGCATGACAGAAGGGAACGACACATCGTGGTCAGAAACTGTAAATCACAGATGCCTCTCTAATTCTAATCCCCAGTCCTTTTTTCATTTTTTTTCTTTTTTTCAAATTTTTCTCATCCTCATTTCACAAGAACAGCTTCAATTTTGGAAACAACAAACAAGATAAGGCGAGAAAGACACAAGTCTGCAGTGTGGAGAGGCTTAAATGATTAAAATTGGACACAAATTCAACATCAAGCCAACCCACTGTTTCTTTGCCCACATCCCTAATGCTCTGAAAAAGTTCAGCTTAATGAAACTACAGCATGTTCGCTGCTCTCCGTACACTGTCCGGCAGTGTTTGCTAGAGCAATCTGCCTCGTTAGGTTATATTAGATTGGAGAGAGGTTTGCTAGAACAGTTACAGCACGACCAGCCCTGGGAATATAAGACTGTTTCTGTGAACTGGTGTCTCTTTAGCCTTTATAGAGGAAACATTTGGAAATCATTTAGCTGTTGTCTTTCACTCACTCTCTTTTGTGTTTGATCTTCACCGTTCTTGGTAGGTTTCAAACTTGTCTGCAACCTCATCTGTTTCCCACTTCTTGGCATTACCTTATGATCGTGGCTTAGCTGAGCAAACACATCGCTAATCAGAATCTGTATTTGCACGGTGTGTGTGAGCCCCGATAGTGTTGGTGTGTAGCGATAACGCTAAGTGAATGATTCCCACCAGTTAACAGACGGGAGTGGGAGACAAAGCAGTGCTCAGGCCAGCTGCCATGGGAATCTGGATAATCCATTCTGCTCACTTTATTAACATCATTATGGGGGAAGCAGAAGGGGGAGGGACAGAGGGATGTAAGGCAGAAGAAACAGCAAGACAGCTGGAGAAACTGTGGGTGGAGAGCCAGACAGAGAGCAATAAATAAAGGTTCTTTAGGGATTGAAAATGAGTTACTGAGGTTATAACAAATGAGTTAACACAGGTCAGAGAGGAGAAGGTTAATATAAGTCGCCAGGATCGTCAAGACAGATATTTTAGGACACTGGAAGTGAAATCCTAGTTAATCTGTGTGTAACTTGTAAGTATACAATACATAACTACTGATCTCTCAAACTGGCCGTAAGCCCTCACCTGAGTTTTTACCCTTCAACTATAGAAAATATAGACATTTTGAAAGAAGCTATGAAATGACAAGAAATGATCGTTGTCTACGCTTCCGACGAGGCCTTGTGATTGGGGGAATCGGGCGTTAATTCTGGAGTCTTGCTGTGAGTGTTTGTATAGCACAAGTGAGTAAGAAAAATGTAACTTAATCACCTTCTGCCAATGAGGGAGCCATATTTCTGTGCTCACTGGCCATTACTGCTAGATTGTGGTTGAACTACCATCACTCAAGTGTGACTGTAACTGCCCGAGTGTGAAGCTGAGCGTTTCTGCAAATGATCCTGCATGCTGAGTTATCACCAGACAAATACGAATTTTACAAAACTGACTACTGAGTGAAGAGAAATGGTAAAAGTCGCAGATGTCTAAAACCCGATGTTTGCAGCAATCAGTCTTTAGAGGCTAAAGAAGTCACTTGGACAAGTCACAAAACGTTTCTCCCACTGTAAACGCTACATCCAGATGAACTGAATCAGCTTTTTGGGATCACATCATGTTGAACAAGCCAGTTTGAGATGATTTAAACTTTGTGACATGCTGCATTAGCCTCGTGGAAGCAGACATCAGAATATGGGTACACTGTGGTCATAAAGGGATGGACAGCAACAATACTCAAGCAGACTGTGGTGCTTAAATACGTAGTTGGAACCTAAAGGGTGACAAGAAAATATTCCCCACACATTTTCATCACCATTATTAACATACATTGTTGACGGGAGTCAGGATGAATCCATGCTTTCATGTTATTTATGCCAAATTCTGACCCTCCCATCTGAATGTTGCAGCAGACATCGAGACGCATCTTGTTGTCTAATACAGTGAGGTTGTGCAAATCTTTCTTAGCTGACCTACGAGGGACATCTGGTGTGCTCTTCTGCTGCAGTTTCCTGTTGTGTGTTCAGAGTTGCTTTAACTCCATCCCTTGGTTCTGACAAATGATTATTTAAGTTATTGTTATCTTCATATGAGCTCAAAGCAGTCTGGCTTTTCTCCATCAACAAGACATTTTCACCCAGAGCACTGCTGCTCCCTGGATACTTCAGACCGTTCTCTGTAAACCGTATAGATGACAGTGTGGGAAAAAAATCCCAGTATATCCACAGTTTTTGGACCAACAACCATGCCACGTTCAAAGTCACGTAAATCACCTTTCTGGTGCTCGATTTGAATTTCAGCAAATTGATTTGACCATGTCTGCATTCTTAAATGCAGCGAGTTGCTGCCATGTGATTGGATGATTAGATGTTTGCATTAATAAGGAGTTAAAAAGTGTACTTCTGCGAGTTTATTTAATTATGTCTAGTACAAATGTGTATTGTGGTCAAAGGTCATGGTTACCATTACTTTACAACACATGTGAGGTCAATACCCAGGAAAGTGTTATTTAGTGATCACAAATTTCGCATAAATGTACGACAGGATTAAATAAAGTGATGGTATTTTAAATTTATAGGGTCAAAGTTCAAGTCTGGCTACCTGACTGGTCTACTATGAAAATGAATTTCTTGCCATAGATTTACTTGCACTGAAGAACTGCGAGCATTGCTGTTGGCCTTTTGCACAACAAAGTGGTCGCAAAGCAAAAAAACACAGAGCTCATTGTCTTGGACAAAACTTCTTCATCATATGATCACGAGTCTTTTTTCCTTTTTCATTCCTTTCTTCTACTTTTTTTTCACCCCTGGCACCCAGCTTCATTTTAAAGGTCTTTCGCCTAATCGCTGAGATCTACAAAGTCATTTCTCCGTGTTTGGATATTCCTGATTCCATTTATCTGGTTAACCTCTGTTTATTGTCAGTCATGTCAAACGTGTTGCCTCTTTTGGAAAATGAGGCTCAGAAAAAGTGAGCGGGAACAGCGTGTTGAGAGGAGCCCGAGGACAGCCAGGGAAATTTCCAAATAAAAGCAGGCCATGCACAAGTATTAGAATTAGGAGTGTCACACAAACAACTTTCTCATTGTGGAAAAAGTAATGAGCTCAGTTCTGATTCCGCTCACATCAAGAGCCGCTTTCTTCGGGTCGTGCGGGTTTTGAGGTTAGTGTTCGTTGTGATGACTTTTATGAGTGTGGTGACATGGCACAGTGGAGACAGAGCACACACACGCGCAGACGTTATACATGCATACACTAACATTTTACATTTGCACTAAAAAACACAGTAAAAAGTCGAAGGCACACCTACACACACCCTCACACACACACACACACACCTCCAGCCAGACTCTTGGATAAGCCTCATTTAGCCTGCTGTGTAACTGTCTCTGTGTAACGAATGGCTTATGTCCTGCAGTCACGAGTCCAGCCAGACCAACAGCATTACAAGTCCTTCTACACTGACCAGACCCACATACACACACACACACACACACACACACACACACACACACACACACACACACACACACACACATACACACTGTCAACACTACCCAGATATCCTGCCTCCAGCTCCATTTATCACCTCCAAATCCACATTGTGCTCCATATCAGGGGCCACCTCCAGTCCCTCTAGTCCCAGGTCCCTGCACTTTTTTTCGTGCTGCGTTGGTGCCACACCTCTCCTACCCTCACGGGTGGAACCCTCCCCCTGTTTAAGATGCGCCATCACGTTTCCAGCTACCGCCACCACTTTCTCATTCTGTCCACAGCTACCGGCAGCGGGAAATTATGACAAATGGCCTGCTTTTTATGGCTGTTTTTTCTTCCTATTTCTCAGTTTATTCTTCGTTGTTGAGCAAAAAAAATAGACTGAAAAGATTAAAACTTTCCATTTTTTGGATGAAGGCTCAACACAGCACTGTGTTTTGTGGTGTGACCTTTTAAATGAGGTGTGCGTCTGTATGAGTGTGTACAAAGCTGTAGTTGAGCTGACTATGAATGGGGAATATGAGGCTCTGCTTGTGTAGCCTCTGCGGACGCCTATGGGTGCATGCCGAGGATGAACAGAAGGAAGATTGTAAGTGTTTCTGTCTCCTGGTTACAGTGACTAGAGATGCAGTTCCTTCTGTTTTCTCTTGAAGGCTAAATGCGCTGGCCATATGGCAGGTGACATCAGTGAAGGGTGGAACGGTGTCCCAGTGGCTGTGCTGTTGCCTCAAAACAGGGTGTCTCTCAGGATGTAGCACTGTGTGGTGTTCAGTTTCCTCCCAAGCTTCACACGATTAGATGAATTTCACAAGAAATTTGTGCGTCTTTGCATTTGTGCTGTAGTCCGGGTTGCTGTCACCTGGTGCATGTGGGCATCTGCATCTGAATAGGGCAAGAAAGCGCTACATAAAGCATGAGTGAGCCAAAATATCTGATTAGACTCAAATGTGGCCGAGCAAGTGGCCCAGTAACACACTCTCGCACAAACCAGGAAATATTCATGACATTACAATGAAAACAGCACTTTATGACATTTAACATTTAACTACAACTGTTGATATTGCTTTGTAAATTAGTGTGTAAAATGTATTTATTTAGCACTTTTCACAGATAAAAATCACAAAGTTCTTCACAATAAAGCAAACCTTGTTCAAACCTTGCCCTTGCTAAGGTTGAAGTCAAGAAACATGCTAACATGTTAACGTGTGCAGTGGTCCCTTGTTTATCGCGAGAGTTACATTCTAAAAATAACCCGCGATAAGTGAAATCCGCGAAGTAGCCAACTTTATTTTTTACAATTATTATAGATGTTTTAAGGCTGTAAAACCCCTCACTACACACTTTATACACTTTTCTCAGACAGGCATGAACATTATCACACTTTTCTCTCTTGTTTAAACGCTCCCAAAGTTCAAACCATCGTAGAAATAAGACCAGTATTATAGAAAGAAACCAAAGGCACCTGCAGGTGACGATGTTTCGTCGACATTGTTGTGTTTGTTGGGGAGAAAACTTATAAACACACAGTACACTTCAGAGTCACACTGCTAGCGATCGAAGATTTATGTAAATTTGACAAGCCAAACGCATTCTGTACTGTACAGTAGACACGGCACGAGATTGATTGACAGTGGTCTACAGCCAATCAGGACGCAAATTACAATGTGCTGTTAAAAAAAAAAGGCATGCAAAATTGCACAAAAAAATCCACGAAACAGCAAGGCCGTGAAAGGTGAACCGCGATATAGCGAGGGACCACTGTAATCATTAAAAAACCTGTAAGGTATGGATAATGTAAACCCACAGTACAACCCACAAGTCCTTCAAATTAATGACAAATCTACCACACATACATGATGATGACTTGATGAGTATGAGAACAGAAAAAACAAAAGTGTTTCCTGATCTGACGCAGCACTAGTTAGGAGGCACAAAACGTAGTCCCATTACTGGTTTATGCCCTCACACAGGAAACAATGAGTGAATAGTCATACTGATAAGTTCAGATTATTCCGGTCACCTGGTGCTTCAAAGGAAAGTAGGTTTGATTTTTTTTTAGTCTACATTGTCGGAAATAGCACTTTCTTATTTGGTATTTAAAGAACTGTGATCTACATGAAGTTAATGTTTGTGTTAGTTTTACACTTTAACCACAGCGGTGCAACACACAGGTTCAAATGTCTTTACACACCGGGGGCATAGCAAACAGGCCATCAGAGACAGCTCTCAGATTTAACCAGTCTTCTTATCATCTATGTGAAAACAACAGTCCATATTGATCGCTGCCTACCACGCTGGCAAATATTGACCCATTGTGACTTCCCACCAGATTAGAGGCAGACAACAGTGCCTATCCAGTGGGAAAGCACGAGTATTTGCAGACTGCAAATCCCCGCAGTTCCAATGAAAACAGCAACCGCATGTAAACAGCAGAGAGTCCTTGACTTATTGGGTTTCACACCTCTAATATTTTGGCATGAGCACTTCCCTGGTGCTGTCACATGTTGTTGGGCTGCAGAGGTGTTGATGATACCTTAAATGTGCGACTTTAAAGTATACAACCTTGTTGTGTCTTAATTTCTGTGGAGTGTTTGCTGTTCCCTGCCCAGGTATTACATGTCAACCTGTGGCAGCTGAACACACTTTCTTTTCCAGTGTCTGACTTGCAGTCCTTTCTTGTCTGTTCAGTCGTGATGACTAATCCATCACTGTTAACAGCCTTGCACATGCTGAGGTGGAATATACTTGTAGCGTATATTAAATTCTTCAGTGCCAGGTTTCTCAAAGTACAGCGTTTGGGCCAAAAGCTGTCTTTGTTAACTTGGACCTCGAGGCCAGAAGAAAACTTTTATGTCTGTACAGGATGCTCTCGATTATGAAACACTGGGATTCATTACTAACTTTGAAATCTTTTCTATGGTGGCCCTGAGAGGTCAAAATGCACTGCAACTTATGGAAAAACCGGCAAATATAAGATTTCTGCGAAACTGCGCAAAACACAATGTTCACGATGTTCAATTAAAAACAACTGAAATAGAAAAAAATCCAAAAGAAAAACATGAACATCTGCGGAAATAGTCAACAGCATTATATGAATCATGTGACTAAAACACAGATTACTTTGCATCTTTTTCCTCCCTCACACCACCAAGGAATCATACACTGTTTTTAAGTGTGTCCGTGAGATCCTGTGCATGTTTTGGTTTCTTCCACAGTCGTTCCGTCACATTATTCTCTCCATAAAAACACTTCCCTAGAGTTTTCTGAGATGATACTTTATTCAGCTAATGTTTTTTTTTTGTTGTTGTTGTGTTTTATTCAACCTCTAGAGGTTGAATTTTGCATAATCACAATAAAGGGCTATTCTATTCCGCTCCATTTTTTACTATACCATAATGTTTAGTCAGCTTATTTTGTGTTTTTTATCTTTTTGTGTTGTGTTTAGCTCAAGTTATAGTATTTTTTTCTCTTCTTCTATTGTGTTTTATTTCTTCCTTTGCATTTTATGTTTTTATTGATAAGTGAATTTTTCATGTGCAGTCTCAGTTGCATGAAACACATCACAGTTTGGGATTGTGTGGGGAGGGGCATCCACTGTAAAAATCACCAGCTGTGGTGACCCTTTGTGAATAGGAAAGCAGCTGAAAGTAGCTGGCTCAGTCTCGCTCTGTCACGTTTTTTCCCTGAATTAACCCTCACATTAAAGAGTTGAACACGAAACTAAAATCTGTTCTCACTGTAGTCTATTATTGTAATATTTCAGTTTATAGTCAGCAGCCATCTGGTAGGAATTCTGGCCCTTAACAATATTTTATACAGACTGTGAGTGCGACATGGAAACAATGGACTACCATACATTTAAAATTTCCACAGTTTATGATTAGACTAGAATTTATGATTTATGATTTAGACTAGAATATACATAAACCCATATGCTGGGTTTATATCTTCTTTCTAATTCAATTGTTCATATTCTAGCCATCAAAGCACACTAAACTCACGAACACTTCGCAAATGCAGCTAGGCTCAAGAAATGTAATGTCCAAAATGTCCTTGGATTGTCCAAAGATGGAATAGCACCGTACAGCAAAGTTGATAACACAGTTGACAATCCATTCTTTCCAGTTTAGAACCATGACCTATCCTTTCCGTGCTACTAGGAGGAGGTGGATCAATCTAAATATCGATAGTACTGAAACTAGCATTGGTATTGGTATCAGACACATGCCAGCATACTTTAGTTTCAGTCCTCAATGTTCAATACATTCCTAGTCTAGACATGTCTGTGCAAACACCACTCCTCTCAAATCTCGCATGGACACTTTGCTCCTCCTCCTCCCTTGTTCTGTACTACTGCTGTGCCGTCACATGACTCAGTAGTCCTGAGCAGACAAGTAGGCTACAGTGAGTGAGCGTAAAGCAACACAGCTGTAAATGAAACACTGCAAACTGTGTAGGAAGGCTATTTGCATGGATACTGCTGCAAACTGCCCATTTGAAAGCATTATAAGGCTTCATTACTTTTAGCTAATAGTTTACCAGCTGCAGAATTGTCCTGTCTTGGACCACAAACATCCGAAACTAGTCTGTTATATTGCCAGTCAGGATACTTAAAAAAGTTTAACTTTTAGCTTCACTAAGAGATAAAAACTTTCTTAAGATTTCACTTTCCTGTACAGACATGAAAGGTTCTCCAAGACAGCAACACAGGAACCTAGAGCAGTTCCTCCTCGCTCTCTATGCACACAACAGCAAGATTTTGTGCATCTCCCGATATGAACTCTCATCATTTTTTTCTTGCTTTTTTTTTTTTTTTGGTGTAATCATCTGATGATTGCGGTGTCATCCTCAAACTTCAAGCTCTCTCCATGTCTGGGAATTAAGTCATGGGTGCACAATGTGAACCGATGAGATCTTTGCGGTTCAATATTGAATCAGTGTCCTGTTTGAAATGGGCTCGTTTCTGCTCCAACCATGCTTGCGCTAAGTGTTTTCAGCCTTTTGGCCACCCTCTAAGACAAACCACACAAAAAAGCGAGAGGATGAGGGATGAAATATTCCAAGACATTTTGGTTTTAGTTACCAAATTTTTTTAATCTTTTATTTCAATATATTCTGAAAGTGTGTTATCTTTGTTGGCAGCAAAGAGATGAAATGTATATATACAGTGTATAAAATCAATCATACTAAAAACAGGTCCACCCTGTGATAAGCTGCAATGCTTTGGCAAGCCAAAAGTTAATGTTTATCCCCCGGAGAGTAGATGTGGTTCACGGTCATTGATGGAAGGTACATTTAGCCCCCTTCCCCTTTTCCTCCAGTGTCTTCAAGGCACTCAGTGAAGATAGGAAAATTTACTTCAGTCTTTGTGTGTTCATGAATCAGTGACTCGATCCAATGTTTTAAAAAAGTCTCTAATTAAAAAGTTTAATAGATGATTAAACCACATCATCCAGTCCGTGTGTTTCTCGTTTCACATTCATTCCTGCATGGTAATCAGTTGAGTACATTCTGTTCATACAACCACACTCATACTTAGCACTTACACACAAAATCTCTCTTTTTTTCTCCCTCTTCTTTATCCCTTTTGGTTTTTCTTCAGCTCCTTTGATTTTATTTATTCACTGTATCCTTAATGTTGTTTTTCTTTCCTCCTGCACCTCAACCCACATCCTTCAACCCTTCCACTGACAGCACATGCACAGGATTATCAGATGCTTGTGTTGTTGTGTCATATTGTCCAGTGACCTGCCTCTGCCCAGGGTCAGCCAGGGGTCTCGGGTTACTCAGTTCCGAGGTGTCCACCTACAATTAAAACCATTAATACCTGTCCTGATCCAGTAATGCAAGGTTAAAGCAATTTTAGTAGAACTAAGTGTTTTAATGTTTACGCCTTTTCTGCCTATAAATGCACAGTGGCCATGGCCGCTGTCACGTGATTAATCTACACCAACATTTACTTGGTAACTGCACAAACTGGAATAGTTCCTACTGAATACATTTAGGTAGTCATCAGTGTCATCTACACTCTTAACCCCACTGGTTTCCTGCCAGTAAGTCATCTAGTAAGGACCCCAGTACATTACCTTGATTGCATATCACCATAACCTCAAACTTAACCATTTATTCATGTGTCAGTGCAACAATTGGAGATTATGTATTGGAATTTCGGGAGCGGGACCACGCCTCCAAACACGCTCCTTCCGGTTCTCATCTATATAGGTTCCCCCAGTTCTGAAAGCTGCTCATTCTTGTTTACGTGCCCCCACCCTCCCTCTCCTTTTCAATTCTTTAACTTCTTCACTTCTGTTTAGTACATGAGGATCTGCTAGGCCCGGGAGCTGTCGCCAGTCCCCTTTGAGGGGTTCCCCAAACCGCAGCTCAATTCATGTCCAAGCATTCACCTTTACCTACTAAAACGCTGTCAAACCTAAAATGAGGACGTGGGCCCAGCTAGTGAAATGAAAATTAAAGTTCCATTTCACCCATTGTGTGACACGGGCACTTAGGGTTTGGCTTTACCTTGAAATCTTTCGTAACAACTGTTGATTTATTTATGGAGGTGTGTACACAGTAAGACACATAGGACTGACAGATGAAGGATTCTTTGCAGCTCTCCTCGCAACAAACTTGGGAATAACTCGTGTCCTGTTAAATGATCAGGGTGGACGACTGTATCGTGTAGTGGGATCAGTTAAAAAAGTTGGCAACATGCAACTTACTTGTAGCATGGCATCTATGGATTTGCTAATTTGTAATCTCAGTTTATAGGGTGGTTTGGATTTACACATTGGTTCTTTGTGCATTAATGCAAGTAAGTAAGTATACCCTGTGATTCAATAGATTTAGAACCACAATTAGCATCAATATCTTAAAGTAATAGCTTCCCGTATGACTTCATCAGTCTCTCCCATTGTTGTAGAGGAATTTTGGCTCTTCTTTACAGTGTTGCTCAATTCAATGAGATTTCACTTGTGCTCTTTTGAGGTCCTGTCACAGCATTTTCAGGTGGGTTGGGGTCTAGACTGACTCACTTTGATTCTTTTCTTTTTGGGCCATTTGTTTGCAGATTTGCTGTTGTGCTTGGGATCACTTTCTTGTTGCATGACTCAGTTTTATCAATGGGACAAATGGTCTCACATTTGAGAGAAAAATTTGGAATACTAAGGAGTGCATGGTTGATTCCATAACTGTAAGGTACCCTGGTCCACTGGCTGCAAAACAAGTCCGAATCATCACCCCTCCACCACTGTACTTCACATTTGACATGAGGTATTTGATATGCTGTGTTTTTGGTGGTGCTGTGGACATCCACACTTTGGTCTTATCTCTCCATTGAACATTAGATGTGTTGTCATGTTCTTTAAGAGAAGAGGCTTTCTCCTATCACTGCAGCCAAGTAAGCTGTACTTGTTAATATTAACTGAGGCCTACAGAGTCTGACATCTAGTGTTTAGGTTA
The DNA here is from genome assembly GCF_057381845.1 of Rhamphochromis longiceps. NCBI lineage: Eukaryota > Metazoa > Chordata > Actinopteri > Cichliformes > Cichlidae > Rhamphochromis > Rhamphochromis longiceps. Next base: position 11,112,075 of record NC_140564.1, on the reverse strand, counting down.
TCTGATCTCAAAGTACATTTTAAGGAGATGTCCACTCCTTGAAACACAGACGCCTTCATTTCTGCTTTTATAGAGGTGCCCACATTTGCAGATGATAAATTAATGAAGTGAATTTGATGATTTTAATTTGAATATAGACTCAATTTCAAAAGTTTATTGCAGATTGTGTAGAATGTGAGAACAGATTAAGCATTAAAATGTTACATTGAGATTTATCACACTTTTCTCTTTCCACCTTTTCATTTTACCTTCAGCTGATAAATGTTACATGATGAAACTGGTCAATGCATTATTTTTTATACATCTCCAAATCTGTAGTGGCTGCTGATAATTATTCCAAAGCTCTACCCGTGTACCTGTGCGTTATGTCTGGCATGACGCATGAGAAAGTACTTTGCATCTCCTTCTGCATGTTGTAGGTCTGTGCTGGTAACAAAGGTTTAGCAGAGAAATCAAAGCAAAATATACACACACACCTCATGCCAGGCAGAACACTCATACATGTGTGATATCAAGGGAGTGCCTCTGTTTGTAATAAAGGAAAAACAACGTCTTCTCTGTAATTACCTTCAAATTACAACGGCTAACCATTGGAACGAAAGCTGGAAAAAAACCAACACGCACCTTCGCAAGCACAGTCCTGAAACTGTGCCAATGGAGCCGTCTTTCTGCCATGGTAACCTGATCTGGAGTAGCTCATTAAAAACAGGAGATAAAGATCAGGAGGATTATTAAGAAGAGCATATTACAACCTATCCCAACCGGTTTTCGGCTGTTTCCAGTATGTCCTTGAAAGCCTGATCATACTATCATTATGTCCTGGGCCAGTTGAATTCAGCCATGCGTTTCTGCTAACTCAGTCGGGTAAACAGACAGCTACAACTGCTAATATTGCAACATGGGGCCCATTGTTTGTTTTTAATCTTGATTTTGGTTCTCCTGCCATCACACTGTTTGTCTTTCTTGTCTAATTTCATGCATCTCCGCATCTCTTCATGCAATCTGGTGCTGAATGGTGAATCCAATATGAATTGCCAATGACTGCAGTTCAATAAATGACCACTTGAGGTTGGCGGCAGAAGTGAGTCAATTCCAGTAGACTCCTATGTAGTGTTAATTTTCACAGCAAATTATGATTTAGTTTGAGTTTTTTGACTGAAACACCATTTGGATTAAGTCATAGTTTCTGTAAATATCATAATATTATAGTAGACTAAATCTAAAGTTAATTCAGTTGCCTGAAATATAAAATGTAAAGGTTTTTTTGTTTTTGTTTTGTTTTTACTGGTGAGCGTAGCTTCACATGGTTTACAAAGACTCTTATTTACCTCGACATCAAATGAGAAACATGTCAGTATGTCGGCTCTTCTCTTCCACCCAAGCATTAAAATTTTGTCTTAATTTCATGAGAAAGACAGAGCATGGGAGCTACTTTTACTGTCCATTTTTACCTTGTGTCTCCATAATCTTTTTAAATATCTAATTATTAGTAATTAATAAGTGTGTCATATGATACGTTTTTACTCTCATGGATTAGTTTTTATTTAGTTTTCTTCTTTTTTTGTCACGTTAAAAGTCCAACTTCACCCATGAAAATAATGTGCTTTCAGTCCGGTACAAAAAACATTTTGGGTCTCTAAGGTTCTATGTAGATATCTTCTTGAAAACAATGCTAGGTGAATCTTCATTTTTCTTTTGTCATACCTGACCTGTTTGAATGCCATTAAGGTGTGGGAATTAGTCTGTTTGAGTGATGCATGTGCCAGTGAAGCCTGCTGTAGTGAATTCTGTCATGTCTTCATGTCTTTTGTCCTGTCTTCCTTCTCTCACCCCAACTGGTTGCAGCAGATGGCCCCGCCCCTCCCTGAGCCTGGTTCTGCCAGAGGTTTCTTCATGTTAAAAGGGAGTTTTTCCTTTCCACTGTCGCCAAAGAGCTTGCTTATCTTCATCTCTGCTAATTCAGACTCGATAGCTTAACCATATCATTGCTGTTACTGCCTTTTAGAGTATTATTAATATGGGTATCTGTGTACTCCAACCATACATTTTACTTAAGTAGTTTGCTAACTGAGCTTGCTAGCATTAGCTGACAAAACTCCAAACTGTTATTTATTTATGATCACTTTTGGCCAAAAAAGACAAACAAATAAAACTTTGAAATTTAGTGTCCACCAAAGATGGTCACGTCCACCTTTTAAGTACTGTCTATGAGTTTTGACAGAAGTGGCTGGAGTCATTAGCTGTCTTGTTTGCATTACTTTAGCTAGTAACTAAATTATCCTAAATTTTGGTGCATGAAATTCTAATATTTTTGCGGGACGTTAGTGAGAATTAGCAGGTAATGACAACATCAATGCTACACACCCACTTAGTCTATGAATGTACCTCGCTAACCAAGCTTCCCGGCATTAGCTAATAAACAAACCAAATCAGCAATGTCATGTTGACTGCATCCATTTGTATAAATAGTCAGAGTTCAGTGTTAAATATGATTCCTAGTAAGAAAAACAGTCTGAACAGATTACATTAGCACTGCTAACTCTCCATCACAGTGACATCAGTTACCACTGAACGGTGTTAGTACAAACCATACAGTCCCTGTGGTACACATTGTGTGTGGCTGGGTGTGTGCACATTTACAGAAGGTAATAAATTTCAGCCACCCTTCATGAGAAAAAAAAATACTGCGATGACATCAGCATTTAATGTTTGTAGCTGTACAGGAAATACAGCTACTCCTTCCCACAAACAGGTTTTTGATGCAGAGGTAATAGTTTGACTGCCCTGAGTGACTCACTTTATGCTGAGTCACAAGAGTATTGTCATGGGCTATTAACTTACCCTTCTAGTTTAGTTGTTTATTTTAATGTGTATTAATCTTTGTTCTTTTTGCTACAATAAACAATCAGAAACTACCCTCAGAGGCAGAAGTATTCATTTGGCACAAATCATTTCTTTTTCACATTAACATGAAAGTTTTCATTCATTACAAACATAATAAGAAGCAACTTCTAGGCCCAAAGCTAGTTGACTTCAAGATTTCTGTTTCAAAACCTAAATGAAGGTAATGGTATTTTTCCATGGAGGGCCGTGCAAATGTTGATAGCATAACAATCTGTCATAGTCAATCTAGAAGTGACAGGCCCAAGTACAGTGCAGAGACAGAAGCTGGCACAATTAAAGAGATTTTTTCCCCAGAGCTGAACAGGAAGACAGAGAGAGTGATGGGGCAGGGAGTGGAGTGATATCAGGCAGGTGAGTTTTCCAAAATAAGACTTTTCTGTCCAGACAGGACTAGAGATGGCACGATACCACTTTTTTATGTCCGATACCGATATCATAAATTTGGATATCTGCCGATACCGATATGAATCCGATATAGTGTGTTTTAATCAACAAAACTGTTTTCTTAAATATCTTGCTGCATTTTGTATAAGTTCATACTCAAGTTTAAAACAACAACTACACTAAAGCTATTCTGTTATACCTGTATGCAAAAAAAATATTTCATAGTTCAGCAATACTGATCAATCTAATAAACTTAGACCTACACCATCCTCCCTATTCTGGTATTTTAAAGAGTACTTACCGTAAATATTAAGCAACCTAACTAATAGGGTTCCAACTCCCAGCAACAACAAAAATAAATAAATAAAAAATAGGGAACCACCCCTCACGCTCCACCTCATGATGCTTAATTGACGTAATCAACCTTAATTTGATGCAGTGTGAAAAAAAAATGCACAGAAATCAATTATTTTTCAATATATTAAAATATTAAATAGATTCAACATCTTTCTTCAACAAAATTGCAGACTGCACAGATGGTACCTTCCCAAAGGAAAAAGTACTATAGCTTACATATTAGTACTATAGCTTATATATTAGTTAGGTATATATATATTAGACTTAATAGTTACTATATACAGTAATGGACTTATATTCATTTTACATCAAATTAAAACTTTGGGTGTCAGATAATTATTTATTAAAAGCTAAACATTTTAAATGAGAATAAGAAAGAAAAGTATGTCTTTGTGCCCCCTTTTCCCTGTTAATGCCCTATCGGCCCCCCTGGCTAAACTTTGCTAGATCCGCCCCTGCACAGTTACAGCCGTCAGCTACGTAGAAAAAGATCCTGGTGTAGAAAGTAATATTAAATAAATTCTAACAACAGCTGATCAAGCTTAAACGTGCTGCTGTTGTTTATCCACTGGTTTCCTCTTTCTGGTGCAAAGTGGGCCAAAAACAAACAAGAGAGACACGGACTCGCGACAGAAAAGCCGATCAGCTGATCATTAAGCAGTTTCATGATTGAAGTAGCAGCAAGAAGAGGCAGTCGCTCCATATATCGTTTGTTAAGCTTAACGCAGGAATGCTTTACAAACATTCAGAGATGGACTTACACACTTGCTTTACTTCTCTCGGGAATAACTTTGTCGGAGATGAAATGCCAGGTTGCTAGCGAAGCTCCACATGCTATCCAGACCACTGACAGGTCCCGCATGCCACAGCCGCTCTATCACGTGATGCATACTGCTCCGACGTGCTAACGTTCTGAGTTGAGTTACGGCGTGTTGCAAGTTTTGTGAGGTGCTTTCGTGATATTTAATGGATCGGATTACATTTTTTATTTTTCTCCGATATCCGATCCAGTAATTTAGGTCAGTATCGGATCGATACCGATACGTAATATCGGATCGGTCCATCTCTAGACAGGACATCTGGCATACACAGGTTTCATCTGAGAGTCTGACCATGGAGAAACTGGTAAAGGTGACAGTAGCAGGAAACCCTGCCTCTCTACACCTAAGAGTACTGCATGGTACTGCATACTGCCAGTACCATGACACAGCAGTTTACAGAACAACATTATTAGCCTCCTTATAAAGTTAAAAAATAAATAAATAAATAAATAAATAAAAAAGACAAAAAAGCACAAAAAGTGCTTTTTGACAGACCAAGAGATCTAATTTTCTTTAGCAAAAGTTTCCATTTGCACACATTATTAAAAAATTATAATTTTTTTAATTACCAGGATTATTATTATTAGCCTTCTGGAATAAAATTACCTTTTATTGAACCATAACGCAGACCACTGCTGTGCAATGATTTGTTTGAAAATTTGCTTGAAAATTTGTTTCAAAATGCTTGAAACTTGTAAAGTCAAGTTAAAACTGAGGGTTATCTTCCAATTTGCACACAGTGTAAAACCTTGAGCAAGAGTTTGAAATGTCACTTGAGAAAGCATCAAGCCAAAAAATGAAGGAATCTGGAGCCACACCGTAAAGAAGAAGCGCGGCAGAAGGAGGAATCAAAAGATTTCATACAACCCAAAGAACACCGTTCCCATAGTGAAGCACGGTAGTGGGAATATTATGCAGTGGGGGTTCTTTATAGGGGTGCAACGATACAGAAAATTCACGGTTCGGTTCGGTTCGATACTTTGGTGTCACGGTTCGATATTTTTTCGATAAAAAACAAATGTTCATGCCTTTTTAATTTGTCATTTATTAAAATTTCACAGCACATTTCACACCACATCTCTGTGCATTCATCATTTGTTTGAAGCCAGCTCAACTCCTGCAACTACTTTTCCGAGAATACGCGCTTCTTTTGTGGTTCGGACTCCTTCTGACATTTCTTTGGAGGTGGAGGAACATCAGTAATTGCTTAAAGGAGCTTGCTTCTTCGACATCTTTAAGAGTTCTAAACAAATGTCTGTCCTCCTCCTGAAAATCTTATGTACGCAAACACGTGTTGCAACTTCTTATCTTGTGCGCGTTTTTTATTTTGACAGCGAATGCGCACCTGCGAACCACTTATGTGCAGCCCTGGTTATTTAGCTCGTCATATTGCAGCCACAGAAATTCTTTTGTCCATGAAACCATAAAGCTGCACTTTCTTTTTGCCTTATAGTCTGATTTGTCATAACTTTTCCGTTTTGTGGTAAGCTTTTCTTTGGCTGTCACTTCTTCACCCTGACCTGTCTTATTTGGCTCAGCAGAACTGAAATATATATCCTGCTGCTTTTACACATGCACTCACATAAGCTCAGCGATTCTCTGCGTGATCAACCTCTCACATGTTTAAGCTTGCTGCGGGAGATTTCACTTGTCATGTTTGCATAGTAAGCTAACGATTGATAAGACGATGTCAGAGGAATTGGTGCGCAAATGATCGTCACTCACCAATCAGTACTGTTGCTCTCTATACACAGTTCGCGCGATTGCAAAGTGAAAGCAAAAAACAAGCGCAAATTCAAACGCGATTTCAATATGTCACATATTGACAGTGGCTCACCGATGCCAATGACATAATTACCCAGCTACATTTCCGAAAGAATGCAAAAGCATTGACATATATTTTTCCTTCCTACGATAGGCCGACGGGTAGGGCAGAGATAGATTTTGGTAGCCCAACTGGAAAAATCGCTAGCCCCGGGACGTCGGGCTAGCGATTTTGCGAGCCCTGTATCTGATTGAGGAATTACTCATCTTTGGAAAAGAGAGTTTATTACAGAGAAATGGCTCTTTCCAAAATAAAAGCTATACTATACGCTTCTTCTGGGCTATATTCTCAGCAGCATATTAAACATATCAGGTCCCCATAAGGAGAATCATGTGCTAACCGCTGTCTAATGACTCGGGTGAAGTTTGTAGCATGCATGCTTGTTGTTTTTGTCTGCTTCCACTTGTCTTTGCACTAGGATGATGTAAATGTGCAGTCATATTCGTTGTGTTCCCACTAGTGCTGTCAGCGTAAATCTCGTTGAAATGACTTTAACGCCACAACACGGCAAATCTCTGTTAAAGAGCTACCGCGGATCGCCCCGTGCATGGGGCTGGACGGCCAACACGTTAACGAGCTAACTGCGCTAACACACTAGCTCCCATCCATGTAATTGAGCATTGCGTGGCACATCCAACATACTGTTTTACTTTAGTCCATGACGCGCTTACCTTCAGGGTCATACGTCACATGAAAACCAAAATAGTTCCAAACGCCAGATGTGAATGAGGGTGGGGGAGGTTCAATTTGCCATGTTGCAAGGAGAGCTTAACTTCTGTCTCGCTAGCTTGCCCTGCGCTCAGTGAATCTGCGTTCGACTACTCCGCCTAGGCTGCACTGTCGAGCGCAGATCCACTGAGCGCTCAACACAGACAGCATAGTCAGAAGAAAAGTTGATAAAATAAATTAAAAATTTTGTATTGTTCGATACATATGCGTACCGAACCGAAAGCACTGTATCGAACGGTTCAATATCGATACGAGTATCGTTGCACCCCTAGTTCTTCAGTGTGTCTGGAAGTGGGAATGTCACCAAGGTGGAAGGAATCATGAAGAAAGAAGGAAGAAATAAAGCAATCAACAGCATAACCGGTTCTTTGCTTTGTTTTCCAGCAGAACAACAACCTAAAACATACGTTACTGCTGGTGTAGAACTGCCTCCAGAAGATTAAAATGAATGTTACTCACTGGCCTCTGCAAAGCCCTGACTTGAATCCCACTGAAAATTTGTGGGCTGAACTAAAGACCAAAGTCAATGTGAGAAGTCCATCAAATCTGGAGGATTTTGAGAGAATCGTCTGGAATTTCTTGGGAGACGTGCGTGCAACTTGTTGACAACTACAACGAAGGACTGCAGGTTGTTATCCAGCAAAATGATGCACACCTGACTATTAGTATGAGAGGGGCTAATAATTTTTACCCTGGTATGTTTTTGTTTTTTAAGAGTAAACTAAAGTAAGCATCCAAAATAAAACTAAGATGTTTGGAAAAGCTCAGTTTAAAGTACTTACCCTGTTTAATCACACTTAGAGAAAAACATAAAAAAATCTATTTTAATAGCAGGGCTAATAATTCTGTCCTTGTGTATAAATACCAGGGCCTATCTAAAAGAAAATCGTAAAAACATCTGAAGTCCTCATTTAATAGGTCTAACAATTCTTTCCTTGTGGATGTGTGGTAATGTTTTGCCAGAAGCAATAACAATAGAAATTAATTCAGAATTCTCCACTAAAAAGCGTTGTCATAGCACGCAACAGAATTTGCCCAAAATACTCTCTTTTTTTTTTTTTTTTTTTTTTTTTCTCTTTTGGAAGTGACATCACGTGATGGCGGAGCTTCAGTTCATCCTTTGTCATCCTTTTTTTTTTTTTTTTTAATAGGACAGGGGGAAAGAATGAAAGAAAGAGGGGGAGAGGAAGAAAGAAAACCAAAGGGGAGAAGAGACGGTGAGAAGGGGGGGAAGAGAGAAAAAAAAAAAAAAAAACTCCTGGGTCACCTGTATGGAGAGAAAGAAAAACAAAAAAAACAGGGGAGACAGCAAACAACAAAGAGCAACATAATAATAAAAAAAAAAAAACACCATCACAATAAACTAGCTAGTCATAGATATCAATAGTTACTAAATAATAAACGATATTGTGCAGCACGCAAGATAGACAGCGCACAGTGTGCTTTGAGGCAGCAGCCAAGAAAGCTTTAGTCCGCGTCTGTGAATACCCATGTGTGCATACCTGTGTGCATACCTGTGTGGATCAGCATGCTTGCATTCCAAAGGTTTCTCCATGTAATGATCTGCTAGAGAGTGTGGGGGGGCCACAGCCCTGTCCTCTATGGTATCAAGCAGGTATGGAGGAGATCAAAACTCCAGACATCCAGAGGCCCCCAGAACACAAGAGACCAAGGAAGACCCACAGAGGGGCAGCCGCGCCACTGTCCCAGTAAGAGCTAAGGAGAGTCCCAGATGAGAGCTCATTCAGCAGCCACGGAGCAGAAGCCAGGGGGAGTTGCAGTGACGCGCCCGTGAGCTCCGCCGGCAGCCAGCTGTGCCTGAGTGACCGAGCCCCAGGCCGAGAGGCCGGGGGCACCCCACCTCCAAAGTGGCCCGAGCGAGCCCCAATAAGCGGCCGCCAAGGAGTGAGCCGGTGTGTGCCCAAAATACTCTCAACATGTATTTAGTATTGCAACCAAAGAGGTAATTAACACTGTGCAGTGTATGACAGACAGACAGTATTACTTCACTCCAGGTACAAGATATACAGTACATATATTTCAGGAAATTTCTGATCACTGACAGAATCACTGGTGGATCATTTGTCAACCTTCAATAGTGCATTCTTCAAGTCACGAGTGGCGACAGAGCAAATGAAAGAAAATATGAGACGTGAACTTCATTTGACTTATTTTTCATTTTGTTCCCCCTTCACTCACCTTTTACCTCTTAGTGCCACTGTCGCCACAGGTACCACATGAGGATGTCTGCCAGACAGTTGTTGTCGAGCCTGTCTGTGACTCGTGCAGAAAGTTTCAGTGTCATGAAGTGCCACTCAAGTACACAAGGAAAGGAAACAGAATTTTTTAAGCACGCACCATGAAATTATTTTATTATTTTTCCATAGCAGGATGTCTTTGTCACCTTCAATGCCCAGTACAAAAAAAAATAGATAGATATCAGTCTTTTGCATTCCTTTGTGTACACTTTTGTACATTTTTGAAAACTATCTACATATGTATGTATATATTTAGAACAAACATAGCCCAGGTTATATGGTGTAGAATACAAGGTCCATGTGACGTGGTTATTGTAAGCACTGACACAAGATGAAGCCAGATGACACACATCAATTAGGTAAACTGCAGGGATGTCTTGAAGGCACATAAACCTGGATGACGTCTAATGATCTCTAAATTCAAATACAACTGAACTAGTTGTACTCAGCCCTAAAAATCTTAGGATTGTGTGTGTGCATATTAAACAAATCTATCTATCTATCTATCTATCTATCTATCTATCTATCTATCTATCTATCTATCTATCTATCTATCTATCTGCTTTACTGCATTTGTGCAGTATTTCTAAAATTAGAAACATTCAGTGTCAAAGTGATGCTGAAAAAACAGTTCATGCATTTATTACTTCAGGCTGTCCTAAAAACTCCCTGAAAATCCTTCAGTTGACCCAAAATGCTACAGTAACTAGAAAGAAAGAGAATATGTATACTGGCTTCTCCTAACTGACTCCCTGTTAAATCCAGAATCAAATTTCAAATCCAAATTTTCTTAGAGACCTCATATTGTAGTACCATATCACCTCAACAGAGGGCTAACAATAGAGCTTTCTTGTAGATCTTAAAAATAGAATGGGAGGCAGAGCCTTCAGCTTTAGGCCTTTCTTCTACTCCCAGTTTGGAATCAGATGCTCTCTCCACAATAATTAGGCTTAAAACTTTCCTTTTTCATAAACCACAATGGCTGGATCAGATCACCCTGAATCCTCCCTTGGTTGTGCTGCAATAGGTCTAGGCTGCAGGGGGCATCCCATGATGCACTGAGCATTTCTTCTTCATTCACCTCTTTAAACTCTCTATTTGTTTATGCTCCACTTTGTATTTTATTGATTAGTTATTATTCATCTCTGACGCTGTTCCACAGTTGTTTTTTTGTCCTGTCTCCCTCCCCCGCCCCTACCTGGGCCTGGTTCTTCCAGAGGTTTCTTCCTGTTAAAAGGGAGCTTTTTCCTTCCCACTATTAAAAAGTCCTTTCTCATAGTTCCTGTCCTTCTTCAATATATATATACTTTTGTTGTACATCATAAAAAATGTTTGGCTCACAGTGGTTGCTACCATATACAGTATACTTACCTCAGTCAGTCTGGCGAGATCTGAAGGTTTTAGCAGCATTTTGTATGTTTTTGTTACTTCTATTATACTTAAGCCGTGTTTCTTTTACTTTTAAAGAAGCTCTCTATAGTGGCATGATTACTCTTGTAGGTTAAATCATATTTTATTGCATCTTTGAGCTTTTTGCAAAAGGTGTAAAAATATTTTTTTATTTTGGTGGAGCTTAAATTAAAATGCTGTCACGTTGCTCTGCAAATTGGAAGTGATTATTTTTAAACTAAAGGAATTGTTTCGAAAGAAATGAGGGCTAACTGGAACTTTAAAGTAGCGTAAGGAGTAAAACACAGGAAAGCAGTGCTTACCACAAGATGCTCTGCTGCCAAATCTGGGTAAATCACTGTGCACTTCATGAGAGTTATAGGTGCGATTAGAACATGTTCTTGGCTGAAAGAAGCTCCTGTCTGTTACATTTGGTTATATTTCAAACTAACTTTATCATAAAATCTCTCCTGCTCTCCAAGGCTGTTGGACAATGTCCTCCGCAACTTTGTCCTTACAAATATGAGACTTCCATCGACACGTTTATGAGTGTGAGTGTGTGGTCTATTAATCTTTGATCCTTCGCTATGTTGGCTTCCAAATGCTTTTTAAATATGCTCACCTTGTTCACAGTCACCACATTTTCCAACCCAGTTATTCTGAGCAATTAATGTCACACAAAATATCCCAGCGTTACCTATGCTATCACGACAACAAACACACAATCACACAATCACTTTGTTAGCTCAAAAGACTGAGACTATGATATCATATGAGGGTTCATCAGAAACAGAAACTATAAAAAGCCCACAACCTTGGTAAACAGACACAGGCATCTCGTTTTATAATGTGAGGTGGATGATGTAATTGAACCCGCCTAGTCAACCCTCACGCTGTGTTTGCAGTCTGTGGCGATCAGGATGAGATACAGGAGACTACACGGGATGCATGAGTCATTCCTCTTTTCCTGGAGAGATGTAGGAAGCAGATAAATGTCACAACTTTGTACCTGATCTGTTGTGTAGAAAGTTAGTTTTGTGTGTACAAAACTAAAAAATACACATCAGATGGGGCATATATTTCCAAAGTGCTACAAAAAGAAAAAGAAAAAAGCATGTATCATTATGGTTTAATGTGGAGTTTTGGCTTCAACCATATTCTCCATTCATAATTGTGAAGGCTTGCCCTGTTTTTCTCAGTAGCACAAGATTGTTGACCATCTTTGCAGGTGAAAGTGCATGTCTGACCAGCTCAATTTTATGTCTCATGGTTACATAAAAATATGTTTACAGATCTTCACAATGATCAAATCCCCCTTGAGGAATGTTTGCCTACATGCAGGTGAACACACTATTTGAGTAATGTTAGTGAAAGCTGCCTCAGTTTAGTCCTGACTCCTCTCCAACCAGTTCCTTAATCAAAGATAGATTACATAGGGCCATATGTACATAGGTCCAACTCCAGGCCTCAAGGGCCGGTGTCCTGAAGGTTTTAGATGTGTCCTTGATCCAACACAGCTGATTTAAATGGCTAAATTAGCTCCTTAACATGTCTTGATGTTCTCCAGAGGCCTGGTAATCATTTGATTTAGGTGTGTTGACCCAGGGTGATATCTAAAACCTGCAGGACAGCGGCCCTTGAGGCCTCGAGTTGGATACCCCTGACATAGGGCACCTGCAACCTTTGTTGATGTGTTTATTTGTCTCCTCTTAGAGTTATGATTTTGAAGGTACAGATTAACATGTTTAAGGCCTCTGTCACACAGGGCTAGAGACCATTTTGCAACCAGCTGCCAACCACCAGTCACTAGGGAAAGATACATATTTCTTATCCTGTTGTAAGTTGTTGCTGGAGGTTGGCACTCACTGTAAAATCATTTGTAAATGCACCAGTCTCGCAGGCCTTGGATCCACTGGTAACCATTACTTGATGGGGAAGAATGTCTATGTACCAGATTGCCGCAAAGTAAAAGTGGTCACAAAGAGGTCAAAAAGAGTTTGCAAGAGGCAACCTTCCTTTTGTTTTGCCCCTAACAGAGTGCTGTGTTTGCCTGTAGTTTGTATGTAAGTAGCCAGCCTGTTTGCAGTTTGCCAATTACTCACTGAGAAATAAAGAAAGAAAGTTTTTCAACTTTTAGTACCACATGGCAGTTTGTAGACAACTCAGCGACTGTAGAAATCACACTCGATCACAAGGAAATCGACCTGATTTCACCCAGCAACACTTTCTGCCATTTTTGAGCAGTGCCTTTCTATTTATTGCATCTAAACCTCTTCTGAGAACATGTGCTTATATTTGCTTTGAATTGAAGAGCAATTTCACTGCTACCACTCACAGTGTTACTGGCCTTGCACTGTCATACACAAAAAAGTTTGAAGTAATATGATAACATGAAAATACTGATGCAATCCTGCACAGTGTTCTGCAAAGTGAGAGGTCTAAAGTTCTGATTGACAAAGAGAAGTGCATTTAAAGTGGCGAGAATGATTTCTGATGTAAAAATCTTTTGCCTTCCTTTGTGTGCACTTTTGTACATTTTTGAAAACTTTTGTTTTCACTGGGCATTGAAGGTGACAAAGACATCCTGCTATGGAAAAATAATAAAATAATTTCATGGTGCGTGCTTAAAAAATTCTGTTTCCTTTCCTTGTGTACTTGAGTGGCACTTCATGACACTGAAACTTTCTGCACGAGTCACAGACAGGATCGACAACAACTGTCTGGCAGACATCCTCATGTGGTACCTGTGGCGACAGTGGCACTAAGAGGTAAAAGGTGAGTGAAGGGGGAACAAAATGAAAAAGAAGTCAAAGGAACCCATATGGAAAAGAAATAGAAAAACTTATAAAAGACTTGCGTCAGATGTGGCCTACTTCATGTAGTGAATCATATATATGCTTTACTCATGAAAGTGGCCGCTTTCATATATTGTTTTAGTAAGTATCCAAAAGTTTATTTGTCTGTGTACAAAGTTTTTTGTTACAAGGATTCCTGAACGATGTTTTTTTTTGTGGCAGAGAACACATGGGATGTTATTTGCTTCTGACTTGTACTTTGTTAATGCCAGCTACAGCAAACGGGAACACAAAGCACTACAACTTTTTCCCCCCTCTTTACATTAAGTGTCTTTTGGCTTGTTTGTTGATGGGGACATGAAAGCAACCATGCAACTAAACCTGGAGCTATGTAGTAAGGAAGATTCATAAAGTACAAAGATGCTCAGAATAAAATGAAAATGAGTAGTACAACTGATTACACTTGCACCGTTCCACAAGCATTCATACACGTACTGCACAGGTGGATTGCTCAGGTCATCTGGGATCAGTTAGAGCTCGTGAGGATCAGCACCGCACTGGTCTGCATTGCTGTCTGCCAGTTGGCATCAAACCAGCACACAGAGAAAACAATCCTCCTCTTTACAGAGACAGACACACAGGAAGGAATCACTGAGACTGTAAACGTGGAAAGGACAGTCTGATCGAATATTAGTAAATACAGAGTTCAGATAATGGCTCAAGTAAGGGTTTAATCAGAGAACGAACGCATCTATCCCACATTATCTGGCAGCCGCCAGCAAACCTGGTGTAAGCTGAGATAAAGATACCAAACACTGTGAAATTATACAGAGCCATTATCAAGTTGGCATGATGCAGCAGTGTTTATATAGACTGAGGAAGAATATGTAATGATAAATACAGCTCATGCAGAAAAGGTAACATGCTGATTTGCTTATTTCCAATCAATGGGCATCTCAAATGCAGCTGAAAAATGTATTTAAATGTGGAACTTAATGAGTCCTTAAATCCAAAACAACTCATATTTCTGCACATTCAGACAAAGTAGCCTTCTTTCAGTACTTTCAATTACTCATGTTATTACATTTTACGCTAATTTTTAAGTCCAGTCTTACTGAGGAAATTATATAATTTTGAATACATGTATTTTGGATTTATATTTATTACAGTATACTTATCTGTTATTTAAATTTTACTCACCAGGTAAGGGAGCATTGCCATAATTTCATTGTGATTGCATAATGACAAGAAAGAGTCTTGAAGATTGAATGTGAAGGTGCATAAAGTATGATAATTTCATTACTTGACTTCCAAAAAAGCTAATATCCAGTCATCCATCCAGTTCTCCTCTTACCTGGCCATCGATCTACATCTCTCCAGCAGCCTGGAGCATACCTGAGAGAGCATGATGCCTGTCCGTGTGTGTGTCTCGACCCTTTTATTTCCTTCAAGAACTGGAATCCCACCAGGCTGTTATGAGTTTACCTGGTTTCAGATCTGAATTAATGGCCATATTTCTGGTTTTATGCTTACTGATAATCTTCTTAAATTAGTCACACAAACTTTGGCGTCAATGTAAGGAGAACAAAAAAAAAAATCAAGGGAATTGTGGAGAATTTCCATGCAGCTTCAGTCCTGCCCCTTGTGCTTTTTTCCCATTATCAATGCTCCATTCTCATCTGGACATGAGTCATTTTTTAAATGTCATCCTCCATCATCTACTTTCAGCACAAAAACTCCTCCAGCTAAATAATCACATTGGTCTTTTGTTCCTACCACTTGAAATAACCCATGTAATCTTTCTGATCTGGCATACGGGAACATTTTCATGCGAAAGAGTCCACTTTGATAGGTCGGTGGATGACAGGACAGTCCTGTCTGTGCCCATTCTTATCTCTTTTTTTTAACTTACTATTTACTTTATGTATTTCCCCATTGTTCTATTAAGATTTAATGTGCTACAACTCCTTGTTAGGATTGTCAAAAGAACCCAGTTTGAGTTAAAATGCAATCTTTTAAAATCTTATGTTGAAAAACTCACTATTCAAGGACACCAAGGTACAGGGATCCATTTCACACCAGAGCCTCAACTCTCGCGGCCCGGTACCAAATGAGTGTCGGTCCGTAGCCTGGGGATTGGGGACCGCTGCTCTATGCGGTCTTTCCTCTGAGGCAGACAAATCTATTAAAGGCATAAACCAGATGGTGACAGGTTAGGACAATTATTAGTGAAATAGGCTAAAAATGAACCTTGCAGTTGATTTGCATCAAGCTAGTTCCATCCATTCTGTGATGGACTGGCCATCCAGTCACATTGTACCATTCACCCTTTAATGTAATTAAATTACATTAATTGTAAGCAATTAGTTTTTTTAAGTTTGCAAATATTGATGTTTGTTTAAAGCAGTCACTTAGTTGCATCCGTAGCTCCTGTTTTTCCACCCTCACATAAGAATAGAAGAACTTTACCTGCAGATGCCCTTTGTCAGTTCTTATAATTTTTAATTATACAAATATCTGCAAATATCTCTGGGTCACTATATCAGCACAGGATATAATAACACACTATCAGCAGAAAGTGCAAGGGTAAAAAGTACATCTCAATGAAACATGTGTTTAGACTTGATTCATGTTGAAGGATCCATTAGGAGAATGAGAAACACTACTCAGTATTGTAGTTTACAGTGAGAGAAAATGAACATCTGGACAACTCTCCTTGCTTTTACCATTAGGAGAAGATTACTTTATATTACAATGCGCTGCAATTTCCAGATTTTAAACACTGGCTACTGTAGTTGATTTACTGGCCGATGCGATTTTCCAATCTCAATCACTGAGAACTTTCATGGTGTGTAATCATCCAAATCTCCTCTGTATAAATCTGTCCCCAGGCTCTGTCTGAGCCAGGCTTCTTTCTTTATACTTGGCTGGATGCAGTCTGTACACATAATACTAATATCTACAGAGAGACAGGCATACAGGACCAAGATATCATTTTCTTAATCAGTAAAGCTAATGGAAAAATGGTTCAATACATTGACATTTAATTTACCAAACTGATTTGCGATACTACTTTTAGATTTCTAGCAGCTGTAAGGGCTGGAGTTGGAAGATTTTTACTGTGTTGTAAATATCAAGTGTTATTTGTCTACCTGTGTCAAAGAGTTTGGGTTTAGAGATGTTTTGCACCAGCGTTCAGCAATCATACAACGTAAAATCCACAGTAAGGGCAGAAAAGACACCAGAATGGAAAGCAGTGATGAATGAAATCGAATAAAAGGGTCTCTCTCTCTCTCTCTCTCTCTCTCTCTCTCTCTCTCTTCGTAAACATTTTAATGTTTAGTCTTACTTTTTTCCTGGAAATTTGAATATTATTGTGCGTTTAACTTTGGGGGTCAACACTAGTAATTTAATTTCCAGTGCAAAAATTTTTCTTCTTTTTTGTTCCTTTGCTCAACACCATCTAGTAATCCTTTGCTTGGCAGACATGTTGACTTATGAAAAGACGAAAAGCGTTGCTAATAGCATTAATGAGCACTCTTCTCTATCTGAGTGCCCTAAAAATCCATGACGACGAGCCAGTATACACAGTACAAAGTCCCTGAAACTAAAGTAGCTAAATGGAGTTCAGCCATCATTCATCATTATCACATGTGAAGTTTTAGAATATCTTTTGTGAGAAAGTTTGATTGAGTTTTACCTATGCCAAAGCAAGCATGATGCACATGCAATGACCTTTCATTTTATGTATCTACAGCTCTTCTATAGGTTAGTGTTTGGCTGCTCTGACTGTATCTGGAGAAGGGTATCTCCACTGATGGATAGATTTCCATGCCATATAGGATAATCGTGTTTTTGAAGTGAACCACTCATTTTTTGTTCTGCTGCCACTTTCAAGCAGTTAATTAGTTATTGAAAGCCTATTGATGTTTGCTAGATCAGAAATAAACAATTATAATTCCCATACAATCCTCCTACTTATATTCAGTGAAAATGTTGTATAATTCATTTTTTCAGCCGTTAAGAATCACTAGAAACGGTTTAAGTTGAGTTGACTGAGAGCCCAGTTCTGGGATGTGCAATGATTATCAACACATTGACACATTAATTTTTTTTAGGAACACCTTAAAAATCCAGCCATCCATCCGTGCATTCATCCATCCATCCAGCTCATCTTGGAGAACACTGAGGTGTTACCACATCAGCCAAGAAATGCAATCGCTACGGTGTCAGATTCCTGATCCACTTTAGCTCACTCCTTTTGATATGGAGGAGCAGCAAATCTACTCTGAGCCCCTCCCAAATTAGTGTACCCATCATCCTATTTCTAAGGGAGAGTCCAGTCCAACCACCAGTTGCAGAAAATACATTTCTGCTTCTTGTATCCACAATCTATTCTTTAGGTCAATACGAGACCACAGCTGAAGGTAGAGACTTAGATCGACTGGTAAATCAACATCTTTCCTTTTACTCTCAGCTCTGCCTTCACTGCAATGGACTGGTACAGCATCCACATCACTGTCTACATTTTTTCATGGCCCCAGTCACACAGGCCTGGAGACCAGTTGGTAACCATTACGAGGGCAAAATATGGTTGCAAGCAGCTGGTGGAGGTTGCTAGCAGCCACTGCAAAATGGATTTCTAAAGTCCCAATCATGCAGACTGGTCAGTGACCCCCTAGCTACTAAGGAAAAGTGTCTGCAACTGGTTGGTGAGTGGTTGCTAGAGGTTTCTGTCAGTTGAAATTGATTGGAGAGACGTCTATGATGCTGCACTCAAAACCTCCTTTTGACTTCTTTGCTTGGCAGCAGATTGCTGCAGTCGCCAGCAGTAAGGCAAAACCTTTACTTTGAAGGTGACTGTCTCAGTTTCAAATTTGCGTCACATATTTTTTTCCAAGTTTCACTACAGCTCAGAGAGAAAATAGTGAGTATCTGCAGACAGAGTCTTCTCTTCAAACTATGAGCAACAGCAGCTATCTGCTAGCAACCAAAGCAATTTGGTGAAGCACCCGCTTTGTGACCGATTTCACCTGACTGATGTCAACAACCTAGTAACCACTTACAAACTAGTCTGGGAATACAGTTTTTCCTAAAGCCTGGAGGTTGTCAGGGGCTCACCAATCAGCCTCCAGGTGTGTGTGACTGAAGCCTATGGCAAACCTTAAACCACACACTGACTATTGTCAAAGTTGATGCTTGAAGAGAAAGGAACAGAGAGGGTGCAGCTACCAGCTAACACTAAAAAGCTACACTGCTACTGTTTTCTATTAGAAATTATGAGTTGCCTTTACTATCTCATACATTCTGTGTGGATTTGTTTTCACTTACATGCCAATGACATAAATGATTGTTAATAATTCTTTGAATAGAACAAGGTGTGCTATAAGTTTGATTTGTTGGTACTGATCAAAAACTGTAAAATCATACTCTATAAGTATTAGTCGGACAGCACAAGCATTCTTCATGTACATTTCATCAAATTCTTTCTGTGTCAGGACTACAGAGGAGAACTACAGCCATGGTCGTGGGACAGAAGCAGTTTTACTGTGAAGTTCCCAACAAATATGTTGTTGAGAAAAGATTATTGTGGCGGAAAAAATGATTAGAGTTTTGGCTTGGCCGCATGCCCTGCATATAACTTCATTAGCTCTTTGTCTATGTGATGACGGCCGGTTGGTTTCTTTTCATCACTAGTTAACAAGCATGGTGGATGATAGAGGGGAGAGAGTGAGCCATGTGTGCCTAATGACCACAGAGCTTATAACCAACTGGCTGGCACAAACTGGTATGCTGTAATATCTGCAGCCAGTAACCAACTGGCACTACTGAACAACTGTCGTCATTCCTTTATGAAGTATGGAAGCCGTTGCACCATAACAGACAAACAGACCAATGCTGCTGAGCTGTCAGTCACATTAACAAGCCAGTAAAATCCCACCCTTACTGTTGTAGGGGTGGGACCCTCAATAGGGGGTTGTTGCCCTGTTAAACTTAATGAGAGCTCATATCTTTTACTGGCAAATTTTCACCTGTATGGCATGGGGCTTGAACACTGCAGCGTGTCTCTTTTCCAAATACTGTTGCTACTGCATTTCATTAATGAATGGATGACGCAAGTGTGTTGTACATGGTCTACGAAGGTGCAAACAGTCGTTTGTTTTCATAATTCCATGGTCCCCATGGTGTCACTACTTCTGTGCAATGATGCAAGCTGCCTCTTTTATATCTGAGGTGGGGATGAAAACACATTTTGGTCAGTGTTGAGATTATTAAAAGTATAAAGCCCAAATGCTTCACACATGGCACTTCAGATGTGTCCAATATCAGCATTACAACTGTAATGTTGAATGATTTATGGTGAAAACTTGTGTTATGTAAAAAAATGTCTTGCGTGTGTTTGCATGTGAATTTTTAGAGGTAGTATAATACAGTAAGTGCAGTTTTATTCTATGGTTAAATAAAATAAATAAAGATGGAAAAAAAATATCGCGTGCACTTGGATTTTCATGAGCACCGCTGTTTTCGCTGACGGGTGGAAATACATAATTGGTGGCACAATCAGTCAGTGGCCCACTCTTGCTGGTGCAGGTTGATCAGCTATAGCTACGGAGAAGAGTGAGGTTATAACAGACAAAGAGCTGAAGCAACTTGTCAACCAAACAGCATGATGGATATGTCATCTGCTTCCAGTCATGTACTGTTCAGATGTTCTAGGACTACACTGGAGCACATCTAAGGTTTCCAAGTTCCTTAGCCCTCTGCCAGATCTCCATCTTATTTGCTTGAAGTTGTCTGTGGCCCCTCTTCCAAACCCCCTTTATTCTCCCAGTTCCATGTGGACAGATTCCATGTAGTTCCATGTTTTGCAGGGACACCTGGGGGCTGTTCCTTTGTGCTGTTGTCATGCTTTTCTATGAAGAATCTTTGTTTTATTTTGAAAATACTCTTGCATGCATTTAGTTTGTTTTGTTTTCTCCTTTTGTGTTCTTCTTGTGTTTTCCAGATAACGTCATGTACCCCCTATAAATAACCACCTGATCAGTCTTTTGCAGTAAACACACCCCTGTTGTTCTTCATTTAGTTGCCAATATTCTTTTCATTATTTGCCATATTGTCTGACATAGTCAGCATTCCAGCCAAGTTTCTATTATTTTTTTTCCTACTAAGTCTCCCTGTATTTATAGTAAGTTCTCCTTTTGCCTTGTTATTTTCAGTCTCCTTCCAACCCAAATTACTTGTCACAGTAGGTGATATCACATGCCCAGCCCCAGGCTCTCCTTGACTAAAAGCTCTCATTTTGGACTTTATTTCATTCTTCTGTGATGAAGTCCTGAATCTTGATCAGTGGCGCAGTGTGCGAGAGAAATGCTGCAGTTTGAATTCTGGCTGAATGATGACGCACCGGTAAAATGATGACTTCCCAATTCCCAGACACAGTGCATCAGTGTTTGTGTTGGCTGACGTGTGAATTCACAGCTGAACAAAGGTGAAGCCTGATATGTGACTTTGCTAGACTAGCACAGGCGTTTGCACCACATTCTCACAGTCGCTTTAATTAAGTACTGTGCAACTGACAAATTTTGGCATGTGTTTTATCAGTCAGTGTGGAGGTGTAATGTGGCCTAACCCAAAAACTCTCAGTCATTCAGCTGAATTTATGTAATCACTGCTATCTGTGTATAAGGCTAATCCTGTGCTGTAATTTTCTATGGAAAAGTAATCCAAAATTGATCCATCTGTTTGAGGTTGTGCTTCACAGCAGCATCACTGAGGTTTCTGAGTCTTTCATGCTCTCCAATGTACTGATACCATATCATTTTGCAGCTGAATGTGGGACAAGACAAATATCTGCCATCTTTACGTAATGAATGGTAAAAATATGTGGTTTGAATTTCCTTCCCTGACTAAGGCAGTTGCCATGACACCCAAAAAATGTTTTTTATTAAAGGCACCATTATGCTTTTTCCTCTCTTTCTGGTGCTTTAACTTTAGAGTGTGCGCTGTGCCGTTGTGTAGTAGGTGCGTGCTATCATTTCCCAGGTATTCACATGGGGCGCCACACTGACCAAACAAACCCGTCGAGGGAGACGTGCAACTGAAAGTCCACATGTAAACCTGATCCTCTGTTTGCAAGGGAAGCCAAACAGCCTGTGCTAACCATCCATTCTGATGTTATCTGAGAGGATCTGATCTCCGTCTGTGCAGGAGGGTGGGGGCGAGGGGTGAGTGGTGGTTCAGCATGACTGAGGTATTCCAACCACACGCACGGAGAGGACTTGACATCTGTCAGAAAAGGAAATCGCCAGCTGCAGTACATCATTTTCTTTGCTCTGTCATATTTGTGAAATGAGGAGTAACATAAAAAATGGAGGAAAGCAAGGTGGAAGTTACATTCACTGCTTGAGATCTGGTGGAAATTATGTGGAAACAACATTTGGACTGATAAAGGAACAGAGGCTCGGCAAGATCAGTCAAACTTTTCAGAGCCCTGTCATTTCTTGTGAAGAAAGGCCAGTTGAATTCATTGTGGACTTGTTTTCTTAGCCCCCCCATATTAAATAGTACATTCAGCCATTTCTTGAGGTTGGTTGATAGAAAGAAAAAATGTTGCACTCATAAATTTACATTTACATTAATGTGTAACTACATCTTCCAACAAATGATTCTATTAAAAATACATAGGAGTGGGTGGTGGTTTGTCAAAGCCGCCACATTGCCCCACCATCTTGAATATAGTGGCCAAAATAGGTGAACAGTATGCTGTGTTTTAAGTACACTATATTGCCAAAAGTATTCACTTGTTTGCCTTATTTCTGCATATGAACTTGAGTGACATCCCCTCCTTACCATTCCTATGGATTCATAGGCTTTAATATCATGTTGGCCCACCCTTTGAAGCTATAACAGCTGCAACTCTTCTGAGAAGGCTGTCCACAAGGTTTCAGAGTGTGTTTATGGGAATTTTTGGCCATTCTTCCAGAAGCACATTTGTGAGGTTAGACACTGATATTGGACTAGAAGGCTTGGGTTGCAATCTCTGCTCTAATTCATCCCACAGGGGTTCTGTCAGGTTGAGGTTAGGACTCTGTGCAGGCCAATCAAGTACCTCCACACCAAACTCACTCATGTCTTTATGGACCTTGCTTTGACTGGTGCAATCATGTTGGAACAAAAAGGAGCCATCTCCAAATTGTTCCCACACATTGTTGAAAATGAAGTTGTTTCTTGGTATGCTGACACACTAAGAGTTCCTTTTAATGGAACTAAGTGGTCAAACTCAACTCCTGAAAAACAAGACCATACCATAAACCCACTCCACGAAATTTACAGTTGTTGAAATGCAGTCAGACAAGTACCGTTCTCCTGACATCTGCAAAACTCAGATTCATTTACTGGATTGCCACAAAGAGAAGTGCAATCCATCACTCCATAGAAATCGCCACTGCTCTAGAGTCTAATGGCGCCATGTTTTACATCTAATGCTTTACACTTTAATTTGTCTCTGCATATTCAGACTCCAGATATGAAGCTTCATACTTATATTTTATCATCAGCTCGTCGGCAGGTGACAACAAGCCAGCTAAAAAGCAACAGTTGGTTATGAGCTAACATTATACCAGCTAATGTTGGGTTTGAGTGTCCTAAAATTACAGTTTCCCAAAAACCATTTTGTTTACATTCAAACACCACAAGAAAGTTCATTGGCTAAGACTTTCTTTAAATCGTTAGATTTCCTTCCAAGTTTCATTTGGAGAAAACAGGATTAGATGTCACATTATTTGAACCCAAAGATTGTTCACATACTCTAAACAGCAAATTGCACAACCTGGATTAATTTACATGAAACTACTCAAAAGCCTGGTGATAGTAAATCACATTCAGAATAAAAAGTCAGCCATCATCTGTTTGTAGGTGCTGCATACTCCATAAGATATGACATAAATGAATTAAGAAGTGATTTACAGGCTGAGGCGATGAGGTGTGCATTCTGCAGACTCAGGTAGCAACGTTTTTACAGCACAACGCCTGTTTGCTTGCTTGTTGGTTATGGAGTGTGCACAGACGCTAACTACATTCCTTTCTCTCTCTCCTCCTACTCACACTATTAGTGGATCGTGGTTTTCCGGCATCCACCTCTGTACCACAAAGCTTTATGTTCAGTTCAGTGCGCACTGTAAATTTGAATCAGCCTCTGAAACAACAAGTGATGTAATGTTGAAAATAGAAAAGAAAAACAAAAGATTACATGAGTTTACTTTTCAAAAACACAAATTACTGAGAAGTCTATCAATGCAAACCATAAAGCCATACCCAAAACACAAAGTTTCACAAAATAATCTTCGGCCTCTAACTTGTGGTACAAATCAATACCAAGTCTTTCTGTTTATGTCTGCTTGTCCTTCAAGTTAATGCAACTTACTCAAATAAATGATGTAAGGTTTATGTTTTGTCATAGCAACATCTACAATTGGGGTTGCCTTGGGATCCAGATTTTACAAATAATAATCAATAAAGAAAAAAACGTTCCTTTGCAGTTTTTTCCCAAACACATCAAAAACAGACTCTGTGAACCCAGCTTCTGCTTCTGCTCATTATATGCTTTTAACAGACTTCTAATATAGACGCGTGGCAAATTTATGGATAAATCTCCACAATTGTCATGAAAGCACAAAATCATTAAGGGAGAGTTGAGAGAATCAATGCCGCGGTGCACTGAAGTTAGCGCCCAGACAAGGTTGTTTATTCCTGTTGTCATCTATTCATGTAAGTCTTTACCAGTGATTTTCAGACAAAAGAAACCCCCAAAACAAATCGAGTATGGTCTTTATGGTTGAGAATTTGTGAATGCCAGGGCAACTGGCATTTGACTTTTGATTTCGCAGACAAGTAAAACACCAAAAGAAAGCATGGCTTAAACATGTTTTCTGGTTACACTAACTAGTCTTTACAGTGTGCACGCTGAAGTATTCTTGGGTAAGATGTTGAATTCCAAGCTGCTTTCCAATGCATTCATCGGAGTGTGAATGTGTGTAAATATTAGATAGAAAGCACTAAAGCTTGGGGAAAAAAAAATACTTGTATGAATGTGTAAAGGAGTTTGACTGCATTCCAGCAAGTCAGACAAGCAAGGAAAAACAGGATATGTTTTTCTTCTTAACAATGCAGAGCAAAATATCACTAGCATTACTGCCCAACTCTTGTTTTTTTCGACTTAAAAAAACAGCTGCAGCACTTGATGGACGGAGCTTAATCAGTGGTCTGTGCATAGCTTATTTAGCAAGCCACAAATACACAACAGTGGCAGTACAGATTCAAAGTTTTACAATTTTACTACTGTCTAGATTCACAGCAAAATAAACCAACTGCATCATCAATCAAAAAATCAGTTTGCCAAGTAGTCGAAGTTGATGAAAATTTATTTTAAAAAGTAATTAGCAAATAAATCTGATCTCAGTGTTTTTCACAATAGAAATGAAAAGTAGAAAGACCTCATGGGGAAGTCAAAGAACGATGAGTCTGAAGAAAAAAAAAATAGAGGTTGTCCCCCAAACCACCACTACGCAGCAGTTTAATGGTTGTTTTTTGGATTGGATTCCCCTGCTTTTACTGCTTTGGTCATCATTGAAAGTGATGAAACTGACCAGCTAAAATCTGCTTTTTATAAAGTTTGATAAATGATGTGTGGCATCGCTTCAAATTTGCTACTTTGTTACATTCTCTACAGAAACAACTTAGATTTTCAGCGAATCCTCAAGAACAAGGCTAAAGGTCTATAGCAATGCTAGCACCTCTGTGAGGTTGAACTTTGGCGCAGTGGATTTTTAAGCTAAATGCTAGCATAAGCATGTTAGCATATTGTCATGTTGATAACAATCTGGGTTTTAGCAAGAAATTCTTACCATGTGGACCACTTTAGTTTTGTATGTTAGCAATGCTAACATTTTATATTTATCCCTCATCAAAGCATAGCGCAGGCTTCTGGAGTTATCATTAGTTTTACACAGATTTGCTGATATAAGGCATGTAAAGAAACTGACCTGATGATGGCACTCAATGAAAAGCCACAATAGTTCATGAATTTTGAAATCTTTGATGAGTCTTTATATCAAATTTCAAGACATTTCAAACCCCCAGCTGGTGAAAACCATGAATTTTCATTGCAATCCAGCAAATTTTGAGATATTTTACATGCCAGCATAGTGGTGGGCTGATGGACCAACAGTACCATTAGTAAAACCGCACCACTAGCATGGCTAAAAATGATGTGATTATGTTAACTTCATGATCTCTGCTGTCTGACTCTGTTCTCCTACCGATTGGTAACTTTAACCACTGGTGAAAAGGCCTCTGTCATATAGTGTGTCGCCACTGTTTAGTGAAGCAGCGTCGCTGTTGCTAAAGCCAATCCCTTGTTATTGAGCCCACGTAATACCATGTAATATTATGTCTTTGTACACTCGCTGCAGTTCAGCGGTTGCATTTGATTCACTTGTTTTCCACACTGCGCCGTGCCAGTGCTATGGTTAGCAGCAGAACGCTCTCGAGGGGCATGACTCTCTTTGGTTTTGGACTCGAGCAGCCTTTCTTCTATTTAATGAGGCCTGTCTTTAAAAAAGAGAGAAAGAGAGTGAGAGAAACATATCCTTTGCTCTGTTCCATCTGAACAGCTGCATCTGCGGTTTTTTCCTCTGATGGCGCTGTGGTTTTGCGAGTCATGCCCTTTAGACAATCTACCTCTGCTCCGATGTTTGAAGGAAGCTCGTCTGAGACTAAGAGAAGAAGACGGCGAATGAGAGCAACAGAATTAGATATTCACAGCTGGCAAAAGGCAAAGTGTACTGATTGAAATGACTGCTAGATTAAGTCACCTAATAAGTGCCATCTTTTTGTTTGTTTGTTCTAAGTCAGTTGACAAGATAGCAAAACAGATCCTCAGTAATTAAGAAACATGGCATGATGAACCTTATATAATAATGCTATCCCCAAAGTGAACAATCTGAAATATAGCCAGTCAAGTGCTTAATGGCACCAGGCTTCACCACAGTAACCAAAACACGATGCAGCATTTACCCTCCAGCCCTGCCTGAGCCAGAAAACCTCAGCGCAAGACCGACACCCGAGAGCAAAACACACAAAGGACAGCAGCATGGAGAACTAATCATGAGAGGAAAAGCACAGGGAACTGGAGGAGATGAGAGCGGTAATAAAAGTGAAGCGTGGACGTTGCAGCCAGGACTTGTGGTAAGACTAAGGTATAAGCACTGAAAACTAATTTTGTGAGAACATTTCATGAGAGTCTGACATAGGATCAGTGAGTTAGATGGTAATGATAAGATGGGAGTGTACCGAGTCCCAGAGGGTTCATGATTGGTTAGGATCTTACTTTTTCCAATTATTCTGTCCAACAGATCAACACAAACTACACTTTACTTTTTTTCCCTCACTTTTCCTTTTACTAGTTTACTTGATGACACGAATAAACAATTTTAAACTCTAGTTTGTACCATTTTATTGTTCTCTTATAAATTCTATATAGATGTTTGTTGTACGTGTAGTGAATAGTGCAGTCTCTTTTCTGCATTTCTCTTTACTACACTATATTTTCAGGAGCCAGGTGTATTGAAAGGCCTTTGGTATGTGGGGGTACACATTTACTGTAATACACTCGCTGCTGCCATCTTCTCCAAGTTGACACATTACTGCTTGTTAATGTGGGTGACTCATCCAAGGCCTCACTTAGGAAGGAGGAAGCAACAGATAAAGGTGAGATAAAAGCTGATTAGACAAAAGGAGTGCAGGAAGGACGGAGCACACAAATGGAGTCAAGGACAGTCAGATAGAGGGAGGAGAGGAAGCACCTCAGGTCATTAATCGAGAGCGGGCAGGTGTGTAGCTATTTCATTCAGGGCAGGGTTCAAACGTCTTTATGTTTCATTCTGTAGCTGCCAGAGCCCTATTTTAAAATGGTAAATATTCATAGTGGGATCAGTTTTTTCTAATTGATTTCTGTAAAAACACATTTTATTTCAGGGTGGATAAAATGTGGCATTTTCATTAGGAAAAACATTTCAAATCCAACGTCCTGATGAACAGTGTCAACTTTCTGGGATTTTCCCTACCTGGAGGATTGTGTATGCATTAAAGACTCTCAGGGTTAAGTCGGTCCATGCAAATCAAGCAGATCAGATTGACTGAATTTACCCCACATCATCTCGACGAGGATGGTCTTCATCAAAAATGATCACTTTTATTTATACATTATGCAAATTAGGCAGGCAATTCCTTAGGCAGGCAATTTGTTAGCAACAAATAGACACAAAGCTCATTGAAATAGGTGCCCTAATGAACCTTGCTGAGATGCTGGACTGCTTCTTATATAGCACTTTTTACTCTAGTTGAGAATTCAAAGCACTTTATACAAGATTTACCCATTCATACATGCACTTTTTTTCTCTAACTAATTTCAGTCTAACATTCTGATGTTACAGGGATACTTCTTTGGCATGCAGACTGGAGCAGCTAGGGATCAAACCACCAACCCTCAGATTAGTCCATGTCCTACTCTACTCCATTATCAATCCTGGTGATTATTCCCTCCACACTCACCACCAAGCTGGAGCATCTGGGACTCAGCTCATCTATGTGTCTGTGGATCTCCAACTTCCTAACTGGCAGACCACAGGCAGTAAGGATGGGCGGACATGTCTCAGCCTCCACCACTCTCAGCACTGGAGCCCCCCAGGGGTGTGTTCTGAGCCCCCTGCTGTACTCTTTGTACACATATGACTGTGTGGCCACTACCAGCTCCATCACCATCATCAAGTTTGCTGACGACACCGTCGTGGTGGGCCTGATCTCTGATAACAACGAGACGGCCTACCTGAAGGAGATTAGGAATCTGGAGAACTGGTGCCAGAGGAACAACCTCCTTCTAAACATCAGTAAGACAAAGGAGCTGATAGTGGACTTCAGCACTAAGCAGGAGAGGAACTACCAGACCCCCGTCATCAACGAGTGCTCAGTGGAGAGAGTGGACAGCTTCAAATACCTCGGAGTTCACATCACGCAGGACCTGTCATGGTCCTGTCACATCAACACCGTGGTGAAAAAGGCCCGACAGCGTCTCTACCACCTCAGACGCTTGAGAGACTTCCAACTGCCCTCCAAGGTGCTCAGGAACTTTTACTCGTGCACCATAGAGAGCATCCTGGCGGGAAACATCTTAACCTGGTTCGGGAACAGCACCATGCAGGACAGACGAGCTCTACAGAGGGTTGTGCGGTCAGCTGAGCGCACCATCCGCTCCGAGCTCCCTGACCTGCACTCAATCTACAGCAGGCGGTGCTGGACCAAGGCCAGGAAGATCGTGAAGGACCTCAGCCATCCCAACAACAGACTGTTCTCTCTGTTGAGGTCAGGAAAGCGATTCCGCTCCCTGAAGACCAACACAGAGAGACTGAGGAGGAGCTTCTTCCCGCAGGCGATACGGTCTCTCAATCACACCACCACACAGTACTGACCCACACATATGGTTCTTACACACACACTGGACTTTCTGGACTTTGTTTTTGCACAACACTGGTCACTATATTCTTCATTTCCGGTTAATACTTGTACAGCTGCTGTTATTGTGTATATATTTATTTATATTTAGATTTCTTCATACATTCTTATATAGTTCTATATTGTGTATTTTGTTGTACAGTTATTTTATTTTCAACTTTAATTTATATATTTATCTTTATCTTATTCTTCCCAGTTAAATTTACCCTTCATTCTAATTTGTGTTGTACAGTTATTTCATTTTTAACCTTAATTTATATTTTATTCCTTCCTAGTTAAATTTACCCTTTTTAATTTTTCATATTTATTTCCTTTCTTATTCATAGCCTTTTCCTTTTTTGTTTTCTTTAGGTCACGAGCAGTTGTCCAAGCATTTCACTACATATCGTACTGTGTATGACTGTGTACGTGACAAATAAAATAAAAATTTGAATTTTGTTAATTTTTTTGGAGGATTTGAATATTTTTAAACCTATTTCTCAATTCAGTCTCTACCAGGATTTCCTATGGAACTCTCACATACGAGCTTTTTCTGTTGCATGAAAATCCTTTTCTTTTGTAATATCAAAACATGGAAAATATGGTCATTTCTCACAGTTAAATGCACATATATGCCTTTCTATAGTTATGAATGATCTCTCCTACGTCATTGACACCGGAAACTTGATGCAATAGACTGGGAGGTTGGCAGGATGACGAGTGAGTGGCGAGCCCCGTGGGGAACCCTGGGTTAACCACTAACAACCAACGGCTTTCCAGTGCCGACCATGCTGCACTTTAAGCAGCCACTTTGCCAGCCCAGTGATGGGCATATGGTGCCAGCCGGGAGGGCTGCACTGGCTGGGAAGCCACCAATATTCATTGTTCACACATATGAAAGGCAAAAGGGAATGGACAGTTCCAAAAAGATCTATAATGGGGTGGTGTTTAAGAAAACACAGTTGGAAAACACTCAAGGACATTAAAAAAACCTCCCTTTTTCCATCACTTTTCTGTTTCTGTCAGCCTCCTTTTCCTTTATCTGTCCGTCCAACAAAGCTGGGAACACAGCAGAGTGAAAAGAGAAAAAAAGAGAAGCCAAGTCCCAGTAAGAGCAGCTCTCGGTTCATAATCAGCCAAATCAAGTTTATGCTTACTGACGGCCCGTTCCACTGAAAACTGTACTCCCTGCCAGGGGTGTGTGGGTAAGTTTGAGCCAGAACGACAATAAAAACCATTGTTGCATTTGTTTAGACAGCCCGTCCAAATCCAGCCCTCTACTTTGGAGCAAATGTTCAGGTTTGTCGGCCCAATAATGGCACCTAATTTGTACGGAAGTCGAGAAAAATCAGAGTAAAGTATGACCTGAAAAAAAAGCACTTACAACAGCCACCATATTTCACCATGCATGCATTTTGTTGTCAGATGTTCCTTTTTTTAAATCCTTGGATACTGAGACTTGTGGTGATTTAAGTGTTGCTGAAAGAGATTGACATCCAGAGGCTGCTGTGTGCCAGGGAAGTGTCTGAGCATGCTGTGTCAATGTTGTTGGGGGAAAAGAGATGCAATTAGAAAACATGAGAAAGATCCAGAGGTGGATTAAGATTATTTCCACTCTTAGAGACACCTGCAGGCTTAACTTTATCCACACCTTCACCCACATCCTTCCCACTCTCTTTGTCTGATCAGCTCTTTGGATCCCGTTTTCCCTCGCTCCATCCCCAGGCCTGTGCCAGCTGTAAGAACTGACAGGGCAACAAGCGGAGTGGGATTTTCCCAGAAACATTAGCCTCTCAAAGGACAAGGTGAGATCGGTGGGCAGGATGACTGTCTGTCTAGCTGTCCGTTTAGTTCAGTCTCGCTGTCAGTCTCATGCCACTTGGCTTCAAATCATGTGGCTCCGTAACAAATTCATATTCATCATGAAGATATATGAGATTCTTTTCCACAGTAGTCTGAAAGAAGAAGATAAATAGGATGAATAAAAATAGGTCTCTAAGAAGAAACTTTCCATTTGTTTTCCATCCTACTTCTCTCTTAGTCTTTCTTCTTTCCCACCCTATGAACAATGGCGCTGAGTCATTGTGTCCCATCTCTCACACTCCAAGCGTAAAAGTCAGAGGAATCAGCAAGATAAGCAAAGAGAAAGACAATTTCCTGTGACATCACAGATGAGAATGATCAATCTTAATTGGACATCTTATCTAGTTACCTGCCAGGAAGAAAAATATCTGATATGGTCTTCTTCGACATATTAGCACACTAAAATGACATGACTACTTCGAGACGGTTGTCGGGGCTAGGATGCATGACAGACACCCAAACTTTAACTAAAACAGACATATCCCAGAAAAGACTTTGCTAAAACTATGAAATGTTCCACAGATATAAACATTTAGCGTACACTTTTTTCTCATTGAGGCTGTTTAGGCTCAATGTTTCATAGCTGCATGAGAAGAGATGATTTATCATGTCTAATCTCTGATTCGGCCTTGCTTGGCAGAACTGCTAAATCAGATTCCTCCAGTTTCTTCTTATTTCATGTCTAGACTATCAGAACCACTTTTGCAACCCAGAATACTGCCTCAAGGGATTTTTTAAATGCCATTTTGTTAGGAAGATATGGATAGAATTGGTTATATCAGTAAATCTTTCCAAAAAAAATTACACTTTGGAACTTCCAAAAAAAATGGGAAAAAGGCATTTACCTATCACGTCTGTTTTGAGGCTTTCGATTTTTGGTTTCTCAGCAGCAATCTTTGTGCAGCCTGTATAAAACAATGAATACTTACCCACGTTTTTCTGAAATGATCTCATTTGTGAGGTCCTTAATAATCTTGCAGAGTTAAACTGTGTCCACACATAGAGAGACTTTGTCCAAAGCTTTGTGAGGGACTGCTGTTCACTACTGGATATTTCATACTGTTAGATACTTTGTTACTAGTGAATCACAAAAACATATCATTTGCTCCAATTTCATTAGTTGAAATTACAAAACTACCAAAGATAACACAGTTTGACAGGTATTAAATTTTTTGGTTGGTATTAGCTGAAAACCTGGCCAATCAGCACAGTGCATTGTGTTATTTAAAAAAAATTCAGGATACTGGGCAAGTGGAGACAAAATGGTAAATAGACTGGTACATATACAATATAGGATTTTCCTACTCTAAGTCAGCTGTCAAAGGCCTCAAGCCTTCTTGCGAGCACTTTTTTGTTCTACATTGAGTATCTCGCCCAAGGAGGCTTCAACATATAGAATCAATCCAGGAATAGATCCACTGACCTGATTGATAGATGACCCGCAATCCTGAGCGTCTCAACACAGGAAAGAACCATTTGCCAGTGTCTGATCAGCAGTGGCCTCATTTCTCAGAATGACAACGATCCTAAACATACTGTCAATGCAGTAAAAGCACAACTGGATAGAAAAACACATAATGGAACACTATCAGTCATGGATTGGCCTCTTCAGAGCCCGAACATTATTGTTGCAATGTGGGATCGTCTTGATGAGACCAGAAAGAAAGAGTCAACATCCAAAGACAACCTTTAAATGTTGTTACCTGAGAGTGTACAAAATTTATGTTTCCCTTATATAACAGATTTCCATTAATGTGTCCACATTTCAGTTAATTGCTACACCCATTTTTCAATATTGTAAAGAAAGGTAGGTGGCTTAAAAGACATTTGCACAGTACTGTGGAAATCAGTGATATCCTTCCATTGGTTCTCACTGAAGTCATTCACTTCAAAGCTGAGATTAAACTTAGTACCTGGCCATTTTTCAATTCTTCTTT
Organism: Rhamphochromis longiceps; assembly: GCF_057381845.1. Classification (NCBI taxonomy): domain Eukaryota; kingdom Metazoa; phylum Chordata; class Actinopteri; order Cichliformes; family Cichlidae; genus Rhamphochromis; species Rhamphochromis longiceps. The sequence continues at coordinate 11,079,267 of NC_140564.1, read as the reverse complement.
GTCTTTCTTCCTATTTTTTGTTTCAATAATTGAGCATAACAAGCATCATAATTTTATTTGTCATATTCAGGAACAGGACTGTATCGTCTCCTTCAAATTTATGGGATAATTAAAGTTGAAAATCACATCATAACAGGATAAATTTACAATAAATGAGCAACACATTTTACAATATGCTCAGTAAAACTTTAAGCCAAGGGGTGTTACAGAGGTCTACATTTGAGTATGGCGAGCACTCTACAATACATGCCTTTTGCAATGTAACCTGAGAATATTTCTTTGTAATCTTCTGTAATGTCTGCAATTTGTTTCCTCCCACGCTGGTTGTGGCTCATCACAGTGGAGACAATATAGGAGCATATCAATGACCTCACTCAAGCACAATTGTTTGACAGATTTCTCACGTCTCAGCAAACAGGGATTGCTCTTGAGTCACTTCTAGCTGTCAGGACCCATCTGTACTGATCCAAGAGTTAAAATCCCTGAGCTGAGCACGACTGCCGCAAGACATTTGCCCCTACTTTATCAAATGTTGCATGAAGTGAGGTTTTCCTTACCTTTATTATATTAACAGAGCAAATCAATAATTTGGTTAATTTTTAACAACCTATTTAGTAAACCTTTGGGGCCTTTTAGCAGTTTGGAATTATATCATAAATCTTTCAGCAAGCTTCTAAGTGTTTCCAGATGTGCTATACTCTAAAGCAGAGAAATGCCCTCTGAACCCTACTGCCACACGATAATGTCCATATCCTGCTTATGGCCCACATCTTTTTGCTCTTTTTAAAAAAACAAAACCCCACTTCCTATGTTTTGCTTTTACATCCCTAAATAAAATGTGTACACTGCGTTGCATAGAAAATACTGGAATCAGTTTCATGTGGAGGTTGGTGTTAATGAGGCAAGGAACAATGGGAGCACTGCAAAATTAAAATGGTGATCCAGCATGATTGAATGATTTTAATTTAACTACGTCATGGCCAGTTTAATTATTTCAATACTGGCACCAGTGTGGTGCCTACAAAAGGTATATGCCTGGGGTTGAGCAACAAAGCAATAAATTCACTTGGATATGGTTAGATACAAACTTTCAATTAACCTTTCTCTTTAAAATTGCCCCACCATGCCAACCTCCATGTTTATTCTTCACGTTTCTTCACCTTAAAAGGAGATACCGCTACTCTACTGACAACAAATGTTGTCCTTGGACAGGGGTGAGCAACTCCAGGCCTCGAGGGCCGGTGTCCTGCTGGTTTTAGATATCACCCTGGGTCAGCACACCTTAATCAAATGATTAGTTCATTACCTGGCCTCTGGAAAACTACAAGAGGTAATTTAGCCATTTCATTCAGCTGTGCTGGATCAAGGACACATCTAAAACCTGCAGGACACCGGCCCTCGAGGCCTGGAGTTGCCCACCCCTGCCCTTGGATGTGGAATGTATTCAGTTCGTAGAGGTTTGGAGCTCCTGTATAAGTTTAAAATTAGGCCTTAAATAAGCATTTGGACACATCAACAGTGTTCTCTATGGCTCCACTGCTGCATACTAAATGATAACTCATTCAATGTGAGGTTTCAATGTGTACTTATTACATTACATAGCCTGTTAACTTTACACAATTTTGAACATTGTATATCAAATAAAACCCATACTTTTCCCCCCAGACATAACTCAGGTGACCAAATTAATGCATTGAACTTAATTGGCCGAGTGTATATTAAGGCTTTCACTGTGTCATTATGGTTTTCTTAGCAAACAGGATACATTTATTTGCCACTTACTCACCCGAGAGCTGCAGTGGAAAAATGTGCAATTGGTCTTGCACTCGTTATGTTCTGGTGCCGTTCGGTCCGACATGGAAGCTCCCACACTGACAGCCCTCCGAGAGCTCATTTTAAATAGCACCGCTGACCTCAAAGTTATGGCTATGGGATGTGGCTCCGGGCTAATGCCCGCTATACTAACTTTACTCTTGAAAAAGAGGCAGAGAGTAGGAGACTGGGTGACTGTGACTTTTGGTTTGATCTGCCATGCTGATATCCCTGCAATCTCATGGTTTACCAAATTACAGCCCATGAGCTCCTTGTTTGCTTCATTATCCCTGTCCCACAAACACACAGGGGTATTTTATTTTTTCTTTCTCACCCCCTGATGAGTGATGTAAGAGTTTTGAGGCGAAGAAAGAAATATTAATGTGGATCTCGGGAAAACTGATGGTAACTGTTTTCTTTCCAACACCTACAAAGGGCATCTTTTATAATGTGTCTTGTTTAATTTGAGATTGTTTTAATGTGCAAAGAAACAACTCAGTTGGCATAAATATTCAATGCTACTGAGTACTTCATGCATTTTTGGTCATGTCTGTGTGTAACCAGTCGTTGGTAATTATATAGCGCAACAGCCAAAGTGCCCAAAGACAGCACAAATGCCAGTGAAATCACCCAGCCAGTCACCAAGCCGGCTCCAGCAAACACACACAACCATTAACGCATACTCACCCGAGCACGTGGGGACTCATCACACTCCTGTAGCAAAGGTACATTCTGCTCCTGTGGCAACTTCACAAATAGACTTGTTTTCTTTACACTGGAAAATGTGACATTTAGCCAAGCAACACTCACTACCTTCTGCCCTTTTAACCAGACCCACCCACCCATCTCCACACAAAATGTTTATGGGAGTAGATTGAGGTAGTTCTCTAGGTGTGGAGGGTTGATGCATTTGCCCTTTGATTGTTATTGGCCAAAAAAACCACATCGGTAAAAACAAGTGCCCACCGCTAGTTTGGAAGCACGCTATAACGTGAATCCTGAGACACTTAGAAAAACAGTCTTCGAAGAACTGTTGCGGCACCGATTTGTGATCACCCTTCAAAGGATCTTCCAAATGCTTTTTCCCTCTCAGAGTGGACAGGACACCGCGTTCTGTTCCAAGACTGTTAGGAGAACAGAGAGTTTCCATCAGCAGTCACACGTCAAGATGCTTTTTATGAGGGCACTTGATGTGGATTGGTCATCTGTGTTATTACAGGGATATTGGGTGCTAAAGTGAGGTACTGGAAAGCATTATTGGTGTGTGTGTGTGTGTGTGTGTGTGTGTGTGTGTGTGTGTGTGTGTGTGTGTGTGTGTGTGTGTGTGTGTGTGTGTGTGTGTGTGTGTGTGTGTTTTGCCCCTAAAAAACACTAGTGTCTCCCTATAGCAATGCAATTATGTAAGTTACAGTTTTGTTCTACACAATCAGTTTGTTGAAATAGTTTTGCTGCATTCATGGCCACCCCTAAAAAGAACAGCATCTCAGTTTTGCTAATGTTTGCAGTGGCAAAGATATTAAAGTTAAAGGTTAAAGGTTTAATGAAAGAAACAATAAAGATGAATTATTAAATAATAAACAAAGCCATTGATTTCTATTGAGGGTTGATGTCCAGGAAGAGTAATGCTGTTCCACCCCTATCCCAAAGAGCCAGTCAATGGAAGAACCAGCAAACATATTAGTCGCTTGTTTTATTGCATTGAAGCATGCACGCAGATTAGATTCACTATAGTTTCAACTGTGTTGTGCCAGTAATATCTACTCTTTGACAGAAAGGTTTTAGGTAAGTACTTCCTTTTGCTCTTGTGAAATCACTTAGAAATCTTGATCATGTTTGCCCTCTGGATTAAACCATTAATGAAGTTGTAGTGTTGTGTGACTGTAGTGTGACTAGTGTGCATATGTGTATTAAAAGTATTACTTGACAGGAAGAAAGCATTTCAAATGGTTTTTCATGGCAAAGTGTCCTCATCAGCTTTTTCCTAAGATAGGTCAGTCGGTTCTTGCCATCATTAATAGCAGTTTGTCTTCTGGTGCTGTCCCTGCAAACTCTAAACATGCAGTAGTGCAACCTATAATTAAGAAACCTGGTCTCAATCAAACTTTGTTAGTTAATTTTAAGCTTGTCTCTAATCTGCCTTTTCTTTCACTTTTTTTTAGAAGATTGTTTATACATAGTTGAAGTCTTTTTTGGAAAAGCATGGCATCCTGGAAGTTTTTCAATCCAGATTTAATACTACAGAGTAAACACTGTTAAGGGTCTTTAATTATATTCTCCTGGCTGGTCACTCTGGACACTATGTGGTTCTTGTTTGGCTTGATCTAACTGCCTCGGTAATATATCCTATATATAATATATCCTAGCCATTTTCTAACACTGGAAAATAATTCAAAATGTTAGAAATATTCCAGTGTTAGAAAATCAGCACTGCTCAGTGTTAGCCATTGTTAATCTTCAAAACTGACTAGGTTACTTTTAAACATATAACACTGTCAAAAGTGTTAATTTAACACTCAACAGTGTTGTATTTAACACTCAGAGGTGTGGACCCATATAGACACTCTCTAGTGTTAATTTAACACTGGAGATTTTGCTGTGTAACATCGCGTTTTCAGCATCTTGTACTGCTTTACAATGGTTTTAGTATTATTATCAGTAAGAACTATTTCTGTCAGCCTCACTAGCTCTGATTCCTCCTCTCCTTACCTGCCACATGGAGTTCCACATGGCTCAATTTTAGGTCCACTGCTTTTCTCACTTTATCTGCTTCGACTGTGTTTCGGAAAATATGGGATCTCCTTTCACAGCTATGCTGATGATAATGAGATCTATGTGCCATTAAATCAGAAGAATGGCTTCAAAATTAAATCACTTCTTGTATGTTTTGATAATATTGAATGAAAAGAAGACTAAAGCGTTGGTGTTTAGGCCCATTAGCTCCTGTGAGTCCCCTCTTGTTGACTTGAGGTCCATAGTTACCAATTTGGCATGTTAAGCTCATAATAATAATAATAATAATAAAAGTTGATTCTGTTCATCTGGACGTAGCGTTTTGTGGAAGAAATGTTTCATCACTCATCCAAGTGACTTGTTCAGTCTCAGCTGACTGCAGGTTTATGGTTTAAGGTTTGACTCTCATCATCCACTGGAGCACAAACTGGGTGTCATCAGGACGCTACAACACAGAGCGAACACCATCCGCACTGACACAGTGGCCAGGGAGGCAGAAGAACATCACATCTAGAAGGCCCTGAGTAAATGTGGTTATCCCAGCTGGACTTTTGTCAAAGCTGGAAGAAAGCTCCAGCCGATACAGGAGAGAAGGACAACCGCTGCCCAAGCGAAAACCTATAGTGATCCCATATCTGTCAGGAGTATCGGAGCAGTTTAGACGCATTTTTTCTAAACACTGTCTCTGTGTCTTTTAAACCCCAAAACATGCTGCGCCAAAAATTGGTCCACCCCAAGGATCGGGTCCCCCGACACAAACAGAGTAACATAGTGTACGCTGTTAAGTGCCAGGAGGATTGCCAAGATTTATACATCAGGGAAACCAAACAACCTCTGGCGAAGCTGATGGCACAACACAGCAGAGCTACCTCGTCAGGCCAGGACTCTGCAGTCTATTTACACCTACAGGCCAGTGGACACTCTTTCAATGATGAGGATGTACACATCCTGGACAGGGAGGAACGCTGGTTTGAGCGTGGAGTCAAGGAGGCCATTTACATGGAAAGGGAAAGACAATCTGTGAATCGAGGAGGGGGCCTAAGGGTACATCTGTCACCATCTTACAATGCTGTGATTGCAGCCATTCCCCAACTCTCTGTGAATGGGACTCATGGCCATTGATCAGTGGGCTTTGATCAGTTGGCCTTAATCAGTGGTTGTTGATCAATGGTCATGAGAACTTGCATAATTAAGATTAAGGAACTGACCTCCCAGCCCATTGTTCTTTCAATGGGCTGGTTTCAGTCATTATGCAAATAATAATAATGGATTGGATTTATATAGCACTTTTCAAGGCACCCAAAGCGCTTTACGATTCCATTATTCATTCACTCTCACATTCACACACTGGTGGCAGACTGACAGAAGCGAGGCTGCCATATCGCACCATTGGCCCCTCTGTAAAGTGTCTTGCCCACGGACACAACGATTAGTACAGAGAGCCCGGGGATCGAACCGGCAACCTTCCGGTTACAGATGCGCTTCCCAACCCCCAGCGCCATGGTCACCCCCTATGTACTGTTTATAAGATTGGGGAAACCTGCAGTCAGCTGAGACTGAAGAAGTCACTTGGATGAGTGATGAAACATTTCTCCCACAAAACGCTACGTCCAGATGAACAGAATCAAATTTTAGAGATTTACTTACGTGGATGACTGAGCATGCATCAAGACATAATTAAATTAAATTAATTAAATAATAATAATAACTTTATTTATAAAGTGCTTTCAAACAAAGTGCTGTACAGCTATTTGAAACTAAAAAGATAAATAAATAAAAGCGATACATACCAATACAAGTAAAAAACACAATACAAGTTAAAAACAGTAGGAATTTAAAAAACTAGAATTAACACATGTAGGATAATGTGTCTTCAACTTAGTTTTAATTTCACATTTAAAACACATTTAGTGTAGCATCTTTCATTTAAGGCAATTGTCAAAGCGTTTTTTGACTGGAACATCTAAAAAAAAGTACATTACGGAGTGGACAGAATTTACAAGATTTATGTGTCATAGTTTCCTGAAATTATTTCGCTAATACATGTTGCTTTCTGTACTTTTGAAAACTTTCATCCTGGAGATAGTGCAAGGTCAGGGGATTCTCTGCAAGGTGGATGTAGATATCACCAAACTGCATAACTAAATACTGTTGGTATGGTATGGTACATTTTAATGTGCTTTTTAACATATTTAACAGGTGAAATGGTTTTTGTCACTTGAAAACCATTAAACCAATACATGAGAGTCTTTTTGAGATACATTTATGCAGGGGCTTTAAAGTAAATGTGTCAAGACTTAGCAGTTATTCTTTGACTTTGCAGGTCAAAGAATTCTACTAATAGTTTCCTATTTTCTATTGGGAACCAACAAAATTTCTACTTGGAATTAAATAATTTATTGTACGCAGCACTTTTCTTATACACATATACATAATAATATGATACAGTGCTTTATTCTAAGCATTTTATGCACTTCCCTTTATTGCAAATGCACTCACACCAATACATGCATTGGTAGCAATTTGGGGCCTTCCACAAGGAGACTTGATATGTGGACTAGAGGAGCAGGGAATTGAACAAATATAGAACTTGAAATCAACTTGATAGAGTGAGCACAGGTTAACATGCTGCCTCAGCTTTGTATGCTATTAAGTTCGTGGCCATTAATCTGTGGATATGAGGTATGGCCATGTGAGGCCTTTTAAGTATTCTTTCTTTTATAGTATCCTTGCTGAGCTGGCTGCACTTTTGCTCCATCCTCGGGTGTATTGTTTGTCAAAAACAATTTAGTTCCCCTTTCAGGGCCTGAAAGAGCTGTAATAAAAAAGCAGCGCATGATAGCAGCCTTGTACAAAAACAACTGCACTAAAATATGACATTATGAACGCACACGTGGCTTTACACACTTTGACGCAATTTATTTGACCCAAGCACGCACTCGTCGACAATTTAGCTTGCACTCCAGCTCCTCCACCAGGGTTCCTTGCGCAAACAGTGAGGCACAGACCAGTACAACACAGCATGACAGGAGCTGCTGGAAGGAGGAGGGGGAGGAGAAGGAAAACAAACAAATAGAAAAAGAGGGGCCATGGCAAAATGTCCACCAGATGTTGTGGGTCTACTTCCAGCTCCTTTTCTGACGGCTTCATATGTTAACACACTTTCAATTGGGGAAAAGCTTGGATAATTGGGGCCCATATTGTCATTTGAATTTAAGGAGTCGTTCAATATGGCATTAAATAAACAACAATAAAGAGTGAGGGATTGTTCACTGTAATAAAGTAAACTCATGGGCTGTGAAATAGTTTATTTTTTCCTGTTGTTTCCAAAATGATGACAAAAATCTGTCCAATAAATGACATATTTGTGAGTCCATGTGATTTTTGTTTACTTCTGTTTAGGCAGTGTGAACCTAAACAAGTCCCCTAACAGTCACATCCATGCTAGCATCTTTCTGAGGTTTTAATGGGCTAAACATTTATATGCCATCATAAAGTTCAGCTGAGATATTGTTTACCACGTTTCAGTTCTTAGTTTAACACCATACCATTCTAACTATAGCTAATTAGGCTAACATCAATAACAGACCAACAATTGAGACACTAGTGATTTTATTATGGTCTACATGAATAATAGTTGTTTCTGCTATTTATTTATTTCTAAATATGTTTAATATTTACAATTTTACTCAACTTTCCATTAGCAAGTGCAGCTAGCATGGCTCAGATGAATTTCCTCAATATAATTACACACGCACGCACGCATGCACACGCACACACATATATATAACCTTTCTACTGTAAGTTTTACTCACCCTGTCACACACATTCATACCATCACACTCAGATGAACATATTGGGAGTAATACACTCGGTGTCTTCCCCACGTATATTTCAGCATGTGATAGACAGATGACACACTTCACTTCTTGAGCCACAGCCGCCTTGAGCCAAGCTGTTCTATATACACCTGAATACATACTATACTGATTCAATTAAATTAATGTATATGACTACAGTATTTAGCCATATATGTTTTGTAAAACCCATTACAGGGTATAGTATTAGTGAACGTGGGTTACTCTCCAATAATAATGTGGGTCGGAGAATGTTTGTTTTGCAGTTCTGCAGGACTGCTAACAAGTTTTCTAAAAGCAGTTCTAAAACAGTCATTCTAAGAGAAATGAAAACATTTATTGCTGAAATGCTCAGCTCACTAAAGGTAGTGAGTAGTAAGAAAAGTACAGTAGGCCACAGACCTCTTCTGGAAACATATACACTCACAGACACTTTATTAGGTACACCTTTCTAGTACCGGGTTGTACCTCCTTTTGCCTTCCAAAAGTGCCTTCTTTGTAGTAGAAGTTTCATAAGGTGCTGGAAATAGTCAGAGATTTTGGTCTATATAGACATAACAGCATCACAAAATTGCTACATATTTGTCAACTGAACATCCACGATATGTATCTCCTTTTCCTCCAATTACAAATATACTCTATGGGATTGAGATCCTCGAACTGTGTTTTGTAAACATTGTCTTGTTCAAGAAATGTGGTGAGCTGGCCTCCTGGATGCAGCCATGAGAAGATAGATATACAGTGGTTATAAAGGGTCAGGTAGGCTGTGGTGGTTAAACGATGGACAGTTGGTACTAAGGGACCCAAAGTGTGCCAAGAAAATCTCACTCACTCATGAATTCATGCCTCCGTGCTGTCTATACCAAATTCTCACCCTACAATCTCAGTGTCACAGAAGAAATCGAGGCCCGTCAAACCAGGCAACATTTTCCCAATCTTCGACTGTCCAATTATTGTGAGCCTGTGTGAACTGTAGCTGCAATTTCCTGTTCTTAACTACCAGGAGTGGCACCCGGTGTGGTATCCTGCTGCTCTAGCCCATCCTCTTTAAGGTGTGTTCAAAGACACTCTCCTGCATAACTAGGATGTAAGTAGCTATGCGGATTACAGTTTCTTGAAGCAGCCTGCCCATTCTTACCCAGAGAACTGCTGCTCACTGGATAGTTTCACTTTTTCATATCATTCTTGGTAAACCCTAGAGATGGTCATGTGGGAAAGTTCCAGTAGATTAGCAGCTTTTAAAAACTAACAGTAGCCTATTTGATACCAACAACCATGTCTCTTAAATCACTTTTCTTCCCCAATCTGGATCTGGCTACACCATGTCTACATGCCTACATTAAATCAGGTGAACAAGGTGTACCTTACAAGTGTATTCAACATGTAAACTAAATATACACTAACTGAAAAGGGGTGTTCATTTTTGGTAATTCAAAAGTACTGCAAAGAGTTACTTTTCTAAGTAATCAGTCATTTAAGGCCTCAGTGTAGGTCCATAAAGAGATTCAGTTTGCTCTGAGGTAAGCAGGCTTAGCTCCCCATTACACATTCCATGACGGGCAAACTTGATCCCAGTAGGTTCCAACAGTAGGTGAAGGCGTTTGTGTGTATGTGCAATTATAAGTGTGTATGTTTTCTTGTCAGGGACCCTAGGCTAACAATGGGATTAACCTTCAGTCATGTGAGCTGGACTTTGCCACACAGCTTACAGTGTCACACGTGTTTGGGAAACCGCTTCTTTTAAAGGTGACACAGAGTAAACTAAGACTATGACGCACTGTACGAGTGTTACAAATGTACTCTGACTTAGAAACATGCACTTTCAATTTAAAAGCCTTCCATTTGAAACTGCACGAAGGTGTGGCCATGGCAAAGGGTGGAAATCATAAAAAAATGTTAAAACACTCCATGAGAATTCATAAGGTGTCAAAGCTCACAGGGTGACCTAATGTGAAGAGGGGGGCTTAAGGAGAGCTATCCGGTTTGAGTCTGACTTTGATCCCGTCATCTTATCCAGCCCTTCCTCTCTTTCTTTTCTTCTCTCCACCTCTACCTCATAGGCACCTCATCATCTTGCTGCTTGTTATAGCGAGGCTTCGGTAGGCTTTTGGTAGCCGGACATGTGTAAAAGGCTGCAGCTGCGGGTCAAAAGACTCTCTCCTTTTTACTTTCTTGACTTCTCATTCGGTGAGCGCTTAGACTGAGGAGAAGATGGCATTTCAGGGAGAGCTTTCTGCAAAGCATATCAACGTTTCTTTTCCTTGTCCTTCCAGAGGACACTGTATCCTCTGCTTTTCTCTGCTGTTTTTTCCACCTTTTAACCTCTGGTATTTTCCTACATTTCCTCCTTCAGACTCGCCATAATCTATTTTCCTGTCTTCTCATCCTCGAGCTCTTCTTCTTTCTCCTCTCCCATGGGATCTCATCTTCTCAGCTGTATCAGCCATTCATTATATTCTTCATTCCTCAGATAATGCTGCTTTCACCATATCTGCTTAATGGTTAGAAGATGCATGTCTGCACTCGGCATCTCAGCTGCCTCCAGTGTAGAGGGCTTTCTTTTTGGTGTATTTTTCTTTTTTCTTTTTAGCTTTCCTTCTCCATTCCCAAGAGATTTTTTTTTTAAATATTGATTTTTCTTGGATTCATGTGACAAGGACTATTTGGGAGTGTCCATGCAGGACATAGGAAGTATAAGCTCCCAAACATGTATATATACGTGAACCATCCAAGTACATCTTAGTGTTGCTCAATATAGAGGCAACATAGTTTTGAAACAAGGGCAATTAGAAGTGATAAAGCTATTGGCGAACCGAGAGGTTTCCCGTAATTAAAATTAGGCATTGGCACTCACTGAGGTTTGTATCAAGACTCATGTGAACGCTGTTATTGGCAACGCGTTGCTCACCACAGATTGGAGCTTGGAAACTTGATCGTCCGTTGGACTGTGAAACAACATTTTAGCAGAGAGGGAGGTTGTCAGTGAAGTGGATAATATCCATCTCTTGGACACACACTGAGTCTCTGGTGGACATTAATGCATGCACACGCATAAACACACTACTTTGTGCAGTTTTTCTCCTCTCCTTCTCTTTGCTGCCCTTTAGAGGAAATAAAGGTGGCGTCCGCACAATTTCTCCTCTTATTGTATCAGTAAGACAATCTTAATTGTCAGGTTACCTTGACGACTCCTATTTTTCTTGCTTATGTTTTTTTCCCCGACTTTGACCGTCGGCTTTCTGCCAGTGTCTTGCACAAAGTGCAAAAAAACCCGAAAGGTTCACTTGGGGACCATAAAAGGTATGAAGGGATTGATTACGCGTGGCGGTGATTATCAAACATGAGCTAAATGTTCCAAGAATGAGTAAGTTATAATTCCATCCAAATCTGTGATTTTCTCCAAGTGGCACACACATTTATGGGAATGGGAGAAAATCATTGCAATCATCTGCTTCTATGGGCAATATTTCCTATTGTCTGGTTGAATTTATTATCCTTAAAGTTGCACTGTAACTTGTTTGAAGTGTAAAGTGTTGTTCATGGTGATTAAGCCATATAGAAATAGAAGCATTTTCTTTGTTCCTTGTTCTCTGTGCACTGCTACAGCAGTTTTAATTGCCGTTGACAATTGTGCTTCCTTTTCACACACTTTTCTCTTTTAGCTGCCAGTACAGTAAGGATAGGTGTTCCCAAATCAGCCAGGAAATAATAAGAAATCATTGATTCTACCACCATGCGCTGAGAGAGTCCTATCATTAATGATATCATCATGAAGCAACTCATTACACCTTTTATTAGGAAATCATTGATCGAATTACAGTAGTCAGTTTTGAGTACTTGTGATAACCTATTATAAAATATGAATAGATAAGATAGTATCTTGGATATCCATGTATGTATGTCTTATGTGTTGTCAATGCTTGCCGAAGCCTAGTAGATGACGTTACATTTACACGAGGGAAAAGAGTGATGCAAAACTTAATGCAACTGTGTATAATCAACTTGCTACCTTGCTTCAAAGATGAGGACAAGGTTTGTAACTGCTTGCAGTCAGTTGTTGTCTTTAAAGTGACTTCTAGATGTGTTTACTGTGTCTAGATGGTGATGCATGGCAATAAGTTGTCAAGACTCAGTCTGCTATCAGTTGTCATTGAATGGGGTCAAGTTGGCAGTAGCATGCCATCTGTTTGTGATCATTTAATGATTTACTGTGTTAAATCAGCGAAATCCAAATCTGTTGCTGTCTGCTTGCACAGAAATTCAAATTAACCAAAAATTCACATTACCTATTTACATTTAGAGTCCAGCTGGAAGCGCTTACATTTGAAAGAGAAACAGACATTCCTTCACAAATAGTGACGTAGTTGCTTCAGGACAGAAATGGAATTGGAAATCGACATAGGACCTCGGCAGCCTTGCTTTTATATAGTAGTACAACCTGAATACAACCAGTTGGCAACTGGTTAAGTATTAACCCTGCTGGAAAGAGGCACATCCCAGATGAGTTGCACTAGTCAGCATGCACTGACTCAGAGAGAATGAAACATGTTGGCAGTCTGTATGTGTTTATTACTAAGATAGCAATTATTTGCAGGCTTTCTTCAATCTATGGGTGATTGCAGTCAGTCCAAGTTGGGCTGTGATTTATTTTGGACACAGGTTGCCTCCCACCAGGTGACCTGTGCAGTCCTTGCCATTAAAAATGACCACCCAGAGGTTGGGAGCTTTGAGTGTTTTTCCTAGTTGCAATGAGGTGGCCGTCCTCAATCTGGCACATCTGCTGATGCACATCTGCAAGACACCTTGCAACCCACCTCCACCCCAGCTCCCCCTTTTTACGCTAGTTCTGACTTGATCATTGTCAGATTTGTTGTCATTAATGCCTGCTATGCTCTGTGTTGTGTCTAACGAAAGGGTGTGGAAGTCCCAGAGCAGAGCCCCGCTGCCAACTATAATTTACTGCAGCTGGAAGTAAAAATCATCTTTTGACTCTGTTGGTCCTGTGACTAAACTGCGGATCTGCTTTTTCCTCTGGGAGAAAATGGAAATTATCACAGACTTTATGCTGCAATCACTTTCATTTGTTTCTCTGAAAAGCATAATTTAGATAGTCGGGCTAAACTGTTCACAACCTGTCAGATTTAGTTGTATCTGTCACTGTGTTCCCACTTTACAGCATTTGCTTTGTTCAACAACAATGACTGCACTCAGGAAAAATTAACAGCCAAGTTATGCTAACTAGTTCTAACCTCAACTCGTCCAAGTTGTTTTTTCTAATGAAAGAAACTTTGGGAGAGGAACGGAGGAGTTATTAGAGCTTTAATCGGAGTCTGTAGTATCACCAGGCTATATCACCAACTGCTATTAGCTTCTCTTTGCTCTCTTTCTGTCTCTGGTAACAGAGTGTTTCTGGCCTGCAGCAGTTGGCTTTCGGTGTGCTGGGTGAAAAGATACACAGGAGAGTCTGGGTGGGGTGGATACACAAGGAGGAGGGGCTGGAGGTGTTAGATAGAGTTGTGTTGCCACAAAGCATGTGTGTGTTGTGATTGCACAAACCTGCACAGAACTAAGGGAGGGATATAACTAAAGAGGATTGTAGGGATTTGTATTTATTTCCTCTCGTTGTTCAATTGAGAGAGGATTTAGGGGAAAGGTTGTCAGAGATTTTGCGGGGTGCAGGGTCAGTTTAAAGCATCTTTTTTTGGCTTTGCGGTTAGCGCAATTCCATGATGGTGCAACCCGACTCAGAATAACCCATGACTGTGGTTGGAAGACCTTGTTTGTTCAGTTGTAATAAATGGAAAGAAATAATAGCCAACTAATATTTTCTCAGAAGTTAGTGCCGCTGGGGGTTATTTTATACCTTCCAACAAAGAATACACTATGATTAAGTCCAACTTTGATGATCACTGTTTCTTCATGCTTGGATATTGTTACTCAGAATCTAACCACAATTTTGTAGATGCTACACTCTTACGGGAGTTGTTCTTAAACTGTTAGCTACTTTAACTGAGACTATAAAATGATGTTTTCTAGGATGTTTTACTGAAAGGCATGTGTGATATTAAGCCAATCAAAATAGTTTAAAAAAAGGATCAATTGAAAAGATGGTAGTGATAAAATGAACAAGAAAGAAATAGGAGAAGCAAAAGGAAGAAGAAGTCGTAACTGTCAAGGTTCATGGTTAGGGTCAGCGGGTTGAATAGTAATCAGGTCTTAATGTGTGCACATCTCTGCTGCGGACTGAGTGGAGTTTCATTTACCTTTGCATAAATACACATGCACACGCAAACACACAGATGTTCCACAATTGTCAGGGTGATCAGCACAATCAGCGCCCCACCACAATCACCAATCACTATCAGTTGCCTTGCAATCACTGCGCCGGCGCTACAGCAAGCCAAACGATGGATAGGCGGTGATGTCATCAGGATGTTATCATGTGGTCGGCTAATGGCAGGAAGTCTGCAGAGTGCAGGTCATGGCCTTCAGGGATTGAGAAAAAAGGCAGCATGATATTCAGGTCTGTGTCCAAAAGACACTTTTAGTGTTTAGTTTGAAAAGATGAGTGGAAATAACCTCCTCCCTAATCAGTTTATAAAAGTGTCAATTTTATTAATTTATTAGGGAAAACAATTTTACTGTTCCTTTGCTTCCTTTTGGGGGGGGGGTAGCCAAACATCTACACATACTGGTTTAGCTTACATGTCAAATGGATCCGTATCAAAGTGGAAACAAGCAACGGCGATAGGCAATTTTATCAATATCACACATTTTGATGCACATAAACTCAGTGGGCTTAACAAAAGAAAAAACATACCGATGCGGATCTGCTATAACTCTGTGAGAACAAAGGTTTTTGCCTTTATTGTTGAATACAGACACAGTTCTACTTTACCTCAGGTTCAGCTTGTGCCCAAGACTGAAAGCACCCTCAGCACACTGGAAACAGTTGAAAGGTCTGCACCTGATGACCTGAGAGATCCAATGAGCAAGTCAGAAATGTACTGAGGGGGCATTGAGAGCTTTATGAACTAATAGAAGGATTGTAAAGCTAATTCTGTGTTTAACTGGGAACCTGTGATTGACTTGAATACTGTGGTCATGTGTTTAAGTTTCCATGTAAGGACTCTGCCTGCCACATTCTGAACAAGGTGAGGTTGTCCTAGTGATAGTTTGGATAATCCTGCAAAACGAACATTGCAGCAGTCGATCTTGTGCGATATGAATTGCATGAACCGGTTTCTTAGAGTAACTTTTGGTAATATTCTCAATTTTCCTAAATTTTGACACTTTTTTGTGATAGAAAGCAGTTCTGGTGACCCTACAAATATGAATATCAAAACTGAGATCGTTGTCCGAAAGCATCCCAAGGTCCCTCGCTGTGTTCATCAAAGGGACGACAATATCAGGGCATTTTCTCTCTTTGACTTTTTGGGCCATTTTGTCTCTGTTCAGTTCTAAGAAAACATCTCTGCATTTAGTTAATATCATCAGATAATGTCATTTAGATAATCTGCATAAAAATTGTTGGACTGTTTATGATAGCACTAACTGGGAGCTTGCAGAGGTTAAAGAGTAATGAACCAAGAGTTACGCTGTAAGAATCACTGACTGAATCTTTGTTTGCGAAGATCTAAAACTGCTCATTAAACTGCTAGAAACTTGTAACATTTAGATATGATGAGAACCAATCAAGAACCAGACCTGTTAAAAACAGCTGGATGATGAAGTCTTTGAATTAAACTGTCATGGTCAGCTGTGTCGAAGGCAGCAGTGAGCTCAAGTAGAACTAAGAATGAAACCTTCTGAAGATCATTTTTCATCATCAGGTCAATGATGATATTTCCGTGCTGTGATTGGCTCAGAAATCTGACTGGTACTCATCATAAATGCTGCAAGCTGTTTATAAAATAATGATGGCTGAATATAACAATTAGATCTACAATCATCAATTACTAATGGGAGTAAGTTATTTTTCATGATTACATTTGAGAGAAACAGGGAAAAGGCAGTGACATGCTGTTTTGAATAGTTTGATGGAGCTGAGATCAAGTAAGGAGCTGCAAGATTTTAACTGATGAGTAACATCTTCCAGACCTGTGTAAAGGGGAAAATGTGGACATTAAGCGTCAGGCAGGAATTTGACAAGAACATGAGGATAAATTAATACACAAGGCTAAGATTTTACTTGTAATTTAAGAAATTTAACTCTGAAAGAAAGTAGGAAATTGATTGCATTTAATAATGCTCAAGCAGAGATGTTACCTTGCTATGTCAACAGTCTGTAGAAACCCTTTATTTTTAGTTGTTTTATGGTGATTTTCTTTTCCTGTGCCTTCTGTGTCCTGTCTTTTTTTTCCGTTGTGTTTTTTAAGGTAGTTCCTGTCTCATTTTGAAAACAAGAGTTATTCCGGGTTTTTACTTCTTGTGATTTTTTTCCCAGTGGTCTTGTTACTCCACCTTAATTGGCTTCTAATTGTATTCAGCTAGATGTCCGTCACACAGACTGGTAAGCGACCCCTAACCCCCAGTCGTTCGGTAAAAATATGTATTTTGTGAGCAGTTGACTAGTGGTTACTGGAAGCGGTCGCTAGGTGAAATCATTTTTAAAGAGGTCTTTTCTTTGCTTTAAGCCTAACACTTTGTGATGCAAACCAGGAAATGGAGAACGTTCGCCTTCAAAGTAAATTTTCCGCCCTACTATGACAAGCAACCAGAGGTGTGGACTCGAGTCACATGACTTGGACTCGAGTCAGACTCGAGTCATTAATTTTATGACTTTAGACTTGACTTGAAAAAATGTTCTAAGACTTGTGACTTGACTTGGACTTTTACACCAATGACTTGGGACTTGAATTGGACTTGAACCGGTTTACTTGAAAAGACTTGATATTTTACCCCAAATATAAGATTTAACATGCATATTATATAGAGATTGAAAATGTGACGTCATTCACGGGTAGAACCGCAAAGGATTCTGGGAACTCGTGGCAAGCGGTACTAGCGCACGCAGGCTTTCAATTGAAATCAGTTACACAGCGATAAAAAGAAACACAAAAATGTCAAGAAGCTGTTGTATTATTAACTGCAATAGCCGGTCGCATGACAGCCACGGGAAGCCGACGGGTAAAGAGATCGGTTGTTATCGGATTACGTCGTTGAAGAGAAATTGTTCGAGCCATGTTTCCGAAGTAACAAAGAGGCGACTGGATTGCAGCCATTCAAAGATCAAATATAACGTCCTAGAACACTCCAGCTCACAGGTTAGTCTGCTCCAAGCATTTCCACAAAGGTCAGTCTGCTGTTGTAGTTAATACGTCATTTTCATAACATAATTGGTGATATAGGTTACAAGCAAGTCTGGCGCTGAACAGAAATTGTCGCGCTATGCTCCTTTGTTTATTGTGCATAAATAGTGAATTGTCCTGACACAATATTGCGTTTCGCTTCTGTTATTATGGTACATTGACAAAAACATATACTTTTATTCACAGGATAAAACAGGTTTTTTGTATCACTAATTGTCCAGTACGATTACAGCATACAGTATTATTGTCACTGCTACATTTCTGTGATGCTACCAGAAATTATTTCCACTGCTAATTAATTACCGTTGAGCTCAAAGGTCCTATTAATAAACGGTTAACGAATGTGTATTTATGACGACAATTTGTGAGAGTGGTAAACTTATGATACGTACGATGGTCTTTCGTTCTACACGGTGCATTTCAAGGTCCTGTACCCATCCGTCGGTAAACTGTACCTGGGCTTGTTGCAGTGACCTGAAGTTACTAAACTTCATGAGTGTATGCACTCACTCCAAGAGCCGTATGATTATAAATATGCATATAAATATGCTACGATGAGATAGCTGACTTCATCTAACTAGCAAATGTTGTCCAGGCTACGTTGGTGATGCAGTTTTTTTTAATGTGTATGATATTTTTGTCATGCGATTTTAAAGCTGGTCCTACAACCGCATCCAAGAATGACATGCAGCTTATCTCAGAACTGTCGGTGAAAATTATTCTAGGAGCTAGGTTTAATTGAGCTGCATTTTAAAGAGGTGCAATTTCACAATTTGTGTATATTTTCTAAGTTCACTATTTTGTCATGTGTTGAGAAAAACACAGATTTAAAAATTACATGGTCTAATATTTACATTTAGCATAACTGCAACATTATTTTTTCGTTTTTTGTTTTTTTTTAAAGACTCGAAAGGACTTGAAATTCAAAGTTTCAGACTTGTGACTTGACTCGGACTTTTACACCAGTGACTTGAGACTCGACTCTGACTTGCCTGACATTACTTGAGACTTGACTTGAGACTTGAGGATAAAGACTTGAGACTTACTTGAGACTTGCAAAACAATGACTTGGTCCCACCTCTGCAAGCAACACATTTCAAACACCAAACTTTTACTTTGAAATAAAAATTGTGTCTCTGTTTTTGATTTGTGTTGCACTCTTCACAGTTTCAGTGCTGCTTAGTGAGTAAACTACTGGCAGCCACGGCAATCTGCTTGTGACCAAAGCAGTCACAAAGAGATTTTCAGTGCAGTGCTGTATAACTCTTTGCAACCATTTTCATGCTATTAACTACAAGCGTGAGTGGAGGAGGACAGGACAAAAGACTCACTGTGGAGCTGTGTATTGACACATACCATAAAAACACATGTTGTCTATATTTGAGTCAGTTTTAAGAACATCACTTAAGAAACATAAAACAAGCATTCCTCCTTGTCAAAACCCCAACAATGCTTAACAATAATGCAAGCTGACTGGTTCTTGACGGTTCAGTTAGATATGTGTTATGTAATGATGGATAATGTAACATCAAGCATAGCTAGAAGAGGAGACAAAAAGCAGGCTACAGATGTTTGGTAAGCTCACTTATTTCACGTCAACTTCCAGTTAATACTTGTTGTCTTCAGTCTGTACAGTCTATTTTAATATTATATTATATATATATTTATTGGTATATATTGAGATATATCAATGGTTCAATACAGACCTTAGTAAGCTGGCTGTGGACAGGCTAATGGCGATCTCACAGGGAGACCAAGCGGGTCATTAATCAACGTCAGACCTCCCTCTTCTGTCCTCCCTTTCATCTGCCTGTCCCTCAGTGCCCCATCCATCTTTTCCTGCCACTCTTCTGTCCAGTACTTTCACACTTAATTCTTTGCCATCTCCTGTCATTGGAGAAGACATGTGCAGGATGCACTGGTTTGGTTAAACACTGGTCATATTACTTCAGTGGCAGCGCAACAGTATTCAATGAAGTAAGCAGGGATATTAAAGTAGCCTTACCACCACTTCACACCTTCAACAAATTGTGTAAAAATACACGTAAGCCAGATGTGTAGAAAAGGTTCTTCATTTTTGGGAGCACTTTTTCAGCTAGAGCATTTAAAAGAGTTCAGTTAGCCTGAATCGCACCAGTGGCCATACAGTACATCATTTCAGTAAGCAGCTGGAAATAAAGGGTGGACCACTGAGACTAATGAGCACCGTGCAGGGCTATGATCTCACTTTAATGCTGCCTTTGCAAAGAAGGTTTGATGACTGCTTGATGAATTGCACATTATTAAGTCATTGTGCTACATAGAGCTTAGAAAGGTTAATTAGCTGTCATGAATAAAACTACTTGTTTGTAGTTTGAATCCTGTCTATTTGCTATTTTGATGTTGACCCAGCCGCTACTCTGCTGGAGTGTAGAAATATTGTTTTATCCTAGTGGAACACCTCATAATAATTTGAGATACGAAACAGACATTTTTGATTAATGACTGTTATTCCATTCGACATGTTGTGAAACCACTTGTTACCATTGTAGTGTTTTTATTCAGGAGGAAATCAGGAGTATGACAAGATGTCATTGTGTCTGACAGGCTCCCCAACTGAGGTCAACCAACTCCCCACACTCTCCATCTGTCTTCCCTGCTTAAATTATTAACAGGGTGGAGTTCAAGTTTGTGTGGTTCACTTTGCAGTAAAAGTCTAAACATTTCTGAGAAGCTTACAGAAACGGTAGCCTTGCACTATAGATAAATACCGAGATAACCACAAGTAGCGTATCTGAAGAAGTTATGGTAGTGAGTGTAAAGGGCAAAGTTCCTTATATATTTTTTGCTACGGTAAGTTTATTTACCTAAAGAGGATTATTTCATTCGCAAAGAACTCATTTTGTTTTCAAATTTGAAAAACTAAGCCAACACGAAAATGCCTTAAACCTGCATTCTATTTCCTTTGGTTTCCAAACTGGATATGTTTATGGGAAAATGGCCCTCAGCTTCCTCGATCTGTGACCTCACTTTCCCGATGAGCTTCTGGTCTCAGTCTCCAACATGATGTTCATTTTGTAAATGATTATTCCATTTTGAGGCCTTGGGTAAGATTCGTGTAAATAATTGGTGCGTTAAAACATTTTTCTGATTGTGTATTTTCAATGTGGCTACCAAAAGGCTACCATGTGAATGAGAAGTCACTATAATAAGAGGTTCCTTGGTTTCTCAGTGAGATCAACAGCTAGATGGCTGTGGTGAAAACACTCAGACAGATTATATAAATGCAGAAGAGCAGTGGTACCATAAGTCATAACTTCTAAGAAGCTAGAAGTGAGTCAGTCCCCGGGAGAAAAGAGACGACTTTGATTAATGATGTTCTTACAAAGATGCTCATAAAGTCTCGGATCTGCAGCCAATTGTAATGTCTTTATTTCAGTTTTAAAGCATGTATCATCAAAGGACTACAGTCAGGATACAGGCTGGGTGTATAGAATCAAAAGTCAAAGCACTCTTTTTTTTTTAAGTCATATCATCGTCTTTGCTCGTGCAAAATGCCACACCTGTGCATCTCCTGCTTTGAAATCCAAACATGCACGCACAAATACACACACGCATACAGACTCACATAACGCCAGCTGTCAATCATGATGACTAATGGGCAGTTGATTCCATCAGTTGCCCTCTAATGGTCAGCTGTGGACCTCAGTGTCGGGGTGGAGGGTGAGACACAGAAACATAAAGTGTGATTGAGAGAGAAAGATTAAAAAACAAGGGAGGAAGAGATAGACAAAGGCATGCGGAGACGGTATTTATGTTTGGGAATAAAAGAGGAGTATAATGAGCGGGATAATGAGCCCGGGACATCCCAGTGCAACACGCAGACAAGAGATGAGAGATCTGGTTTCTGCTCAGAAACCGCTGGGGGTTTCCTGCCTGAGGAAGGGAGACAAAAGTAAGGATAGGGAGGACGGAGGAGAGGCCAGAGGAGGGAAAAGGGTGTAGGTATTTCAGAATTCCTTTGCCCTCCTCCGCTTCATCTTCTCATCTCTTCGCCCATCCTCCGTTCCCTCTCTGCATGTTCTGAACGTTTTCTGGCAGCATGCGTGTTGTTTTGACAGCTGATCTGTTTCCAGTTACTACAGCTGCTAGAAACTGTAGAATAGCTGTCCAAAAATACAGAACTGTGAAGTACAGGTTAACGTGTAACAACAGCATTAGACCCAAATCAGGATAAGTGGAATCTTTCATCCCACAGCTTCATTTTCCATAAACCGTGTGTCTTCTATGATTATCTTGGGGAGGAAAAAAGATCACGTTTGAATAGCCTTCTTCATCAGATTCACCAGACTGTTGTCTCGTAACTATGGAAGAACTATCTTCCTGTAGATTTTCTGTTTCTCAAGGTCATTGCCAGGTAGGTTGTCCCAAGCACCTTTGAGAATTTAATCAGGTTTATGTTCTTTTTTTCCTCTTCATGTAATGCAATAATGACTCTATTGTGTTTAGATCCAAGCTCTGTTAGGGACTATTTCATGTGTTGAAAGAACCCTATTTGTCCTCGTATCGCTCCTCACAAACTGACACTTGGTCAGGGCTACTGGGCGGCACATTTTAAAGCACTTGGTAGCCCCTTTTTTCACTTATTTGAAGCATTTATAAGACGTTTAACATCTGGAAAAGATGGCAAACTTCTGCTGGTCAAATTCTGGGTGAGGCTGTAAAACTTTGTGGAAAGAGTCCCGTCACTGAATTAGTTGAGTTCACTTCTGACTAGTGATAGCGATACTGAGGTGAGTTGATGAGGATATCCTAAACTTTTTTTGTCAGTAAAGGCTGCTGTGTTTGCCACTGTTAGCCACTGTCACTGAAACTTTCTTTGAAATGGTTCCAACTTTGGCAATTAGCAAATAAACCCCCCTTTTAACAGGTTTCTTCCTCTTAAAAGGGAGTTCTTCCTTCCCACTGTCACCAAGTGCTTGCTCATAGGGGGTTGTTTGATTGTTGTTACTTTTTAAGAGCTATTTGTGATCTTTTAATTAGAACCTAATTCTGAAAAAGTATGACTAACATATAAAAACAGGATGCAATGATTTGCAAATATCATAAACCCAGCAAATGTTGTTTCAAAGCCAAAATAAGCCTTTCAAGCATTTTGGTGCTTTTTAGATGTGCAAGTTTCCTTAGGCACTGATGCACCCCAGTACCCTTAGAAATACAGACTTTTGAACTAAGTCCTGGTAACAACTTTTTATCTTTAGGCCATCCATGTCTTCTAAAATTTTGACTTCTCTGACCACAGAATAGTTTTCTGTGGTCAGCCTATTTTAATTGAGTTTTGGCCCAGAGAAGATAAGAGCATTTCTGGATCATGTTCACATATGACTTTCCCTGATGATGAGTGTTTACCTGCATTTACGGATAGCAGGTTGAACTGTGTTCACAGACACAGTGACTTCTGGAAGTTTTCCTGGGCACATGAGGTGATTTCTATGACAGAATCGTGTCATAGTGCTGCCTGAGGGCCCGAAGATCACAACCATCCATTACTGAATTTTGCCTATGTCCCTTGTACACAAATTCTCTGAATGTTTTCATGATATTAGATAATAAGATAGTCTTCATAATGTTATGTTTGTACTGCTCCTAATGTAAATACTTTGTGCGAGATCATCAATAAAAACTACAAATATTTAAAAAAAATATATGTTAAGGAACTTATTTTTGTGAAGGTTCTCAGTTATCCAGGTCATCATAGTCTAAGGAGCTTGGAAAGAAAAGTGTTTGGACTCATTTAAGTTTCCTTGGAGACATTTCACATCTCATCTGAGAAGCTTCTAAGAGCAACTGGTGGAGAGTCCAAGATTTTAAGCCCTATGGAAGTGTCCCCAAGAAGGTCCTGGACCCCCTATTGATCCTCTACCTAATCACACGCCCACAATGTCCACATCCTGGGCCTTTTGACCTCAGTAAATCACATGATAGGGTGGGGCTAGGCTTCACAATGGATTCATCCGAAACCTCGGCTGATTGTGACCCACACCCATTTTCGCACCTCGTGTGATTAGGTAGAGGATCAATAGGGGGTCCATGACCCTCTTGGGGACTCTCCACCAGTTGTTCTCAGAACTGAAGAAGCTTCTCAGATGAGAGGTGAAACATCTTCAAGGAAACTTAAAGAAGTCCAGATGTTTTTCTTTCCAAGCTCCTTAGACAATGTTAAGGAACAAGCATTTACCAGCAAAGAGCTCATTCCAATATAATTCTGTTGAAAAGAAAAACTTTAGCAAATGAGACAAAGTAGCATTTCTGGAAAATCACAGTTATATAAAGCTTTAGTTTAAAATTATACAAACTGAAGTACCCAGCTTCTGTTTTATCAATGTGGCCACTCCCCACATGTACTTTCATTTTAAACAGGGCAGAAATGCAAGCATGAATGTGTGTGGGTGCGTGTTGGAATCCAGCTATCCATCATTAGTCCCTGAGCTCATCCTCTGTCGGCACAGCCCTAATGTACAAGTTTACAAAACAGTTACAGATACAAAACCCCTTTCAATGATGGCGTCAGCTTGGGCAGTAAAACAATTTATTCTGTTTTAAGGTCACCTGTTCGACTACCTTTCCTCACCTTCCCAGTTAGCAGGTTTATTGTTCTCTTTTGAAATAAATAGACGGGGTAAAGGTTATCTGCTTTTGGTCAGGAACAAACTGATACACGCAAATCCAAGAATTAGTTCACTAGAATGAGGTGAAAGCAAGAGAGTCAGCATATGCGTCGCCACAGGACATAAACATCAAGATGCTATTAATGACAGTAAGATAAGACTGATCCTCTACGAGCCTCAGCCTCCTCCACCCAGCTCCCACACAGGAGTCGGTGCTCCTCAGGGGTAACATCATCTCCTCAGTCCTACTTTTACTATTCCTCAGTCTCTCACTTTCTGTTATTCACTGTCACGTCCACGGCCACTGGCTGATAATGTCTTTCTAACAGCCCTGTTTCCCTGCTAATACTAATGAGAACATGTGAGGGAGGAAAATCTGCAGGCCAAATGTTCTGTTTTACTGGTGGAGTCTGTTGTTGGGAAGAAAAATTACAAACATGATCACAAGATATCAGCAGCTACACTCCTTGGGCAAGTATCTCACAGCAGTCCCACCAGAACCAAATTCTTCTGGGTAATTAAGAAAATGATTACAAACACATGTTCAAATTTTGAACACACGTAAGTAATGCGGTGGGAAAACTGCATGAACGTCAGGAAAGGAAGAGAAAGAGTTAACTTTAAGTTTGTGTCTGTCTTATGCAATGCTGAGCTCCAGCCAAGTGATCTGTTTGGTCACACAAGTTTTCCTGCTGAGGTTTATTTGACTTTATTAAACGTTATTTATCCAGCAGAGATTCATTCGGAGTACGTGTTCTCCTTCCCTTCTTTACGCTGACAAAATTTCACGCATCTACACCTTGTGCAATCTCAGGCGACAGGCTGCTTAGCTGCACCACATATCTATCTTCAGCTGCTTTAGCTGTTTTATCGGATAAAGCTGACAGTGGTGATGGAGCGGTTACGGTAAGCCACTTAAAAAGTGGTGTATTTCTGAACATATAAAAATGATTGTGAGCAAGGTGGAACGAGGCGTAGGAGACCTGACACTTAACGAATCCTGAATAGAAGTCTCACTGTTCTCCTGTTGCCCCAGAAGAGCCAATCAACAGGCAAATCAGACAGCAGATGAGCCAGTGGTGTTGCACTGATACATTTACACAGGTGAGGTTTGGGCTTTGTTGTGGCAGTAAGTAGTAAAGAGGAAGATAATTGAACTTGGCTTACTATATCCGCAACTAAAACTAGCACAGCCTTTGTTTAGCGCTCTGGCAGGATGTGTACAGACGTTAACTATGTCAGCATTCTGGACTGCACTATGATTCAAGCCTGCTGTTACGCTGTGCACATGTGTAGTAACAGTGTAACATTTTCAACCTAATTTTGTGTGAAGTTTTTACGTTTTATCAATCAGATTTAACTGGTGAGTCTATACATTTTTTTTAAATTTTGTAATTGATTTTTTTTTTAGATAATGGCGTGCCACACCGGGTCGCAGTAAGTCAGAGTATCTGCTGAGAAAGTGTCCAGCTTTTGAATATTTTTTTCAAGTATTGATGTGCACAACTTTTGGGAAAGTAGAGAATCTTGGGGCTCTACAAAGGACCATATATGATGGCTAAACCGCAAACCAAGCCCTCATCACAGTTTATCACCAGAAAGACACTCCATTGAATTGAACAAAAACCGTGGCTGATTGGTTTTTATTCAATTCAGTTTTATTTATATAGCACCAAATCACAACAACAGTCTCCTCAAGGAGCTTTATATTGTAAGGTAGACCCTACAATAATACATACAGAGAAGAAACCAACAATCATATGACCCCCTCTGAGCAAGCACTTTGGCAACAGTGGGAAAGAAAAACTCTCTTTTAACAGGAAGAAACCTCTTGCAGAACCAGGCTCAGGGAGGGGCGGGGCCATCTGTTGGGGTGAGAGAAGGAAGACAGAATGAAAGACATGCTGTGGAAGAGAGACAGAGATTAATAACAAGTGTGATTCAATGCAGAGAGGTCTATTAATACCTGTTGAGTGAAAATGGTGACTGAAAAGGAAATACTCAATGCATCATGGGAATGCCCCAGCAGCCTTCACCTATTGCAGCATAACTAAGGGAGATTCAGGGTCACCTGATCCAGCCCTAATTATATGCTTTAGCAAAAAGGAAAGTTTGAAGCCTAATCTTAAAAGTAGAGATAGTGTCTGTCTCCCGAATCCGAAGCTGGTTCCACAGAAGAGGGGCCTGAAAACTGAAGGCTCTCCCTCCCATTCTACTTTTAAATACCCTAGGAACAACTTCCTTTTCTGAGAGCAGTTGTGTAGTTGTGGGGCTTAAATCCTGCATGAGGCAATACAACGTCATCAGTGATGGTAGGAGCAGTTAAAGTTCAAAGAAGCAGAAAGAGAAAAACACCGTACCTGAAGCAAGAAGCACGGGAGGCGCAGGCCAAACACAGCAAGGCCTGGTTTTACCTTTTGAGCCCATGTTCACTTAGATCAATGTAATCATTGGACTTGTCTGGAAATGAGGTTAATACTTGTTTTGTGTTCCAGATCACATTTCTACTGGACAGCTTTAATGTTATTTAGTGTTAGCAGCAGCTGCTGCTAACAGTGATACTCTACATGTCCCTTGACTACTATATGTTTGAAGAGTTTGAGCAACTCAAATCATGATTAACATTCCCTACAAGTCATATTTTTCTGCAAACATAACTCCCTCAGGCTCAGCTGCTATTACTATTATTTCCATAGTAGAGCTTCACATTACCGAGCTTTGTAATATTGTGAGATGATGCAACATGATGAAAGACCAATGGCGAATGGTCTTTCGATCAAGTATGTCTGTCTCTCTGTGTGTGTGTGTGTGTGTGTGTGTGTGTGTGTGTGTGTGTGTGTGTGTGTGTGTGTGTGTGCGCGTGTTGGTCCCACCTCTCCCACACCAGGACTTGAATTTCACAGCTGCAGAACCTCATCCCTCAGCGTTAAAACAAAGGCTACTACTTTGGCAAACCGTTTTTCTTCTGCTCCTCTCGTCTTTGTCTCGATCCTCCATCATCCTCTACTTATATCCCACTCCTCCAATTTTAGTTTCACTTGTTGTGTCTGCCTAGCTGCATCCACCCGCTGCTCTTCACCCCCCTCCCCAGCCAGAATCTTCCCCAGTGCAAATGTCCTATTAGTGAAAATGAGACATGGCAGTCAGGCTGCAGGAATGCTCCTTTCCCCCCAGACAGCCTATCAATTACCATGATGGAAAGTTATGATGATGCGTTTTACTGCATCTGTAGAATCTCTGAAGTAACTTTAGAAATCACACACTGTGCTTGTTCTCGTCCTCTGTCGGTCTTCGAGATAAGTGGAATCTTTCATATCCCACAGCTTCATTTTCGGTCTTCTTCTGGATCGCAGATAAAATACATATAATATCAGACAACACAGTCATCAAGTTTGCAGATGATACCACTGTGGTGGGGCTCATCTCAGGGGGAGATGAGACTGCATACAGAGCTGAAGTTCAGAGGCTGTCAGATTGGTGTGCAGACAACAACCTGGACCTCAATACCACCAAAACAAAAGAACTGGTAGTTGACTTCAGAAGGAGGAAGTCCGAGCTGCAGCCTGTCAGCATCAACGGGGAGTGCGTGGAAAGGGTCTCCAGTTTCAAGTTTCTGGGTGTGCACATAGACACAGACCTCCAATGGAGCTCTAACACCTCTGCGGTCTTAAAGAAGGCCCAACAGCGTCTCCACTTTCTGAGAATCCTCAGAAAAATGGACCTGAAGAAGGAGCTGCTGACCGTCTTCTACCGCTGCTCCATTGAAAGTGTGCTGACATATTGCATCGGTGTGTGGTTCTCCAGCTGCACCACAGCACACAGAAAGGCACTCCAGAGGGTCATCAACATGGCCCAAAAAATCATTGGACATCCTCTTCCCTCCCTGAAGGACCTGTACAGCACTCGCTGTCTCAAGAGGGCACGCAGCATCCTACGGGACTGCACACACCCAGGACACCGGGTGTTTAAGCTGCTGCCGTCTGGCAGGAGGTTCAGGCTGCTGAGGTCCCGAACAAATAGACTCAAGGACAGCTTTTACAACAGGGCAATAGCCCTGATCAATGTAAATAGCTGACCTGACTGGATACCTCCCTGGACTTTTTAGGGGGAGGTAACAATGTTTAAAACGATAACAATAATATTTATATTTATAACAAGGTGCAATAATAATTAATGTGCAATAATAACAGTGTGCAATACACATACACTTATTCTTCTTTTTTATACTAAGTTAATATACTGTGTTGTGTTGTTTGTTACGTTGTGATGTGTCATATCGTGTCGTGTTGTGTTATATGTAGTGCCGACGTAGGACAGTTTTTCCAATTTCATTGTACTACTGTACTATGTATGACTGTGCAATGACAATAAAGAGTTATCTTATCTTATCTTATCTTATCACAAAATGCTGAGGAAGAAAGTACAAAACTTAACCAATAAAGTTTTCTAATAATTAATACCAAATAATTTTTTTATATTTTAGCCGTTTGTTTCATTTCTCTCGTAGCACTGATGTTAGAAGGGGAGGACCCTTCACTGTGCAAAGCTAGCTTGTTCTTATTTCTGGACACTTTTGTCGCAGCTGGAAGTGTCTCACAGATACATGCAAGCAACCCTGCAACATGTCATACCTGATTTATACCTGCAAAGCCTTAACCATGAAATAGTTGTCAGAAGATTCAAATTTTCTGAAAATAGAGCGTTATTTAAAACTTTTGATAATTAAAAAATAATTAAATATTAATTTGTTTAAGCAATTTTAAATTTGTATCATGTTTGCTACACCCAGCATTTTTTTTTTTTTTTTTTGCAATTAATTAAGTTTTTTCGTCTGGCAAAAAAATCTTTGAGAAGTTTGAAAAACTCACAAAATTGAGTGTTTATTTAATCCTGACAGTTTGTTTTATTAAGTATTAACCTGTATTTCCAATCAAAGATTTTTTGCACATTTTAAGCAAGTTGCACAAGAGCTCTGTTACACTGTTATAATACGTTTTCCCAAACTGGAGGTGGGATGCATTAGAAACTGTCAGCAGCCCATACAGCAAAGTCATAGCGTGTAAGGTACAGGTTTCAATCATCTGATTCATTTACTCTCTAAATAGACCTGTTCTTCTGGCTACATACAGGCCATAACTTCTCTAACTATCAGAGTATCTTTTAGACTTTCAGAATATAGTATACAGCAATATAACAAGAACACTATGACCTGCATTATATTTCACTTTATGTGATATAGAATATAAAATTCACTTCATTGGTTTTTGCATATTGTAAACAATACGAATATGAGTACTGTGGCTGTCATTGAGGTGGACAGAAAATGTATTTTTGGAGATTCATAAAGTCAGTAATGCTACAAATCCTGTGTTTGATAAGTCTGAAAAACACAATTCTTATTTTGCTGGCAGTACCTACCTGACTATGCTACAATTAGTTAAAACATGATGTTCGTCCTGAGATATCTATTGGCATCTCCTTTGTTCTATTTACCTTCTTGTATTCTTTTAAACAAACACCTCTGGCAAAGCAATGGGAAGAATAATGATATTACAATAAAAACATCTGCTCGGTTTGCCTTTAAACAGATAGAAAAGCTAAAGATGATCCAAAGATTTATAAAAGTCCTTTGAACATGAATACCGCTGATTGCTTTCTTGCTGTTTTCATTTTTCTCCAAACGGAGCCAAGTCATGCAAACTATTTACAAAATCAATTTTCCCAAACAACTCAGCTTGATGTCAACTTAGCGACAACTTTCTTCTATATTATCTGCATCCAGGAACATTTTCTGCAGATGACCTGGCTGTTTTCCCAGTCTTACGGGCCTTGATGTGTTCACTGATTCGGAAAACCTACAGGGTGATCCACTGCAGTAAACCATGACTTTGTGATTAGCGATAAGCTCTCTTTGTGGTGGTATGAAGTGAAGATGTAATGCTTGGTGTGTGTGTGTGAGAGAGAGAGACAGAAAAATCGAGAGTGCTGCCAGATATTGATAAATGGTATTATGATAAAGGTTATCTTTCCACCCAGCAGAAATGCTTACATCTAACAAGGGAACGCAATTAAATTACACTGCAAATGCTGACACATGTCCACATATGAGGAAGAAAATTATATAGTAGTATTAAAGTAAAGTATTAAACTACTGGTTTATTGGTTAATATAACAGCTAAAAATATAGATATATGTAAAACTCACTAGTTCGATTGTTTTATCACCTTTTAGATAGAAAGCATGTAAGACTGCAAAAATACTGAATTGTCTTCAAGGTGTCCAGATGTTTATAAAGACAATAGAGTTGCCTTGATTGAATCAACCAGCAGAAATGTCCATTCACAGCTTTTATTTCCCCGGGACAATATGTTTATTGGTACAAAACAGCTGGCACACTCCCCCACATCCCCTGCCCTCCTGTGTGGCACTAACTGGTTTAAAGAACAGCAGACACAGAGTGATCGCCCTTCTTCCCTCCCTCCACATCTGGCCACGTTGTGTTGAACCTCCCAGTATGGTCGACAGATAAGCCCCAGTGATGAATATGTGTTGTCACTATCCAAAGCTTTGCCTATCTATTAACACACAGCCGCTGTTTCATGTGGTGGCTCCGTGTAAGCGTGAGTTGGTTTTCTGTGTGCGTGTGTGCATGTGTCTGTGTTCCTTGGCAAGGAGGACGGTTCACACATTTGGTCCATCGGTATGTGAGGTGAGTGGGTGTTTAAAGGAGCGGTAGCTAGAAAAGGAAATTATTGGTGGGAGTAGAAAACCGAACAGCAGAGATAGAGGAAGACATGTAGAGACAAAGTTGAGAGAGACAGATGGAGGGAGGTAAAGTCCACAAATTAAAAAAAAAAGACAGCAGGAGGCATGAAAGACAGAAATCCAGCAGCTACTATAACTTATAGTTTTGACTTTTAATTGTACTAGAACATTTCCATGAACAATATAAAACAATGTTCAGTTTTCTGAACTAAGAAAGAAAATGCTACACAACTATGATGTTACTGCAAATTTTGGTATTGATCCAATACCAGTTAGATTCAGGGCCAGTGTGGGAATAAAGGTATTGCCAATACTGATACCTTTAATATTCTGAATACATATTAATACGCATACAGTTTTTACTTTCCACAATAATTAGTTAACACAACATAACACACATTTCTACTTTTCATGTGTTTTGACACTGGGTTGATTGGAGACCAGGAATGTAAATGTGCCTGCCTCTAAAGCAGCTGTCCCCAAACCCGGGCCAAGGACCGGTACCGGTCTGTGAGTCATTTAGTATCGGGCCGCGAGAGTTAAGGCTTGGGTGTGAAATTTATGGTTTTTAGAATTTTTATCAGGTTTTAGCGTTATTTTTTTTTATTGTTTTTATCGTTAACTTGGTTTCCCTGGCTCTTTTCCTGCGTGTTTTGAATAAATCTTCTTTTTTTTGGTACCGGTTTTATTTTGGTGTATTTATCCGCGACACCTTAAAGGCCAGTCCATGAAAATATTGTCAGACATAAACTGGTCCATGGTGCAAAAAAGGCTGGGGAATGCTGCTCTAAAGGACTTTGGGTCTGCTTCTGCTGTTTAAATGTGTTATAAGCTATAAACAAACTAGATCTGACACAAAAAAGACCCTGAAAAGGATGAGTAGAAGAGGATGGATGGATGTTTGACATATATTATAATTAATTTAACGCAATTAGGTGGGCTGAACACTAAATTTAGAGGATAGTATTGATCCAGTCATGCTAGTATCTGTCACTGATATCGCATTGATATCGCATTGATATCGATGCTACAGATACTTTGATCGATCCACCCACTATACACAACATCAAATTAACTCTTGGAATCGTGATCACTACTATAGTTCACATGTGCACACACCTGCATTACACTTACGGTGTGTTTGAATGCTTTGCAATTAGAAAACTGCTCAGAAGTACAATCTGACACGCCTCGTTTCCCACTCAACCACACATTTTCTAAAAGGTAAGAAGAGCCATATGTGAACATATGTTTGTACTTTCTTTTTCAGATAGACACACATGAGCTGCAGGCATGAGTGACTTTGCTGTATCGTCCACTTTAATTTATCCATGAGTGAACTTTTTCTATTGCTGTGATGTAACTCATAGGGATTTATCAAGACTGGCCACATGTCAAGGCTGCTAGTAGTTCATAAACCTCAACATAGTAGTAAGCCTTCTGTCACGATTTACAGACCACTGGGAAGATTCAAGACCCCTGGTGGAACACTCAAGACCCCCATAAAGTCTGCTGACCGGTTGGGATGTAGCGATTGCAGGCTCGTGATGAGGGGAAGGTTGCTGGTTTGAATCCAAGACAGATTTTGAAAATCTAGGGTATGAAAGTGGATGGAAAAAGAATAGACTCTGTAAGCACTGTCCACCTGTGAGCAAGGCATTTAATCCCTCACCTCCATTAATGCTGCTCTGTGCATTGCAAATCAAGATAGTTTTACCAGCTGTGGATTGGCTTCGCATGCATATAATAAATTTAGGATGTGGTTAGGGATGGTTGAAGGGGTTAAAAGGTTACAAAGACATCACATCAAACTGAACATCAGGGTTTATGGAGAAAACCCAATAACATCCAGTGGACTGTAGTTCTCTGGGCAAAACTGCCTTGCTAATAGCAGAGGTCAGAGGAGACGTGGAGGCAAAAAAAACCCCTCAAATAGCTTCTCATTACAACCACAGTATTGGAACACCAAAATAGGACAACAGAAGATGGGAAAACATTGTCTTGTCTGTTGAGTTTCGATTGCAATGTTGTGTAAACAGCATGAAAGCGTGGATCTATCAATGTTTAGGCCACTGAAGGTGATGCAATGTGTAGGGGATGTTTTTTTTTTTTCTTGTAGTACATGCAATTCTTTTGTGCTCCCATTAGTAACAGATATGCATTGTTTAAATGCCACAGCCTATCTGATCACTGTGGCTGACCATCTCTTTATGGTACCACAGTGCACTTATTTTCTGACAGCTGCTTCCATCAACTTAACACGCCATGTCACAAAGATCAAATCATCTCAAACTGGTTTCTTAAACATGACAATGTCTTCACAGTACTCAAATGACGACCTCAGTCACCAGATCTCGAACCAATCAAGCATGTTTGGGATATTGTGGACCTGGAAATTTGTGATCATCTGACAATCTGCACTAACTGGGAGATGCAATTATGTGACTATACACTGGCATCTGAAAGAAATCTTGCCAGTACCTTGTTGAATCCATGCTGTGTAGAATTAGGACAGCTCTGAAGGCAACCCAGTAGCAAGGAGTATCGAATACGGGGTCTGGCAGGTCTACAGTATATCTGTCTTTCTTTATAGCAAATGTGCAGCAAATACGGGACTGCTTCTTTTTTTGTGTGTTCAGACACAGTTGATATTTTGTCTGTTACACTGAAATTAATTTATCATTCTTACAAATAGGTCTGGTTGCCATTCGTATGTGAAAGGAGTCCTTTATGAGTCCATGAGTCAGTGGCACTCACTCCCTCAGACAGAGGGAACACTTTAGAACGTTCCCTGTCTAATGATAAAAAACAGATACGATCCTTCTTAGTCTGAAAGTGCAGACACAAATTAAAATTTGCCTCCACGGCACACGAACACAAAGTGCTCTTCTCCCTTTTGCCTTTGCCATACTACATGTGAGTCTAGCCAGACACATAAAGTGTGATTAGGTGGAGCACAGATGTCCATTTCAACCACTGTTTTCAAAAATGACAGTGTGACATGGTCCATGCTATTTAAGTTTATTAGAACACAGCAACACAACATGTAATAACACACTGATTAACGTATATTTATACGTACAACGTTCCTTTCTGGACCTTTAAGTAATATTACCCAGTAATACAATGCAATACAATACACTAACAGTCATACAATTACTCTTGTAATGAAGTATTTATGGTATTTCTGTTTCTTTTTCTATGTCATCCAAGCAGGTGGAGAGTGAAGATCTGAGTTCTTTGTTAGCAGCTGAAATACATTCTGACAACAGCAACTTATTCAGATTGCACCAAACAATTACAGTTTCCCACATGCAGTTTCTTTTTCACTTCACAGATGCCTGTATCCACGGGAGACCTGAAACTCTGTGCTCCAGCCTCCTGCTGTGTATAAGTGCAGTAAAACCTTCCAGGCTAGTTTTTCCAAATTGATGTACAGTTTCCGCTGTGATCAAAAGTGGCATTTTGGGAGGGCCAAGAGAATTTTAAAGAGAGGTCAGTCACCACAAACAAGCATGTGCACACACACACTCACATGAACACACACACACACATACATTCACAAACATTAAAAAAAAAAATATAACTATATATTATATAGGTGCATGTATTTATTTGTATCTGTGTACTCATAACTAGCACAAATAGCAGTTATGCATTGGCAAGTTTTAACTTCAGGTCAGAGTTGTGCAGTAAAAGCTGCCCTGGAGTGCAATAAAGCCAACTTTTACACTAAATATTTTTTGCCCCGTAGGCAAATTAGCAAAAAACAATGCAGCTCTCCATTGTTTTTAGTAATGAGTTGATTTTCAGTGCAGGGCTTAAGTTGTCTTTTTCATTTTCCCGTGTTGCTGGATGGCAGCAGCAGAAACGCAATTAAAGTCATTGTTTCATTAGGGCATGTTGCCTCTGCGCAGGAATGAATAGCACCACAACACAGCTATAACACCCTGTCAAGTACACACACATTTTCCTTCTCCACGTGTTTGTTTCTTCTCTTTCACACAACCACAAGCACACACGTATAATTAAAATCCTAAGAAATTAGAACCCAATCAAATTTTCCTCGGTGTTCGTCAACATCCCCCACACCCCTCACATCCATTTTTCAGTCACTTATCCGCTCGCATTCTTTGACAGCCCTCCGTTTTATAAAGTTGTTAGTCGGCATATTCTCCCTCTCTTACTTTTTGTCTTTCTCCATCTGTCTGTTTTTCTCTTTGTGTCTCTATCACAGGCTCTTGGTCTCTAACTCTCATTTAGTCTTTGTGCAGTATTTTGCATTTGAAAAGACCACCCATGGGTTCAGGAGGGGGCAGATTCTCAGAGAGGAATTGGTTTAGAATATTAATTGCTTTGTCTTTTTTTTTTCCTGGGAAAACTGCCCACATTAACACGGCCTGCCACTCTCATTCTCAGATCCCAGTTTTGCTTAGACAAACTGGTGTTTTATGCAAGCAATGCTGGAAGCAGGCCTTACATTTGCACAGACTCACCAGCACTGTGCGAGCAACACAGGGCTGGATGTTTGTTATAATCATGGAATTGATACAAGCTTTTATTTTGATATTTGAGTTTGTCTAATGCAGTTTTTAAGTGGAGGTCCAAAGTCCTGAGTATGTAAATGAAGTATTGTCTGTTACAGAATATTTTACTTTAAATTATTTGATTTTTTTTTTTTTTTACCAAGGTTACCAAACTATTTATTTGTTAGCATTGAAGAAACGAAAAATATCCAGTATTCTTTATGAGAAAATGTATGAAACTGATGTCACTCTGATCACATGAAACAGTTCTAGTTTTGCATGTACTTCCTAGAAATTTGTAAACTATTCTAACCAGTAAAGAACTATCTCATATGGCCTGAAGTAAAGCTGGAGAAGTACCAAGGGCTCAGGGAATAGCTTGAGAAGATGTGGACTGTGCACCTCGGACTCCAGTGGTAATCAGAGTGCTAGGTGCAGTGACTACCAAGCTAGGTGAGTGGCTGGGCAAGGCGGTCCATACATGTGACGTCAGCAGATTGCATACCACTGACTGGTTAGTCAGTGGTATGTGAGTGACTCTGGTTAGTGAGTGACTCTTTCAAAAAAATCAAAACTGCCAACAAACCTGGCAACAAGGAAATGGCTACACAAAAACACACCGTGGTCCCTAAAGTCGACA
Source organism: Rhamphochromis longiceps (assembly GCF_057381845.1). Lineage (NCBI taxonomy): Eukaryota > Metazoa > Chordata > Actinopteri > Cichliformes > Cichlidae > Rhamphochromis > Rhamphochromis longiceps. Next base: position 11,042,979 of record NC_140564.1, on the reverse strand, counting down.
AAAAGACGTAAAGTGAGCAGCAGGTATCCCATTGCTTCGATGTCCTCCATTGTTATGGTGTTCGTGTTGCATAGAAATGATGTATGGACTTTTGGCCATGTTGCTATAATGACCCCAACATCAGAAACTGAGTCAAGTTGCACCGTGTAGGTAAGCCGAGTAGGTATTAGTGGAAAAGGGCTAATTGAGGTCAAGGATCGTCATTAGGGAGAGGTGAGTCTGTCTTCCTCCCCTCACGCTGAACCAGTTGCGACAGACGGCTGCCCCTCCTTGAGCCCGGTTCTGCCAGAGATTTAGTCTTTTTGTTTTACTGCGTTTCATACAAACAATGTCATGCCAACAGTCAAACACGGTGGTGGTAGTGTGATGGTGTAGGACTTCTTTGCTGCTTCAGGACCTTAAATTAATGGAACCATGGATTCTGCTTTCTACCAGAAAATCCTGGGAAATGTCCAGCCATCAGTTTGTGCCATGTTCAAACACACTGTGGTTATGCAACAGGACAATGATAAGAAACACACCATCAAGCCAGTCTGGACTGAAATCTGATTGAGATGATTTGGCATGTCCTTGAACAGGCTGTTCATGCTCAAAAACTATCCTGTGTAGCTGAATTGAAACAATCCTAAAAGAAAGAGTGGGCCAAAATTCCTCCACAGCGACGTTAAAGACTCATTGCAAGTTATGAAAAACACTTAATTATAGTTCTTGCTGCCAAGGGTTGTGCAACCAGTTACTACATTTATGGGGCAATTACTTTTTCACACAGAGCCAGGTATTTTTGAATAACATTTTTCCTTAATTAATAAATTGAAAAACTGCATCTTGTGTTTACACTGGTTCTCTTGATCTAAAAATTTGTTTGATGACCTGAAAGATTTAAGTACAACAAATATGCAAGAAATCTGGAAGAGGGCACAGCACTGTGAACACTGTTAGTGAAATGAGCTATATATGAATTCCACCACTTAACCCTTTAAGACCTACCATAGAACCAAATCCGCCAGAGCTTCCTTTATATTTTCACATGCTGTAGTGCCATTTCTGGGAGCATTTGAAGTTGCTATACATCAATACAACTGTTATAGCCCAAATTTTAATATTATGTATGGATTAAGTCCATAGTAACTACATAAATTGCAAAAAATTGCAATAAACTACAAAAAAATTTTTTAATCATTTTTGGGTTTTTTTTTATATGTATTTCTACTTAGAGAAATTTAAGAGGTTTATCCCTCAAAACTTTAAATACAAAAAAGTTGCAAAAAATAGTTTCCAACCACAGGAAATTTATTTTGAGTGTCTTCATAGTTTTATTTTTCAGATACACCAATTTTCATATACTGCAGAAAAAACGAAAAACAATCCTATAATGCAAATTTGCAAAGAAAACAGCATGTGCATCAAAATAAACTATTTAAAGCAGTGAAATCTGAGTTCTAAGCATCCTAGAAACTATTCAGAAAAGTATAAAGTCAAACATGACTTTTAAAAACTCCAGTAGGAGTGGGGCAGGTAATGGCGGACATGCGATATTTCACGCTGATGTCTATCTCAATGTAGGAAGTGTTATGAACAGCTGATCGAATCGGCAAAGTATGTTTCTGGAATATTATGTTTTTGTTCCTGCAAGAGCTTTTTATGCAATTTTTGCAAAGCTATATGTGGAAGGAAACCGTGATCTAGGACAAGCTGATGGCATGACATGTAAGGACAACTCCTCCGGTTTCATATGCAAAAAAATTTATTGCGCTAGCTTATGTGGTTCCGGTTTTACGGGGATTTAAAAATAGTTACGCAAAGCGGAGCTCCGACCGGCTTTAAAGGGTTAAGCTCAGTGGCTTTTGCCAGCTTGTTTTGGGGAGTTTTTTGGTTGCAGAAGTTGCCATATTTGGATGAGAGGGTGGAGGGGACGTTTTCAGACAGTGACAGTAAGTTTGTTCTGCAAGATGCAACCTGAAGAGTACCGAGTAGCAGACTAAGCAAATATTAGATTTTCACATGTCACTGTAATCAAAGCCAAAGTTGTCTTTGAATAATTCTAATGAAAATTATCCAAATAGCTCCAGAGCGTGAGAGCTTAAGGAGGACCACCAGAGGGGAAGCTGCGCCACATACCTGGAAAGAGCTGAGGAAAGCCCCAGAAGGAGGTCACCCAGCAGGCATGGTGCAGAAGCTACAGGGGGCTGCGATGACGTGTCCGCAGGCTCTGCTGGCAGCCAGCTGCGCCAGAGTGGACCAAGCCCCAGGCCCAGAGGCCAGAAGGAGTCCAACCGAGCCACGGGTGCCAGGCCCTGCTAAGCAGCCACCAGGAGTGAGCCAGTACACACCTGAGCACCCAGCCCCGGACATCAAGAACCACCAATGCACCGACAGTGAAGGGTATCTGCCACCGGCAGGGAGTGTGGTGGTGGGGCAAACCTGTTCATTTCAGGGCTGAAGGTGAAGTTTTAACTTTGGGCTATATGGGTATTGACTCTATTTTGGAGCGAGCCTCTCGTGATCATTTGTGAAACTACAGTTTGTTTTTGTTTTTTTGCAGAAAAATGAGTTTTTGCTTCTGGAGCGCTACTGCATCAAAATAAGGACAATAAGGCTGGATCCCTGTCATGAATTGAAGTGCTGTAGTGTGAGGAATCCACCAAACAGCTCTGTCTTTTGTGCAAAGTTTTAAAAAGTGTGCACATTGCATTGTCCAAAATTGGACATGGCTAAAATGTTTAGAATGACTTTACAGATTGTATTTGGTGTTTGTGTCCGCGTGCGCCTGTTCGTCTGTGTCTTGGGTCTTAGACTCCACCTCTCTGGGAACATCTCAGGCCCTATCTCCCCTCACCACACTCCCTGCCGGTGGCTGATGCCCTCAGACGTTAGTGTGTTGGTGGTTCTTGGTGTCTGGGGCTGGGCACTCATGTATGTACCAACTCACTCCTGGTGGCCGATTGGGAAGGCCTGGCGCCTATGGGCTGGCTGGGCCCCTTCCGGGGAGTGGGGTGACCACAGGCCTCTGGCCTCTGGGCCTGAGGGCCTCTGGGCCTGAGGCCGGTCCTCTCTGGGACAGCTGGCTGCCGGCAGAGCCCGCAGGCACGTCACTGCAACCCCCTCTGGCCTCTGCTCCATGGCTGCTGGGTGACCTCTCGTTTGGGGCTCTCCTCAGCTCTTCCCAGGAGGGTGGCACGGTTGCCCCTGTGGTGGTCCACCTTGGGTCCTCGTGCTCTGGGGCCTTTGAATGTCTGGGGCCTGGATCTCCTCCATACCTGCTTCATGCCCTGGGGGACGGGGCTATGGCTCACTACAATCCCTAGCAGATCGTTGCATGGAGAAACCTTTTGAATACAAGCATGCTGATCCACACCCGTGTGCACACAAGTGTACACACGGGTGTTCACAGACACAAACTGCACCTTTCTTGGCTGCTACCTCAAAGCACATTTTGCGCTGTCTATCTTGCGTACTGCACAATAACATGTAATATTTAGTATCTACTGTTACCTACTGTTAGCTAGTTTATTGTGATGGTGCTGTATTTATTATGTTGCTCTTTTCTTTTCTTTTTCTTATCTCCATACAGGTGATCCAGGTGTTTTTTTTGTCTTTCTTTTTCTTTCTCCCCCCCTTCTCACCGTCTCTTCTCCCCTCTATTTTTCTTTCTCTCCCTCTCTTTCTTTCATTCTTTCTCCCTGTCCTATCCCCCAGTCATGTCTGTCCCATCTGTAACAACCAAAAATCAAATAAAATAAATACAGAATTATAATAAAGGTCAATCAAATGGACCAATATGGCAAGGCCATGATGATGCACTTGGTAAAGTAAATCCGCTTGGCCTTCAGACAACAATTCTGATGGCTAAAGATCCTTTTTGATCCTTTTACTCTTTTTGAAGCAGTAAAATCAGAGAGTAGTTTCAGTGGGACTTACCTGTTGAAGAAAGATGTATTTTTGTGTTTTTTCCTGGTACATTTCAAAGAAAAAGATGAGAACATGAAGGTATCTTTCAAAAATGAAATACACACTCTGCCTGTCACTCCACCCTTCACCACACCATGTTTTTGCATCTGTAGTGACCTCAGACACTGATGAGATAAACATTTCTTGCCTGTCCCTCCCCGCCCCGCTCAAACCAAACCCAGGGCCTGTCATGCTCCGTCTTTCAAACCTCAAACTACTCCAACAATGGTGTGGTCCTTAATTGTCAACCGTATCAAGCCTATAACCGGACAACCCATCTAGGGTATCGGATGATAATCAGCACGGCAGTCTGCACTTAGCGCTGTCACTCACAACCTATGACGTCACAGCGACATGCCTCTGTGATTAGTTCTGGTTCAATTCTGGCTGACCTGCATTGTCACCCGTGATCAGTGTCCTACAGATGCCTGTAATGGGACAAACATTGTTCATTACGAGTTTGCAATGTTCTGGTGCAGCGAGAAGCAGTGGAAGCTGGAGCTGCCATCATGTCTGGAGACTCAAATTCAGCCTTTTTTTAAGTATGATTATGAAACCGCTTCGATTATAGATAGCAAAAAATAAAAAAGGAGAGACAGAAAACAGTGCTTTTCCTTTCAGATGATTAAAAGTTATATACTGCTCCAGTTCACTGATCATTAATTTAATTCAGTCAAGTGTTGAAAGTTTGATTTGCTAGAGCCTCCAGATATAAAACCGATTTTCTCACTTTAGTCTAGACATGACAACTGAAACCGCAATTTGGACACTGTAGTGAAAAGCTTATTAAAAGGTCTGCAAATAGTTGTAACTTTCACTTATCTTGGCTCATTGGTCTAACGGCATAAAGATCCTGATATTTGTGTCAAAACCAAGCAGCAACCTTCAGGGCTGAGCAATGAAGCCAATGCTGACCTGCCATAATCTGCAGTTCCATGAATGGCCACTTGAGGTTTTCACCAAAAAGTGAGTCAGCGCCCAACATTTCCAATTTTTAAAAATTTACAGAAGTTTTTATTTTTTTTATTAACCACCAATTTAAGTTTTATGAAGGTTTAAAACTAAACAAAAACATTTTTCTAGAGGTTTGACACCATTTTCTAATACACAATATGCAACACAGCACACAACAAAATGTTCTCTTCTTTTTCCAAACTTTACTTTAACATGCAAAAAACCTATTACATTTTACATGTTTAATTTCGTAATTTTTAATGAGAAAATGTGAAATTGTGTCTGTTTTTTACAGATAAAAAATCTATAACAATTAGTAAAAAAGGATGCAAAAAGTCGATCTACAGTTATTATTAGCACAGGTTAAAGACAGAAATGTTGCTAGCACCACCAGCATCATTTGGTCTTTGCTGGTTTTCTCTAGCTTGCTCACCGGTGTCCTTTTAACACCATCATGTTTTGTTGCTGTAATGCAAACTGAGTTGTTTGCAGAAAAAAGCTGAAAACTGTCCTTTTGGCAAATAAAGCAGATGCAATCTGAAGTATGATTAAATGAATCTTCCACTGAGAAAAAATCCCCAGAAGCAGCCATTGATCAGACACCCATAGCCACTTAAAAGTTGATACAGAAATGCCTGTGCTTCCATAAAGGTGAGTGTAAGATGCAACATCTTACACTCATATACAAAACATATATATCAATTTACTGACATCTGTCTAACCCATTAACCCATTTTAATTGTGGTAACTGCCACAAAATTACACCTTTGTCATTCTCATTGGTTTATGGAGTGTTATGACCTTCCACCCACCTAATGTTGCCTTCAGCACAAGTCTATTTAGCGAGAATGAGTGAAAACCTCTTACATATGAGGTCTTTTATTCAAGGCTCATTCATCCTCCGAGCAAAACTGGATTCAATTAAGTGAGGCTTTTTGTGAAAGGTTTGCTTGTTACTCTTTCGGTTTTGCCGGGTTTTCCCAGCAAGTGAGGACATTGTTATCAATCATTAAGAAGATGATGCCACATATTGGAGCTCCTTTACAGCGGTGGCTCTATTGATCATGTCAGTTTTGCGGAGACGGCGCTCATGCCTCTCCTGTGATGTGACTTGTCTGCTTGGCTGTCTGCTGTGGAAAACATTCATGTGAAACATGTCATCTGTCCTGTGCTTGTTACTACCATTTCCCCTGACATGTGAGCGCTTCAGAGACTGATGGCTTTTTCAGATGAGACGATGGGCTACTTGCTCTTGACTGCAGTCAGCCTACTCTTTATTTTTTGATATGGTGCCATCAGTCTGTCCCTGGCTTGTTTACTCTGTTATCTCACCTCCCTTTTTTCTTATGCCATCTTTCATTTCCTCCATATTTGAGAGAGAGAACACACTGTATTTACCATTTATCACTATGTCAGATTTTCATTTAGAGGTGCAGGCTTAGAACCATCTCATTACCCATAATAGAGGCAGATAAATTCACCTCATTTCCTTCATTAGTGTGTCTTCAGTAATCAAAGTGAAAAATATAGGAAACTACATCTGTCCATGCTGATTACCTGAAGCATCTGCATCTGGGGAAGTGTACAAATCCCGATTTAGTGTCACATTTCTATATGAGATATATGACCTTTGAACTCTTCCAATCACGTTTGCTGAGCTAGTTGGACAAATAAATTTACAATATTTGTATATTTGACTTTGGGAATTTTCATTAATAGATTTCCAAACATAAACTCAAAGTTTGTGTTTGTGTGAGAGGTATAAAATGGTGTTTTTGCACAAACAAGATGATTCCCAAAGAGCTTGGCCAACGATTTAGTATCTGTGGGCACGATGTACAGTGTGTCCTTAAAAACATTTGAATCGACTGCACAAGTGGAGAACAAAAGAAGAAGTGACACGCCTAAAACAATATCTGTAGCAGATGGACAGTATGTGAAAGACATGCATCCAACAAATTGAAATTTTTACAGGAAGTTGACCAATCAAACTCCTACTCTTGCCAGCTCACATCCTATGAAAGAGCTGCATATGTGGTGGGCTTCCTCTTTACCTGCAAGACAAGATAAATGCCACAGAGGTTTGACCTGAGTGGCCTAAACCTAACATTTTGCTTTTATATTGGTATATCTGGTTTTTAAAACCCACCAAACTGCACAAAAACTGGACTCAAAATCAGGTCTTATGGAGTGATGACTTCAGATATAAAATTTCTGGTTCAAATTGTCATAATTATGTACAGCTAAGTTAAGAAGAGAGTTACAACAGTGAATGTCTACAGCTATCTGTAAAACACGGTGAAGACTGTCACAGCTCGGGGTGAAGTTCAGTCAGTGGTGTTGGGGATCTAGTCAAAGTTGATGAGCTTCTGAATGCAGAAAACTACTGATTTTTGTCCTGAATGCATTTTCCAGATGCAATACATCTGGAAAGTGTCTGATTAGCAACAGCTTTATTTTGCAGCATGACAATGTTCCCAAACACACTGCCAATGCAGTAACAGCATAGCTGAATAGAAACACAAACCATGGTACACCGTCAATCATGGATTGACCTCCCCAGAACCCGGACTTCAACATTACTGACGCAGTGTGAGATCATCTCAACAGAGAAGGGAAGACAACATCCAAAGAAGAGCTTTGAAATGAAGCCTCCACAGCTACACCTGTAGATTACTCATAGAAATTACAAGAAAACTTGCCTAAGAGAGTTCAGAGTGCATTGAAGAATAAAAGTGGTCATATTGTTTTTGCCTTGCAGATTTATAAAGAAAGGAAAATCTCCACTTTGTCAAAGCATCTGATGCGTTCCAGTGCTATCTGCAGCAGTCTCCCGTTTCCCATGATTTCTTTGCTTTTTTGCATTGTTTTCTTCCTCTGGTTGAACTATTGCTTAATCAGCCATTGAAGCTCACCTTCTGTTGGAATAGTTTGTGAATTTAGCCCCAAAGCTACAGTCCAGCTACAATCCACAACAACTAGTCTAGCTGTTTCTATATTTGTTCACCTCAACCAGTTCAAGTTCATCTGTTCAGTGATGAGTGTCTGGTGTCTAAATGCACTTTAAATCATTGCTATGGTATACTGTAGCGTAAATGTGATTTAGCAGCATCTTACACTTATTACATGCTGCATATAAGTGCATAAGAGTTTGTAAAATACTTAAAAGATTAAATATATCCGATGGCTTTGCTCACTGTGACATGAATAAATGCCTCATCACTGTCAATGAAACTATTCCAAGTATGTCGCACAAATAGGAAGACACAGTGTGCCCGTGATTATGACATTCAAACTTTGTTGCTTGTCTTGCTGGCACATGTTGTTGTTCTCAGTGACAGTTTGATACTTTTCCTATGTTCTTTCCGTGAGTGTACTATATCACAGTTTTCATTACGGCAGAGACATTTTCTTCCTCTTTTTTTCCTCTCCTTTGTTTGTGCATATCAATAGGTCATCGTCCATTTCTACGGATCTGCCCAAACTGGCTAAAGCTAACCAGTCCGTAGATATTATCAAGTCATTTTTTTAAAAAGTGATGTGTCATGATGACGGCACTACAGAGTTATGGTCCATCAGCAGTCATGGGGTACAGAGTGATTCTTGGCTCAGCCACTGGGCTCTTCAACCCTCCAGAAATGGAGTGTTCATGAGCGCTGTGTCGCCTAACACGTAATCCACATCACAGGAACACGGTGCTTAGTCCCCCGACGGTGTGACATCATTCAGTGTTTCCCTTTCTTGACCTTTGTTTGATGCCAGCTGAGTACCCATGGGGAAATGTCTGCTCTTACAACAGCTTGTGCTCACTTACTTAATATTTAACATTTCAGGAAACTAATAGCAAACAACTGAGAGAGGTACGTGGAGTTTCACAGGTGTTGTTCTTGATTTTATCTGTAGTGACTTTAGTTACAGACGCTTTTGTCTGAAGGAACGCAAGAATAAATCCAAAGTTCTGCAACACAGTGGAAGTGCCTCAGTTTCAGTGTCACAACTCTGTGATACATCACACAAGTCCCCGAATGAAGGCTTAAACAAGTATTTGACATTGACTGGCTTTAACCCAATAATATTATGTCCTTTCCAGTAAATTAAATTATAATCATATTGCTCAATATACAAACGTGTCCCAGACTGCATGGGAATGTGTGTTACACTTGTGTGTCTAAGAAAAAAACTATCATAGCATTTAAATGAATTGTTAGGCATTTTGGGAAAGGTACCAATTTGCTCTCTTACCGAGAAAGATCAATATCACTGTCAGGGTCGTACATCCAATAGGCAGCTGTAGCCTCAAGTCAGTCGTGTTGTTGTTCTGGAAAAGGAGAACTAGTTGGCTTGGTCCTATCCTAAAGCAGAGGTATGATGAGAGCTGATACTTTGGTAAGCTAGTGCTAAAATTATGAAAATCCTTCAGTAACCGTTGTTGTGGTACTTTAGATACTTTCCATTTACAATGGAAATAAAAATAGCTATAGACAGGTTAAACACTACTGAGAACCAGTATTAAAGAGTATTTAAATAAGCCATAACCTCCATCACTAAATCAGGCAAAAACTGCAGTTCCTGAAATTACCACTTGAGGCTGGTTTCTGAAGGTGAGTCAGGTGTTGAAATGACCTAACAACAACTAGCAGCACTAAAAAGCATATTCACAACCTCGTACAAAGAAACAGCCTTTATGGATCTTTTTGTGTTTTCATAAGAAGTATGTTGTGGATTTTTACAACATAAAAAGCTTAGATGTAGCTTTTGGTTCTACAAAATTAAACCAATTGGGAAATGCATAAATGGCACCAACTGTGGTCGCAAAAAGACTTTGGGTCCCATAGAAGTATTTTTTTAAAGTCTTTTTTTGCAAGACTTGGTCTTACTGTGCAGACTCACTGGGTAACATCTTCTCAGGCACAAGTCATTAACAAACGATGTGCGGTATCAAAGTCAGACGCACATTCGTTTTTTGTTTTTACTTACAAAGACGGCATGCACAGAAAGGATGAGCTTTGAGCTTCAAAACTGGCTTAAGAAAACCATGTCACGCATGCTGTGTCCATCTTTTATACATCTCATTCATTTGGACACTTGTATGGCTCAAAGTTAGGGATGTGGCCACTTTAGTTGTGCCAGCACAAGGACCTGTAGCCCATAGCTGTCTCCTTGGTATTAAATCTGCTAATTCAAGTAACTAACCTGGCTATATCCAGTGTGTTTTTGTACTTTCTCTTTTAAAACATTTTTAAAGCTGTCCTCTGGTGTGACTATGATAGAGCTCATACAGGAAGTTTCTGCTTCAGTTTAGTGATTGAATTTCTAGTATTTTTATTAGACTGCTAATTAGCACCTTTACAGTTTAGCAAAAACAGCTTGGAAACCTAGCTTTTAGCATTAGCTGATAATTTAGCAATAACTTAAAGGATATAATTGTAAATAAAATTCACACTATGAACAATTCACAAAAGGGGAAACACTAGAGATTTTACTCCTGAATCATAATAAGCATGAAGATTTATGGAATGTCAGTGGTATTGGTGAATCAGCACTCTAAAACCTCATAAATAACACACTGAATGTCTGTTTAATTCATACAAAAACACAAATGCCGCTCATGTAACAGTTTGTTATGTAACTGTAAGTGAAGACAAATGTGATATAATGTGTTCTGTTCAGCTTTAACCGTGCTGCTAGGTGTGTTTTTCAAATAAAAGAAACTAAAAAGCGCACTTCATCAAATAGCTAACTATTCTTTTAAAAATTACCAAACAGCAGAGCAGAGTCAATGATACTTGCACAGGTCGCACAGTTCTAGAAAGGCCTCTGTGCAAACATACAAATATTGATGAACAAGCAGACCCATACTGACTGAAATAAAACAAAACATATACAGTATAATATTAAGAAACAAAACAACTTCCAAACTTGATATAAAGGTCCCAGTTCTCAGACAAATGGCTCAAAGTTCAATTGAAATGCTTGCCATTCTGGGTCAGAGAGACCATTTAACAATTCCAGATTTCTTCAGTTATAAGCTTCACTTAATTACATCAGTTATTAAAACTATTGCTGTTTACTGGTCTCTTATGTTGTAGTTGCAATGGTTTCAAAATACTCTGTTTTTAACTTTTCTAAGTGTCTTCTTAGTTTTCAGGTTGCTCTCAGCTTACATTGCTGACTTTTAACAGGATGGCTGATGCACAATAACTTGTCCTGTAGTTGCAAGCGTTTCGTTTTTGTCCTGTAAAAATAAAAACCATATGCTTTGAATGCAATGCTTGAAATAAGTCAGTGTTATCCTGTTTTGCAGTGTGGACTTGTTTGTGTGGATCAGCCCTCCCTGCTGTCTTATCTTAGCGGGACCTGATCAGCCCAGTTTTCCTTTGGAATCAATTTGATAAACCTTTATTAGTTTTACCACACTACATGTTACCACATCGAACGCCCACCTCCAGACCCCTTCCCTTCTAGAAGGTTCACAACCCCCTGCTGTCACCAGCTGACAGGAGGAGAAGGAGGAAGAGGGTAGGAAAAAAAACGCAGGGCTTCTGGGAAAACAAACACTAACGCTGCTTCTTGGCACTCTTTGTTTAACCCTTTCACTGCACCAGTATCATCAACAACATTGGTGTCATATGTTAGTCAGCACTGTGGTATTGCAGTTGTATGCTGAGTCATAAATGACAAACTCTTTTTTTTAATAGCATTTTCTTTTTTATTGCAAATACATATACAAAAGTGTCTTTAAAGACAGTACAAATACATGGTAAGATTGCAGGAAGGGGGGTAAACGATTACTGGAATCATCAGTTCTTTGATACTCAGAGAAAAGGAAATGGAGCTTGCAGAGCAGAAAGGATGTATGTTCCCCTCTGGTGAATGCATGAACAAAAAGAGAACTGTGAGAGATGCTATTTTCCAGTTCTTCCAGCCATATCTTGAAGTCTGACGCAAAGAAAAATTCACAAATAACATAAAAATCATTTTGTTAGATAGTCCCCCCTCCAAACCCACGAAACAAAGGCAAACACATACTTAAAACATTTAGATAAGATAAATAAACCAGAAAAAGAGGACTACAGCATGTACCATTTTGTCTACGTACCTCCTGGGTTGGGAAAACAAAAAGAAAAAAGAAAAAGAGGGGGGGTTATATGTTGTCTACATTGCAAAGAGGGCAATTCATTAGTAATAAGAATAGCATGTAAAATAATTACTTTGAAATAAAGTTAATAAATAAATAAAACTGGATTTGACCTGGAGGGTAAGGTTTGGGGGGTGCATACTGGACACCAGCCTGTGGGAGTGGGGAGACCGCAGGGGGGAGGGGTCAAAGGTGACTTCCTGTGACTGTCAAGCACACACTGTTGGACAGTTAAGCGTAATCTCAGCTGCAGCCATTGAGCGCAGACACACAAAAAGTACAAAACATCGGGGGGAAAATGTTAAATCCAAGGCACGGGTGGTGGAAGGGGCCGCGGTCTCCCTCCCTGCCATCGAGACAGCGCGGCACTGAGAGGCAAAGTCTCTCTCTTTGTTCTTGTATTGCCTAACAGACAACAACAGGACTCCAACAGCATAAAATACAAACCGTACTCGCTGAATGGCACGCAAAAAGAGTAAGCGGCGACGACGACAACAACAAAAAGTAACAGAAACCTGACAGAGAACCAGAATCTGCACTACTGCCAGTGGTTAGTTGCCGAACTGGTTAAAAAAAAAATAAAGCTGTTTTTTTATTTTATTTTATATCTACAGGTACAAATAATTATCCTAACCCTCTGCCCACCCCACCCCCATGTCCCCATGGGTTACAAACTGCCAGAATATTAAAAAAAAAAAGAAAAGAAAGAAAAATTATGGAAACATAAACAGTACCTACAGAAATATTGACAATCAGTAAGTCCTCACAGAGGATTTTCTTAAAGTCTTCCATCTCTCTAAAAATATAATATATAGCTTCTATAATAGCAAGGCACTACGTGAGCCAATCACAAGTCCAGCTCTCCTTTCTCTCTTTTTTTTCTTTTTTTTTCTGAGTTCAAGTGTCTGATTGACGGGGGAACCACCCTCCCTCCCCCCCAGAGTAAAGTGTTGCATTGTAAGTGTCTCAGGGTCTGGTGAGCTGGGTGTAAACCGGCGCTGGATCCCAGTGCTGCGGGCTGTTCTGCGGGATGGAGGGCACCCCTGTGTTGTCGGCTATGGGCGTGTACATGGGCCTCTGGTTTGGGCTGCTCATGTAGCTGAAAGTTGAGTACAGCCCCGAGCTCTGCCCCGCCCCCGCGTGGCTGTAGTAGGAGGAGGCAGTTGTAGTGCCTCCCCCCTGGTGGTCAGGGTAGTCGTACTGCTGCTGCTGTGCCCTGGAGATGGCCGGGTAGGAAGAGGAGGGGCTGTAGTGCTGCAGGTTGAAGGGGCTGTAGGGGCTGACGTGCTGTGGGGAGCCCTGCTGCTCGCTGTAGTGGCTCGGGCTCAGCTGCTCTGTCTTGATCTGGGTCCTGTGCTGGGTCTGAGCGCCATCTGAAGCCCCACTGCTCCCCAGGGTGGTCAGGGTGTGCTGCTGCTGCTGTTGTCCCTGCTGGTTCGGGCTTTTAGCCATCCAGGTGCCTCCTGACTGGGGGCTGACTGGAGCGCCGCCACTGCTGATGCTGTAGCTGCCAGTGTAACTTACTGGCGCTGCGTTGGTGGACCCCGGGTGGCCATTGGGAGGGAGGTACTGGTCAAACTCGTTGACATCGAAGGTCTCAATATGGGAGATGACATCGCTGCTCAGCTCGCCGATGTCCACGTCACGGAAGTCAATGTTGAGCTGTCGCCCACCGGGACCATCAGGCAGGGAGCGGAGGCCTACTTCGCGTTTTAGATCGACCTTGCCTGAGCTGACATCAGTCTTTGGGGTAGTGGGAGGGGTAGGGGGACCCTGGGAGCCTGGAGGGCACAAAATGACACAGGTTAGATTTTGCTTTAAAGTTAAGAACAGGTTTTGGACTGTTTAAGCATTCCAGTTGGACTGAAAGTCAATATTTATCTTATACAATCTGAAATGATGGCAGGAGGTCCTCACCTGAGTGCTCTCCAGGAGAATGCACCTCTCCCATGCTGGATGCAGGGGAGTCTGCCTGCTGGAGAGCTTTGAAGATGGCGTTTGGGGAAATGTGCGTCTGCTCGCTGCCGTCCTCGCCCTCGCTCTGCCCGTTCTTTACAGACTTCCTCCTTCGGGGCTGGTATTTGTAGTCCGGGTGATCCTTCTTGTGCTGCACCCGGAGACGCTCAGCTTCCTCCACGAACGGCCGCTTCTCTCCTTCATTGAGAAGTCTGTGCGTACAAATGACCAATTATTAAACCAGTCAGTTTCTGCTGTAATTCATAAACAAAAAGGAGCTAACTGTGGGGGAAAAATGAAATTCTACATTTATATATTAACAAAAAATCAGACAGTGCATGCTAATCGTTACGTAAAAAGTGCCGAACTATTTACAGCGCATCCACACTTACCTCCAGAGTTTTCCGAGTGTCTTGCTGAGCTCCGCGTTGTGAAGGTGCGGGTACTGATCCGCCAGCTTCCTCCGAGCAGCCTGAGCCCACACCATGAACGCGTTCATTGGTCTCTTAACGTGGGGCTTATTCTTGGTAGATCCGTTAACGCGCACCGGCATGGGCACGAGGGTCCAGTCGTAACCCTTGAGCACCTGGGACACGGCTTCGCGGATGCAAGCGGGAAACTTGTCTTCCTCGTCCTTCTTGAAGTCGCCCAGAGATCCGTCCGCTCTGAGCAGCCCGTTCTCCGACGGCCGGGTGTTCTCGGTGTCGGAGCCCGAGCCAGACGGGCACGGGGAGCCCGCAGAGTCCTCGGACATGCTCGGGCTCGGGGCGTCAGAGAGACACTTGTCTTGTTCCTCCGTCATCTTCAGGTAGGGGTCGAGGAGATTCATACGAAAAACTGTTTGGTGCCAATTTACGCGTGAAATCGTGGAGTTAATTCTGCTTTTTTGAAAGAGAGGAGGGGAAAAGCCTCTGACTTCACTTCACCTTGCCAGGATGCCCTTGAGCAAAACCTTTCAGCAAAAAAACAGGTAAAAAAACGGGGAAGATTCTCAAATTCTCTCCCGTGTACCGTGCGTAAAAGCCGATCTGGAGATGAGGCGCTTTTACGCACGAGTTCTCCAGGATAAGTCTGGTTTCTGCTAACGGATCCGCACTTGCAAGGACGAAAAAAACACGAAACAACCCAAAACACGCCAGCAGGTACGACTCTGTGTTCAGCTGTGCAGAATGAAACGGTAAAGAGCTCCCTTCTCGTTCCCGAGTACAATCCCCAAGAAGCTTGAGTGCTTTGAACTGAAAACGTTTTGCATGCGGGCTTTATAGCGCTTTAAGGTTCTGAGGAAAGCCCTAATCCGATTGGCTGGCAACATGTGACGCCAGAGTGAAGGAATTTGATCCCATTTTTTCCTTCTCCTAACCAGCGCGGGCAGCACACACATTTCCTTGACACACACACACACACACACACACACACACACACACACACACACACGCACGCACTGCTCACCAGTGTCTGCATGCTGTGTTTAATTTTTCAAATTTTCTTTTAAGTTTTTAATTTTCTACTTCATTTTAAGGCTTCATGGGGACATTTATTATGACGTACTGAATATTTATCCATATATTATGAATTACTCAAAGTGGCATTTTATAATGACGGAAAACAAATTAATTTTGCAAACAGACGCGAGAGGCAAAAGATCTGCAGATAGATTATCAACAAATCCGTGTTACTCTCAGCAGTCCGGCGTCCCAAACAGCTGCAATTACTTTCTACTCCTACTTTAACATTTTCTCTGCTCGTCTTCCATCAAACCGAGAAGCTTACCTACAGTTACAGCATCTGAACAATAGGGGGGGACAGCAGTCTAGAAAATCAGTAAACTTGCCACCCTGCGCTTGCCAGGAGGAGGAGGAGGAGAGTGAAGCCTGCTGCAGAGCAACAGTTGCTGTCAAACATCAGCTTTTGATTTGTGTCGCTCTTCTCATTTCCAACAACAGAGCAATAATCCAGTGAATTGCGGATTTTGTTCAATTTGCTGACTGTTCAACTTCAGCCTCTACCTGCTTTCCCCTCCAAATGTGCTTCATAAAACAGAGTTCTGTTACACAGTATTATAAACTCTGTATTCTCTTTGGAATCGTGCACTTATTTGAAACACTGCTTTTACAATATGACTTCCAATAAGAAGCGCTGTTTTATAGGGTTTATTAATTTATGTACATCTCATTTTAAATAGGAACTGTAAAAATCTTTTTTTTCTGTTTTTCAGCAGTAGTGAAGTACTGATAAATGCATGCATGCATATAGTCTGCCTATGTAACTGTAGCAAGGCAGCAATGTGACAATAGCTCTTTACAAGTAAGAGAAGCAGGTCAGGGTGTCAAACATAAGGGTCCGGGGCCAGAATCCGCCCAGGAAATACTGGAAGTCACGCCCGCGGGATGGCACTGGAAAAATGTGAAGGACGACAGAGACTTTTGCTGTATTTTGATAACTTTCAACTTTTCCTGCTAACTGGTAAATAAACACAATAAAAACAATTAATAAACAATTAAATCATAAAGTTACTGTTTTCACAATCTACTACAGAAACTGTCCACAGTTTAGTCCAAATAGTTATCCTGACTGATTTCTTTCATTTGCTGCAGCAGCATTTTTTTTTATCAATACACATGTTGATATCTCAGGGATTAACAGTTGCACAGTTAAACTTATTTAGGCTTGAAGAAAGGGGAGCATTTTTTGTTCGGCCCACTTAAGATCATGGTGGTGGGTCCACAATGTAAAATGAGTTAGACATCATTGATTTAGATTATGATTACACAACAGATATAAATGTGTAAACAGCTTTTAAAAGCTGTAGTAAGTGAAGGTAGAGCTTAATCTATCTGCCAACGGTGGTATTGGTACTTGACTTATTTTAGCACGATAGGATCAATACTTTGTTTCTGTGTATGTAGCACACTGAATTGTGTTTTAAATCACAGTGATTTAGTGACGATTAAAACGTGTTCAAAATTTGCAAATTAATGATGATTCATCTCAGAAATCATGGCACACTGTTCTCCGACGACTCTGTGGCGTGCTCTCGAAGCGGTCACTGATGATGGTAACCTGCCTGCACATGCCCCCCTTTTGATTGTTTATTATGCTTTGTGGAGATGTGGAAATGTAAATCTCGGTTCAGGTTAATGTGGACAACATGTGCTACCTGAAGTTGCTTTTAATAGCTCACAGATGTCAGGTAAGAGCTAATTTAACTCTGCTGCCTGCTCTTGTTGCTCAATGAGCTGCACACATACAGACACCCACAGCTTTTCTTTTTTTTTTGGTTTTGTTTTAAACAGAGACAAATCTCACCGCTTTTCCTTTCTCCCCTTGCTCCCGAGTGCTTTAAAAAGGGAGAATATTCTGGATGCTGTAACGTCGCCTGTTTGCTTTTAGTTCGGCTGCTCAAACTCTGAATCGCTCAGTAATTCTCTCTCTGCCTCACCAATTAGGCCTGTGGTTCCAAAACACTAAAGCCTAACATCGCCGACTCCTCCGTTCCACTGTGAGTTTATTTACACGAGCGGTGCTTATTTAAGATACTCAGTTTGAACACAAATAGAAGGGAGCAGTTTGGATCGGCGTTAAATGGCTCGTGGGACGCCAGCGAGGTCGCGTGCACGCTGCGTGCCGCTGCGTGCCGCTGCACAAGGCCACCAAATGCAACCGTGTTTGCTTGTAAGAGCAACGGAGGCATGAACGCATTGAGTCACAGAGCAGAGTGGGGGAAAACGTGGTGATGCTGTTGACCAAGTAAACATGCCAAGAGGGGCTAAAAAAAGAAGGGGGGTGTTGGAAAGTGTACAGGGAAGAAAAGGAAGACACAACCTGGAGCTGAGCGGTTTCTAAGACACAATTAATGTGTCATGAGTCCACAAAGTGAATAGAGGTATTCGAAAAGTCGACTTTAAAGATTTGCTTTAATGCCACTTTGAGAAATCAAAGATCACAATGGAAACGTGAGGCAACAGTGAAGATACCATCTTATCCTTATTTGGTTAAGTCAAAGAACAAAAATATATTCATCTTCCACAACTAGATCCCATTACCCTGATTTAGAAACATGTTTGACTTCCTCTGCCATTTGATTCGTTAGCTTTAACAGCCAACTTACATCTTCCAATCTCCGTAAGAGCAGCCTGGCTGTTTACTTCGTCTGAATATTGTTTTTCTGCTTTCTGAAGTGGAGTACGGTTCAGAGTGTGGCATCATTTATAGAAAACAGCACAGCCGTAATTTCGCAGTATGTAAAGCAGGTTAAAAAAGGGTCTTTGCGTGCTAGAAATTCTACACAAGACCCATTTAAATGACCCTGTGTTCAACTTTACACCTAGTTATCTCTGAATAGCTGATAGATGCCTGAAAAAAAAATTCAACATGGATGAAAAAAAAGCAAAGGGCCTTCTCACTTGTAAAGGTGGCCTATTATGATTGTCTTATTGATGAAAAATCTTGAAAGTTCAAGGCCTAAGACTGTTGTTTCTACTCAGGGCTCTGCTTGATGTCAGTGAGACCAGGTGTCTCTGATACTATCGTGTCTCTGATACTATCGTGTCAGACACACGGCTATGGCAATGAGGACAGGAGACCTGGTTTTTAAACCCCAGTAAAGCTCTTCACTCTCAGCCTCCTGGCACACTTTTGGTTCCTCAGGTATTTAAATGTAGAATGGGAGGCAGAGCCTTCAGTTTTCAGGCCCCTCTTCTGTGGAACCAGCTCCCAGTTTGGATTCTGGAGACAGACGCCCTCTCTACTGTTAAAATTAGGGTTAAGATGTTTGTTTTTTTTGTTTTTTTAATAAAGCATATAGTTACTTCACTCCATAAACAGAGATGCAAAAACTTTTTACTGTTGTACAGATACAGGGATGTTTTAACTTTAATTCTCCCCTCAAATTGTTTCCCCGTTCCCTTTTAGAAAACAATTTAAGAATATTGTCAGGAAGTAGGTTGTTTATTGCTTTATATATAATTTGCACAGTGAGAAAATGAACCAGAGTTGTGAATTTTAGTATTTTTGATTTTAAGAATAGTGGATTTGTATGATCTCTGTAACCAGTTTTATGGTTTATCCTTATGGCCCTGTTTTGCAGTATGAAGACTGATGATAGCAAACATTTCTAAGTATTGCCCCAAACCTCTGCATAGTAATGCAAATACAGTGAAATCAGTGAACATTAGAGAATGTGGAGTGAATTGTGGTCCAGAATGTGTTTTACTTTACTCAAAATTGAAATACTTCTTGAAATTTTGTTTACATGAGACGTCCAGCTTATTTTATCATCTATTATCATCTGCACTTATGAGTTTCTTTGGGAGTTCCCAACTAAAACTAAACGATTTTAGTTTTACTTAGATTTAGCGATAGTTAAAAACCATTTTTTAATTTTGCACATTTCTGAAGTGAACGTATCCAGCATCTCCTTTAGAAACCCCCCAGTATTTGTGTCACCTGCAAATAATACTAATTGTAATATATCAGATACCTTCCAAATATCTTTTATATAAATAATAATTTTGGACCTAGTACAGAGCCTTGTGGAACATCACATACAATGTCCAAGCATGATGAGGATCATTAGGTTTTATAAACCTCGGCTGTCTTCCACAGTGTGTCTTTTGTCCTGTCTTCCTCCCCTGACCTGCATCTGGTCATGGCAGATAGATGGCCTCCGTGAACCTGGTTCTTCTGGAGGTTTCTTCCTGTCAAAAGGGAGTTTTTCCTTCCCACTGTAGCCAAATCCTTGCTTATGGGGGGGTTCGTCTGATTTTTGGGGTTTTTCTCTGTATTTCTCTCTGTTGGGTCTTTACCTTGGTACTCTGGCTTGAAAGAGGTGTTTTATGTCCATTTTAACTATTACAACTGATTGATTTATAAAAGCATCTGCAATCCAGTCCATAATAAAAGAATAACGAGAAGAAACATTTATCAATATTAAGGCAAAACAACAGAAAACTTAGCAAACCCTTCGTTGTGTATTGGCTTTGAAGCAGCTGCAAATCTGTCATCTGGTGGATCTGCACAGATCAAAAACACGTGTGTACATGAATGCAGTGACCCACAAGCAACCTTGACTCCCATCTGGCATCATGTCAAAAATAGAAAACAATGGAAAAAAATCTAATTAACACTGACCTAAGGATTAGCACTATCAGATGTACTCCTTTTCCGCATGTCACACACACAAAGTAGGACTGTTATTCTTTTGACAGAAAACCTGAATGCTTTTTTTTAAATAGTTATACTGACATAGCCCCAACTAGAAATTCCTGAAGTCTGTAGCTTTATAGTTTGATGGTTTCAAAGCTACTCCAGGATGAAAGGGAAGCCCATCCTGCGTTCTTTTAGGGGGAATTGGATGACGAGAGTGTGCTGAAGGCAGGGTGAGGTCTTGGGAAACTTCTCATCTTGACTTGGAGCTACAGCGTAAAAACTCTGAGCAAACAGTGGGAGTCAGCTGCTAAAGTCTTGCCTGCTTCATGTTTCTGAGCATCCAGGTTTCAGATATGAATTCAGGTTTAAAGGAGCAGCATTTAATTGCGGCAAACAAATGGAGCCATTCTGGGGAAATTTTCTTATCACATTTTCTTATCACATTTTCATATAATCACTAAGCGAGGGGTAGATCAGGAAGTAGATGATGTGCATTACTCTTTAATGTAAGCGTAATTTACAAAATGAACGTAATGCTAGATTACATGAAATATGAAACTAGCAAATCCGAGCATAAACTCCTCACTGAGGTGAAATTAAATGAAAATAAGGATTTTTTTCCCATCGATTTCATACACACAAACGTCTTTTTCAAACCTGAGGAGTCGCCCCCTGCTGATCATTACAAATAATGTAAGTTTAGGGCATTTCCATGCTGGCTTGACTTTCCATACCCAGAAGTATCTTTTATTTGCAGTCTTTGGGTTGGTTCTGTTCGGGAAATGAAGTTGACAACTGGAACAAGCAGCCAAAGTTTGATGGGAAATGTACCCATGACTACACTGAATGCGTAGTGACTGCTTTCAGGGGGGAATGTACAGTGATGTGTACAAAAGCAGGGATATAGTAATGAGATGACACAGAGAAGATGGAAGGCCTCTGAGGCACCTTTGGTAAGTTATACAAGCATCCTGATAACAAGATCCCTGCAGAACACATACACACCACCACGTTTGTATAGACACTTTCATTGAGTGTCAGCATCCACACATCTAAAGTTGCATTAATTATTATTATTTGGTATGTCACTTTAATTTCCCCTAATATTGTGTGGGCATAATATAAAAGAATAGAATACCCTTAAATATTGTTAATTGATTTTTACCCCTTTGGGTCCATAGCTATTCTTTGAATGTCTAATTTAAGTTTTTAAATTTGATGAATAGACAGTTCAGCAATTCCTCCTTCTTAAAAATGTACCTGTGTGATCACAGCAGTTGTGTAAGGACTATACTGTGACCAGGAAACAATCAGAGATCGCCGAATACCAAAGCAGTGGGGAGAATGTGAGGGAAGCGTCTCATGGAGCCTGATAGGTGCGAGTTCTTGGAATAACTCGCAGTGATTAATAGCTGCCTCGAGCCTGTGCGCGTCTGTTCCGCTCTGATCTGATCGTCTAGGCACCAGGTGTTTGTTGACCGTCACTCTCCTCCTCAAGTTGTTTAAATAACAGTTAGGAAAGACCCAGGCAACTCCTGATGAGGAAAGCACTGTCTGCCATCCGTCACTGACCCAAACCCCCTGCTCTCAAGTCTATGAATGATTTTTTTACCTTTCAGATTCAAACTTTATCATTCTTTGCTTTCTTCCCCCCCCAAAAAAACAAACAAACATTATTTTGCTTTCAAGTGCTATTGGCTAGGCTGAAAAATCAGCTGAGATACTTCTGGCCAAAATCAGTGAGTCGACACTTTTCTTCAGAGTGAATCCAGCAGAAAACAGAGCCGGTCGCTTCATTCCGCTAGACACATTTCCCAGCAACCTGAGTTGTTGCTGATTAAAATATGTGCATTAGCTGCTCATGCCGCTGTACGAGAGGTTGGAAAAGCGAATGGAAACCCAATCCACTCAGGCTGAGTCAAAAAAGCTGCAGAGGAGTACCATTTCCCTCCGAAGATATGGCTTGTGCAAACAGCCCTCGCTTTAACAATAACAATGGTCTCACCCAGCCAGTCCGAGCTAACTAATGACAGATCCACATCTTAATGCTGAGCAGTTGTTTGGGTTTAGCCAAAGAAGAAGTTGTGTGTGTGTGTGTGTGTGTGTGTGTGGGTGGGGGGGTGGGGGGGGGTTGTCAGCGGGTGGCTGCTGGAAAACTCCCTCCTTCCTTCCCGGGATTGAGCGCAGCCATGAGTCGCAGGTTGGGGGAGAGCTTTTCTCTTATGCACTATAAGAGAAAAAGCTCTGACGCAGCGAAACGTTACTCTGAGCAGCAGAGGACGTCCAACTATAACGCAGCACATTTTTACAGCTTATTGAATTGTGCAGGAGGCAGGATGGGGGCGGTGAAGGCGGGGACAGACGTCTGAAAGGATTCCTCAGTGTGTTTTTGGTTCCCTTTCTTTTGTAACATTAACAGGTCTTTCTTTCCCTCAGAATGGTCCATTTCCTCTTCTTTGTCCCTCGGTGTCTTTACAGTTGCGGTTGCTGGTAATTGGTGCCATGGAGTGTGTAATGATTTGATGTGCTTATGAGAGTCATTTGGTGACAGGCAAAGGCAATTTAAAAATGTAACACATAGGCTTGGAGTATTTCTTGCCGACCAGAGAAGCTAAGCGTGGAAAAAATAAATTAATATATTATTTCTTATTCAAGATATTAAAAAGACCATATATAAGGATTATATTTTCTACTATATGGAATAAAGTATTACATAATTCTTTGTACATATTAATATAGAAGGCATTCTGAAAATGAATATTTCCTTAAAAAACATGCACTCGTGTCCTGATGTACTAAACAAAACACACAATTATATTTGACAGCCATGCCGTCGCCACCAACCAGTCATGGTAAATGGCTGCTCCTCTCTGAGCCTTCTTCCTGTTTCCTTTCCCGCTGTCACCAAATACTTCCTCATAGGGGGCTGTTTGATTATTGGAATTGTCTCTTTATTATGGAGGGTTTTTACCTTACAATAAAAAGCTCATTGAGGCAAATATTGTTGTGACTTGGTGCTTTATACATGAAACTGAAGTGAATCAAATCACACCTTGATTTGGCTTTTCAGTATTTTTTCCTCATAGTTCAGACTTCTGTTCAACAAAATGTTGAAAAGTTGTCTGAAATGTAGTTGTATTCTATTCAGCTGCATCAGCCTGAAGGCATCACTGTCACGGCTCAATGCAAAAGTTCAACGACTAGAAACAACACAAGTTGACATTTCTTTAGCTTGTTTGGATCATTCAAACAGACTTGTAAAGTTTTTTTTGTTTTTTTTTTTACACTAGCATTTAAAAAAAGAACTTTTTCTGTATCTTATCAATATAAAGTAAATGCAGACTGCATAATATATGGCTATGGAACAATGGCACTGTCTGTCTTCATACTGGCTCCCTGTAAGGTTTGCTTTAGCAGTAAATCTGTCAGCAACCAGGTTCAGAATCTTGAAAATAGACGCCTCATTATACAACCAAAAGAGAAGGGAAACAATGGGCAACAATTGCAAACAGTGCACACACGCTAATGTGAGCTTAAACCAAGCCTTAAAATATGTTATACTAATTTTCCATGAAATGTATACACATATGCATGTCTGTCAGATTGTTTGTAATAAATTTAAACGTATATAATGGTTTTGATTTATTACCATATACACTTTTTACACTTTTTTTTCCCACCTCTTTCGACTGTTTGCTTCAGGTGTCACCACAGCACATCCTATGCCTCCTTTTCACCCTAACCCTACACTCAAAAAAATGAACTCAGCCTATCTCTGCTTTTACTAAAGTAGATTTTGTTGTTTGTTCTTAATAAACTCGATTTTGCAAAAATCCTTAAAGTGTTTGTGCAAATTTAATGAAATGTTGTTACTTTTTGTTGTTACACAAAGTCATTGAACTATGTCAACGTAACATTGTTGAGTAAATTCACAGGTTTGTCCCTCTGCACATACTGCTGCGTGCAGAGCCCGCCTAAATAAGGGCCAATGCGCATGCGCACCACCCTCTTTCTCAAGCTTGCTATTTCTTCGCCATGTGGACTGGTTCAGCCGCATTTTTGTCCAAAAATCAGGTAAGAAGTCATTTTTCTTGTAAAGCCCGTCTACATATATATGTTCACACGTCAGTTAATGTCGCAAGTGCTACTAAGAAAAGAGTACAGGCAGGGTTTTGCCCGGTAAAGGTTTGCTAACGTGGACTTGCTGCACGTGAGTTTCCAAATGATTTTGGAGGGGACTCCATTGCAATAGCAAAGCTCTGTTTTCAGCCCAAATGTAGTGTAGCGCTAGCGTCGGTATGCGTCGGTACGCGTCGGTACAGGCAGCGCATTCGGTCCGGCACGCACTTTCGCGCCAAGTTTATACTCGGACGCCTGACTGCGTTGCACTTTAGCCAACAACAGTGGAGAAGCGCTCCTCGCTAGCAGACAGGTTAGGGTGTATTTTCTGTCTAATATTTCAGCTTACGTTTTGATGTAGCTTGCAGAAAGCATTTAGTAAGCTGGTGTAAGATGAACTGCATTAATGTTGTACAATGTCCATGGGATTTCTCACTCGACTTTTAATGTCAGATTACACACACATTTACACAATATGCAGTGGTGATGATGTAGATCAATAAATTCATTGTTGTAGCATACAATATTAAAAATAAAACTGATTAATATGAAACATTAACAATGTGCAAATTATTTAGTTTTTTCAGGGACAGTGTAATGAAAATGTCTTTTGTGCTTCTCCCCCAGATACGTTGATGTGGCAGTGCAAATTGTGCAAAAAAGTGGTGTCATCACGAGCTCTGTTATTAAAACACTACAGGTTAGTTCATAGTAGACAGCAGTATCCATGTGCCTATTCTGATTGTGTCTGTGTTTTCAAAACATGGAATGCTCTACATAGCCACTTAAGCAGATCACATACCCAAAGAACTCTAGACAAGTCTGTGAGTTTGGCAACATTTAACTGCCATTTGTGTTCCTGCTGCAACATAGCTTCGGAGCAGGAGTATTTTTCTCACATTAACAACCATCTAAAATGTAACGAGACTGTGCATTGCATGTTTGAGGGTTGTTCTTTCAAAACAAATATCTATGGTACATTCAAGTCTCATCGAAATAGGAAACACAATCCTTATACCTTAAAAGACTTCAAAATCGGTATTGCTAACACTATTGTAGGCCAAACATCAGCTGATGACAGTACAGACACTATTGTAGAAGAGGACATAAGTGCAAATATTGATCACGATACAACTACAAGTGAGACTGAAGATTTGGCAAATGTAATAGAACTTAATTTTGCATCTCTTTTACTTAAGTTGGAAAACTATTTTCATGTTCCCAGCATAGCAATTGACGAGTTGCTTTCAGAATTGCACTACCTGATAAGCTGTGCATCAGTGCCTTTGACAAATCAAGTAATTGTAGACATACTCAAGAATCATAACCTTTGTCTAGACCAGCCTGTTATTGAAGAACTGACAAAGGCAGTTTCTTTTAACCCTTTGTTAAAAGCCATAGAAAAGGACGGCACACTTGCCACTGCCTTCAAACGCAGACAGTATTACAGAAAACATTTTGAAGTAATTGATCCAATTGAATACATTCTCGACTCCCAAAGCAAGAGGACCTTTCAGTATATTCCTATTCTAAAATCATTACAGCAGATATTTAAACAAGAAAACATACTGAACAAATTTGTCACTAGCCACAATCAGAATCCTTTTGTAAATAAGGAAAAGTATACATCATATAAAGATGGTCTACATTTTCAAAATAATGAGTTTTTCTCAGGCGGTGAACTAAGAATCTCTATTTGTCTTTATGTTGATGATTTCGAAATTTGCAATCCATTGGGGACATCACGGAAAAAGCATAAACTTTGCTCAGTTTACTGGATTTTAGGTAACTTGCCACCAGGTAGTCATTCATCCCTCTCTTCTATTTATTTGGCTCTCTTGTGCAAAAGTGAGGACCTTAGGACCTTTGGCTATTCAAAAATATTTGAGCCACTTTTGCAAGACCTTGTCATTTTAGAGCAGCAGGGAGTGTTCATTGACAATTTAGGGGTCAACTTTAAAGGCACTGTCCAATATGTAGTGGCAGACAGCCTCGGAGCTCATGGATTGGCCGGTTTTGTGGAAAGTTTTTCTGGAGATTACTTTTGCAGGTTTTGTACTGCTACACGCTCAGAAATTGAATCAAAAGCTACAAATAGTGACTTTTCTCTGAGAACTGAGGAGCTCCATCGTGTACACATAGCAACTGCACGTGAGACAGGGGTAGCTTGTTGTGGTGTGAAAAGCTCGTGTGTCTTAGCAGACAGTCTGTCTTTCTTCAAGGTCACTACAGGATTCCCCCCTGATCTTGCACATGACCTTTTTGAAGATAGCTGAGTGCCTTCGAATACTAATAGGCAAGAAGTACATCACTTTTGAAAATCTAAATAGACTTGTTCAGTCATTTCCCTACAAAGGAGGGGATCAGACTAATCGCCCTCAGAAATTGCCTCACAATTTTCTTAGTAAAAAAAACTGTTGGTGGCAATGCACATGAAAATTGGTGTTTACTAAGACTTCTGCCACTTATTATTGGACAACACATACCTGAAAACGAACCAGCTTGGGAACTTCTACTAGATTTGAAGGATATTGTTGAGCTTGTTGTGTGTCCTGTTCATAACAGTGACTCAGTTGCATACCTGGAGAGTAAGATTTTAGACCACCATCAAAGGTACAAAGAAGTATGCCCAGATAGAAGACCATTGCCAAAACATCACTTTCTGGCTCATTATCCCTCAATAATTCGCCATTTTGGTCCACTTGCCTTATTATGGACAATCAGATTCGAGGCAAAGCACACATTTTTTTAAAAAGTTGCTAGACACACAAACTGCTTCAAAAACATAACCCTGTCTTTGTCAACCAAACACCAGCTCATGATTGGCCATTACATGCATTCATCAGGCTGTAGCAAAGCCACTTTTGAGGTTTCACGAGTCTCGGCAGTCCCAGTAGAACTTCTCAAACGTGAAATTGCACATTGTCTTGCTGAAAAGTACCCTGACACAGCTGTAGTTAGCCTTGCCCAGAGTGTGTCTGTTGCAGGCATCTACTACAGGAAGGGCATGTTAATAGTACATGGATCACTGGGGGGTCTGCCAGAGTTTGCTGAAATCCTGCAGATGTGTATTTTGGCAGATTCGTTGGTGTTTATAGTAAAAAAAACTGAGCTCGTGGTACACTGAACACTATGGATCCTTCAAAATTGACCCATCTCCAAAGGAAATTTCTCTTGTTGCACATGAGGATCTGGTGGATTGTTATCCACTTTGTGACTACCAAGTCGGAGCTTCTCGCATGGTTACATTAAAGAGATACATACACTGTTCAGGTAATTTTAATGTCCATGTTGCCGATTTAATTTTTGTGCTGTATAGCAGTACTTCTCAAAGTTTGGTTCTTAAAAATAGTTGGACCAGAACTTAAATCTACTCGGATATGTTTCAAGCCTTGTAAAAATACTAGAAAAAAAATTGTGCTGCAAAATTCTGAATACCACTAAAAAAATGTAACATGTACTGAAGTTTGGGAACCACCTGCTCATGTTCTTGCACTTATTTTTTTAGAGTAACAGTTGGAGATTGAGACATCAGAAATGACAGCCCCAACAAAGCTTCTGATAATCCTGGGGGAGAACAACGCACTCAAGTTAACCCTTCCTTTGGGGATACCAAAGAATGTTAACGAGCTCAAAGCGGAGATTGAAAATCAGTGCGGAGTTTCTGAACAGTTCAGATTGCAGTACATGGACACAGATTTTAATCAGTTCCTTAACATGACATCCACATTTGATCTAAAAGACATGGACAAAATAAAAGTGATTAAAACAGGTGTTCCAGAAACATCCACTGGTAGTAATGAAAGCAGTGTGTCCTCATTTAACTTGGGTAGCCCCTGCTCTGGCCACAACCCTGATTATGACACAGATATACTGTCATCGCCAGAATCCAGGTCATCAAGCTCCTCGAGCTCAGCAAACTCCACGCTGCGATCAGAAGCCTGGCCACTGGACTTTCGCATACCTGAGTTTAGCTTCGATGTAGAGCTGCAATTGACAAAAGGCAACCAGGAATTCCAAGCCAATGGAACACTTTTAACCCTAAAACCAAAGCTCAAGTCTGACATTTTAGAGAGCTTGTCTTCAGAAATTATGAAGTACAAAGCTTACCCTTCAGACAGCAATCTTAGTGATGTTTGCCAAGCTTTGGTTGTAAAGCATCCATGCTTGAAAGAGAAGGGTTCAGAAACTGGATTTTCTGCATGGAAGATCAGTTTGAAGTATAAAATGTCAAACTATCGTGGAAAACTGAAGAACTTAGGGTGTAGTGAGTTGGTCATCAATTCTCTCAAAAGAAGAGGGAACAGTAATGTGCATCCCAACCAAGTCAAGAAACCCAGGAGAGCAGAGGTGAATTTCTGCCCTGATTATCCAGCTGGAGAAACCCGAGAGAGTCAGGAAGAAGAAAGGTTGGTGCTGCTTTCAGAGTTCAAGAAGAAGAACAACAATGAAACCATCAAAGCAAAAATGGCCCAAACCTTTCCTCACCGGAGGCAAGAAATTCTTCAGGACATGCCCTTCGTAGCTGACTTTAAAAGCCGATGGCCAGCTCTTTTTTCTCCACGTGAGGTAACTGAATCAGTTGATCTGCAAATGCACTCCACATGCAATATTTTAAACCCATCACGCTAAACATTTGTTTATTTTACAGATAAATGCTGAATTCCAGCGCATCACTACGATCCCGCTAACATCCACATTTATGGCACAGCTGGACAACAACACAACCAAACTGACCAAAGTCTTCAGAAACAAGGGAGGAACATCTGGACGCAAGATCACAGAAATCATGGCTGCAATTGATGAGGTTTGGAATTAATTTTTTTCAATGCTTCATTCCCTCTTTTAATACATATGATTTTGTTGTCTCCTTCTATTGTAAGGTAAAGTTTAATGTTGGTATTATGGGATTGTTTATTCTTTGTCCTTTTCATGATAGTGTTGTCACAGTAATAAAGTTTTAAGTTGATTTGGATACTTTATAAAAAAAATTGCCAGAATTAAAAGCTGTTTTTACAGGACAGTAGCGTTTCCAAAACGGGATTTGCCGCGGCTCCCTGGGGAGAATTTTGGCATTTACAGTAGAAAAGCTGAAGCTAGAATAAACTGCCATCAGGCACCTTTCAAACCAAGACGGGATAAAGGGAGGTCTCTGAGCTTAGTACTACAACTGTTTTTTCATTTGTCCTTGCAAAACCTCCTGTTCAAGTCCTCCAAACACACCCACGTCACCCTGCTTCTCTTCCAGCGTCACTGGCTGCTGGTCAACTTCAAGGTTCATTTCAAGATCCTGGTTCTGGTCCTTAGGGCCTTACATGGACAAGCACCATCATACAATGGAGATCTTCTCAGTCCCAACACCCCCAGCAGGTCCCTGAGGTCCAGTGATCAAAGCCTGGTAGTGCACAACAGTCTAAAGACCAAAAGTGACAGATCATTGCTGCTGTGGCCCCCAAACTCTGGAACTCTCCTCCTAAGCCTTAGATCAGTGGACTCAGTGGTTTACTTTAAAAAAAAAATCCTCTGTTCAGGCTGGCTTTGGTGTGACCTCTTGTTCATCCTCTTCCTCACTGGATTCTTCATGCTGCTGTTTTTGGTCGGGTTTCTGTTTTTTTTGGGATCCTGTGGTTACCTTTTTTTGCTCGTCACATTTTTTCAAATGATAATGTTCCTTCTTTCCTTAATTTTTTTTATTTTAAATTTTGTTGTTCTTCTGTAGTGTGTCATGGACTTTTTTTCTCAAAGCATTATATACATTTATTTTGCTGAAGTTAACTGAAAATGTCTTTAAAGTTTAGCTAAGTAAAATTTGCTTTTATGTTTTACAGAACGACACAGTTGCAATGAGAAGAGTGTGTACGCTGAAAGGACTTGCAGTCTACCTCAATGAAGATCCGAACAGCTTGATCAAAGAATATCAGGCAAGTAATCAAATAGAAACAATTTCCAGTAATAAAAATTTAACTGACGGTAATTTTTCCTCACACACATTCATTAGATTATAACAAAAAGTTAAAATTAGAACATTATTGGATATATAAAAGCACAAGCTTATGCGGGAGTGACCCTTGCCATTACAGTTGGGGTGTAATGTGGGCTGAGTGTACTGTCTTTCTGCTTTGTTGTTCTGCCGTGTACTCAGATGATGGACCAACACCTCTCATCTCGCTCTGAGCTGTCTACTGTTTTGCAGCTTAAAGGGATATTCCACCCCAAAGTGAAAATTGGTCTATTACCATATTACCCAGAGTAAGATAAGTGAGAAAAAATAATTTTGTAACCAGTGCAATAATTCTCCTGATCCGGCAGCAGTCTATTTGCTTTTGCCTAGCATTTAAAAAATGGAGTGAATGGGAACTATAAGCATTTTGGTTGCAAATGACTCTTTAATGGTACGAATTATTCCTGGTGAGCTCAATAATCATGTCGACTTTAAATGAAAAGTAATAAGTAACTTGAAGGATTTGGAGGAGTAGATTTAGACTTGGGAATACATTATGGTTACCACATACAACACTGTAAGCCGCCGCTGCATGGTGCATGGATATTCGAATATGTGTTTATTTATGGAAACCAGAGGCTTTTTCAACCACTGTTGTTGTATCCAAGTGCTATGCCATGGCGGGTTACAGGGTGCTTTGGCGTAACCGTAATGTAGGCCCAAGTCTAAATCGCCTCCTCCTGCAAATCCGTCGTGTTACTTTTTACTTTTCATTTGCAGTCGACATGATTATTGAGCTCACCAGGAACAATGGGTATAAGATCAGAAATGTACTGTGCTGGTTACAAAATGCTTTTTTCTCACTTATCTAACTCTTGGCAATTTATGGTAATAGACAAATTTCCACTTTGGGTGGAATATCCCTTTAATTGATATGAAACCCTGCAACTTGTATTATTATGTTTATTTACTTATTAATTTTTTTAGGATGTGGACTTCCATGAGGCCGAAAGTGAAATGGAGAAGACGCTCATTGGCATCTACGTCATCAAAACAGAAGGAGAGCGTGACCTTGACCCGGCAGAAGACATTGGTATCATAATTGAGGGTGTCGCTGTGCTCAGAGATCTTCCTGATGTTGCCACTGCTGTTGTGTTGTTGTTCGGCCTGATCTACACTTTAAACATGAGCTACCCATCCAACCTCAGGTACACTTTTGAGTTTTTTCAGAAAGTACTGATGGGACTTGATGCTAAGAAGCTATCAAACAAAGTTCAAGTGCTCAGAAACAAACTCCTTGAATAAAGAGGAGGAAGCGGGAGGCCCTTATTGCTTAACTTAGTTTGAATGCTTTACGTTCAGGTATAGTTAAGTTGTTCATAAACACTTTTTTTCATTGTCAGTACTGTTTCTTGGGAACATTCACCAGTTTTAGAGAACAATAATGTTCATTTGCATTTTAGCAAAATACTGTTACTTAAAAAATTGGTGTTGCACTTCTTCTACTGCTACTTGACAACATACAGAAAATGACAGACATTTTAAAAAGTTCTAGCGGTTAGGCCGCTGTGATTTGATATTTCAAAGAATGTGACATTTGGCAGCTGTCTGCAACTTGGGATGTAACCATAACTTGAAAAACTGAGTAGCACTGTTTTACAGTACAGTTTTTGAACAAAACAGCCAATTTTCACTGTTTTAAATGAGTTTAGTTTGCTCTTTCATGCTTATCAGTGTTTGAAAATAATTCCTGAAACGTCCTGTAAAATGTAGGATTTTTTTTGATAATTTGGATGCTTTCTGGACCAGTTGAAAGACAAGTTGGTTAGCACTTCACTGATCTTTGAAGTAAAATATTGTTTTATGCACAAAGTATTTAGTTAAAGTTGTAACAAGTTGTCTGCATTGATTGCACTTTGTGTTAAGCTACGGCTCTACAGTCTTTTCGGTCTGTCAACAAGTATTTAATATGCACTGAATGTGCTTAGTAAAGACAGGACTTTGTTGGATCATTTTTTTTTAATCATTTTAGTTTGACGACAAGTTGGTTAGCACTTTATACTGATCTACATTTTCTGCACAAAATATTCACTTGGAATTTGTAACAAGTTGCATTGATTGCACTTTGTGTTAAGCTGTTGTGCTTGGAAAAAAGTATTTTATATGCACTGAATGTGCTTATTAAAGGCAGGATTGTGTTTGATAATTTGGGTGCTGTCTTCATTTCTTCCTAAAAGATCTCCCTAAGATTTACTTAAAAATGTTATGTCAAGTGGTTCCACATAACTGCTTTAAGTAACTTTTAAGAAACTTTGCTATTTTGTATGGAAGTAACCAGTGTAAATGATTTATTTGTAATTGTATTGAATAGAAATTACTTAACAATTTTATATAATTCAAAAGTAACAAAGTTATGTAGCAGCTACATAACAGTTTTACAAAGATACTACCTAACCAGGTTATGTCCTTCTAAAGCAGAAAAGTTATGTACCAGCTAAGTAACAGTATTACAAAGATATTGCCTAAACAAGTTATGTAGGCTTAAAGCAACAAAGATAAGTATCAGCTAAGCATTGCAATTAAGTTACATTTAGCCAATACACTTACGTAAATCTAACTTAACAGTATTGAGTTCAAACTAAGTAACAACATTTCTTAAAAGTTACTTAAAGCAGTTGTGTGGAACCACTTGACATAACTTTTTTAAGTAAATCTAATGTTTTATTTTTTTGAGTGTAGCTTACTCTTCTGCCACACCAACATGAAGCACGTCCTCCTTCACAACATCAACAAACCTTCTCTGAAGTCTTCCTCGTTATCTCCTGTCTGGCAGGTCCATCTTCAACAACCTTTGTCAAATATATCCACTATCACTGAACACCTGTCCCTCTGATATAGTCATCTTTAACCCGTTCCACCTGGTGAATGTATATCTTAATGTCTTTCTTTTTGCCATTACCACTGTCTCCAAACCAATACATCCCAGCATGTCTTGTATAGTCTTGTAAACCTTCCCTTTCACTCTTGCTGCTATCCTTCTGTCACAAATCACACCTGGTGCTCATTTCCACCCATTCCACACCCTTCCTGCTCTCACTTCTTCACCTTTGTTGTGCATTGTCTGTTACTTTGGATAGTTAACCCCATCCAAACCAAGAGATTTAAACTTCTTGTATCTGCAGCTTTCCACCTGCCTCCCTCTTATTCAAACATATATGCGCTGTGGTAGGAACAAAAGCTTTTTCTGGTAAAATGGCAAAGGGTGGAGAAACCAGAATTCTTGGGAGCGAGAAAAACAAAAAAAGAAACCCATTGCCAAAGGAAGCAAAGAGAGCTTGCCTCAGAAAGTTGATTAATGGTGAGAGGTCTGGGGTGTGAGCAACAATCATTTGGCATTTTTTTTGCTAGTAGTTAAGTAGACTAAGTACCAAAACATACTTAGAAGCATGTGTAATACAAAGGAAAGCGATATGGTGTCTTTGACAGTGCAGTAGGTCGTTGAGGGTTGGGGAAGCCACTTTAAAATCACCTTAGAACAAGAGTTAATTTCTTGCCTGATAAAACTGGACAAAAAGCTTTCAGAAGGTATCTGAAGTTTTTTTTATTCTACACAAAGACAATGCTCTAACTCCCAATCCAACGAACCCTAAGTCCCTCCTCATGGGTGGGGTGGGTACCTTGCATGGCAGCCATTGGACCATGTGTGTGAATGGGTGAGTGAGAGTCAAATTCTAAAGGCATGACTCTTCCAATATTCAGTTTGATACAAGCTGCTTTGCACTCTTGCATTATTTTAAATATCTATTAATACAGCAACGTGTTGCAGATTCTGTGAAGAACATCTGTGAACTTGCTTAGAAAATAAATAACTCCCTATTAAAATCAATACTTTTTTGAAAAGGATCAGCGTTTGTATATGTGAACGGAGACTTGTCACATCTGTCATTCCTCCAGTTCCTGCTGAAGCAAAAAGTCTTCCTGCACAGGCCCCCTGCTCAGCAACACTGAGATCTACATTTAATGAAACAGTGATGATATCTCTGTGCTTTGGCTGGCTTGCTTTGGGAGCAGGCCTCCACACAAAACCCCATCCTGCTCTAACCACAGTCATTCAGATTAGAATACCAATGTGGAAGGGAAGAAAGACATAAAAAAGTTAAATTAAAGAGTTGTAGCTGAATTTGCTCTACGGCAAAAAAGCAGTCTCACAGGCATCAATCCTGTTGCTTATGTTTCCATGTTAATTATAAATTAATGTGACTTTTTATATCCTTTTTTAATCTGTTGAAGGTCATTCAGTTCAGTCTAATTTTTTAAATAAATCTTAACACTCACCGAAAGCTACTTTATGTTGCAATGTAAAGGCTCTATAGTAACTGAGGGAAAACCCCAACAGTCAAATGACCTCCTATGAGCAGATGGCAACAGTGCGGTAGAAAAAAACCTCCAGCAGAACCAGGCTCAGGAAGGCTGGGGAGAGGAAGTCCGGAGAACAGAACCACTGTGAATAATAACTAACTGGTTAATGTACGAGCCAAAGATGATTATGCATATGATGGATTCTGAGTCTAATATTGCTTTGTTTGAGTCTGCCCCATCTAGTGGCTGGAAGTGGTGTGCAATGGACATAAAGGCAATTGATGCTACCTGGAAACAGTCTTTGACCTCACATCCTTAGGTCTCTACAGACACGGTTCTTGATTTCAGACAATCCTTAGTAACCTTTGAATTCAGTTTACTTTGAAAATAATGGATAATGCATTTATTTATTGCATAAAATAAATACTGCTTTATACTGGCAACAGCTCTGCTCTGTGGACCTTGGATTATTTTGGATGTGAAGAGTCAGACATTTGCTCAGACACTACCAGTAGTTGTCAAAAGGACTTTAAATTATCACTGCAGTTAAACACAGAGTGGAGTACAAACAAAAAAGGAAAGTGAAGAAAAACTGGTGAGGGCCTCCTACACTGTTCCAAAAAATAGTAATGTCAAAGTATCTTACTGTATATTTTACAGTTTTGTACTGTCTTTCTAGAATATCATTAAAGTTACGTAAATAGACTGTGACTTCACATTTCAA
This sequence comes from Rhamphochromis longiceps, assembly GCF_057381845.1. Classification (NCBI taxonomy): domain Eukaryota; kingdom Metazoa; phylum Chordata; class Actinopteri; order Cichliformes; family Cichlidae; genus Rhamphochromis; species Rhamphochromis longiceps. The sequence goes on along the minus strand of NC_140564.1, from coordinate 11,007,693 downwards.
ATGTAAATTAACATTAAATCACTGTAATGTAATACAACATAATTGTCATGATTATTAAATGTATCTGTCTGTGCATATGCATATTTAGATTGTTAAAATACATTCACAAATGTATCATGATCTCACAAATATCTGTCCGTTATTTGAAAGATTGAACTGTTGAATTCAAATGTAATGCTATGGAAAAGTATATAACATGATTCCTATAAGCTTGTGTTTCATCATATAAGTATTATTATCATTGCTATTTGGGGCGATCATGGCTCAAGAGTTGGCAGTTCGCCTTGTGATCAGAAGGTTGCCGGTTCAAGCTCCGGCTCGGACACTCTCGGTGTTGTGTCCGTGGTCAAGACTCTTCACCTACTGGTGATTGCCAGAGGGGCCGATGGTGCGATCTGTCAGTCTGTCCCAGGGCATGCAATCCATTATTATTGAAACCAACTGTTAACTGTATATTTCTGTACATTTACGTATTATGATTCATATTGCCACATTCATTGACCTTGTTTATAGGTAATTTCATTGTTTGATCACGTAAAAATGTTCCTAATTTAATGTCTAAACGCACTTGGAAAAGGCAGAATCCCATGTAAAATTAGCGCAACAAACTCTATTTTCATTACTGAAACTAAATGTATTTTCATGAGAAAGTTATTTTCTGTTATTTTACGGTAGTATTTTGGCTCCCCAGCTGCTGGAATATTACCATTTTTTTAAGATTTTTTTTTTAACAGTGTAGACCTATTGCAGCATAATTAAAGGAGGATTCAGGGTCACCTGATCCAGCCCTCATAAAGATCCTATTCTGCCTCCCATTTTACTTTTAAATACCCTAGGAACAAAAGTAAGCAGCAGTCTGAGACTAAAGAGCTTTACTGGAGTCATATGGTACTATCAGGTGTTTCAGATAATATGGAGCCAAATTATTTAAGATTTTGTTTCTTAAGAAAAGTATTTTAAATTCCATTCTGGATTTGAAGAGGAACAAAATAAATATGGGAAAAATATGCTCTGTTTTTCTAGTTCCTCTTTGTAGCATTTTAAACCAACTGAAGGCTTTTCAGGGAGCTTTTAGGACAACCCGATAATAATGAATTGAAATAGTTGAGCCCAGAAGTAATAAATGCATGAACTCATTTTTCAGCATCACTCTGAGGCAGGATGTTTCTAATTTTAGAGATAATTGACAAAAGCAGGTGAGCAGTCCTACATATTTGTTTAATATGGGTATTGGAAACCATATACGGGGCAAAAGATGATTCGGAGATTCCTCACAGTGTTGCTGGAAGCCAAGGTATTGCCATACAAAGTAAGTAAGCAAGTCTGGTTAGACACCATGTGCTTACGTGGGTTCTCTTCCTGTAACCTTCCTCCCAAAGTCCAAAAACATGCAATTAGTGGGGTTAGCTTAATTGGTGAATCAAAATAGTTGTGTGAAAAATAATATATAAGTAAATGAAAATTCATAAAAATACCTCCGATTTCAGAACTGACGATGGAGTGTGTATAAGCTGGCTTGATAAGCTGTACAACATCTTTAAGCCCTCTTAACTAACTAAGTTTGTGGTCAACATTAATACAAAGCTACAACGACTTATTCTCTGACATACGTTGTACGTACCCATAGCTGGACTGGCGGCCGATGGTGATTTTTCGTTTTTATGGGCCGATGATTTTTTCTTTTTTTTGCAACGGTATAAACAATGAAAGGTGGTGGATTGGCCAGATGCTGGTCGAGGTGTAAAAATAACTCAGTAACTCTCCCCCTCCCTCTCCTGTTGCTACTTCAATCATGAAACTGATCAATGATTATCAGTTTCATGATTCTCTCTTGCTTGTTTATCGCCCACTTTGCGCCAGAAAGAGGAAACCAGCGGATGTTGCGCTAAACAACAGCAGCACGTTTAAGCTTGGTCAGCTGTTCATAGAATTTATTTAATATTAATTTCTAGTATCAACAGTAAAGCTGCTGCTCATGATATCGGTTTGAATATGTGGTGAGAGGGAAACATGAAGATGAAACCAGGAGATGTCCTTACTGAATCATCAGCGCTGAATAGGTGATGGAGAAACAGGTTTACCTTTTAGGTGAAAGGAATGAGTTGAAGGGAAGTTATGAACTGTTTCTGAGAGACAAATAACACCAGGATCCTTTTCTAAGTAGCTGACAGCTGGTAACTGTGCAGGGGCGGGTCTAGCAAAGTGTTGCCAGGGGGCCAAGTAGGGCATTAACAGGGAGAGGGGGGCACAAAGAAATACTTTTCTTTCTTATTCCCATTTAAAAATATGGAGCTTTTATTAAATAATTATCTGAATCTTACAACCAAATTTTTTTTATTTGATGTAAAATGCATAGAAATCATATATATACCAACAAGACTGTACATCACTGTCACCACAGTGTTTGTTTTCATTCAAAGGCTTTATGGCTTTAATACCTGGTGGGCCGGTCTCTAGTCAAAATGCCCGCGACGATTTTTTGTCCCAGTCCAGTCCTGTACGTACCTCACTGTGAATCGTCACTTGTTACAAATGGGAACCATGAAATAGTTGTTTGCTTTCAGCTTTCATCAGTTTCATTTTTATTTAATAAACATTAACTGCTCCTCTTGCTTTAAAAAAGATTAAGACTTTTCCTGAACATGTGCTTGCACACTTGGCGCCCACAGGAATAGTTCATCGAATTCTTTTATTGTGGTAAGTTAGTCATCAACAGTGAAAAGTAATTATTTTTTTTCATCCCGGGACGTCCCTTGGCTCTGATCTGGCTGCTGAGGCACCAAACATAAAATCATTAATACTTTAAAATTGCGTTATATGCTAGTTTATGTTCAATTTCAAGCCAGATAGCAAACAGAAAACTGTTACTGCCAATTATCTTTTGTTTTTTTAAATGTATCCAAACATGTGGATTTCTTTTACTTTCAAGTTACACATTCCTAATACTTAATTTGCCTTTGGGACAAAAGTTTATATCGCTAATTTTCATTTAGAGTCTTTTATAACAATTTTTTTAAGTTAATCCGATAAACATGTGGTGTGCTGTTGACCACATACTGAAACGATGTGAATGCCATTGCGTCATTTGTATGTGTCTGCTTGTGTGTGTGTGTGTGTGTGATGATGTACTTCTACTTTTGTGTACTTGTGTGCATAAATGTTGGGGTCGTACAAGCCCATTGTTTTGTCTGTGTATGTGTGTGTGCTGCTGATGTAAAACAAGCCAGCTGTGGTACCATGTTCAGGCTTGATTTGCAACATCTGGACTCATCACCTCATGAGCTTTCACATTGTCAGAGCCTTCCTCTAGCATACTGATCATTTAAATCCATTCTAAGCTTCTCTGAGGAGAGTTTGTCTCACAAAGCTCTGCGTGATTGTGTCCATGACTCGTAACCTCAGTCTAAATAAAACTCAGATGGAAGTCTGCAGATCTGTTGTTGTGAATCACTTGTTACTTCTACGTTACTTACTTAAAAACAACAACTGGCTTGTGAGGTTTGGATTTCTCCAACTGCTTTTGAGATCTGGCAGGTTCTGGGTAGTAAATGACTTGACCGTCACTTTGCAAAATTGCAACCAATACATGACCTCCGCATTAAAGCCAGTAGTGAAACTGTAGATGCACTTAAAACATCAGGCTCTGATAGTTTTTCAACTGAGATGTTGCCAGTTCAATTATTCTACACTACTTGCTTTAGGAAGTTGCAGTGCCCCACAAAATGGTTTATGTTACAAAAACAATTATTTCAAAATGTGTTTAAAAGAAAATGAAATTGATAGTCACACCGCTTATTGCTCAGAATGTCGACTTTAACACTCTCCAACCCTACAGCCTAGTCCAAAATGTTTATAGCCTCGGTAATAGCTCTGCAAGATTTACTTCTAGCAGTTTGCAGTGAACACAAAGGTTACTTCCTTTTTTTTCTTTACAATGCCATAGTATTTACTTGGACCTGTCTTCTTCTGCAGCCCCTACTGGGTAGCATTACATGTGGCAAAAGGAAATTTCTCAGTCTGATTTCCTGCCATCAAAAATGTCTCAGTATGCCCTCACAGAGCAACATACCGAACACAACATGGGGTGGAGGGGATGGTGCACTTACAGGTCATTCTTTTATCAGGTGACTTTTGACTGGTGCTGTGCGATACAGCATATTTTGGTACCGATACCAAGTAAATTCTGGGCAGTATTGCCGATACCAAGGGAGCTTATGCAGGGCAGCAATGTGTAATGATTTATGAGCTGAATTACTTTAGTCAGGGTCTGTTGTTTGAATGTGCTATAGGCTATAAAGATACAGATAAAGGTTCCAACATTTTTCATAGTGCATGTTTGAGGTATATTCTTTAGTGAAAAAAATGATACAAAAAATTAATTTGACACAATTTAGTGCGATACACACTGGACTCTGAGGATAGAAACAAAGTATTGATCCAGCTGTGCTTTTGACTATTTTGGTGACTTCTGAACTAAAGAGAGGTAGAAATACTCTAAGTGCAAGTGTTGTGACTGACCTGTTTTGCACTAGCAAGCATACCAAACTTTATACAAGAGAACTTAAACAAAAAAAGCAAGTAATAGAGGCATTGTTTTAGTTTTGTCTTAGTGATTCAAGATTCAAGATTGATCACTAACGTCTGAGAACGGAAACAATGTTTTTATGTTATTGGTAAATTTCAGTGTAGTTTAGAGTTCAGAGCTTTTTTGAAAGCTCTTTAGCAAGTTATATTTCTGCTTTTACTTGGCTAAAAAATATACTAAAAATTAGTGATTTCAGCTTCTTTCTCTCCTCTGGATGAGCACATATAATTTGAAGTGGATTCCTGTGCTGTGAGCTCTTATTTGTGTTATGTATGTTGATTCACCTTTCGAGCCAGTCTTTTGGACCACGACATGTTACTCAGTTACTCTTTAAATATGTAGATAACAAAAACGAGCCGGTATTATGACTACAATCTAAAAACCGCTGCGGGGGGAGAGCAATCCCGTACAGCAGAACGCTGCTGCAGGATTGCTCTCCCCCCGCTTCAGGACACCTACACCAGGAGATGCCGGACTAGAGCAGCGCAGATACTGAAGGACCCGTCCCATCCTGGCAACAAACTGTTCCAACTTCTGCAATCTGGTAGAAGGTTCCGCATCTTCCGGGCAAGGACAGAGAGACTCAAGAGGAGCTTCTATCCCCAAGCCATCCGTGCCCTAAACACACACACCCGCCCGCTCACATCATCTATAATTGACTGAGACAGGACTCTCTTCCAGACACTCTAAACCAACCATATTAATGTACAGAATCCACCTGCTTGCTGCTACTACTGCACATTCACCCAGTGTATATACTATATGTATGTATATATATATATATAATGTTCTTCCTCTACACCCCCCCCTAATTTTTGCACATGTCGAGGAGCGTGTCAGGCTACATTTCACTGTGTGTTATACTTGTATAACTATGCATGTGACAAATAAAGAACCTTGAACCTTGAACCTTGAAAACAATGTGCTGTCATCCAAAAGAAAAACAGATATAAAACAACAGAGATAAAACTGAGTAATAGAAAATATAAACTGTTACTAAAAAAGAAGTTGAAATTATTAAAAGATCTGCAGGTTTTCAGGGGTTTTTTTTTGTTTGTTTTGGTGGCAACTACTGACTTACTAATATTCAAAGGACAAATCTATCCAGTTTAGCATTAGCTTCCTGTGTGCCAATTAGATTTCAAGCCAGTGACCATATCCATAATTTTAGACAAATAGGGTGAATCCACAGAGTCCTAATTACAGAGGATGGCACATTCTTTTCTTAAGCTGCCTGAAATTTGTGGCAGCAAAGATTCAGGCAGAAACTATGGTTTTATATTTACGCGGAACCTTTGCCAAATGTTGCTTTAATGCCTGCTCTGTACAACTCAGGAACCATACTAAACCCCAGTTTGTTCACTTCTCTTGAACTTGGAGCCATGAGCTGAGCTGCTCATCGCACCACTGAGGCTCATAATTAAAAATCTCCAGTTACTTCCTCCTTACCTCTGCTGACCCTGGCCTCGTGGCTCAGCGTACCCGAGACCAGTGAGCCGCCTCTGGGGAGCCACGGGAGGAACTTGGCCTGGACATTGGATGGAGACTGGACAACGTTTGGAAGTAATGGGGATGTTGACTCAAGGGTGACGAGGGTGGGCGGACGTGACCACTGAAGAAGAGCCTGCCAGGTAAACACTGTGCAATCACGAGGCCAGATTAACCTTGCTTCTGATGCCAGCGTGCAGGCCGTGTTTCTACGGTTTTCAAATGCTGGAGACATTTGTGGATTTCTGAATGCAACTGACTAGGAGAAGGGAAAATAAAAATGGACACGAAACAGATGAGACTGGGAAGAAGAGAGAGCGAAATGGAGACGGCAACACACTGAAAGCGGTCATGTTTCTGTCTCTGGGGCTGTTATTAAAGCAGCATCTGGAATGCAGGAATGTCCGCTGACGTCTTTCTCATCAGGTAGGGTACGAGACGGGGAGGCGAGAGTGTCAGCTTGTTTCAGGAAGGAACTGATACTGCAGGGCCATCTGAGGATTCAAATATTGCCACTTGGGGGAAAGAGGGGAAGACAGAGGTATCGGTTTCACGAAGAATGAAACAGATCCACAGCGAGGGAATGACAAAGCAGCTGAAAAACCGGTTTGTATTAAACCGTGATAGAATAACGCCTAAATCCTTCACGGCGAATGGTCCAAGGCTAAAGGTAACACTGGGCCCCCTGTCATTGGGACCCCCTCCTCGAGTACCAACCCACTGTGGTGAGTGAGCGGTGGAACGGCAGAGGGCCATACATACAGTACACGCTCTGTCTATCTCATAGGCTCTTTCAGCCTTGTGGTTTGGCAGGTCGAGCAACGATGTAGGTGGCTTCGAGTGAAGATACGGAGACCCATGTGTGTTGAGCTTAAGTATTCAATTTACCTCTGCCATTAGGACACATTACACATTGAGTCTGTGTGTGGAGTGGGTGCGAGTGTTGGCTTATTGCAGCTAATCCCTCACTTTTAGCCTGCACTTGGCATTGTGTAGCACCTTTTATTTGTCATGCAATTCAAGTTTTAGAGTCTAATCGGGAAGTTGAGACTTAAGCTTCTGCAAACAGTGGAGAAAAGCAGCCAGTATCGCGGCTCGCCCAGCGAAGAGGAACCTCTTATTCCAGTAATGGGGGGTACTGCTCAGTTACCTACACCGAGGTATTCCCAAGAGCCTGGCCAAACATATATCAGCACTGTTTCATATCAAAGACCTTTATTTTGGCAAATGCTGATGTTTGCTTGGAGTGAGCACTTTTTAATGAATTCACTTGGTTCTGTACATAGTGTTAATGCACTATGTACATTTTAGCAAAAACACAAGCTAAAACCTTTTGACGTCTGTCTGGGTAATATGGGCTTATGGGAAGCTTAGACAACTTCCCATAAGACAACATAGACCCATGCAGGGTTTCGTCGCACAAATGCCCTTTGTGGGACGCGCAGAAATGCTCCCCTAAAAGAAAAGGATCTCAGAAATAAGGTCAAGGTTTAGCTACTGGTTTATAAAAATATCACTACTACCAACTGTCCTCAAAGGGATTAATTGATGTGCCATGTGTTTATGACGGTTAGCGGTCACATAGGTAACATTTTGAACCACTGAATGTGATAAAACAGACACAAAAAGTATTCTCTTTTTAATTTATCCCAGTTCCTAATGTTGTAACCCAATTCTTCTGTCCAGCTATGGAGCAAATCATTGTCACTAGCTGTTCCTGTCCTACGTATACGTGATTAGTCACACATTCACTTGATACTCCTACAATTAAGTGCTGAAGTAAGTCACTTAATAAATCTTATCCTTAACATTCAATAATCATTTTTTTCCATCTAAGCAGCGCTCACAAGTGCAAGTTTAACAAAATGCAGGCCCTACTAGTAAGACACGCTATTTTTATATAGGCTTTATTTTTAGCCTATGTAATCATCTTTATTACAGCTGAGCTATCTGCAGTACCAACAAAGAAAGACCTGGCTTCTACTGTACTGATCTGACTCTGTGTTTCCTCTGTTCCTTGTGATTAAGTTAAGTAGCAGAGCTCCGACTCTGCTCTGGGCCCACGCGCGGCTCGTCCTACGCTGAAGCGCTGCGCTACTCTTCGGTGTGCCTTTTATTCTGTCCTGTGCTCCGATGCCGGCTCCTCGCTAGGTGCCAAGTGATTTTTATCACTGGGAAAACAGTCTCCTTCCAATCTCAGCCCTCTTAGGACCATATGAATACACTTTACACTCACACGAAGGAAAACAGGTAACTTGAGATCAGGCTTGGGGCAAGAGCAAGAGTCTGCAGGTAAAAGAGCTGCAGTGTGTCTGAGTGAGTATGTGCTGGATGTGTTGACGCTCATGAATACCGTTATAACACAAATATATGTGCTTTCATTTTAAACCAGTGCAGTTTGCATCTTGGCACAGTGGATGAGCAGCAGAGGTGACATAAAGCAAAGAGAGGAACTGCTTTTTATGTGAAGCATTATTTATCCAGGAAGAGTCCAGTGGGCAAATTCGAGTATTTTTCCAGTGATTCCATGAACATTCATGGGCGCTACCATCCTAGCCACAGTGTTCTGCTGCCAACCATTCCTCAGCAGTCAAACGAGGCCTCTAAAATTTCATTAATTTATTGTCTAAATGAATTCATCTCTGTATCTGCGTTGCTATCTCAACAGCTGTTTATCTGATCCAGACTTCAAACTTGGCTTATGAATTGCCAGAGATAGTACCACCACTCGTATTATTATCACATCAATGCTAGAGTGATAGGAAGGATCATTTGTTTCTATCAGGACAGTATGTAGCCCAAAGTATTGTGTTAAACAATGATTTACCTCAAACTTATACTAAGAAAAATGTCTGAACGTTTTTGTATTAACTGTCACATCTTGTTTTTTATAGCCTATAGCATATTTAAACATCAGAAGTTGATCCAAAGTATTTGAAGGCAGGCGCATTTACATTCTAGGTCTCCAAAAAGATCCAGTTTCAAAATACATGAGAAGTTGAAAGGTTGTTTTGTTGTGTTGATGATGATTCATCTCATAAATCCTGACACACTGCTCTCCCATACATACAAAAATATCTGTATTGGTATGTGATGCTTGATAATCAGTGGGTGGAGCTTGTCTGAACATCATCAAAAGCATCAACATCCAAGACTTAGCCTAATCACATGGCAGGATGTCAGACAGTGACTCTCATTCTCCTTCTAGAGTTTCTTCACCTCCTGCTGCCACTGGTTCAACCTTGCTGACATAATATGTCTCTCTAAAGAGGCCTTGTTGTTTTTCTGCCAGCTTGGTGCGCTTCTGCTCGCAGAGGCACTCTTTGGCCCCTCTACCCTTCTCCTGCATTCTAAGCTCTGTTTAAAATTCACAGACTTTAGCCTCATTTTGTGCGTTGGTTGGCTGGACCTGGTCAGGCTCCTTGTTAAACTCCATATCCCTGATCTACAAAGGGAACCTGCGCATCAGAGAAGTTCTTGCACATCACGCTGTGGTTTATAGCCTGTCTTTCAATCATGACACTGGTGTATAGAAGCAGCTTTTTGTAGAAGAGGTTTAGTAGTAGATTTGTGTCTCTAGCAGACCACTTTATCAACAGGTTTGACACTTATCAAGCTAGGCAAATATCCACGTGTTGGTGTTGTTCCTGCGTCATGTTGTTGTGTACATGCTGTGATGTCCTAGCTTAGAAAAAATGCTCCTTTTTATATGAAACTCTCTTCTAGAACAAATGGTCAGTTTTTCAAACGTTTTCTTTATTCATTTATACAACGTAATAAGTATATTATTAAGTTATGTTTGGTTTTAGCCAAATTTATGTTCTTCATGTTGGTTTGCTAGTGATTAATTTCAGTGGCATTAGCTTACGTTTGACTAATGCTAACTGAATGCTAAGAAAGTCACTTATAAAGTCAGTTACGAGGATGATCCTGGAACCAAATTATTACGATGTAAGACCAACATGAGGGTATCTGATACCCTCATGTATCAGATTGAGCGAACAACACAAACATACAGAGATTTCTTTTTTAATTAAAGAGCTCTTCGTTCCTTACTGCTAGAAACATACCCGCAGTTCAAAGTTCAGCTTTTCAATACCAAACATAAGACATTTGTCTCCGTTAAATGCTATAAAACAAACAATCTCGTCATTTTCAGGGGTGGTTTCCCCAGTTTGTTTTAATATCATAATGACTCCTTTTGGAAGGTAGCCACCACATTAACATGGACATTTTGTGCCCTCAAACAACAATCTGGAGTCATACCCATAAGAGTTTATAACCTAAACCTGAAGGCAAGGCAAGGTGTGTCAAGAGGTCCTCTCCTCATCAGCTTCTGTTTATTTAATTTCAGATTTTCCTTTTTTAACACACATGTACATACACTAAATCCCCCATAAGTCATAAGTCTCCATCCCTCCTCCGCTCCATGCTTCCCGCCTTCTTTCAGCGGCACTGTTTATTTTAGATTTTTGGAGGAAAAACCTACAGTTAAATGAAAACAAAGGTAGCGTCACACTCATAATATTTGGAGTGGAGAGCAATTTATTTTCCTTTTATTAAATGCTGATTAATATGCAGTGTTGGGGAGACTAATACCGCAGGTTTCATTTCCCCAGTATCCTGTGCTGCGCTGTCTCTGCCTCAGAGGTGGACCCAGCTGCGAGTGAGCTGTGAGCTGGAGATATGGAAATCTGGTCTGAATTAAAAGAAATAAACTCCTTTCTCGCTGTTGCCGTTTTCCTGTCTCCTCTTCAGCCATCCTTTTTTTCTCTCTTTCTTTTCTGAGCTTGTAACTGTCAGGGTGAAGTTTGTTTTGGGGCCGGTGTTAATGTGGATGCCGGGAATGCCCAAACCCTAATTGCTCTGGTTAAATATTCGTGTGTATGTGTATTTATGTGTGTGTGGGGATTCCTTTTAATTAACAGTGAGCATGCATCATCATGGCAGGTGAGGAAGTGAAGCCAGACAGTAACACTGCTGCCTCAGCAGCAGTATCTCAGACCACATTCTTCGTGTTTGGAGCAGTGGCACACTATTTTGTGTTAGATACATCGAGATCAATGTGAGGCCATGCTGTAGCCACCATGCATAAGCATACCTGGAGGTTTTAGCTCCATCCTCCCTTTTGCAAAGAGTAAAAGGGCAAAGTAGAAAACCTGGACACAAAATGACTATTTTAAATTTTTTGTTTTAAAAATAGGCAGCCTTCATTATTTGCTGAAGGTTGCCAACTGGCTGCAAATATTTGCTATTTCTCATCTAAAACTCATTTATCATTAAGAGTAAATCCCACATTAGACTGATAAACTGTAATTTTCTGACGATATATTGGTTCATCTCCAAGTTTTCATGAACATTTGACAAAGATGAACAAAGATGACAAATCCTAACTGCAAAAAAAAAAAGTTCTATAAAAGCTGCTCACCTATAAACGTATAACTAGTAAGAAAATGTTTACCTTTGTTATTGATCCTATGAGAATAGAGTTTAAATGGGTGATCCAATCAGAAGCAACTGCGCAGTAAGGTTAGACGCAGACATTTGATCTGCACTGGGAAATAGTACAGCTTTTTCTTTTTTAAAATTTTTTTTTTTGGGGGGGGGTCCCAAGCAGTCCATTTGCCATTGAAACACGACAAAATGTCAATGTTGGGGAGGAAGGCAACACATATCAATACATTTGATGTTTGATATGAAGGAAAAGAAGAGCAACTCCATCCATCCATTCACTTCCACTTGTCCTTATCGGGATCATGGGGGGTTGGGCTGGAGCCTATCCCAGCTACCATTAGACAACCAGATAGGTCGCCAGTCTGACACAGGGCTAACACTGACAGACGGACAACCACACACAGTCACATTCACACCTATGGGCCATTTAGAATCACCAGTTAACCCAAACCGGCCAGATTGTGGAGAGGAACTCAGGACACTTCTTCTGCTGACCATCACACCAACTCTTAGTAATCTAATGATATCCAGTCGACTACAACTAAAAGAATTTAGACACCTAAATTATGAATTAAACTAAATTAAAGTTTGCTGTTAAAACTAACACTGATTTAAATCAATTTTGACTCCTTGAGTCAAATCTTTGGGTTTCGGTCCACCTCCACTGCCATCACATAAACCATACTAGCTGTAAGACTAAGAATGACATTTTATTGAATGAGTTTCTTTAAAACTATTGTGTATTATTTTTAATATACTTACTTGCTACCTTTCCCATACCAACAAGTTTGGTGGACACCAAAGTTCTGGATTCATCAGGATCACCACAGCTCCAAATGAACGATTCTGTGTCTCCTTTAAGTCAATATGTATACTGTATGTGGGCAGCATGGTGGTGCAGTGGTTTGGATTGTCCTTCCTGGTTCCTCACAGATGCCCCGAAAGTATTAAAGTGATTGAGATCAACACAAGGTTAAAGAATAATCTTCCAGATTAAACTTCCACTAGTCTTTGGCAAATTAAGCAGCACAAACTGTCTGTGTGTGCAAAGACAACACAGCAATAATCTCAAAACATACAAAGAATACACTCATGTTTCTTTGTACATTCACGAGCTTGCATGCAACGAACACCTTGGAGATCAGGACCTGGTCGGGAAATATGACTCACGTCGGCTTGAGTAAGCAACGCAGTTCGGCCGTCACGTGAAAGGCTGTCCTGGAACAACTCTGTAACTCTGTTTAAACAGGCCTCCGAGAGATGCCCTCTCATTTCCTGCTGGAAAAGCTGATCAATCAGAGTTCTCATCACCTCGGAGGGGCGAGAAACGGAGATGTCGGTGGATTGGCTCGGGACACAGAGAGGAAGGTGAGATGAGTGAAGAAATGACAGGAGAGAAGGTTTTTTTTGTTGCTGTTTAAAGGTATTTATGTTTAATGAGATCTGAAAGAGACAAAGGCAAGAGTAAAGTAAAAATAGCAATTTTCTGATTTCCACATAATATGACATTATCTTTAGAGCAAACATCTAGTATTATGGAAGGATGAAAAGAGCAGTAAGTATGGAAGAAGACATTGGAGTGCGTGTCCCCTCCCTCCCTCGATTTGTCTTTGCGAGTGTTGAACAAGAGCTGGATGAATTGTGAAACGTTACATCCATATATCACATCCAAAAGCAGGCTGTTCTGCTCTTACGGGTCCTCTCTCCGCTCCTTCCTCCTGCCCAGTACTTAAAACAACACATTGTGCCAGCAGCTCTTGATTTCCACTTCAACACCATGTCGTTTTTCAAGCAAGCTCTATCAGAAGCATTTAGGCTGAACGCAGAGCAGACCCCAGTAGCCAGCTTGCCCCTGCCTTCTCTGACTCAGAGCATGCTCAGCTCCAATTTGTCCAGACATGGGCCAGCGTGTGCGAGTCTGTGTGTGTAGGTGTACTCTGATATGCAGGTGCAGATGAATCACTGAATAAAAACGTTGCCATACTTGTTTTTATGTTGCAGTGTTGCAGCATATAATAACAGTAATAAAGCTGAAAGTCCTAAAAAAAATTTTTACCATCACTATATGTGGGACGGGTATTGAGCTCATTGTTAAGTAAAAGTTCTTGTCCTACTTAAGTAATAATGGAAAAAAATAGAAACAATAATACTGGCTGTTTACAGAATAATATATATTATTTAATTGTAATTGCTATAGAGAGAAATCATTTACTGTAACTAAATGATGATCATAAGTAGCGATATCACCCTATAGTTAGTTGGCACAAGCTGTTTTAGCCTTATGGCTTTTGTCATGGTTATTTTGTTGTTGTTGCTGTTTTTCGGTTGGTTTTTTCTTATTTTTTTGAAACCACAAACATGGGTGGAGAACCAAGTTATCGGCAAACGCTTGAGATCAAATCAGTTTTTGTACCGGAGTATACATTTTTTTTTATTTCTGCTGCTAAGTTTAGTATCTGATGTTGGAAATCTATGGAGGTTATCTCTTTCTTTTGGAGCTACAATCTGAAGTTGCCATTTGAGGAGAAGAATGGGCACTGGCTTCATTTTCAGCTTGATTTACAAGCTGAAAAAGGATCGCTATTTCACCTGCAGGCTGCCAACTGCTAAATGGTATGTTGCATCGCCATTGTGCAATTTTCTTTCTGTTAGAGGCCAAACTGTCATTGTAATTCTTCCACTGCTAAAGTCAGTCAGTTGCTCTGACCTTTTGGTCTAAATTCTGACAAAATGATCTGACAAAGTTTGGGATTGACCACGTTGAAAACAGTTGTGACTAAAGATTTATTTGATTCTTCGTGTCTCGAGCAGGTCAGCATTTGATGCTGCGGTTGAAATGACTAGCTGCTTTCATGCTAGCTGCTGCACACAGGCATCTTCTCTGCAGTAAAGCATTGCGCTTTTACTTGTTAATTTTTCTTATAAGAACTGTACTTGTGTCATATAAACTGTGGAGGCTTTGCTGTATCTTCCTAAACAATGTTTTAAATAAAAGTTCAAACTTATAGCTACGACAATACTGTGGCCTACATTCTCACATAGGATTTGTGTTCTGGACTATAACACTTCAGACTGCCAATCCCTTGTTAACGTGCCACGTCCTGTTGAAAAGAAACAAAAAAAAAACAGCTCTGCACAAAAAATCTGTGAAATGGATCCCCATTATAGCTTCATGTATTATAGCAGACTTTAGTTTTATGAGCTTTTAACAAGTTTCCCAGGGGTCGCAATAATTTCTGTGGTTTATTTTCGGAACATTTACTTTTTCTTTTCCTTAAATGATCAGTATGGGCCTTTTAGCTCTCCGACATGCCTTTTCCTCCATCTCAATCCAGGTTCGCACTCATTCTTTGGGGGCACTTTAGTGTAGTTGGACAGCTTGCAGGCCGAAACCAACGTCAATCCTCAAATTTCCACGATCCCAATTCCAGCTCGTTTCTTAAGGTTATTTCCCCTTGATTGACATTCAGTGTTTAAAGAGCAATATTAAGCAGGAGAGGCATGGAATGGCGACAGGGGGGCAAAATCAAGAGACGAGCTCAAATTGTGGAACACGGGGAGGTTCTGAGCTTCCGATGTGTTTGTCGGAGCATGCCACAACATCATGTCATGTCCTGGAAACAAAACACATAGTCCTCAGTCTCTGAGTGACATTTCATAAAGCCCGAGAGATTAGTCGAAATCACATCCACATGTAGGAAAACAAATGAGAGAAAAGGAGGATGGTGTAAAACATGACTTCCACCCTCAGTTGTGCCCACAAGAGCTCCTACGTATGGTGTTTTTCTTTCACTGGGCAGATAAATCAACCCGAGGGAGGACATCATTGTCCCACATCTTACCGTTTATCCGGTCCAAGTTTCACCCTGCATACTTCTCATCCCATTCTGATATTTCCACTTTCAGCCATCACCCTCTCATTCTAACTCACTTTTTCCACCCCTTTCTCTCATCCTGCAAGTTTTCACATACCTCCGGCTCCCCTCCTCAGCCTGTCCCTCCACCGGTCCACACACCGCGTCATATCGTTATTGTGCAAGTCTGAGCAGTTCGTCTGACAGCCAGAGTGTAACGCTACACCTCTGACCTGGGAGAGTCAGCAGTCTGTAGTTTAAGTTAGAGAAACATTTCTGAGAACTGCTGCGCTTAGTGTTTCGGGGGACAAACGACCTGCACGCCAAAGATGGAGTTAAAAAAAATAAAAAAGGAATTATGGTCCGCATGCATAGTTCAGTTATAGATGAGTGACAAAAAAAGGAAAAAAAGGGAAAAACCTGACTGTTGGAGTGAGGCGATCAGGCGGTTCTGATGACCAGTTTAATTAAATCGCCAAGCACAGAACATTTCTTCTTCTTTCACCTCTGCATTTAATGATTAATCACAACGTGTCTCATCTCCTGTCTTCCTCTCCTCAGCCCCAACCAGAAACGGCAGATGGCTGTCCCTTCCTGAGCCATGCTGGAGGTTTCTTCCTGTTAAAGACAGTTTTTCCTTCCCACTGTCGCCAAGTGTTTGGTCATAGGGGCCATCTGTATCATTGTACAATATAAAGCTCACTGAGGCAACTGTTATTGTGATTTGGTGTTATATAAATAAAATTGAACTGAAATATCTAACCCAGCTTAACACCCTTGGGAAAGCTTGACCCACTGTTAGCAAGATCCCTGCGCCACCAACGTCAAACACAAAATGAGGGCATATCTGTGTGTTTGTATTGGAAGAATTGCATTCCGTCACTCCAGGAGAGTCTTAAAGACTTTTACAATCAAAGCCAAGGTGCACCGAAGCTGTTCTGGCATCGCTTTGTGCCCCAGATCCTTACTAAGACAATTTATGCTGGCTTTTGTTTTTCCATTAATTTATCACCCGTCTGTACGTTGGCGCCTGATCTAGAAAGTGCATTTTACTTTTCTGACGAGTTATAGTCAAAAAAAAATCTGGTTAAACTTCTTTGAAGAGAGAGCTTTGCAGAGCAGCATTCAGAATCTCCAAACACTGCTCCCTACCAACAACTCCCATCTAAAAGCTAATAATGCTAATAATAATAATAATGGCCCACATTAGCTTACCTTTTCATAAATGCCACTGTCTTGGCTGGCCAATTTTTCCATGGTTTATCCCAGCTTCTTGTTGGCTAATCTCTAGTGGAATTGTGGATGCATTTACTTCATAAATCATTACTTTTTCCATCCAAGAACCTGTAACATTAATGTCAGAGATATAATGTTACTAAATTATAAATTAGTAGCAGAAAAAACAAAGTCTCTAAAGAAGAGCGTTAGGAGGCGGATGGCACTGTTTGACCAATCAGGAATCACAATGTGTGATTTTTTTATTTTATTTTTTTGTTGGAAGTGCAAAGTTTGACAGACAGTGCTGTATATAGCTGCTGTTACATGAGGTTGCTTTAATGCAAAGATCTTAAAGATTAAGGTCCAGAGGGTGCCACGCAATGCACAGATTATAATGCTCACAAAGGCAAACGTGGAAAAATAAAATCAATAAATATTTTATAGCTAAACTTAAATAGGTTATTCCTTTGTTTTCAATGTCTGCCCGGCTGCACTTTATCATTTTGTCGATAGTTTGCACAACTTCAATTTTACTTATGAGATCATTTCTGCCTCTAGATGAGCTCAACAGATCTACACATCATCATCATCATTTACTGTCATGGTAACGAGGTTTGGAAGCCTCCGAATCTAAGCGCTACCCCCCTCACCAAAACTTGATGTATTCTTTTGAAAAGCAAAAATGTCAGAATAGTTAATAAGACATTAACCACATTCATACTTTATACTTCCCTCCCAGTCCAGAGCTCCGTCTGTGGATGGAGGCGTTCCCCTCAGAGGAAAAAGAGTCAGCATTTTGGGTACGAGTCGTGCTTTGGTTTCTCTGCCTTCATGTTTGTCCTTCTCCAGCAGCCAAAAGTTTGTTGTGAAATAAATATGACCAAACTGCAGCTTTATCACAAACTGGAAGCACAGGATGTGCTACCGATGTGTGTGTGTGTGTGTCTTTGTAGGTGTGCGCGTGTCTGAAGGATCGGTGTTCTCAGCACGGCCCTCCTGCAGAGCGCTCTGGCCGAGGCCTGTTGCCTCTGTGCCAATCAGATTTCTCTCATCCAGGGCCAGACGGAGACTCGAGCCAATCAGAGTCCTAATTCATTTCCTGAGAGGAAATAGTGGCAGTAATGGTGCAGTTGTGGGTATCTGCTGGCAGCTAGCATAAGGTGGGGCCAGAGACTATAGTAAATGATTAATTTCAAGTAACCAAGAGTGCTCAATAGCCAAGAGTTCCCCGGAGCAATAAAAAACACCACACAAGGCAGCGCAATGCAGCTTTTAGAAAGACATACTAGAGCACACTGCACTGTATTTTAATCAGAGTGATCTAAAAGCTGTAATACATAGAATTTTTCAGTTCTGATTATACAATAATATTTTGGGAAAAATTATGTCGTCATGGGGGAAAGAGTGTGACGATAATGAAACAGCTCATTTTAAACTCAATCTGCATGCCTACTTATTGCTTTGTGTAAGCCACCGCTAGTTACTGTCACGTCCCAGGATTTTATTATTATGACAATGAAGTAACTAATAAACTTTTTGTGTAATTGTTTGCTCGGTTTGTTTATTAGCTCAAATCCTCCAAACACCAGGACAATACAGAAATTTGCACATTCACTGTCACTAGTTTATTGGCCTCACTTTCGAGATGATTTTTCTGAAGAGACTTAAACAAAGAACAAATACATAAAAAAGTAACCCAAGCTGTAACATAGCCAAGTAATTTTATATCATAAGGTTTTAACGATAACTGACCATTCAGATGTTTTCTTTGAGAGTGTTGAAGAACAGAGAAGGTCTAGAGCTTCACTGTCTTTGTGGATTTCAAGAAGCCTGTAACGGGGTGCCAGGAGTCAGGAGTGACAGGGATGTATGCGAGGGTGGTGCAGGATATGTATGAAGACAGATGGTGATGGACAGTTGAGATGACGGATGAGGTCAGACTGAAGTCAGATGACACTGTGATCTTTAGTGACAGCAGGGAGGAGGTGGAGACAAGAGTGAAAGGGGAGAGTTACAAGACGGTCGTGAGACTTGCTAAGATGGTTTGGAGACAGTGACACAGACAAAAAGACAGGAGGCAGAGCTCAAGATGCTGAATGACCAGAATGGAAAGGACTAAAAATGAGTACATCGGAGAAACAGCTCAGACTGAGACACTTTGGCCATGAGCACAGCTTTTATAAGTTATAGTATCGGTATTGATATCGGCATCAGCAATACTGGCCCTGTATTTACTTGGTATCGGATCAATACCATAATTTGCAGTATCGCATGGCAAAGAATGTGTTGTTTTGGTGTCTTTAAGCTTTTTGTCTTGATATTACATGACCTACCTAAATCTGATAGGCAAACCTGTCTAACATCCATTGTCTGCGCGACACCGCAGGGCAGGCAGGAAAGGTTAGTGCTTCATAAATGCACTCGGTGAAATATTTAACAGCTAAAAAACCAGATGTTTCCACAGGAGCTGGTGGAGGCTGGGAAGAGAATTAATGCTGTACTTAGATTGATCAGGTGGTCAGAAATATAGCCACAAATGAGTGCTAAGGTTACTTTGCATGTGCTGGATATGTTAATAAGAAACGGCTAAAATGTTAGCAGTTTTATAAGGTGAGAATAATGCATGCTATCATATATGTATGCGTATTTGGGGTAGCTTATTTTACTGATACTAAGTTACCACTGATATATGTGTTAATGTGCTTCATCACACTCAAAGTGGAAGTGCACTCATGTTCACGGTGACACAGACTCACATCAATTCAGTTGGAGCGGCAACAGTCCAAGTACATGAGCCGTGCTTGGACCGTGCAGGGACTGATGCATTCTGTCTCTCCTACTTCCCTTTTTCTTTTGTCCACTTAGTCTCTCTTTTCTAATTACATGCTGTCCTCTGAGTGCCAGAGTGCACGCACATGAGAACAGGAAGAGAGATGGAGTCAGGCAGTTACGATCCTGGACACAGCAGATCTGCTTTGTTGTGCCAGAGCTCGCCTTGCCAAGAGGTAATTGTTTCCATATTTTACAATAAATTAAACAGTCATTTCTGTCACTCTGTCTCTGTGTCACATTCTCAGTGGTCCTTTCTCTTTCTCTCATTTTCACCTCCTTCTTTTGGCACTGTCCAGTCACCCCTACATTTACTTAATAAACGATACAATATTAGTTACACTAATACAGCAGGTGTGATATCTGTTATTTGTAATAAAGACCAGCCTATAGTTCGTTTTTCCACGTATGCACACACTGACACGCACACACTTCCCATTTCTCCATGCTTTCTAAAATAACTTTTTTTTTAACCGTACATTAGGGCACATTTAAGAAAATTCAGACATTCAGCGTGGATGTACTTAATGGGCATTTTCATACTTGGAGTGCTCCTATATTAGTGTAGGTTTTTAGGGTTTGGCGTAGGTTTATTTTTCCTCTCCTGCGGTGACGACTGTATGCTATGGAGCAGCTCCCCTCGGCCCATTTGTGTGGTTCTGTTTCTGTCCCATAAATAAAAGGGGGAAATAAAGACTAAAATGGGCTCTTGCTTTGGTACCAGATGTCTGGATCTTTTAGTTCTTCATTCTTCAAAAAATAACATTACATTTTTTTATTGAGACCCATTCCAACGGTTTCTTGGTTAGGCCTTTTTGTTTTGCTTTTTTTGTTTTGTTTCTAGACTTGACTGTAAAAGTAAAGTTCTGGTTTGTGGGTCATCATCTGGAGTGCTCTGCAAAACCATGCGCTGGAGGAAATCACCCCCTCCCTCTACAAGAGGGTGATGCCAAAACAGGTGTCTGGGCTCTGGTTTCATGGCTTTTTGGGTCTTTCACACGTCACATTTTCTGGTTGACTGAGTTTGGTTCTGGATTAAATTCCAGGATCATGTGCTAGATAAAATTTTGGGATTCAGGCTGGGGTGGCGGTTGCGGCTTGAGTTATAGCAGGAGAGTCTGCCTGGATATGTTTTTACTCCACTAGACTCTCAGAGCTCAGATACTCTGTCGACAGTTATTTCAGGATAAGCAAGATAAGTGAAAGAGAGGAGAAGAAGAAGGGGGGGCTGGAAGCATGTCAGCAGTTCTGCATGAGGAACCTTGAGAGCGCCACAGTGTGAGACAAATTATATGGGCATGAATCAGCAAGAAAGCAAGAGCTGGATGGATGATGGATGGGGATGGTGAGGAGAAAACAAGGAAAAGTGTGAGTCAGCACCGAGATGGAGAAAAGGAATAAGAAAAGCCATGAAGAGGCTAGAGGAGTGAAGATGGTGTAAACCAAAATCAGGAGACCTACATGTTTGGTCTGTATGCCAAAAGAGAAGCGTATGAGGAAAAAATTTCACTGGATCAAGGTTGTACAAGCAGCTGTTCTTAGCTACTTATTCAACAAAGAAAAAAGAAGTTGAAGCTCTTAAAGGTTCACTTATACAGATTTTAAAGTAAAAGGAACTCTAAGTTTCTTCAATTCCCATATATTCTAAACTTGACAGTAACAACTGCTTATTTACCTAACAACTGTGTATTAGAGATTATCTATAAAGTTCACCTGTTTAACTTGTTATGCATTGTTACGGTTTTCCGTAATAATGCATAACAACGTGGCACTTAATTATGGATGCACCTTGCTAACCAAGCTAGCATGAGTGCTAGCATTAGCATTAGCATTAGGAAATACATCTCCACTATCTTCTCGTCATTAGGGTCATGTGTAATTAAAAAATGTATGAATAAATAAATAAATAAAACATATTTCCACAGTATGTTAGCCATTGGTCAACAAATGGTGGTGACCAATTAGCAACTGACTGACTGACAGTTAGCAACTGCCTAGTTAAGCTAATTTGGGATTTGGCTCTTAAACAGACAAATATTTCTTCCAGAAAGAAGAGAGCAAGACAGTTAAATGAGAATTAATAAATTACACTCTTTTTTGGCAATAGTTAAGTATACATGGTCAAAGTTTACCAAAAAAGGTATATCAGTACTGCCATTCTCAGTGTATCCTTGTATGCATCTATGAAGCATACTAATTGCTTCCATGAGTTGGGTGGCTAAATAACAAGTCAAGCTTATTCTCTTCCCCCTCCTGCCCCCCCTCTTTCTTAAATAGATAACTATCATATCTGATATCATATCTCACAGTACAATAATATTGAATGGGTTGCATTGTTGTATTTTGTCATGTTTCTCAGGTCTTTGTCTGAATTTCTACGAACATTATTGCTAAGGATTGTCTTATTGCATTGGAGTCACACTGGGTTAAATATGTACACTTGGGTTTTAAGGGGTATTTATTATTTTCTTCTTTTTTTTGGGTTGTATGGAAGCCCCAAACGCAATTTCATTGTTCTTGACAATGACAATAAATAAATAAATACAAATACAAATACAAGCATTAGTTCCAGTCATTAGGAAACATTGTTACCGCAGTGATCTCTATTTTAGATCAAGATAAATGGAATCTTCAAAGATTTTACTTTATATATTTTTTAAGGTAGAGGAACCGAACACAAGAGGTTTCTGTCTGAACCTCTGTAATTGGTTGATTTAGAAAAAATATATAGGCAAAACATGTTCTGAGGGTTCTGCTCAACAATGTTAACAGGAAAGAGGTGAAAGTGAGAATGATGTGCTGGAGAAGTTGCCAGTAGGCCTCCAACAGTGCCGAAAATAACATATGTAAATGAGTAATGTAACTGTCAGTCAGTTAGTAGCCCTCGCCCTCATCTCATATAGGCTTCAAAGCTGCCAAATGACACAAGCTGTTGGGACACTAGAGGGTAAAAAGGATCCAGAACAAACACATTAACACAGCTTGACCGGCCATCTACTGTGAAGGCGTTCCAGAAATCACCATTTTGTCCAATCTCATCTTTCGTCTCCTTTCAAGATTGTATCTGAAAAAGCAGATTTGAAATATTGGCGAGCACAGGCATTCACACTTTTCCTTGAGTACACTTTTGCCTTCTGTTGCCCTCTATCTCCTGATTATCTTCAAGAGATTTTTACAAACTTTTCTTTTATTCTCACAAAACCATACCTCACTGTGTTTTTCTGCTTGCGACATTTAGATCTCATGCATTTTTCATAATCATATTTTCTTCCATTCTACCATGGTCTGAGGTAAATAGCTGAGGTTGTATGTGATATAAACTGATCCGAGCATATTTTCTATTGTTTGAAGCTGAAATGTTCAGTCTCCAAGAGCCTGCTGCTAAATTCACCTCAAAATGCAATCAGCAGACAATCGCACGACTCTTGTTGTTCCAACAGATTTTGTTCCACCTACAAAGGACCTGAGGTGCAGTGTCACCGCATTCCGGTTTACAAATTCATATGGTGTCTCACCTACTGTGGGGAGGGCCATATGGCCTTCAGAGAGGCTTAGGACTTCAGAGGAGATCGCGGGAATTTATTGGAAAATATCCAGCAAAGTTTCATCTTTTTTTTAACTTTCTTTTTTGCCTAAAAAGTTTCAAAAATGAGAGAACTTTTAATGACAAAGAGTTTAAATGCTTTAGTGACTTTGTGTGTATAAAGTAGAGCTTTTGAGTAGTTACTTAAACGATCTAACATGACCGGTTCATGTTAAATTAAATGTCATCTCACGACACAAATAACCTCTTTTGCCAGCTTATGAACTGAAATGCTCACCTTCAGTCTATCATGCTGATGGTTTGGGGTAACTCTAGCTCTCCGAGCCTCGGCCACCTGCTGCCATGAGCGAGCCACATGATGGCTCTTTAATTAAAATATCCCCTCTTGCTGCTTATGAACCTGATCGGGTTAAAGCAGATACAGTATGAGAGTGTGCGTGCGGATGAGGGTTAGCAAATGAACTATCTGCTATTAATGTGGGCTGGATTTTTTTCTCAGGAAGGAGTAGGCAATTGGAAGAAAGTTACTATAAAATAAGGGGGAGAAGAAACCGGAAACAGTTTGTCAGGACTGATTCTTATATAGCCTTTTTCTACTCACACTGAGCACTCAAAGAGCTTTATACAACTTGTGTATTCACCCAATCATACAAGCACTTTTATCCAAGGTTTTTAGTGCTTCTATCTATATTCACTCTCCGATGGGCAACATGGGGTTAGTATCTTGCCCAAGGATATTTGGCATGCAGGACCAAAAGCAGACTGGGATTGAACCACTAACCTTGTGGTGATTAGGTGGCCCGCTCTACCACCTGAGCTACAGCCACCCACCATAAGCCAAACAACGATTGTTTTGAACTCTGACTCATGAAAACTGCACTAGTAGAAAAAAAATATGAAGCAGGAAAAGAGTCACCGTTGAGTATGCTTTCAGCCAGTTGACTCCGGATGTTAGACTTCCCCCACGCCCAAAAATCCCCCTTTAACACTTATTTGGGTTTAACAGGTTCACTAAATGTTGCACATGACTGCTGAGTGTCTTTTTTATTCTTAGCCTGTGTCCTAACAGGGTTTGTTGTGTTATCACTGCGGCTTCTGTACTGGCAGTGCTCCTGCATACAACCTGTAAAACACAGAATGTGTGTGTGTGTTTATAAACTTTGTATGATTTGAACCTGCTGCATATAGATATAAAGCAATTCCCAGTTTAGTTTAAAGCAACAAGGTTTCAAGCATCTTGTCCGGATGGTTAAAACCATGGACGCCTGACCATGGCTATGTTTAGCAATCTCTAAATTGGCTGAAAACAAAATAATCTCGGTGCCATTTTTGGATATGTTTTTTCTTTGTTTCTGACGCTGCACATTCCTGCCGGATAACAGGTTTTAACTGGTTGTTATTATGCAGTATTGTGTTACAAATTCTTCGCCCTGTGTTCAGGAAGTGCTGCTCCCTTTTGCAGGGCGAACAATTTCATTCCAAGACACATACAACATGGCCATTTTGCAAATAAAACACTGCTCTATTATAATTTGCTCAATGTTACAAATACACGTGAGATTGCATAATCTCATTGCATAAAGACTTGTTAATATTGTATTTTTTATGGTTACATTTGTTGTTATGGCAGAAAATGCTACTGCCACCGAATACTCCTAATAATCTCTCTAGTTGTCTTTCTTGTATTTTCCCAATAGTTCACATCCTAGCATCAGAAGCATTACGTTACAGCCCTGCCACAGGGGTTTGGCTTCATTTTGTTACCAGACAGAGGCCTGGGACTTGAAGTGTGTCAGTTATTGTTGCACTCTAAGTCATATGCATGAATAAAAGACACAGCAGGCATCGCGTAAGGCTGTGCAATATTTTACCATAAGCTTTATATAAACAGGTTCACATAGCTGCTGTGAAGTCACCCATCATCATCTGCATAACCTGTGGGACGATGCCTCATTGTGAACCCTGAAGCTTAGTTTTTAGCCAGTCACCATGTTGCGGATTTGAAACTTGATGTGACTAGCCAGGGGCGGGCGTCTAGCTGACGAACAAGCAAGCCAAGGTGCATTCTCCCACACTTCTCTGAGATTGAAATCTTTTTTGAGACGAGTCTCTGTCTGCTGACTATTTGAAGGAATGAGGCTACAATTTGCATCACAACTGTATAACAGAAGACTGCAAAAATAACGGGGATATTTTCTTGCCATGCTTTCGGCCCAGTCCAAACCAAGCAGCATTTAAATGCCACAGACTACATGCTCAAATGAACTCCATAGTCACCACAACTATGAAGTTGCCATCATGTCAACATGGACCAAAATCTTTGAGCAACGTTCTCTGCACCTGTGCCACGAAGAACTGAACCAGATCTGAAGGCAAAAAGGGGTCAAACCCAGCACTAGCAAGGGGCACCTATCAAAGAGTCCGTGAGTGCATTTTCTCCTGCCTAGTTTCCTCCCACAGCTTTAGCTAAAAATGCAGCAAATTAAAGCAATAAAACCTGAACTATGGTAGAAAAATCTGAGCTAACACAGAGCAGGCCATAAGCACCTTCATTGTCATATACAAGAGATCTGCCAGGTACAAGGCACAGTTTTATCTGTGTGACTTTTCTTTGAGGTTGTTTAAAATGTTTAAAACTACTTCCAGAACGCACAAGTCGCTCTTTCACAGCAACTTCAGAATATCTCGTAAAGGAAAAAAATAACATCATTAAAAAAGAAAAAGAAAGTGTTTCCAGTGTTATCTTAGCAGTATGTATCTCTGTCAGATTTGAATGACACTGGGTTCCTGCTGCCACCTAAATTCACACCCCTCTCATAAACATGTTGCAGTAGCTGCAGCGCTGAGGAGACCACACAGGGAGAAGAGTGATAGGGGGAAACCGTAATGACTCTGCCCTTCTTGGCCAGTGGATATGATGAGTCACCGGTGTCTGGTTCAGAAGGAGTAAAACATGTGTTTGTGTTGGTGTGTAAGTTTGCAGGCTGATAGATAAGGCTATAAAGACACATCTCCTGGATGCACTGGTACGCATCTTCAGTGATGTATCCTAGGGTCATCAGGTGTTTCGGGTCTCACAACATCATACACCCTCGCCCAGGCGACCCAGCCGGGGGTGATCAGACCCCGACTTGCGTACCAGTAGCTTTCTCTGCCGCTTCACTCACAGCCTGGATGGCCCTCTTCTTGGCTGCCCCAGCCACGCCCAGCCGGCCTAGAACTTTGCAGAGTGATCGTCCTGCAAAGCCCCTACAACCCACTTCTATGGGCTCATAGAAAGTAACACATTTTGGTCTTTAAAATAGAGGCCTACAGTCATTAATCCATAGTGTTGGAGGTCTGCACGAAGATGGGATTATTCTAACAGTGTGTGCATGCAAACTGCATAATCTGACTTTTGAAAATATTTCTGTGCATACATGCCCTTTGGGTGTTCATGTTTACTCAGTTGTAATCGGAGCGCAGCTAGGCACAGAGTGTGTAATTTTGTCCTAATCTCCTTCTGGGCAATTCATCCAAAAACAGCCACACGCAGACCCTGCTTGACCCCGGCAACTTGGGTGCAATTACAAAGGAATACAACACACATACACACACACATGCACACAGGCAATCACAGACTACCAAACCTGTCCAAATTCATCCTGTGCTGGACAGATACCAGGACCTCCGTGGGCGTGCATTTCCACAGGAGATGTGACCTTAATTGCTTAAGTCTTAAATTATCTTTAATTGTGCTTACTGTGTTGCCTTATAGTAATGGGCAGGGGTGGCTGGGTTCATGTGGAGCTATAGTTACAGCAGGAAACAGGGCAGTGAAAGGCCATCTAGTCCGAGTCCAGCTGAGTCCACACACACAGACACACGTAAACATAGGCTAGTAATATAATAACACTTTTTATACCTTTGGTAGCGTTAGTTCCAAGTAAAGTTTTGTAAACCTCTTTTACCCCCTTTAATTACTCATAATTTCTCTTCATCAAAGTGACAGTTATTGACAGTTAATCACTGATTAGCTGATTGGCAGGCTGGCGCGCTTAAATTCTACATGAGAATATTTGAATCTAATAAGTTATTTGAGTTCCTTTCATAGCAACAAAATCATGTTACATGCTTCATGTTTCACTTTATCAATATTTTACTGAAGGTTCATCGCAAAAGGATTAAGATCAGGACAGACTGCCATTACAAATCATGAAAAAACAGTTTTTAAGCATTTTATTGAATTGCACAAGTGCTTTGTGCATAATCTATCACCCCCAACATCCCCAATAATCACCCTTTAAGTTCAATATTCCCAATGAATAATTTACCCAGGACCTGAAATCAGCTCCAGATCACGATACTCCCTTCACCATGCCCAGTTGGGCTTTTGGTGTTTTTGTGTAGTACTGCTTGTTCTAGCATTGGGTTTTTTTTATGTCTAATTTCTATGTGGGTTTATATATGTACAAGGCTTAAGACTATGTGTTGTGTAGAAACTAGTGATGTCATCGTTAATCTTGTTAAAATGACGTTAACGCCATAACTGCATTAACGTGGCAAATCTATGTTAACGAGTTACCCCTGATCGCTCCGTGGGCGGTGCTGGACAGCGTCAACGTATTAACGAGCTAACCGTGCTAATGCGTTGACACGGTGCAGCCCCACGCACGGAGCGATCTGAAATAACTCGCTAACGGAGATTTGCCGCGTTAATGCATTTGTGGCGTTAACTTAATTTTAATGAGATTAACGCTGACAGCACTAGTAGAAACCATTAAGAAAGCAACTGTTTGCTCATAATGTAATGTTCTGCAACTCTAATACCAAAAATGCATGGACGCGGTGTAAAATGAATATCTCATACATCGACTATTTACTCACAATTAAACAGGGAAATCAGCACAGATATTTTACAATTTTGTAAAAAAAAAACCATCTCGTATTGAATTTGATGGCAGCAACACATTTCAAAAAAGTTGAGACAGGTCCATGTTTAACACTGTGTAACATCCCCTCTTCTTTTAACAACAGTCCACAAACATCACAGGCATTTGATATTAATTTTTGGACTCTTCTCCAGATTTTCAGATGTCATGTGCTTCCTGTGTTGCTGTAGTTAAAGTTGCAACATAAGTTCTGAAAAACCTTCAGAATTACAAGGTTTTCTGAATTAGTTATGTATAAATGTTTTTTTTTCTACATCAAAGTGACAATTGTATATCGGTTAATGAAGAACACAGAAATGATTTGTAAATCATTATGTTTTTTATTTACATCCTGCACAGCATTGCAGCTTTTTGGAATGGAGACTGCATTGAGTTCTACATCGATGCATCTGGAAAGAAGTCAAGCCTTTAGAATAGGTAGCATATTTGAGGTTGTGTTTTCATCCATACTCTTTTAGTTCTCGGACCTCCACTGTGATTTGTGGAAGTTAAAATGGTACAGGTTGAAAATGGTATGTGGGGTAAGTTCACAATACACTAATTGAAAATGTCACTCACTGACTTAGATTTAGTCTAACTGGCTGGATTAAAAGCAGTGGGTAGAGTCGAGATATTTCTCTGGCCAGTTACTTGGAGCAAAAGGAAGCACATATTATGTGGTGTCACGTATTTACTTGTAATAGAAAATATGCACCTTAATTATTTGGCTGATCTCTCAGGATCATGAATGTAAAGATTTTGAATAAATGTCATTAGTGTTTAAATTGTTCATTTAAGGAATATTTTAACCAAAGTTTGCCAACACGCCCTCCAAAATCCTGTCTTTTTCTCTGCTCCTATTGAGATTCAACATAACAAATGGCATTATTTCTTCCTCCAAACCTCTGCTTTTAATTAATTCCAAAACCAAAGCACGAGAGGGGAGGTAAGCCCTTATGTGGACCACAGAACTGCCCTCCAGTCAGCAAAAGAAATGCATACATCTAAACCAACAGAAATGATACATAGAAAGGAGTTTAAGTCATTGAGTCACTTTTGGACGATATCATCCATGATACAGGAAAAATAAGTTCTTCTTACCTACTGGATATCTATCACACAGCTGGGTTTGTTTACAACAGCAGCTGTCCCTCAGTGTCAACATATGAGCATGACACCCATCTAACTCTCTCCATCTTTCATCATGTCTTTCTGTTTCGGAGGTCGGAGTGAGGTGTGGTGACGACAGCAAGAGGTCAGAGCTGGATCAGCATTAAACTACCAGAGGTCAGAGAGCAGGAAAGGATTTGATGCGATCTTTGATATAAACAGGCTTTCATCAATGGCTCAAGCACTTCAACTGCATGAATATGAGAGTATATCCAGCACAGGCTGCTGTTGAACACACTGAGTTCTGCAGTTCCATATGTAAGTTGTGAACAAATTAACATTTCTGTGCAGCGAAAGCTTTCAGAGAAGTTGGGAAGAGTCAAAAGTCAGGTGAGACTGAAAGACAAGGAAAGCTCGGAGTTATAAAACCAAAGTGAGAAGCTGAAGTGAGCTAAAATACTTTAATGACACATAAAGATAGACCAGAGAGTTTTGTTGCATAAATTGTGAAAGTAAAAAAGTATATGAAAACAAAGTCTTTCTAAATAAAGAAAGAATGAAATAGTGGTGGCTGTGTGTGTTGGAGGAAGATACTAGTTTCATCCAATAAAATTACTAACTTTTTGTTTCAACCTTTATTGGATTGGGTGAATCAAAATGTTGCAATGTTATCAATATTTTAGTAGTAAGCAAGACAGAGAAAGATTCAAACAAGAAAACTGCAAAAAGTAACAAAAAAGTAACAAAAGTAACTTTAAGCTACTGAGACCCAAATTTTTTCATGGCATGTATTTTTTATTTCTCTTGGCTATTTGGGCTGATTGGGACCTGATGAATGTAAAAACAAAGAATTATGTGAAAAAAATTTTTTTACCTGATTTTTGTTTCTGAGAAAAATGAGATCCACATATGAGGACATTTGCTTTAAATTTCTGATAGATCAGTTGCAGTATAACGTCAGTGGATATCAGGATATCAGTGGATATTTTGGTCTGGACAACCCAAAATGTGATGTCCACATATGTGGACATCACAGGTCCTAGGAGGTTAATCATTTCTTGTTACAACAAAGGGTATGCAGAAGAGCATCTCTGAATATTAAGTATGTCAAACCTTTGAATAAGAGGGGCTGCAGGAGTTCAAGACCACACTTTGTGCCACTCCTGTTAACTAAGAAGTGGGAAGCTCTGCAATAGAAGCTTTAAAAAAGTTGTCTGGTGTAATGAGTCTTAATTTTGGCTGCGACAGTCAGAAGGTCAGAATTTGGAGATAAGCATATAAAAGCATGATCACTGGTTTAGGCTGGTGGTCTGGGGGATATTTTCTTGGCATCCTTTGGGCCCCTTAGCACCACTAACGATAGTTCAGTTCTTAGGGCGAAAATGCCTTCTTGGGTCGGGAGGTCAGAGCAGAATGGCCAGACTGCTTTGACCTTATAGTAACTCAAAGAACTCTTGTTAAACCAGGGTGTGCAGAACATCCCTGAACACCCATCGAACCTTGATGCAGATGGGTTGCAGCAGCAGAAGACCGCACTGAGTGCTGATAGAAGATTGGAAAAAGAATTGCTTCGTCTGACAAGTCCCTATTTTTGCTGTAACATTCAGATGGTAGAGTCAAAATGTAATAACATGAAAGCATGGATGCATCCTGCTGTACTCAGGTTGGTGGTGAAGTGTATATCTTCACTCCTGGGGGATATTTTCTTGGCATGCTTCAAACCCTTCATTACCACCTGAGTATCATTTAAAGCCATGACCTACCTTTGTACAATAGCTGGCTGTGGTCATAAAGGGATGAACATGGTGTACCCATCTTATGATGGATGCTTCACATAGTTAAAAACATTTGAAACTGGTTTCTTGAACAAAACAGTGCGTTCACTGTACTTAAATGGCCTCCAAGGTCACCAGAGCTCCACCCAGAGAGCATCTTTGGGCCGTGGGGAACATCATACATGTGAAGCTGGCAAATTGTGAGCAACTGTGTGATGCTATCGTGCCATTAAGGACCAAAATCTCTCATGAATGTTTCCAACACCTTATTGAATCTGTGCATCAAAGAATTCGAACAGTTCTGAAAGCAAAATTCAATTTCAATTCAATTCAATTTTATTTATATAGCGCCAAATCACAACAAAAGTCGCCTCAAGGCGCTTCATAGATACAGAGAAAAACCCAACAATCATATGACCCCCTATGAGCAAGCACTTTGGCGACAGTGGGAAGGAAAAACTCCCTTTTAACAGGAAGAAACCTCCGGCAGAACCAGGCTCAGGGAGGGGCGGGGCCATCTGCTGCGACTGGTTGGGGTGAGAGAAGGAAGACAGGATAAAGACCTGCTGTGGAAGAGAGACAGAGGTTAATAACAGATATGATTCAATGCAGAGAGGTCTATTAATACATAGTGAGTGAGAAAGGTGACTGGAAAGGAAAAACTCAATGCATCATGGGAATCCCCCGGCAGCCTACATCTATTGCAGCATAACTAAGGGAGGATTCAGGGTCACCTGGTCCAGCCCTAACTATATGCTTTAGCAAAAAGGAAAGTTTTAAGCCTAATCTTAAAAGTAGAGATAGTGTCTGTCTCCTGAATCCAAACTGGAAGCTGGTTCCACAGAAGAGGGGCCTGAAAACTGAAGGCTCTCCCTCCCATTCTACTTTTAAATACTCTAGGAACAACAAGTAGGCCTGCAGAGCGAGAGCGAAGTGCTCTAATAGGGTGATATGGTACTACAAGGTCATTAAGATAAGATGGGGCCTGATTATTTAAGACCTTGTATGTGAGGAGCAGGATTTTGAATTCGATTCTGGATTTAACAGGAAGCCAATGAAGGGAAGCCAAAACAGGAGAAATATGCTCTCTCTTTCTAGTCCCTGTCAGGACTCTTGCTGCAGCATTTTGGATTAGTTGAAGGCTTTTCAGCGAATTTTTTGGACATCCTGATAATAATGAATTACAGTAGTCCAGCCTGGAAGTAATAAATGCATGAACTAGTTTTTCAGCGTCACTCTGAGACAGGATATTTCTAATTTTAGAGATGTTGCGCAAATGGAAGAAAGCAGTCTTACATATTTGTTTAATATGTGCATTGAAGGACATGTCCTGGTCAAAAATGACTCCAAGGTTCCTCACCGCGTTACTGGAGGCCAAGGTAATGCCATCCAGAGTAAGAATCTGGTTAGATACCATATTTCTAAGATTTTCAGGGCCGAGTACAATAACCTCAGTTTTATCTGAATTAAGAAGCAGAAAGTTAGCAGCCATCCAGGTCTTTATGTCTTTAAGACATTCCTGCAGTTTAACTAATTGGTGTGTGTTATCTGGCTTCATGGACAGATAGAGCTGGGTGTCATCTGCATAGCAGGGAAAATGTATGCTATGTCTTCTAATGATGCTGCCTAAGGGAAGCATGTATAATGTAAACAGAATTGGTCCTAGCACTGAACCCTGTGGAACTCCATAATTAACCTCAGTGTGTGAAGAGGACTCTCCATTTACATGCACAAACTGGAGTCTATTAGATAGATATGATACAAACCACTGCAGCGCAGTACCTGTAATACCTACAGCATGTTCTAATCGCTCTAATAGGATATTATGGTCGACAGTATCGAATGCTGCGCTGAGGTCTAGCAGGACAAGCACAGAGATGAGTCCACTGTCAGAGGCCATAAGAAGATCATTTGTAACCTTCACTAAAGCTGTTTCTGTGCTGTGCTGAGCTCTGAAACCTGACTGAAACTCTTCAAATAAACCATTCCTCTGCAGATGATCTGTTAGCTGTTTGACAACTACTCTTTCAAGGATTTTTGATATGAAAGGAAGGTTGGAGATTGGCCTATAATTAGCTAAGACTGCTGGGTCTAGAGATGCTTTTTGAGTAAAGGTTTAACTACAACCAGCTTGAAGGCCTGTGGTACATAGCCGATCATTAGAGATAGGTTGATCATATTTAAGATCAAAGAATTAATTAATGGCAGGACTTCTTTGAGCAGTTTTGTAGGAATGGGGTCTAAAAGACACGTTGATGGTTTGGAGGAAGTAATTATTGAAGTTAACTCAGAAAGATCAATTGGAGAAAAAGAGTCTAACTTAACATCAATGGTACTAAGAGTAACTGTAGATAATATTACATCTGTGGGATGATTATTGGTATTTTTTTCTCTAATGATAAAAATTTTATTTGTGAAGAAGTTCATGAAGTCATTACTAGTTAACGTTAAAGGGATGGTTGGCTCAAAAGAGCTCTGACTTTTTGTCAGCCTGGCTACAGTGCTGAAGAGAAACCTGGGGTTGTTCTTATTTACTTCAATCAGTGACGAATAGTAAGATGTTCTGGCTTTGCGGAGGGCTTTCTTATAAAGCAGCAAACTATTTCTCCAGGCTAAATGATGATCCTCTAGATTTGTGACACGCCATTTCCTCTCCAGATTACGAGTCATCTGCTTTAGGGTACGTGTTTGAGAATTATACCACGGAGTCAGGTACTTCTGATTTGAGGCCTTAGTTTTCACAGGAGCTACAGTATCCAGAGTCGTACGTAGTGAGGAGGTGAAATTATTAACAAGATAATCGACCTCTGTTGGGGTAGCGTTCAGATAGCTGCTCTGCTCTATGTTGGTACAGGGCATTGAAGATGATAACAGTGGGTGGATTATATTCTTAAACTTAGTTACAGCACTTTCAGAAAGACATCTACTTTGATAAAGTCTACTCTTCACCGCTGTGTAATCAATTATTGTAAATGTAAATGTTATCAGGAAATGATCAGACAGGAGAGGGTTTTCAGGAAACACTGTTAAATGTTCAGTTTCTATGCCATATGTTAAAACAAGATCTAGAGTGTGATTAAAGTGAGTCCAACCTGGACTTTAATGCTTATATATTTCCACTGACGTACAGCCACTTTGCAGTTATTTCATACTTAAATTATTTCTCAATTTACCAGATCAAAAGAGTGATATGCCTTAACTCCTAAGTGTAAAACTGTAGCTTTTTGGCCATTTGATTTTATGATGAACACTATAAACCCAACCTTGTTAAAGGAAAAACAGATCCTTTTAAAAATATTTAGATTTTTTTGAGTGTTTATATTGTAGGATTTATTTTATTTGAAGGTGGTGGAAACTTTCCAGCAGCACCAGCTACAACCACAACACACACCAGGAGGCCAAAAGTCAATCACAGTGAAAACCAACTTGAGAGAATATTTGCTGAAATGGTTTATATTTACAAACATAAACTATATGGGTGGGAGAGGCACTTAATGCAAAATATAGCACGATGCCAGGAACATTTCTGTGGCTTTCCAAACTCTGCATATGTATATCTCTGTGTGTGTGTGTGTGTGTGTGTGTGTGTGTGTGTGTGTGTGTGTGTGTGTGTGTGTGTGTGTGTGTGTGTGTGTGTGTGTGTGTGTTGTGTGCGTACGTGCATGTTGACACAC
This sequence comes from Rhamphochromis longiceps, assembly GCF_057381845.1. Lineage (NCBI taxonomy): Eukaryota > Metazoa > Chordata > Actinopteri > Cichliformes > Cichlidae > Rhamphochromis > Rhamphochromis longiceps. The sequence continues at coordinate 10,973,252 of NC_140564.1, read as the reverse complement.
TTGTAAATGGATATTTCACAGATTTGGCGCGGGTCCTTTGCTTATGTGTGGTCCTTTTGTAAATATTTGAGTGCTGGAAACATGCACGCACGATATGCAAGATACACACAAAAACAGCATCCGTGCATACAGTGTGTAAATGCAACTCATTAACTACAGAACTGCTGGTGGTGGTGTCTCAGCCCGTCCATCTTTCTCATTTTACTTAATCAACATACCTTTAGGAGCATGAAATCTCAGGCAATAAATGTTATGGAGCACAGCAGCTGAAACAAACAAAACCAAAGAGAAACCGCTATGTTTAATTTATGGGGTGGTATGCTTTTGGTCACATTTTTTTCTCCACACTTTCTTCTTTCCATCATTTTGATAGAGGCTGGTTTTTGTTTTGTTGTCCAGGAGAACGTTCTTACACAACTCTGCTGGTTTCTATTTTGCTTTGTGTTTTGAGCGCCTGCTTATCTTTCTGTTTTTGAGGATTACCAGGGGTCTTCCAAGGTTTCTATTCTTAAAGTCTTCCCCTGAATGCTGACGAGGATACTTATGTGTCTACCTCCTGGATGTGCTGACATTCTCAACTTGCTCTGCAGTAACAAACCTGTATATTCATGCCGCTGATTTTCCTCAAAGTATGCTGCTGGTCAGCCCTTTTCTTGATTTCCTCTGCACTAGTTAATTTGGGAATGAACCTGGCTGGTGATACCTATCGCAGTGTTTCCTAACCTTTTGGTGCCACGGCACACATTTCAGATTAGAAAAATCACACGGCACACCACCAAACAAAAATGTCACAAAAAGCATATTAATAATTTTCCCCGTTCACCAGGCACAGCGGAATTGGTTCGGTTTGTCTTCTCATTTGGCTTTCTTCTGACCACTACTCATCCTACGGCCTTCAACTGGGTTGGAGTTTTCTCCAGAACCCAGGTCAGACTGACTACTTTTTCTTTTCAAATATTTATCTATTGCTATTATGCACTGCATCAGCTCACAGCATGACTATTATGTAATTTCTTCTTCATCTTCTTCTGTTTTACTGGCAGTTGGCAACCCATTTAATTAGAGCAGGTAGTTGCTCTCTAGTGGAAGATAATCTAATTGTTCTGCTCGTTACTCACGCCGATCGCCAATCAGGTGGAACCAGATAATCTTCCAGGGCACACCTGATCATTTCTCGTGTCACACCTGTGTGTCGTGTCACAGTGGTTGGGAAACACTGAAATATAGTTACCTATAGCTGATAAGCGTCGTGAATGGGAAATAAATCCATATCCAAACCTACCTAACCCTATGTGAAAACGTATTTGCCCCCATTGATTCTGTATCATGAATTAACCACAGTTTTTGGAAAGCTGACTTCAGTTTCTCTAGCTAGACCAAGGCCTGATCACTGAAAGCCCCACTGAATCAAGAAATCACTTAAATAGAACCTCTCTGACAAACTAAAGTAGGCTAAGATCTCAAAAAAGCAGATCTAGAAAGTTGCAAATCATGCTACTATCTAAAGAAACAACTAAGAAACAAAGCCACTCACAACTGTACCTACGAAAAAGGTTACAAAGCCATTTCTAAGGCGTTGGGACTCCAGTGAACCTCAATGAGCGCCATTATCCACAAATGGAGAAAACGTGGAGCAGCAGTGGGCCTTCCCAGGAGTGGCCTTACTGGGAAGGTTTCTCATGAAGGCCACATTTCTCGAAGAGTGTATTCGAGTGTAATTCATCCAGGAGGGCAAAAAAGAATCAACAACATCATCTAGAGAACTGAAAGCCTCACTTGTCTCAGTTAAGGTCAGAGGTCATGATTCAGCAGTAAGATAGAGACTAGGCAAAGCTGGTATCCAAGGCAAAAACTCCTGTTGACTAAAACTAAGGCAAAAAGATCATCTGACAGTTGCCATAAAACATCTTAACAAACCCCAAGACTTTGGGAAAAGATATTCTGTGGACTAGAGAAAAAGTTTGATGCTGCATTGCTGCTTCAGGAACTGGACGTCTTGCCTTAATTGATCATCATCGTGGTTCCATCACTTTGTAGTTACTTGGGCTGTGTGTCTGATATTAAAATTTGCTTGATGAGCTGAAACATTTAACATTAAAAAATACTATGTCACACATAGTTCTGTATATAAACTATGCAAATTCACCTGAGATCCACTCATGAAATGAATATGTTAGAGGGCAGAGGCTGAAGAATAAGTTTAGTTTTCCTGTAACAGCCGTCAGGTCTTCATGGGTTTAATCCTCATTCTCCTGACATGGTGGGATCCATAAGCTCAATCAAGTCCGGTGTCTCAAAATGTCATTGTAGGTCCCAGATTAGTGATAAAATTTATGTATTCATATATGAGTAATAACTCATATATGAATACATATATGAGGGAAGAACAGGATGACAAAGTGCTACTAGGAAAAAAATGATTACCATGATTCCCTGATCCTGTTTATTCTGGAAGTTTTTCCTTCCCAGTATTCTCAAGTACTTGCTCAAAGGGGGGTGTTTGATTCTCTGATTATTGTTGTCTTTACCTTATAATATAAAGCACCTTGACTTATCTGTTGTTGTAATTAGGTGCTATTTAGTGAATTGAATTGAAATACTGACTTCTGGTTGAGTCAGGTTTTTTGTTGTTGATGTTGTTCTGTGTGGGTCAAAGTCTCAGTTTTCAAAAGGTTTGAAAAGCCAAACACAACTTCTTAAACCTGGATCATTTTTGATGGCCAGCAGGGGGCGACACTTGTGGTTGCAAAAAGGACTACAGTTGTGTGGAAGCTAATGAGGAAACGTAGCTCCCTTGATCTATGACCTTGGCAAACACTTTTCTAATGGGTTTATGTAATGAGTTTATGGTGTGAGTCCCCAGTTTAAACTCTTATTGAATACAGCCTGCCCATTCTCATCACTGGTGCCACTGTTGTGGCTCATTAACATTCAGTGTGTCCTTTGGCATCGGTGCCATGACGCACCAGGATATAGCATTAGTGAGATCGGGCTGTTACTCCCAACCTGTCATTTTTCACCGTGCAGGGTAACTGTTTTTGCATTTTAACTGAAACTATAATCTTTTCCAAGTGGACGGTGTGACTGACAAGTCGTTGCATGAGCATGCAGTTTCCCTCTTTTTCTCAGTCTGATCCACCCCTCTTCTGTCACATAAGGGTTCAAAACCAAGGCTTGAAAACTCACAACAGTGTCCGACTATGTCCAGCTGTTGTTTTGTTCCCATCAGGTACATTCTCCTGTAAATTGGCCCTACCTGCTGCATGATGATGGCATAATGATGACATACTACAATTGTTTGTCCTTTGTTTGTGTTTCTCTGGTGGCAAGCAACAGGTTTGACTCTGAATAGTTGATGGTAGATATATTAGATTTCAGACCACTGTGTTGTACCTAACCTTTATAATAAAACCCTCCAACCCTCCAGCCTCTCCGCTAATATTTCAGAAGGCATCTACAAATTTGCTTCATTTTAATTGCACCAGCTATTTTTTATCAGATCTTCCTTTAAAATTCTTAATATCACAAATATAGTTTGTAAAGCGCTTTTTGTGGTGTTATTGATCAGAACGAGGGTTTGCATTTTGCTCGTGCAGCTGTGTGTAAATCACACTGATGGATCGAGCACACCATGTCTTCATCTGCTTCCGTTTCACGAGCACATACGTGTAACTCCATGTTTTCCATTGGGGAGTAAATCATTTATTTTTTTTCAGTTCATTTAAATTCATAAGAATTGACTGAATGGAAATCTTTTTTCTTTCTTTTTTTTCACCTCCTCTTTTTCGACGGGGGGAGTTTTATGGCTAGAAAAACAGAATTTGTGGTTTCGACGGTTGAGGTTTGATGCAAACAGCTTTGGAACCTTTTATGCAACCTGGCATCCAGGAGACTAAAGAAAATATTTTGCTTTCCACCCTTTTGAGCCTTTTAGCCTCTGCTAGGGGAAAAGGGGAGAGGGGCTGAAAAAGGAAAAAAAAAAACTCTCTCCAAGGTCAAATGTCCTGAGTGGGATGGCTGCCAGATCTGCTCCATAACCACTTTGCTCACACGTAGTTATGCCTAGAACACACACAGTTACACACACACACACAGAGGTGGGATGGCATAAGACATATTGCAGATGCACACAAAGGAAAGTGTGTGTGTAAGCATGCCTTAAAAACACCTATATGTGTACTGATCCTTTTCAGAGCCTTTGTTAGAGGTTACTTTAAACAACAAGCGGCGAGATCATCAGATAGCTGAAATGCAAAAACACTGTTAAAATCATGTGTCTGTATGTGTGTGTCAGAGAAACAGAAACGCGGCAAACACACGCATTTCCTCGTCCACAATCGTGCCTTTGTGTGCATGTGAACATGCTGCACTTCCACTGCGCTTTACGCTCACTGAGAAGTATAATCTGTGATTAGCCATGATGTCATACGCACCCACATGGGTGCATACATATAGGTACAGTCAGCGGACACACACTCTGCCTCCTGTGTGCAATTAGGATGCAGTGTGGGGCAGCTTAATGCAAAGTGCATTACTTGAGATCAGAGCCTGATTGCGTCCAGAGGTCATTTTTATTTGTGGCTCCTGCGGAATGCGCTCGGCCACACTGAGCTGATGTCAGTGGAGGGCAGGGGTAGTGGTTGCACTTTGGCTGAAAGCCAGTCTTGCATTTATTTTACTTTTTATTTATTCATTAGTTGTTTTCTAATTTTTTTGCCTTCGTCTGCGTCTTCCACAGGCGCGTGTCTTATTCCTCTTTCGATTACTTCCTGTAAAGGTCACTTTCCTCGTCTGTTTTTACTTCCTGGCTTTGTTCTCGATGCCCTAGCCTCATTAGTTTCACCTGTGATCAATTAGTCCTCCTTCTTCACAAATAATCGGGCCCTATCTTATCTTAAAGATAGATAGTACCATATAACCCCATTAGAGCACTTCGCTCTCAGACTGCTGGCTTCCTTGTGGTTCCTAGAATATTTAAAAGAGGAAAGGGAGGCCTTCAGCTTTGAGGCCCGTCTTTTGTGGAACCAGCTCCCGGACATCACATACAGTAGCTTCAGGCTTTTGAAAAGGTGTGTTACAAAAATAAAATTCAACCTCCAACTTTTGTCATTTCTTGACATACAGCAGGAAGCACACCAACACCAACCAACCCTGACAGCAACTAGCTTCTTTTTATAACTGAGCCTTAGAGAGGATGAAAACTAAATACCTACATAAACGCTCACCAAAGAAAATAGAATACACAGAATAAATATTTACACATGTACAAATTCCTATAAATAATTCAGAAACACTCATACTAAAAACAGCCCTACTCATTTCAGTGTGTACTACTTTCACTTGATTCAGTGGTTCAGATGTTAAGCAGGAAACTGAACTCTTACGTTTTTGCCTCACACAATACTAAAGAGACAAACAGAAACACATTACTACACATTGTCTGTAAAATCTGAGTTTATAACATGAAAAACAACTACAAAACATGAACTCTTCTGAATAAAGTTTATTTTCCACACAGTGAGGACAGCCAGGTTACCTCTCTGCTTATTCAGTCACCTAAAACTGATGCTCCAAAATAACTAAACTCAACAATCCAAAAACAGTAAATGTGTGTGAACATATGATCCCCCTGATCCCTGTGGATCTGCTGTTTTCTATGACAAATACACAAAAATAACACAAGAAAATATCTTATATTTTATGAATAAATCTCCAGCAGTAAAGTTGTTAGAATGCATGACTGAATTAAAACCTTGTGACAAACACTGTACCTGGATATATTCAGGTAGCTGAGGTCACTTAGAGCCATGCAACATATTTAATATAACACCACAAAGTGAATTCCAGCGAATTATCAGACAATATCAGACAATAAATGAACATTTTAAAAAAGTCAAGGAGAGATGGGAGAAACACCCTTCAACCATCTGACTAGTGATGGTGTTCCATAATTTGTCCACCAGAGGACATTCTTCTATGTCCGGGTTTGAAACGCCACAAACACAACAACCAGCTGATCCGAGGAGAGCTGCGCAGAACACAAGCAAGTAATCCAATTATTTTTAACCTGGGTTGTAATATGTCCATAAGGACCCATAAATAACTATACATGAGACATGCTAGGGAAATATGTTCATGTTTTCTGTGTTTGAAAGAAAAAAATATCTGCTGATATATCCGATTTTTAAAATGTTATCGGCTGATAACAATATTTGATCAGTTTATTATTATCGATATTGGTATCAATATAAGCCAGGCTCTAATTGTATTTTTCAAAACAAGGCAATGTAACCTTTCCATGCTTTTTCCACAGAGCCATTGCTCAAGTTTCTGTTCACTTGTCCACAGAGACTCCTATATGTGATTGGATTGGACTCTACCCCCCCACGCACACTCTCCAACAAGGAAACACTCTCTGAACCAAGAACTGAAAACATTCCTGACTTGCATTGCAATTGCACACACCTGCTGCTATATATATATATTTAGTATTCTTTTAGCACTATTTATATTATTATATTACTATTTATTACCTTATTGTTAGGGCTGTTTTTGTTGTGCATCTGCACCTTATTGTTGTCAATGTCTACGCATGGAACAGTGTGAAATGTAATTTCAATTCCTTTGTATGGCAAGTACATTTGAAGAAATTGACAAATAAAAGTATTCTATTCTATTCTATTCTATTCTATTCTATTCTATGTGGAGATCAGTGACTTTTTTATTCTCCAAGATGAGCTGCAGGGGCGTCCCTGCTGTGGCGTGTGGTGATTTTTCACCTGACACTCCATCTAAACACTCTGAAGTTGATCTTGCAGCAGGAACATGGTGTGAGTTTTCTCAGGCTGCCGCTGCTCCTGCTGATGGAGAGCTCTGTAAGATGACCCAGGAACCAGCTGGAGCTGCAAATAGATGAGGTGTGTATGTGTGTGTGTGTGTGTGGATGGGGGTGTGTGTGTGTGTTGATCCATGACTTCATAATTACCAGTGGTTCTCAGGGGAACATCAGTGTGCTGCTGGTGACCTAAGCAGTGACCTCATCAGTGACATCACGGCCGAACGGGCTCCGCTTCTGCATAGAGGCAAAAAAAAGGAAATAATGATTGAGTACATGCGGGAGTGTGTGAGCGTGTGTGTTCACAGCTCCTGTGTGTGGGCTTACTTTTATATATATGTAGGTGTGCGTACGCATATTTAAACTCCTTGGGTCATGTGTTTTGTCAGTGTGTTTGTAATGTTCAAAAAAGGGTGTGCATGGTTGTCTGTCAGGCTTTGTTCACACAGCAGCAGTTTAGAACATCTTGGGGTGGGGGTGACAGGGGCACACTTTAAACAAAACAGAGGAAAGTTTAATTTGTAGATACTTTAAAACTGTTTTTAACTGCAGCTGGCCTATAACCATGGAAAGATTATGAGACAGTGGGCCCATGGAGAGGGACACATACTAGGCTCTCCATCAATCCTGCACAAGAGCAAGAACATCGGACTGAAAGTGACCAACAACAACAAACCTCAGGTCTCCCTGCAGTTACTGCGTGGAGGTTGTGCAAAGCTGTAACCACATTAAGACCAATTCTCACACTATACAAAAAGCTGAACTATGTTAATAACTGCTTTGAGGCCCTTAATAATATGTGCGTTCTATCCTGGTTACGATCCTCTACTTTGCTTGTGTGATAGATATGCAAACAAAAAAGAAATCAAAGAGTAGACAAATACTTTTTCACTGTAGTGGACTCAGTTACACACAAATTTGTGTGTGATATGTTAAATAAAGATTGACCGGAGTAGAAACAAAACACAGTTTTTATTAAGGGGGAAAAAAGCTATCCAAACCTACCTGGCCCTACCTGAAAAAGTAATTGCCGCTTAAATCTAATAACTGGTTGTGCCACGCTTGGCAACAAGAACTGCAATCAAGCATTTGTAATAACTGGCAACGAGTCTTTCGCATCGCTGCTGAGGAATTTTGGCCAACTCTTATTGGCAGAATTGTTTTAATTCAGTCACAGCGGAGGCTTTTTGAGCATGAAGGTCACGCCAAGCATCCCAATCTGATTTAGTCTTGACTTTGACTAGGCCACTCTTTTTGTTTTTTTCAGCCATTCAAAGTTGGACTTGGCTTGTGTTTCGAATCATCATCCTGCTGCACAACTCCAACTGTGCTCGGGCTTCAGGGCACAAACTGATGGCTGAACATTCTCCTACAGGATTTTCTGGTAGAGATTAGAATGTGTGGTTCCATCAGAAGCGGTAAGTCATCCAGGTCCAACAAAGTGCTCCAGACCCACCACCTCCATGTTTGACTCTGTTATTTTTGTGAAAATGTTGTGTTAGTTTTATGGGACTCAAAACTTCCAAAAAGTTCAAGTTTGGTCTCTCCACCAAATCTTTTTCCAAAAGTCTTGGGGATCATCAAGATGATTCTTGGCAAATATCAGATGATCCTTTATGGGGTTTTTTGGTCAGCTGTGATTTTCTCCTTATATCTCTCATAGATTACCATTTTTGCCCCGTCTCATTCTTATTGTTGAATCCTGAACATTGACCTTAACTGAGACAAGTTAGGCTTGGAGTTCTTTGGACATTGTTCTGGGTTCTTTTGAGACCTCCTTGATGAGTGGTTTTTTGGAGTAATTTTGGTCACCAGCCACAATTTGTTTCTTTATTTTTCTTTATTTACAGATAATGGCTCTCGGTTAGCTGGAGTCCCACTGCCTTACTATACAGGAAGTTCATACAACAGTCTTTTTCTTTAGATCGATGTGTTGCTATTTTAAAGATGTTTTAGCCACCTTCACTTTGTCAGACAGGCTGATTGCTTACTGCCAGACCTAGTGAATCAATCAGGCCTAGTGAACTTGAACTAATTTCTAAAACGCGTTAATAATCAAAGTTAACCCAAGTTTACTCAGATTGGCTTTGTCTTATATCAATATGTCATTAGTTTTAGCATTAAAAAAATCTAGAAGATATGGTAGAGCTGTAAATGACAAATTTTGTATTTGAAGTTATAAAGAATCAGACCGTCCTGTTCTCTTATGTTTAAATTGCTTTCAACAATTCAACAGTTGCCCCTACAGTGAATGTTTCAGCAATTGAGTATCTCAGTGTCCACATTTGAACAGATTGTAGAATTCACAGAGTAAAGAAGCATAGCTGCTGCCAGCCTGCGATACACCTGAGGGGACAAGCTTAGCCCAGCGGGGAAATGTCATGCCTCTGATGTGTCCCCATGCTCCCGTCGACCCCTCAGATCATCATGATGCCCGACTGGTCCTAGTAGCCCTTTGAATCTCTCGTGGAACTGCCGGAGGGATCATATAGTCGAGGTCAGAAGTCGTGAGTCAGAGCTCCAGCGGTGAGGGGCTGATTAAACCATCCCTCTCTCTAATCCTGACCTCTCAGCTGGACATCAAGAGAAGTCTGAAAAATGAAGTGGGAGTTACTCACTGATGTAAGAGCACTGTTATTTGATTTCTGCTTGTTTCACTTTGTTCTAGCATAAGGCAGAAATTAAACACAAAATCCAGACTCCAGACAGAACATTAAAGACACACTGGAACTCCTTTATTACCTTGTATATAGAAATATACCACTGGACAAGTCTTCCAAGCAAACTTCAGGCAACTGCACCAATCTGCTAGCAACCAAAGCAACTGCACAGAGGTTTTCAGTGCAGCAATTATAGAACTTTGCAATGTATAGAACCAATTTCAGCGTCGATCAGAGTGAATTACACAGCTACTGCCAACAACCTCCAGCAACCAATGATCTGTCACCAGAGACAGTGCAGTGTAATACTGCAGATTTAAATACAGGGTCAGTATAGAGTCCCAATACCAATACAAGTACAGATACTGAGGGAACAGTGTGTCATGACTTATGAGATAGTTTATCATTATTTTGCAAATTCTGAAAAACAGTTAAGGACCAGAATATCTCTGTGATTTTTACATTAATTAGATAATACAAAAAAACAAACAAACAAACAAAAAGCACCTTTCAGCTTTTCGTATATTTTGAATTTGGGTTTTGGGGAGACCTGGAATGTAAATGTGCCTGTCTGTAAAGCACTTTTGGTCAGCTTCTGTTGTTTAAGTGTGCTTTAGGCTATAAAATAGACATGACAGTCACTACAAAAGGATTCAGACATTTTTCATAGCGCATCTATGAGGTATATGTTTTAATTTCCAAAAAACTTATTTATTTTCCACAATTAAGTGGGCTCCGTACTGAACTTTGAGGATAGCACCAAAGCATCAAACCCATCGTGCTATACTGGGCAAACATCCCAGTCTAGCACAAAGAAATTAGTGTGTAGATACATTGTTACATGATAATGGTTCCTACAGGAAACAACTTTTTGTGAGTAACCAGGTCTTAATTTCTGGAAAAGTGTCAGTTCCCTGCAGTGAAAATTTCCATCACATCAAGATGGCAAATAATGAACTTTCCCCTTAAAATGGTTTGTTCTTGTTACATTTCTCAGACCTTGACATTTCTTGCTCTGCATTTGTAAATGTGATGAATTGTGTTGGTTTTGGTTGTTCAGTTCCTATTTTGCAAGCCGTAAACAATGACAAAACATCTTTCACCGCTCTTTTTCTTCCTGTTTCTCGTCAGATTTGCACCCCGCATCCCCGCTGAATGTAATTTCTGACATTTGTTTACTTGGTTGACACACTATACTACACTCACGGCGCTAAACTTGCCCTTTTCACATCGTTCTGTTGTTATCTGCTCGTTTCTGTTTTCGCTGCTTTGTTTTCTTCCTGCTTCCAGCTTCCCATACCTCATTTCTTTTTGTCTTGGCACTTTGCCCTTTGCTCTTTTCTCCCCAGCCCCTGTCTGTACGTACTCTCATGGGTTCATATACTGTACACTGTAGTTTAGAGGCAGCAGGCTCTTGTTGGTCATTAATACACGAGTTAAATGGTCTGTGACTCTTCCTGGCCTGGTGAGGAGGTAGAGATGTATGGATATAGTTGGTGGGTTCTTGACTTCCCCAGCAACAGCAGGACTGCAGCCTCATACGTCAGACAGCCATAGCCTTGTTTGCAGAATGTGAAAGGAAGAAGGCAGGAATGGATATGGGTGGAGAGGAAGAGAAGCGTGGTGACATGTATGTTGGGAAAAGTGTCTGGAGGGCGACCCGAGTGAATGTGGTCTATTTAGCTCAGCTGCTGCTTGCTCCTTCTCGGTGCATCGCTGGTTCAAGCCCAGGTTTGACTGCTGCCCTCGGAGACACTGTGGTTTCAGAGATTTACACTTAGCATAATTATGGACTCCAAAGACGATGTATTTACACCAGCCTTGCATCTGAAGGAACCGTGGTCGACTTTGGCAGCGGGGACCGTGGCAATTACTGGTGTTTCCCGATGAAAAATTTGCTTCCACCTTCAGCAAACTTCAACAAACTTCTGAGACAACAAATCAACTGACCATTCCGCTTCCATTTTCCAGGCCACCTAGGAGGAGAAGCAACCTCCCCCACTCCCAACTCCCGTGACAAAACAAAAACTACTTGTTTGCTGCGCTCGCGCAACGTTTTTTGGGTTCCACCGCAAGCCGCTGACGCTCAAGGTTCGCGTGTCACCCTGGGGTGCCGTGGAAAAAACTCGAGGAAGAGAGCACCCGTCGTTGGTCCTCGTCATTCCTGATCGAAATAGCATTCTGCATCAAAAACCAAATTAAATATAAACTCAAGTAGTGGCGGCACCACCCACGGTACGCACACACACCGACCTCCTTCAGTAAACAGACGAGGCTTTTAGCCGGGGCCCCGGTGGTCCGACTTGTGGTCCCACCTTGCAGCAGAGCCATGCTGGCATCCATTTGAAATCCAAACCTGTCTGAGGAGAGGGATGCTACACCCTTTTCAGCCCTGGCTGCGGACCAAGGACCATAAATGACGGTCCGAACCTGAGATTTTTACAAATGCTGGGTAGGAAGAAGCATCTCAATTGGGGTGGTGGGAAAGGGATAAAAGTCTTTGCAGCAAAAAAGAGCAGAATAGTGTTAGAAAAGAACCGTAAATCTTTAATTAGAAATTGTATGCATTTTAAGGTGGTTAAAAAAAATCATCATCAGAGAAGAGTCAGATTCAACAAAGAAGCCTCGCTGGTCAGCTCGCTTGGCCTATGAAAGAAGCCATTCAAGGCCATGGGTGGCGACAGGTCTGGCACACGGCTCGTGAAAAAACGAAGACGGCGCTTGATTTGGAGACCGCAGAGCACAAACAGGGAAGCCAAAAAAGTTTTTCAGCAAACATTTTTTTTTCTGGAACCCCCTACTCGTTTTTGTGGTGGGATGTGGAATGGCTGAGTCAGCATCTTTTCTTTCTCTGCTCTCTATTTTCTTATCTTCTCCCCAAAATGTAAACTGGAATTTTGCACATTTTTCAGCATGGCGCAACCCCCCGTAACCTTTTATCTGTATACAATCAGGTCTCTATTTGCTTCCCGCAGACATTATTTTACCATGCCTTGAGAGCATCTGTCACTCAGGATGCAAAAAGTAGCTCCGATATATGTGTTGGGCTTTGTGTCAGAAAGTGTGCGCACATGAACATCGGCGTGCATGCATGTGTGAGCGCAGCCACCCATGCATTTTTATCAGGCGGACACCTGTGACAGACAAAGATGGCCTTATATCCCAGCTGCGGGATGGCACTGTGCTTCAACAGAGTCCCAGCTGCACAGCATTCACTCCGCTCTTGTATTCACGCTTTTTGCCCATAAGGCAAGATGAATGGTTGTCGTGACGACACAAGATTGCAGAATATGTTTGGTAGGGCGCTGCAGAGCGTAACAGTCATTCACAATATTTGACAACAAAATTGTCAAAAATTATTATTAAATGTAATCCGCAAAGACAACTTTATGCATTTTCTCTTCATCTCTTCTCATGTTATTTCTTTTGTGGCTTTGCTCCGTTCTTTCTGTTTTCTCTTCCAGCTCTCTTTATCTCCCTTATCTCACGATTGATACAAGACAAGGAAAAAACAAAGGAGCTGTCAGAGCAAGCGTCAAGCCAGAACCCCCACCCGTCTCCATCACTAACCTCCACACAACAAGGTCTTTATAGTCGCCGTGGCTGATAGTCAGACAGCTGTGTGTTTGCTGTGTAGGGTGTGTGTGTGAGTGCTTATAGGCTGGTGGGGGGGGGGGGCTTCAGTAGAACTTAGAAGTGACAAGTTTTCAGATTGTGCGTGATCTGGCAAGAATTGTGTGAATTTGTGTGTTTCTGCTGTTAGATAGTCTTGTTAGACTAAGACACGGGGCAGATTAATGTGGTTTGTGTTAGTCCTAAAAATAAAAAGGCATCATTATTTTTTGTTCTATTTTAAACAGAAGACTTTTCAAAGGTACAAAAAAAAATAATAGAAGGATTATGAGTACATTCAGTGTAGCTCCCCAAAATGCATTTACAGTATTTCAAACCCTGCATGGTAGCTTACAGGCCTTTGTTAAGACTCATAGCTCACAAGCATAGTGTTTCGCACTCCTTGGTTTCATGTTTTACTGAATTCAGCTTGATGCCGATTCTGTAAAGTCTACTTCCCATTTCAGAGAAAAAGGAGGGCCCTATTTTGTGATTGGCAACAACATACAAAAAAAAAAGGAAATCAGGCCTGGAGCAAACACTTTCTCACACCACTCTATAGTCGCTCGCAATTTTTATGGTGCAATAGTCATATTTATAATTTGTATTGATGAATACATGTCGAAAATCCTAATATTTCAGTATCTCTCAGGATGATATTTATTTTCTCATGACTTTATTAATATTTGTCTTTGTCAAAGGAGCTTGCAAAGAAAAGCGTCTGGACTTCTTTAAGTTGCTTGAAGACGTTTCACCTCTCATCCGAGAAGCTTCTTCAGTTCTAAGGTCAAATGGTGGGGAGTCCCAGATATAAACCTAGTGGGAGTGACCCCCCACAGAGGGACAAAAGGACCCCCTGATGATCCTCTAATCGCCTGAGCCAAGGTGGGAAACTGGGCGTGGGTCCCAATCAGCCAGAGTTTCGGGTGAGTTCATCATCAGGGGGTCCTTTTGTCCCTCTGTGGGGGGTCACTCCCACTAGGTTTATATCTGGGACTCTCCACCATTTGACCTTAGAACTGAAGAAGCTTCTCGGATGAGAGGTGAAACGTCTTCAAGCAACTTAAAGAAGTCCAGACGCTTTTCTTTGCAAGCTCCTTTGACTACGATGACCTGGATGACTGAGAACCTTCACAGAAATATTTGTCTTTGTTTTGTCTGAGGCTTTAATATAGTGCTAATGTTGATAACACTACAATAATAATACACCAGTTGTAGAATAGAATAAAATACCCCTAATTATACATGTACAATAAAATTATAGATAGGGGGAAAGTCCATGAAGCTTTTTTCTTTTCTTTTTTTTTTTTTTTGCTACAACTGCAATCAGATGGCACCTCAAGAACCTCAAGGCAATAATAGCTCTGCATGGGAGAATTTTATCCTCCCGATCCTTTACCACTGAGTCCTGCTTATCTTTAGTAACCTTGAAACAACAAAGGAGGAAGAAAAATGCTATAATTTGTCCATAATTTGATTGAGTTAATTATTTCATGTGTTCAAGTATATGAAGACACTTTAAAGAAAGGCTCCAAAGCAGTGTTGGCATGCCTTTGAACATTTATATAACACACACACATCAATCAATTGACAGAATTCCGTATTTGTCAGAAATATAAAATAATGAAAAATCAAATTGCCGTAGCATAAAACGAAATGAATGTCTTTGCTGATCGTACTGTGTTACTGCCAAAAGTAAAAGTAAAGCTAAACATCAGAGTGATTGCTGAGAAAAATAGAGTAAGCATCTACTGCTCATTTATTGCTGAAAGTTGTTCAGGCGTATGATGGAAATCTTTTGGGCCAAAAAAATAAATTACCACACTTCATCACGAAATAATCATCGGAAAACTCCAAACACTGCAGATTAACATGAACTAACATAAGTAAATCCACAGGGTCATTTTTTAAATATTTTGTCCTCTCGTGTGTCATCTGGGTAAACGTCATGCTGCCAGTTTTTGTAAAAGAACAACACTGACAATAAAATGAGGTGTTTGAAAGTGATAAAATAGAGAGGCCGAGTGAGCCATCCATTAAGAGTGACCGTTTCTTTTTGGAAACTTCTCCCTGGCAGTGCATTCGTCCCAATCATCGAGCTCTAATGTAATCACTTTACGAGGCCAAAGCATAATGAATATAGTGTTTAGGTGTGCAGATCCAATCCTGGCCCCTGGTCCTCGAGAGGAAAGTGTACATTTCTGTGGCATCCTGTATTTATTTGAAATACCCTCTGTCTGGTCTCGTAATACAGACACAGGCAAGTGGGCATACAAACCTTTTTCTATTCCATCCATTTTCATGATGCGGTCTTGCATTAATGGCACTCGCCGTATGTTTTTAAGAAATAAAGCAGTAAAAGCTGCTCCGCTCTGCCTTTACTCAATTTGTCTTTTGTTTCAGGAAAAGCACACAGTTTGTTGCCATTTTTAGGTTAAGGTATACAATTTGTCTCCATTTTATTGGAGTGGTATATTTAAGCTGCATGGGTCTTGTGTCGTGGCCAGCGGGTTGGTTTCAAATGACTGTCAGTCAGCACACAGTTTGGGGATGAGGACAGCATTAAGTGCTATACACTGGTCAACAGCAGTATTTATTCTGTTAGTCGTGTAACATTTTATTGGCATTAACCACTATGTTACAACATACACTAGGTTGTTTAGTTTAGGGCTTAAATACCTGGGACTCTCCTCTTTTTGGTCTTGGCTAAAGAAGCTTCTCGGATGAGAGGTGAAACTTAAAGAAGTCCAGTCGCTTTTCTTTCCATGCCCCTTAAATTATCAACTACAGTCATGTAACATTAAAGAGAGCTATACATATCAGTAACTGTAACCAATAATAATCAACTATATTATAATTCAAAACTGTAATTATACATGAGAATAATTAATTAAGGTAAATATATTGGAATATACAACCTGGGAATTATTAAACTACTTAAGTAGGATTATAACTTCTAGTCTAAATACTTTTTTCCACTTTGGTACAATTTGCAGTTTTATGTGTTGTGAGGTGTTTTCGTTACACATATGTATGCAGGATAAGAGACTCTTTTAATGTGGTCCCATTTGTCTTCTTGCTGTGCACCCCAAAACACAAATACACAACAGAAACTCTAATAAAACACTACTTTACTCATGGAGTTACATGGAGTGTATCTTATGTCATACCGGCCTTGTTTTAAAGGGAAGGTCAGTGGTGTCGACAGTTTGGTGACAGGATCAACAAACACTAAGAATCTCCTCTCACACACGCTCCACCTCTTCAGTCTGAGCTCCAGTGGATGTAAATTTAAACCCTCCTTCCCCTTCTGTTGTTGCTTTCTGTGCACGTCTCTGCAAGCGTCTGCGTCCGTGCAGGCAAACACACACTTACACAGTATATCCATGGATTTGTGCTCAAATGTGGAAGAACTTGGATATACAGGTAATCCAGGTGTCATGGTGCCAACATCCACAATGCCCCGTTCCAGACGTCACTCATTTGGCTCCTATTTGTTTTCAGCTTCATGCTTGTCTGAACATGTCTGCTGTCCAGGGCCAAAGTGGCCTTGGTTCATTAACAACAAATTCGGGAAATATCTCAGCATACCTTTCGTCAGAGATCGAGCTTATATTAAGGAAACACTGCGGTTTATTAGAATTGGAGAATTAATTTTGTGGGTTTGGACATCATTTCTATCAGTTATTGTAAATCAGATGAAGAACCACATGTGTTTAGCTGATAAAGGGAACTGATTGTACTGCAAATGGCTATAACAAACCCCCAGTTTGCAATTTCAAGCTAAAAAGTGGTGGAATAAATGCACCTTTAGACTACTTCATTTTCTCTTTCATAGGAGTTTCAGCTTTTCCTCATGTTTTCTTGTGTCTGTACTCTTAGAACGGTAAATGTTCATATTAAATATGGCCTACTACTACTCTTTTTTTCTACACTTGGATCTCTGTGATGTCAATAAGAGTAAATATTCTTGATATGAGCAGATCGCAGACACCTCTGCTTACCCTCTATTTCCAGTTAGAGATAAGCTTAATTAATTGCAAGGGAAAGCAAGCTGAAATGTCTTGTTTCACATTTTAGATGAACTGATTATTTTGAACTGTGAATCATGCTGAGCTACCCTGGTGTAATGTAATGAGATTACATTTAGCATGATAGGTCCCCTTTCAAAACCTGTCTTATGATCTGTCTTTCTTGCCCTATCTAACTGCAGATTTTCCAAACCTTTTAAACTCAATGATATAAAATGATGTACGGTTGACTGAACAGCAGTATTTATGACTACCTGCTGTACTTCACAGCCATACTACACTTCTGCATAAAGCTAAGCATCGGCCTATGTTACTTTTAATCTAACATATGTGAAGGTTAGAGCCGAGCTGTCACCACTAGAAGAAACATGTAGCTATTAGCTGGTGACACAAAATAACTTTTTATGTACGTCTTCCTCCTTTCACCTCCATCAGTCTGAATCTTGCACTCTTTGAAACCCCAACACCTTCCCCCTCAACAGTGCATGTATTTGCAATAACGTGTGGTTGTATTCAATAGAGAGCAGGTGACCAGCAGTCTGAGTTTATCGCACAGAGGCACACATAAAGAAGGCCAAACAGACATCTAAGCACAGAGTCAGCAGCTAGCGTGAGCCCACGGGGTTCCTTTCTACCATACCTTCCGACGTGTCGAATCGCTTTCACGCAGCGGGCTCGGGGGGCATGGCGGATCATGTGGAAGCCATCGAGCCACGCTCCGCAGCTGGCGTTCACGTCGATTGGTGCTGACACCTGGCAGGCGTTCTGCCGTTTTCACGTATGGGAGAACATCGACATGCAACTTCCTCCTGCGGTTTGGATCGCTCCCTAAAACGTCTTTCCATTACCTCCGAGTACCACACAGATGTTTTGGTTGCTTTCTTGCACTGTAACTCGTAAAGGTTTTGGTTCAGTGGCCTTGTTGTGCTGCTGGTGGCTGTTTGGCTAGACTGAATGGATTTACTGCAGTGTTTATTTGAGATCAGATTGCCATCTGTCTGAGGCTATGGAGCCTTTAAAAGCCCAACCGCTAGATTCAGACAGTGTAGATCTGTATGAAAGTCAGGCCTACGTGGACAGTTAATCTGTGTGTGCTTCACTCCTTGTTTGTATGTCATATAGCTCATTCATATCCCACAGGAAAATATAATAGTAAATGTTTCCTACATGAATGCACACTTGCATACGGTATTGCAGTATTACAGTATTGCATACTGTTTCACTAGAAGGAAAAGGGCACTTAGATCTAATTATATTTTTTAATTTGTGTATGCCTAAAATAAAATTCCTATTTAAAACCCTCAAGTTATTTAAGATTTAAAAAAAAAGAATGGCATACAGACTGCATTTATGAATTTTTAGTTGCCCGCTCCCCTGGAATCTGCCAGCCAATCACACAGAAGCAAGCCAACACATTTCGACATGTAGACAGGATCAAGATAACCTGCTGAAGTTCAACACGAACATCGGAATGGAGAAGAAAGATACCAATACATTACATTGCTGCCACAGAGGGGACTCTTGGCTGGAAGCAGTGCTTAAACAATGGAAAAAACACAAACGTTGTCCAAAAAGCTCTCATGTTTAGCTGTTTTCCACTTTTTCTTTGGTCATTTTAGCCTTTTTGGCCAGGGTGAAGGGAGTATCTGCCATCAAACAAGAAGACAGCCGCATGTAACTACGACGGTGTTTGCTAGTTCACCTTACATGCATTAATGTAATAACGTGGTTAGCCTACTCAGCGTAAATTACACACGAGACTCACGCAGAGAAGAACGGCTGCTGCTGCCATCATCATCCTCATCATTTCTGCTACACTGGCAGGGCTAGGGGCCAGGACTCTCCTCTCCGGGTTCTTGGGGGATGTTCCTAACTCCAGTCCGATAACAGGCAACCCACCCACAGTAGATGTGCACGGTGTGAGGTCTTGCAGCAAGCTATCAAATACGGCGCATTTCTCGGCTTTTAAAAAACGCTATGCGTCGCCAGGTGTTTCATCAGATTCGAGGTGTTACCTCCTTTGCACAGTATCACCTTAAAGCACTTGTTGCAGGCTGCTGGGTTTGCATCGTTTGCTGTGAAGTACAGCCAGACTTTTGACCACTTCGCCTTGGGCATTTTTAATCTGTAGCTCTGCTCTAAAAGAACGTACGTACCTGGGCCTGCATACTGTCCTTGCAAAGGTAAAATGATTGGCTAGAATCCAAAGTGTATGACATCTCAGGAAAAAAAAGCACCGAAATAAAGTACCGAAATGTGCGCTGCTTTTCAGTCTGGTTACTACCGTTTATGTAAGAACCGGTGCCATACCGGTACTCATTCCTATACATACCAGGATGTAACAACATCCAATTGTGAATGGCTCCATTCCCCCCACAGACCTTAACTGGCTACATTTCCTATGGCTGTGAATGTGAATGGTTGCCTGCACGTGATAATTCATCACATTTATTTTTTTACAAGTAAGTATTTATCACACATAGTAACTTTAGCTTAATAGAAGTAGTAAATCTGATGTCAGGGCTTGGTCACTTCAGTCCTTAGCATTGATTATTAGGTGACAGACATATGTTGTTGAGTTTAAGCTTACAACTTTTTTATAAGTTTTGCTAGTTTAAAAAAAATCTGGCAGACTTTACAAACTTTTCCACCTTGCTTACTGCAAGATGATATATAACAGAAAAAAGCAAAGACATAAACTAGTGGAGCGTAATATTAATGAACAGTCTTTTTCATAAAGAGTTGATGAAGGCGTTTTTCCCGCCATCCTGATTACACCAATACATTACATTGCTGCCACAGAGGGGATGTAATGTGTTATTTTACAAAGCTCGTGCTTATGTGTATAAATGGATGCCATGACATTGCTATTTCATCCTTAATTCCATGACGGGAGAGGTCTGCTAAGATATTGATGGGAGTGAAGCCGTTCATTATAGCTTAACCACTACTTCCCTGTCAGAATTAATATTCCAACACTTCCTGTGTTACAGAAGCCTCTTTGCAGGATTGTTTTCCTATAACCTGGAGTTGAGACCTACGAAAATTATTGAAAATTGTGGTCTGGCTATTTATATCATAAAATGATAGATTGTAGGCTGAAGGAGTTTAGCTATGAGTCACTGCTCGCAGGGATGATTTTTCTTAAAAACCTTTATTCATTGAAGAAAGATTTGGCGAGTGTGCATTCACTGTTTTAGTATGACTCATCCACTTGTAGAGGCAAGGGTGCATTTTTTTTTCTTATTTGCTTGAGTTTGGAGGCTAAATGTTCAAGGACACCCACTTGGATGACTGAAAAATGGTGAATGGTAAACTTAAGCCAAATTTCTTTGGCTGAAGCACATTTGGGGATTAAATTTTCCGTTGTTGCCACCTACAGACTGTGTGTTAACATTATGAGGCTGGCACATACAGTCACGAAAAAGAAATTACTTTGGTTCCAAGGTTTTAAATATCAGCAAATAACAAAAAAGAACATAGAAGTGTGTGAAAAACAACAACCCATGATTTTGTCTGCAATAACTTGATGTAATATTTTCTGTACAACTTTATCAGCCTTTCACATGATAGGAAGAATTTTGGCTCTCTCCTTTTGACAGTTTTACCTCAGTTCGTTGAGATTTGCAGGCATTTTATTTATGCACAGGTCTTTTAAGGTCCCAGCTCAGTATTTTAATCCAGTTGATTCCTAGACTCTATCTGGACCATTGCAATATCTTTCAGATGCTGCTGTGATTAGACAAACTTTAGCTGTCAAAGAGATGGCTTCACATCTGAGGAGTTTATAGTCGACGCAGTGACTGCAGGGTGTAAAATCAGCCATAATCATCACCCCTCCACCACTGTGCCTAACAGTTGGTATGAGATTTTGTGATATGCTTGGGTTTCACTAAACTTATGGCCAAAGACCTCCACTTTGTTATTATCTGTCAAAAGGACATTGTTCCAGAAGTCTTGTGGTTTGTTGAGATGGAAACCAATTAAGTAAGGAAGTCAGGAAGGTAAGGAGGGTGATAATAACAATTAAAAAAGGGCAAGATGACTGAAATGCCAACATGAACAAGGCTGTTATTACTTATATGTATATGGTGTATACTGCATGTCAAGCCAACTAATGAGAGCCAAAATCAGACAAATCAAGCAAGCAACAATATCAGAATTTCTCTTTTTTTTGGAACTATATCCAGATCTAGAAATATTCAAATTAAATAAATCCCCCAATAACTGGCATGCACTAAAAGATCTCTTATTTCAACAGGTGAGTTACTGGTTTGAGATGATGCTCAAAGATCAAAGCAACATAACCAATTCAGTCACAAGCTGATGTGTGATACCAGCTCATTTTTTTTTTACTTTCTCTGTACAGTTACCCAACATGTTATTCTCCTCTTCTCAGCGCTTTGTTGCCCACATTGGCACTTCTCAAGGGCGGTCTAATTGTGTATTCCACCCCTCTCCATCTGTGCTGCATTGAAGCAGACAGGCCTATCGCACCCTTCCTAGGGATATCAGAGATCTGGTTACTGTGCAAGCAATACCACTCCCTTCACTGGAAATCTACTGGCTGCCCCAAGAGACCTCGCTCTGCACTTCGTGGGCAGCTTCCTAGCCTCGAGATAACACGTCGTAGAGATACTTGAGTCAACCGTGCACCGAGGAATGTTTTCATTCATAGCAATGAGTCTGCATCAAAACTCTTTCTGCAACGAAAGCATTACTTTTATTCAGAAAGGTTACCTTCAGTGCAACAAGTAATTCAGTTTAAAGCTGTGCTAGACCTTCTCTCCTCTATGAGCCTCACCACCTTTTTCTTTGCTGTGCCCTTTGCCACTGAGGGAAAGGAGGTAATAGCTTTCACTAATTTGGCCCTGGGCTGAGCAGTCAAAGCCATATGCCAAAGTGAATCTGTAAAGCTAACATTAGGCAGCAGATATCTGAGGCCAGCGGCTGTAGGCTTTGACATCCTGTATTACACCTAATTGCCACCAGACATTTCATCGAAGTCTCTGCAAAAATCCCCCGCAACCACCTGCTCCTCACTCTGTTTACCTTTTAAACCAGGAATAATGTTAGGGGAGAGCAGGGCGCGAGCTCCTCGCTGTTATTTTCTGACACCCGAGCTGAGGATTGGGGAACTGGAATGTCAGTAGAAATTTAAATTTGAGACATGTTAGGATAGTTAAGGGGTATCCCCCAGTGCATTGTGTTGCAGGGGTACAGTGTATACCTTTCTGATTTATGTGTTTTTGTAAGAGTAATGAGAGAAGGAGAAAACAGGGCAGGGTAATGTGGAGGCATAACCATAATTAGTTGAATTAGAAGTTTCACAGTCATTTTCATGACACGGGGAAACTTTTAATGCATCTCATAGCGAGAGCAGTGTAAATATATTCTATGACGATGATGTGGCGAGTCTTACATTTTCAGTAATTTGGTACATTTCGCTGAAGTACCAGTGTCTCATGTGTGCTTGTGTATGAAATTATTCCCCCTTTGCCCTCTCTTCTGCTGTCCTTCAGCCATGAAAGAGATGAGAAAATTCCACACCCTTGACAGTGTAATGATGAAATGATATCATTGCACCGTATCCTCTAACACCACTGTGTCAACCTCTAAATAAGTCAAGCGTCGCTCACTCTTTTCAACCAATAAAGTGGACTGCAAATCTCAAACGCCGCTGAGAGCTGTACCGCATGGATATAATAACCTACTTACAAAACAACAGTGTTTACGGACTTTATGACTCCAGGTTGGAAGGAAACCATGAAGTTTTGTTTCGGACCTAATTCAATTTCTCTGTCTGGTACACTTGGATACAAAACTCCACATCCAAGAGGTGACCTAAGTGATCGGATTTGGCTGTTAGCTGTAATGTATTTTGGTCTGAGTGGTTAGTTACAGTGGCAGCCTAGAAAAAAAAAAACATTGGCTTGAATGCAGACTCAGTGTTCTAAAATAATTTCTGTTAATAAAGCAGGTCATTTTTTTCTGTTTCTACATCCAGTATATCCACCGCTGGTTGTCTGTTATCATTTATTGTAATCAGTGTAATGTAAAATTGAGGTAATACAATACAGGACCTTAAAATGTAAAGGAAAAATCCCTGCATGGAAAATTCACCTTTGTTTCAACATGTCTCAGGCAAGTTCACCCACAGAAAAGAATTCATATGCATGTATTTGTACAATAATGCAGACTTACTGGCATATATTGTATGGTTAATCACTTTTTGCACATTTATATACTAGTTCTACAAGTAACCCTTGATCAGTAACAGTCTACACAGTATTATCACCACATTCCAAGGACTGAAAAGTCATACTTTTGCTAGCTGACTGGCTCGATCGCACCTCCAGGTGTGTTTGGCTGCACTAAAAGGAGGCTCCCCCTTCACTACTTTAAATGAGTAATTTAGAGGTTTGCTGGATGAGAATCTTGGGGATTGTGTTGTTTATTTGCAGTTTATGCATGAGAATGTCTTCCTTCTCTCTCCCCAACCAGTCGCGGCAGACGGCTGCCCCTCCCTGAGCCTTGTTATGCTGGTAGGTTTCTTCCTGGTAAACGGGAGTTTTTCTTCCCGCTGTCGCCAAAGTGCTTGCTCATAGGGGGCCATATAGTTGTTGGGGTTTTCTCTGTATGTATTATTTTAGCTGTATAAATAAAATTGAATAGATCTGAATTGAAACTGAATATGTTTAGTAAAGAAACTAAACTTAAACCAAACTTTATTTGGTCTGAAATTAGAGACTATATAGATGCTTAATGGTAATGTTAGCTGACTTATTAACTTACTTTGATTTTAATCATGTTACCTATTATAGATGTAGTAGGTCCTTCCAGACCTTCAGCTTGTTAAAATCAGCAACCAGCTCAAGTTATGAGCTAACATTAGCATGTTAGCCCAGCAAACACTGCATGCTGCCAACCCGAAAGCTGTCTCAGTTAGCAAAGAAATCAGAATATGAAGATTCTGGCAAAATTAATTTGAATCTAATTTTATAATACAAATTAAAAAACAAATAATTTTAAAGATATTGGACATTTGTTCAAAAAGTGTGTTTTTAGTATGCTTTTAGTAATCTAAATTTTTGAGCAAAATATTCTTGGTGTATCAATTTTTTTTATAGGAATTACAAGGTACTACTGAAACAGTGTACCAAGGTATGAATTCTGGTAGCTATAGTTACCTGACTTTGACAAGCTGTAAAATGCTATTTCTTTTTTGTTACTGTGTGTTCTAGTGTTTAGCTAGTTAGCAAGCAGAATTATTGATATGTAGCCAGTAGCTACAACAACTGACCTCACTCTATGCCTCAAAGTTGGAAATCAAAAAACAAACTACAACTAAGAAATTAAACAACAACTTTTAAACTTTTTCATGTTGATGTTTTTAATGTTTTTTCTATGTGCTCTCTATCCTAGCTGAAGCAGTACAGTCATGTCCTTTTCCACGAGTTTACATTTCTGCCTCATTTTAGCCTCATGGAAAAAAAACGAACACAGTATAGTTTATTTGGTGACACTTCTAGCTCTTTTTTTCTCCTGAGTGTATAATTTTAAAATAAGATTATTATATCCAGTAAATGGAGGCGGATAATCCTGTAATTGCAGTTTGTGGACCAAGTGGTCGCTGTTTGGCAAAGCGGTGTTGGCTTCCTCTGAGTAGGACTAAAGCAGCACACCCAGTCCCAACCCATATGGAAACGTGTATCGACCACAATAGACAGACACAGAACTATGTTCATATTTTACATCTATGAACATTTGTCACTGGGTGTCACATTGTGTGTGTTTGTGGGGAAGGGGGATGCGGGACGGTGAAGGAGATTTACAGCCCTAATCAAAAACTGGCTCGTGGTTGGAAATGTAGCGTGAATGATGTCATGAAACTGTCCCGACTCTGATGCTGTGATTTATCACACGATATGGGCGTCACGAACAAGAGCATCAGTTAAGAAAAGAAAAATCGACGACAAGGACAAATTTTCACAAGCTGTCCTGTGTAGTGTAGGCTGCGTGCATGTCCATCCACATGTCCTCGCCAGAAAAGCAAACAAATGTACATTTGGATATTTTCTTTTTCGCCTTGGATGTTACACAAACCTGTTGCCACCGAGATGATGCATCGTGCCGCCAGCCCTCCATCAATATGTTTAATTACCCTTTCTGTGAATTCATTGCAGTTGTCTTGTAAATATTTTTGCCGGGAGGCAGGTTGTTATTCCCGTAGAAGTTCCACACAGTCCAGGCCTTCCTGAGATGAACCCAAGCATATCTCGTATGTCACTGTGTATCTGTGCTGAGAGGAAGCATGACCAACTGCTCTTTGGCACTTCATTAAACAAAATCTTAAACGCTTGAACCACGAGCCAGAAGGGACTCCCAGAAAGAGGGAGGCTGGGTGGTTGAGTGCGATTCTTTGTCTCCTTGTGGAATACAAACACTTGGATATTTTTTATAGCTCATTTAAAAAAAAACTACTTTGGACTGAATGAATACGCTATAATATGTTTTCATATCAGTGCGAATACTATACAAACATATATTGTCCTCCTGTGTAACGTTATGTGAACGTGTACGTTGTTGTTGGGTCACTGGAATGCATTATCATGCATATCTACAAACGAGCGTTCATCAGACAGTAACACTCATAGTGCCTGTAATTGATTACTCTCTTATACAATGAGTATATATGTTTTTGTTTAGAATAAGATCATAAGGACATATGTGTAGATAAATGCTATTTAATAGTGATATACTAATAAATTACTGGAATCTTGTTCTCCTGAACAGGAGCACACACTTTTTGGAAGGTCTACAGAAACTTTTAATATGAATACATTGTATACTTTACATGCTAAATATAGATTATGGAAGCACATTCAATAAACTGAGACTTCAGAAAAGAAGAAATGAAGAATTGTTTTATTCTGTATATGTTGTTGGATGTTGTTTTAGATCGTTTTGATCTAACGGGATAAATCTAGATGGTAGAGTCATAATTTGACATAAATGACACGAAAGCATCCATCCATCCTGCCTTTCATCATCAGTTCTAGTTGTTGTTGGTGGTGTAATGGTGTGGAAGATATTTTCTCGGCTCACTGTTAGTTCTAACTGAGCATTGTTTAAGTGCCACAGACTACCTGAGTGTTGTTGCCAACCATTTCCATTCCTTTATTTCACTATATCAGATGTTTCAGTGAGGCTAACAGTTTTTCAAAGCCTAAGAATTTCTAGTGAAAGATAACAGAGTTTATGTGAAAGCTGGTCGGTGCAAAGCCCAAAATAGAACAGGGAATCCTGACACTTGTACTGTTGAGAAGCACCTCCTCTTGTGCATGTGTGCGTCACATTTAGACACACACATGCACAGAAACAGGAGGCTTGACTAAAATAAATGAACTGCCACAGCAGTGCTATTTCAGGTTGGGTCACTGGAATAATACAGGGCTGGAGGCACAGGTGGGGCAGCAATCAGATGTTCCCTTGCGTGTGGCGATGAACTTGGTTCTGCCTCTCGTCACACACTTGACACACACTCTCTGAGACAGGTAAAGAAGAGTCAGAATCCACTTTTAAATCCGTGTCTGACTGGGTCTAAAATTCTCTCTCATCCTTTGCGTATTCCCGGAGAAATGCTCATGAAAAAAGGAAATCCAAAACATTCTGTCTGATTCATGAATGTGAAGTATGGGTGATGGAACCTGATGTGTGTTTCACTATCAGATGAGTATTAAATTATAGGTATCTCAAAAAGAGACTCTCTTTCTTCTCTTTCTGTTATATTACAATTTCATGTCTGTAGCCACATTTCCAGTGAGTATATTATGGAATCTTTCTTTAGTTAGTCAGGCTGGTAGAAGTAACAAATTCTGTGCACTATGAACTATTATCTACTATAATAATAAGTAATTACGCAATGAGTTGATATCGATATGCTATGCTCAAGAAATATCTGTGCTGGTGCACATTTTTTGTATTGCTTATTTAAATATTTCATTGCAAAAATCTGCTTTGCATCAGTGTTACTTATAGTATTATTGGCATGTGCAGTAGGTTCTGTTCATTCTGAGCCTGACAGTCCAAATTGGACGACCTATTCTAATCATCTGAGGTACTCTACTCTGATTCTGAGAATCTTTTATTCTTCTGGTGTTAATTTTTTGCTCTCTTAAAATATATTTCTCTAAACTGCAACAAAACAAACAAACAAAAAGAAACTTGAACATGAATTGCTTTGCATTGTGTGCTTGGGCTTTATGTAACCTTCTGAGTTTTAACACTATCCTCTATGGACATGTGATATTTAATTTTTGGAGTCTTGGTAATAGGAGACAAAAACCTCAAAAACATCCTTTTATTCGCCCTAAAAAGTCTCATTGTTTTCCTCCAAACCTAATCCTAGAAACGACTCCTAAAATCTGCACATTGGTTCGTTTTGCCCCACAGTCTCTTGTTACACTTTCTCCATCACATGATTTCTTTTACGGCCAGTCCACTCCTGCCATACAGATGTACTCACACCCCCCCACTCCCCTAGCACTCCTTGCCCACCCAGGTCCCGCCACAGTGGGGCTTGCCCTCCAGTGGAAACAGACCTGGTCTGGTTACCCACCTTGGAGATGATGGATTGATGGCTCACTTGCGTGAAAGTTCAGGGCGGGTCTTCAGGTAAACAAGCACAGAGCTGTATTAAGTATGGAGTAGGATGGAGGGAGAAGGAGACAGGATTGTGGTTTATACAATGTACGTTAAAACTTGAAGTTTAGGAGTTTCACTCATTTTTAAATAACATTAATGTGACTCAGTTATTTGTGTCCTAATTGGTTTTTCCAAATGAGCAAATTATATTAAGATGGCATCTTGATGCAAGACTTCAATCTTGAATGTTACCTTTTAGAAATGCTCCTGATAGCGCTTGCACTTTTTTTTCTCTCTTGATCCTGCCGTCATTTTCTTCCAGTAGGCCAACTAAGAAATGATCCATGGGAAGCCAAATCAACAAGGAAATTGGGCTAGCTCTTTGCCCTCCTCGAATGATGTATAAAAGCCATTTTGCTCATTACCCTGCCACGAGAGACATTTACCAACATTACTCTCCGATTTGTCCTGATGGCAGTAATTTCATCTTCTAACAATCTGATCCTGACAAATTAATTCCTGCTCCCCACTGTTTTCATGCCCCCCCTCTCAGCAGTGACAAAAATGGAGACAGACAAAATGAGATAATTTAAGTGACTGTAAAGGATGATTAACCAAAGCCCCAACAGGCTCGCTCTTCCAAAGACAGGAAAGTCTGCCTTACCTAAATAAAAACTGCTGTAAAGTTTTAGCCATATAAGAAAGAGGAAATTAATTAAATGCAGGGCGGGTGGTTTGGCGCCGTGGAAAGAATACACAATTTAGAGTCTTGTGCCAGGGAGCGAAATGGACAAAATGAAGGTGATCAGTCATATTTCGCTGCTTTTTGACATTAAGCATATGCTTTTTTTCTAAGAGGTCAGCTAAGCAATTTAGACAAATTGGACAAAATTGCAAAGGTAAACACAGGGAGAGGTCTCGTAATGTTTCTTTCACTCTCTCTTTCTGTGCCTCAGTCTCACTTTCAGACACTATTTTGTTCGGTAAATCCCTTACCTGAATTTTCTGTGACGGTGAAAGTGAGGCAAAATGACTCCGTCAGGGCTATCAGGGGCAGGGCTGTGTTATGGTGTTTGACTACGCCACAACCCACCGAGCCAACACAAACTGCACTCATTTGCCCCAGAAAATACAGCCACTTTAGTGCCACTGTAGTATAACAGTTACATATTGTGTACGGAATTAGCCGTTTGCCTTTATAGTTCAGGGATTCTTGCAATGAATGCATGTACAACTTTACTGTCTTGTGCTGTAAGCAATCTGACAGAATGCATGAGCCATGAGCTTTCAGGTGTAGGCCAACCTGCTGCTGTTCTGTGTTAGTCGCATCAACTTATTGCAAATAGCAACTTTCCTGAAGAGCAGTTGACTTCAAATGACTTCAGGTTCTGCAGTCTGCTGTTACCAGAAATACCACTTTATTACACTCATTAAATCAGTGTAGGGAACCTTGGCTCTGGCAGCTCCCAACAGCACCAATGTTGTACTGGATTTTATAGTATTTGATTTAGTTTTGATCTAGAAAATGAATGGCTATTTGTTTACTGTGTCAGAGTAAACTGACATATCTACTGATTAGCACTCAGCCAGAGCATTGCATAACCATTTTCCATGCAGGCATGCGTACCTCAACCTGGAAAGGAAAGCTAACCCTAGCCTAGCTACATGAAATGTAGCTAATACACTAGTTGATAAGTATAAATTAAAATTTCTGTATGAATGCTGCAGTCCTCACAGAACATAAAAGGGCAGCACAGTGTTCTTGTCTATCCTTACATACTAAAGAGGAAGGATATCCGCAAGGATGCGAAAAAAACTACATGTGGAAGATGCCGACTCTTGGCGCTATCATGATAGCTCCATCCGGACCCATAAGGAAGGCAGTAAGAGTCGAATATGAAAGTATTTTACGTCGTTATCTTTTTGGTTTGAGACTGCTAGCTTTGTGAAATCAGCTATGTTCAAATGGGTAAAATGTTTGCAGTGGCTGGCATTATACAAATGGATGAGCTAACATAAGATAACTGACGTTATACCTCATAGTAAAGCTAGTAGGCTATTCCGCAAGCATTGTATAATTTTAATCTATGTCAATACAATGACTGCTACTGCAGTCACTCAGTGTGCGCAAACAAAAATAGGTGCAGCCAGCACACAGGTAAGGGTGTGGTTTCACAGAGGAAGGGCCAGGCAGAACCACAAAGTGGTCTTAATAAATGGTCTGCTATAAAGATGGCAGTTATTTTAAATGACTTGCGTGATTTACTAGCTATACTTTGATTATTTCTTGTTTGCCATCGTTGAAGGCGCCATCAAGATATCTAAATGCCCATTGAGTGACCCTCATGAGTGAGTAGTATTGAAAGTTGTGTACTGAACATTGGCAATAACAGTGAATAATTCAAGCAGCTTGTTTTAACAAGTTGCAAAATGTGCACACGTTCCCTGCAACTGGCAACACTGCAGGCTGACAAAAGGTCTAAAGTGGCACGTACTTGCTGGTCCAGCAATGTTGTCGTCTTAAATTTGACACATTTCATTAAATCAACCACAATAAACTGCATACAGAGAACTCAGAAATGCTCAAAGTACTTAACATTTTTGAGGCACCACTTTTGAAATATGAATGTGCCACTGCCACCATAAAGTTCTTGTTTACATCCAAGGTACATGCAGTAGCTTCCAGCTGTTTCGGTCACCCTTGCACAACGCTAAAAAAAATGTTTCATGAATCATTTGTGAGCAAATTATACACTGCACACATGTAGTCCTGACAACATTTTAAAATATTAAATATGTGACGTGTTAATGTGATGTTGACCTTAAAATTGTAATCTCCAGGGATTCATTCGTGTGACTACAGGGTCAACCTCGGCGTTCAACTCCGGGGTCGGCTTGTCAATCCCAAAGCCAGCCAGGCCAGTGCCTTTCTGCACCAAAGTTTCCATGTAGTATAATAATGGCAAAATGAATCACTGGTTACAGTCATGCACACACACACTCACTAAACCCGTTGCTAACACCTCTTGGGTCTAGACATGCGTGCAAGGTGCTGAAAAGAGAGAACGCGGGCTTCAAGGTGATTGGTTGTTCTGACCACAGAAATGAAGTTTACCCAGAGAAAGTAACAAATACAGGTTGCTAAGACACTGAAAGAAAACCTGTTGCTGCTTTTTCTATTCTTTCACAAGTCTTTTTATACTTTCCTCCCCTATAAGAGCCTGCTGGTAGCCTGTCTCCCAGACTGTGTTTGCTTCTATTTTACAGTTTTAGTGAGTTCACGTTTGACATGTTTTCATGTCACTTTACTGGCTTGAAGTGTCATTAAAATGATGATTGTGACCACACATTTGGTAGGATAGAGTGCGTCGAAATTGAACATTAACCGTTATTCTAAGTGCAGAGCTCTTGACTCTGTTCAGTTTGTTGTCATCTATTTATCTAATGACTCCTTCACAGTTTAGACAGCGGACTAGATTCTGTCCACTCCTGTATGCCTAAAAAAGCATAGTGCTGCCATAACCCTAATCACCTAATTGCCCTCCCCTGCCTCATTAGAAAACAAGCTTAACTGGAAAATCGCCTTAAGTGGCCTAAATTAATGAGACCTTCACACTGGGTGCTGAGTCATCTGAGGCCTGAGTCAGGGCGATGTCACCACAAAGGAAACGGCTGCTCCATAAACTGTCAATGCGTATTTGAGCAGAAGCCGTGAGGCTGACACTGACCTTCTGACCATCATTATAAAAGTTACACAATTTATGTGTTGTACACTATGTGTTTTGGCTCATACAGTCCTATACTTCAGCACAAGGAAGTGCAGAACACTACGGTAGTGACATTTTGTTACTGTGACAGTATCATATTTTTATCAAAAAAGGTTCATTAATTATCCAGGCAAGGTAAGCTATTGGTGACCAATTGGGAACCATCTATTGCAGGGAAAAATTCTGTATTTCCCAGCCAACCAGTTGTTCCTGGGAGTAACTTTGAAAGTGATTGATAAAGCCCCATTTATGCAAGATAAGCCCAGGCACTGACCCCCTGGTGACGACCAATCCTAAGAAAAAGTGGATATTATGCAACTGATTGGCAATTGTTTGTTTGAGACTGCTGGCAGTTGCTAGCTTTAAATTGGTCATAAAGTGGTGCACAGTGCTATGAAAACCTCATTGTGATTGCTTTGCATGGATGACAGTGACTTGTCCACCAAATGACTCTTGCCTACAAACAAATCTGAAAAAAAGGTGTGATGTAAACCAGAAACAGAAAACAGACTCAACTTTTACTCAGGAGGCGAACCTTCTTGGTTTTTAGGTTACACCACAGCTGGTTGAGTAAATGGTGAGTCAGCATCTTCCACACAAACTATTGGCAACTGCTAAAACTATTGGCAGTTTGCTAGCAACCAAAGCAATCACAAGGAGGTTTTCGGTGCAGTGTTTTCTTTGTGACTGTTGTCACCTGACAACAGCCAGCAGCCACTTGCCAACTGCTTGGTCAAAACATATTTTCCCTGTAGACTAGAGGTTGTCAGAGGGTCGCCCGCTGATATCTAGGCCTATGGACCGTATCAGGAACTTCTGTTAGCTCACTACCTGTCAATTAGCATTTTTTTTGGTCAGCCCCTGCAAAATATTGTCCAAAAACTATGTGAAAAGTATATGTGTGATATAAATATATATTGCACCAATTGTGCTTTTTATTTTACAGCAATGTTGTTTTTAGTGTGCTGAAGTGATCAGGACAGCAGCTTTTAAAATGATCGATTCGTCTCTTTGAACGGAAATTTGTAATGAAATGGTGACAAACGTGAAACTGATGAAGAACATGCTAACATAAACATGCAGTAGGACCACATTGAATTTGACACTTAATGCTTTTCAAAGAGGCATGACTACAGCGATGACCCCATTATTTTACCCATCAGCCATTGAGCTTTTCAGACTTCATAACTCACCGAGACTTAGGTCAGTGTGTGATGACTTCATTATGTTTGCTCCCACGGAGCTGCATTCCTACCTGTTGCCCTTTGACCCCTAATATGCTGTGTGGATGGTGGGCATGTGTCTCTGAGACGCACATGTTCTAGGATAAAACAAGCTGTAAAATATCAACACTGTCAAGACTGTTCTTGGATGACGCAATGACTTGAAGGTAGGCCCTCTCTTTTTCCTCTTTTTTTTCACGTCTGAAAACACGTGGATATTTTATTTACTGCTTTAGCATGCTAGCTCCTATACTCCTTTCACCTCTGCAGTGATCAAGCCTTTCAAGTTTTCAGGAACGTCACTGATGTGTGCACAGGAGATATGAGCTGACAGTGTGAGCAGGTAACATTCCAATCTGAATGAACCTCATTTCCAACGGATCTCAGCTCCTTTACAGAAACATTTTATGACAGCAAGTCCCGGAGCTTTAGCATAGCAATAATAAAACCCAACCAGGACTTAAATGATTATTCTGACACCATTTTGGCAAGAGTTAGATAAGAAGATTGATACGCTTAAGTACAGAGCTGGAGCCGAGAGTCAATTAGCTTAGTCTAGCATAAAGACTGTGGATAACGTGAAACAGCATGTAATATGTAAGTCAAGTTTACAGTGCCAGTCACGTGTGTGGTTACATTAAATTGTTGTGTAATAGTTTTACAAGGGGTTTAACCTGCATAAATAAAAAGAAATTGCATATTTACAGTGCTTCAGTAAACGGATGACTGTGTGAGTTTATCAGTCTGTCATTCTTCTCCCCGCAGTGGTCCAACCATCTGTCTCTCATCTTCAGAAAGTATTTACCATTCACTTCCCCTTAGCTTTCCATCCCTCCATGGGAGCTTGAAGTGTTGATAGTTGGGAAATGATGGCTCTGCTGATTCCTTATTTTGGCAAACTCATCACTCTAACCTCAATCTTCAGCCTGAGGTGAAATAACTGCAGCCAGACTGTACGGCAGATTGAGTTATACAGGAGTGAGTCAGAGATGCTCTCCAGCCATAAAAACACTGTTTTAAATCACGAGATAAAAACAGGTCATTTTTCTAGAAACCAGAAAAATATTTATTTTTCAATAAAAGCAAAACTATAGACTTTATAGAAAACATGGATGTTGCCACAGTAAAGTTACTCAACTCTTTAAAACAGTTATTAGCTAAGGCTAGCTAGCTTCTTTTAGCAGCCTTTTAGCATTTCACGAAGGCTAATATCTGCTAGTTTCTGTTACAGTAAATGTGAGTATCCAGCTTAACAGATAATGAGTGGGTACAGCAGCCCACATTGGCACACTTGACTTTACATCTTAACATGGAAGTGTTATAAACATATACTGAGATGAACAAAAGACACTTGTTTTTCTTTTGTACCTGCTTTTCACGCCTATAGTTAGGCAGTTAAAAACAGGAATGACTTACTTCCATTCTTTACTCACAAAATGATTGTGAATTTATCATAAAGCCTAATAAACTCAAACATCTATTGTTTTAATTTGAAGGATGAGTTCAAGTCAGTAGATCATCAGTAATATGCTTTTTTTATACTTAAAATGATTGATTTTATTAACTATTTTGATTTTACACCAATCACTTAACTGATAGGAAGGCTCTCTAGTTAATTCCCCCACAAAAACATCAATATTAAAGGCATAGATTGTGGGCAGATTGTGTCTCTGTGTAACACAGCAACATGCATGGTTTGTGAATAGTGAACAGTGGTCAGTTTGGACTGTAGTCCCGCTGTATTCTGAGACTAATCAGTTGTGACTACAAGATGACGCCACCTCCATACCTCCCACTAACACCTCATACAGTATGTTTAGTCCTCCATGTCCCTCCCCATATCTAATTCTCTGACTCCAGCCAGTGTCTCCATCGCTGCCTGCCCAGACAGACAAAAGTAATTCAGGTTTGCCTTGTTTGATTTGGGTCTGGGCCTCCTAAAACTAATACCTGTAAGCCCTATAATATGGTAATTTGTAGCGGCTGGGGTAAGGAACGTGGATTTATCAATAACTGGGCTAGCTGGGCTCATATAGTGAGCTTAGATTTGGTTTTTGGAGGGAGACGAGGGGCACACTGAGGGGCTAGGTGAAACAGAGGTTATTCAATAAGGGGTTGGCTGTTTTTCCAAAAGGGAACCAGGGAACTTATAGGCTGTCACTGAGCAGGCACTGACAGCCTCGTAGACTGACACTCGTGTCTCCCCCGTGGGAGAAGTAAGTAGATGACATGCTTGTGCATACGTGTACAGGAACACATAGATATATTTAGTAAAACAGACTATGTCTATAAAGATTTTCTCATATGAATTTACCTAGTATCAGTTATGCAGATCCTGCAGTTTATTGGACTCATTTGAAGCAAAATAAATGCATTTCCTACAAAAAGGACTCAGTGTGTTCATTGCCACACAGATTCTGATTCAGATTCTTAAAAAAGCGCATTAAGCATCAGTATG
Source organism: Rhamphochromis longiceps (assembly GCF_057381845.1). Lineage (NCBI taxonomy): Eukaryota > Metazoa > Chordata > Actinopteri > Cichliformes > Cichlidae > Rhamphochromis > Rhamphochromis longiceps. Next base: position 10,938,019 of record NC_140564.1, on the reverse strand, counting down.
TTTCAAGCTGATCTCCAACTATAGAAGTTCAGAGTGAGGTCAAGTTACCATCCATTTAAATTTGGCTTACACCAAGATCTTCAAGACCATTTTAATGATTTATTGATGAAAAATGACAAGTCACTTCCACAAAAATGCTGTGATTTCCATCACTGACAACCCTCCAGTACACTGGCCCTGAGATGATAGATGAGTTGCAGAAGGTACAAGTGTTGAAACCAGGGATTAAATTAACCGTACTTATATTTTTATTCATTTCAGGGATTCCAAAACTACATAAAAAGAAATACATTTGTGGGTTAGTGATTCTTTATTAGGTTTATCAGGTAACATTTGAGCTAATATTTAAGTGACTGCTTGTGGAAGGTGAAGAGATGGAGGGGGACTGGCCATCCTACCTGTGTATCTTTGTATATGTATTAAGAGAAGCATACTCCTTGGTGGCTGCTTGTCGGGGCCTGGAGCCTGGGGCTCGCTCGGGCCACTTCGGGGGTGGGGTGCCCTCGGCCTCTCGGCCTGGGGCTCGGTCACTCTGGCACAGCTGGCTGCCGGTGGAGCTCACGGGCACGTCACTGCAACCCCCCCCCCTGGCTTCTGCTCCGCGGCTGCTGAGTGACCCCTCATCTGGGACTCTCCTCAGCTCTTTCCGGGATAGTGGCGCGGCTGCCCCTCTGTTGGTTTTCCTTGGTCTCTTGTGTTCTGGGGGCCTCTGGATGTCTGGAGTTTTGATCTCCTCCATACCTGCTTCATGCCCTGGAGGACGGGGCTGTGGCCCCCCCACACCCTCTAGCAGATCATTACATGAAGGAACCTTTTAAAAACAAGCGCATCCATGCTCACAGGTGTACACACGGGTGCTCACACAAACAAACTACACCCTTTTTGGCTCCTACCTCAAAGCACACTGTGCGCTGTCGATATTACGTGCTGCACAATAATGTTTAATATTTAGTATTTACTGTTATATTCCCATATATCATCGTGATGTTGTTTATTGTATTACTCTCGTTTTCTTCTGCTTGTTTTCTTTTTTCTTTCTCAACAGGTGATTGATATATGTATTTTTTTTGTCTGCTTATTTAGTTGGTTTTTGTTTTTTTGCCCTTTATCCCCGTCCCTCTTCTCCGCTGTTTTTCCCCCTCTTCCTTTCTCCCTTTTCTTTTCCTCATTCAAGTCTGTCCCGTATCTAGCAAGTGAAAATAAAAAAATAATAAAATAAACAATAAAAGGTGAATCAAATAGACCATTACGGCAAGGCAGGGATGGTCAATTTGGTAAAGTAAATCCGTTGGGCATCTTTCTTTGCCTTTAGACAATAATTCTGATGGCAAAAAAACCAATCGGGACAGGCAAAAAAAAAGAAAAAAAAAAAAAAAGAGAAGCATGCTAGTTGTACTCACCTTTTCCCGGTTGTTTCTTTCGCAGAATGTGGCACAAAATGGTAAAAGCAGCTCAGTCACCTGCTATAGAGCTCCTGGAGTAAACCAATGTGCCTGGTTAGGGGAGCTTTGGTCATTGTGTCTCTAATTTATAGATAAGTGACTGAAGTGTATATGTTATTGAATTAATTATAGGACTTGGTACATATATAAATATGTCTTTCGTGTGTTGTGTTGTGTTGTATTGTTTGCTTATGTGGATGTTTATTTTCTCATTTGGTTTGCTATCCCAAGACTTGGGCTATTCCAGATGCTCACCTGAATCAGGTAAAGTATAAAAGGAGGACAGTTGCTTTTAGAGGGGTTGGGTTCTTTTGTGTGTAGATGGATACATGTTATTCCAACCTTATGCACTTTTGTTTGAACCAAAACGTGACCGCCGGGAAAACTGACTGTACACAAAGAAAGATATGCGAAGGATTTTACTGAAACACTTTAAAAGAAGCAAAGGGTTTTTTATTTTTAAGAAAAGCTGTTAGAAGTTTACATGTTTGCTAATAGTTGTTGATTATTAGCTTCTCATTTCTGCAGCTGCTCTGTCACACTGTTACCTTTTTTTTTACTGCTTGTTTATTATTTCCGTTGTGTTTTATTCAGCTTCTGTTATGTTTTGTGCACTGTACTCTATCCTCGGCACAGGCCTTCAGATTGTTGGGGTCTTCTTTCTGCCATTGCAGGGTCTTTAACTTATAAGCGTATAAAGGTGAGGTGACTGTTGTGGATTGCTGTTAATTAAATGGAGCGGAATTAAAACCCAAGCATTCACTCTCAGTATCTAGTGCTGAAGCAGCTGGTCTGTCACTGTGTACCTCTAACATGCAGTGGGCTTCTGACACAACAATCTGTTGTAATGTCAAAGTCAAAGTCGCAGAGTGATGCTTAGTCTGCTACACATTGAAGCACACTGTGACCAGCAGTGAGGCCAGAGGAGTCTGCTCTGCTAGTGTCATCACTATGGTAACCAAGGAACTGCCACATGTTGCAGATGTTATGTGTTAACATGTGTTTGGGTGTATTTTAACCCAAACCATGATTTTACCCTCAAACCTATTAAAGCAGTTTTAGTGCATAAACCTAACCGCATTATAATCACTAAACTTTACTAAACAGCGACATAGTAGCTAGAGTATAACATGAAGTGCAGATGGTTGCAAGTGAGACTCAAACTTTTCTGTTTTGAGGTGCATGTAACTCATAGATGTGGACTTTTGTTCTACCTCACATTTAATTCAATTCTGTTTCAAATATAGAGCACCAAATCAGAACAACAATCACTTCAAGGTAATTTATATAGTAAAGTACAGAGAGAAATCGCAACATCAGACAACCCCCTATGAGCAAGCACTTGGCGACATGGGGCAACCATCTGCTGCGACTGGACTGAGTTGATGGGAGGGAAACGGGACAAAAGAGAACCTGTGGGGGAGTGCCAGCGATTAATAATAACTAAATGCATTGGAGATACACTGGAGCTAAATGGCTTTCCCCCTTAAGGTGGCATACAATCAAAAAGTTCAGGAATGTGTTGTGAGTTAGGAGTGAAACCCTGAGATGAGAACATGTTGACTTTGTTATTTGTCTGTCATGGATACATAAAAGATAATACGATTTCGGTGAGTTCCTGAGAAAAAAAGTGAAGTCATGTTCACGAAGTGAAAGAATGAAATACGACCAGTGTACAGAAAGCAAGCAAATGCATGCGTGCACACACACACTGACGTAAGGTAAACAAAAGGAGTGTATTAGGTCTCCTACCCACTGTCTTTGCATCATACCTGGCTCCAGAGCCAACGAAGTGCTGTATAATGAGCTGCAGAGATGAAAGCAGCTCTCCAGGCAGCAGGAGGCACACTTCTTTGCACTGTGAAGTGTTTTTTGGCCCACGCTATCTTCTTTCCAATCTCTGTGGAAAGAACAGGAGCGGACCCAGCAGATGGTTGTGATAAGATAAAACCACCTCCACGAGGGGAATGAATGCAAGAACACATGTTGCTGCCTCTCTGGGGCTGTTTACCAGAACAAACCATTTCATTCATTTTATAGTGCGACTTTTCCAGTTTTCACAGTTTTCTTTGATACCAGTAGATTTTAGAATCACTCATTTATTAGCAGTGACTTGATTATTTGCTTAACTGTTAGCTGTAGCAATTAAAAAAGGATCATTATAAGACTTGAGCATGTTTGCTTTTTGCTAATTGTGGGCTGTAGCTGGTTTTTTCAGCTGTCACGTTACACAGATTGGCCTGGTAGTTGAGAGAGACCAGAGGTTTGTGTTGCATCACACTGAATTGACTCTGTTTTATTGTGAAGCAGCTCCACAGGCTTGAATGATACACCCATGCATCACATTGCAGTTTTCCAACCGTCAAACCATACAGCCTGCAACATCTTGCCCTCCCCCCGAGACCCTCACATTTAAAAGAAACTGACTTATGTGCACAGAATCTGGTTGTGACTGTGGTTGTGTAGTTAATTAGAACCAACGTGGCCACACTGTTAATCACCTCCATCCCAGGCTTCTCATAGTTTGTTAATACTGGATCTCAGAGATTACCTAGAACTAATGGAGTCATTAATTACACACACTTTGCTGTGTTTTTAATTAGTCATCTGTTCATGCAGCAAATCAGCAATGTTTTTTTTCTCCGGTTTTTTCTTTGCAGCCAGGAGTTCAGTTTTATGTAGCGTTACTCATAACAGCTGCTCTGTGGCCAGCTAAAAAGAGAGAACAAATGATGTGCCGGAGACTCGAGCAAATGTTAAAGAGCGTGTGGGTGTGAGTCTGCTTTGTTTCCAGAATTTGTTTTTGTTCCTGTTTTGTTTTGGTCGAGCTGTCTTTGGATTGGCAGCGGAGATGTGTTTGCCAATCGATTATTTCAGCACGAGGGTTCAGAAATGCGAGCACAGCTCAGTCTGGAGGAAAAACTCCAGTTGCCGCTTGCGGTGCTAAAACTGAATCTGTTCCCATCAGAAGAGCCTCGCCTCTGCACAAGTGGAAATGTTTTTCTAATTTGTATATTTTCTGAAGCAGAAACCAAAGTGCCCATGTGTGTTAATTAGTGGCTGTAAAGTACTTCATGATGTAGCACGTAGCATTCTAACAAAGCGTTGGGGGGGCCTATGTGACCGCCGCTCCTGCCGCTGCTGCTACTGCTGTTTCCCTCTCAGGCCCTTGCTTATTTCATTTCTGCTTTGTAATGGGAGTCAGATGCGATCGTGTTTACAACAGGCCTAAACCAGTCACATGTTGTCTAATTAGCTGCAAATGGGTGAAAAGCTAAGGCGGATATTTTCTTTTTTTCGGGCGGTGCCATGGAATGGATCAAACCCTGTGTTAGCGCTGCGTGATTGTAAAAAGTGTCTTTGAGGAACAAGAGGTGGCACTTGAATTTGTGTGACAGTGGGAGCACCAATACAAGTTGGTGTTTTGCACTGGCTTAAAATGAGACCTGGATTCTACCAAACACGCCCAACTGGTGGTACCAAATTCAAGATTCAAATCTGGCTCGAGGAGCAAAGCTGTAGTTGAATTTTTTTCTTTATCACATTTTTTTTTTTTTTTTACAAATTAGAGCTTAGTCATTAGTCATTGTTCATTGCAGGCTAATGGCCTACAGCTGGTTGCACTGACTGGTGTTTACTAAACCTGGTCCTAACTGCAAAGTTAAAGAATGGGTTTCACGTACACAGAACAGGCATAACATCATGACCACCTGCCTAATATTGTTTTGTTCCTGTTTTTGCTGCCAAAATAGCAAACAACTGTGATGCATTGTGTATTCTGACACCTTTCTATCAGAACCAGCAGTAACATTTTTAGCAATTTGAATAACAATAAGTCATCTGGTGGATTGGACCACATGTGCGAGCCTTGACCACCCACGTGCATCAGTGAGACTTGGCTGTAGATGAGCCTTTTGCTGATTCATCACAGTTTCTTCCTTGGATCATTTTTGATGCTGACTACTGCAGACTGGGACATCCCACTTTGGAAATGCTCTGACCCAGTTGTCTGGCCATCACAATATGGCCCTTGTCAAACTCAAACTCAAATTCTTATTCTTTGCGATAAAGTGTTCACGTGCTTTCTAAAATATCCCACCCACCAACAGGTGCCACGATGAAGAAAAAAATTAGTGTTATTCACTTCTGCTGTCAGTGGTCATAATGTTACGCCTGATTGGTGCAAGCTACATCAACCATAATTAAGCTTAAGCTGCGTCCACACCTGAATCACTTTAAGGCTGACTGCTAGTTGTTTGCTGACATTCCTGACTCCGAATGTGCAGATAAGCTTCTAACGTTCAGGTTTCAAACTGCTCTAAGAGCACTGACATCACTTTGGCTCTTGGTGATGTCAGAGAGAGAGGATATCCCTAATATGGTCATCTGAGGCAGCTCTAGCTATTATGTCTGCTAATCAGAAGAAAAAGTTAGCTTGAAAAGAAAGTGAAGGGAGCTTGTGTGGCTTGTGTGAGAGGATGAATTGAGGAGATATATGAGATAAATAAGGATTAATAAGGATTATTTTGAACTTTGAATCATGGAAAGCTACCCAAGTAGAGTTCCCAAAGAAAAATATGGATCTGGAAATGAGCAATTTTATAGGTCTACTTTCTAATCTTCAAATCTCATTCCTCTCAGTCCATCTCATGTTATATTATAAATTGCATTTCATAGAATGGCTGATATTTTTTCTAACATGCTACACTTTGTATTATCGCAGGATTAGTGTGATTTTTACTGACCATTTATTCATTGTGTTTTACAGTGTCTTGCCTGTGCTCTAATGTGACGGTAAGTTCTTCTGTCTTGGCATTGTGAGTATTTCTGTTGCACATTGCATCCATGGATCCAATGCTTAGTCCAGTCAGACATATAAAACCAAAATAAACAGACTCAAACACCATGTGATTCCGAAGGTTAACAAGACATTATGGCCCCTCAAACCAAAATGAGATGAATCACATTCAACCTGCAGTGCTGAGTTTGCTGTATTTTTTTCCTCATGCTGTTCAAAGCTATTTCCATGTGAATGAATGAATCTTGCTCCCTGTGTCTTTTCCAAACAACTGATTTTATGAGATGTGCAATTCCCACCCACACTTGTTCCTCTGCTACTGGTGATATAGAGGCCATTTAACTCTGTGGAGCGACAGATCTAAAGACGACCTGTGACTCTGCTCATGAATGGTGGCGAGGGAAAGGGAGGTCCTGTCCCATTGTCTGGCTCAATTAATCTTCACCCAGGACAAGGCGTCTTTCATCAACTTTCTCTGCCAGTGTTTTATTGGGCTCTCCCTAAATGGGTGGGCGATGATAGTCCCACAATTCAGCGTGAAACTTGAAGAGGTTAGAGGTCAGATGTGTAGGACGGCATGAAGAAGGAAAGGAACAGGAAGTTTCAGGGTCAGGACAAGAAAGCTGGAGGGACGGGTGGATGAAAAGTAGAGGGGAATGGAGGACACAGTTCCAGTTTAAACAGCATGAACTTGAGCTCAGCAATAAAAGCGGGGAAGTAACTTAAGCTGCAAACATCTGCACCTCCCTTAATAAATCACAGTGGAGCCAACACAAAGAGAATGATCTGGAAATCATTGCAAGTGTTTGTCAAGCTTTAGTAGTTTCTTATTGATATTTAAGTTAAAAAATAAATGTATATGTTATAGTTCTGACATATAAAAATAATAAAACTCTTTTTTTTTTCCTGGAATATTTGCCACATTAATATGTGCAATGAGTGTGTTGTGCTGTTTTTGGTATTAATAGTTAACCACAGTTGATATAGAAGATTTATAGCCTGGAACAGAGAGTGAGGGACCAGAAGAGATCCACAGGGATTGATGTGTCCTATTATGGTAACCCTGGGAGGTCTAAAAAAAAAAGAAGAAAAACCTACCACCAAAAACCCCCCGGCAATTTTGGGGCAATTTGTGGCTCAAGAGTTGGGAGTTTGCCTTGTAATTGGAAGGTTGCCGGTTCGAGCCCTGGTTTGGACAGTCTCGGTCATTGTGTCCTTGGGCAAGACACTTCTCCCATTGCCCACTGGTGGTGGTCAGAGGGCCCGGTGGCTCCAGTGTCCGGCAGCCTTGCCTCTGTCAGTGTGCCACAGGGCAGCTGTGGCTATAATATAGCTTGCCATCACCAGTGGGTGGATGACTGCATGTGTGAAGTGCTTTGGGGTCCTTAGGGACTAGTAAAGTGCTTTACAAATAAAGGCCTTTTTTTGGGGAGACAATAATGTGACAAAACAGTTGACAAGCTAGCAGTAAACAGCTAATAGTGAACACGTATCTACAGGACTTCATGAGTTATCCAATTAAAACACACATGGCCTCCCTCACAACATAGTAGAATCTTTTGCTTCTTTCAAGCAGGTCTCAGTGCAATCCTTTAGGTGTTTTTTTTTCATTGTGTTTTGTGTGATTCTGTGTCTTGAGCAGTGTTGGTCAAGTTACTTGAAAAAAGTAATCAGTAACTAATTACTTCCCCAAAAAAGTAATCCCATTACTTTACTGATTACTTATTTTCAAAAGTAATTAATTACTTAGTTACTTAGTTACTTTTTAAAAACACGATTTACAACCTGAAGAGGTGATAAAGCGATAAATCTTTCAGCCCAATTCTACTTTTTCTACATAATCCATCATACAAAATGTAATCAAATGGAATAGTCCCTTTTTAAAACTTGTTTTATCAGTTTTAATCTTTTAACTTTATGCATCAAGCAAAAATTTAATTATATGAAACATTCTCTGACTTGAATAAATTAGTTTAACATTTAAACCTATTTTCTACACATTCCAGCACATAAAATAAAATATTTTTTGTGTTTACACTCACTCTTTCAAATAGATGCAAGTAAAACACAGCAGAAAATAAATAAAGTCAAAGACTCAGCGGTCCTGTTGCTCTATTTTCACCTGTAAAGCAGGACTACGGTAGGCGGAGGTTTACCCTGGTGCAGGTGTGCCGCGGTCAGTGGAAGAATCCGCGAGTTTCTCTGTGAATTTCCCATTACGTCGTAGCTACTCGGTGCTTGCTTGGAAGTTTAGGGGTTTTTTTCGCTGTAAAAAGAAGTTTTCTTCCCACGCACGATGGACGCTAATGTTTTTGTCACTTTTTATGGAATCAAACTCAAAGTAAGGTCAGTACTTCCACGCTTTAAACGCTGCACGCTCATACTCTCTCCCACAATCGATATGTGATCCATTGTTGATCTGCACACAGCTGTTGTCACTAATGGCGCACTCGCTTACGTCACTGTCGTGAGACATTCTCGCAAAAAATCACGGTTTTAGTAACGCAGTAACGCAGCGTTCCTACGGGAAAGTAACGGTAATCTAATTACCGTTTTTGCAATAGTAATCCCTTACTTTACTCGTTACTTGAAAAAAGTAATCAGATTACAGTAACACGTTACAAGTAACGCTACTTGTAACGCGTTACCGCCCATCTCTGGTCTTGAGGTCGATTCTCTTCTGAATAAGAAGACAAACATTGATGAACATGGAACAAAAGACCGGCATTCTTTTATTCCTTTAACAGAAAACAACATTTGTGGGTGTTCAAATCTTCTTTACTGTTTATCCTGAAACAGCTGCAGCAGATGCCTGCCCCTCCCTGACTTTTGTTTTCCAGAAGTTTCTTCCTGTGAAAAGGAAATTTTTCCTTCCCACGGTCACCAAGTGCTACATCATAGGTGCTCATTGATTGTTTAGTGCTATAAAAATAAAATTGAATTGAAATTATTAAAAATCATACAAGAGCGTATAACTAGTTATGTTTTATAAGCGTTTACTAGGAAATGTATAAGTTAAACCAGCCGCCCCCACCACACTATATCCTAACACTATTAACTCACCATTTGAAGAGTTCTGAAGGAATACTGATGAGCATAATTATTAAAATCATTAAGATTTTGCATCAGCAGCTTTGCGTCGCCATGAATAATGGAATGATGGAGTGTTTCCATTACCACATTTTCCCTCCAACTTCAGGAAACCACTCGCCAAGCCGCTATAACGGCGGAAAGCCATCGTTTCCCATTACAACCAGATGTATACCCATCTATTTCCATAGCAGTTGTACACACAGTAAGCACTCATTACAATAAGCTATGCATCTCCTACATTATAAGATCCTATACTAGCCTGATTACAACCTCAGTGTTTGTGTTATGCCCTGTGTTTTTTTTTTTTTGCCAGTGATCAGGCTCTCATACAGCTTAAAGAGCACCGCCACCACAACTTCCAGTGAAACACGGGCGACACACAAACTCCCATGCATCCATACTGGCACAAGGGTTGGTGGAAGATCAAGTAATCTAGAACTAAAAGCAAAAATAACAGGCTAAAAGATGCTGTGATGCAGCCATGCATGCTTGCAGACGTGCTGCTGTAGCAGCACTATGGACGGTTGTTATCCTGTATTTCCTGACAGCGAGCTTTCCTACAAGGAAGTTTCCCTTTTGGGTTTCCTCAGTCTTGTGTGGTGACCGCCTTCTGAATGAGATGTGGCCCACATCTGCTGTAGAACTGAGACGGATGGGTGGAGAACAATGACTGCCCAAGTGAACCCAGCCGAGGAGAGCAGTGGGATAATGCAGACGTGGGTGCACTGTTGAAAAAAAAGACACACACACACCTGCTCTTTCTCGTGTGACTTGGTGCCTCTGTGCTTTATGTGGCCTGTAGTGGTCTGTTGAGGAATGCTGAACAGAACCACAAATGGACCAGACACACAGCCAGACAACATAAAACTCAATTGGCTGGTTCCTGCACTCTCTCTCTATTTCTCCTCATCCTCTGTAGATTATTTTTCTCTGCTGCCATTCAAACTTCTCTTTTAAACCCTTCTTTATATTTGCTTTGTTCCACTTTTTTCTTCATTATCATATATACCTGTCTTTAGCTTTAACAATTTTCTTTGACTTTGACTTTTCTTTCATTACTCCTACGGTTGTACATTGAAACATTCTTTTCTTCTTTGCTGCGTCACAGCCTTGCTTGTTGTCTTTCAATCGTCTTTCACCCTTTTTTTTTTATTTTTTCCAGCACTAACCTAGAACCACTGATACAACAAAACACTGAACATGAGGCAGTTCATCTTCTCCAGCCTTTCTTTTTAGCTATTACTGTGTTGTTGCATCAGCTACTAACATATATATTGACTACTATTCATTTATAAATGATATAATTCACAGAATTGTTTCTTCTGACTGAAATGATCACTTTGAAATTTGTACTGCAATCAGGGGAAAATGTTAATACCTACAAAGCAAACTCTCCATCAGCATTAAACATACTTTATGTGCTTATTTGTACATATAAGCAAACACTCAAAACTAAGGCCTCAGTCACACAGGCCTAGAGACCAGTTGTTGAAACCCTGGCAACCTCTGATTTTTTGGTGAGTAGCTACTGGTTGCTGCCTGACACTGGATGGAACAAATCTGCAAGGAGGATGCGGCACCAAAAACCTTTTTTTGATTAGTTTGGCCACTTGCCCATAAGATGCCAGCTTGTCTTTACCAATGTCATTGGTCTGTACACACTGTACACGGAAAACCCTCCCACAACCATTCACCAACTGGTTGGGGAATGCAGATTTCCTCTAGTGAAAATGCGAACTGTGAACAGTCTCCAGCAATCACACACAAACAGCTGGGGAATAATCATTTGTTGCTAGCAATTGGAAGGTGCTGGCAGTGGCCAACTAGTCTCTAGGACCGTGTGATTGGGGATGGGGAACATGGTAACCAGTCATGTTAAACCAAGATGTCAATCATGTGACCCTATTAGCAGTATTAATATTAGCATAGCTCTGGGAAACTAGATAAAGATGTATGTAGCCGCAATGACATCACATTTTAGGCATTTTTCTTTTGTTTTTTGGGATACCAGCTGTGACCACATTTGGAAATGAGGGCTAGGTTGGGTTTTAGCTAGCAATGCGGATGGCCGCCCCTCCCTGAGCCTGGTTCTTCCTGTTAAAAGGGAGTTTGTCCTTCCTGCTGTCGCTAAAGTGCTTGCTCATAGGGGGTCAAATGGTTGTTGGGTTTTTCTCTATATGTATTATTGTAGGGTCTATCTTACAATATAAAGTGCCTTGATGTGACTGTTGTTGTGGTATGGCGCTGTATAAATAAAATTGAATTCAATTCAGTGTGCATCAGCAATTCACTGGATATTAAATTGAATGCTAAGTTAAGCTAGTAATGCCTCAAAAATAGGTTGACTTCATTGTATCTTTTAGTGCAATCAAACACATGAAAAAGACAACAGACTGCCACCTGTAAAACACTTAAGCATAGCTTCAAAGTGTGTTATCCTGATCATTCCCGATCATTCTTGCCTTAAATTTAGTTGGAAAACGGGTTTTTAAAGACTTTGATCACATTCAGATTTGTAGCATTACTACACAACAAGGAATACTGAAAAAGACTATTATTTGGCTAAATTAAAAACTGGATGAATAAATATTAAGTAATAATTTGAAATAAATGCATTATACAAATGTTGTTGATGTATGATTTTAATATTTGACGCATTTAAATATATCTGCTTCAATGTCAAATCCCCAAATGTCTGACTAACACTTATTTAACACAATTTATTCCTGCCAATACATTGCTTGCCTCCTTCCATCACTGAAATGGCCTTTACTTTGTCCCTTCATTTCTCCCTCACAATCTCCATCTCAGGCGGCTGTAACTCTGCAAACCTTCATCAGTAATGTGCCCCCAAATGTGCCCCCCTCTCAGCCCAGCGGCCAGGACAAACCATGAGTGTGAAAGCTCTCATTTATCACCGGGCACCGCTGGGCAACTGGCCCAGCAGAGCTACAGTAAAAGCCACGGGCGGGGTAAAGTGAGGCTCGGGTATGCTGTAGGAAAGAGGGAAGAAAGGGTGGAGAAGACTGGTCTGCAAGGCACATAGCCAGATGAGGTGGGGTGGAGGTGGTGTGATTACGGACAACAACAGTTACCTCTAAGAGGCGTGAAAAAAGAAGGAAAGAAACTGAATTGGCAAAACTACGTCAATAAGAACAGCAGTTTAATTGTTGAATGGATTGGAAACAACTTTTCCAGCACCTCAAGTACAAGATAACCTATAATGAGGTGAAAAGTCATAAATATTTTCTCAGCTTTTGTAGAGTCATTGCAAAAAAAACCCAAAACAGCCCACTCTTAAGTTTACTTAAAGTTAGCATCTCCATTGCCATCTCTCTGTTAGACCTATTGGTGTTGGATAAAACAATAAGGGATATTGCCAGTCACGTTTTATTCCAGTCCACCTGATAATTTGGAGACATTTCACTCAAAAACGAAAGAGGCAGCAGGACACAGTCTATGAATCACGAATGCTTGTACAAAATTGGCTGGCGAGCAGTTAAATAGCTGTTAAGGATACAATACTCTCGCTAAAATGATCCAAAGCAGTAATTTTAAAGAAAATGGTCATTTGGAGTAGCACAATTCCTAAAAAGCCAAACCATCTCTTTAGGCAAATGCTGATTATACACTTCTGTCTGCAGTTAATTTTGATGGAAATGTTGCTTGACAGATAGTTAACATAGATTATAGGATAGGCTGTGACTCTCAGCACAACCCAGGCCTCATTAAAGAGCATCATGTTATGTGGTTTGGTTTGTTTACCCTGTAGTTTACACACTACAACAGAGTTGCCAGGCGGTAAATGTTTCTAAAATGCAGATCAATACTAAACAGTGGAATAAATGAATTCTCGTGGGAATTATGGCTGGGAGCTGCGCCACTGACGTAGGACTGGTCTTTGAGAAATGCAAGCTTGGACATATGTTGACTTAAGATGCCACACAATTGTGGTTCAAAGACGAAAAACCAAATCACAAATTAGGGGACCTCGCACTGGTCTTGCATGCATTCCTATCAAACAGTTAGCATAATATTTATTTTCTTCTTTTTCTCCATTGACGTTGACACCGCTCGGTTAACATTTCCATCAGCAGACGTTCTACAGGCAGACAGAGGCTGCAGAAACACAACTTGTTTTATGAAATTACCCAGCAAATGGCCCATACAAACCAGGGACTAGTTGTGGTTTTCTCTACATTTAGTTGGTTACAAATGTCAGGATTTTTTTTTTTTAATGGATGGCCGTGTATGATTGAGCAGGTTTTTCCAGCTTTCCCACCCCTGCAGAATTCCCTGCCATAATAAGAGTAAAATACATAAATGAAAGCACTTTTGCCATCAATCTCCATGTTGCCTTTCCAAACTAACTTTGACACCTTTCATGCCTGTGGGTGGGAACCCAGGAAAGCTGGCACTTGTGTTGATCACATCTATTGAGACTTTAACCAAATCATGTCCACATAATGCTAAATGAAGGGTCAGAGGTAGAATGGACCATAAGGGGGAAATGCTATAAAGCTTCTACTCATCAAATTGAATTTGAATTATAATTTGTTTCAATGGCAGGATGACTGTAACACAATTTTTACAATTTAATATTTGTAAGTCTCAAAATGGACATGTGTAAGCTTTACACATGTGCAACATTGGACCGCTTTAGTCTGACTGCTTGTATTTCTTTTGAAAGATACTGTATATGCATATAAATTTGCAGCATCTGTGGACAAGCAGAAAATGTTTGTGTACCTGAACTGAGGGTCATGTTCAAAAGCTCACAGGAGCCATTCTTTGGCCAAGATTCACTATCGGCACCTTTTTAAGAAAACTTGAAAAAAATCCATGAAACTCAATCATCCTAAAGCCATACCAGCATCATTTTAGGGCTTCAGACTTTATGCAATCACGTCATAGCGCTCTCAGGCCTCTACCGCTATGGATTATGACTTGTGATGACAAACAAGGCAACAAGGCTGACTTTGGAGCGGCTTATTTGTGGCTTCTTGCTAAGGCTGTGCTGTCAGTGGGGGGAAAAACGTTTATTTACTGCCTCCCTCATTACAACTGCTTCTGGGAAGACGCTTGAGTTTAAATAAAAGTAAAGGTACTTTATAATCCCGCTAAGGAAAATTAGGTAAGTACTCACACAATGACTTAACTGTACTAAGTAACTTTGAACAGGGGGAGTGAAGTAATATTGACAAAGTGACGTTTCAAGGACATTTCGGGACATACTAAGTAGGTCACTCTGGGCAGCACTGCAGAGCAACAACAAGGATGATGACACTATAGTCAGATGACCCATGTGAGTCAGAGCTTAACTGCTTCTGTCTCTTTCCATCTGTGCCATCCTCACACATACACCCAGTCTCTCTTTTCTGCATCCCTTCTGCTGCATCTAGTCTTCTTCTTTGCTTACTTTTCTGGCCTTTTTCACCATACATGAATATTATTTTGTGATAAGGTCACATTGATCAGTTGGATGTATTTAAAAAACTTCTATGACTCAATAGTACCTGCTGAAGTAGCTTTAAAGGAGCAGACTAGCAAACACTTTGTGGTTGGTGCCAGATGGACTGGACTGAGTATTTCAGAAACTGCTGATCTGCTGGGAGTTTCTCACATAGCTATCTGTAGGGTTTACCTAGAATGGTGCATGAAAAGAAAACATCCAGTAAGTGCCAACTTCTGTGGGAAAATCGTTTGTTGACGCCAGAGGTCATAGGAGAACGGCCATACTGCCGGAAGGTAAAAAAAAAGCCCAAATAACCACCTATTACAACCGAGGTATGCAGAAAAGCATCTCTCATGTCAAACCTTGAAGCAGATGGGCTACAACAGCACGAGAACACCACACTGGAACTGACACTTCAATTTGTGCGGGCTTACCAAAACTAGATAAATAAGAGTTTGGAAAGATGCAGTGTGGTCTGATGAGTCCTGATATCTGCTGCAACATTTAATTGGTTGGGTGCATAAACAACATGGAAGCGGGGATCCATGCTGCCCTGTCACACCTGGAGAAGAGAGACACGTATGTGAGGATGCTGTTTGTAGATTACAGCTCAGCATTCAATACCATCGTTCCCTCGAAGCTGGACAGGAAACTGCAGGATCTAGGACTGAGCAGCTCCCTCTGCAGCTGGATCCTTAGCTTCCTGTCTGACAGACGCCAGGTGGTCAGACTGGGCAGCATCACCTCATCCCCCATCACACTGAACACTGGTGCTCCACAGGGGTGTGTACTGAGCCCTCTCCTGTACTCACTCTACACCTACGACTGCGCAGCCACTAACAACTCCAACATCATTGTGAAGTTTGCGGACGACACTACAGTGGTGGGTCTTATCACCAACGGTGATGAGACAGCTTACAGGGAGGAGGTCAGCGCCCTGACCCACTGGTGTCAAGATAACCATCTCACCCTCAACGTCGCAAAGACAAAGGAGTTGATAGTGGACTTCCGGAGGTGCAGAGAAGTACACACCCCCATCACCATCAACGGCGCTGCTGTGGAGAGAGTGAGCAGCTTCCGGTTCCTTGGCGTACACCTGGCTGAGGATCTTACGTGGTCAGTACACACAAACAAAACAGTGAAGAAGGCGCAGCAGCGCCTCTTCTTTCTCAGGAGACTGAAAAGATTCGGCATGAGCCCCCGCATCCTCAGGACCTTCTATCACTGTGCCATTGAGAGCATCCTCACTGGATGCATCACCACCTGGTATGGCAACAGCACCGCCTACAACTGCAAAGCTCTCCAGCGAGTAGTGCGGTGCTCTGAACGGATAATTGGAGGTGAGCTTCCCTCCCTCCAAGACATCTACAGGAAGCGGTGCCTGAGGAAAGCGGGGAGGATCATCAAGGACTCCAGTCACCCCAGCCATAAACTGTTCAGACTGCTTCCATCAGGAAGGAGGTTCTGCAGCATCCGGTCCCGTACCAGCAGACTGAGAGACAGCTTTTTCCATCAGGCCATCAGACTGCTGAACACGTCATAGACACCTCAGCTTCACTACTGGAACTTCAACATTATGCACTCCACACTGTATATAAATGCCACTTGTTTTGCACATATTCAACTCTGTATATTTTATATATTTTATTATTATTATTATTATTATTATTTTATTTTATTTTTTTACTATTTAATTTGTAAAAATGTGTATACACACACACACACACACACACGTAGGAAAATATTTAGTATACACATCCAGAAATGCATACACTATTATATATTGTACATATATTTATTAGTTTCAGGTTGGCCATTCTTGTATTTTGCTCGTTTGTGTTGTTGTGTTTGCACATCTCTGTTGCTTGTGGGGCTCGCACACAAGAATTTCACTCGCATGTGCTGTGCCAGTGTGCCTGCACATGTGATGTGACAATAAAAAGTGATTTGATTTGATTTGATTTGAATCAGTGGTTTATCCTGATGGTGGTATAACCGTTACAATCCACATCTTTCATGAATTTGGAATAGTATTGGCCCAGGCAGTCCATGGGTCAAGCTCATCATATGGGGGTTCAGCTGATGCCCTTCTGCACGTCTTATTGTTGAATCTTGCATTGGTCATGCTATTTAAACTACCTCACCCGTGTTACAATTGCATCTTCCTCTGCAGGTCTCTTTGGAAGGGACCTCAACCTCAACTATTTCACGTCATGTTATTCACGCAGTTTCCCATTTTATGAATATTATGTCCATTGTTAAAGATTTGCGCTCTGCACTTTGAGGAGGATCTTCCTGCTGCTCTCCCTCCTTTTAGGCACTTCAGTGGGCGGAGGAGGTCCCAGAACAGAGCTGTACTGCCAGATGTAAAGTACTACAGATGGACTAACAATGCTAATTTGAGCAAAGATGTCTCAACAGAATTAATCTTTTATTTCTTCACACATGTTGAAGGAGATTCTGGTTCCAAGTCTGCTGGCCTCTGTTAGGCTACCAAAGTAACAGCCATCATCACTTCCCAGTGTTGGAGCAGCTAATGTGTACAGACCACAACACAGAGTGCAACAAGCTCTGTTTCTTTGGTTTGTACACCAGAGAACTGTGTTGACACCAAACTGACTGAGAGCAGCAACCACAGCTGTAATGCCATATCCACACAATACACAATGGTTTAAAACTGGCAGTCTAAGTACATTCTACAGTAAAGTAGGCCTAAATATTGCGTCTCGGAGGCTGTGTTTTAACTGCCGATGGAAAAGTAGGAATGCCAGAAGACAATTGATGATAAATTAATATTATTACCTAAAGACCCTAAATGACTCATCTGAATGTGAGATTCGCTCTTGGTCTATTATTACAGCTCTCTTAAGAAGTACTTTAACAGACACAAACATCACAGTTTATGATTTGTTGCTTCAGGCGAAGGAGCTGGAGCTCACTAAGTTGGCATTGCATTTAATTATAATGATACTGTCCTCATTACCTGAGATGGACATCTGTGACTGGGAGAATTCTGGTCAACATGGGGCTACAGAAAAAATATTTTTTTATAAATATTTTCGGGGGCTTGTTTACTCTTAATCAGACAAGTACACTTTTAAGCCACCTCTGTATACGATCTTTCCTGATTGTTGTGCTATTATTTAAATCACAGGAACCATAAATTTAAAAAAGGCTTTTTCTAGCAAAGAACACAGTTGACAGAAACAGCTGCTTGTTCCCAGGTACCATCAGATTTAAGAAGACATGACTTTTGGGTGTTTTCTCAACAGTTTAGTCATTCTGTATTTAGACCATTATTCCCAGCTTAGCCTGGTGGAAAGAAAGCAAACTTGAGTCTTTTTCCGAATAGTTTCTGGAGCCAACAAAGGGACAGAAGACAGTCACAGACTGACATCCTCAGTGTGACATGCCTAATTACATGCAGTTACTGGGATTCCCCATAAATCACTCCCCTAAAGCTTTATCTTTTTTTCCTCCGGCATCTTCTATATGAAAAAAAATGTAAAAAGTGTAAAAATTTCAGGAAATGCCATTAAACCACAGCAGCTCTGTGAAATGTTCCATCTCTTTCGTTTACCTGCATGTTAAGAGAAGCATATGTTTATAAAACACTTCAATTTGCTTTGAGGTGAATAGAAGTCAAGCTGTTGGCTCACTCTGAGTGGGCAGATTAAGTCTTTAATTATGCCTGATTTAGGAAATTTTAAAAGAAAGAGGATTTGTTTTAGAGCATATACAGTCATTTCAGAGCATGGCACCTAATCATGGTCAACCTTACAGAGTAAAAATAAACAAGAGCGTTTTTGTCCATTCACTTAAATTGCACGCTTCGTAAGCTCATAATTATCATGCTTAATTTGCACTTGAAAATAAGCAAGGCTTCTCAATGACTTAGGATAATGTGCTTTTCCTTGAAATGTATTTCTTGACCTGGCGGTGAGCTGCGTGCATCTGAGCGCAGCCAGTTGATCTATCCTCTTTCCTGATGTTTACATTGCCATATGGTCCATGTTAAAGGGGCAATCCAGTTTTAAATAACTTTAGGGAAATTGATCCATTATTGTTACTAGAGCCTCGTCAATATAGGATTTTTAAGACTGATTTAGAAATCGGCTACATGAGCTGACTTTTTTCTAACAGCTTTCCTTAACATTTTTATTTGCAGTTTTTTATGTGTTTCTACTTATAAAATATTAAAATCCAGTTTTACTGTCCCAACAAGTGGTGGATTACCTTGTTTGCTCCCTGCTCAGATCAGCTGGTTGTTGTGTTTGTGGGATTCCAAACACGTGGTGCCGACAAGGAAGTTGCAGGGTTTCAAGCAGTGGACAAACTCTGCTGTTATATGATATTTATAATATATAATTATCAACACCCATCTCTTTTTTACTTTTTAAATTTATCGGGGGTTATAAATTATGTTACCAATATATTGGTAAACAGTGAATATTAGATTATTTATTAGCTAATATTAGATTTGTTAATATTAGCTGTTAGCTAATATTAGAGAAATCGTATGACCAGTATATTCGCATCTAATCTAATATTAGCTATTTGCCAACAGAATTCATTTAAGTTAATGAAAATTTTAAATTAAATTTTGTTGCATTTGTTTGTTGCTAGCATGGTCTTACAAAGAGTTTATATTCATTGTCATGATTAGGGATGGGTACCGGTGTCCGGTGCCATGATGGCACCGGTTCTGACATAAACTGTAGTAACCAGACCGAAAAGCAGCGCACATTTCGGTGCTTTATTTCGGTGCTTTTTTTTCCTGAGCTGTGATACACTTCTAGCCAATCATTTTACGTTTCCGAGGATAGTAGGTGGGTCATTAATGCAGGTAAGGTGAACTAGCAAACATCATCATAGCTACATGCGGCTGTCTTCTTGTTTGATGGCAGATGCTCCCTTCACCCTGGCCAAAAAGGCTAAAATGACCAAAGAAAAAGAGGGAAACGGCTAAACATGAGAGGTTTTTGGATAAAGTTTGCGTTTTTTCCATTGTTTAAGCACTGCTTCCAGCCAAGAGTGATACCATATATGCCCCATAGCTGCAGAAAAGGCTAACATTGTTATCTTTTTACAAAAACCAGCTGAACATGAGAGGTTTTTGGACCAATTTTGTGTTCTCCATTCTTTAAGCACCGGTTTGAGCACCGTTTCAGCACCGGCACAGTTTCAAAAGTACCGATTTGGCACCGGTATCGGATAAAACCTAAACGATACCCATCCCTAGTCATGATGGAAATGGTAGCTGAAAAAAAAAGCCACCTGGAAGTCATAGCATATACTGTAAGGTACTTTCCCTTTAAGAGTCAGACAAAAAGATCAACACCTCCTTCCTGGTTGTTTAAACTGATTTGGAATTTACTGGCATAAAAAAGCCAGTTTCTAGTGCTACAACTCTTTGCGATTGCTTTGGTCGCTAGCAGGTTGCAGTGTTAGCGTGCAGTTTACTTGGAAGACAACCATTTGTGTGAAAACATTTGTTAGTTATTCACAGAGCAGTAGATATAGCTGAGACTGTTCACCCTCAAAGTTGGGGTCTTCCATGTAAGCTGTGAGGACACCACAGTAGCCTGCTAGCAACCAAAGCAACAACAAGGAGGTTTCTGGTGCAGCACTGTCTTTTTGGCCGATTTTTGCCTCACAAAGCAAACTACAATAACTACTTATCAGCATTTTTGGAAAATTGTGCATTTCACCATTCAGGCTCTAAGCTTGTATAAATAAAGAGTTAGTGTTTTAGACGTTAGTTGCCTACCATCACTGATCACTCTTCAATGATTCCCACAGCTTTGGACAGACCTATAGTCTCCCCCCTGCACACGGTCTTTATGCTAAGCTAATCCACCCATGATATATTTAAAAGGCAGGAATGGCATTGAAGTTCTTTTTTTTTTTTTTTAAGTGAACAAGAGTTGCTTTAGACAAACCCATAATTTATCAAAGCTTATTTAGAAATGAAAACAGGCAAACGGAAAAAAAATAGCTTGTTTTAAACATTCATCATAGCTTGCAGACCAACTCCCAGCTTCAACATTGATCTTAAAGTAATAGCTAGCCCATAGTGGTTTACAGTGATGCCCTGAGCCTGTGGCTCCAGGTTCCAGGATGGCATAGTGCCAGTCAACTGTTTATGTTCTTTGGGCTTCATAAATATGGGGCACTTCCAAAATATCTCATATATAATTTTGTGTTTCATTTGAATGAGTCAGAGAACAGACTTCATCCAGCCGCTCTTGGTACTTGTTCAGTCTGGTAAGACTGACTACTCTTGAATTGCTTGTGAAATGTAATGATGACTGCACTGAGTTTACATCAATACCTCTTCGTGTAGCATTGTGCTTGCAAACACCGAGCTATGATAGCTAATACAAATTATGGTAAATATCGGTAAATATTAGTTGTAATAAACCAAAATTGTTCTCCAAGTGTGTTATATAATTAAGCCTAATATGTGTCTGAACATCACTGAATATTTAGAGACATTAAAAGTTCTTGACTTCAGCTCCCCGTGCCCTAACTTTTAATCACACCAGCACTGTTTACCATTGTTTAGCTAATAGCAGGGATTCAAACCACAGTTTAGTAAACTTTAGGGGAAATGTTAAGAACCGCTCCATTGCACTTCAATCAGAATGGGAAATGTGAAACACATGAAGAGCTCAAACTCAAGTCATTTCTCAATAATCTGCAACCTTGGGTGGGAGGGCGTCCTCTTGCCTGCGTCCTATGCAGTCAGTACCTCAGCTTACTTTTTTAAGTCACAGTTTAATATTTTTTAAGAAGGAAAAACCCTGCCACCGTGCAGAATTTAATGTGACGACTTGTTATTGTTGATTTAATTTCATTCCGGGCCTCATTAATAACCGCGGACAGGTATACGCTTGTCCTTTAGTAAATCTGCTCAATGCAGCTGCATTCTTTAAGGCATGTTCTAGAAAAATCTCCTGCACATGTTACAAAGACCTGACTGAATCCATGGCTCAGCCCACACACTTTTTCCAGTGGTTTTTGGCCTTGGCAGACCTTTACCCACTACAGCTACATGCCAGCGTCCAGCGTCTGTCTAATATGAGAAGGTGATGTGCATAATTTGTTATATATGTATTCCTTAAAATCTGAAATATAAACATAGCAAAAACGACAAGCCCAGAGCCCTCAAAACCACTAATAATAACAATTTGGTTCAAGCATTTTGGCTGCTCGCATCTGATTAGCACAAACTCTACACTGGATTTTTTTTCTGTTTTTCTTCATCTCTTATTTTTTTATGGCTGAAGGCTTTCCATAAACACCTATGAGAAATGCAGGGAAAATGAAGTTGTGGGTATAGTGGACACAGAAGGTGAATAAGAACCAGAGCAGCTGAATGGCTCCAATACACTTAGAAATGCTTAATTTTAAGTTTTTTTTCTCCACTTTATGTTTCCTAATAAATTCTGTAGATTTTATTTTCATGTGAACCAGTAGATGGGTCAGTAGACTGATGTTTCTTCTCCATTTCCCGCTAAGTGTGTAAAGCACGACTTCACACTACATTGACATTGAGAGGGAAGGGTCGTGGACTTCAGTCTAGACTCCCAAACCAACCCCCCTCCCAATCACAATCCGACGCTCAATTAGCGTTCTGTTTTGTGGGATTTTCAGTTGCGCTGCAGAGCTGACCAAAAGAATAACCCAAATACCTCAACGTCTTATAGTCCCTGTATAAACATAGTTAGAGCAAGGAGATATACAGTGTGGTCGCTGCACTGTGCACAGGCACACACTGTAATTGGATGGATCAGTGGAAAGGGGAATTTGAGATGATCCAGAGCAATTTAGGGGATGACAAGATATTGTGTGGAGCTGAAGAGGGGGATGGCAGCAGGTGAGAGTGATTTGTTCGAGTTTTTTCATCTACTCAGGGCTGCCTCAGCTTAACCCGCAGCTGAAAAATGCCCTGACAGCATACTTAAACTGAAGTGTTTGAAGGAAAGTACACACTGTCACACACTGCTGGATGTCAGGAATCACCTATTATCATCAGTAATCAGAAAAAACGTCACTGCAGTGCTACAACCACAGGCAAATCTACCAGCAGAGATGGGCAGTAACGCGTTATGCGTTACTGTAATCTGATTACTTTTTTCAAGTAACGAGTAAAGTAAGGGATTACTATTGCAAAAACGGTACCCATATGGAAAAGAAATAGTAAAAACTTATATGTGATTACTCATGAAAGTGGCCACTTTCTCATTACTTTCATATATTGTTTTAGTAAGCATCCAAAACATACAAGTTTCATTATATAATTTTTCAAGGGATCTTATATCTGTTTTCACTCTTATATGCTTTTCATACAAGTTTCACACAAGACAGATACAAACTTTATAAGATTTATATATATCTTTTCCATATGGGTAATTAGATTACCGTTACTTTCCCGTAGGAACGCTGCGTTACTGCGTTACTAAAACCGTGATTTTTTTGCAAGAATGTCTCACGACAATGACGTAAGCGAGTGCGACGTTCGTGACAACAGCTGTGTGCAGATCAACAATGGATCATATATCAAGTGCAGGAGAGAGTGTGAGCGTGCAGCGTTTAAAGCGTGGAAGTACTGACCTTACTTTGAGTTTGATTCCATAAAAAGTGACAAAAACATTAGCGTCCGTTGTGCGTGGGAAGAAAACTTCTTTTTACAGCGAAAAAAAACCCCTAAACAAGCACCGAGTGCATTACGACGTAATGGGAAATTCACAGAGAAACTCGCGGATTCTTCCACTGACCGCTGCGGCACACCTGCACCAGGGTAAACCTCCGCCTACCACAGTCCTGCTTTACAGGTGAAAATAGAGCAACAGGACCGCTAGTCTTTGATTTTATTTATTTTCTGCTGTGTTTTACTTGCATCTATTTGAAAGAGTGAGAGTAAACACAAACAATATTTTATTTTATGTGCTGGAATGTGCAGAAAATAGGTTTAAATGTTAAACAAATTTCTTCCAGTCAGAGAATGGTGCATATAATTAAATTTTTGCTTGATGCATAAAGTTAAAAGATTAAAACTGATAAAACAAGTTAAAAAAAAGAGACGTTTCCATTTGATTACATTTTGTATGATGGATTATGCAGAAAAAGTAGAATTGGGCTGAAAGATCTATCACTTTATCACCTATTCAGGTTGTAAATCGTGTTTTTAAAAAGTAACTAAGTAGCTAAGTAATTACTTTTGAAAATAAGTAATCAGTAAAGTAACGGGATTACTTTTTTGGGGAAGTAATCAGTAATTAGTTACTGATTACTTTTTTCAAGTAACTTGACCAACACTGTCTACCAGGTATGGTAGATGTTCATTAAACTCCAACACTCTAAACTACAGATATTACCCAAACTATTTTTTATTACATAGCTGAACCTTCTTTCTAAATATATAGAACATGCTTCTGCACATGACTGACTAAAAGGCAACGTGGCCCCCACAAAACAGCTGCAAGTTAAAACAATGTATTACACAACTCCTTCAAAAAGGAAATGTGCAAAAAGGTGTTGTCTTTGGATGGTCAGCTGTGACAAAATAGGAAGATTATAAAAGGAGGAGGGATGGATTGAACTCAAGACCTTGATGTGAAGCAACAGTGCTAATCACCACTTTATATTATATTATTAATAGAAAAACAGAGTAATATTCAAAGGTTTGAGCTAACCCACAAACTAGGAAATAGGTGCAGGGATTTATTGAAAGATGATTGAAAATACAGTATATAAGGCAAAAAACAAGATATTCTAACAATATTCAAACAAGCTGAACAGACAATATTTGGTTTGACTGCCTTTATTCCTCAACACAGCCTAGACTCTGTTACGCAAGGATTCCAAAGCTCTTCTTTGGATGTTTGTGCCTTTTGTATGTTCTCTGTCAAGATGATCCCACTCTGCTTCAGTAATGTTGTGGTCTGGACTCTGGGGAGACCAATCCATGACTAACAAGCCTCTTTTCCATTAGTACCTACTCAGATCAACTTACCATGGTTTGCCACGACTCAACTCGGACTGACTGGTTTTCCATTTAGTGATGGGTCGTTCGCGAACGAAATGGCTCTTAGAGCCGACTCTTTGACGTGAACGACGCGAGCCGGCTCCTTATCGCGAGCCGTCACGTGGGTTTTTTTTTTTTTTTTCCCTTTCTCTCAGCCTCTCTCTCGCACTTTTTTTCCGCTTCACTCTGCACGCGAGCCTTGTGCTTTACGCTGGGCAGAGGGGGGAGGGGCGGTAGTTACACTCAGTAGCACAGGAACAGAGCCAGAGAGAGAGAAAGAGAGGCAGGGACAACAACATTAGAAAGGTATAGTAATCATCCGCAACTATTTTCGGTTGCAGATGATAAAGGATTGAGAAAGTTTATTTATGCAGGTCCATATGACAGAGAATATGCATGTTCTTTTAGTTTTCATATTATAATTTATATTTAATTGTGTTGTGGTTTGCAGTGTTTTGTGTTCTTTTCACTTTAAATTTGTGAAAGGAAAAAGCTGAAAATTTAAATAGTTAAAACTTGAAATGTGAATAGTTGATTTTTGTATTATATGATTTATTTATTACATTTTATGTGGAGTGAATAAATAAAAGTATATTTACGGTGGCCCCTAGAGACAAAGCACATACAAACTTCAAATCACGTACGAACTCTGAAGCATGTACAAACTCCAAAACACGTACAAACTCCAAAACACGTAAAAACACGTACAAACTCCGAAGCACGTAAAAACTCAGAAGCACATAAAAACTCAAAACACGTACAAAAGACAACAGAAGTGCTCCAGGATGCTGGGCGCAGTGTTGAGCCTTTGTTATCTTGTGGCTACACAAGCCAGCAAGTACCAACGACCGGATTTGGTGTGTGGTAATAACAGGTAAATGAACTTTTTTTTAAATTATTTGAATATATATATGAGTGCCTGTGTATAAATACACAAACAATACACACATGCTTTCAATTGTGTCATTTAAGTGATCTAGTAGCTCTGCTTTGGAAGTTCAGTTCATGCTAGAAATGTGTTTTGGAGTTTGTACGTGTTTTGTCTCTAGGGGCCACCGCATATATTTATATATAAACATATATAAATAAAACCACTTGTTTTTACGTTAGTAATTCCTTTTGTGCATAATTTTATATCATTGTTAATAATAAATTAATTAAAGCAACAAAACAACCTGAAGAGCCGGTTCGGAGCCGAAAGAGCCGGCTCTTTTTAGTGAGCCGAACCGAAAGAGCCGGATCTCTAAAAAGAGCCGGAAATCCCATCACTATTTCCATTAGAATCGAGTAGCATCTAATGTGCGTGGTCATTGTTACCGCGATGTAGCTGAGCGTCCTGTGACTTAATTAGTATGTGACACAAAGGCTACAACAAAGGTGGACGTCAAGGCGATGCTATACCTGCTGCTCAGTCTGTGGCTTTTCGTCGTACTCTGAGACCACGGCGTTGTTTTTTGTAGCCATTTCCCTCTTTGCCGGGTTTAAAAAAATAGCAGTTTTGATTCTTGTGAACAAAATGCTCTCATGACTCATCAATTGACACCACTGACAAGCCAATCAGTGGCATGCAGTCTGATGACATCACATTTTAGTACCTGCTCGGATCACTTCGAACCCTGGCCAAGTAGGTACTATTTTAGTACATGGTACCAGGTACTATCACCTATTGGAAAACCCTGAAAACTGTGACGAGTTTGATTAGTAGGTGCTAATGGAAAAGGGGCTATAGTGTACCTTTGAGAGGTTTTCTCTATAGCTATGCTTGGACTCCATTGGTAATGTATTTGGGATTATTGTGATGCTGAAAAATGAAGCCACTGCCACTCAAATGGTTTCCAGATACTACTGCATGGTGGACCTAATCTGAGGTCCATCAATTTTGACAAGATCCCAAACCATAATAGAGCCTCCACCATGTCTTACAGTTGGCTGTAGACACTCACTGTTGTACCTCTCTTACTTCCACTGTTCACTCCATAAGGCCTGTTGCCACAGATTTTTGAACTGTGGTTCAATTCGAAGCATCTGCAGTATGCATTTGGCCAAGACGCTAACCCCAAGTTGCTCTCCGATGCATCCATTGGAGTGTCAATGTTAGATGGAAAGAATTGGCTTTGAAAACAAGTGTTTGTGTGAATGACGCAAGTTGTATAAAGTTCTTTGAGTACTCAGGTACAGTAGAAAAGCGCTATATAAGAACCTGCCTATTTACTATTAACCATGAAAATTTCATCTCTTTTTGGATATGTTTTCTGTAACTGCAGTGTGTTACTGTGCAATAGGTTGTAACTTTCTGTAGGCTGCAAATTTCTCTCCCTTTTAGTTTTCTCAGTTGGGATTTTTGCATGCTTTTGATAGTTGATAGCCAGACAATCCAAATTTTTTTGTCATGAAAAAGCCACAAATTCCTCAAGATTCCGTAGAAAAACACAACCATCATTAGTGATTTTCACAGTGTAGTTTTCAAGCTCAAGCATTGCATACAGAAACATTTGTTCATGAAAGTGCACTCCTTCGTCTGGTCACATTAGCTTATATCCATCACAATGGAATGGAAGGAGGGATATAAAGACAGACAAGCCAGATCACCTGCAATAGCTCACCTCGCTCTGGCTCCTACATCTCTCCTTCCTGTCTCCTCATCACCACGACAACAGACAAACAGGGCTACGCTACCCTGCCGCCAAACAAGCTCCAGCTCTATGATATCATACCGGATTTCTTCTACTGAAAGAGGGTTCCAAGATGTCTAGAGGATTAAGTGGTGTGTCTGTCAATGAAGCTGAGTCTGGAGAATAATGATATTATTTTGATATTTGAAAACAGATATTCAGAGCATAGAATAAAGATATAATTTTACACGTAAGAAACAACAAATCAAATCAACACACAGAGAAGTGTCAAAGTGTATTAGAAAGTGATACCTTCTTTTTTAAATTAGCGTGTTTTTTTAAAAAACTATGGTCATTTTGTCAGTTTTCCAGTATAAATATACAGCACCCACCAAAAGCTGAAGTAGTGCAGCACCATAGGTACTACGGTTTTGGCTGCTACACATTCAAATAAACTGCTAATTGCACATGGAACGAGACTGAATATCTGCAATCACTTTGTTAAACTTGATTCAGCTGTCAAATATTTCAGTCTGGGAACACACACACACACACACACACACACACACACACACACACACACACACACATTGATGTTAAGAAGTGTGGTAGTGTTTCTCCACTTGCTCGAGCCCTCCTTGTGAACCCTGAGCCACTGTTCAGGGAGATGTAATGGGGTTGTTGTTGGCAGCCCATCATACAGGAACTAAGAGAGCTCTCTTTCTCTCTGCCGACAATCATGAGTCCTCTGGCTGCAGTACACACAAGTGCTGCAGCTGAAGACATCTTTTATCAAGTCTGCTTAGCTCACCACTGAAGGCACAAGACATTCAGCAGTGATAAAAAAGATTTGTGCCACACAACTTTAAGTGTATTATTTAACAAAATAATGACTCAGTGACCTGCCATTGTTGCGCCATTATCATTTGTTGCTAGCTTCTTTTTTTTTTAAGTTACCCATGGACTTACATAAATGAAGGATGTGTGTGACTTCACTCACTTGGCTTGTGAAGCCCATTTCAAAGCTCCAACCTTGGCATTTTGGCTAGGGGCCATGTTTTTCGGACGTTTTGTTTTTGTCACAAGTGACCATATTTGGCTGAGAGGAATGGAGTGCTTTGTTAATTCTAGCACGCTTGGTAAGCAAGATGCATTCAGAAACACTGAGTGGAGACTTTGTTAGGTGCACTTTACTAGTACCGGGCTGGACCCTCTTTCAGATTCAGAACTGCCTGAATTCTTCATGAGATTTTGCTCCATAGTGATGTGATAGCATCACACTGTTGCTATAGATTTGTCATCTACACGTTCATAATAAGTCTATCCCATTTTACCACATCTGTCAAGCCCATTTGAGTACAGTGATATCATTGTCATGTTCAAGAATCCAGTCTGAGATTACCTGAGCTTAGGTATGCTGCGCAGTTAAATCTTATGTTATACTGAATATAATGGTACTAAGGAGCCCAAAGTGTACCAGTAAATTATCACTTACAGCAGTATGTTGTTTATGCTAAATTTTGAACCTAGCATCCAAATCTTAGACTAAGCACTTTTCCACTTTTCTATTTTCCAATTTCGATGACCCTGTATGATTTATAGCCTCAGATTCCTGTTCTTAGCTGACAGGAGTTGCATAGCCCATCAGCTTCAAGGTTCAGTGTGATCCTCAGAGATGCTCTTCTGCAACTGATTTTTTTTTTTTAAAGTTACTCTTGCTTTCCTATCAAAGCAGTATGGCCATTCTCCTCTGAGCTCTGACATCAACTACGCATTTTCACTCAGAGACCTGATGCTCACTCAGTGTTTTCCCTTTATGGGCCATTATCTCTAATCCCTAGAGTTAGTTGTGTGGGAAAATCCTAGATCATCAGTTTCTGAAATACTCAAATCAGCCCATCTGACACCATCAACCCCATTTTTTTTTCTTCATTCTGATGCTCACTCTGGATGTCAGCAGGTCATGTTGACCATGTCTACATTTTAAAATGTATTCTAGTTGCTGCTACCTAACAGATTGTCAGTATGTGTTGTCATGGTTCGGCTGTGTGGCAGGCAGGAGAGGACCAGAAAACAAAAGCAGAGCACAGCAAAACACCGGAGCCCAAGAAAACAGCCCAAACAAAGGGCAGTTCAGGGGGCCGACCATGCGGACGGCAACAGCGGCGGGGAAACAGTTCAGGGGGCCGACTGCGCGGAAGGAAACGGCGGCGGCGAAGGAGACGATGGAGCTGGTCAGGGGGCCGGCCGTGCGGAAGGCGGCGGCAACACAGGCGATGGCGACGTGGAAACAGTTCAGGGGGCCGGCCGCGCAAAAGGCAACGGCGGCAACACAGGCGATGGCGACGACAGAGCAGTTCAGGGGGCCGGCCGCGCGGAAGGCGACGACTCTGATGAAGCCGGACCAGATGAGGATACGACTCTGACGAGGCCGGACCAGGTGTCGTGCAGGATGAAGACCCTGATGAGGCCGGACCAGGCATCGGCGTGGGCGGAGACAAGGAGGTCGCAGCTGGCGTGGATGAAGACACTGCTGCTGTGAACGTGGATGAGGCTGCTGGTGGAGCAGCTGGTGGCTGAACGGGCCCCTCGGACCCTCCAACGGAGACAGGAGGCTGAACGGGCCCCTCGGACCCTCCAGCTGAAGCAGTGGCAGGACCAGTAGGTGCAGAGACTACTGGCTGAACAGAAGGCTGAGCGGGTGATGGAACAAACGACCGAGCTAAACACTGGGGAGCTGGCTGAGCTGCACAGTGGGCTAAGGGCTGAGCTAACGGAAACACAGGAAAGTGTACTATGGACTGGGCTGCTAACAGAGCTAATGACTGAGCTATAGACTGAAAAGCATGCAGTAGTGATGGCGGTGTGGGTTGTAGACCGAATTCTCCGGAGCCCTCAGTAGAAACAGGGACGGGTGCAGGCACATGCCGGACACTAGCCACTCCCACCCGAGGAGTCGGTACGGGTGCGGAGACGGGCTGTATCCTGGCTGACCTCACCCTGGGGACCGGAACAGGCACTGGCAACGGCTAGGCAACTGCCCTTCCCACCCGAGGAGCTGGTACGGGTGCAGAAAGGGACAGAGCCTCAGCCGGCCTGGAAACCAGAGCGGGGACCAACTGGGCCTCAGCCTCCCCCACCCGAGGAACTGGTACGGGTGCAGAGGTACGCTGGGCCCGAGCTGCCCCGGGAGGAGAAACACGAGCAGGAAAAGGAGCAGGCTCAGAAAAAACAGTCCGAGAAACGGCAGGCTCAGGGTCAACATGTACTGGGTCGACAAAAACAGATCTATCAAAAATGAACCCGCCGTCCACTTCATGTTTTGCAGTCTTAGTATGAGCAGTCTTTGTTTTAACAGTTTTCGAAATCCTCGGGTTAACAGTTGTAGAGTGGGTTGACTCGGGGATGACCGAACCGGACCTGACAAAACCTGAACTGACAGAACCTGAACTGAGTGTTTGAGACCTGGTGACATTGCTCACAGTGTTTCCTTTAAAATCATTTACAGCCCTTGGCGAGTGCTTATTGTCTTTGATCTCTCCCCGTTCAGAGGGAGCGAAATGAAAAAAACTTTTCCCAGTCTATGTCATCGTCCAAAAGGGAGACTCCAACAGTGTCTGGGGTGAGTTTATTGTCCCTTTCAGTTATGGCTTCAGGTGGGATGTGTGAAAGGCAGTCACTATAACTCACCACCGGGAGTTGCTCAGCAAGTGAAAAGTGACGGCGACGAGAGCGTCGCCTCCTCTGGGGTGAGGAAGCCGACGGGGCATACAGCTGAGCCTCTGACGTGCGGGACGGCAATGCAGAGGCTGGAGCGTGAGCATCCGAAGCAAAACGGAGCACTCCCACCCGAAGCGGCCGAGGCTTGGGTGCGAGCGGGGCAACAGGCGGAGGCTTTTGGCAACTTCGGGGACCTCCAAAAGCCCGCCGAGTTCCGCGGAATAAGTGCTCATAATCCGGAGCACGCCACGGCTTCCAGCGGAGCTCCTCCTCCAGCTGGGCGAGGGCTGCCTCTTGGCGCTCATACAGCTGAGAGCGGTTTGCTGGGTCCATGTAATGGTCGTAGTCTTCTGTCATGGTTCGGCTGTGTGGCAGGCAGGAGAGGACCCAAACGCAAACTCACGGAGACGAAACGTAAACTCAAAAACACAGCTTTAATGCTGGCAAAAAGTGAAACACAAAAACAGTACTAAACTAAACTGGGAAAGCTAAACATAAAGTATACCAGGAACCACGGGGAGAATCACACACAGCATGAGGGTGACTACGACACTGACAAAGAGAAACACAGGGCTTAAATACACAGAGGGATAACGAGGGAATGAGACACAGAAGGAGGGCACAGCTGGGAGAAATCAGGACTGACGAGACAAGCAAAGCAGGGCACATTCACATAAGACGCGGAACTTCAAAGTAAAACAGGAAGGATCACACAGAGACGCGAACTTGACACAGTGGAGACAGCAACTAAGAAACACAGAGACATAAACCATAAGGCAGAGGACTCTAAGAACCGAAAGACACAGAGGGGAAATCAAACATGCAGACACAGACTTACACAGAACAGAGGAGACAGAGAAACATGAAGGGCAAGGGATCGAAACTAGAAACCATAAAATAACTCACACAAGTACAATATTACAAACATCACAAGGAACTAAAAACGCTGGGTCAGGGGACCCAGGACCATGACATGTGTAGCTAATCAGTGATAGTGAAATCCAAATAGAAAAAGAGTGTCACATTTCAAAGCTGGGGAACAGACTTAAAATGATTCAAAAGGCACCAACACAATAATTCAATTTATTTATTTATATAGTTCCAAATCACAACAACAGTGACGTGAGTCACAATAACGCCCAGCTGAGTCAACTAGGCAGAGATGAAGTGAAGCAGGCAACTTACATCATCTGTAGCTTCAAGCCTTGGTAATTTTAAAGCAAATAAGTTATAAAACTTTTTTAAATGTTAATGGGATGTTTGAAACAGCCTCAAGTGGCCATTCAAGGAATTGCAGCTTTTGGCAAATCAGCACAGGCTTCATTTTTCTAGCTGTCTTCCATAGTATGTTTTTTTGTCTCCTCTCTTCTTCTCCCTTCATATCCAACGGTTCATGGCAGACAGCTGCCCCTCCCTGAGCCTGATTCTGCTGGAGTTTTCTTCCTATTAAAAAGCTTTTGCTTCCCACTGTCACCAAGTGCTTGCTCATAGGAGTTCATTTGATTGTTGTTGTTTTCTCTTAATTATTGTAGGGTTTTAACCTTACCGCCGAAAATGCATTAAAGTTACTGCTGTTGTGATTTGGTGCTTTATAAATAAAATGGAACTGAACTGGACTGAATTGGAGTTTTCAGCCCCAGATGTTGTTGCTTGTGTTTAAACCCTTATCTTAACTGCATTTTCCATCATGCATTTCAGTTTTTATCATAGGGCAAGTACTTTCAGCAAAACCCACAGAGTGTGCATTGACTCACATGTTTTTAGCTAAAACACTCCACTCATTTGTCTGTGGCAATCAAGATATACCAATGGGATGGAGCACATTGTTGCTCAAAATTCTTCATTACTGTATGACGGCTGCTTACAGAGTGGTTCTATATTTCAAGTACAACCGTTTCTTTAATGTTAATGTGTTTCACGTATAATATTTCTCTAAACTGAAAGCAGAGAGTTTTGGAATGAAACCTTTAAAAAGCCTGCTGAGAGCGAGTGCCAAAGAGCTGCACAGCAAGTCCTATTCATAAAGAGTCCAGGAGAGTCCATTGATAAAAAACAGGCAGGATCAAAGCAAGAGTGGAGGTGGAAGTGGGTAGAAGAATAGATGAGGTCAGTGAAATTTATATATTTATATTATTTTTACAACAAGCAAAGCATCATTACCACTAAAAATCAATACGCAATAACCTATTACATAAAATCCTGTGCTGCACTCATCTTAAGGCATGTGCAATATATGAATACTCATTTAATATGTGTTCTGAATAAGGCAAAAATAGGTCTGAAATGCAACCATTAAAACAGTGTGCTGTTCCAATCCCTCACCGGCTAAGGTCAGATAGCATCAACAGCTGCTGAAAAACAATATTAAGCAAAACTGGCAAGACCTTTATTGCACACAATGATTTTGATATTAACTCTCCTTCTGAAAGTCAGCTTATTCAACCTTGGCTCCCGGCTCACTTCTGTGTTGCACGATGTGTACGTGTCTGTGTGTGTATGTGTGTGTTGCACGCTGCATGGTGAAAAGCAGGACTGTTGGTCTTGGTGTAGGATGCCAAGCATGTCTATAAAGGGACTGTTCAGGGTCTTACTGGGCACTGCGCCAGACTGTCTGTGCCCTTGGGATGCCATATATTGTGAGCGTCTGAGTGCACGAGCCCCTGTGTTTGTGTGTGTGTGTGTGTGTGAGTGCCCTTGGGATGGCAAAGCACGAGGGCAACAGGAAACGTTGTAGACCACTCAAAATTAATGCTTTTATTTTGTCTCATGGTTTCGCTCTTGCCTTTCCATTTATTTTCTTTGTCTGTTATTAGCAGTATCAATAACAAGTTATTATACAATATTCAAGTTATTGTAAAAACTGAAGAAAAAGTTATATTAAATGCTGGTAATAAATGTTCGGTCTTTTCCAAATACATAAAAAAAATGAAGACCAACCGTATAATAGCATTACTGGATAAAATGAGCTGAATTTAGGACACATTTTACTTTAAATAAATATGTTTGGATAGCTAAGCTGTTGTCATTTCGGTCAAATTATTCTTATTTTTTCAGTAATTGAATTAAACATACAGCTAAAGCCACAAAGGACAGTTGTAACAACAATAACCTGAAATATGATGATGTTTTTGTTTGTGCCTACCCAACATCCACTGCAACTAGTGCTATTTTTGTCTTCACCAATTCCTGATTTTTACACAAGTTTTGTTAAACATTAGCTACAATTTTTGCATTAGTTGCTAATATTGTTTGTCTGCAGCTAAAAGGTTAGCTAGTATAGCTAACGACTTCTTTAGCTAGCTAGTTTGCCTGAGATGTTATTTACGTAGAACATTGGCCTGCTGTTCCTTGAAACATGGTCCCTGAGAGTAAACTACCAAAACAATGAACAGAAACAATGAGCTGAAGAAACAAATCACATTAAATAAAACCTCCTTATATCTGAGAGGTAGCTAATAAAGAGTTACCCAACCTAAATACACATAGCCTTTTGACCAGAACATCTCAAAATATTAATTTTGACTTAAACGTCAGTAGGTTTGATTGTTTGCAACATGTCAATTAAAGAACAAATGTTGATTTAAATCAAGGGCAAAAGCAGATTATGAACTGCAGCAATTAATTTATAGATTTTAAAAAATTATTTTAGTATTTTTTTTTATCAGCTATTGATAAGTTTGTTGACCCGATCCTGACATTTAGGCCCAGTGGTTCATTAGTTTTTTAGGAGTTCTGTTTATTGTCTGGGTTTTTATTTCTACTATTTGTTAGTTCTCTGTTAGTTGTTGTAGTGTATTTGTTCTTTTTTGTGTTGCTTTTCCTTTTGGACTTTGTGTTTTGCATTGCGGACTTTTACAATCAGCCTCATTAAACAGCTTGCTTTTCAACAGCATTTGGGTCATTTTCCTATAAATCGTGATATTTCACAGCACAGAGGACTGACTCAAGATTGTGATGAAATAAAGACAAGGTCAAACATTTCAATATTTGCTGTAGGACTCCAACATCATAGCCGTCCTCAAAGCTGAGAAGCCGTTAATGAACTTGCAAACCATCCGTTTCCAGCGACTCCCCAAACAAGACTGTGTTTGAGCGGAACTGACGGTGACGTGCTTCGCCTTCACTTAGCTTAACTGATACTGGACTGAGTCCCTGGGGTCAGCTCTGTGGAAGGGGGTTCAGTGTTTACCTGTGTTTGCCTGTCACTCTGCACGGATCCTGCAGGTTCCCCCTCACTCTCAACTCCCAGAATGACTCTCTAAGCCAAACAGCCAAAGCTTAAAGTTCTGGTTGTTGATGTTTACTCTGCTAAGGCCCTGCCCTCCCATCCACAGCAATGCAGATACCATTCTGAAGACTGGGAGGAAAAATATTTTCCCAAGTGGGCTTACTTGGGACAAAATAAACACATCGGTTCAAGGGTGCACACAGCATTGAAAGAATCCCACCTCAGTCAATAAAAATGGCATGAAACAATTATGTAGATTGATGATTTGCAGATCCTAAAAAATCGTTTTGTATATTTTCTTTGAATAGTTCTATATTTGTCTAAATAATAATTAATCCAAAATCTTTTCTTATACAAATAAAGTATATTTACAGATACTATTATATATGCTATATGTAAAACCTTTCTAAAAGCTCACAGCCTAATAGCCACGGTGACTAGCACATGCTGTTATAGTGCCATTAATGTCAATATATTTCCCTACAGTCATAGTTACAAGGGATATACTTATGGATTTTGCGTATTCAGTCCATACAGAACTATTTATTCAAAAACATTGGACACTACTACAGTGTAGCTATTTCATGGACTAGCTTTTTCCTCCCTGTTTTCATCTCAACTAAGCTAGGCTACCTTTCTGCATCTCAACACTGGTATCTCTTACATCACCTTGTTACATTAGAGTTTAAAAAATCATCTGCAAAAGGTTTCACAGAGTCCCTGATGGCAATTTCCCAGTCTAGTTAGCACAGGAAGCTTTACTTATTATTTTTAGCATGTTCAATCGGACAAATAAAGTATGGGAGTAGTTCAGTAGGTAGGTGAAGTGGGACTCAAACCCGAGAAGGAATGACAAAGGCTTGGAACAGGTCAAGCAAACACCTCTCAGGTTTAGGTCGCAGGTTCACAGGCATTAATCACAGCTGTCCAGCTAATGGCGACAGCAGCACTCGAGGCCAGGTTTGATCAGCAGAATCACTTGTGACTGTTGTCCCAGGGAAGTTGTCTCCCTCAATAAGCAGCACATACTACCGCTAAATAGGCCCTGTAGGACAAGCTGTGCATGCACACATGCAGAGCTTTAATAAAGAAAACCTTTATCATAATTCTAATTCTGAACTATTAGAACTAGAACTAATATTATATGTCTATTATGTTTGGATTTTTTAGGTAGAGAACTTACATTTACTTTCTTATCTTTGAGTGTTAAATTGTAGCATCTCTTAAAGTTGATCTGTCTCTTTTTTTTCCCACTTTTTTTGTAAGTGACACCATAAAAACTCTGTGGGCTAGATTCACTCCAGGGACTGGAGTCATGGGTGGCACGACGCAGTACTTAGCACAGTCTTCTGTCACCTGGGACCTTTTTGCATGTTCTCTATATTCCTGCATAGGTTCCTTACAGGTGTTCTTACAGACATTCATAATCAGTTAATTGGTGATTTTAAGTTGGCTTTGGGTGTGAATGTGAGCATGAATGGTTGTCTTTCTCAATATGTTAGTCCTTTAACAGACCGATGACTTGGAGAAGTGGTTAAATTGTCCAAATTATCCTGATAACTCCAATCGGAATATGTAATTTTTCGTTTTATTAATTTTTCTCCCAAGTTGGCAATTAGGCCCAAGACAAATAATCTTTCCAGCTGAAACACATCAAACATGCTTCTCAGTCCAAGAAACTGAAGGTTAGAGTTACTGCAAGGCCTCAGAGGGGTAACCTTTAAGCTAAAACTCCCCAATTGCAAAGTGAGAAAAACACCATGGCGATGACATAAGTCTGAATGAAGAGGCAACCACTTCAACCACCTCAACCATTACATTTTTTTTTCTTTTTTTTTTTTTTTTTTTAAATGACATCTTGTTGACATCATTACATGGAGAAACCTTTGGAATGCAAGCATGCTGATCCACACAGGTATGCACACATGGGTATTCACAGACGCGGACTAAAGCTTTCTTGGCTGCTGCCTCAAAGCACACTGTGCGCTGTCTATCTTGCGTGCTGCACAATATCGTTTATTATTTAGTAAATATTGATATCTATGACTAGCTAGTTTATTGTGATGGTGCTTTGTTTTCTCTATTATTATGTTACTCTTTGTTGTTTGCTGTCTCCTCTGTTTGTTTTTTTTGTTTGTTTTTTTTTTTTTTCTCCATACAGGTGACCCAGGAGTTCTTTTTTTTTTTTCTCTCTCTTCCCCCCCCTTCTCACCGTCTCTTCTCCCCTTTGGTTTTCTTTCTTTCTCTCCCCCTCTTTCTCTCATTCATTCCCCCTGTCCTATTTATTAAAAAAAAAAAAAAAAAAAAAATGACAAAGGATGAACTGAAGCTCTGCCATCACGTAATGTCCCATTACATTTTTCTAAACATAACCAAGTAGTTTTTAATCGTAGATCTAACCAAGCAACATATTCATAACTAATAATGTATTTTGAAAAATCATACAAATGCCGTGTGAAAAACTGACTGACTGTCTGAAGTAAATGTGATTAAAAATGTGTGTGGGGGAACCCAAAATAATTTGGTGACCCCAAAAGGTTGATTTTGTTCATCTGGTCGTAGCGTTTTCAGTGGGAGAAACGTTACTTATCCAAGTGACCTTAGGCCCCCTCCTCGATTCAGAGATGGTCTTTCCCTTTCACGTACAGATAAGCGTACATCTTTCACCATCGTACAATGCTGTGATTGCAGCCATTCCCCAACTCTCTATGAATGGTACTCATGGCCCATGATCAGTGGGCTTTGATCAATGGTCATGACAATTTGCATATTAATGATAAAGGAACTGACCTCATAGCCCATTGTTCATTCAGTTGGCTGGTTACAGTAATTGTGTAAATGTATTGTTTATAAGGTTATGGAAGCCTGCAGTCAGCTGAGATTGAAGAAGTCACTTGGATGAGTGTTTGAGCATGCATCAAGGCAAAATTGGTGCCAAGTAGCATGAAATTAAAAGTCGGGACTATATCACAAACTTCTGTGACGCTGGGGTTGTATGTTCAGTGTCATTATTGTGCAGTATTGAACAAAGGACTGCAGAAAGTTCAACGGCAGCAGCATTGCATTATTTTTAGTGTTGTTCCAATTAAACGCTGCTTCAAGTTAAAATTTTACATACGAGAAAAACTGCAGTTTGTCGCGTCTCTGTCTCATGAAATTTGGTTTGCATGCACGATCTGTCTCAGTCGCTCATTTTTCTCGAGTGTTCTTCGAGGTCTGGGAAATGAGTTAGACTCTAAAAACTCAGGAATTTCTAATCTGTTTTAGTCCTCTTGCCCCAGTGACATCTTCTCCTTCTGTTGGCTGTAACACCAGGTGTCTGTGACCTTCCTCTGGCATTCCCCCCGAGTACACTTCTGCCTCCTGTTCTTTTTCCCATTCTTTGCTTTAGTTTTCCTCAGTTTCCTCAGACCTTCCTTTCTTTTCTCACGTGTATTTTCGCCTTAAATAATGCTAATCAAATTCTGAATGTTAAGCTTACCCTTCACCTTGGCTCACAGGTATATTCTGCTTCTTTTCCTGATCCTGTAGGTAATTTTATCCACACCGTTTTCAGTAAAGGGATTTGGTTAAATAATATTTTCAGTCTCCCTCCTTTTCCGCCTCTCCCCCTCAGTAGTTGGAATCCCTCAATCCAAGAACAATTGGCCAGCGTGACAAAAGCAGAGGGAGGGAAAATTAAAGAAAATAAATTGATGGTGGAAAGATAACATACTTCGCCAGTGTGGAGGTGGGGAGAAGATCAGCAAAGGTTTATAATGGCAGGAATAAATCATGCTGTGCTTGTTCGTGTCAGTAGGCTGTTTAAATTTGAGTCTCTTTATATAAAGCTTGAAGAAAAGTATGCATTTGTCCTTTCTGTTAGCGACTGAGGGATGATTGAGGGTGAAGGGATGGTGTCGGGTTGCAGGTACAGCACCGCGGCTCCTTTAATGAAGAAAAATAATGTTATCGTGTTAAAGTAAGAAGCTCAAACTGTGCAGTAGGCTCTGACAAATGGCAGAGACAAATGTTCACAAAACAAAGGCAGTTGGCGCTGACAAGAGGACTTGCACCACTGGAGAATGGTTTCTATCTTTCACATGTGTTGCATTGAGGTACAGAGTATTTGAAAGGTTTTGTGCATTCAATTTCAAAACCCTTTGAAATGGGAAGCTCATTGTGTGGTAACAGAATGAAGATTTTAAAAAAAATTACATAAAAAAGTAACTGATTGATGAATGATTTCAATTTCAGTTTGACCTTTAATGAAAATCTAACTGAAACAACAGCAACATAATGTGATGGGGCTCCAACTAGCCTCCAAAGCACAGCATCTCTTATAAATTTAATTAACTTATTTTTTTTAATACTAATCTAAAACTTTTGTCACGGTATGGCATGGCACACCGTGGAAGGAGTGGGGAAGGAGGACCCAGGCGCGGTGCTCTATGTACAAACAGTGTTTATTTACAGAGTGAAAACAACGTAACAATAAATCCCCGTGTTCTCCCAGACTCCCGTGTCGTGTCTCCCGTGAATAGTCCGTGTGCTCTCTGCTCCCGTGTCAGCACCCCCCGGTGCTCGCTGCTCTCCGTGCCTTCCACGCTCTTCCTGCGGGAAACAATAGCGCAGCTGTCAGGACACTCAGAAATGGCAGGCATACACTTTCTGACTAAACTTAGACAGGGTGACTAACGTGGAGTCTCATGCAATGATCCCGCGTCGGTGGGAGCTCCAAGACTCTCTTAAGTAGCTCCCCCGACGAGGCCTGATCAGCAGCAGGTGTGTGGCTTCGGGTGTGGCCAGTCCCCTTGCAGGGCCACACCCTCCAGGCCTGACGCCGCCTATAAACAAGTGCTCAGCCACCCACACACACATATACACAAGCACAGGGAAGGGGGAGCAACACCAAAATACACAACAATAATAATAATAATAATATAATACATGACTGCTCAGGGATCCTGGGTCGCCCAGTCCCAGGACCCTGACAACTTTCAAGTTGACCAAAAACATGACCAAAGTAGGATATTGACAGCTAAGCATTTGAATGAATTTCCAAATTTCCTTTGCAGTTGTTGGTATTCCATCACACGTGACATAAACCTGTCGTAATAGCAGCGTTTAGAAAATTGCAACCTAAGTGTTTTACTCAGGTAAAACATGTAGGTTGCAAAGTTTTAAATTTCACAGATTTTTTTCTGGGTTTTTTTAATGCTTTTGTTTATTCTATTGTGTGAGCATTAGCTAGTTGGCTAACACAACAGTTAGCTTGTAATAATTAGTAGTCATAATATTTACAACTATAGTCATCTTTTCTATTTCATTTCAGTATATACCTTTACTGGGTTGCAGCCCTCTTATTTTGGAGACGGTTCAGAAAATGGTTGGATGGATTTACATAAATGATAAGATATATGTCTTTTCACAAAAATATTATACAGTTGTTCATTTTTAAGAAAAAAATGTCATTAGATTTGATTTTATTCAGGAATTTCATATTAGGAAAAAAAACTCAGACAAGGAAGTCTGTAAAGATAGTGCACATGAATATTGTCTGGAGGTGTTGTTCGTTTATTAAAGATACAAATGTATAAACCTTTAAAATTAATTTTAAAAAATTGCACTCACAAAACCTCCCTGGTGTGTAAATTAGAGCAACATGTCATAGAATTGTAATTTTACTGACCCTAACCATTTTTGTCATATTTATAGTGTTACAACGGTGGATATTCTTTATAACACTTTGAACAATTAGGTCAGCGCATGTGCGAGTAATCCCTCGCACGTACACAACAGCAACAGGTTTTCAGACTTCTCTAAGTATATCCATCTTTGTGATGTTTTTAAGAATAGATTGAACAGCAGATAAGTGGAGCTTCTGTGCTTCTATTTTCTATTCATGAATTAAAGACAATCGGAAAAGGAGGGGAGACAAAAATGTTTGTTTCTGGCAGTAGTTAAACTGAGCGTCTCCAATGAGACCCAATATAAGGATCATTTTGAATTGTGAGTCATGCAAAGTCATTCTTGTTTAGTCCCATAAAATATAAACATGGAACTGGAAAATCAGCGTAGCAGGTCCCTCTTTAATCCAAAAATTAAAAAAAAAACTATTTGGAAGGTGGAGTATGTATTTACTATGCAGAAAGGGTGTGTTTTACATTGTTTTTAAACAAAAACCACACTGTTTGGCTTTTAAAACAGGATGCTCTGGCTTCTGCTGCTTTGAATGACTACCATCAGTCACTTTTGAGTTTCCAAACTTCAGCTATTTAAGGCTAAAACTGCCCATTTAAAACATTGCTTCACCCAGTCAAATATATGTATATCTAGTGAGAGACACAGAAAGAGAAATGGAAGAAGTTTCAGGCCTAAAAACCGACATAAATCAGATGAACAGTGTCTGAAAGTGATGTTCTCAAGAAATAGAAGAAAAAAATCCAGCAAAGACCTGACACAGGACCTGAGAGATGCGTCTGACCCTTCAGATCCATCTTCTGTTCACTGAAACTTCATCAGAAATGATCTAAATGGACGGATAGATGCCAAAAACCATTCTTAAGAAAGGGAGAGGAAATTCGGGGAACAGGCAGAGGGATGTCAGTTTGCACAAGAACTGGACTGAAAATCAGTAACATCAGGTCTTATGGAGTGATGAATCCAAATGTATGATTTTTTTTTTTTAATTCAAATCGTTGTCAGTATGTATGGAAGGAGACAGGAGAGAGGTACAACAGTGAGTCTCTGTAGATCTGTAGTTAGGGAGACTCACAGTCTCTGTTTTGAGCTGCATTTTAGCCAGTCAGCGCGGATGGAATAATAAATACCAGTGCCGTCTGATTTTTCTTTTTTTTTTAACCATCATGCAATACCATCTGGAAATTGTCTGATTGGCAAAGGTTTCATTTTTCAGCATGTTAATGATCCCAAGCACACTGCCAATGTAGTAAAGCGA
Organism: Rhamphochromis longiceps; assembly: GCF_057381845.1. Lineage (NCBI taxonomy): Eukaryota > Metazoa > Chordata > Actinopteri > Cichliformes > Cichlidae > Rhamphochromis > Rhamphochromis longiceps. The sequence continues at coordinate 10,895,698 of NC_140564.1, read as the reverse complement.
AAGTTGGATAGAAAAACACACAATGGAACAACATCAGTCATGGATTGGCCTCCCCAGAGCTCAGACCTCAACATTACTGAGGCAGTTTAGGATCATCTTGACAGAATAAACTGAACAAAAGGTAATCAACATTCAAAGAAGGGCTTTGGGATGTTCTTCAAGAAGTCTAGAGAACTATTCCCGAAGACCTTTTAAATAAATTACAGGAAAGCTTTCCTTAGAGAGTTCAGGCTGTGTTGAAGAATAGACTCTTGCATAGTAGTATATATGTGTGCATGTAGATAGATAGGTAGATTTGATTTTGCATTCCTCTGAAGGCCGCAAACAATATTCAATTCAATTTGGTAACCGACCATCAAACTAAACGATACATTCGCTCTGATGCAAAAACGTAATCTTTGCACAGGCGTTTCTCATGTGGCGATGTGGTAATGATGAATCTTTGTCAGGCCACAGAATCAGTGCATGTGCATCCAGCCGATGCAACAAGCTGCACACCCCTACAACTTAAACTGGTATTCCTCTTACATACAAATTACCATAAAGCGGAGGGTCGTTTTTATTTCTTTCTGTTAAAAAGCCAAAGCCTCTGACTGCACAGCCAGCCATTTGGAAGTCGAAAAACAACCCATGATTAATGATCACTGTGACATGTCTGAGTGAACCAAATGGGGTGTGCATGTAAGCGCTCCCCTGCCAAAGCCTTCACCCCTTACACTTATTGTAATCATTACAAGGAGAAAAAAAATTAGGGGTTGGAACTGTAATGGGTTAATTACACCACAATCGGCGGGTGTAGAAATGAAGGCCTATTTAATTATCTCCCTCCATCATTCAACACATTTCTATTATTTACCTTCTCTTTTTCTGCTCTCCGCTTTGAATGAGGTTCAGCACTGTGAAGGAAAATAGGGGGATAATTGGGTTCATCCATCTCTCTCTTTCTTTGCCTCCCTCCCTGAGCCACCTCCCACCTCTCCCTCCCTCCGCCTCCCTCTGTTTAATACCTTTACTCTTGTTTTGTTTCATTTCTTCTTGCTCGTCAGTCAGTTTTTTTCACTCACTGTGTTGATTCTCTAATCGTCTGATTTGGAGGTTTGACCCAGTATTTCTTTGACGTTCACAGCTTGGCTTGTAAAGATGTTCAGAAAATGGTTCAGATTCGAATCGCTGGGTGGAGCCGCAACTTTGTGCAGAGCAATAGCCAAGGCTGAAGGTCGTTGGTTGACATACCTGTCAATCACACAATCGATCAAATGACCCCGTCACCATCCAGCACCCTTCTCCAAACACAGCTTCTAATAGACAAGTTAGCAGCCTGTTGAATGTGCCTCCTTCACATACTCAAAAAGGGCTTTCAAAAATCGCATAACTGCCCTCCGGTTAGGATCATTTTGTCAAATTTGCTACATATAATTTAAGTCCCCGGCATTTTTTGTTATCCTTCCTTATAGTCGAGGGTAGTGGAGAATTACTGGTGAGTAGCAGAGCAATCATGTCGTACACAAGCAGACCTACTGTTGTGGTTCCAGGGCTCTAAAATAAGTCACATGAAATCTAAGCGCCAAATATTTCTTATTTTTGCTGTTGTTGTTTTACTTGCGTAAAATACTTGATAAGCATCAGTTTGTGCTATGAACTGTAGATTAACTGATTAATAGAAACACAGAGCTGGTTGCCAGAGCCAAAAACCGTGACAAGCATCTTTCACAGTCTCCACTTCTCTAGACGTTGAGTCCTGCATGAGTGTCACTGAAACCATGTTTTTTGCTCCTTTTAGAGACCCTTTGTGTTGTCGCTGAGTCTGTGGCTTTTAGACTCTCTGGTGAGTGCATTTTCTTTACAATGTGTCATTACCAATCAGATTAATTTAATGGGGTCCAATAATTAAAGAAAAAAATCATAAAAAGTTTGTTTGTTCATGATGTTAATGATGAAGCAACGTGTCATAAAGTAGAGGAAGAAGAAAGAAAAAAAATTCAGGTTGTGCATTTAACAAGGAATTTGTTTTCTTCAAGAAATCAAAAAGATTTTATTGTTTGTCCTGTTTGTGTTTGCTTTTTCCCATCTAATGTCTCACAACAGATGAGAATAATTGAAATGGAAATAACACAGCGATGCTTTGGGAAAGATGAACCCCCATATTTGATAAACCTTCAGCACAACCAAGGTCAAGGAGAGGACGACACTGGGATGGGAAGTAAAAGAAAGAAAGAAACAGGGAGCAAAGCAGGCTGTTTTAGCTGTTTTCAATAAATTGCATGCTCAAAAAAAGTTTTGTCTCACTCCCATTTCTTTTTGTTGCATGTTGAAGCTCTACTTAGAACCTTGTTAAGATCCATCCATGCAAAATATCTGTTTTTTTGCCATTTTTCAAGTGGTCCTTAACTTTTGGTCGGGACTGTTAATGGGAACTAAAATGGGACTGGATGAGAACTGCTCAGTGCATTATTGGAGCTGGGTCCTCAGGAGATGACTGAGTTTTCCTGCTCCATTTAACAATCCCTCTCTTTCCTCCTTCAGTCCTTCACTTCATCCATCCATCTCTTCTTATCCCTGGGATAGGGAGGATTACGAGATCTGTATAATGTGACGTGAGGCCTGTGGCCCCACGATGTCCCGGCAGGAGATCCCACTCCTTCTCACTCGCACACATTCCACGTTTCTCGGTGCTTTGCAATCACACTGGCCTGACATCCTCTGAAGCTTTTAATTTCTACACATTAATGAAGTGTCCTGTCTAATTTCCCCATTCCTCTGATGATCCGGAGGCAGATGAAGGACAGAGAACAGTTGGAGGGAAAATCACCAACAGCAGCTTCAGGTTAACTGAAAGTTATTTAGGACAGAGAACAGGAGCTTAACAGGAGAATACTGAAGATGGGCACATATGCAGAATCAGTATAAGCATATGGAGGTAGGTGTTACAGCAATCATATGCAATTACTGTTATTAATTAGACCCAGATCAATTTCAGGGAAATTTAGAATGATAAAATTACAGGTAGAAGGTAACCTAAAGAGACATTCACATTAAGTGACAAGCAGAAACATGGCGACAGACGTTTTAGAAAGGTCAGTGAGCACCAGGAAATTGAAGTGGCAATTCCCATTGAATTTCAGATTGGTTAATCTGGCTATTTTGACTCTGTGGGTGATGCTAACAAACAGGCAGGTGTGGTCATTATGCCAGCTGCAAGTACATGAATTTTGTAAAATGGTCATTTCCTCAACTTCCAAAATGCATGCTGGAAGTGAAAAGCCAAAAGTGAAAAGTCCTGTGCGAATCCTGAGATTTGTGCCACCATCACTACTCCTGTCTTCAATAGTAGACTTGCTGCTTTTTAAATGTTCTTATCCAGCAATAGGCGACCTGACGAGTCAGAAATTGGCACTAAAGGAGTTCCCAGTGCTGACATAGCAACAACCTGCAGCCACGCTGAGTCTCTATTTCGGCTTGTGTTGAAAATTTGGACTTCAAAGTATACATCAGTTTTTACATTTTAATGACATGCCACTAAATCCACAGTTATGACTTAAAAAATGTATATTTTTATGTGTATTTATTTATTATACAGGCTATACAGTACATAAAAAAGTCACTGAGATGGTTAAAAAGCCATTTCTGAGGCCCTGGGACTCCTGCGAATCATGATGAGAGTCATTATCCACGAACCTTCCAAAAAGTGGCCAGCCAACCAAAGAGTGCACTGCTGACTCAGCCAGGAGGTCGCAAAAGAACCCAGAACTCTAAAGAACGGCAGGTCTCCCCTGCCTCAGTTAAGGTCAGTGTGCATGATTCAACAAGAAAAAGAGACTGGGCTAAGATGGGTTTAAAGGTGAAAGCCACTCCTGACCTGAAATATCACAAAGGTTCATCTCATATTTGCCCCAAAACTTTTAAGGAAAGATTCTATGGACTGATGAGACAAACACTGAACTATTTGGAAGGTTTGAGTCCCGTAACATCTGGCATAAAACTCATAGCATCTCATTAGAAGAGCATCATACCAACAGTCACACATAGTTGTAGCAGTGTTGTGGTTTAGGGCTGTTTTGATAGCTTGACATAACTAATGTGCTCTCTACAAGAAAAATCCTGAAGGAGAATGTCCGGCCATCAGTGCATGTTCTGAAGATCAAATATACTTGGGTTTATGATGGATGGCACTGATCTGAAACATACCAGGAAGTCAACCGCAGAATAAAAACAAAAATAAATTGAAGGTTTTGGAGTGAAGTAGTCAAAGTCTGGCCTTAAATCAAATCGAATCCTTTGACATGGCATTAAACAGAATGTTCATGAACGAAAACCCTCCACTGTGGTTAAATTAAAAAAAAATGTTGCAAATAATAGGGTGATGAAATTCATTCAAATCCTCTGATGTGAAATACTCTAACATTTATTACAAACACTTGATTGCAGCTATTGATGCCCCTAAACTTAATAACAAAGTAAAATTCAAAATAATAGATAGTGATAGCCTTTATTTCTGATGTTTGGTGTGTGCTGTGACAATTTTTGAGAACAGGTGAACTCCTGTGTTTAACATCCCCGCAAAAAAGTCTGTAGCCAACATGGCAGCTGACCCTTACTGGTTTATCCACTCCAGTTTTTCCAGGCATGAGGTACCAATTGGCAGGTGAGGGTCTTCTTATGTGTAACATCTTTTTATATATCAACTGTGTGGGCGTGTTAGAGAACCAGCCGGTGCCTGCGCTGACTAGCAGAAACCCATTCTTGTGCCCAACTCAGCAGAAGAAACACAATGAAAACATTCAGCTGTGCTCCTTGAGATTGTTTTTGGCCACAGAATCCCTGTAGGAGGAAACACAAGCCCACCTCTATACTACTGTGTGTCTGCTGAAATGTATGGATTTTTTCTTTCTTTTCCGTGTCTGCGGCTGAAGTGCGGCATGCCAAAAAATTATTTAATTAAACCTTCACTTTATAGGGTGCGACTGCAACGATTGTGCTTTCCCATATTATGACGAGGAAATGTAGCTAATTGCTATTGATGCAGTATTTTAAAAAGGTTTTGGCACAGCTGGTATTAGCGATGGTGACGATGGTGGAAAATGATGTTTTTCAGTCTGCTAGGCCTTGTCCTGGGCAGCACTGTGGTCAGCCCTCAGTCCATAGAAAGTGATGATTAGTTTGCATTAGCTGACCGCTGACCAGAGGAATCCACAGGAGTTCCAGTAAGTGGGGCTTCAGACAGTGAGGAGAAGATTAGTGTTTAATTTCAGTGTGTAGCCACCTGCCTGTCTTTCTTTCTCTTGTTACCTGTCTCACAGTCGGGGATCTCCCAGGCCCTTGAATCCAGCAAGAATCCGCACACACGTACTTACTTCTTACAGGCTTTTTAAAGAATAAAGAAAGCAAAGAAAAGAAAAGTATTTGCTGTATTAGCGTGCTAATGTCACAAATATTTCTCATATTGTAGTGTTCAAGAGGCAAGACACATTGCCATTAAACAAATAGAATTTTGAGCTTCTGCTGTATCAGGTGTTTTATTTGGTTAATCACTATTCTTATGAATCTTAAATGGTTTTACTTCCTGTCTTTGTCTTTTTCCCTCTAATCCGATTGTTCATTCTGACGTCACTAGCCGTGTCTGGGTCTAAACTCCGCTGCAGGTCCATATATAAAACGATCACTATGGCATTACTGAGAGTTGAAAAACTGTCTAAGGTCTTTCTGTCACGGCTGGCGGAGGGAGCCGTGTGGTGTGGAGGAAAAGGAGGACCCAAGATGCAGCAAACTGAGACCATACAAAAGGGGTGCGGGGCAGAGAGACGCAGAGACAGGAACACCATAGAACGCAGAGGTAGACGGATGAATGCAGACGAGCCGACAACAGGCAGGAGAACACACAGGGCTTAAATACACACCAGTAATCAGGGGATGAGGGACAGGAGGGCAACACAGCTGGGAGAAATCAGAACTGACGGGACAGGGGAAATGTAAACTGAACACACTCACATCAGATAGAGACCTTCACAATAAAACAGGAAACTCAGACACGGGGAACCAAACAAGACACAGATCTAAACAGACAGCCTCACAAACAGATGGGGTGACACCATAGACAGACAGATCCAGACGCAGACTCAGAGGCAGACCGAATATAACACAGAACTAAAACAATCATCATCATGAAAATGATAACAAACTAAAAGCGCTGGGTCACCGACCCAGGACCATGACAGTACCCCCCCCCCGCAAGGGCTGGCCCCAGACAGCCCAAAACAAAAACAGACGACCAACCCAGGGCGGGCGGCGGGGGACCAGGACGGAGGGACCAACACCAAACAAAAAAAACTCCAGTGACCCAAAAGAATTGACCAAAACACAACACACACTGGAGTCCCCGAACAGGGTCCCAAAATATAGTTCAGGAGGCCGGCCCGGAGGCTGACAACTCAGGAGCCTAGAATAGTTCATCTCCGGGGGCCGACCATGCGGAAGGCAGTGGCGGCGACGGGGAAACAGTTCAGGCGGCCGACCGTGCGGACAGCAACGGCGGCGACGGGGAAACAGTTCAGGCGGCCGACTGTGCGGACGGCAACGGCGGCGCAAATGCAGGTCCGGGGGCCGACCGTGCAGACGGCAACGGCGGCGTGTAGGAGGTCGTCCACGCAGCAGGCGGGGGTGGCAACAGAAGTCCGGAGGGCGGCCACGGTGGTGATGATGCCCAACAAGCGGCCTGGCAGACGACCGACGATGTGAAGGTGGTAGTAGGGGACCCGAAGGCTGCGTGGCCCCTGCAGCCCCAGGCGAAGCGGAGGTTGGACCAGACGAGGCTGAAGCCGATGCGGAGGCTGGTCCAGGCGAGGCTGAAGCCGATGCGGAGGCTGGTCCAGGCGACGGCGTAGGTGAAGCAGTAGCTGGACCAGGTGATGCTGATGAGGATGCTGATGCTGGACCAGGCAATGCTGATGCTGGACCAGGCGATGCTGATGCTGGACCAGACGAGACTGAGGTTGAAGCGGAGGCCGGACCAGACGAGACTGAGGTTGAAGCGGAGGCCGGACCAGACGAGACTGAGGTGGAGGCTGGACCAGGCGAGGATGAAGACACGGAGGCCGGACCAGGCGTGGATGACGGCAGCGGGACGGCTGCAAAACCTGACGGCAGCGATGCTGCAGGAGGTGATGTGGAGATGTGCTGGCTGGGTCCTCCAGGACCGTCAGCAGGTGTGAGGATGTGCTGGCTGGGTCCTCCAGGACCGTCAGCTAACGAGGCGTGGTGCTGGCTGGGTTCTCCTAAACCCCCAGCAGAAGACACTTGGTGCTGGCTGGGTTCTCCTAAACCCCCAGCAGAAGACACTTGAGGCTGGCTGGGTTCTCCAGAACCCCCAGCAGAAGACACTTGAGGCTGGCTGGGTTCTCCAGAACCCCCAGCAGAAGACACTTGGTGCTGGCTGGGTTCTCCTAAACCCCCAGCAGAAGACACTTGAGGCTGGCTGGGTTCTCCAGAACCCCCAGCAGAAGACACTTGAGGCTGGCTGGGTTCTCCAGAACCCCCAGCAGAAGACACTTGAGGCTGGACGGGCTCCTCGGGCCCCCCAGCTGACGAGGAAGCGGAAGGAGGCTGGACGGGCTCCTCGGGCCCTCCAGCTGACGAGGCGGGAGGCTGGACGGGCTCCTCGGGCCCTCCAGCGAGAACAGTCTCAGGACCAGTGGGCACAGGGGCCCCTGGAACACACGGGACAAAACCAGCAGGCGCACGGGCCTCTGGCAGGCACAGGACAGAACCAGCAGGCACACGGGCCTCTGGCAGGAACGCAACAGAACCAGCAGGCACACGGGCCTCTGGCAGGGACAGGTCAGAACCAGCAGGCGCACGGGCCTCTGGCAGGAACAGGTCAGAACCAGCAGGTGCACGGGCCTCTGGCAGGAACAAGACAGAACCAGCAGGCACAGGGACCTCTGGCAGAGACAGAGCAGAACCAGCAGGCGCACGGGCCTCTGGCGAACACAAAGCGGACTGCGGCTGCACAGAGCAGTGACTCAGCTCAGGCAGCGACAGCCGGATGCAGTCCTCAGCTGGCTTCTTGACCTCCAGGGGTCCAGAGTCGGCTGGGGGCTGGAACCCAGCCTCTGGGGAGGCCCTGGAGTGCGTCACAGTCTCTGTACTGGCCAGCTGTTGGGGACTGATTACTGCGTTATGTGGCGTGTCTCTCTGCTGGACATGAACAGGTGAAAAACAGTGCTTTTTGGGTTGGATGGACTCTACCAACTGAGCTATTGACTGGGCTATGGACTGTAACATAGTGTCTAATGAATCTGACTGTGACTGTAACTGGGCTATGGGTAGTGAGGCTGAATGTGATGGAGGTGGCGACTGAGCGGCTAACTGAGCTAGTGGCTGCTGGGCAGCTAACTGAGCTACCGGCGGGGCAGCTGACTCAAAAAACACAGCCCCGGAACAAACAGTCACACAGTCCAAAACAGAAAAAGGGTCCTTCTCACTCACCACAGCCGGCAGTTCCGAAGTCCTAATCTCCGGCTGTGGGGTGACGCGCCGACGGCGCGATCGTCGCTTCCTCCCGGGCAAAACCTCCGGCGGGCCGGGCAAAACCTCCGGCGGGCCGGGCAAAATCTTCACCGCCGGGCTGGGTTGGGAAGCGGTAGCGGCTGGTGGGTGAAGGTGCAGCTCGTGAAGAAGGAAGTCTTGTGCTAGCGGGTGAAGCGAGTCCAGCGGCCAGGAGTGGGCAGAGATTAGCCGCTGTAGCCTGGCTTCTACCGCGCGGTGAAACCCTTCCCCCTCGTGCTCGAGCCACAAGTTGACCAACCTTGAAACAGTGTCAATTAATTCCTCCCGAAACTCCTGGGAAGGTGCGGATGCTGCTGGGTCCATGTTGGTCGGCTCGTACTGTCACGGCTGGCGGAGGGAGCCGTGTGGTGTGGAGGAAAAGGAGGACCCAAGATGCAGCAAACTGAGACCATACAAAAGGGGTGCGGGGCAGAGAGACGCAGAGACAGGAACACCATAGACCGCAGAGGTAGACGGATGAATGCAGACGAGCCGACAACAGGCAGGAGAACACACAGGGCTTAAATACACACCAGTAATCAGGGGATGAGGGACAGGAGGGCAACACAGCTGGGAGAAATCAGAACTGACGGGACAGGGGAAATGTAAACTGAACACACTCACATCAGACAGAGACCTTCACAATAAAACAGGAAACTCAGACACGGGGAACCAAACAAGACACAGATCTAAACAGACAGCTTCACAAACAGATGGGGTGACACCATAGACAGACAGATCCAGACGCAGACTCAGAGGCAGACCGAATATAACACAGAACTAAAACAATCATCATCATGAAAATGATAACAAACTAAAAGCGCTGGGTCACCGACCCAGGACCATGACACTTTCATCTTTAATAAAATGATCAGCGTTCTGCTCTACCAGGTGTAACAATTGAGTTTAACATCCAGGCATCCATGAAAACGGAATTTATATAATGATGTCTGTGAAGGTTCTCAGTCATCTCAGTCAGGTATATAATGATGTGCTACGTGACCGCTAGCGACACAGCTATGTTAGCATAATATAAACAAGCTAACTTTTTTTCCACTCGATAAAAGTTAACGCGAGTGTTCTCGGTGGTCAGGAACAAATGTAATCGCATGGCAGGATGCTGTAAAAGGACCAAACTTCAGCCAGGAGAACAACTGAGATAATCCATCCACAATACGAGGTTAGTCATTCATATACTGCTGCATGGGCTGGGCTGTAGTTACATCCTAAGGTTTTAAAAACTGAGCTTAAATAAATGATTAGTGGTAATAAAAGCCGAGGGAGGTCAACAGGGATCACTGACTGTTTTAGGAGCTTTTTGAGATCAAATAGAAGAAAATACATAACATTAAACATGTTAACAACACAAAAGCCATATTAAACGCAGACTACTTTAGACCCGGAAGTAGGATTCGTCGCGTCATCACTGAACAACCGGATAGTCTCTCCCATCCTCATAAGTTCAACCTGTGATTCCTCAGTCAGTTAATTTGGTATATATAGTTGTGCTATGTATGAATTGTTCTAGTTAATTGAAAAATAATAATTCTGTTGTTTTGTTTACCTTCAGTTTTTGTTCAGCACGTTTTGTTGGCCTGACCAACTTTGTGTGCTAAAATTAGTTCCCTAATTTGATTGTACATAACCATGTGTGTTATTTAGTCCCTAGTTTATGTAGCTGCCTAAACATTGTTTTATTCTCTGTAAATGGCAGTAAATTACTTTTGGTACTTTTCACACATTAATTAAAATAAATGAAAAATTTTAAAAAAGCACCACAAATAAGTCAGCAAACAAGTTTATGAAGGGTTTAATGTGACCTTCAACATGTGGAGGGTGAGGCTACATGTGACATAGTAGCAAATACATTATTATTGGAAATTCAAAATTAAACATGTAAATAGACATGATCTCTATTGCTCACTTCTTATCTTCACCTAGGTTAGGTTAAGGTTAGCTGCTGTTGTTTTTCCATTAAGAGGGAAAGGCCAGGCGTTGGTTCTGATGCATCCATCCACAGCCTCCCTAAGTATTATTGCTGTCCTTCCCTTTATGACAGTGGTTCTTAACCTTGTTGGAGGTACCGAACCCCACCAGCTTCATATGCGAATTCACTGAACACCCCTTTACTGAAAAATAAAATGTGATTTTTTTTTTCAAATTCAAGACATAGATATGTTTTTTACTGGTGCACAAAATGAGCCATGCATGTCATGGCGGAGGCTCTGCCGAACCCCTGAGACCGACTCACCGAACCCCTAGGGTTCGATCGAACCCAGGTTAAGAACCACTGCTTTATGACAATTGAGTACAGAGCTTCAGATGACTGCTTCCAACAGGATAACTCACCGTCACAAAGCTCACATCATCTCAAACTAGTTTCCCGAACATTACAATGAGTTCACTGTACTCAGATCGACAGATCTCAATCCAGTCGGGCACCTTTGGGATGTGGTAGAATGGAAGATTTGCGTCATGGTTGTGCTGAAAAATCCTCAGCAACTGTGAGATGCTGTTATGTCAATATGGACCAAAGTCTATAGGGAATGTTTCCAGCACTCTGTTAGTTCTGTGTCATAAAGAATTAAGGCGGTTCTGAAGGCCAAATGAGATCCGATCTGGTAATAGCAAGGTGTACCTAATAAGGTGGACGATGAGTGTCCAGCGTGAGTCAACATCTCTGGGAGTGCTACGGTTAGAAGAGTGCTCATAATGCCATCATGAATTATATTCACATTAGTTCTGCCATGGTTAGATTAAATATTATTTTTAGATGAAAGCTTTTAGAAGTGCTATTTTTTCAGGGTTTTATTTTTTTAAATATTTTACTGTGTTTGGTTTGAAATTGTACAGTGAACATTATATACTGCTTTAGTCTTAACTAGCTCTCCATTGGCTGTAGACATGATAGACGTGATCCTGGGGGATTATTACTGGTTTAGCACCCTAAATCCTGCCATAAATATCTTTACGAAGGCTTATTTAGCTTCACTGTCTCTGCAGAAGCTCATGCTTGGAACTATGTTTTTGCCTTTTAAATGTCACATAATGCTGTGTGTGGGCCCAGCCTGCTGGTCATCACCTATTTGAGCTGCTAAAGCTGTGACTGCACACTGTCCCTTTATCCAAACTGATCCAGTTTTGGAGCCTCATTACCTTTACCTGTCTGTCTGCCTGTGAGACCATCAGACTGTCTGACAGGGTCTCCTCCACCGCCGACTACTAGTCAGGATTAATGAGAGCCAAGCAGGCACCCGTCTTTTCCCACCGCTTCTCCTCTTGCCCAGCCAAAGCTGCAGCCAAGGCCGACCGTAGGCCTCATTATTAAAAGCAATGGCCACGACTAAGGCCCTGTCTGTACAAACACACAGCGACGGAGCTGGGAGGGAAAAGGAAACCGGCTCGCGGGGGGATGAGGTTTCAATAAACGTCAGCCAGCGTCGGCTCTGTTTGGACCGCAAATTATTGCTGGCTGATGCTCTATTATTTTACAACCAAAGATCGCTGTCGAGAGAAAGGTAGAAGGGGAGAAAAGAGAAAGAGAGGGTTAGGAGAGAGGAGGAGGGTAGGAGGGAGAAAAAGAAACTCTGGAAGGCAGCCTAAGGGGGAAAAAGGGTTAGTGAATACTATAATAATCTTTAAAAATATTACTGGAGTGGCCACAGCTAAACCTAAGAATAGGCTGGAGAAAGCAAAGTGCCGGCGGATGATTCCAGTGTAGATAGAAGTAGGGAGAAGAGAGAGGCAAGCAAAGAGAGGGGGAAAGAGAAAAAAAAGCAAGTAAGGGAGGAGGAGAGGAGAAAACGGGAAAGCCATGTGAGAGGGTTGTAAAATCAACACCTTCGGTAAACATAATTTACTGCCACCTCATTACTTTAGCAGGGAAAAACACACTTCGTATACTGAAATTTCCCAAATGCATTAATATATTAAGACCATGTTGCATATTAAATGTATACACATGCTTTCTAGACATTTTCTTCAGATTCTTTTATGAAAGACATTTAGAAGAAAACAAGCACAGCTGGACAATATTTGCTTTTTTTGCTTGGTGGAATGGGAGAGTCACAATTCACACAGATTCGTCCGCAGTTTTTTGCTCATAGTTTTTTGGTCCTTTTCCTTTCTGGTCATTAGCAAATGAATCATACCACACTACACTATGCAACCAATTCTTGTCACTTGTGAAGTCCAAAACAATCCAAAAATGTATTATAAAACATAACATTTTCACAAGACTGTCCAGTTCCATATTTGTAGTGATGGAGAACACTGTGGGTCAATTCCTAATGGGACGGTCCAAAAACTTTGGTCCTGACTAAAATACTGTGAAAAGCATGCTATGAAATTTGTATAGGAACTCACTCATATCCAAATTATTATTGAATTTCTTTGAATTTGGTGACTTCTTGGAAGTTAATAATAACCATTAAGTCAACAAATAATTGAAATTAACTAACTTTAAGTCATCTAGTCAGATTAGCTTGTTAGCATGCTAAATGTTAAGGTAGTGAATGATATACATGGCTAATATTATCAAGGGTACTGTGCTTGTGAACATGCTAGCATGCGTATGTGTCAATTTAGCTTAAATGGAAGTGCATGAATGCATTCAGGGAACTAGGTACTGGATTAAATAAAGTCAACTAAGTTGTGCATATGCCAACAAAGATTCCCATGCTTCCTTCTAAGAGAAGCATGGGATCCATTTGTAGTTTTTTTTTTTGGACCCAAAAGAAATCATGACAGGTTATGCTTTAGCAATTGATTTCCAGCAACCACTCACAACTGGTCAGGGAACACTTAGCAGAATTCCTTAGCAGTCGGGGGCTGTTGCCAACTAGTCTCTAGGCCAGGGGTATCCAGGTTGTCCTGCAGGTTTTAGATGTGTCCTTGATCCAACACAGCTGATTTAAATGGCTAAATTACCTCCTCAACATGTCCTAAAGTTCTCCAGAGGCCTGGTAACAAACTAATCATGTGATTCAGGTGTGTTGACCCAGGGTGAGTTCTAAACCCTGCAGGACCGGCCCTCGAGGCCTGGAGTTACCCACCCCTGCTCCAGGCCTGTATGACTGGGGTCTAAGGCACCAAGGTAAACTAGAACTAGCTCCATACTAGCACTGACACCATATCAGTGAAAAAGGTGTAAGAAAAGCAACACAGCAACAACTTACTCTTAAGCCTTGATCATACTTTGCAGATTTGGGAACACATTCAAATGCGGTACAAGTCATTATAATAATACCAAGTCACTACAGATGAGTTTGCACGGTTACAAAACCAGCAGTCACATAGATGTGTGCAGAGACCCACATATTCACTGACTGATGATGGATCCAGGCAGACCCAACCCTCCAACACTAGCCTTAGCAGACACACAGATATAGAAAGGGTTTGTTTCTCAAGTGACTTTGCTAAATGTTAAAGATTAGATTTAAAAATCATGCACAGATGCAAGGTTTAAGAAACCAAATCTATTAGCAAATATTAACAGTTACACTCGCTCTCCAGCTAACAGATTCAAACGCTCTAACATTTAGGCAGCTTTGATCATAACCTTACATTCCTGTTGACACATAGTTGCAACAGATTAGTGGCACTCTTTCAAGCCGCTGTGGTTGATATTACTCAAGAGCTGCTGACATTTTACAGGCATCTCTGCTTTTTAACATATTTCAGTCTGGATGCTCACAAACTGATCTGGCCACATGTTACAGGAGTGTGCGTTTAAGACCTAACAAACAATTGTCACCTGAATAGTGTGCTGCTGGTGTGTGGCTGTAAAGACTTTAATGCGTTTGTGTGTCTCCACTTTCATAACGATACGTTACCCCAAAAACAGTTTTAAAGTAATCTGGCCAATGGGGGGGAACAGTTTTTTTACCGCTATAAAATTATCTTGGATTTTACTGTTTGCCTAACACTCTTGTACCCCTTTAATATTCAAGCACGCTCCTCTACTCTGGGCTGCACAGAGAGACAGAAAAAAAAAGGTGTAACTTGTAATGGGCTCGGCCTTGCTGGCAGTTCCTGTAGCTGAATTAAAATGCAACATTATATGGCTTGGCCAAGGTTAGTCCGTGTTAGCAGAGGCGCTGTTACAGGCACTTTTCGAGCCTCTCAATTGAGGTAATAAATTGAGTCTGATGGCTAATTTTAGGTGAAACCCAATACCTTGAGCTAAACTATGAGCCAGAGGGGACCATTTAATCACAATATGTCTGGCACTGCCGCCAATACAGACACAACCTGGAAAAAAAAAGATTTTAGAATAAATATGTAGTTTATAGAAATTAGTTTTAAGGGACAATATACCTTCTGTCAGTCAAATTAAAAAGGTAAAAATTTAAACTGTGGGAGGTAAAAATCGGATTTAAAATCCTGCATGTCAACTTGGCTGGTAAAATAGTGAAAGCAGCAGTTAAACAAGCAGTTAATTCCAGCGATTTTGGCTCGTTCACAGCATTTCTGTCTATGAGGATTATTATCCTCTCTATTTATTAAATGTAAACATTCCTTTTCCAGGAATTCGAAGCCTAATCCTTTGTTAATACAGTCAGGACTCTGGGAGAGGTGGCATTTGATTAGTTTTCACTTCGTCAGATAATTTAACAAGATAGCTGTAAAGAATCGAAAATGTGCAAATGCGTGGTTTCGCTACACCAGCTAAACCGCTCCATGCTAGCATCTCTCAACTGGCAGGGGACAGGAAACCCTCCACAGCAGCGTCCGGTTCGTAGCCTTTGCAGCATGCCAGGAGCCACATCTAGGGAGCCGCAATCAGTGACACTCGCAATAAACGAGCTGATATTTAATCATTAGGCGAGGAATGCACAGCGGACGTCTCTAATCTGCTCCTGCAGCTGCCGAAAAGTTGCGCGGCACGCAGAGTGGAAGCCCTGAACTCTCCGTGTCAGTTTCAGCTGTGTGTCTTCGGGGTTTCAGCGGCAGACCTGAGAGGGGTTACATTGCATAGCATGAGGCCTCAGCATGCCATTGCAATTAATGTATTGTCTTACTTAACAGGATGGAAATGTTGGAATGATTAGTGAAGTGGCGGCGGTGTGCGCTCTGGGGTCGGTGGGAGGATTAGTTACCGAAGTGCTGAAGTGTTCACTTATACCTACTGCTGAGCTGGGCCGAAACAGACAATTGTGTTCTTTTAGTATATATGTCGTATTAATACTGGCATGTTTTTAATATTTTGGATTAAAAATGTTTGTTGTCAGTTTAAATTCCATCACGAGATAAGCGTATGCTTCAGTTTCTACGATTTCAGTGGAAAGGACGAGTTTATTTTGGTCACACTTTCAAATCAAGTAAAGGCTTTAATCATTTCACCCTATTATTGAGCACTGGGCCCATTCAACAATCAGTCATACAAACATTTAGTCTCATGTCATGACAATTCACTGATTTATCAGTTGAATTTTCTCATAAGAATTTTCCATTTCGTGGAAGTAGAATTACCAGGTGTCCCTCTTTATGCAGCATTTTGATTCCTTGTCCCACATCTTGAGGCAACGTACCGCATTTTGATTGGCTCTGCAGGACATGCACTTTTAAAGTATAGCTTTCATCCAGTACACATAAAGGGTCTAATGCTATACTCAAATTCAAATTCAAATTCAAATTTTATTTGTCACGTACACAGTCATACACAGTACGATATGTAGTGAAATGCTTGGACAACTGCTCGTGACCTAAAGAAAACAAAAAAGGAAAAGGCTATGAATAAGATAGGAAATAAATATGAAAAATTAAAAAGGGTAAATTTAACTAGGAAGGAATAAAATATAAATTAAGGTTAAAAATGAAATAACTGTACAACACAAATTAGAATGAAGGGTAAATTTAACTGGGAGAATAAGATAAAATATATAAATTAAAGTTGAAAATAAAATAACTGTACAACAAAATACACAATATAGAACTATATAAGAATGTATGAAGAAATATAAATAAATATATACACAATAACAGCAGCATATACACAATAACAGCAGCGTGATTTAAGTAATGAAGTGAAACAATGTCCAGAATGTCCAGTGTGTGTAAGAACTGTATGTGTGGGTCAGTACTGTGTGGTGGTGTGATTGAGAGACTGTATCGCCTGCGGGAAGAAGCTCCTCCTCAGTCTCTCTGTGTTGGTCTTCAGGGAGCGGAATCGCTTTCCTGACCTCAACAGAGAGAACAGTCTGCTGTTGGGATGGCTGAGGTCCTTCACGATCTTCCTGGCCTTGGTCCAGCACCGCCTGCTGTAGATTGAGTGCAGGTCAGGGAGCTCGGAGCGGATGGTGCGCTCAGCTGACCGCACAACCCTCTGTAGAGCTCGTCTGTCCTGCATGGTGCTGTTCCCGAACCAGGTTAAGATGTTTCCCGTCAGGATGCTCTCTATGGTGCACGAGTAAAAGTTCCTGAGCACCTTGGAGGGCAGTTGGAAGTCTCTCAAGCGTCTGAGGTGGTAGAGACGCTGACGGGCCTTTTTCACCACGGTGTTGATGTGACAGGACCATGACAGGTCCTGCGTGATGTGAACTCCGAGGTATTTGAAGCTGTCCACTCTCTCCACTGGGCACTCGTTGATGACGGGGGTCTGGTAGTTCCTCTCCTGCTTAGTGCTGAAGTCCACTATCAGCTCCTTTGTCTTACTGATGTTTAGAAGGAGGTTGTTCCTCTGGCACCAGTTCTCCAGATTCCTAATCTCCTTCAGGTAGGCCGTCTCGTTGTTATCAGAGATCAGGCCCACCACGACGGTGTCGTCAGCAAACTTGATGATGGTGGTGGAGCTGGTAGTGGCCACACAGTCATATGTGTACAAAGAGTACAGCAGGGGGCTCAGAACACACCCCTGGGGGGCTCCAGTGCTGAGAGTGGTGGAGGCTGAGACATGTCCGCCCATCCTTACTGCCTGTGGTCTGCCAGTTAGGAAGTTGGAGATCCACAGACACATAGATGAGCTGAGTCCCAGATGCTCCAGCTTGGTGGTGAGTGTGGAGGGAATTATGGTGTTAAATGCAGAGCTGTAGTCTATGAAGAGCATTATAACATAATTCCCCCTTCTAGTGTCCAAGTGAGTGAGTGATGTGTGGAGGAGATGAGAGATGGCATCGTCTGTGGAACGATTTGGACGGTAAGCAAACTGTAGTGGGTCCAGTGTGTCTGGTAGTGAAGAAATGATGAAGTCTCTGACCAGGCGTTCAAAGCACTTCATCACTACTGAGGTGAGGGCTACAGGGCGATAGTCATTGAGAGAAGCAGGGTGGGGTTTCTTCGGGACAGGAACAATGATGGACTCTTTGAAGCATGTGGGGATCACCGACTGAGATAGAGAGATGTTGAATATCTCAGTGAACACAGGAGCTAGCTGGTATGCGCAGTCTCTTAGGATACGACCTGGGATGCCGTCTGGTCCTGCTGCTTTCCTGGTGTTCACTCTCTTGAAGGCTCTCCTTACTTCATGCTCGGAGATGACGAGCACGTTTCCGGTGCTGGCAGTATCTTCCTTTCTGCAGCCGTTAGCGCCGCTAACACTAGCATTGTTGGAGTCCTTAGCTGCAGCCTCGAAGCGAGCATAGAAAGTGTTCAGCTCGTCTGCCAGAGTCACGGCCGCGTTCGTCATACCGGTTGTTGGTGCTTTATAGTCCGTTATTGTCCTTAGTCCCCGCCACAGGCTCCTAGAGTCACTCTGTTGGAGTTGTGACTCTAGTTTCCTCCCGTAGCGCTGCTTCGCCTCTTTCACCGCCCTCCGCACGTTATATGACGCGGCTTTGTACGGGTCCATGTCCCCCGTCATGAGTCCCGTGTTGTAGGCAGCGGTGCGGGATCTCAGAGCGTCGCGGATGGTTTTATCCACCCACGGCTTCTGGTTGGGAAACGTTGTGATAGTCTTTGTCTCCACGGTATCATCTGCTAGTTTCCCGATGAATCCCACAACCGCTTCCGTAAACACGTTGACATCATCATCGGAGCTGTTTCTGAACATGCCCCAGTCTGCGTCATCGAGTGCGTCCTGTAACGCGGCCACCGATTGATCCGTCCAGCGCGCGACCTTCCTCTGAACCGGAACTTCCTGTTTCAGCCTTTGTTTGTATTTTGGGATGAGGAAGATGGCGGCGTGATCAGATTTGCCAAAAGGAGGGCGGGATTGTGCCTTGTAGCCGTCCTTGACCGTAGTGTAGCAGTGGTCCAGTGTCCTTTCACCTCTGGTGGGGCAGGAGATGTGTTGATAAAAGTTCGGCGCTGCGCGTTTGAGGTTGGCGCTATTAAAGTCCCCCGTCACAATAAGCGCAGCGTCCCGGTGTTGTGTCTGGTGCTGTGTGAGTGCCTCATGCAGCTCGCATAAGGCGGTGACCGTGTCCGCTTGTGGTGGAATATAAACGGCACTTATAATGACCGATGTAAATTCCCGAGGTAGATAAAAAGGACGACACATGATGGACAGTAGTTCCAGATTTGGTGTGCAGGAGCATGTGAGAGGAACAACGTTCGCACTGTTGCACCAGTTGTTGTTCACCATTAAACACACGCCGCCTCCCCTTGACTTCCCCGAGTCCCGTGTCCTGTCCATGCGGTGAACCGAGAAGAACTCGGCCGGCTGGATGGCGTGGTCCGGCACCGCTGGGTTCAGCCATGTCTCGGTGAAGCAGAGGAGATTGCAGTCCCGAATGTCTCTCTGGAACTTTACCCTGGCCCTGAGGTCGTCAAGCTTGTTCTCCAGTGACTGGACGTTGGCGAGCAGGATGCTAGGCAGAGGTGTGCGGTGTGCACGAGCTCTCAGCCTGTTCCTGACGCCGGCTCGCTTCCCTCTAGGCCGCCGCCGCTTCCCTTTGTTCTCCCTCAAGATCTCACTCGGCCAGCTCGGATCTGGAGTTAAAAACTTCGAATTGTGAGTACATTGTAAACCAATAGAAACAAGAGTGTCACTGTCATACCTAATGTACCCAATGGTGGTGATTTTGCCGATTTAGAAACGCTGAAAACTAACTTAAAAAACAAAGACGGCCGACCTCACCGGCGCCATCTTTGTATCTTGTATCATCAGGGCAAGTTACAAGTCAACAAAATATCAAAAACTTGAACATTTTGCTGAATATAATAAAAACTACTAAGTGTTAGTATGAAACTAAACTAAAAATTTAAACTGGAACTAATACTAAAGCTAATACCAGAACTAAATAAAATAGAATTACAGAGGATGGAAGCCTTAGTTTTGGTATTTGTTAATTTTGTAAAAATTTAATGAAGCTCTTACAGATGTGTATATTGAGGCCTTAGATGTCAGCAAGACCGCGAGTCAACTGCTTTCAAGAAGTTGTGTTCATATTGTAGTTCTCCTAAATCTTGCCTCTGGCATTAATACAAAATTAATTTAAAAAAACCCACCAAAACTGCCAGTGTAACAAATAAAAACTAAACTAGAACTAAACATTTTCCAAAGTTCAAACTTAAATGAGCAAAGCCACTCTGGAAACTAACATTAAACCGAACTAAACGCAAAAATTCAAGATGAAGTAAAATAAAAACTACACATGCTAAAGTATAATAACTCTGGAAACTACCATTTTTGTTTGCTGCACAAAAGAAGAAAATATGATGTGAAGTGAGACAGTATGTGTGCCATAAAACTGCATTAAAAGACAGCTAAAATGATGGCAGACAGAAGACAAGATGAAATAACAACAACAAATAAAAGAGAATACAGGCGTACATCAAGACCACCTCAGGAGACAATGCAATGCTTTTTACATACTTCTTTTTATCCTTATTGTATTCACCTGCTTAGAAAGTTTCTGCAAGTTTGGATTTTTAAGTTAATTTAATTTCAGTCTACCTTTCAGCATTGTTGACATCTTCCACTTTGTTCCAAACAAACGCAGCATTTGCCCCACATTCAGTTTCTGGTCACCCTGCAACGAAGTCATCAGTGGTCCAGACCTGTGGTACTAGTCATATCCACAAAGTCTCCACTGGGCAGAAATACACATAGCGGTACAGTTAATACACAATATAAAAGTGAAATAAATACTGATAGATACAATAAACATGTTTTTATCACAATTTCTTTTTATAAACATCATGATCTGGTTATGACTGTTTCTAAAAGCATGACTAAATTAAACTCAGTCAGTGGTAAACTGGTGGAAAATCATACAGAAACATGGATTTGAAGTACATGCAAATAAATTTGCCTTTGTTAAATGAAATTACTACAAAAATGAATCGTATAGGTGGTATACCTCAGTGATATTGCTGTGAAGATGGATTTTGGCTTCTACCTTTAGTGATGCAGATAGGAGAATATACACCTTGCACGATTCACTCAGGTGTATATATTTTCACATTATGGATCAAGCACTGAAGTTTAATCATTAAATTATTTTTGTGCAATTTGTTTTTGACAATGACCACATGTGGAATTGCCCTAAAAATGTGCAATTACACTTCGGCGAATGGGTAATAAATAGTCTGCAGTGCATGTCTGAGACACAGAGCAGTAACTTTGACAGATCAGCTGGCAAAGCTGTTAAAGTCTCGAACCCTAATTACACAACGCGAGCATAAATTATCATTCAAGGCCAGTTAATCTGTCACTGGCTTCATTTTGATTTAATACGAGTAACGGCGCATGAATCACGTGGAGCACTTTCTGCACTCGACGTGCATTAAACCCAGCACCGAACTTAAACCACAGCATCCGTGCTGTTGTGGCGCACTACACGGGAAATACAATATGACAGTAATTATATTTTGCATACCTTCGTGGAATAATCAATTGCTTTTGAGGCAGCAAACCAAAACAAGAAGAGGGCATATGATTTTTTGAGAAAATATTTCTCCGGTGAAGAAATTAGCCACCATGAAGTGTCGATAATTTGTTTTTATTTTCTTCCTAAACAGTTATAATTGCATCCAGAGGGGTGGGGTGCGTATGCGGAGCAGCTGCCCCTTCGCCACACTGGTATTGTTGCAAGAGAGGGGGCAGAGTGGCTCGTCACTGCTGCCAAGATCACTTAACGGGACTGTCACATGTTGAGCAACGCTCAAATTTGTTTACAACTTATATGCTATCAAATGACTTCTTTGTAACTTTGTATCAATACATTTGATATCAACAACTATAATAAACCGAAGTATGCAATACTGGTTGGTTATGTCTCCAATATCCAAATGTGGGTCTCATTCAACTACATAGTATAATACTTTTACTTGCACTGACAATCACAAATGAACTATAAAACAAAAACAAACAAAAAAAACTCTAGAAACACAGAGAAATGGCTAATCTGGATCAGTTTGAATTAAGAAAATCCACAAACTGGGACCTCAAAGTTTAACCTAATCCAGAGTCTAAGTAGGCAAAAAGCAGTTTTGTGGTTTACGTTGTGGTTTACCCTTCAAGTCTCTTTTGGTCTGTTTGTGTTTGTCCGCGTTACGCCCCAATCACACAGGGTTAGAGACCTGAATACGACCTCCCTCTAGCAACCACAAGTCACTGGGGAAAATGTCACCCAGCTGGTTGGCAAGTGGTTGCTGGCAGTAGTTAGGTGATCACAAAAACGATGCTGCACCAAAAGCCTCATTGTGATTAGTGATTGCACTCACGTGCCTTACATGAAGGACGCCAACTTTTCTCCAAACACTTGCCAGCAGCTAACTGTAACTGTAACAGAGCGAGTTACAGGTACACCCTGGACCGGCTCTCAGTCTGTCGCGGGGTTTTCCCCCAATTTGTGAAGACAAAGTCATTTTAATGGGATAGACTTCTATGCTGATCCAAGCCAAGAAAGTGCTACAGTGGGAAAAAAATAACTGTTGCTTCCAGAATGAAACCACACAAACGTGGCTTCTCCCACTTCTCAGATCGATTACATTTGTCTTTATTAGCTGCTCCATCTGTTTCTTTTATTGTCTTTTTTCACTTAAGCCTTGTCACAAACCTCAATCCTCTAGAAATTTCTTTCTTTTTTTGACCAGAAAGCAGCTAGTCAGACCTCGACGTTGGATCCATCTTTAGTCTTTAGAAAAAGAGCATTTTTCCTTCTTAAACCTTTCTCTGACAGCTAGCCTACCGCTGGAGGATCTTCATTGGTTCATGAGCTGATCTTTATGGAAAACATGAAGAGATTATTGGTTAGAGCGAATCAAAGTGACACCACTCAAGTCAACCAATATACACTCTAGCGACCACAAGCTGGAGTCCGTCAAACTGCGGTGACTTCATGTCTGCTTGTGACGTATAAAAGCGAGCGGCTCTTTACTGTTTCTTTGCTCCTGATTGAGTTTTAATTGATTTCTCCTAGAAGTGTGGTTCATTCTTGTCACTGAGATGGAGACTTTGGGGTTTTTAATTTGCAGATCTCTTGATTTATCCCCCGACTCTGTGATTATTACAATTATGTGGCTTTCATAATAGGTGGATATCAATCTGATGTTTTTTACTTGGAGAAAGTAAATGCTGCCAGGGGACAATGAGGCTGTTCTGGGTGGGGTTTGATACATGGGCACACTTGTGGTTGAACCAGTGGGTATGTGTGTATGTGTGTGTCATGTACAGTATGAGCATGTATATTCATACTTCTGCATCCTGTATGTCCACAGTGTGCGTGCCGGCCGCAGCGCCGCTGCTGCCTGGCTGTCTGCTTGCCAGTGTAATATGTGTTTGTGTTTACTTAAGTGTGTGTGTGTGTGTGTGTGTGTGTGTGTGTGTGCATGTAAGCGTGTGTTTATGGAGAGACTATGATGTGGAGCACCTGCCCTCTCCACCCAGTATGCTGTTGTGTGGCGGCTACTGAGTTGGAACCTTCCAGATTACATCATCAAACGGTGACAAGGCAGACAGGTCAGGGCGCCTGTGGTTGTAGGAAAAACGGCTACTCCCCAATAATGTGTGTATGCGTGTAAGCACAAACATATACACAAACACACACACACAAACACACACACACCATGCACTCATATAGTTTTTTTCACATTGACTTAATCTTGTAAACAAAGATGCTGATGGTATTTGCAACCAGCTCACTGCCTTTTACTTTACAACTGTGTATGTGTGACTGTGAGTTGTGCATGACAGAGGTTTAGGAGGGGTGTAACATAAACCAGATTATCTATATAATCAAAAGATGTAATAACTTGTGAAACTGCACTCACAAATAGACTATACTTTATTAGGTAGGTATACCTCTTTATTTGAGGTATACCTCAAAGCTGCTTTACTGAACAGAGATCTGGTGACTGGCATTTGAGTACAGTGAGCTCAAGATGTTTAAGGAACCAGAGATTTATGACATGCTGCGTTAAGCATCAGAAGATGTCACACTGTAGTTCTCTTGCACCAACAGCAATGCCACATTCAAAGTCCCATAAATCACCCTTTTTGTCTATTCTGCAGCTTGGTTTAAACTTTTTCTTGTTGTCTTTACCTTGTTTACATGCCTATTACAGAGTTTTTCCAGTCGTTTGGGTGATTACCATCTCTACTTTTAAGATTAGGCTTAAACATTCCTTTTTGCCAAAGCATATAGTTAGGGCTGGACCAGGTGACCCAGAATCCTCCCTTAGTTATGCTGCAATAGGTGTACGCTGCTGGGGGATTCCCATGATGCATTGAGTTTTTCCTTTTCAGTCACCTTTCTCACTCAATATGTGTTAATAGACCTCTCTGCATTGAATCACACTTGTTATTAACCTCTGTCTCTCTTCCACAGCATGTCTTTTATCCTGTCTTCCTTCTCTCTCCCCAACCGGTCGCAGCAGATGGCCCCGCCCCTCCTTGAGCCTGGTTCTGCCGGAGGTTTCTTCCTGTTAAAAGGGAGTTTTTCCTTCCCACTGTTGCCAAAGTGCTTGCTCATAGGGGGTCATATGATTGTTGGGTTTTTCTCTGTATGTATTATTGTAGGGTCTACCTTACAATATAAAGCACCTTGAGGCAACTGTTGTTGTGATTTGGCGCTATATAAATAACATTGAATTGAATTGAACCAATGTAGCAAACAAAGTGGTATCAGTGTCCGACTAAAAAAACAGACCAAAAATCTACAAATCTGGCAGTTCTGAATGTTTCTGGGTTCTATAGAGTTGAGAGAAAAGTATGCTATCTGAAAAGGGTTCTGATTTTTTTAAAAGCTCTCCATATTATGTATTACTTGCAAACAAACAATGACAAGATGTAGCTGGAGGTGGGTTGCAAAGTGACTTGCAGATTTATGGCACCTGCAGACAGGCTAGAGCAGCTCAAATAGTGCTCCCTATATGAAATTTTCCATTTGCATACACTTAAGTGTTTGAGCAGAGCCAGTGTGGGCTGGCATCTGCCAGGTTTGTGGTTGAACTTGACTTCGTGACCTGCCTGAACTAACGCTACGCTTGAGTTCGGCAGGCTGCATTTCTAAACCTTCTATAAAATGCTTTCTTAGAGATTCAACTCGACTGCTTTTTTTGTTAGCTCTCCTTCGTCTCACCCTGAAGTGTGCATGTGCTGGTGTGTCTAGACCGCAGATGACAGGTTACTGGGGTTATATTGTTTTTCCATTTGCAGATTTAGAGTATATTGTGGCTTATTTCCACCTTACAAACCCAAAGTGTTCCTGTGCCTACCTGCTATTTGTCAGGATCTGTGTAATTACCAGTGGCTATCCCTCACTCTCCATCTCATATCCTGAGCACAACATTTGCCCAGATTTACCGACTGCATTTCAGATGGTCCTCGCTCAAAAACAACACTGACCACAGGGAAACGAAGCAACACAAAGATTCTGCCAGGGCTCAAAATACCTCCTGTTTTTGCGCATCCCTCATGCCTACAATCGTAATCAAACGATTTTTTGATTAATGCAGAGCGCGCCAAAGGACTAAACCGGTATCAATGCGTTTCAATGAGTCCTCCCTTGAAGACACAGTTTTGATTCGGGAACATTCCTATTTCAGGAACTTTAAATGTTAAGTAAAGAAACATTATGAGAGGACTGAATGGAAAGCTGTGTGTGTGTGTGTGTGTGTGTGTGTGTGTGAGTGAGTGGATGTGCATGCATGTGGATTAGAGAAGGCTGAATGGGAGGGGGAATGTGTGATTTGGACATACACCTCTAAGCACACCTAAGTGTATGTAGCCAAATGTTTTTATATGGTTCTATGACGGGGGAGAGAGTGTGCCTAACAAAGGAGACTATTTCGATGGGGCCGGTCAGTGAAGGAGTGCTGGACTCATAATGACATAGAAAACAAACAGTGGTGAATGGGCACATGGTCCCGCCGTAACCACAGGGCCCTTAACGGGAAGAGCCTGTCCAGCAGTGCAGAGCCCGGCTCCAGCGCTACAGGAAGACCCAGGCGCCAAGGAGTTAAAGTAGACCTACTGTGTGTGTTGCGTGTGTGTGTGTGCCTGCAGTATGTGACATGCTTTGCAAATCAGTTGCACATATTCACCGATCCACCCACTAAGACGATACGGGCGCTCTCACGCACACACGTGACAGCGAAAAACAAAAATCACTGACACCCACTCGTGCGCAGTCAAGAAGGCACATAGTAATGTACGAATGCACTCGCGCTCCTTCTGTGGCTCGCGCATGCACACAGTAACAGGAGAGACTTCCCAATCAACCACCAGCAACAATATTATCCTGCCATTCAATGTCGCGCCGTGATTGATGAAGCCGAGGGAGGGCCGGACTCTCGCGGCTCACGCCGTTCCAGCTCACAATGTGAAGCTCATGTAGAATAACAACGCACACACAAATGCTGGTATTAGTCACAGATTGGTGTTAGTAATGGCCTGAGCTGTCCCCAGCTTTGGACTGTGCTCTAAATCCATGCCCTGGTGGAGTATTAAATATTTTAATCAGATCTCAGCTCGAAGTTTGCTAAAGAGGCCGTGGCTCATGTGGACATGTTGGTATCAAAACGTGGAACTTGTTGGGTCAACATTGAAATGAACAGCTGCTATTTTTACAACTTTAACGCAATAAATTATAACATAAATAATGCCATGGCCCTGTCTTTAAGAAAGCTTTTATGAAAATAAGCCAAATCATGTACTCTCCTATTAAGAAAAACAAGTGCATATGTAATATGTGTCAACAGTGACAAAACTTTAAAAACCCTCCCCCTGATGAAACAAATGGTTATGGGCCTCTGGGAATAGTTTCCCCCTTATAACATGTGAAACTGAGCTAAAGTGGGGTACTACTTATGCTAAAAATAAAGATGTTAAATGATAAATGATTTACTCCAGAACTCTACTAGGAAATTTCAAAGCATGTGGGGTCCTTTACTTGATGCATTTCAAAATCTATAAGACTTTTTCAGCAAACTCTTTTATGTCAGGTGTGGAAATACAGTGTGCAGGCCTAGGGCAGTGACCTGGGTGGGAATGAGTGGGATTATTGTTTAAAAAATTATAAATGACGGTTCACTGTGAAAGACTGAAGAATAACAAAAACACAAATTATAATAAATTATTGTAAAAGAGAAACTGAACATTGACCATCTTTTTCACACCTTCCTGTCTCTCATTCACCCTTCACACTGCTCCACCTCAGTCTGAAGCTCTTAACAGCCTCTGTTCTGCTCATCTGATTCCACATCTCTCTTATCTCCTATTTGTTCTCCACACTCTGGGCTGTCTGTCCAGTTCAGCTGTGCTTCCCCTGCTGCTCTGCACAGCCAGCAGTCCTCTCTGCCACAGCGCAATATTCCATCAGCCTGTAATAATTATTGATCTTGTATCTAGCTACACTCTGTTAGCTAGCTTTGTGTCAGACACTTTGTTTCTTTCAAGCACAAACAATCCATCAAGTACACGCTTATCCTTTATCCAACGCAGTGATTAATATAGAAAACTGGGTGGCAGAGCGATTTTTACCATCCATGTCCCAACTGAAAGGTCGGTGGATCAATCCTGGCTTCTCCAGTTCACATGTTGACGTATCTTTGAGCAAGATGCTGAACCTTGGTTTGCTCCCATCATAGTGTGGGGCTGTGAATGGAGTTTTGGTAAATCTATTTACCACCTTCACATAACCATTGCCAAAACTAAATCAAACTGTTTTCTGGGGTTTTTTGGGGAAAATGAACAGTGATGAAAATATCTATACAACATTCCCGAATTCAGAAATCACTATAAAATGTCATATTTGCCGAATACAGAAAAATTACATTACATTAATTTGGTTGATAAAATGTCAAGCTATGATAAGCTCTAAAGCTATGAGGGTTTTCATGTTTACAATTCATAAATAATTAAAAATAATGCAGTTACACTGGAGCAAAAAAAGGTGGTATAATTGAGAATATTTTCTCTTTCCACTTGGACAAGCGCTGCTGAAAACAAAGCTGTGTGGGAGGCGTCGTCTAAACAACAGATGCACGTGGAACTGCAGATGTGTTTGCTTTCTGGGTTACACCCACACAGATGTTTTGGAAATGTTGGATTTAGTTTTATTGCTTTATTTTACTCATTTTCTTTCTGTGTCTGGCAGTGACTCAGACTTTCCACCTTGTGAAGTTTCAAGAAGACATACTGAGGAGCAGCAGTTTTGTTAAAAATAAAGAAAGAGTACCTTTAATACGTTTTTAAATATCCTGCAACAATGGTCCTCTGAGACATGTGCGCAGTCTCTGATGACGGTGGCTATGTTCTCCATTAACTCTGCTTATTTACATGTTACCATGATAACTGTCAATAGCTCTTAACTGTCACTTCTCTTGGCCCCCATTTTCCCTCAATTCGCTCTCCGTCAGACATCCCATAGGTCCATTTACTGCTTTGAAAACATCATAAAACAGAAAAATCACACCGCGGCTACAGCAGATGGTTTGTAAGGTCAGACCAGTGACTAAGAATCAGGAAAGTGTCTTGCACAAGCTGTTCAAGTGGTGATTTTCTTTTGGGAATTTAATGATTATATAAAGGTAAAAAAAAAAATAAAATAAATAAGGATATCAAATGATCATTACTGAGACAACAAAGATCAATTTTAAGTGTTGTCAGTCTCTGTTAAATTCTGCATTCATGCCAGAACTAAACTATTTCGGGCTTGATGGGCGAAGCAGAAACACTCTGAAACATTTTTCACCGTAACACCTCTCTGGGGTGTCTGGACGTGCACATGTGTTGACCGCAGAAGCTCCCCCACTTAGTTTTATTACATGGGGTCAAAATGTTCTTCCGTGGCTTGTTCTGTTGGCTTATTCCTCTTTAATCATACATAACACAGTCAAGGACTAATTAGCAAGGTTAGAAACTCTACAACTTTATCTGGATGACTGTAAGATAATGCCAGACAAATCAGATGAGAAACAGTTCCAGGCACTGCAAGTATCCAAGATATGTCTGCAGTTCCTGAGCCTTTTGGGATACCGTTCTAGTTATAAACAGAAACAGAGGAAATCTGAAATGAGGTGACTGAGATATTTCATGTCTTGTCCTCTTCACAGTGAAGATGTCTGTGACATGAATCAAGAAAAATAATACCTGTATAACCCAGTGCTATATCACGCATATATTTTATTGCCTGCAGCTGAAAAACAAGAACACACACCGAGGTCTGGCACAGCGAGGCCGAATTCTTGATTTATGCTGTCTCGGAGGTTAAACTCTGTTTAATGAGGAGTCCTCCTTTATTACTTATCTGCTTTTTTGTGCCTGTCGATCTGGCTCACTGGCCCAGGAAACATGGCTTTAATCGGAGGTAGGTTGATGATGACGATGAGCTCTATTTAGTCTGTGGGCATTGACATATTTGCTACCACTCGCTCCCCCTGTGTCTGCAAGTGTGGATACCTCCTGTTCAGCGTCTCTCCGCGGCCTCAGCCAATATATTGCGGATGTTTTTTTCTCCTGGGAATGCTTAGGATTCTGATTTAAGAGATGCTGACATTACGGATAAACTCAAAAAACACCACATGCTGTTTGTACTAGACTGAACATTTTGAAGCCACAGCCACTGGGATGTTGATTTTTTTCTTACTTTTTTCCCCCTTTTTACTTTTTGCTATATTTGAAAGGGCAGAGCACTAAGTTAGCTAGCTGGCTTAATTAGCAAACTGTAACCCAAACCTAGTAATTATTATATAAGAGGCTAAAAAATATTATATAGTTTGACTCCCAATAACAGGTACACAAAGTATTTGGACAGTCTTTAACACATAGCTTACCATGCTATCTCTTAGTTCATTCCACTACAAATGCTCAATTTTACAGCACCAACACTACAAATTACTTTCCAGAGGTCTAGCCAGGAGGACTAGAACATTGTAGCTATCAGCCTGCATGCGCACACCTTTCATTTAAAGTAGCCATACACCTACAGTAATTTCAAGCTTTAGCAAAATCCAAATGGATGAGTAATTTAAAACAAGGTACCAAAGGCCATTAGAGGAAAATGTACCATATTGTTAGCCAGACGGGCTCAAAAGACTGATGTCGCTACTGTGATGCTACAGTTGGGTTGTGAAGTCCTTTGTTGACTCCTCAAGATGTTTCTGCTGTTTGTATCTGGGTTGCAAAAAACAGATGTGATGAAGAGAGTGGCATCTGACGATAAATCGGTAGCCAACGCAAGTGTAGTTTCAAATTAAAGAGTTAAAAATCTAACTCAAGGAATTTTTTTATTCAGCATGACCCAAATTGAGTCACGCAGTCCATAGATTCCTGAGGGACGTGTTTAACCAGAAGGTACATCCATGTTTTATACTGTCTTTAGTTATTTTGAGCCTCAAGTAGCCATTATAAGAACTGCAGTTTTGTGGTACTTATTAGCTTAGGGGGTTAGAGGTTGTTGCTTGCTTTTAAGATATCTTTTAGCACATCACCATTAACATGGGTGGTCACAGTGTGAATGGTAGAAGCTGCTTTTGGGCAAATACATTATTATTAGGAAGAGCCAAAGAGTCATAAAATATTGCAAGTTTCAGCTTTTTCATTTTATTATGTGGTCAGGATGCACAGCACTGACTCATCTGGAGACTCAGGTACTATTAAGATGCTGATATCAACCTAATATATCAGCACAACTGTCTCCTTTTGGTACTGCATTTCTATTTCTGTTTCTCTTTGTGGGATCTTGAAGACATTAAGGCTGAATCCTCGCCCCTGCTGTTCATAGTCATCATGTTCCTCTTTGATTTGGTTCTGGCTCTGATATCAATAAGCTTGATTTGGAAAGGAATAACTGAGGTCATCCTGTGAACTTGAACTGGATCCACTGATGCTGTTTGGATAGGTGCACAGTAGGCCTTGAGAGAGTGTAACCGTAACCATTTCTTTTTACTGCATGCTGGACTTTTGCTCAATCCGCAAGAGGACTCATTCTGTGAAAAGTAGCTTATTGAAAGATGAATGTATATAAATATTCCTAATTTTCTAGACGTCAAAGTGGATCTATTACTATGTGTTTTGCTATTTTCTATATCTTTTGATATGTTCAAAATGCTCAGAACTTGGGTTAGCATGATTGCAAATACTTTCAATGAACAACAATTCAATGAAGCGCATCTGTAACCGGAAGGACGCCGGTTCGATCCCCGGGCTCTCTGTCCTGGTTGTTGTGTCTTTGGGCAATGCTTGACTGCCCAAGGACGTTGGGCAGAGTGTTGAGTGTTGGCCAGAGGGGCTGATGGCGTGATATGACAGCCTCGCTTCTGTCAGTCTGCCCCAGGGCAGCTGTGGCTACAACTGTAGCTTGCCTTCACCAGTGTGTGAATGAATGAATAGTGGTATTGTAAAGTGCTTTGGGTGCCTTGAAAAGCGCTATATAAATCCAATCCATTATTATTCTTATTATTCAGCTGCAAAGGTGTTGTAGCTGAGCTGGGAATGAGCATAAAAGCTTTGGACATGCAAGAGAGAGGTGGACTGTTCCATCCAGATTCACAGGTAGAACTATCCAAGCTGATGCTGCTTTGCTTTTGGTCCATATTGATTTATCATGAAATCTAAATTTGTGTTTTTTAATGTTTACAAATGGAATGCCAAGTACATAGTTACATGGATTTCTTTGCTTCCTCAATGTTATAATTTTTGGAGTAGAAATTAAGGCCTAATAGTGCAAACATACACTTTATCTGGAATATATATTGCTGAAGGATGAGTGCATAAATATGTTTTTTTTAAGCAAGGAAGAAATATGAGTGTTTCCTGAAGCGTGAAGTACACAAATAAAACTTTGACTGTATGAACTCTTCTTTGATCAACTTTTGCATTTTAAATTTTGATCTAGTGAACTAGAGCAGTGGATGTAATTTGATTTTCTTTGTGGTGACTGGTTTTAAAAATTACATTTATGAAACACACAGTTCTTTCCAGCAGCCGTGCCATCATCCTACGCACTGCCAAAAGCTGCTCGTGATACCAAGTTTTGCACTTATGCTAACAGTCAACTACACTGCTTTTATGGCTACATTGTACTAGACTACATGGATAAGTAGGATTAATTGCTCTGGCTTTAACAATATTGTACTGGGAGATTGTAGAAGAGAGTCGTATTCCTCCCTAAGCTGAGTGTAATGTTTATTTTAGTTCATCCACTGATTTGACTTTCTTTCAACAGAAAATGTTTTGAAGGTCCAATCAATAACAGATGTTGCTTTGTCCATTTGTCAACTTTCATTTATCCAGTTTAGAAACACTCAAGGTCACGATATGTCACTTCTTCACTTTCCCCACGCAGATTTTCCCAGCACGGACTCAAACTAGCAACTCTCCAGCCGCAGTCTTGACTGTCGGCCCATTAGGCTGAAGCTCATGTTGAAAGTCTTTGTTCTCTCCAGGATGTTCTTGCTCTGAGCTGCTTGTTGGACCGCTCAGCCAAAACTTTAAGCCACTGTGACAGTTACTGGCAACAGTGAGCAGAAGCCCTGCTAGAGTTATAGAAGATCACCACATGTGGGATCCCACCGAGCATGAGTTATGCTCCCACTGCCTCGCTTTGTCTTTTGATCACGATTTATCGCCGAATGTTTTGTGTCGACATTGCCTCTTGACATGTACAGCAGCAGAGTGAGGGTGAGATAATGTGAAGAGGCTTTTCCGCTGCATCTTGTTAATGCACTCAAAGGGTTTTAGTATTTTTAATATTATTCAATGTTGTGCTTTAGATTCAGTTTTGAATTGAAGCACCAACTCTTTCTGGGTAAGTCTCTAAAAACCAAACATTTGGACTTGGGATAGCTTTTTTTATAGTCTTCCAAGCACATTCTGCCATCCAATTGAATGGAACCCATCTAAGCTTAAGCTATGCCATTTAGTTAACAGTTGTGTCCAGTTGCCCACTCAGACATAAAGGCCTTATTGATGTATTACTCCTGAGATGATCACCGTTTCAGCAGGCTGGACCATTTCAGGTAATGGTCTGATCTAATTAATGACCTATGGGTTCTTGGTGACGCCCCTTTAGAAAGCCTTTGCTGGTTAACCTGACCAGATAGCCAACTTCATAAAGACTCCCGGTGGTTTCAGAGTTCTTCTGTATTCACAAAAACAAACCACTGTGTTCTTAGGAACGGTCAAAGTTTTAAAGATAGCTGTAAACCATGGTCCTGATCTGTTTCATGAAGTTTTTAGTGCAGATGATCTAAAAAAATGTTGTCCAAAGACTTTCAAGCAAACTGGAAGTCTGTAGGACTAGAGAAGTCCAGGCTCCTCTAGTCAAACTATCGTTGGGCAAAATGCTGAACCCCATCAATCTATCCATCAAAGTGAGTGTGTGTGCTAATGTTAACAAGGCGTTTGTATAGATATGTGTGTGGTTGGGTGAATGATGGTTATAGTAAAAAGAGCTTAGAGTGTTCAATAATAGTAGAAAAGTGCTACAACTGTACGATACATTGACAACCAAAATTTCTGGTGCCTGATTATAATTCTGTTTGCTATTGATAACCTCAGCTTAGCAACGCACACACCCAAGCAGTGGTGTGCAGCATTCCTGTCTTGTAGCCATGTCCCCATATTCTGTGGCTATGAACAGAAGAAAAACTAAACAGTCACGGTAGTTCTGATGAGTCACCGGCTTAATGGACCTTAGCATGAAACCTGATATGGCCTGCGTCTGTCTTGAGAAGGCAGTGTAGTGAAAGCAGTTTCATTACTACAACCTGAGGCCTCCCAGGCCAGGACCTCATGTCGCAGATGGTATGCCAAGAAACCAAAGGGAGGAGAAGGAGAGGACTGGCTGAACACGATAGAATCAGCAATGGAGGGCCTCCAGTTTCAGACACCGAGAGATGGGAGTTAGGACAGGGAACAGGCCAAAGTCTTTGTTTTATCTGGAGCTAACAGGATACTTGCATCATAGCAACTCTCCAAGAATAATGTCCAAACCTGATGACTCAAAGAGAAAATAGGGAGTTGATGAAAATGAAGCTCAGCTTCTCCTGCCTAGTTAGCACTCGAACTCGAGAGCAGCGTGCATAAGTTGCTTTTGGACAATGAATATGTTTGGATCTTATTATCTGGTTATTGGATGTTGCTTTACATTTATTTGCTATGCAGGCTACCAAAAACTCTGCAGCTGGTGTGAAATGTTCAAAAATAAAGAATACAGCCAATAGTCTGCAGCAGGCTTCCAGTGCTGTCAGCTGTCACTCTTCAGCATTTTGTCGTTTTAACTCAGTTCAGAAAGGAGCTAAATTGACTGTGCAAAACCGGCATGCACACTTCTCTGTGTGTGAGGGAGAACACTCGATTTCACTTTTCACTGCAAATGAAATACAGCTAATGTTATTTTATGTCCCAAAGACTAACTGGGAAAAAAATACCATTGCTGCCTTTTCAGCCATCAGCACTTACTTTAATGCTTTGACAGCTATAAAATTAGTTTTCCTATTCAGCACAAAAGTGTGCAGATCCAAAAGAAAGCAATGTGCAAAACTGAGACACACTGGACTTTGTATACTGGATACTGAATATGAGATATATTTGAAGAAGTCCTGTGATCAGTGTAGGGTGTAAGGCATTACTGTAATCAGATTACATTTTAGTAAGACAGACACAGTAATATCAGTACTTGCATTACAAAGGTTCTTTTGTTATCTTCACACTAGGAAAATTGAAAGAATAAACATCGCACAAATACACTTTTTTTCTTCCTTCGCTTTTGCACTGTACTCAGCTAATTTAATTTTGTATGCCTGAGGAGGAAAATGGTGGATCAGTCTGCAGTGAAGACACAGACATCATGTTTATTTTTATTGCACAAAAATATTAGTGCAATGGTAAAGTGCAAACTGCAGGACAGAGCAAATAAATTACATTACTAACAAACTAGAGCTCTTCACACAAGCTTTGCGTTAGCATGCTAAGAACCCACACTGATGTTAAAGCTGAGTGTATGCTGACCCCAGACCAGCAGCCAGAGACAGGTAACAAAATCAGTGACGAGGAGTCAGATTTGCAGCCTCCATTTTCTACTTGTTCATGTTTCTAAAGTAGAATCACTGTGGCGATGGCTTTCAAGTCCCTTTAGGCTGATTTCTATCTATCTTTGCTTTGTGTTGTTGGCTTTGTGTTCATACGTGAACAATAAAAGAAAGATTGAATATGGGTTCTTTTTAGAATAGGGAATTTTGTTGGTTTTTGGGACTGTAGCCTGTAGGTTTACATTAGCCAGTAGTTATCTGTTTTATGAGTCATTTTGTGGCATAATGAGAGAGTAATGTAACAAGTAGTATAAAAACTTAAAATTAGTGTAATTAAATAATGCATAATGTGTAATGCATTATTTTGTTTCAGTAACGATTCCAACAATGTTTGTGATGTTGATGCTTTGCAGTCAAACTGAAATACAAACTCTGAAAACTTACACAAGTAACACAGAAGTGCTCCTGTAACTTATTTGGTCTAAAATTAATGTCAAGTATAATAAGAGAAATCATTGCAGCAAGTCATAAACAGCTTTCTTCAGCAACAAGAACAATAAGGAGTACTGTAACAGAGGCCTTCAAAGACCTCTGGTCTGATGTAGTCATCCTTCAGATTACGTACCATAATCTGGATTGTCCTTAGTTTTCCTTTTCTCATGTTTAAAGTGTTAAGTGTTTTCAATTGTTTAACATGCCCTTTTTCCTCAAAGCTCAGTTTTGTGTATTTAGTCTGTCTTCCCATAGTTTGTTGTTATTCAACTCCTGTCTTTTAAATCACTCTTACTCTGTTTTATTTGTGAATTGCCTTTGTGAACTTGTGCTGGTCACAGCAGATTTGATCACTTTTGTTGAAGTCTACTAAAGTTCCTTTTTACTTCTTGCCACCCAGGCTCTTCTCGTGTCAGCACTTGGATCTACCTAACCTAACTTTACAGGAAGAAACACAATAAATCCGCAGAACTGTTTGGCAAACAGGTTTGCCAAACTATCGTCGAAGGGTTGCCAAATTTGCTCGTCAAGTATCTTTAAAAACTGTCCGCTATTTAAGGCTGTTTTCCAGGAGATTTATATGTACAATGGAGTCTCCAAGACAACCACCAGCATAGATCACGCACAGTGATGAGTGAAGCAATTCAGAAGACATGAGTGCAAACAGTGGAGCACTGAGCATATCGCTCTTGAGAAACTCTTGCTGAATGCTATTATTATTCGCATTTGGAATATTCCCTGCCAAGGATTTCCCTGCCCTTCACTTAGTTTTAGAAAATATGCAACAAGAGTATTTAGGCATTGCAAGAAAATAGCCAAAGTTTGCTTTAGGAAAGACAAAAAAAGCAAGATATAAAAGGCTTGAAGTTTATTGTGTCTTTACTTTACTGTATGTGTATGATCTATCCACTTATCATCAGCTATAAGGATGTCTGCCACTCTACATAAAACATCAATTACCAAAAAGTAAAATAGATACTTTCTAACTTTATTTTGATAGTTAGATGCTATTCCCAGTTCACCGCTAACTGGTGGATGTAGCACCTGGAGTGTGTTTTATACAAGATATTGTTGAGGTCAGAGACCTGGGACAACTAAATTAACATTACAACAGGTCCTGCTCCCCCTCTTTCAGGCTTGGCCTTCGCTCGTTAGACGTTTACTTATAATTTATTACCAGTACTACTTGGAGTACGGCCCCAGTGGAAAAAAATTGGGGTGTCTGCCTTTTCACCCTGAAGGTCACAAGTAGTAGCATGTCATCACTGCAGTCCCCCTTGTCATGCACACAATGGTCTCTGCTTCATGTCCCCATTACGGCACCGCATTAAGGCTCAGACAGTTTGTGTATGTGACCTCAGTTCAGTCTTAGGAACCCACCTTCATTCAGTTTTTACACGATGCTCGAAAGCAACATTGATAAAAAGTTTGGATAGTGTGGGTCTATAATGTGGGCCGCTCCAAATAATTCCAACTGGCAGGTTTTTAAACTAAAATAACCAGATACAGTGTTGCTCAGTGAGAATTCGGATGTTTGAGTTGATGACAGCTTTGATAGGAACTATAGGTATTGTATTGCAGTCATGTTTTGTTCTGTGGGGGACAGTTTCCACAGTGGAGTTGGTGGTCAGAGAAAGGGGATCTGAGGTGATGAGTAAAAGCTGAAGTTTTCATTTCCTGTGCCATTAAACTCATTTGTCCAAGTCCATATGCCTGTCATCTATTTTTACTATTTAACATAATATATATTTTGTGTAGCCTGTAAGACACTTTGGTCAACCAACGTTGTCTTCAATGTGCTAAAGAAATAATCTTTAATTTAAATAGAATCCTAAATTTATTATGCAACCCAGAAAATATCCCTTTCCTGTAAATTAGTTTCAGACTAATTCTACATAGTCATGTTTATGTTTTTACTTCACTCGATTCTTTCCCTGTAATGAGATTCGGTACTACTGTTGTTTTTTTTCCCTTGCTTTCTCCCTAACACTAATCCTTCCTGTCTCACCACAGCCATGCTCTATTTGGGTTATATGGCTTGGATTAGAGAAGCATGGATTTATGCTCACAGGAAAGATAAGGGGACATTTTCATGGCACAACCACCATTTCAGAGGTGCGCACGAGAGTTGAAGACCCATTTTTAGACTGCAGACATGGCTGGAAAATTGTTGTAAGCTCCTAAAAACTGGGTTGTAACATTTTAAGACCTCTCTGCGTTTTGCAGAAACACCTCCCCATACAGCAAATATAGGATATTAATCAAGTAGAAATTAGTGCCATTGTTTGTGTGCACGTGAAGCTGAAGTCGTGAGGTCTTGAATTTGAACTTTGGTCCATGAACTCAAAATGCTGCTTGCTAACTGCCTCAGTCTCTATGATTTCTGTAGTTAAGGGCACCAGATGTCATTTTGTTCATTATTTCAATGTACTTTATCCTGTATCCTATGGTGTATCATGCCTGACCTATGCTGTGGTATTTATTGTTGACACATTGTGAGCATGAACACTAATCAGAGAGCGCTAGATGCCACTGCTGCCTTAGTCTTGGTGGCATTTAGTTAGCTAAACACAAAGCACTCGCATCACAATCAAACACAACATGACTGCTATAACAACACTGCTACCAGAGGTGGCTGTGGTCACACAGCAAGTCACCTTTGACCCCTGCCTGCTCCATTCTATATGCCAAATATCCTCGGGCAAGATTTATTGGTGTATGAAGGTTAGATAGGTGAAATTGTATAATGTGCTTTGAGTGTATATAACAGCTTTAACAGTCCCATGAGTCTTTGCACTCTCGTCTGCAGAGTTGTCTGTTGTCCCAGTCACTGCCACGCTAGAGTCTGCAAAGGTTTCAACTTCCTCTTACCAGACTTTACTCATTCAGGTTGTCAAGAAACTGCTGATAATCACATTCAAATTCCAGTGTGTTTTGGGAAATGGCAGAATTTAGTACTGTTTGTCTCTAGTTAGCACAAAGTAATGCATTCAACCCATCATCATCATCATCATCATCATCATCATCATCATCATCATCATCATCTTTACTTGACATGGAAGTCATTCTGACAGTTGCCATATGCAGTTTCTTTAAAATTTGCACTATGCTTAAAAAATGTAGCAATTTCACAGTCAGCATACAAGAACCTTTATAGCTGTGAAAACCTCATCTGTAACATTTACCATATTTGTGGTTTTATTATATGGCTTGGTTGTTTACTTTCAGTTTAAGTGGACTTACACGTACCTCTCCAATCAAGGAAATCAGCCACCAATACCCAGCATGCGTGGAGTTTCTGGTACTGATTCAACTGTCTGAGGAAATCGTATCTACGATATGTCTCATGTAATCTTTTATGAGGACTGATTGCCCCACTAGAGTAACTAAAGGCACAAATGAGCTCACCACTTGGTCTTTTTCAATCGGTTTTGTCCAGAACCCAATGCGCCACTTAGGTTGGAATATTATCATACTTGTGGTTTGGTGGTTTAAAATAGTTTTGTGATATTCTGAAGAAATACAGGTGAGAATAAGCACCAATAAAATTAGATTAAAGCTAAACAAGAGATTTACAGAGGATCACACTGTAAGTAATACGGCATAAAAACAAGCACCAACACAGAGCTAATCACCACGCCTGTAGTTTAATCAGAGTATCAAAGTTTGAGTTTTGTAAGGTTGGTCAACAGGTTATATTTGGAACAAATTTAGTGTGTATGTTTTCTAATTTGGAGGTCTGCCTCTTTGAGATGTGAACTGAATAAACAGCTGACTAGTAATGCTTGTTAAGAAGAAGTAGCTGTTTGGATTTGGGTTGATTTTGGTTGAAGCCATCATAGGTGGTAACCCTAACTGTAAGTTTTAGACTAGATCTAAATAGTTTTTCATACAGGCAGGTTTATAATTTTCTTTGTTCTCTGATTGTCAAGGCTTGGGAGAACAATTAAAACATACTGATGACTTCTTAGACTTCATAGAGTTAGGTCTGCTTTGTGCAGTTTCCCTGTAGTGCTGAATAGCACCACCGTCCTTCCTTTTCTGCTGTGTTCTGCTAGAGTTGAGAGTACATCTAGTGCTGTCGAGACCTTCAGTTGTTATAAAAATTTCAATTACTGGAGAACAAAAATACTTAAGTACTATAGAAGACCCAACCGGCCATGGCAGATGGCCCCACCCCTCCCTGAGCCTGGTTCTGCTGGAGGTTTCTTCCTGTTAAAAGGGAGTTTTTCCTTCCTACTGTCGCCTGATCATAGGGGGTCATATGATTGTTGGGTTTTTCTCTGTATGTATTATTGTAGGATCTACCTTACAATATAAAGCACCTTGAGGCGACTGTTGTTGTGATTTGGTGCTGTATAAATAAAACTGAATTGAAATTGAAAATTGAATTTATTCCTGTGACTGACAAATTTCTCAACTTTCCCAAAGTCGGTGTGATGAGCTAGCCACAAAAAAATATTATTAGTTGTGCTCAGTAGCAGTTTTTGATACGGGCGACACGGCGGTTGCCCGGGGCGGCATCATGGTGGGGGGCGGCATCACGGGCATCGGCAAAAAATAAATAAAAATTGCTCGTACTGCCCCGACATCATCCAGTGCACATTGGGAATGGCATAGGCACCAATCGGTTTTCTATCGCCCATTTGCTGGGGGTAAGGGCGCCCTCAGTTTGCGAGGTACGCCTGCTTGCTTCTGAAGTCAAACTAAACGTTATTGTCATCTCCGCTACATACAGTCCAGTATATAGAGAGACGAGACGACGAGGCTCCAGTTACAGCAGTGCAAGTAAACAAACAATATATATAAGAAGAGTAAGAAAATAAATATACACTTTAGGACTAGGGATAAAGAGATCAATAACAATTTAAAATTTATAATTTACAGTTTGATGATTTAAAGTCTCACACACATAACCCGTCGAAAGGGGAGGGGGACCGGCTGGGGAGGGAGTGTTCGCCCAGGGCGCCAAACAGGCTAGGACCGCCACTGGTTGTGCTCTCTGGCCACATTATCCCCACCTTTGAGGCATCCTTCATCTGATTGCTTACTTGCCAATTTCATCAAGTTTCAAGCAAAAAGAATTCAAGATTTCTGTGATTTCTGTGTTCTTTTTCAAAATGATTCGATGGGTTTCTACAAGGTGACCCCATGTCGACACACCCACCTCTTCGAATCTGTGCTGACAGATCATTGTGCCGACAGTAGAGTTTTGGAAATGCAAACATATCACCCAGCTCTAGCATACTGCACCGTCATACTATTTGCTAAACAATCTGTGTATTGACACCAGTCACAGGCAAGAGTTCCCCAGTGGCTCAGCGTAGTTGTTGGTGACCTGCTGCATGGTAATGGTGTCAGTGGGACAGAGAGTCCTCTGTGCAGCAGCTGCACACTGGGCTGTTGTGACCATGGCCGGTCAGACAGAGGCCCTCTATTCTCTTTCATGAGTGGCACGTATGTCCTCTCTCGCTGTGCTGCTAAATATAGCAACAACAACAATGGCACGGGGAAGTGCCTGTTTAGAAAAAAACCTGACCTCAGATGATATCAGCTTACAGCTTATGAATAAAGCTCAGAGAAATGTAGTGTGCCATTGATGGCGGTGGCCGCATACTAAGGAGGATTGTTTGCTGAGCAGTGCGTTCGTTTAATTGCTTCATTTGTAGCAGGTATCAGTTTGGATCTGTACGTGTTGGTATAGAGAGATGTTGTTCAGAAGGGTGAAGTGAAAAGTGAAACTTGTTTTTATCAGCAGACTGAAATTTATGTCTTTGAAACTGTGAAGGCACTTACAGCAGTTTTACTCTGCATGACTGAGAAAAATCTTGTTGCGTTTCTTTAATCAATTTTCAAAAGTATCCATCTTTGTCGGGCTCAGTGCCAAAAGAAGGAAGTGTGGGTCAGCGAAATACAGTGTGCTGACCCTCAATCCCTCCCACACACAGAAGAACCATTAAAACAATTCCTAGTGGAATATACATGATTATTGCTCTTAAACGTAGTAACGAACATGCTGACATGCATACAGATCTAAGTGCAT
Organism: Rhamphochromis longiceps; assembly: GCF_057381845.1. Lineage (NCBI taxonomy): Eukaryota > Metazoa > Chordata > Actinopteri > Cichliformes > Cichlidae > Rhamphochromis > Rhamphochromis longiceps. The sequence continues at coordinate 10,854,261 of NC_140564.1, read as the reverse complement.
GTGTTTGTCCCAAGTGGTCTGTTCAGCTGAAAGATGGTAATTAAGTCATTGCTGTGGGTCCTGATGCAGGGCAGCTGCTGGTCAGAAAATGGCACGCTCCTCGATAAGAGGATCTGTCTGTGGCTGGAAAGCACGGCGGGACTGTTCAACCTCAGGCACTGAATTGTAGCTTTATTTGACCTTCTTTATTACCTGCAAGTCAAAATTCACCCAGGGGGCGGGAAATGATTTATGGGATAAGATATACGTGTGATTAATAAATGAAACAAAAGAAAGAAAGAAAAACCCAAAATCAAATGTTCATGTTTTTCCTCCACCCTGTACCATTTATCCATCTTTGGCTGTTATGTCGTGAGATCAAAATATAATTTTTTTTTTTACCAAAAACGCAAAAAACAAAGTTACACCAAAAAGGCACTAAAACATAAAACAGTGAAGAAGTGAACAAAAAAAAGTTTAATTCCTGCTGTCATTATTTTTTATATCCATATATGCATAGAATTTAAATATCAAGTATCAAAACTAAAAAAGTTACATTACGCCACTATATACAGATTATTCTTTTTGATTTTGAGTTTTTATTTATTATTATGAATTTAAAACACAACTACTGACTGACACAGTGGGTTTAAACACATGTATGGCTGCAAACAACCAACATATCACAGAAAGAAAATCAGTATTTTCACTTTTTATGCGTTAATCCTTGATTAAAATCTGGAAATCTGCCAAATGAAACAGCACTGTGGTCATATGAAAAATGAGATCATGACAAGGAAAAGCTTTTAGGCCAGTGTGAAACGTCAAAAATAATGACAAATCACAACTTTCCAATAGCCCAGAATACCTAATCTGACCCGTGTTAATCAAAAACCAATAAACCAATAAATCTAGAAAATAGGGACAGGAAATAAAGGCAAATGCTTGTAAAACTAAATTGCATCACTTCAATTTCATTTTCTGACAGATTTGACTTTTGCAAAAAACAAAAAAACAAGCCTACATTTTACAGTTTTTGTTTGATCCCAAATTATGACCAACGGAAAAAGAAACATCATTGTACTGTAGCTTTTTAAAACATACATAGAGCAGGGAAAGCAAGTATCTGAGCCCCTGATCTATGTATTATTTTAACCACTTAAGAAGAAGTGAGAAGTTTATAGTGCAGTGGTTTATTTGCAAAAAAGCTTGCTTTAAAAATCATTTTTTCATATATTTGCAGCATAAAAAAAGCAATTCTAATAAGTCACCAAATATGGCCCGTGGATCTCGTCTCGTAGTTATTTATATTCAACAAGCAGGATTTATTTACATTTCAGCTCAGTGACTCGCTCCCAGCCCTCCCCGGCCTCTTAAGCATCTTGTTATCTCTGTGTTTGGCCAAGAGAGTGCGAACTGGATGCTGTATGGGTGTCTTGTTCTGCGTGTTTGCTTTTCGTCACTGTAGTTGCCAGAAGATGGATGAGTCTTTCAGTGCAGATAACCCTGGTTTTTGCCACCATTAGCTCCCAGGCAGGCTTCCACCCCCTGTGATCCCTCTTCATCTCAAATAGACTGGAAAATCTAAGATTGTAGAGCTGTCAGGAGTGACCACTTCTATATGCAGTCCAGCCATGATGGACAACCTCGGTTCGTACCCAGCAGTCTTAGTGCCCGCTGAGTGTTTCCCCTATTTTTCTCTCTCCATCTCTCTTAAACACACACACACACACGCACACACACACACACACACACACACACACACACACACACACACACACACACACACACACACACACACACACACACACACAAATCCTGTCTTTGGAAGGAACAAGGAAATGCAGGAAGGCCTTGTTCCTACATCCGTCAAAGCTAGTTTGTTCGAGTGCTTTGCCAACAACACAAGGATTTAGACAACGAGGGAAATTATGTAGAGGTAAACACGCTTTTTTTGTATGTAAACTCATGAGGACTCGCAGTGTGTTCCAAACGATTCCATCTCATTTTCAGAGATGAAGCGGAGGGAAACATTGTGCAATGGTGCAGAGAGTCCTCGAGGTTTACATTGCAGACTGTGCATGTTTGCGTCATGGTTCCCAGACCGCAGTGCAGCACGCGTCATGAAGAGCCGAAATATTTCCTTTCAGCCGTAATGGGAGCCTTAATATTCACGATCCCACTTTCTGATACTCCGCTGAGCTCTTTTCTTTGCACAACAGCCAAACATTAAACATTTTTAGCCCCTTGATTAGAACCGAATGCTCGATCTGCTTGATTAGGAAACCTTGTAAAACACAGAAGAAACACTAGGGGGATTTAAAGGGTTATTAATTGCACTGATGCATTTAGATAAATTCGACCCTTTGGGGGTTGGACTATTGAGCAAAAGCTCATAGTTAATTATGAAATATATCAAATTACAAAAGCAAAAGCTCGCAAAGTTGGGTGACTTGTAGGGTTCTAGATTAATGTGGAGAATGACACTAATCTCTGTGTGTTCATGTTCCTGCCAGGAAATTATAAGAATAACAGTGTTACAAGGTTTCAGTTTCTTTTGTAAAACTATGTTCTGATCAAGGTAGAAATCCTCTGAAGCAGAGTCTCCGCCGTGATGGAGCAACAAAGCTTTCAATTGAAACGCCTAAGTAAACTCTTACATGTAAAAGATATAATGAATAAAAATGCTCCAGTTAGAACTGCGTCTAGTCATTTCTCTAAGAACCTAAAATGTTTGTATGATAACACAGAACAGATCTGAGGTCTAATTTGTCATTAGGGAAAAACTTAAAAGTTGTTCCAACTCTAGGAAATCAGAACATGCAATTTTTGTTTTATGAAAGTGTATTTTTAAGTCTTAGTAATTTGGGAACAAAGACAATAGTAATACTGACTGATACACGTCAGGAACCATTCACATTTTTCCCCATAAATGTGAGTTAGAGATGGGTTAGGGCTCAGAGGGTTGATGCAGCATTGCTTAACTGAGGAACTTGTTGCACCAGAACACTGTTACATCTTCATGTATTTTAAAATTAGACTACATAATAATTTTGAAAGATGAATTTTCACACTCTGGCTCTTATAGAGTCGATTTAATATTCAGCAAAAGCACCAATTCATTTTATATTTTTAGTTTTAGCCACTTATTGGTTTAATTTTTTAGCCTAAGAGGTTTACCATTAAAAGTGACACTTGAAACCTGGATGAGGCTCGTAGCATTGTGGCAAGCTCAGACAAGGAGGAGACAGAGGTATCGTTTGGTCTTCCCGTGAGCTAGCCAGGGAGCACAGCTGTTTATTAGCATTCCACAGACGAACACACAACGCTAACACCACCGCTTGGCGCAGCTCTAGCGTAACAACAACAACAACAACAACAACACAAAATGGCGCTCTCTCCACCCAGAAACACATAGTCGCAGAGAGAGAGAGCACCACCTGTAACCATGGCAACATAACAGAACATAGCTGTCAAAACAAACCCCCAAACAGCCCTGACCCGCTACAATATGTTAGCTAGCAATAATGCTAATGTTAGCATGGTGAAATCTACAGCGTGCTAAAGTTGTACAGAAAGTGGAAAACAATCAGAAATTTAAAAACAACAACAACATTTGCTTACCAAGAAACTGGATATTGGAACGTCTTGTAAGTCTGTTGAACTGCTGCACTGAAGTAAGTAATTAATTTTAAAATTATGCTTGTGATGACACACCACATGCAGACGTGCAATAGACAAATTAGTCAGTGGTGTCATAATAACTCAAAAAAGTATTCACCTCAGCTAATACCTTTATTTATTTATTTATTCATACAAGTTTAACAAAAATTGACCAAAGTAAGTTGAGAGGGTTTTATTTTGTTTTTCTTAAAACTAGAAGCAAAGACAAACTGTTACGTGCCCATACAAAAATTAACCTGACAGTTCACTGGGAGCAGCAGCTGAAACTGTAAGCCTCCAACAGTCATTTGCATGGTGTATGGTCCATTTTCTGACTCCACAACCTCAATTTAGACTTATTAATTTAGACTATCTAGACCTAAGGGATGCTAATGTTACATCCCACGCCCCAACATATTAACTTTGTGCAATGACTTGTGTCTTTCAGGCTCAGGGGTTTCTGTACTTTTAGCCACAGTGGGTGTTGTTCAGCAAAAGTTACAGTTTTAGCTATTGTTGTCTGCGTGTCCTCTTATCACTGCATCCAAAAAGGCCAGTCCAAGATGCCGAGAATAATTCTGAACTTTTCCCCCCAATGCAGAGCTGCTTCCCTTCGGATCACAAGCTACAGCACAGCTTGAATGAACTTCTTAACCTTCCCTTATTTAGTATGAAAGATGGAAGCTCTCTGCCTGACTGACCCTACTCTACTCGGTGATGATGATTAAATATGTTGCAGACCTAATGGCTCGCAATTAGGATTTAAGTCACATCTACTTGAGCTTACCTGATGTTAAAAAAAGCTTAGAACCTGGGTGCTATAGTATCAATTACTGCATATTTTGAGAGCTTAGTGGTAGGTAAAGCCCAATGAACAAATATTTGGCATGTCCAAGCAAACATATCTCCTGTGTTTAATCATTAGAGAGAACAGCGTTCCTGTGTAGGTATCCTTCAGTGAATCTTGGTGCTATGTAAACATTTGTGGTGAAAGGTGTTTACTTGAAACTCCAGCAGACATGCGCTCAGGCGTCCACGGAACAACTTAAATGTGCTGATTGCATGGTCAATTTGACCTTCTTGAGAACTTGTGGTGAGCGTGTGTGTTTGTAGCGTATCTATTACAAGCACAGAGTTAAAATGCTCCTGGAGGAGGAGGCTGGAATGAAAGCGGACCTCCTCCCTCCTGACTGAAAGTGTCTTTTGTTTGTTGTATGAAAAGGCTAAAGGTCACTAAGTAACCTGCATATTGGACATCAGCCATGTATTTCAGAAGAGAGCTTCAGTGTTCTGTCACATTTATGATTTGCGCAATTCAGAAGACTGAAGCTTCACAAAAGGAACTTTTGGCCCCGAGCAGATTTCCACCTCTGTGTATTTTTTTGTTTTCTGTACTCGTCTGCTAAAGGCCTTAAATGTTAATGTGAAACCCAAGTATTATCTTTCCTAGCAGGACGTCTGCAGGAGGAAAGCAGCCTCTCACAAGGGAGTCTAATAATGCTACTGTGCTGTATCTGGAGATGGATATGGACATTAAAATTCAGAGAGTAGGTGATGCAAAAAAATCACTTGTGTCTGTTTTCATGTATGTTAAGAGACTTATGGAAGAGCAGTCTCACAGTTACCCCTTACATTATCTTTGAGGAGCCCTCATAATGAAAATCATCACTTAGTCCTGCCCTTTGTCTAACCCTGATCGCTGATCCAAACATAGCCCTGTCTGGTCTGTGCTATCAATTACATGTAAAACTGTCCCAGATATATCTCACTGCAAAACTTAAGGAAGTGGCTAATGTAAGTACTCCAAGTTTAGTCCTTAACTTTGAAGACTTGCTTCCTATTACCTTTAATAAGAGACAAAGATCACAACTAACTCTTGTTCTTCTATTCGTTGAAGAAGAATTGGAGTGTTTTTACTTTAGAGACACAAAGTTCAAAGGGAGAGTGTGGATGGAAGGTTCAGCAAAACAGCATTCAAGTGGCTACAGTAACTATGTTGGTTCTCCAAGTTTAACACAATGTACATTTTAACCATTGTTTTTCACTGAATTGCCAATATTGTTGCAAACTGTCTATATCTCGATAATCACATAATAATGAGAAGAAGAAGAAAAAGTAAGAGTAATGTTATCTCCCTCTCATCTTCATCATCATCATCAATATATATAACTAAAATAACATAACATTATGGAAAAGTATACCACTTATCTATTAAGCATTATATATGCATTTAAACAAAAACATTTCATTAATTGTATGTTTAAATAAACAGACTGTTTAATGAGACACCAAACAACTGTCTTAATGTAAATTAAGTAATGGCAATTGTAACTGGCAGAGCTACCTGTGTCTGAGATAAGGCAGCATCACATTTTGATATCACAAAACCTTGGTATAAAAGGGAAAAGTAGAACAAAATGTATCCAGTAAATTCAATTCAATTCAATTTTATTTATATAGCGCCAAATCACAACAAAAGTCGCCTCAAGGCGCTTCATAGATACAGAGAAAAACCCAACAATCATATGACCACCCCCTATGAGCAAGCACTTTGGCGACAGTGGGAAGGAAAAACTCCCTTTTAACAGGAAGAAACCTCCGGCAGAACCAGGCTCAGGGAGGGGCGGGGCCATCTGCTGCGACCGGTTGGGGTGAGAGAAGGAAGACAGGATAAAAGATATGCTGTGGAAGAGAGACAGAGGTTAATAACAGATATGATTCAATGCAGAGGTCTATTAATACATAGTGAGTGAGAAAGGTGACTGGAAAGGACAAACTCAGTGCATCATGGGAATCCCCCGGCAGCCTACGTCTATTGCAGCATAACTAAGGGAGGATTCAGGGTCACCTGGTCCAGCCCTAACTATATGCTTTAGCAAAAAGGAAAGTTTGAAGCCTAATCTTAAAAGTAGAGATAGTGTCTGTCTCCCGAATCCAAACTGGAAGCTGGTTCTACAGAAGAGGGGCCTGAAAACTGAAGGCTCTCCCTCCCATTCTACTTTTAAATACTCTAGGAACAACAAGTAGGCCTGCAGAGCGAGAGCGAAGTGCTCTAATAGGGTGATATGGTACTACAAGGTCATTAAGATAAGATGGGGCCTGATTATTTAAGACCTTGTATGTGAGGAGCAGGATTTTGAATTCAATTCTGGATTTAACAGGAAGCCAATGAAGGGAAGCCAGAACAGGAGAAATCTGCTCTCTCTTTCTAGTTCCTGTCAGGACTCTTGCTGCAGCATTTTGGATCAGCTGAAGACTTTTCAGCGAGTTTTTTGGACATCCTGATAATAATGAATTACAGTAGTCCAGCCTGGAAGTAATAAATGCATGAACTAGTTTTTCAGCGTCACTCTGAGACAGGATAAATCAGATTTTTATTTCACAGCTGGATTGCCAGACACATTATTGACTAGTTATTAGTGTTTAAAATCAAAATTGGACAGTCACTTTACAAATTTGAACAGTTTCCTCACTGAACTCAGATCAGATCAGAATGACTATATCGTTATGCAAAGTGAGTGGAAGAATCTGTGTCACTTCACTCGTCCTTTTCTTCCTGGCCAGCGCTGAAACAAGTTTATGGGGTCACCATCTATTTACAATGATCTACTTTTCACCCCTATGGAAAGGACTGATATATGTTACATCCCACATACTGCTTTTACGATGCTCATCTCAAACTATAAACTCCAAGGCTTGTCGTTTGCAAAATGTAGCACTGCACAGGTCGGTCTGAAGACAGCAGCCGGTTTGAAAAGACCACATTCAGCTAAATTCGAACAGACTGAACGATGGCCGCCTACTCAGCACTGTGCCGAAGCTTTGATTCAGTTTCACACTCTGACACCCATCCCAGGTCGGTGTGTCTCTTTTGACGTACTATGTTTGACAGCGCGAAAGCTGTTTTATTTCAAAATATTTGCTCAATAATTCAGAGACAGATGTGCTCGTATTCCCGTAGATTTGATTTCACGCAACTTGAAATAAAAGCTCGCCCCCGCTAATAAAATGCACCAGTAAGTGGAGGCTGCTGCGGGTACGATGTTGTGCACATGGAAGCAGGGATACATTTCAGATTGTTATCTAGGATTGTCCAAAGACTACACATGCCTTCACTGCTATACTGGGGTCTTGGCACGTCAGTGTATTTGCACAGTTCCTCAAGCACACCGACAGACTTACTGAGTCAGTCACACTATTACATTTCGGTTGCTTGTATGCCAGTAAAAATGTTATATTCGTGTCGTCTCATGTATGCTGATTTGGCACTTACAGACTAGTGCTGCCCACATCTTTTTCTTTTTTGGTGCCCATCACCAAAGACCCGTCAAGAAGTTATACCAACTCATGCTCACCTACAGGGAGTGCAGAATTATTAGGCAAGTTGTATTTTTGAGGAATAATTTTATTATTGAACAACAACCATGTTCTCAATGAACCCAAAAAACTCATTAATATCAAAGCTGAATGTCTTTGGAAGTAGTTTTTAGTTTGTTTTTAGTTTTAGCTATTTTAGGGGGATATCTGTGTGTGCAGGTGCCTATTACTGTGCATAATTATTAGGCAACTTAACAAAAAACAAATATATACCCATTTCAATTATTTATTTTTACCAGTGAAACCAATATAACATCTCCACATTCACAAATATACATTTCTGACATTCAAAAACAAAACAAAAACAAATCAGTGACCAATATAGCCACCTTTCTTTGCAAGGACACTCAAAAGCCTGCCATCCATGGATTCTCAGAGTTTTGATCTGTTCACCATCAACATTGCGTGCAGCAGCAACCACAGCCTCCCAGACACTGTTCAGAGAGGTGTACTGTTTTCCCTCCTTGTAAATCTCACATTTGATGATGGACCACAGGTTCTCAATGGGGTTCAGATCAGGTGAACAAGGTGGCCATGTCATTAGTTTTTCTTCTTTTATACCCTTTCTTGCCAGCCACGCTGTGGAGTACTTGGACGCGTGTGATGGAGCATTGTCCTGCATGAAAATCATGTTTTTCTTGAAGGATGCAGACTTCTTCCTGTACCACTGCTTGAAGAAGGTGTCTTCCAGAAACTGGCAGTAGGACTGGGAGTTGAGCTTGACTCCATCCTCAACCCGAAAAGGCCCCACAAGCTCATCTTTGATGATACCAGCCCAAACCAGTACTCCACCTCCACCTTGCTGGCGTCTGAGTCGGCCTGGAGCTCTCTGCCCTTTACCAATCCAGCCACGGGCCCATCCATCCATTTTGCCAAAGGAAAGGAAGTTGCCTAATAATTATGCACACCTGATATAGGGTGTTGATGTCATTAGACCACACCCCTTCTCATTACAGAGATGCACATCACCTAATATGCTTAATTGGTAGTAGGCTTTCGAGCCTATACAGCTTGGAGTAGGACAACATGCATGAAGAGGATGATGTGGACAAAATACTCATTTGCCTAATAATTCTGCACTCCCTGTATATAGAAAGAGAAGAATTATTCCCATGAGCCATTCAACTACACCATTCAGTGAGCCCTCCTCATTTCTACTTTGTACTTTGTTCATTGTTTCTAAGACTTTCTTCGTAGCTGTAAAAAAAAAATCACAAAGGATTTGTCAGTTCTTCAATATATAATCTGATTAAGGTTTTGTTTTTCAGCAACATAGTACCACTTAGCCACAACTTTACTTGAATAGAGGTCTAGTGGGCTGCTGGAACAAGTCCTTATACATATTTCTGTCTTTGTGCGTGCACACATTTCCCAGTCATGCATCTTCAAAGTTTTAATGTTTTTGGCCCCAATTTCCAAAAAAACTACAAGACTAAACATTTGCATAGTGCAATATCATCCAGCATGATGTCCCATCAATTGCACAAAATTACTCACTTCTGTTTGATTTCTTTTGAGCATGAGTATTGTATTTTCTATGTATGTCTTGCAGTCATTATTGGCTTTCCAGGGCAGCTGAGTCATGGTTGAAGATGGTGATATATGCCTTATACTGGTTTGGCCCACTGCCTACTATGCCCCTAAAACCTTTACCTTTCAAAGATAGTGGAGATTGCTGGCAGATTGCTGCACTCATGTGTAGATCTCATGGAGGATACTGCTTTGTCTGCAAACACACACCAGAACCAGAGCCTTACAGCTGCATCCAACACATATACAAAGTTATTACTTTTTCTTTGAATGCAGACGTTTTTTAGGAGGTTGCTAATTGGTTTCTAGATCTGTGTGACTTTAGCAATTGATGTCACAGTCACTGCGAGTAACCTCCATCAAACACTCACAACTGCTCAGAGACCAGTGATGGCTGACAGGCCTGTGTGACTGGGTCCTAAGACAGAATTACCTTTAAAGAGAGTTCAGCCTTTGATTCAACTTCCTATATATTCAGTTTCATAGCAGAAAACAGAACTAAAAGTAAAAAAAATAAATAAAGTTAAAATTAAGGAATTTTCAATATTATCTTTAAGGGTTTTTCCCATATTTTTCAACTACACAATAAATTTTACCATTTTCCCTTCATGGAAACCTCCAATTTAAAAAAATGGATAATGTACTGGCAGAAAATTACCAGGACATTTTTCTTCTTTTTTTTTAAACAGTGTACACATATGTACCAATGCCACTCTCTGCATTTATTTGATTTTTTTCATTTACGTTGACAGTTAAAATCACTGTCAATTTGCTCCTCACACTTCTACTGATGGTCTAAATCCTCTCTGTATACTTTCATTTCAGTGCTTTAACTAACACTTTTCAGCTCACCATATTATCCTTCTCCAAGACTCCACTTGACCAAGAACCTGATGTCACACTTTTAAAACCAGACACATGGTATGCCCAAAGCCACATGACAGTTTTGTATGTCAGCTGTACCTGCCATGACATCTTCATAGGTCTGGCCAACAGAGTGATGGCTTTAACACAGAGTGTATACAGTTCATATCAAGTTCCCGGCCTGAGCTTTGGGTCATACTACTAAAGGAAGCTGAAACAATTTCAAGAATTCTATAAAAGAAATGTATTTTGACAAATAGCGCGATGCAATATCCTCAAGCGTTCTGGACAATAGCACAGTTTGATCATTTGATATCTGAAATACACAATTCCAGAGAGGCTTCTGGCAAACATGCTGCATATTATTGGGTGAAGGTAGTGGATAAGAGGTTTTATGGTGGCAACTGACTGGCAGGTTTATGAGGTGTGATGTAATTTGATACCCAAAATGTCTCGGGAACTGATGTGGCTTGTGTCCGAGCTTTGCTTCGTGATGTATAAAATCCAACCTCCTTCATAAATGTGCCTGAAAAAAGAGAGCCTCATATATCTCTGATATATTAAGAGATTACATCAATGTTTGCTACGATATAAAATGTCAAATAAAAGAAGACATTAATTGGATTTTCAGAATCTAATTTAATGCAGTCATCTTGAAGACATATTAACATTTGAGAAAGTTACGTTTCAATGATTAGTTTATAGTATTAAAGTGGCAGCTTGTGCCGTTTTATCAGTTTCACAGACTGTTATTTTAGCTTTTTAGGACTGATTGTTTTGAGACCGCAGTTTGGCCAAATTCCCACAATTTCATCAGAAATGTCGGCTCCAACAGATCAACCATCATCGCTTCCTTCTTGGAATGTCAAGGCTTGCTTTCCATTGTATCTGTTTCTCCAACCATCACTGGAATGCAACACAATCCCAGAAGTGAGCAAACACATGTTGCTTCATACCTCTACAGCTATGATCTGCAAATTCATCATAAAAGTGTAAGGAGAACTTATGTTATTGCCACTGTTGTGTCTCGGTCATTTATCAAAGGCAGAAAAAAATGTGAACGATATAACTGGCAACAAGGAAGAAAATGTACGGAAAAAAGTCTAGGCAGAGAAATAAAGCTAGCCAAGGGGTAGTAAATGTTTCTCTTTCTTTGACCCAGACCTGCCTCAGTGGGGTAAATTTCATCTCCAGGAAAGAGAATCCACAAATCTTTGCCAACAGACAGACAGACACGGACAGAAAGGCCTCATCAATGGGCCATGAAGGCATACTTTAAATATCCCTTTTACATCAAGGGGAAAATCTAAATATTGTTCTTGAAGAGACCTGGATGCACTGCTGCTTTAATCGAAGCAAACGTTTTAAGATCTCTGATGTTGCGGAAATGAACTCAAAGGTCCAGGAGTTCAGCTGAGCAATTTGTCAGAGTCCCAAGAGAGCACTTTTGTTGCATTTTGCTGAAATGTCTTCACATCACACAATACACTGTGAATTCACTTGACTTGTTGGTTGGCAAGTAGTAATAACTAACATGTATAACTTTTTAAGGACTTCTGGGGGAGAGGAGTGTGCTTTGGGCCATAAACTTTGGTTGTTATAATGTCGGGTTAATATCTTAATGGTCATTTAGTAGTTGCACAACTGCCTTTAGCAATGGTCTAAAAATGGGATGTTAAAGGAGAAAGTGTTGTATCGGAAATATAAATATAAATATATATATGAATAATTCAACATTCTGAGAAATGCGTTACACTACGTAAATCATTGGGTAAAAACAACACAGTTGTTGGAGACATAGGTACTTAGGGACTGGTTGCAAGCATAACACTGACTGATACTGAAAGTCAAATTCACTGCTTGTGTTCTCAGGTTTTATCTGAAAAAAACAAGACTTCTAAGACAATGTTCTTAGGTCATAGTGCACTAGACTGTGTTTGAAAAAAAGAAAACAAACACAGCATTTATCAGCATAAACACAGAAAACAAAACCATCAAATGTCAAGATCTGTGAAGGAGGGATGATAATTGGGACACCTTGCAATCAGTAAGTTGACCATGAACTCCTCTGTATACAAAGTATTCTAGAGTCAAATGTGACGCCAAACATCTGACAGGTTGGCCCAAACTGGATCATGTAACTGGACAATGATCCCAAGCATGACAGCAAATCAATAACATAATGGCTTAAAAACAAAAGAATCAGGATTCGACCCGATTGAAACTCTGTGGCAGGGGCGTTTTTAGCCCACTTTTGCTAAAGCACCCCAAAGTAAATTAAAGCACCCCCAAAGATTTCTTGCTTTTTTTGACAACATTTGTTGTTTGTGTGACACACTACTAAAAATCTAAAAACTATACAGTACTTGGTTGAGTACTGTATTCCCCCCCCCCCCAAAACAAATGGTTTATTCCAGCTTGCCTCGCCCCTACTCTGGCTCTAGCGCCCTTTCTGCCAGAGCGATGGTGGCTGAGACACAGCGGAGCGGAGGTGTGAGTGCCTGGGTTAATACAGGACATGTTAGCTGCATTTAACCTTCAGTTACTCTTTATATAGTTAGGTAGGAGTCAGACCAGAGAATCAGACCTTTTTAGCTAACATTTGACCGTCCTTTTGCTCCCATTGAAATTTATATAGCCTATTTAAAATCTAAAACTTAAAATTGTCTGTAGCCTGCTGTTGTTGACTGTCATGGTCCTGGGTCATTTTGGCCCAGCGTTTTGTGTTTCCTTGAAGTTCATTTTTGTGCTTTGTGTTTATTCTGATTTTGTATTGGTTTAGGGTTGAACCTGTAGTTTGGTGTGTGTATTCAGCCCTACCTGTGTCTGTCCTTGGTGCTCTGTTCATGTCCCCGTGTTGTGTTGTAAATCAGTCTGTGTGTTCCTGCTTTACTTTGAAGGCTCATGTTCTGGATTTCCTATTCTATTTTGAAGGTCTGTGTCTGTTGTCATTGTGTTCAGCTTGTGTCCTCCGGTCCTCATGTGTATTAGGTTCAGCTGTTCTTCCCTCCTGTGTGTGATTACCTGATTACCTTGTGTGTGTATATTTAGTGGGTGTCGGTCTGTGTTCATTGTCGGCTCGTCTGCGTTCTATGGTGTTCCTGTCTCTGCGTCTCTCTGCCCCGCACCCCTTTTGTATGGTCTCAGGTTTGTCATTTAGTTCTCCCAGTTTAGGTTTCTTCAGTTGTTTTGTCATGCCTCACTGCCTGTTTCTGCCATTGTCACTTTGTAAATAAACATCACTCGTATCATCAGTCACTGCTGCATTTTGGGTCCTCCCTTTCCTCCACACCACACGGCTCACTCCGCCAGCCGTGACAGTTGACACTGAGATGCAAAGAGAGAGTTGACCACCAAAAAGTGATAGACAGATTTGCCAACTTCAAGGTGAGGCGACATAGGTTAAAATAATAAAATCTGCACAGCCATAGTAGCATCTGCAGTAAAGATCTTTTCATACATTGTACACATTGTACCATAGGCAGAGTTGCCTCCATTTTTATAATTTTTTTATTAATATTTTGTACATTTGTACATTTCAAGGACTCTTCTATTTTTGGAGTGTATTTTTATATATCTGTATTATATTATACATACACATTAAAAGTTCATCTCTGTCCAAAATATGAACTCAGTTTACTTTTTACTCACAATGAGCATCATTCATTATTCTCCCCCAATAATTAAGGTTAGGATATGTATTTTTTTTTATTCCAATCCATTCTTCTTTTGCAGCATTTAAATAATCTTTATCAGATTTGATGGTTTTGTTACAGACTTTTCAAAAAAGTGTTTTGCTTTTCTTTCACAAATGTGGGGATTAAATTGTGTTAAAATGTACAAAACAGGAGCCAGGCACAGAGAGACTTGATGAATTTAAGAATCTTATGATTTAATAAAGAAATTTGCAGACCTGCACAGAGATGGTAAAATTATGATGACTGATAACAGAGACGAAGACAACAGACGACGAGGACAGGGAGGAACAGGGATTTAAATGCACCAAGGAGACAGTCAGAGAGAACTCGGGACAATTGGAGACATTTAAGGATGCAGGGACTGACAGAGACAGGGAAGAAGTCTCATCGTGTCAAGTAAAGTTTATCTTGCCTGGCTGGGCAGCTATGGGTGCTCAGCACCCCCAAAGCTCTGATCCTAGAATCGCCTCTGCTCTGTGGTAGGACATTCAGAGAGCTCTGGAAAAACAAGTGTCCACAAAAAAATCGATGAACTCAAGCAAAGTTGTAAAGAAGGCTCCGCCAAAATTCCCCCAAAATAACAATGATTGTCAGAGAGAGATATAATAGTTTAAAAAAAATAATTACTTCATGTTATTGCTGCTAAAGTTGGTTCTACAAGCTAATTAATCATTTTGTCACTTAGTTTTTCACCTGACTGCACAGACTGTTAAAAAACTTTGATGTAACTGTACATCTATAGTAGAAGTAACTAATAACAGAAGTCCAGCCATCCTAACCATGAGCCTATTTTGGAGTCAGTATCATTTAATGTCATAAAATAACAGGTGAAAAGTTTCCAATATACAGACATGAAGTAGGATGCTATTTATAAGCAATCCCATGATCTCATGCTGTCTTTACTGCAGAGTATCACTAGCAGTTCTCCATCTATCTCACCCTCTCACACTTTTCCTGTCTCACCATCCGTCTCCCCAGCATCATTTGTCAATGTGAAAAATACAACTTTTAGCTAAATGTGTCCTGTTGTCCCCAGACTGCACTAAACACCAGTCATGAAAAGTCATTGCTAACAGCCAGACATCCTGGTCCAGCTCCCGCCATGGTAGATGCATTAAGCTTCCCCGGCAGGCCTCCTCCTTCTCGTCCTCCTTGTCACCCCTGTGGTGAGTGAAGGAGATGGCGAGAATAAACAGGAGGAGGACTGGAAGGAAAAGAGAGAGAAAGTGGATGGATGGGAGTAAAAGGTAAGCGGATAAAGCAAGGGAAAATGTCTGGATGGATTCTGGAGAGGAACCATCGAAGGAAAGTGGCAAAAGACGAGAAGGAAGACTGATAGGTGAGAGAGGCAACGCTAAGAGAGAACAGCAGACCTTTTGGATTGGATGTAAAGTGGGTTGGCACACAAGCGGGTGCATTTAAAGGTACCTGTGGGACAGCCTCACACGAGCATTGACAACTCCTGATGCTTCCAGCAAATGTTGCACCAGACCGCAGCACATCTCAGTTCTGGGAAACACATTTTCTCTCAAATTGTGAGGTCTTTCTCCCTCTCGCTCTCTCTTGCTCCTTCTCCTTCTTCCCACTGTGGGTAAAACATATCAAAGCAATGTGCTGCTAGATCAGGAAGACATTGGCCCACTGGGGTCACTTTTAAAAGTAATTTTTTTCTTTACCTCTCTCCTAATTTCTCTACATCTGTCTCAGGAACTCACTTTGTCATCCACTGCTGCCGATAATGGTGACTGAGAGGCTCATTAAAGGCAAGTGTTAACAGAGGAGCAGCTGCCACGTTATGAGAGAAGAGAATGATATTCTCATTGTGACTTGTGAGGAATTGTTGGTCTGTTTGCACAACTGAGATGAGAGTCACAATATTGCTAGGCAGTTTGTCAGGTTTATACATCTTTCAGCTAGTCGGGTGAGTTACGTCTCTTTTAAAGCTGTGTTACTACACAGCATATGTGATATGTGAAAAAGAACGATTTCACAGGACTTTGTGGAGTCCTGTCATACATTTTTGTCTGTTACAGATTTGCTAGTGTGCCTGGTTTGTTCTCTCAAGTCTTGAAGTTTGTTAAGATGCAACTTGGCAAACCTAAGCCGTGCTGACATGTTCTTAAAAGAAGAAGCTTTTTGCTGGAACCCCTTCCAAGCATACTTGTTCAGTCTTTTTCTAACTCATGTCATGATCTTCAATATTTTGTGACATATTAATATCATTAATATTAACAGAGGCTAACATGCAGAGTCTAAGATGTTTTCATAGTCTCACACACATTTTTTAAGTTATTGTATGGCCCTGACCCCTTATTTATCTGAGCTTTAACGTATCCACACTCCAATTAGGGCAATAGGAGCTTCTAATCAGATGATTCTGGATGTTCCCAGGACAAGGCTAAAAACGAGAGGTGAATGGGCCTTTCTGGTTGTAGGCCCTGTCCTGTAGAACAGCTTACCGCAGAACATTAGATCTGCTTGCAATGTAGAAACCTTCAAGTCCTTATTCAAACTCACCTGTTTTTCCTGGCTTTTAGCTCAAGATGAGTACAGACTTCTCAATGCATTCCTACTGCATTGTATTCTTATCTTAATGAACTTAATTTATCTATTGTCTCTTATTTTTTTTATTGCTCAATCTGTAAAGAACTTCATTCATCTACAGTTGTTTTAAATGTGCTATACAAATAAAGTTGAAGTTGAACACTCTACCTCCAGAACTACAGCCATGCTTTATTGGTTCATCTTCTAATCAGAAAGTTGTCTCGAACCCTGGCTGAATTCAATGCATAAAAAAGTGGACTAGAAATGCAATTAACAGCCAAAGCAATACAGGTGCACTAAAATAAGAAAGAACTGTAACCTATCATGAAAAAAGAAATGATAAAATGTTAAAACAATTTTCTTTGAAAGCACGGAAATGTACTGTTGCCTTTGTAAATACAGAGTAATGTAAGTGATAATTGCGGTGATTATTCTGAGCAATTGTAAAAGCATACTTTAACAGATCTTTTCCCAGAATACAAAAAGGCAAGAATGTGTGAAGGGTCAAAGAGGTCCTGTTTAAAAAGAACAATGAATATGAAAGCGCTTGGGATAATACGGGAAATACTAACTTAAGCAAACAAAGCTGGAAAAACATCACTACCAGTAAGTCTTACCTCAAGAGAAAAAAAAGAAAAGAAAAAATGGAAAAATATAAAAAGTAATTCTTAAAGGCATCATCAAATGGTCAACAGTAGCATTTCTACAGTAACTGCCAGAGGCCACTTTGTCTGTAGCTCTGACTGATTCACAGTGAATATAAAATAGTTCACACTGGAGCATGTACCAGCACAGGACAGCACAGCTGGAATTTACTATATGGGCAACAGTGTGACAGCTGAAGTGAAAATGCCATTTAAGGAGTAGGCTTTTGAGGGAAAGTATTAAATATGAAAATCTCCAACATATACATACATAAACAGTTTTTAGCTTATCTTACATCTAACCACCCTCATCACAGTGACAGAGTGCAGGAGAATACAGCCAAAATTCCTTCAACAGAAATATTAGAAGCAAGAGCATAAAAAGTACAAGGGTCTGAGCCACAGTACCTTGACAACACATAGAAGAATGTACTGTGTCTCTGTGACTCAGCGGGGCTGGAAAAGCATTCGGAAAGGAATACTGTGTAAGTGGACCAGAACGCACTTGGGCTAATCAACAATGGTATCTAACAAAATTAAGTATGTAAAGGAGAATGTTGATCAAGTGGCGATTAAGCATCAAAAACACCAAACCATTTTGACTGGTGTACTTGAAAGCAGTGAGTTTCCTCTTGTTTTACAGCACAGTAAAAATATGTATGTTGTGTCTCCAACAGTACACACTGCTAATATCCAGTACATTAAAGTCCACTTATAAATTGCTAGGTCATGCATTTTGCATGCATCTGCTAGCAAAAAAGGCTACGCTCACCGCTAATTCAATCAAGCACTATTAGTCTTGCCAATTAGAATCTGTGGACTGATCCCTCCCAAGGTGGTTTTCTCCTGCAATGCACACTGGATGTTCTCCACTGTGTCACAACATTGAACCTTCAAAGTGATTTTCATTTTGAGGAAGAAGACAAACTTGCCTGGAGCCAAATCTGGCAAGCAGCACAAGTGCTGAACGAATATTGTATCGTGCAGCCAAAAAGAAAAACTGCCCTGGTACAATGGTGCACACCACAGCTGAGTGTTTTCTTCTTTTGGTATCTCTGAGTAAAAAAGTTGAACTCTACAGTAATAGTCTAACCCTGGAGGACAAATGTTGAAAAAAACAAACAAAAACAAGTCTACTGCTGGTCACACTCTTGACCTTCTGCTAATATTCATATGAACTCTTGTTGAGTTTCTGTGGCATAGCTTGAAACCTAGCTCTCATATCCAGTGATGATAATCTCGGACATAAAAGCTGGGCCAGTGTGACACAGTTGATGCTGTCCAGAGATGCACAAGGAGGCGACCCTGAAGGAGAGATCAGCAAATGTTAATTTGGTGTTTTTCTTAACTTCCTGTGGTGGACAAGACTTTCTGAACACATCTTGTACTTGTGTACTAACTAGCTAAGTCAGGTGTTAAAGTACAGTCCTGTGAAAAAGTTTTCATTCTAGGAAAATGGGATGTTGGTGCACACATGTTTGAAAATACAGTATATAAGGAAAAAATAGAGTTTTCACAATTATAATGACCATAAAAATCAATATTTGGCATGATGTCTGTGAAGGTTTCCAGTCATCCAGGTCATCGTAGTCTAAGGAGCTTGGAAAGAAAAGCAACTGGACTTCTTTAAGTTTCCTTGTAGACGTTTCATCTGAGAAGCTTCTTCAGTTCTAAGAGCAACTGTTGGAGAGTCCCACATTTTAAACCCTATTTGGCATGACCACCTCCATTCTTAAACACAGCCTGAACTCCCTTAGGAAAGCTTTCTTGAGGTATATAGTGATAAAACTCACCACTAAATTTCACTAGATTACAGATTGGAGCCAACTGAAAAGTGCAGAATCCTAGCTACGGCGGCCGATGTTGGACAAACAACTGGCAACTGTTCATCTGCAGTGAATTTACTGTTCACTTCAGCTGTCCACATCTATTTAATCAGGTGGAGGCTGTAAAACGTTGTGAAAAGAGTCCGATATGAGTCGATGAAGCACACTTCTGTCTGATGACAATGATACTGAGGTGAGTTACTAAGAATATCCTGAACTATTCTGTAGGTATTAGAGCCCTGGCTTCAGTTCAGGAGGTGAGGCTTTAGGCGAGGTGGATGGGGATGAGGTGGAAATGAGGGAGGAGAGACAGCAGTGGAGGAAAAAGAGTGATGATGTAAATGTACATGTGCAAATGTTAAATGGTCATTTAAAAATGGAGCTCGTCAGTCGCCGGTCTCTAGTCACATACGTAAAATGTGATTAAGCAGAATGGCGATGTCTATATCGCCTGCTGTATTCAAACTGGTTGGGCAACATGGCGGCTTCCACACACAGGCACCTACATATTTTTAGTGTATTAATCCTAAGAATGAAAACAACAATATATGATTAATTTGTTGTAAGACATAATTACACACTAATCGATAACCTCAAAAAATTCCTTACGCCACCTTTAAATATTCTTTAGTAATAGTTGTCCAAGCTTGTTGAAGAATGTTCCAATGGTTTTCTTTGGATGTTGGCTGCCTGTTTTTCCATTCTCTGTCAAGATGATCTCCCACCACATCAGTAAAGTTGAGATCCTGCTCTGGGGAGGCCAGTCCATGAGTTTCACTGCACTGGCAATAGGCTTGCGATGATTG
The DNA here is from genome assembly GCF_057381845.1 of Rhamphochromis longiceps. Taxonomy (NCBI): domain Eukaryota; kingdom Metazoa; phylum Chordata; class Actinopteri; order Cichliformes; family Cichlidae; genus Rhamphochromis; species Rhamphochromis longiceps. The sequence goes on along the minus strand of NC_140564.1, from coordinate 10,834,330 downwards.
AAAAACATAACTGTTCCCAATCAGATGTTTTACAAATTGTTTTACATGATAGATCAAAATCTAACACCACTGTCTGACACGCAACCCCAAAGTGTTTGATGAAGGTGAATGGAACCAGGGCCGTAATCCAGCCAACAAATGTCGTTTATGTCCCTAAGTGGATTAAGTCACACCATCTGTTGACCTGGATATATGACCCTTGACATCACAGGTGTAAATGGGGCTGTAGATAGAACCAGACAAGAATACAGAGAAGATGACAGTGCAACTTTAGTATGGCTGATGCAACAGGAGGACAAAGGGATCATGTTGTTCCTGTGGGTGGAGAACAGAGAAGCAGTGCACCACGGAGAGTGAATCTTCTGGGAAGTTAGGAATTGACACTTCCAATTTTCCTTCATGGGAGCAACAGGCTCTGAAGAGTGGTGAGTAATAAGGGTGCACCGCTGTGGGGAAAGTGGATCAGTACAACATGAGAATCTTTCCTCCTAGGCTTTTGCCATGCACTTCCATGAAGTCTTGCTGGCACTGGTAACAGTAACATGTCATCAAACTGCTCTTCAAAGATTATTGTTCTTTCCAAGGTCTCCAGATATTACAACATAACATGCTAACTCTGGGAAATGTGAGGCCAAGTAACAAGCATTTCATAACAAAGTCACAATACTGTAATACCTTGGGCTTGTCAACTGGCGATATGACTCATACCTCATAAAAAAGGCTAATAGCTAATGGCTTGTCATGGCACAATGCAAGAGATACATTGAATTAATGTTTTCCCAGACTTGTAGACTCACAGTTGAGCACTGAGACCAATTTAGAGTTAGCATTACATGTCAGAAGCCGTGACTCTGCAACCTTCCTGGGCAGCAGTGCTGCTAGTCAACCTGACAACAGGAGTGGTCAAGCTGCTTCATGATTTCCCTGTCAGTAAGGTGAGTCAGGCCGTGACTAACCAGCGAGACTAAACCACTATCGGGCGTCTACATCTGTGGCACAGGGGCCAGCGGGCATGATGTGTAGTACAGGAGTAATTCTATCTATTTCTTCAATTCTCTGCCCTCCCAGAAATACAGGCTGCTTTTTGCTGTCAGAGAGAAGGAGGGTGGGGTGGTTTTGTTCCCGCTGCTGGATCTTGACACAAACCTGGAAGCCTTGAAGCCACAAGGGCCAAATGCCTGGGAGCTACCTAGTCCTCAAGGCACCCAGACTGGGAAATGAGTGCCAAGATGCTGCCTCGCCTGGGCCGGGTGTCTCCACGGAGCTTGGACTCACAAAGTTAGAGATGGAGCATGGAGGGGCTAAACACGGACATTTAGCAGGAGCCTATCCTGTAATTTCATGTAAACTGTCCTCCTAAATTTGCCATGTGAAGAAAGATGTGATGTGCTCAGTAATTTCTACCAAAATTATCAAAACATGGTGGATATTGATCTTCTGCCATCAAATTTGGCAGGAAGAAAAAAACAACAAAAACTCATGCAGAATAGTGGAAAAAGTTTTCAGTGGCATTTTGTTAATCGTTACTGAGCAGTATGTTTCTGATGGTTTTCTTCTTCATAAGGACACAACTTCACTTTGTGCTTTATGGTGTCTGCAGGGTCTACTACTGAAAGATGATACTTAACAGTAGGAAGAACAGTGCAACCTCCGAGATGTTTAATGTCAGCACTGTTATATGTCAAGTGAAATTCTTTTTAAGTTTCAACTGCATTTTATCCTCTCTATTAATACAGTGATTTTGTCTTGACAGCTTTCATCCTTGCATGAAAGGATCCTTTTCTAGATACTTGAAGACAAATCAAAGCTGGTGCTGATGCCAGCTTTCACCCATCTAGCACGGTTTAACCAGGCATTAAAAGCTCCATGTATCTTATTGGCATAAATGATATCAACACACAGCTAATCAACAACCATTTCAAAAGCTATTTATCAATCTCTCTTGCCCATCTTAAATTTACAGAGAACTATTACCCGAAGGCATGGCGTGTCTTGGCATGGTCTGCAGCGTGTCCTTAGAAAAAAAAAATGAAGAAACGGGACAGGTATAGGTCAAAACAAGACGTCCCAGGCCTAAAAAATATGCACAGCAGATGGAACAGTATCTGAAAGTAGTACCTGAGAGATCCATCTGTCCCTTCAGTTGATCTATCTATGGTTCACCAAAGCCTCATGAGAAATGCAAGGAAAGTAAGTAAAATGCAGTTATACTGCCCTTTTTAGAGATTAAAATCACAAAGTGGTTTATAAAAAATGAAGAAATAAAGGTATAAATAAAGACATCATAACAATGTCAAGCATAAAGAATAAGAATACAACATAAAAAAGTCAAATTGGGGCTGCATTTCAGCAAGTTGTGTTGGAGATCTTGTCAAAAATGTTGAAAAAGTAATGTCAGATTCTGATCCACAATGCAATACCATCAGGAAAGCTTTCGATTAGCAATGGCGAATAATTTTTCAACAAGAAGTCGATCCCAAACACACTGCCGCTGCCAGAAAAACAATCAGTAGAACACTTTCTGTCATGGATTGGTCTCCTCATGGGCAGTGTTGGATCATACAGAGGGCAAAACAAACTAGAAAAAGTTGCATTTCCTGGAAAAATGCAATTTGAAAGCCGTGTAGTGGAATCTGAAAAAAGCAGAAGACTGAGAACTACCTGCTGAAAACACTGTGTAGAAGTTGAATTCTGAATTCTGAAAGTCTACACTGAAGAATGTCAAGAAATCAGGGAGAGTGCAAGGAGAGAAGATGTGCGGCAAGAGGCACGGATAGGATTCGAACCTGCGCCTCCTGGTCTCAAGGCGGCTGCTTATCTCACTGAGCCAAATTGTTTCCTGGTGTCTAAAAAGAGATGAAACTGAAAATTGTCCTCAAAAGAGGTGAAGAGGTGAACTTTTTTAACTTTTTGCTGAAAAGAGATAAAGAAACTGAAAATTCTGCTGAAAAGAGCAGAAAAGGCTGAGATTTGTGCTAAAAACAGGCGTAAAAGCTGAACTTTCTGCTGAAAAGGGGTGAACTTGTTAAACTTCCTGCTAAAAAGAGAAGAAGAAACTGAAAATTCCACTGAAAACAGGCCAGGAAGCCAAAAATTCTACTGAAAAGATGTGAATTAGCAGAATTTCTGCTAAAAAGAGGTAAAGAAGCTGAAGTTTGTGGTTAAAAAATCTGAAGAAGCTAGAATTTGTGCTGAACCGTAGTGAAAAATTGAAAATTCTGCTGAAAAGAGGTGAAGAAGCTGAAATTTGTGTTGAAAAGAGTTTAAAAAGTTGAACAGTTTACTGAAAAGTTTTTTGTGACAAGTGGGATTCGAACCCGGCCTTCGTGCTCTGAGAACGGCTGCTCATCTCACTGAGCTAAAACATGGCTCAGCCCGGCAAGCAAAACTGGTGATCACACTGATAATGTGGTCCCATTCAGCAAAATGGGCCAAACATGGCATAGAAAGCTTAATATCTCAAAAAGTATAAAAGTTATGAGCACCAAAATATATAGCATACATCAGCAGAAGGAGCGGAACAGTTAAAAATTTGAATGGTGAAAATCAGATGAAAACTGAGGGAGTAGTTAACCAGCAAAGGTCTGAGCAACTAGAATAATAAGGTAGAAGAAAGAATAAAGAGAAACAGGATTCATACAAATATCATCAACATCCAAAGAAGAGGTTGTGAAGTCCTTAAAGAAGCCTGGAGGACTACTGGTGAAGAATACATCAAGAAATTACAAGCTTGTCTAAAATTACAGTACATTTTATTGTTGTATATTTCCTATTTTCCTGGAAAAATATAAAAAATGAGGGAAGAACAGCTAAGAGAAGAGGAAATGATGATTAAAAAGTCTTACATATTGCAGATTAACTATGTCTTGTAAGTGCAATAGGATTTTTTTTCCTATGAAGTCTGGCACATTACAGGAAATTGGCCACTTTTCATTCAGAGCAGTAACTTGCACTGTAAGCTTGTCTTGTTGTGTTTGTTTGTTTTTTCTAATGCCTGACTGCCAACCACATGACAGAGAGCCCTGAGAGCGAGCCCAACCACCCAAACATGATCTGGAATTAAGTAGCTTAACCGCAGCGAATCAGCCAATCAGAAAGAGACTAATGGGAATACACGGACCTGAGTATTTAGCTGTCACATCGTCAGCATGAGATGAAGAAGCAGCTACGCTGCGGTGCCACAGTCTGTGATTAAGCTATGCTGCCAGAGGAAAATCAAAGCACTGATTACACTCTGCAGCTCATTGTGGGCTTGGCCTCACAGACTTGGTGGTCAGCATTGACTGACACTGAAATGGCAATGGAGAGAATTTACAGTTTCTTCTATTTTATGTAAAACAGGCCTCACAAACTGTTAATCAGGGATTCGGTTTCACTGTGGGAAAGCCTTCAAATGTCGATGCTACAGTGCAGCAGCCTCCCATTGCATTGTTTATATGCTTGTTCCAGATCTACTGTTCACCATGCCAGACTTTAAGAGATACTAAAACCATCTTAACACTCATGTCTCCGTCTGCATTGGTGGAAACACTGATTACAGCGTTGCTCAGTGTGGGATTAGTCTCACAACCACAGGTTGGTCAGAAGTGGCTGATGTTCAAACAGTAATAGAGACAGAGAGGGAGGAATGGAGGGAGCGGTTTTCTTTTCCAGGGTGGTTTAGTTGTCACATTTACTTTTAGTTTTTCTTCAATTGGTGCTCTTCAGTTGTTCATCTCTTCAACAAGTTTAAGTAGCTGAGACAGAGTGGGGCTGATGTTGTCTTGATCATGAGCACTGACCCTAACCAAAACTCCATCTATCAAAAAACGTACTGGTCAGGGGACGTAACGTAAATCATTATAACTTGCACACATCAAATACTATCTCCAATTTTTTTCACCAGAATATAAATGTAGATTTAGATATGGTTGGAGAGATCACCAGTGACAACCCAGACCTTGCAGAATTAAATGTTATTGATGTAATGAATGTGCATGGCATTTATTTCCAGTAAATTACAAAAGCTCTACAGTAATCATCTAGATGATAGAGAAACCTTTTCCAAACTGGGTATATTTTGCCCTTTATTACCCTCTCAGTCATATGCATCAAATACAGCTGTTTTGCCAGATATAAATGCCTCTACTGCCTCCCTTTGCGATACTGAAAGATAATGGTCCACATAGGAAAGCAGGAAGGGTAGCAGAACATTTTGTCAAACTGAAGACTTTGCTTTATCATACTTTCTCAAGGAGTAATTTGGAAAATAAACAACATGTTGTATTGATCACTAACACTTGAGACTGCTGAATAATATATACACTCATCAGGAAATTATTTACTAATTTACTGCTCATTGGAGACTTCCATAAAACTGAACTTCTTTTTGCTACCAGAGTCTGTTAGAATTATTGGTTTAACCCATTCCCCTATACAGATGGTCTACCCAGTATCCTTAATAATAAGTTTTGGCACATCAGTATCAATTAATAAATGTGTGGTTTGACAACCATTAGAATAGTTTGTGTTTTTCTAAGTGTCACCTTCACACCCAGGCATTTTGCTCTGGAACTAGGGATGAAATATGGCAGAAACCGCTTAGTTCAGAAAAAGAAACAAGGCTTACCCCGAAGCTAAAAATGCCCAAGCAAACCTACTATATTTAACTGTGGCACCAAGAGTCCTGACAAGTGTCCCTATGCAAGTATCCCTATGCAAGTGTCCCAAACTGTGAGTAAAGTATTGCTTTGAGCAGTGTGTCAGAGCAGAGATGCCAAGGACATGTTTTTCAGGTCTCTGAGACTAGCTACTGTTAATCAAGGAAAGAATTCTGCGATCATTCACTTTAGCTGAGCCGTGTTTCCATTTTTCTTTACGATATACTAATTTAGCCCATAGATTAGGACTCAGTAAAGACATACTGAAATATCTATGTGCCTGGAATTCCCAAGGCAAAATAAGCTCCTGGTTTCTAGGTACTCAAAAAAAAGAAGAAGAAAAGGAAAACTGATCCCACTTTAATTTTACAATACTGAAGTTGTTGTTTTTAACATCTATTCTACTACTACTTAATTTTAGACCAAAACTGTCTTGTGATTATAAAAAGGTCAAGTAGTCCAACACTCAGCAAACACTCCTTCAGCAAACCAGAAACAAGAAATGGTCAGAATTAAAATACCCACAATAAGACACATGTCAACTGAACCCCTTCCAACATATTTCTGTTGAAAACGTCCCTCAAACTTAATCCCTCTTGACCCATCCACAGCTGGCTTGCAGCCCGTCACTAGCAACCTTTAACCCCTCACCCAACATGGCTGCCATCTCTCAACAATTATCGGCAATTGGTCAGTTATTTTCTTAGTCCACTGAAATTACCGAGCCGTCAAAGTAAGCAGTCGATAAAATGTAAATGCTTCCATTTGCAGATCAGAGTGCAGAGGGGTAGGCACCCTCACACATGTGGGTAAACAGCCTCACACATGCACCACAGCGCTTTCACATTCTTCGAAATAATCTAGATTGTTTCCCCCATTGTATTGTAGTAGCACGTTATTCAAACGATCACTGTATCAAAATAGATCCAAACTGCAACAAAACAAAAGATGCATTAATGGGTCGATAGACAAAATGCTTCCAAATAAATTCTGTCCAGAAAATGTGAATGTCAACTGTCCAACTTTTTTCTGGACAGTGGAGCCCACTACACTCCAATTAAACCCCCGTACACACTTTCTATCATCAGCTGCAGATTTATGAGCCTCTCCAAACAATACCGATGCCTAAATATGTGAATGATTTAGTGCCGCTATGAAACTGTGGCTTCTTTGAATGAAGGAAAAAAGTGAGACGGACAGCGAAATGGAAGAAACTATCACAGAGATGTTTAATGATAGCTATTCAGTGAGCTCCATCTGATGGTGGTGATTACCGATGTGGTGAAATATCAGCACTTACAGGAAGCTGTTGACTCTGATCCAGAGCTGGGGGCTTAGAATCAGCGGAGACTCAGTAAATTAAAATTGATTCTCCCATAACACTGAGTCGCTGTTGCAAAGGGCAGTTATTGCACTTTGGACATAGGAAAACTGTAGTTTTTTCTTTTTTCTTTCTTTTTTCTTTTTAAGAATTTACTGTTAAACCTAAATAATTGCGCTTTAAGTTGCGTGGATTCCTTATTATTAACAACCTCCAATTCCCTCCATGAAAAAAAAGAAAAAGAACATGTTATCAAAGTAAAATCAAACCTGTCAAACTTCATAGAGCATAATGAAGTTTGAGCAGTTCAAGTAGGTCATATAGTCAAGCTGTGCAATCCCAGGGCATCAGCTCACATTAGCTGACTTCAGTGCTATCCCACAATGCCAGGATCTGACACATCACATACCCTTTTGCACATCACATCATAGTGCCCTCTACTATATACCAAATATGTATGTAGAGGTCATAGACTAGAACTATGCTGCCATATATAAATGGCTGCAGATGAACGGGTAAATTAACATTCAAGTATTAAGGAGAACTCTAGAGTGATTTAAAGTGTGATGTACTGTTGTCCCTGAGTGACAGTGCTGTGGGTCAGAGGGCTCAGAGGTGAACTAGAGTCCTCTGTCACTGCCAACAGTGAGGAGAAAAGCCTAGTGAGAAAGCTAATGTCACTGCAGCACATTCATCAGTGTATTTACGCTAGACAGCTAGTTAGCTAGCACTGCTACTGTGCTAGCTAACTCGCAAAAATGGTAGTTCACACTCGTTTTTGCTCCTAATAAGGAACAAAGGATTTTTTGTGTCTGTGTTGGTTTCCTCATTAACCCTTTAAACCCTAACCTAATTTGCCCTTTAAACCAGGGGTGTCCAACTCCAGGCCTCAAGGGCTGGTGTCCTGCAGGTTTTAGATGTGTCCTTGATCCAACACAGCTGATTTAAATGGCTAAATTACCTCCTCAACATGTCTTGAAGTTCTCCAGAGACATGGTAATGAACTAATCATTTGATTCAGGTGTGCTGACCCAGGGTGACATCTAAAACCTGCAGGACACCGGCCCTTGAGGCCTGGAGTTGCCCACCTCTGCTTTAAACCCTAACCCATAACCGGCGGTTAATCACAGCTGTACTGTACTAAACGAAGCTTGGAAGGAAACCTACCGTGGCTTCCTGTGCTCTGTGGTTGTGAATCCAGCATGGCAGACAGAGGACAGTGGAGAATGAGGACTCTTGGTCTTGCGCTTTCTGATTGACTGACCTCTACTCACAGACATAGGGACTACATGCAAACTGCAATATCTCTACAGTTGTCATAAATGTTATTCTGCTATCCAGGAACACCATTTTTAGTACCTGGTTGTTTCAGCACAGCTAAATTGTGGTATTTTTACACTCGGCCACTCAAGGTGCTAAAGTTTTTCACTTACCTGTTAGCTCTCCGTTCACTTGCTTTTTTTCACTTGTTGCGTCCTGCACTTTCATTTTTGCTGAGCTCTTCCTAAGTTTACTACTTGAGTAAAAGCATGCAGTTATTTCCACTTTTGTTTGCACTTAAGCACCTACAAAGGGCTTGTTTTAGACTTACTCCTGCAACACAAACTGCAGGGATTAAAAACACGTCCATTTTAATAATTGGGCCTGTCTATGCTAGCCTCATGTTTTCTTCCACCTTACAATGTAGCTTCAGTGCCTAAAACTAAATGACAGATGGGATGCTTTACGGCAGCGATCTGTTTGTGCCAACTATCACAGAGCATTGACGCCATATCAACACCATAAAGCAAAAGCAAATAACAGTTTAAAAATGATTTAATGTTTCTCAGATTCTGTGGATGCTCGTTGGGTACTTTCGTTTTCATGGCAGATCGCAGCCTAGATCGCTGCAAGTGTTGCTACAGGACGACTGAATGGTCGACGCTATAGTTTGAAACTTGTCAATGGCTTCTTTATGAACAGAGTTGTACTGTCAGATTTTGACATAATGAATCAGCAGGATTCTGGAAACACAGACTCAGTTGCAGCGATGCCAACGGTTTATTTACTTATTTGCTCGCAAGTGTGTGTATGCGTGGTAGAGTGTGCACCCCATTAGTCTGAGACTTGTCTATATTTATGTTGGGATGAAACTCCTCATGGCGCCATTTTGCTCTTTACGCAACAACCTGCATTCCGTCATGTTTGTGTTTTTGCTGACACGGCACGGCGACTGACGCACAGGAAAAACAGGTCTACGTGCCTCTGCTGGGCTTTTTTCTCCCCCCTCGGTGTCTTCTTCAGGCGCCCAACACGTACGACCGACTCTCACTGGAAAGCCAGAGGAACTGAGCAGTTTTTCCATGAAGGGCCAGTTGGAGTGATGTCACCATCACAGCTCTTACCTTTCTCACTGTCAGCCTCTGCAAGTGTAGTAACTCCGTGAGTGATTGACGGATCCATGATGTAAGCAGCACCTCTTACATTTGCTTGGAGAGTGCTGGAGACTATCTGCCAAGATGGCGTCATTTGTTTACAAAAGCCCATTCCTAATACATGCCGTATGCTCTAATGCTGCATAAAAACCAAGCCTTACATTTTCCAAAATGACATTTAAGTACAGGTGACCAGAATGACATTTTAGGGATAATTGAAGCCACATTAGTGCCTTTTTTCCTTTTTTTCCCTGTTTTTCTTCCATCACTTCAGAAAACAAAAAGTTAGTATGTGTATTTTCGAAACTTTGAACCCTTTTTGAGCAAAGAAAGTTGGAAAACTAGTTGCAAAACCCCCTCCATTCACTTTTACCTCTATTGCCATGGACATGGTACAGAGGGAGGATGCGCGTGTGTGCTTGTTCTTGGTGTCCCTGACTCACGCCGGGGCCGCGGTCCATGAGCCCGGCGCCAATCAAATGCAACTTGTGTGCCACCGAAACCACTGAGTCCGTGCCACCCTGGCCTTTTTCTACAGCTGTCACTGCTTGGCAGGAAAAAAAACTGAGAGAAGAAATATAGAAAAGGAAAAAAATTGCTTGCACTCACATGCAACTGACAGGTTAACATTTGGCAAACGAGCTCAAGGGAGTAAAAATAATTTATTTTGTTTTTTAGTATTGCTGCTCTTGTCAATAAATCAAAGATTTGACAAAAAGTTTGGATATTTTCGAGCTGCACATATAAAAAAAACACAAAATGAGTCTAAATAAAGTCTGAAGGCAGAGGAAATCAGTGCAGAGGAATAACCCTGGTCTGCCGGGCACTCGGCTTTTCTCCGGCCCGCACAAATCAAACTATATAAAATTGTCCCAGGACTTACAGTAGGACATGTTTGACATCGGTGCACTCCACCCAAACACACACTCACAGACACACGCACACACACACACACACTCAGGCATGTACTCACGCAGATGCAGAGATTGCGAGCATGTCTCGCCTCAATAGCAGTAAAGTCAAACAAATTGCTAAGGTCTGTGCAAACAAGAACAATGTGTGGTAGGATTTGTTCAGCCGCTCTGCCTCCCTCTCGCTCCCTCTCTCATTCTGACACACACATATAGTCCAACCCTCGACTTCTTGAGTTACCTTTATTTATTCCAAAAAAACTAAGCCAGCCAACATCATGTACAAGGTTTGTATTAACGCTAACTATGGAATATTATGTATCATGTCCCTTTTTTCTTCTTTTTTAAATTTTTTTTGACATTTCCAAATCATGTATAAATCTTGCGACCAGTCACGGAGCAAAGCATTTAATCAAGCTTTATTTAGATGTGTCACATTTAGACCTGCAGAGAAATTGCTGGTCTAGCCTGATTACCAAAAATAAACAGTGGGGAAGTAAAAGTCTGACTCATTCATCATTGCATCATATTGACTGTTGTTTGATGTTCCGAGGTTTGTGGATGTAAGGGAGAATGTCGGGGATTTTCCCCTGGATTACTCAGCAACGGCACCATAGATACGTGCTGACAATTAGTCAGAAACTCTTTCACACTATTATCCAGCAGTAAGGCTACTTTCACACTGCAGGTCTTAATGCTCAATTCCGATTTTTTGATCAAATCCGATTTTTTTGTCTGCTCGTTCACACTACAAATAAAATGCGACAGCAAACGCTCTCTAGTGTGAACGCTCAAAGCGGCCCGCATGCGCAAAAGAAGACGTCACACACAACGCGCTCTGTTTAGACCCAGAGCAACAGTATTGTTTGACTGATGGCCCTTAATATAAAGACTTCGGTCTTCACGTTTCCCAATTTTTGCTTTAAGTTATTTTGTTATTTACATAATAATGTAAATAACCTAATAATGATCCTTATTGCCGTTTAAGAGAGGAGCGGTGCTTCAAAGGATAGCTGTAGATTTCTGTCAGAATCTGCAGATTATACAGTACAAATAAAATGTTTACGTTGTCTTCCCAACAGTTTCACTGACATCCACACTGGATGGCCAGGAAGCGTTCGCGATGTCTTCTCGGGCGCTTCTCTGGCGCTGATAATTGGCTTCAGTCTTGTGTCGGTGACGTAAAAGGCGGATTTAATGCGACTTGACCGTTCAAACAGCAGTCGCTTTCTAAAACATCGGATATGTATCGGATTCAGTACCACATACGAAAGTGACCCAGATCGGATTTGAAAATATCGGATTTGCGCCGTTCACACTGTCATAGCATGATCGGATATGGGTCGCATAGGGTCAAAAAATCGGATTTGATGCGCTTTCGCCTGCAGTGTGAACGTAGCCAAAAGTCACAGATGGGTTATTGATTGAGGTTAATGATTGATATTGAGGTAAGATGTTCAGAGATAAAGCTTATACATAATGCTGTATGTTTGATTATTGCTCATCTTTGCAGACTTTGAAAGTGTCAGATTTTTTTTAAAAAGCACACAGCTGTAATTTGCTACTGAAAGGTACAATCAGTCATTTTTTGGAGTTTATTTAATAGAAAAACTAATATATTACTCTAAAACTTAAAAAATCCATATGAGTGGGCACCAGTTCCTGCAACCCGCCATCCAGCTAATCACGTTTTACGTATCTGGCTACAGCCTGGCATACGTAGAAGAGCCCGCTGTAGATGTTTGTGTACTGTGGAGGCAAATTTTAATTCATGTCTGCAACTTTAGACACAAGATCTTAAGGATTGTACCTAAGTTTTATCACTTGAAAAGGGGTTCCCTTCACAAAAGATGCAAAAATGCAAAGAAAAAAGACAATGCGGCATCTTTTTTCCTGCTCATACATCGGGGTGTCGAACTCCAGGCCTTGAGGGCCGGTGTCCTGCAGGTTTTAGATATCACCCCGGGTCAACACACCTGAATCAAATGATTAGTTCATTACCAGGCTTCTGGAGAACTTCAAGACTTGTTGAGGAGGTCATTTGCCATTTAAATCAGCTGTGCTGGATCAAGGACACCTCTAAAACCTGCAGGACACCAGCCCTCGAGGTCTAGAGTTCGACACCCCTGTCATAGATAGTTGATGACCCCCACTAATAGCATATATTTGATGTTTGAAAGGGCATTTTTTGCACATTGTGAAATTAATTCACATTAATTCATGCTGGATTTTTTTGGAGTCAGAAGTGAAATAAAAAATTATTCTTTGTCCGCATAGGTTTAATCAGTTTAATGTTTTACAATCCACTTATGTAACAAAATTACATGTAATCAAATTATCTAAAGTTATTTTATTTATTAGTTATTAAAATTATCTGCTAATTTATTGGCTAAGCTTGGTTAGCAAGTTGCATCAGTAAACTGTAAAGGTGCGGTCATTAAACATTTAGATTATACTGAGTATACCTGTAGCATAAACTTTTTTGTTATTCTGTAACATACAGAAGGCCATATAATTAGCAACTCACATTAGCAAAGCAGAAAGCTGCTGTTATAGTGATCATTCAAAGCCACACGTCTAGCTTAACACCCCTCTTAACTCCAGTGCAGCTTTAGGCACTTATGCATGGACTTTTCAGCCCCAGAGACTGCAAGCATGCAGATATGATATGTAGGGAGTGACACCAATCTGGCTGTTGATGAGGCCGTGGCACCCAAAACACCCAAAGACACGTTGTCTGAATCTCAGAGACTTTAGCAACTTTGAAACTATTCTGAGTTACAACAAAGTGTTACTCACTCCACCGCAGTTCACGGGTCACCAGCTGGACAAGAATAAATTGGCTGCTTTCAAAGCTCTTAACTGTGCTTTACTTTAGACTGTGTACATTAAAGAGATCCACATGTATATACGTATGTGGTTCAGTTAAACGCTCCAAAAGTAAATGTGAAACACAAAGCCTATAGCTACATGCAAATCAGAGACGGCTCTATATAAATATGCTCCTTTTAAACAATATCATTTATTTGTTCAGCCCTAACAGATACTGTATACATTATCTTTAAGGCAGGATCTGGATGACAGACTTTTCTTTAGCGCGGGTGGGCGGGTAAATTAATTAGCATCATTAGAGTCCTGACAGTGAAATGAGCCTCATTTAAGAGAATTAGACGAAACGCACACCAGCCAGTGCAGGCGAGGAGACTGGGAGGTGGGGTGTAGCAGGGACACGTGTGTGTGTGTGTGTGTGTGTGTGTGTGTGTGTGTGTGTGTAGAGGTATAAGGAAGGGTTTGGGGATGAAAGGTAAAAAAAAAAAAGAGAATATGGAATATAAATACATCCAAGTACAGAGCACAATGGCATCATGCATGTGATCCTGAGCTGAATTATATCTGTGATTCAAACAATAGGAATGTAAATGCAGCTTATTTAATTTAGGGAGCCTGTGTCATTATAGCTGCTGGCCCACTTCTGTGACTCCCCAAAGGGGTTTTGCCCCCTCTTGTGGAGCTGAGTTAAACTGTATCACAGAAAAAAAGAAGTTGAAGTTGTTATAAAGAAGGAAAATTTAATCTAGTTTTGATCGAAGGTACATTCATACATGGGTACAAAGTGAATCTATGAGTGTCCTAGCCAGGATTCCAGTACTGAGTCATGTATAACACAGTAATACATCCTACCAGATCGAGTGACTCAGACTGATTCTTTACCATCATTTCCATTTCTCCTCACCAGAGATCACTCATCCTGTTTGCGTTTCCATCTTCAGCGAGGAGAACAAAAATAAATACCTTTACTGAAGTTCCAACTAACAAAACATGACGCATGTGTTTGCCTCATCTCTGTTTTTACCTGTGCTTCACGCTTAAACTGGCCTTCCAGTGTAAAGCCCTGCACTGCCAGAGCAGAAAGTAACAGGCTGGCAGTTGGAAAATGTAGGGCTAACTAAGTGAAAGTCCAAATATTACTTTAAAGAGGGCTGATACAGGGAGGAAAGACAAAATCTGATGTAACATTGCACCACCAAATTCAGCTCCTTGCTTTCTTACTTCTTGGAAAAAGTTGCAATGGAAACAAAAAGTGTATGATGAGCTTTAACCAGGATTCCCTGGAAAGGTTGTAGCAAAGTTTTACGCACATAGATGTCTCAAGGTTTACAATTGGGCTTCGCAGAAAAAACTACAACTATGAAAACACTGTTTCTCTTGCTACTTTCTAATATAGAAGGAAGTTAAAATATGCAATCAGTAGATGGCTTTAAATTCAGGATTCTTGAAGTTTTCATTTCCTGGTTTATGAAGAGCAGATCGATATAATAGGAGAGTTGTACAGCTGATTGCTCTCTTGCGTTCCGGTTTTGTAATGTTTGGCAGGAAGAAGGTAAAATATTAAATGTTAAACTGATGTTTGGTGTAGATTAAAGTAAAGATTAAAGTTTTGCTGGAAGGGTTCTTGCAGTTTGTGTCAGCACAGGACCAACGCAATAAAAGTTCCATCAGTTTCACCCTGATCGTCACTGGTCATTAATTTTGAATTAATAATCATACAAAAATTATTTTAAGCAATGTTACATTAACGCTGTACTCTGATTTAGACTTCTGCAAGGGCTCTTTAAGAGCCTATCATGTAACCTTTATAAGTAGCAGACGTTGTTGCCGGCATTTATGCTTGTGTTGGTGCATTACATGTTAATTATCGTGTGATCGAGTCGCAGTGCAGGCGGAAAGAAACGTAAAGTGCACCCCCACCCTTTGATGTGGTCACTTTTTTTCTTTTTCCACTTCTTTGTACATTCCCTCACATGCATTCCAATAGTTTCTGCAATCGCTTTCCTGGAATTTACTGACAATTGTGAGTCGTCATACTGATGGTAATTATTCTCTCACTGATAAACTAAAAAATTAGCTGGAAAACCACATGAGGAATCAACAGTAGTGAATAAGCCAATCACAATCATTGCAGGCTGCATCAAAACAATGTGTAGCTACACGTACAGGCAGGACAAAGACCGGTCTGGAGACATCCAGCTCTACCTTTGGCCCTCTACTCCAAACAGACATTGGTCGCTGGACCAGACTGGGAAGGGTCATGGGTTTTTAACACTAAGCCTGCATTTTCAGGTAGAATTCCCTGATTGCCAAGACTTGGGAAAACATTAAGGTTAACGTTAGCATTGTTTTTTAGGTTAATTTAGTCAACAACAAGGCAGCTGTTAAGAAAACTGATGAAATTTGCATGGAATGAACCCTCCATTGCTTTAAACAGCATGCTTGGTAAGGGCAAAGTAAACCTTTCTCCTTCTGCAATGTAGCATCTGTTTTGTTTTGTTTTTAGGTCTTTCTAAGACTCTCTCAGGCCAAAAAACACATTTTTTGTTCTTACTATTAAACACAAAGTTGCTGAACTGGTTCAAACCTTAATCCTGAAATAGTGCCCGCCCTAGCAGGCACTATTTCAATGTGAATATAGTCAGTATTATGTATAAAAATCACTCGTCATCATCCCTCTGTGAACTGGCTGGGGAACAGTGGAACACGCTCAGCCACACATCCACACTCGCAGAGAGGTGTTGTAATTGTGCAGGGGGGGCCTTAATTGCATCTGATAATTGCTAGCTGTTTTAAGAAAATCTGCCCAGCTATCAGTCACCTAAATGGGGCGACAGAGGGGTCCACTAATCTCACGCTCTCGTTTCTGAGCAGAGGAAAACGGAGTGCAGGGCCGTGTGTTTTTAAGGTTCACGGGAGAGTTGTCAGGGTCTCGTAGCTTTAACCCAGCCAGCTTCCCTGGTGGTCGGCCAAGAGCAGAGGCGCAGCCCCTCAGGGGAAGCAGATGACTCAGTCTGCGCACATGTTTCTGTGCACTGACTACATCCATTTTACACTAAACATACTTGAACCTCAATTCAGTTAGTGCTGCGCTTGAGTAGGCACTTAATTTCTGAGTGATTTTTTTGAAGTGGAAAGTTATGATGGCCACTGCTACTGTGACTCCCAGTGGGGGATGGATTTGCAGCTTTTTAAAGGCAACACTGAACTGTACGTGCACAAGTAATTAACTGACCAACACAATCAATAGAAATAAAACTTAAGAAAGATTTGATGTGCATGGGTGTTCCCACATCAGATCGTTTCCACATGTGTGTGTGTGTGTGTGTGTGTGTTTGTGGATGCATGAGTGTGTGGCCAGGATGTGTGTCTGTATGTGTGTATAACTGTGGACATGGTCATGCTCCCTACTGTTCGTTGCTGCTTTATGTGGGTACTTGGTGCATGGCTGGGTGACTTGGTGTGACCACTGACCTCCCTTATATGTGATGGCCCAGGGTGCCATCTTCGTCATAGGATGTCTTTCCCAGGTGCCACGTGGTTCTCAAGCGGATGAGGCGCTGGGCTCTGATCATCAGCTTGTACCGGTATGGCCGGCCTCCAGCGGGGTTAGCTGCTTGTTGCCTCTGCTTCTCTGGATTTCTTGTTCTTTGGGAAATTGCTTCTTCCTTCTGCTGAGGCGGGTACGGAGGTGTAATTGGGACATGAGTCCCCACACTGGAAAAACAAAATTGTAATATAAAAGTAGTTTACTGTGTATTTTACAGTTTTGTACTGTTCTTCTAGAATATCATTAAATTCACATAAATAAACTGTGTTTTTACATTTCAAATGTGAATTAACGTAAAATCACTGTAAATGTAATAAAACATAATTTTCTTGTTTTTTAAATGTATCTGTCTGTACATATGCATATTTAGATTGTTAAAATACATTCACAAATGCATCATAATTTCACAAATATTTGTCTGCTATTTGAAAGATTGAACTGTTAAATTGAAATGTAATGCTAAAATCATTCGTATAAACTTTTTTTTACATCAAATAATTATTATTATTGCTGTTATTTAGGGCGATCGTGGCTCAAGAGATGGCAGTTCGCAGTGTAATCAGAAGGTTGCCGGTTCGAGCCCCGGCTCGGACACTCTCGGTCATTGTGTCCTTGGGCAAGACACTTCACCTACTGGTGATGGCCAGAGGGGAATTATAAAGTGGAATTGTAAAGCGCTATATGAATGCAATCCATTATTATTTAAACCAACTGTTAACTGTATATTTCTGTACATTTAAGTATTTTTATTCGTATTGCCACATTCATTAACCTTGTTTATAGGTAATTTCATTGTTTAATCACGTTAATTTGTTCCTAATTTAATGTTTAAAAGCACTTGGAAAAGGCAGAATCCCATGTAAAATTAGGGCAACAAACTGTATTGTCATTACTGAAAATAACCGTATTTTCATGGGAAAGTTATTTTCTGTTATTTTATGGTATTATTTTGGCGCTTCAGCTGCTGGAATATTACTGGTTTTTTAGGATTTGTTTTTTTACGGCGCAGTCTTCAATACTCTTGGTGGGTTGCAGATGGCCTGAGTCACCTGGACCTTTTACTGTCTGCCTCTGGCTCCCGAGAGGGCGACATTACTTACTAGGCTTCTCAGTTGTTTAACATATTTTGCTCATTCAGAGGTAGCGAGTGAATCTTGGACTTTTTTCCTTTATTTTTATCTTTACTCCTATTTTTCCCACTTTTTTTTGCTCTCCTCACCTGTCAGTTCTGGCATTGTTACATAATACATACATTAATTTGAGTAACGAAAAAAAATACAAATAAATAAAATTAACAGAAATTGATTAGCAAGAAGAACCTACAGCGAGTTTACAGACTTCCTCTTGGCAAAGGAAGTATGTTTGGCACAGCAGAGAGCTCAGATCATGATTCTGCAAAAGCTGTGGAATAGGACCCAACAAAATAAAGCCACATATATAACATTTTGTGATGTCACTTATGTGAGCAACAAGCACACTAGACTCCTACTCTTTTTTGGTTCTCTTTCTTCCCTCAAATAGAGTCACCAATTTTCTAAGTATATGAGCACAATTTTCTACACCACAGCCATTTTCCTTCATAATTTATACCTGTCACTTTATTTAAAGCAAATAGCTAGTGCCAATTACATAACAACATGCTGCTAAAGTTTGTCAAAATTAGCCACCACTACTACCCAAACAAGTGCAGCATACAGTGAGGTGTTGTGTCATTTGACGCCTATAGTTCACAGCAGCACAATGCAAAGACAATAGCCCTGAGTGGACTGAATGAGAACTTTTCACTGTGTAGAAATGTAACTGTTCTTTTCTATGAAAGAATTATAGTGTTGAAATAATATAATTACAGCAATTTGCTGACTGGCATAAGGTGTTTCCTTCATGCTTCACCATCACTAGCTCATTTTACATCTGCATTGCAATCAGAGGACTAGTCTGCAGATTTCCATACTGATATACAGCAGCACCAGTAATAATATGACTCTGCAGAGTAGGGTCTGACTGATCATGTCTTAATTCCAATGCTCATTTTGTGAAAGTGTAATTCACACTGAAAGGATTATTTTGCATTCACCATTTGCACTGGTGTTTTTGTTTTACTTTGTCTTACAGTGGTGCAGATCTGCTTAGATGTCTTTGGTCAACAAGATCTACTGAGAGGACTTAACAAGGTTTCTTTAGCTGAACAATCACCTGCACCATTCTTTGCTTCTACATTACCAAGGGCCTCTCAACTGGTCCGATTTGGAGCTTTTGGCTGGCTGATGGTGTAATTATCTTCTTCCAGATCAGGTTGAAGCACCCATGTCTTCCACCACCAGAGCTATTCAACCCTTTGGTTGCCCATCTCACAGTCAGAAACACTATTTCAATCACTTTTGTATCCATGGCAATGCAGTTTTGTTGCAGTCTGTCTGGATCAAAGTTCAGAACAATTTGTAAGGATTGCCAAATTGGACATTTAGTCTCTTGTATCCACAACATGTTCTCTTGGAAATGTTAGAATGTAATTTGGATCCAGATATCCCCGTCGGATTTACAGCCTTAGCAGGTGTGTGCAGTCTCATTTCTCTCAAAACTATGAAGATTGGAATTCTAGACCCAAGAGATGAATGGGATTCATTTGATTTTCTCTGATAAGTTCTTCTGAGTCAAAGAGAAAAGATGGTAATATTGACCCAAGCTTTTAGCATACCGCCATCCTACCAGCTCAAAAGAACTTATGTATAACATGATCCTCTCAGATGGGGCCGCTTTGGACAAGCTCCTGTCAAGTCAAAGCTGCTCTGTGGGGCAGCAGGCTTGGAAGTATTTGGAAATACTTACTCTATACTTATTCCTAAACTCCTAACCCTGCCAATAAAATGCAATCTCACCTCACAATAGCAAAAAAACCCAAATGGAAACTATCATTTTGGTTGTCACCACCTTCACAGTTGCTTCTCTTGGCTGCGAGCAGTGTCCCTTCATGTCTACCTTGTGAGTGTGACCAACAGCGGCGGCAGTGGCTGGTGGACGAGGTCTGCCGCCACATGTGGAACATCACAGTCACCATACGGTAGTCAGCCGTGGAGCCGGAGAGTCGCTGTCTTCTGCTCCCACAGGAATCAAACCTGGAACGGAGAACTGGGATCTTACAGTGAGGGCCATGACTTCATGTTCATGCCCACCTCCCCCTCCTCCTCTGCATCATCATTCTGGTTCTCATTGACTGCGTGGTCTATGAGAACATTGCTCTTTCGAGCGCTCAAGCTTACGTGCGTGGAATAGTCCTTCTCTCCATTTGGATTACTTACATGCACCGTTAATACCTCAGGGATCGAATCTAATCCTGTTGCCATAAATAAATAAATTGCAGGTATAAGAGACTGCCAGCTGTGACCTTCTGTAACTGAGCAGGAAGTCAGTACAGAGGAAGCACATGATGATCCCCAAAGCAACGAGTATGTGCCTGCCCAAATGTTTTGCAGAAACTGAAGCTCTTTGATTTTTTTTCCTAATATAGCAAGCACTACAACTTCATTGCAAGAGAAAGATGATTAAAAGCAGCATCATCTCTTTCTTCCATATCCCCTCTCTCTTGCTTCTCTCATTTCCCCTCTCCTTCCACAGAACAGGTAGCACAGCAAGGCGTTCCAGGCGTCATGGTCCTATTGATGGCATTAGTCGCATTAGTCACCTGAAAACAAACTGCAACTAATCTGGGACTGTTTACCAGTAAATGTCATCGCAGCAGAAATTGTTGGTGTGTGTCACAGGCCTCCACCCCTCTCTCCCTCTCCTGCTTGCTCTAGTTCCACTCATTTGGCTAATTTTACTGAAGCACAGCACCTCGGGAATTATTAATGACCTAAACAAATAATCAGCGAGGCGACTGAAATGGCGTCTCATTTCCTCGCCAACACCCTAACTCCAACTCTGTACCCCATCTAAAAAAAGCAAGGTGAGGAATATGTAAATGGCAATTAATTGGGGAGGCCAATCCCTCCTCCTTTTTTTTTCTTTATATTTTGAGTGAAAACACAGACTGAGTCTCGAGGCTAGCAAAGGTTGAGCGTCTCCCAGGCATCGCGCCAGATCCCCCAACACTGACTGACTAAACGATGTCGTCGTCAGCCAGAGAATAATTTCACCTCATTACACCGCAGGCGAGGCAGGTAGACACAGGAATTCTTTCCAGCATGCAACTTAGGAAAATAAAACAGAGAAAAATAACAATGTGTGACAGTCGGTCTTTCTGGAATTCCTTAGTCTGACGTCTGGTTCGGCAAAGTCCGAAAACTGCTTCACCCAAACAGCTTCCACCTGCTTGTTGCAAGATAATTCAAGAATATGATACACCTCAGCATAAAACCAGTGCGGCACATAATAACGCACATTCACCTTCACTTCGTCTGTGCTCCGCCATATTTTACCTTTCTTATTTACCTTCCCTGGCTCTCTCCCCAAAGATTTATAATGTGGCAGGTATAGTTTAGTATGTGAGCAGTGAGCCGTGCAAACCACGTCATGACAACTCACGCACTTCCACACGGGCTCAAGCAGCTCGCTCTGACACACACACATTGTTTCCAACCAATCAGAATGCAAAGGGGCCGGGGTGCCAAGGTGGCTCCCCGTGTAATGTAGAGGCCTAAACTGTGTGTGTGTGTGTGTGTTTGTGTTGGTGCCTTATGTTTGCCATGTGTGTTTCTGCGTCTGTACAGACTCGCCCGGCTTAGTAAAATGAGGGTGACATCGAATTTGCCAGTGGACTGTGTCTTCTCTGCAGCTGCACATTAGTGGGAAAAATTACAAGTTGTAAACTAATTTCCTGTCACTATTAAAACGAATCATTAAAAAAAAAAACTCAATATCACTCAAAGTTTATATAGTTGTATAGAAAAGTCTTAAAAGACTTACAAATTATTTTAGACTGAAATAATAGAACCACATCATTTGTAGGTAACCAGGTATCTTTAATCTTTATATCTATCTAGATAGATAGATAGATAGATAGATAGATAGATAGATAGATAGATAGATAGATAGATAGATAGATAGATAGGCTTAACATTATGACCATCTGACTAACATTGGTTGATGGACCAGACTGGGAAGGGTCATGGGATTTTTCCCAATCCTAACCCAATACTAAGCCTACATTGGGGGGGGGGGCATTAAGGTTAGAAAACAAGGTCTATCACATCAGACCACCTTCTTCCATCATTATCATTTCAATCTCAAATTATTTTGAGTCTTCTACGGCCTAAAGGCAAACCTAAGACATGACAACTGCAAAGTGATAAGGTGATGGCTTGTCATTTGGACTGTTTGGACATGAACACTTTAGAAGGAGGCACAAAACTTTACAACATGCTGCATGGTAACAAATTTTTGTGAATATATCAGTTTTAAATCTTTGTTAAATTTCTCTAAATCTTAAATATTTACATACATAGTATGTTCTTGTCCTGGAAATTAGGCTGAGACGTAGAGGAGAACGAGCCTTTTCAGTTATGGCTCCCAAACTTTGGAATACACTGCCTTTAAATATTAGACAGGCATCTTCAATTCCTGTTTTTAAGTCGCTTTTGAAAATGCAACTTTTTTCAATAGCATTTAGACTGGTGTGAGTTGATATGTTTATCTGTGTATTATTATGTGTTTATGTGAGTGTCAGTGGTTTTACCTTGTGTTTTAGTCCAAAGTGTACAGCACTTTGGGCAAACTTTCTGTTAAATGTGCTATATAAATAAATTGGATTTGGATTTCGATACATACATCCTTGACAGTACACAATAGCTTCTTTTGAAATTTATTTTCATGACTTTTTTTATGGCTACCAAAAAACTGAACATGTGGCCCCGGGTTGCTAGTTTAGCTTTAGCGCCACTCGTTGATAATGAAGAGGAATATTGTTTTTAAAAAACTTGTCAGAATTGTCTGGCATATATTTTCAGTATCTGGGAGGCTCTGCAAAAAGATTTAGCTAGAGAACAATGAGCTTTTATCCCGATTCTGATGGAATTTAAACATTAATTCATCATCACCTTGATATAGTGTCCTGATTTGCTTTGTTCACCATGTTGACTGGTTTTCAGTTAAAGCTGGAAAAAGGTATCCGCCACACTTACATTCAAACCTGTTTCTACGATTTCCATCAAGGCTTTAATCTACTCTAAAAGTTACTTTAATTCTTAGGCAGGAATCTAAAACCTTCGAACGACCTTCAAACGTCAACTGAATCTTGTAAATCATAATCCGAGCTTATCTCGACAAGAAAAACTGCAGCAGGTACTCAAGTGGCGACTGCTTTAAATGAATCCGTTAAACCTATGCTGATAGCGTGATGTCATCTACATGCAACACTCCAATCAGTGTGGCTTTGAGTAGTTGCAGCTAAATCTAGAACTTAGCTGGAAGAGAGCTGCAAAACCTTTATAGATAAAACAACTGTAACATTTATATGGAATCATTATACTACATAAAAATGACAAAGTCCCCTGTTATATTATATATTCTTTATTTTTCCATCATTTCACACCCACATACATAACTCCCATAAAATCCCAGTGTGCTCTCTGAAATAAAATCAATAGATGTCTGGATTGATAAATGACATAATTGAATTTATAAATTTGATCAGGCACAGTAATGCAATAGTAGCTTTTCCTCATAGCATGTTGAAATCTAATCGTGTTTCATGCTCTTGTTTCTTCTCCCATTTCATCTGTGTTTGGGTTTTCAACCTCCGAGCCCTCCGCTGAACCCGACAAAAAATGGAGAGTGGTTTCTTGCTTAAAGAAACTCGACCCGGTCCAGTAGTGGTGTCTAACATGCACATATATTCAATTTAGTAAGCGAGGCCTTTCTCTTAGATTTGACAGGGCTTGTAATAGTCTGATTAAAAGTGATTAATTGCTGATTTCTGGACAAAACGCATACAGTTAATATGAATCACCCACAGGTTGACATGTTTGGTGCGACGGCCGCGGTCATGCTGGGGTAGGCGATAAATATGCGTCTCAGTCAGTGAAGCAGGCAGTCTGAGGATCAAGCTGTGCCCCAGCAGACTTATGTTCTGCAGGGTGTGTGTTACATAGACCCCTTGGTGTCTGTATAGGGTACTGACCCATTACTTGGACCCCTTTTCGGCTGCTTGGATGCCATGGTTGACATTAACACACTCCCTTCCACTCACTAGCACATGTATGTGTTTTCCCTAACTCACATAGATCAACATGTTAAACTTTAAGGTTAATTTTAGATGTAAAGAAATATTAGCATGGATTTTATTTGGTAGGCTGTTGATTGGGAGCACCACCTCTCTGCCAGTCGAACACATAAGGTTTCCTCCACTTGGTCTCCGGAATATATGTTTGTTCATCATAAAGATTGATTTAGACATTTTGGGAGATGTGGCATTGCTATATGAAAACAAATAGAAAGGTTCTAAATCTATAAGAATGACGTCTTTGAAAACAGTAGATTTATCATCAGAATGGCCAGAATCATCTCTCAGATCCTGTGTCAGGTCTTAGCTGCATTTTCGTTCCTTATTCCTTAAGGACATGATTTTAATATACAGTTCATCTATTTTTCATCTCTTTGTTTTCCACCTTACCAATTTTCTTATATTTTCTAAGAAGACACTGAACACTGCACTGAGGCATACCAATCCCCTGGTTGGGGCAAAGCACCATTTTATGCCTGTCAAACTGGCATATTTCATAGATTCAGCTAAAGCAACAAACTGTCTAAAGGTACAGTTTAAAATTGTTTCTTTTCCAAGATG
Organism: Rhamphochromis longiceps; assembly: GCF_057381845.1. Taxonomy (NCBI): domain Eukaryota; kingdom Metazoa; phylum Chordata; class Actinopteri; order Cichliformes; family Cichlidae; genus Rhamphochromis; species Rhamphochromis longiceps. The sequence goes on along the minus strand of NC_140564.1, from coordinate 10,809,889 downwards.
CCTGTTATGTTTAGACACAACATGGGTTCATCGTTTAAGTTGGATACTTTTTTTTAGTTTTTGAATGATTCATAAGACAGTGTTAAGTGGCTTAACAGCAACAACAAAAAAGCATTCATCCGACTGGGTTGAAAAGCAGCTGATGTCAAACAACAAAATCTTTGAAAGACCTTCAGAGAACAACAACTACATCAACCTAGCTACAGTAAAAAGCAGCCTCACAACAGATCAGAGAGTTCTTGTCTGGTGTGTGGTCTTTGGCTGTATCTAAGTCGTTTTGGCCCTCTGGAAAAAAAAAAAATGTTGCCAACCCCTTATGTAGAGTCTGAAGCCTCAGCTTTTGGCTCATTGGGGCAACATGTACATAAACTTATCTCATCGTTTGAAACATTTGTAATATCAGCATCCACACATTAACACTATACATCTGACAGAAAATTAATAAAAGTATATCTTCCCTCTGCTGTACCACATGGTAGGGCAGTTGTTTTAGATTTTACACAGCATTGTCATACTGCCCGGTCCTTCAGGAGCATTACAAACTGGAGGTAATTTTTGAGTAATGTTCTCTGACAGTATGACTAATGCTGTTTGACGACCTGGGTCCAGGTTGGGGAAGAAATTCATTCATCATCTTTTCTTTCTTCCAAAGTTACAGTAGGAATGTTTGTGATATGTATTTCCAGTCAACCACGTAGACCCTTTCAACAGCTTTTCATATTATTAAGAGAAGGCAAGCACATGTGTTAATCAATTTAATGATGCACAAATGATGTTCTATTTATATATACCAGTCAGCCATGACTAGTTGACATAAATGGAATTCAGCCATCATTAATTTAATTATTTAGATTTCACTTTTTCTACAGTGACATGACAAATGTCTCAGTGAAAAGGGCCTATCTGACATGCCGATCTATCACTGACGTATTGTTAAAAATTGGCAGAATATATTGGAAAGCTGCACACAATCCTTAGACATCTATCTTACCTTTTGGATTTCTTTTGTAAGCAAGTCTTTTTTCAAATCATTACTATGTATGGTCTTATATTACACAACCTTTTGTGACCCAATAAAAATGCTAATGCACAATTTCCAGCAGCACCATTTGGGACTGAAGCTAATCTTAAATGCCAGAACCTGCATTTCTTCTAGTAGCCAGTTGAAGCTTGTTCCAGAAGCAAGCCAATCTCCATAGCCTCCCATGTTATCATCTTTTACTTTACAGCATTAGAAAGCAAGTTTACAACATAAAGAGCCGTTTGTCCTCTATGTGTAGTTACTGTCTTAAAAATGCCTCTAAAGAGACTCTAATCATGAAATTACTAAATTTAGCTGTGAAAATAACTTGTTTACAACTCGTGACCATTTATGATTTTGGGTTCTACGGGTACAAAGGGGAATTTTATTAATAACTCATTCATTTGAATAAACTTAAGAATTAAAATGAGCACATTAGTACTAGGCTGGCAGTTGTGAGGCTGCTGTAGCCTATAGCTGTGTGGTAAGCTTCCCCTCTGCTGGCTTTTTTTTTTCTCACTGATCTGTATCTATTGTCCATGTTTGTGGTGCTGATGCCTTTTGGAGAATTTGCAGTTAAATTATCCAAATATATTCTGGGTGGTACAGCCAGTGTTTGTAAATGACAAGTTCCTATGTTTTTGCTTTCCCTCTGGACAGTTTATGGATGCAACTTGCTAACTAGGTTGTGTTAGCTGCTAATATAGCCCTCTGCCCTCTGATCAAAAAAATGGTCATTTCTGACTCCAACAACATAGTGTTCATCAAAAAGTTCACAGCATGGCTTCAAGGTAAATCAGCAGGTAACGTTACAGTAAAGTGAGGCCATATAACTTAGAATATCTCAGCATTACATTGCCATGTGTATAATTTGTAAGTTATTATAAATGTATACGTAGAAACTTTATTTATAAACAAACCTGAACATATGCTTTATAATACATGTTTAAGAAAAAGAGTGGTGATTGAGAAGGGCGGGAGAAAATAACAGAGAAGCAGAACATAAGAGATGGGTGTTGTCGGAAAGAAGCGTGGCCTCAGCAGTCCAGTGGAAGATTTCAATTAGTCATGGAAACAGGAGTGGCCCACCCTGCTGCATAGTGACAGACCTCACTTGTCCTCCTGACATACATTCCCAATCCTTTCAGCACTACAACTACTTTTTACATCCGTCTGTCTACCCTTCAATTTATCTTAGTCAAATCTTATCTCTGCGCTTTTATTGTCACTTTACTTTAATGGTCTTTCCGTCTTATGCTTTCTCTTCATCGGCGTTCACCCTCTTTCTTATTCCTCTCTCTCTCCTAACATTTTCTCTCAGTGACAGCTGAGCTTTGACAGCTTTTTACATTTCATTTTCCTCCGCTACGGTGAGAGAACAGCCGGGCATTGGGGGCCTTGTTCAAATAAACAGGAGGCCATGTGGTTCGCCGAGGGTGGCGACACGCCATAACAAACCACCGGCTCCTGGCCGTCGCATGCATAGACGCATTGCACAGGGGCCCCACTACGGCGGGCGGGGGCCAAACGGGACCTGACGTTCTGTTGTTTCCATGACAACCAGACGGCAACATTAGGCGTGTTGAGGTGCTGAGTGACGGCAGATGGGAACTGATGTGCTGAACCACCTGCTCGGACGGTTTGACGTGTACAAGATGGAATCACAACAGTAAAAGCTGGACGGGGGGAGGTGCACTTTCTATTTTGGTCTGAAACACAACATGGAGGGCAAACACTGAACGAAATAAGGAACAAAATAATAAAATTTAGGAAACAGTGTTATGATAGGCTGCCAGGAGAGGTGTGTGCGGTAATGGTATGAGTCAGGATGTGTTAAGGTTGAGTCAACTCAAATATGCTAGCTGAATCAGGGGTTTCACCCTTACATGTTCAGAAGTAGTTAATAAGAAACAGCATACAGAGATTTAGGGTCCCCTGATTTGTGATTAACAGTATTGTCTGTTTTAGATGGTCCAAACTTGAGGAAGTCTAAAACTGTTGAATAAACATAACACACGGGAGATTTCCTTAAGTTAATGTAGGATATAGATGTTTTTAGTAGAATGCCATTCAGACTATTCTTAATCACCTTTGTTCAAACATCTAGACTACAACCTCAACTTTTCTTGTTGTGTAGAGCTGGAGTCAGGTAGAAATAAAGAGTAGGACCATGGAAAACCAGTTAATGTAGTGATTTTGTCATTTGGGCTAACTATTGGAAAATTAGGTTAGGGTATTTTTTGTGGTTGTCTTTTCGTAAATGGAGTCTACAACAGGATACAGTCTGCCTCAGACATGCTGGAAAGACTACCTGACTACTGGAAGCCCACTTACTTGAACAACAGTCCAATGCGTTATCGCTTAGACTTAGTAGCTGGCAAGTTAACACTGGACATTTGTTCCCTCATATGGATGTCTGTTGGTAAGTCCTTGAAAAGCATCGGGTCTCTGGTTAATGGCCTCTGTGGGCCAAATTCTCAATGCATTGAGAATTTGTTATTGTCAGACAATAGCTAGCCTCTTTTGCTCTCTGCAGAGAGTTTTTCCTGCATGCAGCCAATGCTTGTTGAAATGTGAGTGGTCATTAACACTTGGAACACAAGCTATAAACAAAAACCACAGAGCTTTATATCAAAAATCTTTCCTATGTCTATAGATTCTACATATTCACATCCTGGACCTGCTTAAAGATTTCAACCCTATCTAACTGCTGACACTTTGCATCTCATTTATTTACTCGTCAAGCTAAAACAAAGTAAAATGATTTTTAGATTCCCTTGGATTTCATCCAGCTAATTGCTAAGCTCACCATATCTTTTCACTGTGATTATAGAATGCCACAAATAGTTATTGTACAATTATCTTGAGTTTTCCATCACCATGAATAATCTAAGCTACAGGCTGAGCAGTGGCCTGAAAAGAAACAAGAAAATGAAATTGATGGCCATAGAAGGGTTTAAATTTTATATGACAGCTACAAAAGCCATGACTCTGAAAGCAAGAAAGGGAAAGGCTGGAGGTAGGGGGTGAAATGTAGCAAGATTTCTAAACAGTCCAAACAGTTTATGCCATGCACTGAGATAACATCATCCTGCCACAAATAAAAAACACATTAGCAGTTAGTTTCCAAGAACCTCCCTCAAAACTGCTCCCAGCTTGCACTTAGCATAGACTTTCCAAGTGAGTGGCCAGATCGGTTCAAAGATTACCCAAATGACCGTAGCCTTTCTCTCCCTTTCTTCGACCACCTCTGCCCCCATCGAGCGTTAATCCACTTCTGGACCGCACTGACTGAACGGCATCTAATGACCTCCCACAAGATATTTTTCCTTTTCTTTCTTTAATTTTTCTCGATCATCCATCTCAATTCAAATGACCAGAGAGTTTGTTTTGCTCAGTTACAAAAGTTATTCCTGGTCATTTTCCGTCAATAGCTTACGCCTAACTTTCTTAAATGTATCATATGTGTCTTATATTTTACAAATGACATGCTTACCTAGAGCATAATACAAAGGCGGGGATATTTTTTCTTCAGCAAGCATAGTAAATACAACACGTCTCTAATAGATACACTAATAAACCTCAGAACAATTTTTAAATATTTAAGCTGTATCAAAGTTTTAAGGTGATCTGCATTATAGCCCAGTTGGGACAAGAATTACCAGTCTATCAGGTCAGTCAGAGATGTAGAAGCTAGATTATAGACATTTCTAAACTGATTATTCAAATTAAATTAAACAGTCACCAGAGACCACAAACCTCAGAGCTTTGAAATGGAACGAGCTGTACTTTTTTCTTCGTCAATGAAGAATTCATATTTATTTACATATTTACCTTGGCTGGAACTTTTGGAGATTCCTGCATAATTTAATGAACTTTTTCTTAACCAACCAATGCTGGGATAAATATTCACAGAGGTAAACACATTTTCTGTGGAAAGTGATTAGTATAACCTCAGTGCACTGCTGCGGCTTTACTTGGAAAACTGACAACCTTTTGCTGCATCAGCAGTTGAAAAATCATAGCTTTGCAGCTGGAACATTTCAATGTAGGCTTTTCAAGCTTTTAATTAGTGAAATGATAGTATAATGCATTTTGAAGTTGGGTTTGGAAGGTAATGTTTTTTCCCTCCTAAATCAGGAATTAAAAAAAGAAGAAGAAAAAACTACAAACACTTTTGCTAAATAGTCTACAGTTTATCCATGAATGATTGGGTGATTTTAGATCAAATTAAAATAGTCTGACTAAGTAGTGGCTAACTCACTGCGACAAAGGCTCTCGGAAAGTTTTTCCTTGTCATTTTTACATGTTGTTTCTCTGTGCTCTTCATTTCTCATATTTTTCATCGCACCAACAACCCTAGTCCTGTTAGAGGTTTCTTTCTGTTTAAAATGAGTTTTCCCTTCCCACCACTGCCAAATAGTTGCTTATATTCTGATCCTGGGAGTTCCCTCTTCAATGATCTAGGTTTTTTACTTCCATAATAAAGTTCCTTAAAGCAAGTAAATAAATAAAACTGTGAAATAAAACTGAACTGAATAAGAAATTTGCAATTTTTGTAGATTTAGGATAGTTAATCACAAACATTTAACTGTAAACCGAGAGGAGAAATGACTGACTTGAATCATGTGACTGCGAGTCGTCACAGATCTAGTCCGTGTCTTTGAAGTAACAAGATCATGTGTTCATTACAAACAGTTGTGCAGCAGTCTCCAACCATTGATTGTCTTAGAGTGACTGTAGCATTATTAGCTTTGCGACAGAACAACAGTTTGCTTCTTAAAACTACATCATATTAACCTTACTTTACCAAGGCAGTAGTACCAGCATCTTGTGTGCCCCGCTGTGTGGACGGTGTTATGTTATAGAGTTTAGCATTGGCTGTGTCTAAAAATAAGAATGTAGCTTTCTTGTCTTAAGAGAAACTAATGTGTTAGCAACTTGACCTGATAATAAACCACAAGAGGTAGCATCATAGTGGATAGTTCCGTCTTTTGACATAAATTCATGACTTCATACTTATATATTAGTTTTGTCTTAAACTGAAAATCAAAAACTGAAAAAAAAATATGACAAAAAACCCACGTTAGTTTAATTAGTTAGCTAAATTGAGAAACCATCAACAATGGCTTGCAAAAATGAACAGCCTGTTTTTACATTTGTGTAAATGCGTTTGTAAGCCCAGAATTGTTCTCTATTAAATTTAGTAAATCTACCTGTAACATCATGGGGGAACAGATGAAACCTCTAAACTTTGGCCTGTTAGCGTGTGAGCTTAGCAAACAGCTATCAAAAGTGTAACATTTAATTTTCCTAATGAAATAAATTAAGTGTTTTGGTCTGCTTAAATCAAACTATCTTTTATCATGTCTGTGTTAATGTTTCCCAGTCACAAGTCAGCGAGTAATCTCCAGCCCTTGACCTTTCCTGCAAAGGTTAGCATGTAGGTCTTCTTCTACAGCTTTTGTTTCAGCGTATTTAACCATTTAGCTCAAACAATCAGCAAGAGATTTAACTGTATATGCATTTTTTTTTAGTAATTCCCACCATTACATTGCTTCGACACCACTGATTGCACCCCAAGGCCCTGGGAACATTGGCAGTGTTGTATGGCAAGAGAGACTCCAAGTCTGATAGATTAACATTAATATGGACTGAGGGAGAAGGTCGGCCATTTCCCCCCTTCACGGCTGTCGGGGGAAAACGCAATGGGCCATTGACTGCAGGGCCACACACGGATGAACGATTGCACCCGCTCACATAGACACGGGAAAAAAGGCAGACCCGGAGATATACGGACGCGTGTGGAGACACGAAGTAGAGTGCAGGGCGGAGATATAAGGGTGAGCGCACGTGCATAAAAAAGACAAATATGGAGACACAGACATAAACGCACGCTACCATATACAAAATGTGGGGCTCCACACGAGATGGTGTTATATACATGTACTTACACTGGTAAACTGTGCTGTGCTGACAGCCTATTAAAAACCGAGTGAATTTATAACTCCCAATTTGGTGATTAAGGATTGAGAATTTGCTTGCTCTTAGCTTTAGGTTCTTGTCACACAGGGCCTGTTTTCTGTCTATAAATCTAACGGCCAGGAGTTTTCTTCTCACCCCCCACCCCTTTTTATGGAGGTGATTTGACAGCCAATATAGGATTAAGACCGTTTCATGTACATTCCTCGCTACCACTGGCCACATATGTAAATTCTGTGTCTCCCAGTCACCAGCAGTATATTTCTATTTGTTTTAGGTTCTCTTTTGAAATATCCATCAGACCTGCTGTCCTCAAATGTAAAGGCAGCAGAATTAGTCATCGAATGGAGTGGCGCACACATCTAGGTTTGTCTAAATAAAGTCGGTAACTGCTGACAAATATAAAATTTTAAACTGTTTCCATGATGAACTGCATGAACTTGGATGATTGACGTAGACAGCAAGGATGCGATGCTTTAATCATGTATTTGACATAAAGTCATTTTTCACAGGTCCGGGGATATATAGGTTCTGTCCAGGACTCACTGTTCTGTTCTGGATGTTGAAAATTACTATTTTGAGTCTTAAATCTTGGTACCTGATTTAAAGTGGGTTTCAACAGTACAGTTAAAAAAAAACATCTTGCACTTCTGTTTACTGCATTATAAACTTAAAGTTTGCTCAAAAAGACCAAAGCAAAGAAAATTGATATACAAAAACCACAATACTATTCTTTTAAAAGTAAAAAGTAACCAGAGAGTAAGCTACCTTTAAAACATTTTGATTTGAAAAACAAAACAAAACCAGAAAAAAGACCGCTGATATTGGAGTATTTAATATCCTTGACATAATTGTGAATATAATCATTTATTATTTAAGTGGAAGAGTAAATGTCTAGAATCTCACTGTTTAGAGTAAATTTGTTTAGGTGTTTAGTAATAAAGTTAAAAAATGTGACCAGTTTATTTGGTTCTCCAAGAAAACCAAAAACAGATTCAGAAACACTGAACATGTATTGTATTTATGTATTTATAACCTGTTACTGTACTGTGCATAACAAATACTGTAAATATACAGTTCATGCTTTTAAAAGTGCAAATAAAGTCATCAGCATTGATGAAAAACACCTGAGTCATGCACTCAAAGAGAACAGGTTGTCATCTCTCGACTAGAAGACGTACATCTCTCAATTACAGAAGCTCACCAGTAGCCAATAAGTCGACCTGTGGTTTAAATAAGATGCTGGACACGGTTCAGGAAAAAGTCAGTGAGTGCACACCTGCAGATGGGAGAACGCCATGTTTGCACAAACCTGTGGTTCTCTGATATATTTTGAATATAGATACGGTGATGTGGGATAATTACATCTGACACTTAGATCTTCATATTCACTTTTATTTAGGTTTGGGGATCATATCTTACATATTACTGCATAGTCACCGATCACATTCTTGGGTTCTAACTGTCGATTAACGAGCTGCTTTGTTGACATATGTCTGTGATATTTTTGTATAATTTTATATCTCTGCATCTGAAAGGGAAAACGTTATATATAAAATATTGTACATTTTAATGCCACATCTTTATTTAACAGTTATACTTACTGGGTGCATTGCAGATTTGACAAACAAAATCAGATTATAATACAAGATGAATTGTTACAGTTAAAATTCAATAGTACTGAAAAAAAAAACATCTAAATTAGACACATTCTAGTTTAGGCACAAGCATTCTCCACTGCAACCACTGAACATCCAAGGTATGGACATTGAGGCTGTGGACAGCTACAGGTACCTTGGTGTTCATCTGAACAATAGACTGGACTGGACTCATAACTCAGACGCCCTCTACAGGAAAGGGCAGAGCAGGCTGTACCTGCTGCGGAGACTCAGGTCGTTTGGAGTGGAGGGCCCACTCCTGAAGACCTTCTATGACTCTGTTGTGGCTTCTGCTATCTTTTATGGTGTGGTCTGCTGGGGCGGCAGCATCTCTGCTGGGGACAGGAAGAGACTGAACAGGGTGATCCGAAGGGCCAGCTCTGTTCTAGGATGCCCTCTGGACCCAGTGGAGGTGGTGAGTGACAGGAGAACGGCGGCTAAGCTGTCATCCCTGATGGACAACATCTCCCACCCCATGCAGCAGACTGTGACAGCACTGAGCAGCTCCTTCAGTGGGAGACTGCGGCACCCACGGTGTGGGACGGAGAGATTTCGCAGGTCTTTCCTCCCCACTGCTGTCAGACTCCATAATAAAGACTTTAACTGATCAAGCACACACATCCATACATATGCAATAATACTAAGTGCAATAATCCTTTCTGTCATCGTTGTATTTTTACTCAGTTGTATATAGTATTTGTATTTGTATTCTATTTTTATCTTATTATATATTTATTTTATTTTATTCTACTGTATATAGTATTTTATTTTATTCTATTCTGTACAGTTGTGTACTGTATTTATTCTTATTGTATTCTAATTTTTGCCTCATAACTTTTGCACTGTCCACTTCCTGCTGTGACAAAACAAATTTCCCAAGTGTGGGACTAATAAAGGTTATCTTATCTTATCTTATCTTATCTTATCTTAAATGCTGAAGGTTTAAATACCTCTTTTGATATAACGTATAAATTTTTACATTTCTTGTTGTTTATTAATATTTTGTCATGAACTTTTCTATATGAAGGATATCTGAAAATGTTCCCCATGCTTGTGTGTCAGTATTGTAAACCTAAACCAAACCTTTCTGTCTGCACACACAGCTGTAAAAAAACTGACTAATTATATCATTTTTAATCAAATGTAAAAAAAAAAAGAAGAAGAAAAAAGTCAAGAGAGCTGGCTTTCTTCCCCTTCTGTGTTGTCCTTTGTATTTGTGGTTTGCATGAAATTAAACTGTACCACTGTTTTTTATTTCCATGGCGACTGCTTGCTCCTTATCTGCCACTCAAACTCGCACTGGAAAGTCAACACGCTGCTCATTCGCCTGTGTTTAGCTTTCCAGTCGCCCCTCACTTCAAGAGCAGGAGCAATAAATACATGGCCATATAAAATGTATAACTTTAGAATAATGTAAATAGGTACAGCAATAGTGAATGCTGCGTTACATTCACATCCGTGCCTGTGTTTATCTGGACTTTTGCTTTCCTGTGTGGTTTTTGTCATGTGAGGTTTAGGTGGGCTAAACATGTCACACTGTGCTGTGTGGCTAAAATAAGAAACTGGGGGTAGGGAAGGAGTTTTGGGTAGACTGTAAATTTTATTTTATTGATTTTTTTTTGTAAAAATACAAATATTTTCATTATAAACATTATTAATCTAATGGAAATGAATGAATAAAGATAGTCCAGCTCTACTGTAAGTCTTACATTATTAGGACCGCAACATGGAAAGGTTGATCATTTAATCACCAGTATGCTCAGCACTGGCCTCATTTGTAACTTTGTTCTCTGTGTTGTCCCTGCTGTTCTGGTCCCAACATCTACTAGCAAAAATGCTGCTGACTGACCTCTTTGGTGCCCATTGTGCAGCCGTTTGTAGGTGAGTGCTGAGAGGGACTGAAAGCAAAGATAGACGGAAATCTTCAGGAGCGTAAACACTGTTAGCGTTCCTAACGGCGTTACTTTTTTCAGTAATGAGTAATCTTAACTAATTACTATTTCTATCGTTACAACGCCGTTACCGTTACTAACAAGAAAATGCAGTGCGGTCACATTACTATTTTTCAACAAACAGACGGTTGAAGCTGTGTTTAGCTTTCTGCATCTTATATCAGTTGCACAGAAGTAGCTGTAAGTAATTTGGGCACTACAGCTTTAAGCAGCTGCGCGCTCCCGCGGACGGAAATCACTTTCTTGCAGATGATCACTTTTTGGCACAACACCTGTAGCTAGGGGGCAAAACAATCGCATGAGTGCTGCTGTTTGACTGAGGAAGAATATAGTAAGCGTGGTAAGCCAATCACATGACCACTTTAAGATGACAAAGCAACAAAGTGATACCAGTTTTTAAATTGTGTTGATAGGCCACGTAAAACCAGAGTCATGATAAACAATATATACAACCAAGAACTCTCTGCGTATGACCAAAAAAAACAAAAAAAACCAGCCCTTTCGTGTTCGTGGAAAAATGCATCATGCCAACCAATCAAAAAGTGATATGGCAACATGACATTTGGTTGTTTAGAAAGAGGGGGAAGTTTTAGGAGTGATGGTGAAAGAAAAACAGCAGAAAAAGAGAGAGAGTGAGTTTTGAGATGTGAAAGATTTGTGACGTTTAGCGTGTTTGCAGTGTGTAGTTAATGTGTTGTCTTGTGTAGTTAGTGTGTAGTGTTGTGGATAGTTTTGTGTTGTGTGTCAGAACAATGAGGCGACTGCTGTCTCCGGGTAGAAACAGGAGTGATACACCTGCTGCTGTCAGACCTGCAGGTATCAGGCTGTGATGTTCTCCTTTATAGTGGACAGAAATTATTTTTTTGGAGTGGCACAAATAATTTGTGTGGCATCTTATTGAATGCAGAACAGCTGATTGCTCGTTAAATAGTTTGAAATGGTTATAAATAAAAGGGGTAAAAGATAAATGGCTGCAAATAACTTTGTTGTTTGCAAAACCTGCGCGTATGATTTTAAAATTGACAATTTATATTTGCATTTAAAGTTATGAAATATGATTCAATAAACATGTTTGTGGTTGTTACAGTAAAAAATTATAACTTTTTCTACTCTGATTTTATGTTTTTTGTCTGATTTTAGATAAATTGTGTTAATACAGTATGTCAAAATGAAAACATAACTGTAAATTCAGACACGTGAGGTTGTGCTGAAAAGAATGATACCAAACAAGGCAAATAAATAGTTTTTAAAGGTGAAATGTAGAGAGAAAATCAAAAGTAGTTAAAAACGGCCAATTATACCCTGCACCCCAGAGGGTTAGACTTTTTTAAAGAAATTAATTACTTTTAGAATCTTGTAACTCAGTTACTAACTCAGTTACTTTTTCAAAGTAACTTGCCCAACACTGCTGATCAGCATCTTATCAGTTATCTTTATCCTCATGGTCTTCAGTAGCTAATCTTATTCCTGTAGCTGAGCATATCATAGTTCATACACTGTGCTATCCTCAGTAAGTGATCAAAAACTTACAAAGAAATTAATAGTCTCTAATTTTTTGTCATTTCATTTTAATGAACAGAGACAGAATATAAAGCCAAAAAAAACAACATAAAAGGAAAGTGCGTTTCGATTACAGTAAATTTGTCACTAAATCTGTCACACAGTTATCCCACGACTAGCATGCTTGCTAACAGCTCGCCTACATTGTACTTGTGAGAAACGTTAAATATTATTTCTGCCACTGGATGATGAAATATTAAGGTGATGATTAAGTGCAGAATGACTTCCTGACGAACGTTAATTTAATTCTTTGAAATTCTGATGGTGCTGATGTTAGGTGTTAGCAATAATGACAGAAGCTTTTAACAGCATGCTGCAAACGGGGGATAAAGAGTTCCTTATTTTCAGATAGAAACTGTGAGCATTTGGTTTGTGACAAACACAAACATGAAAGATATAAGCGAAGTAATAAGTCTACGCTTTGCATGTCTGCTCTGAGTGATCTGAGTTAGCCAGCTTTCATTGCAGGATATTAAAAGTGCCAGTAGGACGCAGGTTCAGGTTTCATGTCTGCGTGCGCTGAGTCCTGTTTGTGTATTTTGGATAAGCCCTGCACTCCCCTAGAAAGAGGAATGAAAATCAACAAAACAAATGAGGAAAGGCCTAAGGGCTCTTATTGATTGGAATTAATTGGTAATTGCGTCACAGGCAGAATAAGCAAACAGGTTAGTAAAGACTTTATTATATCATTTTGCTTTCTATTTTTTTCTTTTGAATTAAGGTGTGCATAGTATATGTGCCTTTTGGATGTGTATTCTGTCAAATAAGACTGAAATTCCTTTTTGTCTCTCTGATATTTTCCCTTTACTTGAAGCTGACTGTTTCTTGCCCATTTACAGTTCCTTGTCTTGCCAAAGGTCTCTTAAATGTCCATCTTTCTTTTTCTTTTTTTTTTGTCAGTGATATATGAATTAATGCCGCTTACACAGTCCCATTTTCTCTTTCTCCACCACCACATTAACAAATTTATAGTCCTGGCTCAAAGATACATGTGCTTTTTTTGGTTCCGTTCCCATCTAAGTCTTGCTTATTTAAAAGCCACACAGGCTCATACATTACCTGTGGAGTTTGGGTCTTAGCATTATGTCACCGTGGGTTCGGGGTTCTGCTTTTGCACTTAAAAGCCCCCTGATGACAGACAAAGGCATAATCAAACAAATTCACAGGAAAACATACCTATAGTGGCTCGCGCTGTGCACTTATTGCACAGTGCAAACATACCCACACGTTAGAGAGAAAAATGGGTTGAAGCTCACAGAGTAAAGCCACATCAGGCAATTTTGCACTTTGGCAGCACCAAGTGGAAGTCAGTAGAAACTGCTCTTGTTGATAGTTGCTGTGCTCCAATTCTGTTGTGTTTATAATCTCCTTAAACTGGGATATTTGAGTGTAAAGCAGTCCAGTAGAGCTCTGAATAGGTAAAACGATCAAATCCCTTACAATTAAGAAATATATATATATATATAGTGACAATGAACTATGATACAGTTAGCTTGGGAACAATAAATTTCTTTTGTACAGACTTTATAGAGCGTTACAAAAAAGACCACTCATTTTGTATCAGTCACATACTTTAATAACTGGGCACACGAATGTATTGGCATAGTTGTTTGTAACTCCTCTAGGAAATCAGTGACGGATGAGGTTTTCTGGGAAAACTTTCCTTCCCGCCTCCCCTTTGTTGAGACGGCTCAAACCTCTGTGGGCATAGGATAAAAGAGTATACATGTGAAGTTACATGACACATTCTAGTTTACTGGTATTGAACAAATAGCAGTAAATTAGCAAGATACTGATACTGATAAAAGTGATCAAAAAAAGATAAGAAGATGGACGTGGCCCCTATGACATCACCCACTGGTTAGTGAAGGTTATAAAATGGACATGTTTAATTCCATATGGACAGAAACTAATGCTTGAATCCATAAAGCCATCAGGAAAGTGTTTAATGAGAACACAGAGAAAGTTGATAGATTATTTTTCCCGTAGCGTTTTACACAACTGGGTTTCTTTTTTCGGCTACACGAGTCGCCCCTTGCTGACTTGGAAAAACAATGCTGGTTTAAAGCATTTCCAGTGTTGGATGAAACTACATACATCATTCATACTATGATTATGACATATCTGTGAGGGCATACAGTATACAAACCCTAAAGATTAGTACCATTTTCATCTCTTTACAATCAAAGGAATGCCAGTCATGGAAAATAAGGAGCCTTGATGAGGCTTGAAAAGGTTAACAAAACAATTTTCTGAAGATTTTGGAATTTTATAGTACAACTAAAGGAAATAAAAACGAACTGTATAATTGTCCAAGAGATCAGAAAAGGCAGGGTACCTGCATAGCACACCTGCAAGAAGGATGTTACTACCCACCATAAAAATGACACAGGATGAGCCAAGTGGACGTCTGAGCTTTGTTCAACTTTGAGACGCCGGATATCTAAATGAGAAGTATCATGGCAAGCATCGCGCACACAGAATACAGATGTTTCCACCAAAGAGTGGTTGAAGATGAATATGTTTTGGAACGGCCGAGTCAAAACCCTGACCTCAGTCGATTAGAAACGAAAGACCTGAAGCCAGCAGTTAATGTGAGAAAACCCACACACGTCCCAGAGTTGAATGAGTCTGTAAAGAGGAATGGGCTTAAATTCCGACAATTCACAAGTCTCATGGACAGTAACCAGGAATGTTTAAATGCATTCAATCCTACAAAAGGGAGTCACACCAGATGCTGAATTCAAAAGTTCACATATGTGGTATTTGTTATATCCTCCTGTAAATAAATGACCAAGTCTAATGATTTTGTTCAGTTTTTGCTGAATATGGTTCCTTTTTTGTACTTTTAGGATTTGTGAGGAAGTTTTAAGACTGTGAGGAACGTAAGCATGTAAATGTAAACTCCACAGATCAACCTTTCAGAACTTTTGTGTATCTTTCTGATATTTACTGTTTATTTAAACCTCCACTGAATTAGAAAAATCACCTTTCTCAGCTCCGTCCCCTCCCTGAGGTCCTAGCATACGGGCTGGGTGTACAGCTCTCACACACAATGCAACAACAACCAAAAGTACTGCAAACGTGTATACCCAAGTCACACATCCAGTAGATAATGTATGCAACATTTGACAACTTTTGAGTAGCTGAAGACTTTTTTTTCGATACTAAAACAAAATATGTTCTTCATGTCCATTTGAAAGCAGAAGACTGTAAGACCAGCTCAGCCTTTTTTTTTCTCTGTCACACTCTTGGAAGCACACGTGCAAACACACACACAGACGCACATGCACACACAGTCTCCTTTAGCCTCTCTGTGCCATAATAAGAACCTGGGGCTGTCAGCGCAGCACTGTGAAAACAAATTAGTCCAATGATTAATGAAAGGGTATTAGAGCCAGCAGCTCATCCTGCTGTGTAGATGGGACACCCAGTGCAGAACAGCATGTGGCATATACGGCCCATACACACTTAAACACACCTTTATTTCTCAGCTTATATTTTAAATATCAGAGACAAATCCTTTACAAATCAGCAGCAATATTTATATCGCATAATGTTAATATGACCACCGTTTTGTATCATCATTTGCAAGTGCAAATAATGCCAGATAAGCATTTATTTTTCAGTTTTTGTGTTAATGTTAATCATTTGTTTCACTGTTTAAAGTGTTCCAAATCGTGTTTGGCCTGCTGCATGTGTCATGTTCCATACTATAGGGGCATATTTTAAAATGCAACAACTGAATTAAAAGCTAACTGACAAAAATGACCCCAGTACTCTTCATGGTAAAGCTGCATAAACCCTAAAATCTTGAAAATCAGTCCTTCATCCTGTCCTTATTTGCTCTCAGCTGCTAACTTGATCTGTATGTTTCCTTTGTACCTATGGCAACACATCCTTGATAAAGACTGCCTTTGGCCGGTGACCAAATATAACTTTCAATTATCATGCAACATTTGGATTACTGTAATTGTTGATGATTACCATTGTTCTCCGCACTCACTCACATAAGAAGGATTTAAATGTAAGCTCAAAGCATTGAGGTAAGTTTTGGGATAGGTCACACGTCATGGGTAGGGTGAAATTTGATCCCGATTCAATGTCCAACACACATTACCGAGCTGTAGCCTCCAGATAAAGTCATTATTTTATGATCACTGTAATTTCTAACAAATTAACAAAATACAACATGAGAAGAACAGCTGTGCTGTGAGATTTGTGATTCTGACATCATACAGATGTCTGCCCAGTTTTGGAGGTCAAAGTTGTCATTGGTTACGACGCCAATTCTAACCTTAATTCTAAACTTAGCCAATCAGAATATGTAATTTTGCTTCTATTAAATAGTCTTCCCAAGTTGCGGTAACAAAGAAATTAAGGATTTCATCTTTTTTCACAAAAAAACTTGGTTTTACTGTTCTCCAAAATAAAGGGTTAGCGCCTATGATTACTTAGTCATCAGTAGGGTTAACAGTATATGTTAGCCATCCTCTGACTCCTTGTTTAGAAGCCAGTACTGCTGCACTGAGTCTCCTATCATTGAAAAGGTGTGGTTGGTCACGCTGCCTTACATAAATACCATCACTAAATCAATTTCATGGCTTTCCGCAGACGTACAATGTGACTCAAAAGCTGTTTTGTTGCATCAAGTAAATTGACAAGTAGAACATTCTGGGACAAGCAGGCTGTACTGTTCATTGACTTTTGTGGTACATTATACATATAATAGCAGTGGAAAATAGACCAGATCTTTATATAATAACCCATATCCAATAAACCCTATTCTTTTTTTTAAGCCTTAGTTGTTATCCTGACAATGTTCCTGCAAAAATGGGCAGCATTGTTGTTGGAGAGAATCACACAGCTCTTTGCCAATACCACAGATTAGGCAAACCTAAGAGGGAAATGAGACTGATTGGAGAGAAGAGCTCATTAGATTAGAATTATTTTTCATTAACATCATTAGTGCGGTGGATTAAGGGAGGAAACTATACTGTGGTAAGAATAATGCTTTCAACGTGGTCTCTGCTATGAGCTGGCAGCATCCAACACCAAAGTAAAGAGATATCCTTTTCAGAAAATTAGCCAGTGGAAGCGATCATCACCAGAGTAAATATTGACCGCCAATTTGGATAAGTGATAGCGGGGAAAGAATAAATACATTCTGAACTTTTACACCATTTTGATGATACTCTCCGTCCTCTTTGTTGAACTGAGCCGGAATGACCAGTCGTGGTTTCCCTCTCAACATTTTTACTGGAGCAAGATACCAATTATTTTTAATGGAGCTGAAATAAGAACAGTGCAAAGACGCAGCGGTGCAGTGATGACCTCATAGCTGTGGCCTTCTTCCTCCCTTACGGTGTCGGATCAGTGTTGGATCTGGATGTGTCGGAGCCACATGAGCCCTCTGACTGACCCACGTACAACACTGATTGACAGGCAAGGGAGCCACAGATGTCTTACCTGTCAAAAGGCGTATCGCTAACGTGGCGGATGTTGATGGATCGACGACGGGATGGTTGAGTGGAAGGGGTGGAAAGATGAGGAGATTGTTGTCGGAAAAAGAAAAAAAGGAAATAGAGGCAGAACAGTAAAGACGTGAAGGATGTAGGGTGAACGGCCTCAGTCCCTCTGGTAGCCAGAGTGGATGTAACCTAACCAGCAAGAGCAGTTAATGACATTTTATATAACTATTAAGCAATTATTGAATACACAAAGTCTTTTTATAGCATTCGAGCACCACATACATTGGGGACTTAGGCAGAGGAGGGGAGCAAAGGGGATTTAAAAAATCGTAATAATAAAATCACTCGAACGTCCGGGCCAAAACCTACATTTTCATTTGGAAAAGCAGTCATGCTTGAGCATAATCCACAGCACACCTCAGGTTTCATATGTAACTGGGATTTGTCCACAGTGGCCTCAGCTACTCTCTTAAACAGGTACAGAGCTCTCTCTCTCTCTCTCTCCCTCTTTCTGCTCAGCAGACCACCACTCAGATTGCTACTTTCTCCCCTCCAGGCTCCCAGTAGAGCTCCCGCAGTGGAGAAACACACTCCTGCACTTAGGTGATGGAGCCGAGCTGCCAATAAAATGAGTGGCAGTCTCCAAAGTCTGAGATGAATGAGAACGCAGACGTTACTACCTCTCATGCAGCACTGTCAGACTGGGGATTAAATAATGCCAGGATAAGAGTACATAAGGTTTAAAAAAATGAGCATTGGTATACTGAAAACACTTCTTTCTTCTTTTTTTTCTTACCTTGTTCTGAAGCCAAAAGAAGCATACATTACTCTTCTCCCTACAACTGCAAGACTGTTAAGCAAAATAGGAACTTTAAATTGCTAGTCCTGTCATTTGGAAGAACAAAATCTCTTCCTGGAATCCCCCCCTTACTGATCACCTACATAATGCACTTAACCTTGTGGTTATGTGGTTAATCGCTAACACATTGCATACTGAGTGCCATCAGTTAACTCATCTTCCACTGTTGCGCTTCACTCTGGTTGGAGCCTTGATACCCTTTTCACATGCGGGATTTACAGTTGTGGTCAAAAGTTTATATACACTTCACAATGGACACGAATGTAATCGTAAATTGGCTTGTAATGATTTCTTTGAACTGTTTTTTTCACGGTACATCTGTAATGACTTCAAAAAAGAAGAATTGGGTGCACAACTTTTGTTTTGGATTTTCTCTGGTCCACACTGGTACAAAAGCATACAGGCAGGTTAAATATATACATGAATTCACTTAATTCTGTTAATAAGTGGTTCTACAATGCCTTTTCTCTGGAAAAGGCCAAGGTTTAATAACCTAGATAATATGCTCAGACTGTTACTGCTTTGACTACAACTGGTAGTTTCTCTTTGACAGTATGAAAAGTACTGGTTTGACAGCACTCATTGAACTGACCAATATTTAGAACAAATCGTAGGAACTAAGTGAAGATCTACGAAGGCGAAATGTCGATGAGATAAGATACATAAGTTGAGACTTCTATTGGAGCCATTTCTACAGTTGTTCAGTCCAAGAGCATCATTTCAAACAATTGTAAGCTCAAGTTATTTAGAGGTGGCAATAGTTTGCCTAAGACTCTCATCCCCAGAGAGAGGAAATTGGTTAGGATATTAAGGAATAGCCAAGGAACCAGCAAGACTCAAGCCTGCCATGAAGTGGAAATTGCTGGAAGACCGGCATTACCACTGAGAGGGTGTCAACCAAGAAAGAAGCCCCTGCTCCAAAATCAATACCTTCAAGCTCAACTAAAATGCTTTCTGAAGAAAGTTTTCACAGTCAAAGATTGAGCTATTTGGCCACAAAGACGAGGTCTATGTTTGAAGGAGTAAAGGTGAGGCTTTCGAACCTAAGAAAACTGTAACATCTGTCAAGCACGGTGGAGGTGATATCATTGTCTGGACTGTTCTACTGCCATTGGTACTGGGTTAAGGCAAAAGATCAAAGAAATAATGGTTAGAGTGGGAGGACTAATGAGGCCTAATTCCAAAAGCTTCAATTTCACCTTGAATCGACAGTGAGATGGTTGGAACTTCGACACAATTAAGTGTCCCAACAGGACACACATCACACATCAAAAGTAGTTTTGTAATAGATAAAGGAGGCTAATATTAAGCTTCTGAAATGGTCTTCCCAAAGCCTTGGCCTCAACCCTAATAAAAATTTGTGGTCTAAGCTTAAACACCAAATCCTTACAAGAAAACCAACCAATTTAAATATCATCGTAGTCTAAGGAGCTTGGAAAGAAAAGCGTCTTTCCAAGCTCCTTAGACTGCACGATTGACTCGCAGGGGTTAGAAGTTCGTAGGTCACGATGCAGAGTCTCACACTATACCGCCCGATGCTCTGATGCGACCTGAGAGCTCACACTGTGCGTCCATAAAATGAAGGTTATAACAGAAAATCTGTCGCTCACTCTCCCTCTCTGTCTTTCACTCACACACCACCACCATCAACTTTGCTAAATTACTAATGAAAAACATTGATCAAGCAGCTGTGATTGAGCAGCAATGTAAATCCAACTATCTTCACGGTTGTTGTGGTCGTGATAGTTTTGTGAGGTCACATCGAAAAGGCTCGGATGAGCTTTCCAAATTTCTACAAGTTGTGCCTCCATCGCTTGTGTCCAGATCACACTCTGCACTGTTCTACTCCGTCTTTTTCACTGACGTTTATGTGTTTGCACGTGCGCAGTGTGAGCGGCTGCGACGACAGAAAATCCTCCCGACCAAGCGATTGATGATCGGGAGCTGGTCGTGAGGTGTTAATCGCTTCTCGTTACCCCACGTATACTACACGATGCACTGCGCACGATGAAGGCCAAACTCAGGCCGATCACCAAAACGGTCGCACGACTCAAATATCGGCTCAAAATGGGCCAAAAATTGCACAGTGTAAGCCCAGCATAAGTAAACTTTTGACCTTGTATGGATTAGAGAAAAGTAAAATAAATTCAAATTTGTGAACCCAATTGTTGTTTTTTAAAATAATTAAAGATGTATGCTGTGCAGTCATTCAAGCCTGGAAAAAGAACAGTTCAAAGAAATCATTAAAAGCCCAAAATTACCATGACATTCATACCGATGATGAATGTATGTAAACATCTGACCACAACTGCATTATCCCACACTGGTATTTATTTGTTTAGCTTTCTGGCTCTATAGAGTGAAGAATTATGGTTACAGACATAAAAACAAACATAAAGACAAAAACTAACTTTGTGCTATTCGTAGTTCGAAAGGAGAGTTTATGTTTATGAGAACTAACTGCAAATTTTGTTTTTCTGTTTTTGTAGTGCATTTTAATGCATGCATCTGACACCTGTGTTGGCTAAGAGATCTGTGTTTTAGCTTTGGTGTTTGAACTGTTGTACCATCATGTCATCACTAAAATATCAAAAACTGACATTTTTGTGAACCTGAGTAGTGGATGTGTGCAAACTGTTAAACTGTTATTATAACTGATTGTAGCTACACTGTTGCACAACATGAATATCGGTAAATATCAAGAATATGTTTAATATGCCATAAGCTGCTTGTGAACATTCTTTGACTGTGATTATGGTTATGTCACTGCTGTCAAAACCACATCAAAGCACTACGTATAGTGGCGTATTATCGGTATGTCAAACAACCCTGTGTTTATTTCGAACTCTAAATCCAGTGACAACTGCAAATCGTTTTATTTAGATAAACATGGAGTATTTGCCTTTGGACCGTGTGTGAACCTTTCTGTGTTCCTGAATGAGTTATTTAGCAGTGCAGTTATATTAATCACAAGTTTTTCTTGCCAGCGGAACAAAGTTGTCAGTAAAATTTTGCTATCCGGGAGACCCAGCATATCTCAGTTATACTTACCCTCTCTACAGTAGCACCATGGGATCTGCTGTGAAAGCAAGCTCTATCTAATCAGAGAAGAATATTCTGGATCACTTAGCTTTAACATTACCTCTGCCAGCAGACCAGTGAAGGGGACGTTTAGTCAGAGGAATCTCCTCGTGACGCATGATCCTCCCACATCTACAATCGCTAATGAGGAAAATTTGAATTTCAATAATTGCTGCCATTTGTTTATAAGAATAATAAAAGTTCAGATTGAAATTTATTTGGAAGGATAAGCACAATACACTGAAATTCAAATGCAATCATTAGGCAGGTTTATAAACACATGAAACACGTAAGCTTCATCATTCCCACATCCATCTCTTCCATCACTTTATGTATCGTATAATGTTTCTGCAGTAAGTGACTGCCGATTTCATGTTTTTCTCAGCAGGTTTTGCAGCCTGTTAGAGATTGCAGCTCTTTAAGTACTCCACAGTATATGTACATTATGCCTCACATGTTCCATTAAAAATGAAAAAAGGAGGAATCGTAACATTAAGAACAACATAATTCGCGTCACTTTTTCATTATTTCAGCTATATCAGATGGAACAAGGTGCACCATACAGGCCTACAAAACAAACCAGTAGAAGGCAACTAAGAATAACTGCAAAACCAAATCATAATATTTTTTCAGGGTACTGTACTTGCTCAAGCGCGTGACTGGCTGACACTACAAAAATAGACAAAGAAGATTTGTGGAAGCATTTTCTTAAGACCTTGCTCTGTTTCCTCTAAAAATATTGTATGGGGTACATAAATGCAAGTATATGAAGTTGCAGCGATTAAGAAGAGGTTAGTCGGATAACTTGATAAAGACGTTTTGATGTTATATCTGTTAGAACTTGCTGAAGAGCTGTCTCCAGATCTGCAGTCTGTGTTGGACCATAACCTAGCAGCTGGTCATCATCATCATTTTCTACACTATTCAAACCACAGAAAACAGGTGACCCCTCTCAAAAAACAAGTGTAATTATGTTGCCGTGTACTGAATTTTCAGGAAATATTCCTTAACAGTTTGATGGAATTATTGTTGCTCAGGGGATCTTTCCCACTTTTTCCTTACACCGCTTTCTGAGTCAGATTAATTATTTGTTTCCCAGTGGACTGGTTTTTATTTTAAACTGAGTTAAACTGCACAGCATTCACTGATTCCTTGTTCTGAATTTACAGCTCTTCAATTGTCTTATTTCGGTGTTAGTTAAACTGCACCGCTAAGACAAGCGCAAATCAGATTAGGTTTAAGATTGAGTGGTGGTGCACCTGACAGAAAGTCCCCAATAAAGACTATTCTTAACTAAATCAACATAAACAATAGTAAAAAAAAAAAAAGTTTTTTCTTGTTTCACTAAAAAGTGTCTATGAAGCTGATTTCATGACCTAGAAATAGTTACTCATTATTATAATAATTCACACATGTTTTAAAAATGAAAATCTGTGTAGTTTGTTATTAATTATTATTTTTATTCAACATATTTTTCTCAGTGCATATTTTTTATAGATTTGTACCAAATAACAACATAAACTGTGGCTAAAATTCAAGCTTTCCATTATAAAATTATACAAGAAAGTAAAAGAAAAAGTTCTTATACAAATACCATTTCTGCACATTTGTAGATCAAATGAGACCATAAAAAAGAAAAAGATAAAAACTTGTAACATGTAGATTGTTCATGTGTGTAAGAAGGAATAAACTATGTGTGTGCCATCATCCATTAACAGATGATTCCTGGAGAACTCATTAACAAACACAAAAGAAAAAAAAATCTCTATCAGCTTACTAGAGTGTAATACTATGACAATGTTTCTATAATGTTTCTATAATACTAATGAAGATTTATTGCTACTTTTTCTATATGCACATTTAAACTGTACCCCATGTCTGAGAAGCCAATGCCAGCATCTAATCAGAAAGTGAGAGGTTTCCATATATTTTAGTCATTAATGTCGCGGTGCATTAAAAAAGTTACCACATATTTTATACAATGGAAAGGCCACACAGCACGGCCACAGCTATCAGCCGTGTTTATAAAACAGCATGTACCTGGAGGGCAGAGCTGCCATTCATCCTGACAACTCAGCCGGACAAGACCAATGAAGTGCCGACAGTGCGGATGGATGGGTGTGGAGGGAAGGAAGGAAAGAAAGATTGGAGGTGCAGAGGCTGGCACTGGCAGCTGGGTGGAGGAGAGGAGGTTAAAGGTGTGTAAACTGGCAGCAGATGGAGCGATGGAAAGTGTGCAAGGTGTGTAGGGTCAGTAAAGGAGAGTATAATGGGGTGTAGGTTGATGGTGATGGTTGTTCTGTGCCCTACGGCCCTCCCCTGCTCCAATGATAACTTGCGGTTTTCAAAGTGTTCCTCAGAGCCACAAAGAGGCCTAAGAAATATCTGGCACTTGGCAAGCGGTGGGCTGTTCCATCACAAACAGGGACCAGGGACCCTTACTCTTGAAGAAGGAAATGTCTCTAAACCATATGCCACCCAGTTTACTCTGGCACCGTGCTGGAAACCAAGACTTTTATATGCATAGCTTTAACATCGGCTTTTGGAAACAGAGCAGATGATGGACGAGGGCGGAAAGCAACCTGCTGGTAATAGGAACACCGGGCTTGTAAAGAGCATGCATTTCCCTTCATTTTTGACTTGTTGGATCAATTAAAGGATTTGAGAATCAAAAATGGAGAGTTTCTTTGCATGTTTGTTCCTATTCAGTCACTCATTGGTTGTTTTCATCCCAGCATGGCTGTATTTTGTGCATTTGGTTTATTCTTAACAGTCCAGGATACGAAATGAAAACCACAGATCACAAATACCTCAGTGAGAGGACAAAATGCACCCTGTTAGGGCGCCGGTATGAGCCGGTGGCAGCTGAGAAGGAAGCTACTGCAGCACCGGTGTATGCACTTCTTCTGGGACTTGCTTAAAGAGCTATGTAAATGCTGTTTTGGGGATCTGCTGTACATATATCCAAGATGTCTACAATGCTTTCATTGTTGTCTTAAGTTTGCAGCACAGATTTGAAGCTTATTACTGTGTATCCATTACATTTCTCGTTATGCATCCAGCATGCCAGCTTTTGCTCCAAAGAGATCTTTGGTAGCATGCAGTCATATCTGTTTCTTGTAAACATTTTAACTTGTCACGATGCTCACTGTCCTGTTCTGGTTCCATTATAAATGTGCAGGAAAGGTCAAGGTCACATCCTCCCTTTGCTAAAGTCAAGTTGTAAGAGTGCTCCTTATCTGACACCTTCAGCATGCTGTGTCCATTGTCATTTTCCCTAACCACTCTGTCCCTCAGAGGGGTTAAGTTAAAGCATCTTCTCCTCCTTCTCATTGCTCCCTACCCCCTCCTTCTACTGCATTCTCTGACCTAATCCATTCTAAGTGTTTACAGACCACTCCATTTCTGAAAGGGGGTCAGCTGGTCTTTCTCAAACAGACCAATCTGAAACCAATGAGTGATAGTAGAATGACTTCGGGTTACAAAGTTCTGCTTGTGAGTGCAAGGCTGGGAGTCTGAATGTTCTAATTTACAAAAACAAGTTAATGAAATAAGTAGTAAATTATTTTTATCTTTTGAAAGGCAAAAACATTACGCTGTCCTCCCTTACCTCCCTTAGGTCAAAATTTATCAGTGCTGAAATGTATTCTTTGTTTTCCTAATATGACAAAGATGGTCTAATTCAAGTTAGCCGTTTTGGTTTGATTTCTAGGTAAGGTAGTTAGCTAACCTGGCTAACTAGCTTGGAGGCTATGCTTCACTGTAAAAGAACTAGTGCTCAACATTATAATGTTAAAGTTACCTTGTGCTAATTTAATTTTATAGAAACTATTTTGGCATTGTTTGAAGACAGAATATATATTCTAGGAAACTAAATCATTGCATAAAGTATTCTATTTCTTTGAAAATGTAACAACTATTCTAAAATAATAACTAGTTAACATTAGAGATATTTACTAAGGTTAGCGCATTCGCTTGCTAAAATTTATTAAGTGGCATCATACACAGATTATCAGATTAAATTTGATATAAATAAAGTCATTAAGATTCTTCATTCTGCACAAATTCCTATACTTGTTTATTAAGCACTTTTTCAAATGATCTTTAATATACTCAACATCAAAAATGCTCGTACTCATGCTGCCCCGACGTCAGCCAGCATAGGCTGGGAATGGCATAGGCACCGATCGGTTTTCTATCACCCATTTCCTGGGAGTAAGGGCGCCCTTCGTTTGCGAGGTGCGTCTGCTGCTTGCGGCGCAGAGAGGAGAGGGTGGGGCGGCGGGGGATTCTCTGACCGGCTGGAGCAGCATCTAATAAACAACTCGCAAAATAAAACAAAATAAAAACAAACCAACAGACACGAAAACACCAGACATCATGATACAGACTTATAATTTGCACCGATGTTTTTTCGAAATTCTATACACGAAAAGTGAGCGCGAGAGCCCTCGGTGTGCCTGCTCGCTGCTGAAGTCAAAGTAAACTTTATTGTCATCTCCGCTACAGTCCAGTATATAGAGAGATGAGACGACGAGGCTCCAGTTACAGCAGTGCAAGTAAACAAACAATATATATAAGAAGAGTAAGAAAATAAATACACACTTTACACATAATGGCAGGTCATGCTGAAACAATCAGAATCAGAATACTTTATTAATCCCTAAGGAAATTATGTGCGTTACAGTTGCTCCAAGAAGAAATGGTAAAAATAGTAACAGTAACAGACTAAACTCCAAACAATACATTATGTTACAGATTTTAATATTAATTAGTCATTGTCAATTGTTGATTTTTGCCTGTTCTCATTGTATGACGAATTATGATGGCTGTTTGGTAGCCGTTTGCATACTATGCATACTCTCTCTCTCTTCATATGTGTATGTGTGTACAACAGCTTTATGTTAATGTACAATCCTTAATATGTTTTGTGTGTGTGTGTGTGTGTGTGGGGGGGGGGCACCAGAGGGAGTGTTCGCCCAGGGCGCCAAACAGGCTAGGACCGCCACTGTCAACATCTGAAATAGTCTTCAAATGAAAACTGAATGAACGTTCTTGAGTTCATTCAGTGTCACCTAGATTTACTTGTTTGAGTTTCTGGCAAAAGAAAATTTGTGATCAGTAATTGTTTTCTACTGTTGTACTATTATAAAATAAAAATAAAATAATCAACAACTCAATAGCGACTTAGTCCCAAGATCTCACATTTTCAAGCCCATTTCTTTTCCTACTGAACGAACTTACCTCACATCCGGTCATTTCCATCCCTGTTTTCATGATGCTGATATCGGGGACAGAAAAGCAATACAGTCCTGATCAAAAGTTAAAATGGCAAAAAAACATTTTTTCCATGGTTAGATCTTAACAAGGTTCCAAGTTGAGCTTCAACATGCAGCAAGAAGAAATAGGACTGAGGTCGTGTCCAAATTCATGGGCTGCATTCTCCTGAGGACGCATTTGTCGGCTGCATTCGGAGGAGTCTATGAATTTGCACAGCCTTCGTCGCGTCGCTGTGACGTAATCGGTCTACAAATGCGGCCTCAGGAGGATGCAGCCCGTGAATTTGGACACGACCTGAGACAAAACATTTTTCGAGCATGCAATTTATTGAAAACAACGCTTTAACTGAAACAGGCAGTTTTACAGCTGATGTTTCATGTTGAAGCTCAACTTGGAACCTTGCAAAACATTATTTTTTGCCTTTTTTTAAGCGCTCTAAAACATTTGATCGGGACTGTATTTGTGCCATTCAGACGTGAAATTTACGATGCAAACACACGAGACAGAATTCTACATGTACATAAATATGAATACATGAAAAATGATTTTTTTTTAAGACAACAGGCTCTGATAATACTCATCTTTGCATGTGGAGAAGATATTGTGTCTGTCTTTTCATAGCCATTTACTAATAAATTGCATTCAGTTCCTTCATTGCAACAATCTGATCTATTTCTTCATGCAAACAACTTCAACATCTATCTACGGTTCACTTTTCGCCATCATACTGTTATCAGTTTGATGGCAAAAACTGAACCGTACTGAACTGAAATGCATGTATTTATTGGCAATGTGTCCTTCATTGGCTTCTTAAAAAATAATGTGAAATATCAATTTCTAGAATTTGATCAGAGTTATGGGTTTGTTTGTCCTGTGTTTGCCTCATTTATTAGATATCCGCTGCTTTCCAGCGCAGTGTAGGAGGTAAAAGGTTAAACGACAGGTTTTGGTCGGGGGTGACAATCTGGGGGATCACACAAGCAAACAAGGCACTAAAGGTGAGAAAGGTCAGATGAGGGAGAGTGAGAAATTGAAGAGAAGGGTGTGTGGGTTGGTAAGAAAAAATGAGAAGCGTGTGTGTGTTTAGTGTGTGTGGAAGCAATGTATGTTTTTCTGTCTGAGCTGTGGATCAATGGCGGGACAGCAAAAGGGGAGGAAACAGGATTGCCGGTGGGATGGGATGGGATTAAAGGGACAAGTATGGAATCTGGGGTCAAGGCGAAGATTTAGCTACTCACCCTTGAACGTAGATCATAGAAACAGCTTTCAGTCTGTGGGGGCTCTCCGTGTGTGAAAGACGGAGAGAAATGGAGAGACACCGATATGGAAGTATTGTGGGAAGCAAAGTCAAGTCCTACCCGGATTTTTCATGCCTTGGCTAAGCACACAAACTTTGCTTGATTGCCTCTCATTTGAACCGAAACCTCTGACACACACATGCACAAACAGACATGTGGAGATACATATGAGCTCATTTATCAGGCGCACACATTTTCTCTTAAAGCCTAAGCATCTGAAAGCTCCCACACAGTGAGATTTTTTATTTTAAATTAGCACAACCCTGACAAGATACATAGCAAAGCCTGAGAGCTCCATCATTGTTAGCGTTTGTTTTTAAAAGGATGAGAATTATTCAACTCACCCTGCCAAGTCCCTTTGTGTCTGTATCTACAATATCTCAATAATTTAATGTCAGAATGTTAAAAAGCCAGATGAGACCTTTAACACTGTCTCTCATTCTTCTCGTCATCAGGATCTCCTGTGATCCTGGTGTTAAGATAATTAAAATCATATTAAGATGCTCTTATTGACTGCCATTAATCAACTGATGTCTTCTGTTCACTAGCAGCAGATATTCCAGACTCGTTCCAGGTCTGATTTCGCCTGCCAGGCAGAGCGGTGTAATTTATGAGTTGTAATTACGGAGGTGTCAAAGGAACAGAACCAGTCCTGCTGCATGAATGGGTGACTTCTTGTTTTTTGCTGGTTGACTTGTATGGTTGATCTACTTCTCATAATGATATCTTACAATGTGACAGGAACAAACAGAAGAAAGCTCCAACAACTGAATCTTAAACAAGGGCCCCCTCACATTATTTGTATGGTTCACTTTGAAAGTTGGCGAGTAATTTAAATTCATGGCTGTCGAATTAAAGATAACATCTGTACAACATCTGTCTGTGCATATAGTTTGATTCTATAATACAGCTTTGATCACCAAAAAATTAACTGCCAGATCATGAGAAAAGAATCAAAGATTTTTGGCGTTATTGATTTAGGATGAAAAATCCAAATGATCAGACTTTAGCTATGGATTTAATTTTAGCTCTTAGGTAGTGCTGCCAGATTCATGGGTTTATTCAATTTCCACTGGGACCGTGGATGCCAAAAAATGCATGCTGCATCTAGAGAAATAAAAGTATCACTAATTGCAAGTATGATTCTTTATCTCTGGGCAGTCTGTTCATATGTCTGATGTTTGCATTTCTAATGTGTGTTTAACTGTCAAATCTCTTTATTCTTTGTTCTTGTCTTTCTGGACTCTTTCATGTTCTATCAGTGAATACAGCTCAGAAATAGAAACTTCTCTGAGTATTCTGCATATCTGGTGGATAGACTGGCATTACAAACCAGAACTTGTAGAAGAACGGCCATGTCCTGTATTGTCCCATTGGCCTTTCAGTCCACTGTAGCAAACAGGAAGACCAGTGACATTTTGTAGCAATGAGCAAATTTGTCTATGTTGTTGAAACTGGCCCTGATCTATCCTCACTCTATGTCACCAGGAGACCGAGGCCCTGTCATGCCCCATCATAAAGTTCGCGGATGACACCACAGTGGACTCATCTCAAGGGGGGATGAGTCGGACTACAGAGATGAGGTCAACAGACTGACTGAGTGGTGTTCAGTTAACAACCTCCAACTGAACACCACGAAAACTAAAGAACTTATCTTGGACTTCAGGAAGGGCAGAGCAGACCCGGCCCCACTTTACATTCACGGGAGCTGTGTGGAGAGGGTACACTCCATGAGGTTTCTGGGCGTGCAGATATCTGATGACCTCTCCTGGACTGCAAATACTACAGCGGTGGTTAAAAAGGCCCAGCAGCGTCTCCACTTTCTGAGAGTGCTCAGGAGGAACAACCTGGAGGAGAGGCTGCTGGTGACATTTTACAGAGCCACCATAGAGAGCATCCTAACGTACGGCATAACAACATGGTATGCAGGGTGCTCAGCTGCGGACAGGAAAGTACTGCAGAGGGTCATCAACACAGCCCAGAAGATCACTGGCTGCTCTCTGCCCAGCCTGGAGGTCACTGCAAACTCTCGGTACCTCAGCAGAGCTGGCAATATCATCAAGGACCACTCTCACCCCAGCAACCAACTGTTTGAACTATTACCGTCAGGCCGACATTATATTATGCTGCTATTCATACTGTCATTATATTAATGCTGCTATCCTGTATATATTGTACATACTATTGTTTGAGTACTTACGATTGTTTTTTTGTACTTTTTATATTTTACATTTATATTTATTATTGAAACTTGCACCAAGGGAGTGGCACTCCAATTTCGTTGTACTCTGTACAATGACAATAAAGGCTATTCTATTCTATTCTGTACAGGCTCTTGGTAAATGCATTGAGGAAATTGATGACTGGCTGTGCCACAATTTTCTCCAGCTAAACAAAAACAAAACTAAAGTAATAGTCTTTGGTGCCAAAGAAAAACGATTACAGGTCACCAGAGAACTTCAGTCTATACACCTAAAACCACCAACCAGGCGAGAAATTTGGGTGTAGTGATGGATGCAGACCTAAACTTAGAAAAACACATCAAGACAATAACAAAATCAGCTTACTATCACCTCTAGAATATATCAAGGATAAAAGATCTGATGTCTCAACAGGACCTGGAAAAACTAGTCCATGCATTCATCTTTAGTAGGCTCAATTACTGTAACAGCATCTTTACAGGTCTACCTAAAAAATCAGTCAGACAACTAGAGCTCATTCAGAACTCTGCTGCTCGAGTCCTCACTAAGACCAAAAAAGTGGCCCACATCAGTCCAGCTCTGAGGTCTTTACACTGGCTGCCTGTCCGTCAGAGGATAGACTTTAAAGTTCTGATGCTGGTCTATAAAGCTCTGAATGGTTTAGGACCAAAATACATCAGTGACCTCCTGACCCAGTATGAACCATCCAGATCCCTCAGGTCATCTGGATCCGGACTTTTATCAGTTCCCAGAGTCAGAACCAGACACGGAGAAGCTGCATTCAGCTTTTATGCTCCTTATATCTGGAACAAACTCCCAGAAAGCCTCAGATCAGCTGAAACACTCAGTTTATTTAAATCCAGGTTGAAGACTCACCTGTTCTCAGCTGCATTTGAATAAAACACCAAATCCACACTTTTAAACTTGAAACTTACATTTTAACTACTGATGTTATCTACTGTTTTGATTTTCTCTACTTTTTTTTAAATCAATTTTAAATCGTGCTTTTTATTTGTTTTTGTTTTTTAATGTCTCTGTAAAGCACTTTGAATCACCTTGTTGTTGAATTGTCTATATAAATAAACTTGCCTTGCCTCTTATTTGATGATTCTCCTCCATCTTTCAGTGGGTTATAAAACGATCTAGATATAAAGCATCTATGCATACACCTACCGTATCTGGTTTTAAGTGAAACTGAACGATTGTACAAGAAAGGTGGTCAACAAATAGCTGCCCTATTTGGTTGCTTCAGTACAGCCAATCACAAACCAGGACTTGTGGAGGGATAAAACTATAGAGAACCGTCAAACACTGGTGGTTCAGTGAAGATGATACTGTATACAGTGGTCCCTTATTTATCGCGGGAGTTACGTTCTAAAAATAACCTGCAAAGTAGGCAGCTTTATTTTTTACAAGTATTATAGATGTTTTAAGGCTGTAAAACCCTTCACTACACACTGTATACACTTTTCTCAGACAGGCATGAGTATTTTCAGACTTTTCTCTCTTGTTTAAACACTCTCAAAGTTTAAACCTTCGCAGAAAAACAAGTCCAGTATTATAGAATGAAACCAAAGATCAAACCCTGTTTTCAGGTCCAGAACATGGGAACAGAGCAGCTGCGAGAGAATTCAACATTAATGAATCAATGGTACGGAAGTGGAGGAAGCAAGAATGAGTTGAGTAAAGTTTGACTTATCTGACTGTTTTGTTTCGCGTAATGCGCTTTATAATCGGTGCGCCTTATGCTCTGAAAAATACGGTAACTTCTACCTTCCTCTAGCATGTCCAGAAGTCCAACTTTTTGTGCAGGTGCCTTTGACGGTGCAAAATGATTCGTGGACATTGTTGGGGAGAAAACTTACAAACATACAGTACAGCACTTCAAAAAGAAAAATCTGCAAAGCAGCGAGGCTGCAAAAGGTGAACCACGTTATAGCGAGAGACCAAGGCATCTGGGTATTATGTCCTCTATGTTGCAATCTTCCAACACACTAAAACACATGTAGTGTTTTAGTGTGTTTGCCATCATCTTGCAGGAAGTCCATTTTAAAATCCACTTGCAGAAAGGTCCACAGCTCTATTATGAATGTAACAAAATCACGTTTTATGGTTATTACTTTATCTGGACAAATCATATACAAATAGCACTCAGAATATTCTATTTGTAAAGACTTAATTAACAGTTACCCAAGCAGAAAGCTAAAACTGACTCCCAAATACTAC
The DNA here is from genome assembly GCF_057381845.1 of Rhamphochromis longiceps. Taxonomy (NCBI): domain Eukaryota; kingdom Metazoa; phylum Chordata; class Actinopteri; order Cichliformes; family Cichlidae; genus Rhamphochromis; species Rhamphochromis longiceps. Next base: position 10,777,300 of record NC_140564.1, on the reverse strand, counting down.
AAAAACCTGATTTTTATAGGTGGTGTACCGTTTACAGCATTAATCGTGATCTGCAACATTTGAGGTTCAAGTCCTGCCGAAGACCTAAAAGGCCAAATAACCAGACTTTGATGTCTTTAATGTAAAACAAATGTACATAAAACTTAACTCTAGCCCTAAATTGCTCTCCCAAGTCCTGGCAATCAAGCAACAAATGAAAATAGGGTCAGTTTTGCCTGTCTCCAAAATAAAGTTTACCACCTATGATGACTTAGCTCTTAGACTTTAATCAGCATTTTTCCACCTGAACATCATGCTGAGATTCAACTGTGAATAGTGTAAAAAGAGCGATAAGTCGAAAGCCGCACACCACTGCAATAGACGTAACAACAGAAACAGTTTGATGTTCTTGGGAACTTCTGACTACCTGTCATGACCTATTGCAACAGTTGTCTGGTCCAAGCCTTAACATGGATCATCACTTGGTTTTCATTGTTTTTATTTCTGTCTGTGGTAAAACGATGCGCCGCGTGGGGAAGGCAAGAGCTTCATCACTGTTTACGTTCTCCATGCTTGGACTACACTAAAGCTGTGTGTGGGCCGGACCCCCGCTGAGACCGGTCGTGGAACTACTGTCATCAGTGTGAGCAACACCGATCTCACCTCCCAGTGTTCGGACAGGTTCCGCACCATTATCTGGCTGACTTGTTACCCAGAATTCCTCGTGTGTGAGCCGTAAAAAAAAAAGCTCATAATCCCTGCTGTTTGGTAGATACTTTTATATGCAGAACAGTGAGCATGGCGCTAATGCAGCTGTCAGAGTTCGGGCTGAATGTCTGACTGCATCCGCAATGATCGGCGCTCTTTGGGGGATTTTCTCTTTTTTTTTCGTCACATGGCTTTGAAATTCCTCTTTGTACTTTTAATTCACTGCTTTCTTTTTTTTTTTTTTTTGAGTAAATGTGAAACTAAATTGAGATTTCACCCTGTTCAAACAATGTGTGTCATTTACAAGAGTCTAGTGGTTTTCCAGACTAAGCAACTACCCTGATCACTCACAATGAATACAAACACTGACCAGTCATTATGAGAAGACTTTGGTTTTGTCAAAGCCTGTTAGCCGTGTGAAAATAATGCTGTCTGACAACTCAGAATGGAGTTGGCTACAACCCATTTTAAACATGTGAGATAGTATCAGCATGAAAAAATCTCATGGTTTCTCTGTTATTTAGTTCGGGAAGATCATGAAGCGTGAGTAAGGGGCACAGGGTCAGCGATTTAAAGTAGCCCGTACCAGAACTACTTTCATAAACTTTACATAAAAGATGAAGATAGTGCCCAGGCCTTAAAGGTGTCAGTTACTGTCTTACTAAAATAACAGAAGGGTTTAAATTAATATATAACTAATAAAATCTGGTTTTGGTGATCAGTATCATTACAAGCTCCATCTCCTGATTGTTCACCATATCTCAGTGTCATCCCAGGTGAAAAAGTCAGTAAACTTTAATAAGGACAGGGTCATATCCTTGGTGTGTGTTTGTGAATGGTATATAAAAAATAACATGTGAAGACTAGAGCTGAAGGTTTTTGCCATTGCTATCTTGATTTGAAAAATGGCGTGGTGTTGATCTCTCAAAGACATCAAGGGAATATACATATCTGCATTCAGTTCAATTTAGTTTTATTTGTATATCGCAAAATCACAACAGCAGCCACAGATCACAGAGCAAGCGAGTCAAGAGCTTTTCTCCCATAGATTTCTACATAAACAGACTGCTTTTTCCAATCACAGGCCACCTACCACCCATTAGAAAGAATGGCTTCTGTAATTGCATGATTTCTTAAAACTGACTGCCATGTCCATTTTCATATGCAATGTATGGATGTACCTGGTATAAGCTCATAACACAAAATATAACATATTTAAATCATATTTATATGATAAATATGCATTAGCACTTCCAGTGATGAATCGGATGATTAAATTTGAATGCCCCGATATAATGTACCAAAAGTGAAGTATCGAATACTTCAGTCTGTACAGAAAATTTTGAAAATAGGCAAACTGAACTAGATGACTGTCAACTTATTACATGCCGATAACTGATTTGTCAGTTTCTCTACATCCCCAGCGACTACATCCAGACCTCATCCTGACCTCCCGACACACCCCAGGAAACCAAGAACAACTCCATACAAATCCTTTAAATAAACTATCTACGTTTCAGTAAGTTTAACACGGCCTCCAGAGTTGTAACCCACGGCTGTTTTCAGCCTCAGATGGTGGTCTCCTTCATTGACTCCGTGTTTCGCTAATGACCTTGGATCTGGATTGCCATTGTAAAACACAGATAAATGTTTACTGTTAAGAGATGACATCACAAGAACTGAGGTCTGTATAAATATACAGGTGCTCCCCCACCACGGCCACTCCACTTCCTCAAGTCCACATTGCTTTGATAAAAACAACTCTAAATGCCAGCATCTGCTGTTTCATTTATTTTGTTGGCTGCTGAAAACATAAACTTTTACTTAGCTGTGTGTTATTAGAATGTAAGCTTTTTCCATAGATCAGTTTTTGTTGGGCGAGTGTAAGTATCTTTGTATTTTTGACCTGAGCTTTCTTTCTTGGTCCTGTCTTTAATTAAGACCCTTTTATCCAGGCACATGTTTTTAAATGCATTACATAAACTCCTCAAACATCAATAAATCATTAGGATTTTAATCTGTATATTTAATCTATTACGAATGTAAATAAATAAAAATGTTGCTGAGAACACTCTTAACCTCTAACTTCCATTTCAATTTTGGAACGCACGACTGGTTCAAAGGGAAATCTGGTGGATATGTGGCACAGAGCAGCAATAACTAAGTACATGTTATCACTGCTAGCTTACACAGTAGAAATCCATTCCATGTTATTACAGCCCTCTCAAGGGAGCTATAGAGGGAAGATAGAAGAGCATAGTCATATTTGTTATTGCTTAGGAGATAATGAAGACAGAAATAAAAACTGGCTTCTTTAAATGATTACAAGACTTTTGAAAAATAGGTCACGCTTTTGTTAGCTTGAAAATGTTTTAGTCTGTTTCTGCTCTCCATACATGCAACAGTGTAATGATTTAAATAATTCCAGACTTCCAATTTCTCTCTGGAAATAGACTAAAATAAGAGATTATTGAGAGCCCACTCATATGTGATGTTTCTGGGCTATAGCTAGCTAGCTATAGCCTAGCTAAAGCAAAACCTCCATAGTGAATGGAAACAAAAGTACACTTCTCATATTAAAATGTGAACATTTACAAGTTGTAATATGTGTAGCATTTAAAAAAAAAACTGTACAGTTCCAAGCTAACTCTTTTTGTCTCCTTGTAGCTAATGCTAAACCAGCACTTAACTTAACATTGGACTCTTGCAATCGATAATTTTACTTAAATTCTCAGGCCGTGGTGTTTTCACAACATAACCAGTTATTCAAGAAAAACTCCAATCAGTAAGTAGCCCTGGATATTTTATACATAAGGTTTATGAAAACTTAGCATAACTAAGCAGAACTAATGTCCGTATTTTTTTCTGACATAAAACATTAAAAACTTCAAATGTGAGTAGACTGAAAATGTCCTTCCATTATTTGTCATGTTTGGTACAGTTTTAGAATCTTATCATTTTACAACCTTGAGTTTTTCGGTATCCTCACAAATTGATGCTACATCTACGTCAAAAATTTCAGTTGCGTGGTTCCACGCAACTGAAATAAAGAAGGCTTTTAAAAAGCCTTCTTTATTTGTATATAACTATGTCAAGGAACAACCGTGTAAATGTGTGTAGCACGTAACATTACAAAAAGACCTTAGGGCTACAAGCTACTTTTAAAATACCTACTACTGTGTATATAATCTTTTCTGCTGAAGTTTCATTTTCCTCTGAATCTCATTGCTGTCACACCCGCTTCTCAAACAAGACTGACATCCTCCCTTGTTAGACATTCAGCAGCCATATAGTAACATGACCCATTTGCACACACACACACGTTAAGTCATATTGAGTGTGACCCACTGCCACCACACTTCTATCACAGCCTCTCTACATATCATACCGTACGCACGAGTGCTTACATAGTGTGTCTGTGTGCAGACGGAGCTAAGCACGAGCCTAAGCTGTAGCCGATACCAGACCGGAATATAATACACATCCCCTCAGCATTAGAAACATATGTGGAAGTCTGACAAAAGCTGGCATGTTCTCTGTGTGTCAGCAGTCAGTCAGTCTCCACGCTGTCTGTTTTTTAGCCCATGCAATGCTTTCTAGGGCGACACAGTGAAACAGGCTTTACAATGAATGCAGGAGAAGCTGTGAAAATAGTCTGTTATTGGTTCACGAGCAGGATCCTTGGTTACTTTCAGTGACAGTTATATTGCTGAATCACTATGTCATTTGTATGCATTTGGACAACTGTATTAATCAATATGATTTATGTTTTTTATGTTTTTCTGAGCTATAATAGTTGGTAGAAAAGTAACCTTTGACTACATTTACTTGCTAAACTGCTCCACTAAACCATTCCCCTTACTTTAAGACCAAAAAAGTAGCTCAAAAGTTAAATATTTTTGCTCTTAGCCTTCAAACTAATGAAAATCTGAAAAAAACATTCCAACCTAACCTCTTAGAATTACAGACACTGTCTACATTTTTACGTACTTCATAATTTCCTTACCTTTATAATTTACAGGCTACAAGAAAAGCCTAACACTGAGCATCTGTTATCTACTAATCAACTGTAAAAAGTCAATTTTGGGCGCAAATTCAGGATATTATATCACCATGTGGAAACGGTAGCTTGTCGAAATAAGATGTAACAAAGTTAGTTTGTATGTATGCAATTTAAGTACATTTTCAGATTTAGTGTACAGAATAAAAAATAAACAAATAATGATGGGGTCCAGTGGGAGATGTATTTCATGATTTTTCATGGAATGACTTTAGTGTTTGTGCTAATTAGTTAACCACGGATGTTTTCAATTCTATTCAATTTTATTTATACAGCGCCAAATCACAACAACAGTCACCTCAAGGTGCTTTATAATATAAGGTAGACCCTACAATAACACATACAGAGAAAAAACCCAACAATCATACGAGCAAGCAGTCTGGTGACAGTGGGAAGGAAAAACTCCCTTTTAAGAGGAAGAAACCTCCAGCAGAACCAGGCTCAGGAAGGGGCGGGGCCATCTGCTGCGACCGGTTAGGGTGTGAGAAGGAAGACAGGATAAAGACATGCTGTGGAAGAGAGCCAGAGATTAATAACAAGTATGATTCAATGCAGAGAGGTCTACTAACACATGTTAAGTGAGAAGGGTGACTGAAGAAGAAATACTCAGTGCATCATGGGAATCCCCCATCAGCCTACACCTATTGCAGCATAACTAAGGGAGCATTCAGGGTCACCTGATCCAGCCCGAACTACATGCTTTAGCAAAAAGGAAAGTTAAAGCCTAATCTTAAAAGTGTCCAAACAATTAATTTCACCCATTCCTCATGAGTTTCAACAGCATGGATTTATCCCCCATGTTCAGAAGGTCAATACAAAGTTGTAATTTAACATTAATTGACGTTTCCTTCTTATTTCCACAAGATAAAAATCACATTGGCATGTTGCAGTTTTGACATAATGGAGAATGTATCGAAGAGGAGATAGAATGGGACTTTCAGGGACTGATAGCTGCCCTATGACAGCCTAACACAGCTGTCAAAAGTACCCCCTAGATACCACAGAGAAACAGACACAGTCACGTTCCCACGTAAGGCCAGTTTAGAATCACCAATTAACCTGTTTAACATGCACGTCTTTAATCTGCGTGAGGAAGCCAGACTATCCGGAGTGAACCCACACAGGAACAAACTCCACAGCCTGTGCATTCACACTCAGGAGCGTCTTGCTGTGAAGCATCAGTGGTCAAACCTGCATCACCTAAATTTAAATCAGGGATCTTTTAATTTTTACAGCCCAAAACTTTTTGATCGCACCGTGTTAATTCATGTTATTGGTAAAGTTACCAAACTATAACATCTTCCTGCATTTTGAAATCTGCCTTCTCACCTGCTCTCAAGCTAATTATTCAATTCATCTTCATTTGTTAATATAATTATTAAGTATTTGTGAAATGCAGCTATATAGGAGGGAGCCAGCTGGAACATTTTACCTTTACTGTCTTCTGAGACAGTAAAGGTAAAACACACAACAGTGTGTCTTTAAATACCTGCTTTAACGGAAAGCTGCTGTCTGTGCAAATGAATCCATAATGACCAGCTACAACAACATATCCCACCAGTTATTCAGTGAGTAATTGCTATTCTTAAAAAATATGTTTTTTGAGGTGAGACCCATTTAAGATATTGGCTGAAAATACAGCAGAGCATGCTGATTGAGTACCAGTCAGGTTTTTTTTTTTATTTTGATATTGAAATAGAACTGACATAATTTGTTAGTTTTAGACCGAGTCATCCAAAATCATTTCGCTGAATTTGCAGCGATGACAAAGTTCCTGCAGGGGAAAAGCAGGGGTAAACGACTGCTAGGAGCTTTTATTTCTACCCTGAAACCTTGCACCCTTGGAAAGTGCCAAATTTCCGCCCTGCTCCGAGTAGGCTGGCATTCCTGTTGTTGGTCTTTGAAAGCTTGTGGTTTAGCCAAATAGATGGCTTGTCTTTGCCACAGAGGCTTTAGCACACCTAAAGCACCCTGTCTCTGTTGCTGACTATCTACTGATCTGAATGACTAAATAATTCACTTACCATTCCTGACGTTCAGTTTTCTCAAGTGGCTACTAATCAGCGGTCCTCCAGTCAGAGGAAGTAAAGGGTAGGGTGAGGAGCTTTTGAACACCAGCAATATGTGACAATCTGTTTTGGCACTTTGTCAAAACGTCTCTTTTGTCACCGCCACACATTTGTGAGCTAATAGGTGATGAAAAGCCCGGTTGGAGGCCCAGATGAAGCAGAATATTTGATGAAGACTGAAGCAGAGGCAGAAGAGACGTTCAAGCATTAGCATGCGTGCTAGCCAGAGTCAGTCCCAGGAGAGAAACCTAAGTCTGGCCTCGGCGTCCCAGCGGACATCCTCTGCCGAGGTTAGCATATCCCTGTTTCGGCTGACTTGCTGAAAGTCGTGTGTGTGTCTCTGTTTTTCTGTGTGTTATATACTCTGTGCGAGTGTGTGTGCGTGGCTGCTGAAAGATTTGTTATTTGGAGCGGTGAATTTTAATGACGTTTGTCAACTCTAATACGCAGAGCTGCCCAGCTGTGGACAAGACTGAAGTTTTCTCAGCTTGCTTTGAGTTTATTTAGAGGAAGTGCTGGTTTTCACGAAAATTACTGCTACTTATTTCTGGAATAAATGCACGGTATTTATAGATGGGGACGGGGATAGTAGCATGTGTACACATTTACATCCTCGCACTCAACATGAGGATCATGTGCTTTCCAGATGACCAATCAGCCGTCATCACTTGTCACTGGAAAGACGCTTTGTAGGCTGTTTAATAACGCTGCTTAATAAAGGTTTATCATACGGTTCACATTTAGGTATTATTTACATTTATATGCTGACGGGAGTATGAAACAAATATGGCGTTGAACTATATTAATACAAACAGAAGAAAAGAATAGTAAACATATTTTGGTACTCTGTAAAAAGACCAGTCCTTCTACTGTTGACTATATAAATTTAGCGCAGTTCAAATGCGTACTTCTTATTAAAAGCATTTGCATTTGTAGTTTTCTGTGACCATGATACACACTGCATAATCCACTTTACCCATTTTATAAATTGTAAACTATTAGTCCAGATAAACCACTCTGTTCATCTGGAGATAGCGTTCTTGAATATTAATATGCAAATTATGTTCATGGCCATTGATCAACAACTACTGATCAATGACCGTTGATTAATCGTCATGACTACCACTCACATAGAGTTGGGGATTGGCTGCAATCACAGCATTATAAGTTGGTTAAAGATGTACGCTTAGGCCCCCTCCTCGATTCAGAGATGGTCTTTCCTTTTTCATGTAATTATTCTAAAGCATCTTTAACCCATGACATCACTACAAATGATACAAACTTGGGTTTATATAAGGAAATGCGTTTGTAGCTATTAGGATTTTGTGTAGTGCAAGTTGAACATAAGTATTTAAAAAGCAGAATTTAGTTAGGATTAAGATTAATGATTAAGGTGCAACTGGATTGCTTAATAGTGTAAACATTTCACAAATATATTGAGATAAAATATAGCTGAAAAGAACTATGCAGGAATAAGTTCAATAGCAAACACAAACCCAAAAATCATCTTCTTCGAAGCTGCTCTGCTAGCTACTTCTTCAAAGTGCAGAAATGGTTAGTTAACAAACAATATTTTAAATTATATATAAAGCTTAAAAACTCCTTTTTTGAACGTCACAAGGTACAGAAGTCATTGTAAATGCAGAAAGTGCAAAAAATTAGCATTCGGTATTTTGGAACATAATGGTGTCCATGGCTTCTATTTATTAGACAACCTGTCAAAAACAAGCAAGTGGTAATATTTTAGAAATATTTCAAAATGTGTTTAAAACTAAAAACTGTATTGTTGTTTATTTTTTAACCAAATTAGAGCCTGGGTGTCTCTGAGAAGTCAGAAATTATTCAAGCCTAATGTGCAACCTCTACCTCTAAAACTAAGTCTGCAGGAAGCAAAGTAAATAGCTGTAATTTGTCATCATTTTAATGTGTTCTGCTTCTTTGTAAAACAGAAAATTGGAAACTTCATGGATAACAACAGTAAATCAAGTTGTTAAGCACTGTTTATGCATGTGTTTAAAAGGCATTATGTTTATAAGTTTTAAAACATGTTAGTTGTAACTGGTATGTTTAGTATTGCAGAGGTTTCACAAATACGGTGACACAGCACATGGCCAAAAAGAACTATGGAGATAAGGAGTTGTGGCGCATTAGCTGTTAGCCTTCAATTGTAGGCTAATGTTTACAAGAATTATTTCAATCTCAAACACACTGCTAGCTGTCAGTTACCTGATGAAATCTAAAAAAATGCACTTTTGTAATACTGCTCTGCTAACAACCTTACTAGCTAATTATCAGATATATGTTATAGCTGCTTCCAAACACAGGAGTGATGCATTTTTAAAAATAATGTTTTTATACGCGAACTCAACTGTCCTAAAAAAAGACACTGAATATCAATGAAATGTAATAATCGCTCCCTGCTTTTCGAGACAGTTCTCTTCTGATTGGCTGCCCCTTACAAACATAGGGTTTGAACAGGATGTGGGTGGGGCTTCATGCTTCAAACTTGTATGCCTGAAATGACCATGTTACAAATATCAGCTCTTACTAGTGTCATAAAGTAGAGAGAATCAGTTTTAAACTGAATGTTGTGAAGCTTGAGCTTTGGCATGAGGGATTACTTTTACTTACAGTGACAGTGATATATATATATATAGATATATATATATATATATATATATAGCAGCTGGATAGCGTAGTGGTTAAACTACACGCCTTTGGAACAGAGGATCGCAAGTTCGATTCCTGCCTGGGGCGTCTGTATCCAGTAAGGGTCCTAAGGCTAGACCCCCTATGCTAAGCAAGCCTACCGCAGACATGAGCGAGACAGATAAATATGAAGGCATGCCGGCTCGGACGTCGCCCGGATCAACAAGGTCCGCGTCAGGTGTTGAGGAACCAGGGCACCCTGACGAAAAGTGGGCTACTGGAACAAGAAGGCATCGGTGGGCAAGGGATGAAAACAGGGCGTTGTTGGAATGCTACTACGCAAGTAACCCCGGCGGAAGGGGCTACATGAATAGGATGAGGGACCTATGGATTCTTCGATACCCAACATCCACAATGACGGCGAAACAACTAGTAGCTCAGTGTTCCAACATTCGAAAGAAGGGACTGCTCTCACAGCTAGAGATTGACGAGGTACAACACAAATGCTACGGCAAGGAGGAGTCAGGACGCCAGGTCAGGGGGGAGATATCATCACCCCCACCCGAGATTGGGTACATAGCCCCAAGTGCGATAGGAGAGTTGAGTGCGAGAGGAACTGACCTGAAAAATAGGATCATGGCCAAGCTTGAAACCTGGATCCCCCGTAGCCGGTTACCAAGATTACGTGAAGTACCCTCAGAAGGTCTGCTAGATGATGTTAATGCAGCACTACGGGCAATACCTACAACCACGATTACCGACACTAACAAGCTGATCTACAATACGGCAGCAGTGATCAGTGAGATGCTTGGCTACAAGTTGAACAGCCACAAGGGGCAGTACCCTCCATGGAGAAGGAGGCTAGAGGGCAAGATCAAAGTAGCACGGAGGGAGGTTAGCCAACTAACGGAGTTGCAGAAAGGTGCGACAAATAAGGTGCCTAAGAAATACAGCAAGCTGTCCATACCTGAGGCCTTGGAAACTGCCAAGCAAAGACTCACAGCCTTGGCCAGCCGCTTGAGGAGGTACACCAGAGAGATAGAAGGCAGGAGAATAAACCAGCTGTTCTCCACAGAACCAGCAAAGGTGTACTCTCAGTGGCAAGGGAACAATAAGAGAACAGCACCACCAAGGCTGGAGACGGAGCAATACTGGAAGAGCATATGGGAGAAGGATGCAACCCATAACGGCAATGCTCAGTGGCTAGAGGATCTGAGGGCAGACCACAGCGACCTCCCTGAACAGGGTCCAGTAACCATCACAGTGGCAGATATCCAAGAAAGGGTCTCCAGTATGAAGAGTTGGACAGCACCAGGGCCCGACATGGTTCACGCCTACTGGCTGAAGAAGCTGACTGCACTCCACGAGCGTCTGGCAGCACAAATGAACCAGCTGCTAGTTAACGAAAGACACCCGGAATGGCTAACTGAAGGCCGGACGGTCCTGATCCCCAAGGACCCCAAGAAGGGACCGGTCCCCTCCAACTACCGACCAATAACCTGCCTCAGTACTACATGGAAGCTCCTGTCAGGCATCATATCGGCTAAGATGAACAGGCACATGGGTCAATACATGAGCGGGACACAGAAAGGAATTGGCAAGAATACCAGAGGTGCAAAACACCAGCTACTGGTAGACAGAACAATCAGCCGAGACTGCAAGACCAGACTGACCAACCTGTGCACTGCCTGGATTGATTACAAGAAGGCCTATGACTCAATGCCCCACAGCTGGATACTGGAATGCCTAGAATTGTACAAGATCAATGGGACCCTAAGAGCCTTCATCAGGAACTCAATGGGGATGTGGCGTACAACACTAGAGGCCAACTCCAAGCCCATAGCACAAGTCACCATCAAGTGCGGGATCTACCAAGGAGATGCTCTGTCCCCACTGCTGTTCTGCATAGGCCTGAACCCCCTCAGTGAGATCATTAACAAGACTGGCTACGGATACCGACTACGGAACGGAGCAGTTGTCAGCCACCTCCTGTACATGGATGACATCAAGCTATATGCCAAGAGTGAACGAGACATCGATTCACTGATCCACACTACCAGGCTATACAGCAATGACATTGGAATGTCGTTCGGACTGGAGAAGTGTAGTCGGATGGTAACAAAGAGAGGGAAGGTAGTCAGAACTGAGGGGATTGAACTACCAGAAGGCAACATTGCAGACATAGAGGACAGTTACAAGTACCTGGGGATCCCGCAGGCAAATGGGAACCATGAAGAGGCCGCTAGAAAGGCTGCAACCACCAAGTACCTGCAGAGGGTCAGGCAAGTCCTGAGGAGTCAGCTGAATGGTAAGAACAAGATCCGGGCCATCAACACATACGCCCTGCCCGTGATCAGGTACCCTGCTGGGGTAATAAGCTGGCCAAAGGAGGAGATAGAAGCCACTGACATAAAGACAAGAAAGCTCCTTACCATGCATGGAGGGTTTCACCCCAAGTCCAGCACCCTGAGGCTGTACGCTAAGCGGAAGGAAGGGGGCCGGGGACTGGTGAGTGTCAGCACCACAGTCCAGGATGAGACAAGGAACATCCAAGAATACATTGGGAAGATGGTCCCAACTGACCGAGTGCTCAGTGAATACCTCAGGCAGCAGAAACCCAAGAAAGAGGAGGGAGACGAGGAACCATCATGGAAGGACAGGCCCCTGCACGGTATGTACCACCGGCAGATAGAGGAGGTGGCTGATATCCAGAAATCCTACCAGTGGCTGGACAAAGCTGGACTGAAAGACAGCACAGAGGCACTAATCATGGCAGCACAAGAACAAGCTCTGAGTACAAGATCCATAGAGGCTGGGGTCTATCACACCAGGCAAGACCCCAGGTGCAGGCTGTGTAAAGATGCCCCAGAAACAATCCAGCACATAACAGCAGGGTGCAAGATGCTAGCAGGCAAGGCATACATGGAACGCCATAACCAAGTGGCCGGCATAGTGTACAGGAACATCTGTGCCGAGTATAACCTAGAAGTCCCGAGGTCAAAATGGGAGATGCCCCCAAGGGTGGTGGAGAATGACCGAGCTAAGATCCTGTGGGACTTCCAGATACAGACGGACAAAATGGTGGTGGCTAACCAACCGGACATAGTGGTGGTAGACAAACAGAAGAAGACGGCCGTAGTGATCGATGTAGCGGTTCCGAATGACAGCAATATCAGGAAGAAGGAACACGAGAAGCTGGAGAAATACCAAGGGCTCAGAGAAGAGCTCGAGAGGATGTGGAGGGTGAAGGTAACGGTGGTCCCCGTGGTAATCGGAGCACTAGGTGCGGTGACTCCCAAGCTAGGCGAGTGGCTCCAGCAGATCCCGGGAACAACATCGGAGATCTCTGTCCAGAAGAGCGCAGTCCTGGGAACAGCTAAGATACTGCGCAGGACCCTCAAGCTCCCAGGCCTCTGGTAGAGGACCCGAGCTTGAAGGATAAACCGCCCGCAGGGGCGTGCTGGGTGTTTTTTTATATATATATATATATATATATATATGGCCACGTTTAACATGAACACCCACCATTGTTACACTGTACATATCCTTAAAAAGCACACACCCATTTAAAGGTATGCTTGACCAGGTTAAATTAATATAAAAAATGTATTAGAATAATTGCAAAACATAGCAATTATACAAGATGCAAATTCAATCTAAATTATACAATAATAATGTTTGGAATACAAGCTCATCACAAAAGATGTGCGAAGTTATCTTTTATGATTTCTGTTGCAAATAAAGTTTTGTGCACATGCTCTCATTAATGGAAGAATCTGCTTTGAGAGAATGTGGTGAAAATGCTAAACAGACTGCATATGGGACTTCAACCTGTCTTTGCATTGTCAGCGGTAACCTGGGGGCACATTGCCTCTGCTGTGCATGGCCAAATGCAGATATCTGAAGCCTAACAGGCTGTGAAATGTTACACTGTCAACCTCTGAAACCCATAATTCTGCAGATCTGTTTGACACTGACACTTTCTTGCCTTCAGCTAGAAGTCATCAGCTGTTTCCATCCATCTTGAACAAAGACCAACAGCATGCATTGCAGAATCCAGTACTGCCCATCATTATCATTTTTAATCAAGCGTCGGCTCTTCAGCTTGCATGGAGCATGAATGTTTGTACGTATATGTGCGTTTCCTGCTCTGTGACCAGAGCCGCTGTGCCAGCTCTAAAGAGCCAGTGTTTCTTTGTGCCAGTGAGTCATGTCAGTTGGTTAGCACACATAATTGCTCCTAAATTCTCCCGTCAGTGGCTGGCTAATATCTGATTAAAAGGTAATGAGCCACATCCCATTCAGCAAAGCACCTCCCACTACTCTCTTGCTGTGTTGCCTTCAATTTTTTTTGTGTTCTTTCTTTTTGAAACTTAGTCTGCCATTTTTGGTGTCTGTGCCATAGAGACAAATAAAAGTTAGCTATAACGTAATTTTTTTTATTAATATTATTTTAAGTGACAAATGAGGAAGTAATAACCTATTCAGAATTAGAATGATAACATAAAAATTTGTGATTTTTTATGATTTCATACAGAGCATCTAGCTAGCTGGCTAGCTAGCTAGCCAGCTAGCTAATAAAATACTAGAATTTCATGCCGCAAAAACTGAGCAACAGACTTTTTGTAAGATTTATGTACAATTAACTGGACAGCCATCTACATTTTTAGTTAGACAATTTAACTAAAAGTGCTCAAAAATTCACAAACAAGGTGGAGAGGTCTAGTTCTAGGTAGCGTAGGTGAGGCCTAGCAGGTACTGATTGGCTATAGCTAGCTGTCAGGTTGTGTGCACCCACACTCCATTTCTTTAGTGTTCCCAAAGTTGATTAAAACACTCAAAATTCAATGAAAGAGGTGCTCATCACGTTTATATGTTCAAGTGCATAGTGTGGAGGATGTCATAAGGCCTTGAGGCAATCGGATGCAAAACACAGTATTTATGAGTTTTTTGATTTGCAAATCGGTCAGATTTCACCCGAACATGAGTGGCCACACCACTGAACAGAGCTTTTAGAGGGAAGCTATCCATAGAGGTCAAAACTAGTTTTTGTACCCAGATGTAAATATGCTTTTAAATGCTGTTAAGACTGGCCTTTTGAACATGGGAGTCTATGGGGACTTATTCAGCTCCAAGTGGCCACTTGAGGAACTGCAGTTGTTGTCCAAGTTTGCCACTTGGTCTTCCCTCACTTATTCTTATATATTCATCGGAAATTTCCCAGGGATGTGCCTTCAGTTGCAATCCAGTGACAATGAAGGGCACAGTGAATTACTTATAGTTTTACATGTATGAAACACTTTATTCACCACTTCTAACTTTCTGTTCTAAAGGAGCCTGATCCCTGACCATGACTCATTTGGCCATGTGACCATTTTTCCGCATTTCTAAGACTAAGGGTTCATTCACCAACAATACTTAATATAACCTGATTTAAATTTCACAGTCTCCATTCAAGATCATCTTCTCGCATTTGTCTAGACAACTTCCACTGCGCGTGAAATGTCACCATGCTCCACACTTTGGATGTAGACGTATGTAGACTGTAGAAAGAAAGTTGTTCCATTACAAAGCTGCTCAGAATAAGATTTGTTGATTTGATTATTTTTCCGAGTTACAAGGTGATATTTTTCTTTTTTTTTTATCATGCTTCATTATATTAATGAAGAAAAACAGGAATTTATACAGCTGATATCTCCCAAACTGGACAACTCACACTGAAACAATCTACTTGGATAATTATGGGAAAGAAAAAAATATATGAATAAACCTTTTTTTTAACCTGCCATTGAACCAAATGATGACTAGACATTTATATTTACTCGAAGAACATCTTTGCAGTGTGAAAATGTATTTATTTATTTTGTGAAAGCTCATCTCACCACCCTTACCTCAATTTTAAAACCTCTTTCAAAATTCAAAAGTTTGAGGCCTTGTTCCAGAAATTCATTGTGCACCTACTATATTTAAAAGCGTCTGCAGTTCCTGTTTCTGGTTTAGTTTTTCTTTAATGTTTTTACTGCTGAAGAATCACTTAATTTGGTGCTCTGTTTTCCAGCAGCTCTGTCTTGATTTTGTGAAAATTAGACAGCCTGCTGTACTTAAAGGGAAGACGATGATAACACCACTCCTCCTGGACACCATGACAAATTATAATGACTTTTTAATGCTCTCTGGCACAGTAAGTGTCTTGGATTCCTTTATTGAGTTCATTTGGAAGCAAATTCCACCTGGTTACCTCAAACAGTTTTAAAGAAACATAGTTTTTGCAGAAGTTTAACTTCAGGAGACATACAGAAATATGAGCATTTTTCACTACAGTTTCATCAGAGCTGTTTCAGATGGACTCTCACACAGTTTTAGCTCTAAATGTTGGGGAAAATGAGAAGCTAAGAGGGCATAACGCAGGGACTCTTAGATTGTTTAAGACCGCGCCTGATAGGTTTATAAGCTTCAGCAGCAGACCAAACAGCAATTTTTGACGCCATAATTGCTCAATTTATGAGCCAGTGCTTAGATATGAGAAGTATTGCGCTGGGTATTTATGCCAAGACAAGTAAACTAATCAGATTTAGGGAGTACAATTGGAAATTATTTTCATTCTAAATGATTTATTTAAAAAGAGATTGGATGGTATTTTGTGATGGTTGAAAAAATCTGTCTTGCGATAGCTGAAATCCCCTTCCAAAGAAAAGAATATCATTTACTAACTCATTAGTCTTTATTTTCAGTGTAGACATACTCTGTATTTCTTTGTATATCTCTCTGTGCACTGTGTTTGGATGGCTGTATATTTGCATGCATATACTGCAGCTGTGGCCGAACGCATGCTTGCGTTTCCACATACAGTCTTCTGTACTGTACTGTAAATGCATTTAATAGTCCACAGTTCGTTCCAAACTCTGCCCTAGTGCCAACTCAACATTGTTTCCCTTTGTGCCATAACTGCATGAGACACCAATATAACGAAAGACTCATTAAAATCACTGGCTCAATAAAAACAATGTTGGCATTACTGCAAATCACTAAGAAATTCAAACACTGAGCATCAAATTTATTTTGTCTTTTTTCTCGTGTTGTGGGCGAACAGCGAGGTTGCATTATAAGCAGGAGATCCATTGGGGACACAATGGCCATAAAACTACATTGGGTAAAATAAGTATAGTTTGCACGTGATGTTATCTGCACCTTGTTCAAGAGCTGTCCGCCAGTATCGGTAGTGATCACATCCAATATATACTTTACATAGAAATTATCACTACTTTTTTCCCCAACACAACACCTATATTCTGCTTGTACTTTTGTAGGGCTTAATATCCATACATCCATCCTCTTCTGCTTTTCCTTGTCAGGGTTGCGGAGGGGCTAGTCGATATAATTTGAAATTACTTTTTAGAGGGCTAAACTTCACAGTACCAGGAAACACACTTGGAGGGTGTAAGTTAAGATCCATCTTCTGTCCTCCCTTACCCAGTTTCTCCACATAACGAGCAAGATGCTAGTCATGAAAGTGTTTTACTTCCTATTCTTACATGTGGGTGGCTGTAGCTCGAGTAGAGTAGGTCACCTACTGATCGGAAGGTTAGTGGTTCAATCCCTGGCTCCTCCAGTTTGCGTGTCAAGTATCCCTGGGCACGACACTAACCCCAATAGCTCTCCGATGCATCCATCAGAGTATGAATGTTAGGAAGCACTAAGTATAGTGATTGTGGCATGTTGTATAGAGCACTTTGAGTTCTTCAGGAGAGTAGAAAAGCGCTATATAAGAATCAGTCCATTTACTTCCTATGAGAGGGAATATATACGTTTCCTGATAGTTGCCATAGTTTATCTCATCTACATAATGTTTAGTAGATTTCTTACCTACTTATTACATATCCAAAATGGCCGACCAGTTAATGTCACTTGGTTAGCAGACACATGACCGCATGTCTGCAAGACACATGTCTGCAAGACACATGACAGGGAAAAAGTACTGATCACAATTAGAAAAGGAGATGCGGAAAGTCATGAGACCAGCTGAAAGCAATCCTGCTGCTTAGTGTAAATTAACATCAGCTGGTTCAGTCCCAACTGATGGCCTATAAAAAGGTGTCTCATTGATTGGTAAAACCAATGAGCACTCTCATGACCATAACAGCCTTATTGTTGCAAAATATACTGGTGGAATTGGTTACAAAAGAATTTCTAGACTACTGAAGTTTCCAGTGAGCACTGTTTTGGCCATAATCCAGAAGTGGAACAAACATTATTTCACCATAAACCGGCCCCCACAAGTGCTTCCCACAAGACTTAAGACAGAGGAGTGAAAAGAATTATCACAAGAGCTGTCCAAGAGCCAAAGACCACTTGTGGAGAGCTACGGAAGGACCTGGAATCAGCACACTTACCACGCAAGACTCCATTGGTAAAGAGAAAGCAAGTTGAAGCATGTTTAAAGTTTGCTGAACAACATTTAGACATGCCTGACAAGTCTAAAATACTGGGAGAATATAGTCTGGTGCAGTGTAGTCTTTAGACGCAAAAGACACTGCATTTCACCCCAAAAACCCCAAACCGATATTAAAGTTTGGAGGTGGGAACATCATTGCGTGGGGCTGTTTTTTGTACCATACGGCACTGGCACACTTCGTAAAAATGAAAGAAGGATGAATGTAAAAATGTACCAAGACATTCTTGATGAAGTCTGCTGCCATTTACCAGGATAATGAAGATGAAACGAGGATGGACATTTCACCAAGACATTAATCCCAAACACACAGTCAATAAAACTCTCAATTTGTTTCAGAGAAAGAAAATAAATCACCTGTCGTCAAGCCAGTTGAAATTCTATGTAAAGAGCTAACGCTCAGAGTTCATCAATGGGACCATGGAGAATTCAGGATCTGAAGGATGAACCAAAATCACACCTGATGCGACTGGTTTCTCCATACAGGAGGCATCTTGAAGCTGTAATCACCAACAAAGGCTTTTGTACAAACTATTAAATACATTTTAGTAAGCATGTTCAGTACTTTTTCTGTGCGTCATTTCTCATCAGCACACATAATTTAATTTATGGGCATCTATGGTTTGATTTCTCTGCATGTGTGGATTGGATTGTTTGTTATCAACATTTGGTAAGATTTTAATGTCAATAGCGCCTTTACAAAATATATTTATTTACAAAATTTGTGACGTGTTCAACACTTATTTTACCCACTGTATGTGCAAAAAGTCTGCATAACTGTAAAATGGAATTACAATATGTTCCAGCAAATTACTGTATAAACCTATAACAGTATCCTAAAATGACATAAATTGGATAAGTCATTAACAGTTATTACATTCTCTAAATGACACAAGATATTCTTAAATGTCTCATCTGCTATTCATATTTTACTAAATAAAAAGTGCATTTTCCTCACTGAAGCAGAACCTAATTTTCCAAAAGTAGCAGCAGGAAAGCCAACATTAGATGTGTGCTTTGCTAAAACTATTCACATCTGCACTCATTCTCATCCAGGAATTTGCAAGCAAAAATATTCTGCCATCAACAGCATTCTGGCTTTCATTTGTGGCTTACGCATTGAAATCAGCAATCAAAAACCTTGCCAACGTATGGACTCTACATGATGCTAAATATGCAGCAGATCCTTTAGGATGAGCTGGAACGACTGTGGAACACGCTTCTTTCAGCACCATTCCCCATCATCCTATCACCAGTTTGTGGGATGTCCTTTCTCTGACAGGTTTTAGGAGATAAAATCACTATTGCTTGGAGCGTCGTAAGAGTCTTACCACTTCCCAAACTCTTCACTCGCCTGTCTATAACAATATGATCGTTATCAAGGTGTTTCTGGCCTTTAAACCTAGGGAAAATAGGAAACAGGTAAAGTGAGTTACTGAAACATCCAAACATAGGTGAAATATATAAGGCAAAACAGAGTTTGCACAATTCTGTTGAGCTCGAGGGTCGGCATTTGGTATAAAACCTTGATTCTTCAATAAAACTTGGAATCTCTTAGGCAAACTTTCTTGCCATTTTTTTCTTTAGGAACAGTCCAACGCTCTTCATTGGAAACTGGCCACTGTTTTCGTTGTTTTCTATAAAGAAGATCTCACACAGCTTCAATAATGTTGAGTTCTTGGCTGGAGGCAGGGGGTGGGGGAGTCCATGTCTGATAGTATTCTATCAGATTGTGTGTCTCTATCCAGGTATGCCTTTACCACACTGGCAATGTGTTTGGGATCATTGTCATGCTGAAAACTGAAGTGAGCCAAACTCCTTCCAGATGGTATTGCATGGTGGATCAAAATTTGATGGTGCATTTCTGCATTCCTTCAGTTTTGACAAAATCCCCAACACCGCTGGCCGAAATGCAGCGCCAAACGCTCGGCTGTGTTTTACAGATGGCTGTACTACTCCAGAACAAACCAACCAGAAATATCAAATTTGGATTCATTACTCCTTAAGACCTGTTGCCACAGATTTTAAATCCAAATCTTGTCTAATTTGGCATTTAAGCTTTGTTTTTGCTAGGTTACCTTATTTATGTGTACACAACACTGGTTTGTCGCTGGTTGCATTAGCTTGAATGAGTCATAAGTCAATATTAGTGGCCAAACAAACAAAAAACATTCATCTGAAAATAATCAGGTAAAACGATTGGACTGAAACTGAATGAAAAAGCAGCCAAAGACCCTGTGAAAGCCTGGAGAACAGTGGTCTGGCTCAAGACTACTTTAAAAATTAGATGAAAGTCTGGCTTCTTGGAAGCCAACTATAAAAATTTGAAGGGTGTCTCAAAACTTTTGCACAAACAGAAACATTCCAGAGGGTTCATAAACTTTTTTATGCCACTTAAACTTTGGACGGTCTAAACTCTGTCTAGTAGATAAACTTAATCTAATGGTCCTGAGGCCACGGGCAGTTTCGAATAATTCGTCATCTGAAAATGCTGCCAATTAAACAAACAATGTGTGGCGGACCACCAGGTGGCTCCACTCACACACAAGTTGAAAGGAAGTGTGGGGGTGGAGATTTTGGCGCTGACTATATGTGAAGTTCTGTCAGTTAATAAAGTTGTTGGAGTGAGACACTGAGACCTCTCCTGTCGTTGTTACATACCTCCACATTGGTGACCCCTGTAGTGAACATGCTAAGGCTCGACGACGAAGCCAGCTCTGGCCTGGAAGCATCGGCGGCCGCCGGACCTTCACCTCCGCCGATGGCTGCGTTTGCTGTGGCGCTTAAATTGCCGGATTTTTGGCTTCACGATCCTCCTTCATGGTTCATGCACGTAGAAGCTCAGTTTGCTCTTCGTGGAGTTTCAGCCGACGACACTAAATACCACCATGTGGTGGCCTCACTTGACCCGCTGTCAACCCGCCATGTGATGACTCTCCTCCGGGATCCCCCAGCCCAGGGCAAGTACGCCGCCCTCAAGGGGCTGCTGCTGCGGCGTTACTCCCTCTCTGATGCTGAGCGGGCCGAGAAACTCCTTTCCATCGCGGGCCTGGGCGACGGCACCGCCCTCGAGCTCATGGAGAGCATGCTGTCCTTGCTGGGCGCGGAGGACGGAGGATTTCTCTTCACCCACCTCTTTCTTCGACAGCTGCCGGCTCCAGTGCGCGCTGGCCTTGCCAACTCCCCGCTATTGGCCACGAAGGATTACCGCTCCCTTGCGGAAGAGGTGGATCGCATCCTCCTGGCTACCAGGACTTTCGGCGTCCAGACGGTTATTCAGGACCCACCAGCGTTTTCCCCCTCCCCCTCACCGATGCTCCACGGGCCCTCCGACTCGTCCACTGTGGCCGGAATCGCTGCACGGCGGCACCGCGGAAAGGGGCTTTGTTTTTATCACCAGCATTTTGGAGCGAAGGCACGGCGCTGCCTCCCGCCTTGCAGTTTCCAGACCCAGGGAAACGGGCATGTCAGCGCTCTGTAGCAGCCGCGACCGCTGGCAACAAGGAAAGGCTGCTTTTCTTAGAGGACTCACGCTCGGGGAGGCGTTTCCTGGTGGACTCCGGCTCACAGAAGAGCCTTCTTCCCCCGGCTGGCTCGGACAGGCTAGCTGAGGGTTGCGGGCCATTGCTAACAGCGGCTAATGGCTCTCCCATCAAAACCTTCGGTGAAAGGTTGGTGACTGTTTGCTTTCACGACCGTGACTTTCAGTGGAACTTTGTTGTTGCTGCTAGCTCTGTGCCTATAATAGGCGCTGATTTTCTTTGTGCTCACGGACTACTGGTTGATGTGGCTAACAGACGTTTAATTGATGCTGTGTCCTTTTCCTCATTACCCTGTTTGACTCGGGGTGCTCAGCCCGTGGTGCATGCTAACTCAGTAGATTCGGGTGACGTTTTTCAGTGTTTGCTTTCTGAGTTTCCCTCACTCACTGTCCCCACTTTCTCGAGCACGGTGACGAAGCATGGGGTAGAGCATTACATAACTACAGTAGGGCCCCCGGTGTTCGCGCGCGCGCGCCGCCTCGACCCCGCCAAACTGGCTGTCGCTAGGGAAGAATTTGCCACCATGGAGCGTCTGGGCATCGTGCAGCGTTCGAACAGTGCCTGGGCTTCTCCGTTACACATGGTGCCTAAATCTGATGGTCGGTGGCGACCTTGTGGGGATTTCCGCCGTCTTAATAATGTCACGGAGAACGATCGTTATCCCATTCCCCACATCCAAGATTTTTCCGCCCATCTTGCGGGGACCTCGGTTTTTTCTAAGATCGATTTGGTACGGGGATATCACCAGGTTCCCGTGCGCGCGGAGGATGTCCCCAAAACCGCCGTAATTACACCTTTCGGCCTTTTCGAGTTTCTGCGCATGCCGTTTGGCCTGAAAGGTGCCGCCCAAACCTTCCAGCGGTTGATGGACTCGGTCTTGCGCGGGCTGCCCTTTGTTTTTGTATATCTTGATGATATACTGGTGGCCAGCAGCTCGAAGGAGCAGCACATGTTCCATCTGCGTCAGGTTTTTCAGCGTTTGGCGGAGCATGGACTGATTATTAATCCGTCTAAATGCCAGTTTGGGTTGCCCGTTCTCGATTTCCTTGGGCACCGTGTTTCCGCCGAGGGCGCGGTTCCGTTGCCTGACAAAGTCCGAGCTGTTTCGGAATTTCCGCGTCCCACGACTGTTAAGGCACTGCAGGAATTTTTGGGGATGGTGAATTTTTACAACCGTTTTCTCCCCAGAGCGGCACATCTGCTGAAGCCCCTTTATGGGGCGTTAAAGGGTAAAAAAGCTAATGACCCCGTTGACTGGTTTCCGGACAGCATCCAAGCGTTTTCTGATGCTAAGTCAGCGTTAGCTAATGCTGCCCTTCTGGCCCACCCATCCCCCTCAGCGCCGATTGCGTTGACCACTGATGCGTCGGACATAGCGGTGGGTGCGGTGCTGGAACAGCGAATCTCGGGTGTCTGGCAACCGCTCGCCTTTTTCAGCCGTACGCTACGTGACAGCGAACGCAATTACAGCGTTTTTGACAGGGAGCTACTGGCGCTCCACCTGGCGTCTCGTCATTTCCGTTTTTTTCTCGAGGGTCGTCACTTTACCGCATACGTGGACCACAAACCCTTGACGTTTGCCATGTCCAAGGTTTCCGATCCATGGAGTGCACGCCAGCAGCGCCAGTTGGCAGCCATTTCTGAGTTTACCACGGACATTCGGCACGTGGCTGGTAAATCCAATCATGTGGCTGACTGTTTGTCCCGTGCGCTGGTTTCTCCCGTCTTTCTCGGCATAGACTACTCCGCCATGGCTGCCGATCAGAGCGGTGACCCTGACATCCTCGCGCTTAAATCCACCCAGACGGGCCTCATACTGGAGGACAGACCCGTGCAGGACGGTGGTCCCCTCCTCGTCTGTGACGTTTCCACCGGCCGCCCTCGCCCTGTGGTTCCCGCTTCCTGGCGTCGTCAAGTTTTTGACTCGGTACATGCTCTCTCTCATCCAGGGGTCCGGGCCTCTGTTAAACTGGTCAGCTCTAAATTTGTTTGGCCAGGCCTTCGCAAATCTGTTAAGGAATGGGTGTCGGCGTGCATTCCCTGCCAGCGCGCGAAGGTTCATAAACACACCAAGGCGCCCCTGGAGCCGTTCTTCATACCCGGCAAACGTTTCGATCATGTGCATGTCGATCTGGTGGGTCCCTTGCCGCAGTCACAAGGTTTTACGCACCTTTTGACTGTTGTTGACCGGACCACCAGGTGGCCGGAGGCGGTCCCCCTGGCGTCCACTACTGCAGCAGTGGTGGCCAAGGCGTTTTTGTCGACCTGGGTCTCGCGTTTCGGCCCACCCGCGGACATTACGTCAGACAGAGGCCCCCAGTTCATTTCCGAGCTTTGGTCGGCCATGGCTGATGGACTGGGGGCTAAAGTCCACCGCACAACCGCATACAACCCGCAGGCTAATGGGATGTGTGAACGGTTCCACCGGTCGCTGAAGGCTGCCTTTCGCGCCTCCTTAAAGGATGGCAATTGGGTTGACCGCCTCCCGTGGGTTTTGCTTGGGCTGCGCTCTGCGGTTAAGGAGGATCTCGGCGCTTCCCCAGCTGAGCTAGTGTTTGGTCAGCCCCTCCGCGTGCCTGGAGAATTCTTGCCTGAAAATCCTCCTCCCTGCTTCGATCCATCGGTGCTCTCTCTCACCCCGCTTTTGCACTCGCTTCGGGTTCCTGGTCCGGTGCACCATTGCGTGCCTGACACCTTTGTTCCAAAGACTTTAGAGACTGCTAAGTTTGTTTTTGTCAGGCACGATGCCCACAGGACACCGCTGCGGCCGCTGTATGACGGCCCGTTCAGGGTTATTGAACCGGGCCAGAAACATTTTGTTTTGGATTTTGGGGGTCGAAGGGAGACTGTGTGTGTTGACAGACTTAAACCAGCACATGTTCTTCCGGACAGTGATGTAGTGCCGGCCCAGGCCCCTCGCCGTGGCCGACCTCCTGCGCTGGGGTTGACAGTCTCTGGTTTTCCCCCCAGGACTACCCCCGGACCACCAACGTTTGAGCCTCCTCCTGCCTTTCCTGCTCGCCTTCACCAGCCTCGTTCACAGGATGGACCTTCCTCTGCCTGTTCTCTCCCTCCCAGGTTCAGTCGTGCGGGTCGTTTGCTTAGACCCAGGGTCCTGGACTGAATGGAGACCTGACTGTGTGTTCAAGGGGGGGTATGTGTGGCGGACCACCAGGTGGCTCCACTCACACACAAGTTGAAAGGAAGTGTGGGGGTGGAGATTTTGGCGCTGACTATATGTGAAGTTCTGTCAGTTAATAAAGTTGTTGGAGTGAGACACTGAGACCTCTCCTGTCGTTGTTACATACCTCCACAAAAGCACTTATACTGAGGATTGATTTCATTTGGAACTACTCAAACCCAAGTGTGTTTTTAACAAGCTGTAGAAATGTTTGCGGACTTTGAAACAGAGCAGCTAACACAGTGACCTTTATACCTGCTGCTGTCCGCTTTCATCTTCAGACTTATCGTAGTTATCGTCTGCCTCGCTTCAGGAGTGCTGCAGGGAATGACAGGACGTCTGGCTCATGTCTTGCGCGCGAGCTATTTCGGATCTTTTTCTGTCTTTTTCAAAAGCAATAACCTGCTCCAGAAAGCACGAACACGGTGGAAAGTGAGCCGCACTTCAGACAGGAAGCGCGAAAGATAATATATTTTATGCTATATGTTTTGGGAACAGAGAATGTTAGTGTGACTCCATATATTAAACATAAACCCATTTAAAGCTAATTGAATACAAATACAGGGTCAGTATATAAAATAAGATAAGTGGGTAAAGAGACATATCGGGTATTAATGTTAACTGTTATATTTTTCCTGCTAGTAGGTGAGATATTCTATGTCCAGACTATTATAAGACATGAGGCCCCCTAACATATTTTTCTTGGACAGGGCCCACACACTACACACACACATCCTCAGTGGAAGCTCAGCGTGCTTGGAGAGGAAAGGCGGACATTTCGGGGCACGGGGCTACATTATACTATAGTAGCGGCTTTTATGAGACAGACAACATGCCTGGCTCCAGCAGGAAAACCTCATGATGGACAGGCACTTTACCTGAGCCAAGAGCAGGCGGCCTAGGAGGAGGGAAAATGAAATAAAATCAATACTCGAACATAACTTTTAAAATAAACATTTGCACTCTATGGACATTGTTGGCAGTGGGAGCTGGTAACCTGCCCCTATTGGTGGAACTCAACACCAGACCGTGCGTGGAGCACTGGCTCCCATCGAGGTGATGGCTACTGGCAAGATGTGACATGAATAGCAGGCTATGTTATGTTTGTCCTAGGTAGAAAGAAGAGAGAGCGAGACAGAAAAGAAAAAGGAGGAAAAGGTAGACGGGGCTCTAATCCTGCTGTAAAGCTGCTCTTTCTCTTAGCGAGGGTTTTCGCGGCTTGGGGATCAGGCTGAAAGCTGCCTTAGCCCGTGCAGGGGTGACGTCTGGTTAAGCAACAATTCTCTTCCTCTGTTTAAAATGCAGCAGGTTACTTCTCCTAACTCAAGGTGGGATTTGAATTTCTTTCTGTCATGATAATAATGATGTATTTAACAGCAGCGTCACGAATGGAATTTTAGTGGTACACTGAAAAAAAAAGTTCTGTCAATTTACTTGATTTTATTGTGTACATCGGTCCCACATAATATGAATAAGTATGACTGACTTAATTTTCCACTTTCCCTCAAGTAATTAATGCTTGTCAGATCAAAGTATTTTATTTACATCAGATTACTTTAAAAAATCATGTTTGATGTACTAATATTAATCTATTATCATAATATAAATGTATTGCATAATGTCAATATATTTTAATGTTTAACACCAACTTATTTTTATTTGCCAGTGGTACGCAATGATATTATGTAATGTAAACACATTGCAATTATGTTCCTGCAACACAAATTATGGCTTTAAATCCTACTTAATTTTTTCAATTGAAATATTAACTGATTATTATTGACAAAAAAGGCAAAGACTGTGAGTGCTACTGAACAATTCACCTTTATTAAACTGTAACAGCAGTGAAAGCAGCAATTCTGCCATGAACAAGTCCAAAATCGCATCCATATAAACTTGTTAACACATTTTTAAAGATAGCCTGCAGAAATAACTAAAAGAAAAAGTTAGTTTGAGAATATATTTGCAAATATTTCACAAAAAACTGACCTCAGCAGCAAATAAAAGAAAGTGCTTATAGATGATCCCGTCATCTCTTACATATAACATTTGTATTAATTACACAATTGAAAATGTAAACTAAATTAAGACTACCTGAAAAAAAGCAACACGCTTTTATGAATAAACAGATTTACCCAAATATAACTTGTGTGTTATTTGACAACAGTTTCAGCTTCTGTACATGTATTTACCTGTATAAGATTTCAACTAAGTTGAGCCTTAAATGACATTGTTACATAACTAATACCAAACACCTACATGAATTTTAATCTTCATTTTAAACATGTAAGCAGGACATTAAGGTTGACTTAGAACATATTGCTAAAAATCGTCAGTAGAAATTTCTTACAACATGATACCAAAAGGAAAAATTATCCTGCATTGCAGTCACACGAGGGGAAAGCAACAAAAACATAAGCAGTATAACGTTACTGAACACAAAATGAAAAACTGCAAAGAATTGCAGAAGTGCAGTCTTTGACTTTTCAATGAAACAGATGGTTTTTGAAAGCAAGAACTTTAGAGAGTTTAGCTCCATCCAGTTCCATGAAAACCTTCTGGAAAACGTCAAAGTTGCAGCGAAGGTCAGCAGGGTAGGCAAGGTTTAATGCATACATTAGTCCAAATAGCATTATCACAGCAAATGCTACATTATCCAAAGTCTTCGCCACCCTGATGCCTGCAAGGACAACTCTTGTTCATCTGCTGAAGCTTGCTCTTTAAGAAGATAAATTCAAACAGTGGTGTCTTCAACAGTCTCACTGATGGCACGTTCTTCCATGCCCTGTAAAAAAGAAGCCATGTTAGTCATTTCCAAGTAAGTAATATGACACACTGTGGAAAGTCCAAAAAAAAAAAAAAAAAAAGACAAGTACATACCACATACTCCTGGATAAGCATGCCAGGGTCTTCACCCATGTAGATACACACTCCCTTGACACACTCAGCATCAACATCTTCACACTGAAATGAAATGTATGTAATTAGCATCTTCATTCAGCTCTTGTCCTTCATTTAAGTTTTAATAGTGTACTTTACATGAATGTTTTTAAAGTAAAGGCACACAAATTAATAATAGGTTTACTGGCAATTAATAATAAGTTGACAAAGTGAAGGTTAAAAAAACAAGCAGATGTAAAAATACAAAATGAGAGAATTTATCATGGGAAAACATTTGAAATCTTCCACAATTGTAAAATTTCATCCAAAGAGGATCATGTTAAGTGAATGTTGAGGCTTTATCACTTACATTATCCATTTATGCCACAATTCTTTTCAGTATTAGTCCAAGCTCTCCTCTTCTGTTGACCAACTTCACCAGGTTGTCCAAGTGGAGATCCAGCTGAGCCAGGAACTTTGTTTGAGGGGGGATAGTGGCAATTCTCTTAAACTCAGCGTTGATCTGAAAACATGAGCACAGAGAAATGAGCTTCAAAGGTTTAATACCTGGAAGAAGGCCTCAATCACTCATGCTGAAGAAATGGGCTGTCAAATAACAACTGTGCCTTAACCATTTTAGGCTAATACCACAAGAACACCGTGTATGAGGCAAACCTTACCTCATGGAAATCAAATAGAGCAGGCCATCTTGCCATGAAAGCCTCCACCATTGGTGCATCACGAACAACTTCATGTCTTCTGTATGAAAAAGTCTTTTCCATCTTGAGTTTCACCAACTCTTTTACTCTTTTTTATATCCATGTGGTGGGCTTTGACATGTCAATAGCTTTAAGAGTCCCCTTGTCTGCTACTTCTGAAACGGAGGTAAGGTTAAGAAACTCATTCCCAAACAAGGAATCCATAAACTGAAGTCTGAAACTGCCCTGAAGACAACACTGTCTCTTGACTTCAGCGATGAGATCCTCAGTTGATTCAGGCACTCCATTAGAGAGTGAGCCTTCGACAGGTTCCGTCAGC
The DNA here is from genome assembly GCF_057381845.1 of Rhamphochromis longiceps. Taxonomy (NCBI): domain Eukaryota; kingdom Metazoa; phylum Chordata; class Actinopteri; order Cichliformes; family Cichlidae; genus Rhamphochromis; species Rhamphochromis longiceps. Next base: position 10,748,745 of record NC_140564.1, on the reverse strand, counting down.
CAAAACAGTCTTTAGGACCATAGGACTCCCCATAGGACTCTGTAGGAAAAAAAGAATTAAATATCAGACATTCAGAAAGAATCATTTCAGTTTAGTTTTCATAAAGCTATCCATACCCAATACTCAAAGTTATAAAGATCAGACATAAAAAAGAAGAATTTATCTAATGAAATACATGCGACTGAACCTATTACACTTATATGAACACCTTTTATTTCTATATGCCTTTTTAAAGTCACAATGTGGACTGATCCAATCTCATAGTCAACCAATGGATAAGTATCAAGGAGTTCACAGAGCGAAGCGAGAGTGAATATTCTTGTGGATACTGGGCGGAGCTCAAAAGCTCTGTCGTGCTCTCTGTACCAGCCACCAAGCTCTCTGACAATGTAGAATATGCTGTGGTACAATGCAGATATGGTTTTTCAGTATTCTGGCAATCCACCTGCTGCCCTTTGGGCCAGTACCATTCCATTTCTATAAGTTATGCCCTTTAATGTCACACACTGTGCAAGGTTGACCTCTAGAATGTCAGGGAATATGTACCTAATGACTTAAGCTATCTCCTCTTTAAGCAAATCCACTAGAAAGGCCGATACAGCTGAGCCCTCTAATTCAGACTTGCCAAGAGATGGGGAGTTTAGATGGTAAGCTATCATCATCTGATGTTTTGACTTCTGTAATCATAAAGGTAAAAATTCCACCATCACAAAAAACATTAATTTTAATTGAAGAAAGGTATTCCAGTCCAGAAGAGCATCAATGGTTTCTTTAAAGTACCAATCTTTCCCTCATTTATACATAATGTTTTGAGAAGCAGCTCACATATGTTCTACACAAACTAGAAAAAAAGAGGGGGGGAAAGGGTCCTAATTTGTTTTGGGCCGATGTTGGAAAATTCACAATACATCACTTAATAAGACATAGTCTGTTGAACAAACTTATCTCCTTGTAGATATCTGCTGTATTATTTGGGCATGACCGATAGAATAGTCAAGTAAGTGACACTTCACCTAAAACAATGACTAAATGGAAAAATGATTTGGCATTTATGGGTACAGGTTCTCAAACCCACGTCTAAGGTGGCAGGATGCTTATTATAACTTGAGTGCATGTCATCAGCAAGAATTAAGGTATGGCACTGTGGCCCTCCCAGCTTCTGAAACTCTGACGGTTAGAGCCAGACTAATTACCCACTGTAGCCATAGCTAGCACGAGTAACACAAACACTATTGCGCTCTCTCAGTGACGTTTTAACTTGCTAAGCCATCAAAAACGTCAGTGCTCTCTGTCACATGCATAAATTCCATATCTGACCGACAACAGCTGCTTTCTCCCGACTATGTGCAATTCGTTAATATTTTTCAGCTTTAGCCACAAAGCTAATACCAACTTTAGCTAGCACTGTAAAAACAACATGTAGATGCATTACAGATTACGTTTCATATAGCATGCACTACAACAATTCTGTGAAAACGTACCCAACTAAAACAAATGTATTTAAATTACTTACCTTCTCACTATGCCTG